>NC_074686.1:5408338-6838338 GCF_029448725.1 Salvelinus fontinalis
AGACAGACATTCAGTACAAGAAGAAAAAGATGGAAAATCTTGCACTGGAGTCCGAAATAAAAAAGAGGACAATTAGGAAACTGGACCTTGAAATAAAAAAACTTGAGAGGGAGGTGAGATATGCCTTCAATGTACACTGTATGCTAACTGTAACACAAATGTATTAATCATTATTTTTCTTTCCTCCCCCAGCTCCAAGAAGATGACACAGCTCAAAATAAAAATTAGGTATATTCTCGTAAAGTCAAGTGAGCCATGACATATGAGCTCTTATTGTGAGCACACAGGACGGTGACATCTTTCTAAGGTTTTTTTTATTTTCCCAGCAATCAGTACAACCAAGTCATCGTTATAAGGCATCGCCCTCTTTTGCCCACCCCCCCAGCACCAGGTGTGGCCACTAGCCTATATGAAGGCCCAAAATTGTGTGTTCCTTTCTGCTCTGACAATGGCATGCCCATTCGTGCGAGATGTGGTGGATGAAGAAGCACTTGTGCTGAGGAGAGCCTTCAGGCGAGAAAGGGTCTTCAGGGACCGGTTGGACCCACTGGCCTTCCCTGATGACCATCTATATGAAAGATACAGGTTTTCTGCAGATGGCATCAGGTATCTATGCAGACTACTGGGTCCCAGGATTAAGCACCGCACTGCACGGAGCCATGCACTGAGTGTGGAGCAAATGGTTTGTGTGGCCTTGCGCTTTTTTGCTAGTGGAGCCTTCCTGTACTCAGTGGGGGATGCAGAACAGCTGAACAAGGCCACAATTTGCGGCACAATAAGGAGTGTGTGTCTGGCTATCAAAGCATTAGCAGATGTCTTCATCTCCTTCCCTGGCCACAGAAGACTCTGTGACATCAAAGAGGAGTTCTATAGGATTGCAGGTAAGAGGATCTACAAATTACAGGACAACTGTTAACACATAGTAGGATACTCATTACTTTGTGTGACAGGTTTCCCCAATGTCATTGGTGCAGTGGACTGCACACACATAAGGATAAAAGCCCCCTCAGGTGCCCATGAGGCCGATTTTGTGAATAGGAAATCCTTTCACAGCATTAATGTTCAGGTGAACATAACTTTTTGATATTGTCCATTGACGAACACTCTGCATTGCCAGTGATGTGCATTGATTGGTGTAATATTCCTCATCTTATGATTTCAGATGGTCTGCAATGCTGACTGTGTGATCAGCAATGTTGTGGCAAAATGGCCTGGCTCAGTCCATGACTCCAGAATCTTTCGGGCCTCTGAAATCTATCAGTGCCTATCACAAGGTAAGCCACACAACCCCTATTTATAACCATCATGGCTGTGTCAAGAATATCACTGTGTTAATGAGGTAGTAATGATGAGATTTTGTGTTAACAGGTGAATTCTCTGGTGTGTTGCTGGGAGACAGGGGGTATGGCTGCCAGCCTTTTCTCCTGACACCTTTCACAGACCCCCAGGAAGCACAGCAGGCCTACAACCATGCCCATGCCAGGACCAGGGCCAGAGTTGAAATGACCTTTGGCCTCCTGAAGGCACGCTTTCACTGCCTTCACAAATTAAGGGTCAGGCCTGTTAGGGCATGTGATATTACTGTGGCTTGTGCTGTCCTCCACAATGTGGCCTGCCTGAGGAAGGAGAGGGCCCCCAGAGTGCCACCAGCCATGGACTGGGACAATCCGGCAATCTTCCCTGATGACGACAGTGGTCGGCTGCTGAGGGACCAATATGTGTTGAATTATTTTAGCTAGTATGTGTGCTTTCAATTTTGGTTAAATATGTCCTGCGGTGGCAGAGGAATTTGGTTTTTTTTGGGTTCGTTTTTTTACGAATTTGGCCTCTTATGATGTTTGTGCGGTATACTGTGTGTAATACAAGGCTGCAGGGAGGCTACTGCATCCATTCATTTGTCTGTTCAGTTGATGTGTATGGATTTGTCCTGCATTTATTTTAGTGTGCAGACATGCAGGGTGTGTTATACAGACCTTTGAATGTGTATGTATCATTTTGTATAATATGCTTGGATTCTGTGCTTTCCATCTTGTAGAGTCACTGTGACTTCAGTTTCGAAAGGAGCTGATGGTTTACCTGCTTTGTTTTGTCCTTATTCAATAAAGGAACATAATGTTACACATTGTGTTTTTATATTCATATGGAATGTGTATTTGTTTATATGACAGAGTACTAGGGCCACACTGAAGAAAAAGGATAGTCATAAATTTATGAGGCTGGTTCTTTCTGCAGAAAAGCTACATATTGTTTTGATACTTATGACAATGTGATACTTAATATTCTGGCACATCAGCATGTCTTTGTTTATGAAACCATACTGAAGTACAATTTCACGAAATGCCCCACATCTGTCATTTTAACTGTCCTCCTTTAAAACAACTGGTTACAATATTATTACTTGTGTTTTTTTCCCCTCTGTGGCCCTAATATTCTATCATTTTATATATAGCCTTATAGTCTATGGGAAACTGTAAATTATCTAATGATAGCAACATCATCTAAAAAATTTTTTTTATCCAAAATCATTGAAATTAACGATCACAAACGTTTAAATAATGACAGTGGGTCTAGTTATATGTGATAACAATGTATAGTGAGCAGTGAAATAACTATTGGTTTCCATTTGTGGTGACTGCTGACTGACATTAGGGATGAGATTAAATAGATCCTGGAATTTAGCCTGGTCTGGAGCAGGCTAGCTCCACAGAATAAATCTCCATGGTAATTTATACCATAACATATCCTCCTGCCCCCTATCCATCTTTAGTGCAACCGGATTACGGATCAATTGAGCCAGGATCACCAAGATATCCTGGCTTAATCCCTTATCCTAGTTTTGTGCAACAGGCCCCTGCTTGCTCCTTTTTGTTTTGACAACTTTTCGGTAGGGATGTTACGTTTGATATCGGAGCTACAAGGCATGCGTCGAAATCGCTATGCTGTATACTTCTAAGCAGTGTGCGGATGCCTGTATCACTTTATCAGCAGCACGTGATCAATGGCGTCTGAAGATTCATTTCGTCAAACAACCACCTGATTGGTTTGGTATTGTGCTTGTTCGACATTGCAGGCGACTGCCAACTGACTGATCTACATTGCCCACAATTCAGCATGGATTTCATGCTCTCGAACATGGACCCTCAAAGTAGATGACGCTCTAGGGCGTGTGGGACATCATCTATAATCATTTGGCTGTTTTAAATTCTGTGTTGCTCAAACCTGTTGAACCTACATTACCGTTCAAAACTTTGGGGTCAATTAAAAATGTCCTTGTTTTCCATGAAAACATTCACGAAATGAGTTGCATGAATAGGAAATATAGTCAAGAAGTTGACAAGGTTATAAATAATTATTTATAATTGGAATAATAATTGTGTCCTTCAAACTTTGCTTTTGTCAAAGAATCCTCCATTTGCAGCAATAACAGCCTTGCAGACCTTTGGCATTCTAGTTGTCAATTTGTTGAGGTAATCTGAAGAGATTACACCCCATGCTTCCTGAAGCATCTCCCACAAATTGGATTGGCTTGATGGGCAGTTCTTACGTTTCACACGGTCAAGCTGCTCCCACAACAGCTCAATAGGGTTGAGATCCGGTGACTGTGCTGACCACTCCATTATAGACAGAATACCAGCTGACTGCTTCTTCCCTAAATAGTTATTGCATAGTTTGGAGCTGTGCTTTTGTAACAGTATAACTTTAAACCGTCCCCTCGACCCGACACGGGCGCGAACCAGGGACCCTCTGCACACATCAACAACTGACACCCACGAAGCGTCGTTACCCATCGCTCCACAAAAGCCGCGGCCCTTGCAGAGCAAGGGGAAACCCTACTTCAGGTCTCAGAGCAAGTGACGTAACCGATTGAAATGCTATTAGCGCTAGCACACACACACACAACTAGCTAGCCATTTCACATCCGTTACACTTTGGGTCATTGTCCTGTTGTAGGAGGAATTAGCTCCAATTAAGCCCAATCCACAGGGTATGGCATGGCATTGCAAAATGGAGTGATAGCCCTCCTTCTTCAAGATCCCTTTTACCCTGTATAAATCTCCCACTTTACCACCACCAAAGCACCCCCAGACCATCACATTGCCTTTATCATGCCTGACAGATGGCGTCCAGCATCTTTTCATTTTTCCTGCTTCTCACGAATGTTCTTGACATTGACATTGGTGTTTTTGTGGGTACTATTTGATAAAGCTGCCAGTTGAAAACTTGTGAGGCGTCTGTTTCTCAAATTAGACACTAATATACTTTTCCTCTTGTTCAGTTGGGCCTCCCACTCCTCTTTCTATTTTGGTTAGAGCCAATTTGCGCTGTTCTGTGAAGGGAGTAGTACACAGCGTTGTACGAGATCGTCAGTTTCTTGGCAATTTCTCGCATGGAATAGCCTTAATTTCTCAGAAAAATAATAGACTGACGAGTTTCAGAAGAAAGTTCTTTGTTTCTGGCCATTTTGAGCCTGTAATCGAACCCACAAATGCTGATGCTCCAGATACTCAACTAGTCTAAAGAAAGACAGTTTTATTGCTTCTTTAATCAGAACAACAGTTTTCAGCTGTGCTAACATAATTGCAAAATATTTTTCTAATGATCAATTAGCCTTTTAAATTATAAACTTGGAGAATATCAAATATAGAATATATTTTGATTTGTTTAACACTTTCTTTGGTGACTACATGATTCCATATGAGTTATTTCATAGTTTTGATGTATTCACTATTATTCTACAAAGTAGATAATAGTTAAAATAAAAAAATAACATTGAATTTGGAGTTGTGTCCAAACAATTGACCGGTACTGTATATGCATTGTGGAGGAGAACTGATCCTAGATCTGTACAAAGGCATAACATCTACAGCAGGAACAACTGTCTGTGTTAAAAAGGCCCCGTTGGATTGAATTGAGCTATTTAAATTACATACTTGAATGTGAAATTATTTGTTCTGTTTGTCAATACAAGACAGGGTCTGTGGAGGCTTGGCCTATTAGTGGTAGATTTGGGGGAGAATTTGACATGTCAGTTGGAATAGTGATAGATTTTTGGAGGGACCCTTGTCACTACAGCCAATCAGTGAGCAGCTTCCCTTCGCCCACATCTCAGGCAGTTCTGTTACTCACAACACTTCCTGCTTTCCTCAACAATGGAAAAGCCCACTGAGATAAAGCCTGGCCATTTTTTACAATTAGGAAATAATATGTCATGTTTTACTCGTACCTCAGCCAGCATTGTGAATGGTTAGGAAATAATATGTCATGTTTTACTACATGACCTAGTTCAGCAGCTGTAACACAGTACCTGGTCTAGTACATGGCATTGAGGAGGAGAGAGCAGCTGTAACACAGTACCTGGTCTAGTACATGGCATTGAGGAGGAGAGAGCAGCTGTAACACAGTACCTGGTCCCAATTTGTAAGTCGCTCTGGATAAGAGCGTCTGCTAAATGACTTAAATGTAAAATGTAAATGTCTAGTACATGGCATTGAGGAGGAGAGAGCAGCTGTAACACAGTACCTGGTCTAGTACATGGCATTGAGGAGGAGAGAGCAGCTGTAACACAGTACCTGGTCTAGTACATGGCATTGAGGAGGAGAGAGCAGCTGTAACACAGTACCTGGTCTAGTACATGGCATTGAGGAGGAGAGAGCAGCTGTAACACAGTACCTGGTCTAGTACATGGCATTGAGGAGGAGAGAGCAGCTGTAACACAGTACCTGGTCTAGTACATGGCATTGAGGAGGAGAGAGCAGCTGTAACACAGTACCTGGTCTAGTACATGGCATTGAGGAGGAGAGAGCAGCTGTAACACAGTACCTAGTCTAGTACATGGCATTGAGGAGGAGAGAGCAGCTGTAACACAGTACCTGGTCTAGTACATGGCATTGAGGAGGAGAGAGCAGCTGTAACACAGTACCTGGTCTAGTATATGGCATTGAGGAGGAGAGAGCAGCTGTAACACAGTACCTGGTCTAGTACATGGCATTGAGGAGGAGAGAGCAGCTGTAACACAGTACCAGTGGTGTAAAGTACTTAAGTAAAAGTACTTTCAAGTACCACTGAAGTAGTTGTTTTGGGGTATCTGTATTTATTTTTGACAACTTTTACTTCACTACATTCCTAAAGAAGATAATGTACTTTTAAATCCATACATTTTCCCTGACACCCAAAAGTACATTTTGAATGCTTAGCAGGACAGGAAAAGGGTCCAATTCAGCACTTATCAACAGAACATCCCTGGTCATCCCTACTGCCTCTGACCTGACGGACTCACTAAACAGAGAACATCCCTGGTCGTCCCTACTGCCTCTGACCTGACGGACTCACTGACCTTCTCCTCTTTCACTCCAAAAACTGTATCCTCCTCTTTCTCTGCCTCCTCTTCTTTTACTGTAACATCGTCCTCTTTCACTCTTTTCGTATCTTCCTCTTCTTTCACGGAAACGTCTTTCTCTTCTTCACTCTCTACTTGTTCTTGTATTGTAACATCTTTCTCTTCCTCCTCCTCTTTCACGATAGCTTCTTTCTCCGTCCAGCAGACCTCCTCTTCTTTAGCAGGAGATGAGTAACTTAGAAACCTCATGGTCGGAGATCTTAGCTAGCTAGGCTAATGCTAACTTAACCAGCCTGCTAGCTGACTAGTAACAACAACACCGTAAATATTAAATTAAATAGGATAACTAACTAGACGACAGAAGTGGGTTTAAAACACAATGGGTAATATACACGAAAGCGTCCAAAGAGCTTTATTGGTTCGTGTATTCGGTCTAGCAAGGTACCGAGGTGGCTGACTAACTGTTGCTGCTGTTGAAAGAAGCGTTCCATCCACTAGATTATACATCACACCAACAGCATTGCCTTAAAGTCCCAAACCGCTATCTGCTGACTGGAGCGGGTAACGGAGTTGAGTAAAAGGTATATTTTCAGACAAAAAGTTAAAGGGTAGGAATCAGGGATGTCGCTAGGCCTAAAATATTAATTACCCCCCCCCCCCCCCCCCTAAATAAATCAATATCAGTCAATATATTTTTTCTGTGATTTCTTTTTTTCGTCAACCGTTCCATCGCATCTTAAACTTCCTATCGGGCCGGCACTAGGACCGGGGGAGGCTGCTGCTGCACTAGTGACTGTTAGACTTTCTTCAGCAAAGATGACAAACAGAAATACTAGGAGAGAGGGGTACCCCTACACAGAACTGAACTGGATCAAAGATGGCAGACAAAAATACTAGGAGAGAGGGGTACCCCTACACAGAACTGATCTGGATCAAAGATGGCGGACAGAAATACTAGGAGAGAGGGGTACCCCTACACAGAACTGACCTGGATCAAATATGGCGGAAAGAAATACTAGGAGAGAGGGGTACCCCTACACAGAACTGAATCAAAGATGGCAGACAGAAATACTAGGAGAGAGGGGTACCCCTACAGAGAACTGAACTGGATCAAAGATGGCAGACAGAAATACTAGGATGGAAGCAAATGTAAGGGATTATCAGGTCATAACGAATCATGCAAAAAACATGTACAGTTGACAGGAATGTTAGTTAATGTAGAGACAAACGATTATGCTTTATTTTATCATAAAGTTAATTTACGAAAATCATGATTTAGCCAGCTAGCTGACTAGCTAACATTAGCCAGCTAGCTGGCTATCTTTATGGGTGTTGTGACATGAGTTTGAAATTGTAATTCTGGTTGTTTTAGGGACTCCTGAAACAACCAGCAAACCAGGCTGTCGTTTTGTGAAACAGTGGATGTATAGAATCTAGCTAGCTGAAGAATTTACTGCAAATTGAATGTACAATTTTGTAAGCTTGCCTTGTTGATATTTGCCATGCAGACCCAAACGTTTGGTATACATATTAGTTCAGAACCTAGCTATGAACCTCAGCTATCATTGCCAGTTGTAACAACTTCAAAACAGCCTGAATGACATTAATGAAGCCTATGGATTGAGTAGAATATAATATCATGTTGTACCAAGGATTCAAGTCGTATATACATGTAGTTATTACCATGCATGAGATCCCCACATTGTAGCCTGTACATTTAATATATTCACTTATCATGTACTCTACCTTGGCAAATAAAGGTGCTGTTTAGGTATGAATGTCTGAGATTATTTTTCAGTCATATCCAATACCAGAAAGAATCGAATTCCAGTCTTTGAATGACGCTGTGTCTGCATGTATGTATTACAATTATACACTTTAACAGTGTCTACCAATCTTGGTCCTGGGACTAGAAACAGGATTTAACTAGTTAATTCATATATACAGAAATAGAATTTTAAAAAACAGTACACTACATTTCCTATGCATAATGTAAATACTCTAACACCGGTTCATCTCAACATCTAATGCCCTTCATCTGCATTGATCTGATAAAAATACTCCACCTATCCTGTGTTTATCAAATTACACTTCATTTCAACCAGTAGAGAATGTGAAATGCTTTATTGAAAAGCTCATTATCCAAGTGTTATAAATACAAGTTCAATCTGTACTTCAATGCACATCTGTTGTGCATTATAAAAACAGAGGAAGAAAGAGCTGGCGGGAGAGGTGTAAAAGACAGAAAGGGAAAGAGGTAAGCACATAGGAGCAGGGAAGGCAGCACATGATTAATGAAACACAGTGCTACCTAAATATTCTCTCAGTTCATCACAATTACATAATACTGTCTCTAGTTGGCCCAAAGGTTATCTTAAAAGCGGGTGAGGTGGCGATGACGGGACTGGGGGTTGGCATCCTCTAACATCAAAACATACCTGCAGACGAAAGACAGATGGAGAGAGAGAGAGCATGTTTAAGCCTTGTGCTTTTATTTTTTATTCTGACATTGTTAGTCATCAATCAGGAGGTGAAATGCAAAACTGATATTGGACAGTGTTCAATAACTGCTAGCCAGCACCTCTCCTAAACAGGTGTTCTACTCTGCTAGCCAGCACCTCGCCTAAACAGGTGTTCTACTCTGCTAGCCAGCACCTCTCCTAAACAGGTGTTCTACTCTGCTAGCCAGCACCTCTCCTAAACAGGTGTTCTACTCTGCTAGCCAGCACCTCTCCTAAACAGGTGTTCTACTCTGCTAGCCAGCACCTCTCCTAAACAGGTGTTCTACTCTGCTAGCCAGCACCTCGCCTAAACAGGTGTTCTACTCTGCTAGCCAGCACCTCGCCTAAACAGGTGTTCTACTCTGCTAGCCAGCACCTCGCCTAAACAGGTGTTCTACTCTGCTAGCCAGCACCTCTCCTAAACAGGTGTTCTACTCTGCTAGCCAGCACCTCGCCTAAACAGGTGTTCTACTCTGCTAGCCAGCACCTCTCCTAAACAAGTGTGCATTTCTTTTGCCTCTAGATTGGATGCATTGATCCATTGTTAACGTTCTGTTAAAGACTGTACTTACTGGTGTTAATCCGATCTTCAGTCTCCTCCTCTTCTTCCTCCTCCTTCAATCCAAAAACTGCATCCTCCTCTTTCACTTCCTCTTCTTTTACTGTAACATCCACCTCTTTCACTCTGAACGCGTCTTCCTCTTTCACTGAAAGGTCTTTCTCTTCTTCTTTCATTGTAACAGGTTCACCCTCTACTTCGTTTTACTGTGATATCCTCCTCTTCTTTCTCAACAACGTTCAGCCAAAGACCCTATTTCTCCGTCCAGCAGACAACCTCTTCTTTAACAGGAGGAGAGTAACTTAGTGAACTCATGGTCAGGGGTGTTAGCTAGCTAGATAGCATTAGCTTAGGGCTAGGCTAATTTAGCTGACTAACAACGTAAATATTACATTAAACGGGGTAACAAGTACATACGACATAAGTGTGTTCTAAACACAGTGGCAAATAGACACTGAAATGGTCTGAAGGGCCTTAATGTTTCTGCGATGTTGGCTAGCACGCTAACCAGGTGTCTGACTGACTGTTGTTGTTCTCGAAGAAGCGTCCCGTCCACTAGAATACACGTCATATTGGCAGCATCCACTGGGCTGCTTTCTGTACATACAAACGTAAAACAACGTTCAATCGAACAAAAACGGTACTGTACTGAACGACCAGTTGGAAAAACGGGGAGGGGTTGTGTGTTGAAAATGTACAGCTCCTTTTAAATACATCACTCATTGATTAAAGTCACACCCTGGCACACCCACCGAACGTAGCAAACGTATCTCAAAGTCTGTTCAAGAACGTACAATAATGTTTTGGCAAACCGTGTCGTTCAGCACAAACCGTTCCACAACGTAGCAAACGTTCAGTCGACCTGAAGGCAACGCTGAAAGACGCCAACAGAGACAAATATTAATGGCGTCTTTTTGTAGGCACTAACTCTCTGCCATGCTTCGTTGGACAAAGCCTATGGGGTAATTAATAGTTTTTTGTAGGGTTTTTGGATAAACACGGAAAATAAGGTCTGTGGTGAACACAGGCTTAGGAGATCGGATACGTTGTGTTCTATGAGACTCTATAACGTCACTTTTTGTGAATTCTGAAGCATTTACGTAATGAAAACAAGCACATCAATCAAATCAAATGGTCTTTGTCATGTACTCATATTCAGCGGATGTTATCGCCCCTGCAACGAAATGAAATGTTTACGTTCATAGATCCAACAGTCAGTGCAGTAAAACGTAACAAAACAAAAGCCAGCTTGGCTTGGGGATGGCCATTTGACACGTTACCCAGCTTGGCTTGGGGATGCCCATTTGACACGTTACCCAGCTTGGCTTGGGGATGGCCATTTGACACGTTACCCAGCTTGGCTTGGGGATGGCCATTTGACACGTTACCCAGCTTGGCTTGGGGATGGCCATTTGACACGTTACCCAGCTTGGCTTGGGGATGGCCATTTGACACGTTACCCAGCTTGGCTTGGGGATGGCCATTTGACACGTTACCCAGCTTGGCTTGGGGATGGCCATTTGACACGTTACCCAGCTTGGCTTGGGGATGGCCATTTGACACGTTACCCAGCTTGGCTTGGGGATGGCCTTTTGACATGTTAACTATTCAGACCCCTTGACCTACTCCACATATATCTACAGAGCCTTCAGAAAGTATTCAGATCCCTTGGGCCCGATGGAACTAGCGAATGCAGTCAGTAAATCCCCTGGGAAGTCCTAGGGCCCGATGGAACTAGCGAATGCAGCCAGTAAATCCCCTGGGAAGTCATAGGGCCCGATGGAACCTCCCACACTGTTCTAGGGCTGACCCCATTTAGTAGCCTACACTGTACTAGGACTGACCCCATTTAGTGGACTCTACTGTACTAGGACTGACCCCATTTACTAGACTACACTGTAGTAGGATTGACTCCATTTAGTAGACTGTTCTGGGTCTGACCACATTTAGTAGACTGGTTGTTTGTTTGGTTGATTGGCTGTTGGTCGACTGTACTGGGACTGACCCCATATAGTGGACTGTTCTGGGACTGACACCGTTTAGTAGACTGTACTGGGACTGACCCCATTTAGTGGACTGTACTGGGACTGACCCCTTTTAGTAGACTGGTTGTTTGTTGGGTTGATTGGCTGTTGGTTGACTGTACTGGGACTGACCCCATTTAGTGGACTGTACTGGGACTGACCCCATGTAGTAGACTGTACTGGGACTGGCCCCATTTAGTAGACTGTACTGGGACTGACCCCATTTAGTAGACTGTACTGGGACTGACCCCATTTAGTGGACTGTACTGGGACTGACCCCATTTAGTAGACTGTACTGGGACTGGCCCCATTTAGTGGACTGGTTGTTTGCCTGTTGGTCGACTGTACTGGGACTAACCCCATTTAGTGGACTGGTTGTTTGCCTGTTGGTCGACTGTACTGGGACTAACCCCATTTAGTGGACTGGTTGTTTGCCTGTTGGTCGACTGTACTGGGACTAACCCCATTTAGTGGACTGGTTGTTTGCCTGTTGGTCGACTGTACTGGGACTAACCCCATTTAGTGGACTGGTTGTTTGCCTGTTGGTCGACTGTACTGGGACTAACCCCATTTAGTGGACTGGTTGTTTGTTTGGTTGATTGGCTGTTGGTCGACCGACCCCATTTAGTGGACTGGTTGTGTGTTTGGTTGATTGACTGTTGGTTGACTGACCCCATTTAGCAGACTGTACTAGGACTGACCCCATTTAGTGGACTGTACTGGGACTGACCCCATTTAGTAGACTGTACTAGGACTGACCATATTTAGTGGACTGTACTGGGACTGACCCCATTTAGTAGACTGTACTAGGACTGACCCCATGTAGGTAACTGTACTGGGACTGACCCCATTTAGTAGACTGTACTAAGACTGACCCCATTTAGTGGACTGTACTAGGACTGACCCCATTTAGTAGACTGTACTAGGACTGATCCCATTTAGTAGACTACACTGTTCTGGAACTGGCCCCATTTAGTAGACTACACTGTTCTGGAACTGGCCCCATTTAGTAGACTACACTGTTCTGGAACTGACGCCATTTAGTAGACTACACTGTTCTGGAACTGGCCCCATTTAGTAGACTACACTGATCTGGATCTGGCCCCATTTAGTAGACTACACTGTTCTGGAACTGGCCCCATTTAGTAGACTACACTGTTCTGGAACTGGCCCCATTTAGTAGACTACACTGTTCTGGAACTGGCCCCATTTAGTGGACTGGTTGTTTGTTTGGTTGAAAGGCTGTTGGTCGACTGAGATTCTCAAATGTATACAAAGAAAAAAATAGAGGTGCGCAAGACACTGGCTCCTGTCTGATTGCCACCTGTCTGATTGGCTCCTGTCTGATTGGCTCCTGTCTGATTGGCTCCTGTGTGAATGGACTGATCCATTGGGAGGCTCCTTTCTGAGTGGACTGATCCATTGGGAGGCTCCTGTCTGAGTGGACTGATCCATTGGGAGGCTCCTGTGTGAGTGGACTGATCCATTAGGAGGCTCCTGTCTGATTGGCTCCTGTCTGAGTGGACTGATCCATTGCGAAGGCCTGTCATAGTGGACTGATCCATTGCGGAGGCCGTGTGGATGGCACAGTCCATCACTTTAAGACATTGTATATGGTTATATTACATAAGAACAATGGTGCTAGTGAATGTAGCCAGTAAATGCAGCCAGTGAAAAAAATACAATAATCCTCATTATTAATCTACAAACAAAAGCCCAGAAAGACAATGCGAAAACAGAACCTTCCAGAAGGACAACTATCTATGCAGCACTCCACCAATCAGGCCATTATGGTAGAGTGGTGGCAGCATCATGCTGTAGGGATGTTTTTCAGCGGCAGGGACTGGGAGACTAGCGTCTAGTGTCTGGGGGATAGAGAGAAATCAAATGGTGTAGTTTGAGGCTATGTGGCGGAGAGTGATGCAGGCGCTGGAGATGGAGGTGTGTTCTAGTGGGTCTGGGCAGGTGTGATGTAGTTAATGGAGATTGAGATGTGTTCTTGTGGGTCTGGACAGGTGTGATGTAGTTAATGGAGATGGGGGTGTGTTACAGTGGGTCTGGGCAGGTGTGATGTAGTTAATGGAGATGGGGGTGTGTTATAGTGGGTCTTGCCAGGTGTGATGTAGTTAATAGAAATGGGGGTGTGTTCTAGTGGGTCTGGGAAGGTGTGACGTAGTTATTATGATATTGTAATTTGTATGTTTTGTATTGTTTATAAAGAGATCAAATGAAATATTTTTTAAGTCCCAATGCAAAGTTACAGCTTTTACATAAAACCAATCAGAATTCCAAAGAATGCCAAAGTCAGGTGTGAAGTAGTATGGAGGACCAGCCTATTTCCTATGATGTAAACTACAACAGAAATAACTTCAAGTGTATAACTTCAAATTAAACCAATCGTTTGCACTCATGACTTGCGTGATTAAAGTAAACCACAGTTTTGGAAATACCTAAAGCCATCTAACCAAATATCAGAGAATGTTAGCTATATGCAGTTATCTTAGCCAGCCAGCTAACATTAGCTATTTAGCAAACTAGCTATGGTCAGCGAGCTGGAGCCCAACTACCGGAGACCAATTAGAACCCAACTAACAAAACCCAACTAAAACATAACTGCAAATCAAAAGAGACATACAGAAGGATGGCAGGGAAATTCCCCAACATCCAAAACAGATAGATTCCAGATGTCAGTCAGCTAGCGGCTAGCAGTAAGCCAAGGTGGAAAAAGTTACCAAACTCCCGTAGTCTACTTCACAGAGAACATGCTGAAAAATAGTGATGGGAAACAAAGCTTCCTGAAGCATTGTCGCTTTCCAGCCAATTGTGTCAAGAACAGGTTCATTACTCAAGACTTTGAGCGACACAGAATGTAGAACAGCCATATTATTATAGATGACGTCCCACACCGTAGCGCTTGCGCAGCGTAGCCTTTATGTCTTCTACTAAACCACTGCCGGTGTTCGAGAGCATCAAATCCATGCTGCATTGTGGGTAAACTGTTACTGGCTGACTGATTTATAAATAATAATGAGTAATTATTTATGATGCAAGGTGATTTGTAGATCAGTCAGCATGAGGTGTGGTTAACGTTTGCAAGCTTGAGCTAGATATCGAACTAGTGTGACCTTCCTGGTCCCGTCTCTCAAGGCAATGAGTCAACACAGGAAGGAGCAATGAATGGATAGTTCATTTATTTCCAAAGCTGCAATGATGGGACACACACAGTATGGATGAATGATCAGTAGTGACGGGATATAAATAGCACTCCCACAGCAATTCTCCATAAGTCTGCCCTATAATATACTAACAAAAAAACAATTGAAATGTCTATCAAAGTCATTGTGATCGTCTAGTGGATTTAACAATTCCTACTAATTCCTTATTTACTATAATAATTGAATACATTGTTTCAATGTGTCTCATATTCACAACATCAGAATAAACTGTCATCCATTTTAATATGGCAGACATATCAGTGTGGATGACGGATCACCACCTCAAGCTGAACCTCGGCAAGACGGAGCTGCTCTTCCTCCCGGGGAAGGACTGTCCGTTCCATGATCTCGCCATCACGGTTGACAACTCCATTGTGTCCTCCTCCCAGAGCGCTAAGAACCTTGGCGTGATCCTGGACAAGACCCTGTCGTTCTCCACTAACATCAAGGCGGTGGCCCGTTCCTGTAGGTTCATGCTCTACAACATCCGCAGAGTACGACCCTGCCTCACACAGGAAGCGGCGCAGGTCCTAATCCAGGCACTTGTCATCTCCCGTCTGGATTACTGCAACTCGCTGTTGGCTGGGCTCCCTGCCTGTGCCATTAAACCCCTACAACTCATCCAGAACGCCGCAGCCCGTCTGGTGTTCAACCTTCCCAAGTTCTCTCACGTCACCCCGCTCCTCCGCTCTCTCCACTGGCTTCCAGTTGAAGCTCGCATCCGCGGCACCTCAGTACCTTCAGGCTCTGATCAGGCCCTACACCCAAACAAGGGCACTGCGTTCATCCACCTCTGGCCTGCTCGCCTCCCTACCACTGAGGAAGTACAGTTCCCGCTCAGCCCAGTCAAAACTGTTCGCTGCTCTGGCACCCCAATGGTGGAACAAACTCCCTCACGACGCCAGGACAGCGGAGTCAATCACCACCTTCCGGAGACACCTGAAACCCCACCTCTTCAAGGAATACCTAGGATAGGATAAAGCAATCCTTCTGCCCCCCCCCCCCCCCCCCTTAAAAGATCTAGATGCACTATTGTAAAGTGGCTGTTCCACTGGATGTCATTAGGTGAATGCACCAATTTGTAAGTCGCTCTGGATAAGAGCGTCTGCTAAATGACTTAAATGTAAATGTAAATATCAAAATATATCAAATTAACCTGGAAAATTACTCACTGTCCCCCTCTGGTGGCGAAGAAGTATAATACACCTAAACTGACAAAACCGGGCTAATAAACTGGCTGGTGTTCATGAGTTTATAAAACATATACTTTATACATTTGTCATTTGTCATAAATTACCTGCATTGACGGAACACACAGTGTGGATGCATGATCAGTAGTCGACAGGATAAAAATAGTACTCCTAAAGAAGATGCAGTGTTGTGTCAAGGAAAACAACCTCTCACTCAACGTCAACAAAACAAAGGAGATGATCGTGGACTTCAGGAAACAGCAAAGGGTGCACCCCCCTATCCACATCGAAGGGACAGCAGTGGAGAAGGTGGAAGGTTTTAAGTTCCTGGGCGTCCACATCACAGACAAACTGAAATGATCCACCCACACAAATAGTGTGGTGAAGAAGGCGCATCAGCGCCTCTTCAACCTCAGGAGGCTGAAGAAATTTGGCCTGTCACCCAAAACCCTGACAAACTTTTACAGATGCACTATCGAGAGCATCCTATCGGGCTGTACCACAGCCTGTGTACAGCAACTGCACCGCCCTCAACTGCAAGGCTCTCCAGACCCAATCACTGGACACTTCAATAAATGGATCACTAGCCACTTTAAATAATACCTCTTTAATAATGTTTACATATCTTACATTACTCATAACACATGTATATAGTGTTTTGAGACCCAATCACTGGACACTTTAAGAAATGGATAAAACTTCACACACTGAACTTAAACATAAGCAACAATGTAAGGAAGTATAATACAAAAATAAATAAATGTAGATTACAATGTTCCCTCACTGGTGTCCATAAAGCAAACAGCACAAAAATGAACACATCTAAACACTGAGTCAATGAAATTGAACATTGGCTACATAACTGCAAGTATAATACAAAAATCCCCAAAACATGCCTCTGTACTAAAGCTTTAACTCACAGCAAATTTTCTTCCACCCTTGTCACCCTGTTAAGGAAGTCATAGCATAACTACTTCAGTGTAACCAGGAAGTATTTACCACTAGTAAACCAGTAGGCGGCGTAGTAACTCACTGCTCTCTGACATCTTGTTAATGATATCATCTTTGTCAAGTCCCATAAGAATCTCCTTCTCTGTTGCCATCCAAAGGAACGCTTCAAGGTTCTCTTGAGTGAGGGAGGTTCTTAGGCAGTTCTTCACCAATTTCAGGGTGTAGAAGGTCCTCTCACATGCCACCTGAGTGATGGATAGGGTGAGGAGGAACTTGTAGCCCAAATCAATGATGTGATACGCATCCGTGAGCAGATTGTACTGAGACAGGAGAAGATAGCAGCATATCAGGCAGTTTTTACACGTGGAACAACTTCTGCTCACAAACCACCCTTACATCAGGATCCTCTAAAGCCTTCCCCTGATACATCACTGGTGGCAGTGGCCCTGGTGTTGTACTCCTCCAATGCTGACCTTTTCAGTTTTTCCCACTGTTGTGCAAGGCTGATCAATTCAGCCTGCAATGCCTCAACAGTGGCATGTTCATCAAATTCCAGTAAGCATTTGCTGAGCTCCTTCATGGCTGTCTTTGGAAGGCTCTTTTCTCAGGAAAAGGCTAGGGATTCATGCAGGAGACATCTGCACACAGCACTGCATTTGCTGCATAACGGCAGTGAATACCTTCAACAACAGTGTCCAGTACCACATTGTGGATCTTGATTTTGTAGTCCATGTCTGCATTAGCAATGGGCTCGTCTTCTGCCAACTCACCTGGTTTACTCTTCTTTTTTCTGTTGTTCTCTTCTCTGTCAGAGCAGTCTGCGCTCCGGCATCACAGTCCTGCTGCTCCTCCAGAATGCCATTGGCCCACTCAACAAAGTCGTCTGCTGCCCTCTTCACACCCTCAAAGTCTCGGGCACATTTTCTCAGGTTATCCTACGTTCCCGTCACCAAGTGCTGTGCTGTTACGATATCCATGCCACTTGTTTACAAGTATTTAGAGAGAGGGGACATCTGCTCAAAATTCCTGAGAAAAACCTCAGCTGTAAGAATGGTTTCATATTTTAGGAGACCATTCTTGTACCCTTGGTCAGATGGCAGGTTTTATGGTCACATCCTGTTCAAGTCTTTCCATAGTGATGACCACATCCATGTAAAGTGCACGGTCAGGCTTTGCAAAGCTTCCAAATACTTTCCTCAAGGCCTCGTCTTTGGCCCACCAGCGTGTTTCACCAATTACATCAAGCCGTCCGTGTCTCCTCTCCTCACTGGTTTCCTCCCATAGATTCATGCGCTTGTAGGAATCTCGAACGAACACGGCAATGTCATTCAGTAGTGAGAAAAGGTATTCACTTGCCACAACAACCCCAGTGGTGTCAGTTAGCACAAGGTTGAGGACATGTGAGTAACACCATATGTGTACTTGGTTAGGAGACTCTCCTGTGAGCAACGCACAGAAGCCTCTGTATTGTCCCTGCATAGTAGCTACTCTGTCTGTTGCATTACCAACACACTGTTTGATATCTATGTCCATCTTCTCAAGGGTCTGTTTCACAAGGTCCACAAAGTACTGTTCAGTCGATGACTCACTGTCAATGACTGCAATGAGTCTCTGGTGGACAACATCAGTGACATATAGCAGAACTACTGCACACTGGTCTTTGATGTTAAATCCTGTGTTGTGTCCATTCCTATTGAGAACATCCCTGCCTTTCTCACTTCAATAGCAATTGTCTGCTGAATCAACATTCTGATGACTTCAATTACCCTATTTGCTGTTGTTTTGGACGTCATAGTTACCAAGGGACCCTCTTCCTTTACTTCCCATCTGCTTCATGCTCTTCTCAATGCTCCACTAACATGCTCTTGTAGGCAGACATCATATTTGCTTAGCAACAATATAAGCTCAAGAAACGTGTCATGATTGACGGTCATGTTTCCCAAGTTATATGCAGCTTTGTGTCTGTGTCCTATGTAGCTAAGCCCACATTTACCAATAACTTTAACTACATCGATCACACGTTCCATGACCTGCCTCCTCTTTGTGACCTGGTCTCGTTGAACTGACATTTGCTTATCACTCAGAAGGGTACGGATGTCTGCTTTGCTGGCTCTGAGGAAAAAGGCTTCTGCACTTTCTCTATTGGTCTTGCTTTTCTCATGTTCCTGTACTTTCTGATGGGCATGTTTCCAGGCCTCCTTTGACAAATGCACTATCACTGGCTGAAGGTTTTGTGAATGCAAGACATACTGAGCAGAACAAGGAGTGAGTTACTTCATTGTAGGTCAGCCATTTTCTGTTTGTTCCATCTTTGGAGTGGAATACATTGGGAATGACTCTTTGAGGGGGTTGTTTTGGTATTGAAAAAATAAGTCAAAATCCTTGGACTGAGGAAAAATAATCAAATGGATTTTCAGTGCTTTCGCTGTCCCTTTCTATTTTCCCTGTACTGGGCTCTGAACCTCTCTCTCGCTCTCCCTCTGCACATCTGGTTGCTCTGCAGAATTGTAAGAACCGACGCCGGACAGGAGAAGCAGGTACAGGGAGTCAAACATTTATTCTGGAACGGACAAAGAACACGACAGGAACAGCGTCAGCACACAGATAAACAAGGACAAACAATCCCGAAGCAGGGAACAGAGCTATGAAACAGACAGGGGGAAGGAAATTACACAAGTAATTGAGTCCACGTGAGTCCAATGAGCGCTGATGCGCGTGACGGGGAAAGGCAGGTGTGCGTACTGAAAGTGACTGAGTGCGTAATGTTGGGGAGTCTGGACCCCTTTGAGCGCCAGAGGGAGGAAGAGCGGGAGCAGGTGTGACAAGAATGAGATTAACATTGGAAATAACCTCAATTTAAACTTGTATTACTTGTGCAGTCATCGATTGTATGCCTCCCGATTACAGTACTACTGATAATCTCATAAATAAAGCACATATTAATGTAAAATCATAGCCTCCATGTTTAGGTTTGTGCTGTGAAGTTGTACCTGAAGGTTCCTGCTCTGAGTCTGACTCTGAACTGACCACCATCTCCAGTTCTGCAGGAGCACCTGAAGCTCTAGTGCTGCTGCTGCTGCTTCCTTCTCCACCTTTACAAAGAAAAGACTCTATTATCGTACTCACTATCATTAGTGTATCAGTAGGCTACATTAATACAGCTCTGGAAAAAATTAAGAGTGGTCTCTTAATTTGGAGAGACCACTCTTAATTTTTCCCAGAGCTGTATATTATTGTAATGCTGGTACTAATGGTGTTAATGATCTTTGTCATTGCCTGTGCTGTGTCACACAGGCTACTGTGTTACGTTCATGGATGTATTATGATTACGTTACTGTAGCCTGTTTCGCTGTACAGTGTATGTGCACTTTCCCCAGCTTATGTGGCATGAGTCGTGACCGAATGCTGGCAAGTCCATAGTCTAGGTTTGCTATTAGTTTAAACATATTGCCTTCAATTACATACTATGATCGCTATGTTGCACACATTGCTATGATATAATTCCTCCACGAAGACGTAAGACGTGCAAACTGTTTAGCCTACTGGCCGTTGTGTCACTGTTATTAGCTAGGCTACTTAGCTAGCCATGCTGGGTGTCGTGTGTGTGTATCAGTGTGTGTGTTTTTGACTGACCTGGTCCCTTACTGGCGAATATGTTGCTTATTTTGCAGCATTTAGCTGCGTCTGTGGCAAGGGCCTTTCTCTTTTTTATTCTCTCCCTCTCTGCTCCATCTTTCCTTTCCCGACCGTCCATTTCACAGTGTGACTTGTCTAAAATGGTATCGGCAGAGAAGCAGGTAGACGGTTGCTATATGAGTCGCGGAGAGACCTGATGTAATTTTTGCGCAGGGACCCTGCAGCAAGAGGGTGAGAGCCTGATGCGTGGATTCTCCGTCAACTCATTCCTGCTTGCTATATTATCGCTGGTCAAGTTGACTATTCACGGCAGGCCAAAACGACTCTCAGGCCACCGGGAAATGTCCCGGTGCTCCCGACGGCCAGTCCGCCACTGCCGCTCGGCCATGCTCATCCATATACTTATATGTACAAATTCTCATTCACCCCTTTAGATTTGTGTGTATTAGGTAGTTGTTGGGGAATTGTTAGATTACTTGTTAGATATTACTGCACTGTCAGAACCCCCGCCCCCCCCCATTAAAAGATTTAGATGCACTATTGTAAAGTGGCTGTTCCACTGGATGTCATAAGGTGAATGCACCAATTTGTAAGTCGCTCTGGATAAGAGCGTCTGCTAAATGACTTAAATGTAATGTAAATGTAACTAGAAGCACAAGCATTTCGTACACTCACATTAACATCTGCTAACCATTTGGATTTTTGATTTGATTAGATTTTCCAGTTAGCTACCAACTTGAAAGAGGGAACTTTAGCTAGTGTAAAACCCACATGGAAAACTGAGATTCGGCAAATAACATATAAAGAGTGGCTTATTTGACACCAAACCAACAACAGTGGTTACTAAAACATAAATTGCTAATGTACGATGTAAAAGGTGGATTTTATGATGTAATGTAAACTTTATACATTTCTATCCCCGGATCAAAAACTCACGCTTCCTACAATTTTAACTTGTCTGCAAATTTTAAATATACGTTTATTCAACTGCGTTACCCACTCCAGTCAGCAGATGGCGGTGTGGGGATTTAAGGCAATGCTGCTAGTGTGACAAATAATCTAGTGGACGGAACGCTTCTTTCAACAGCAGCAACAGTTACTCAGACACCTCGGTAGTTTGCTAGACAAAATACACGAACCAATAAAGCTCTTTAGACGCTTTCGTGTATATTAGCCACTTTGTTTTAAACCCACTTCTGTCGTCTAGTGAGTTATCCGATTTAATTTCATATTTATTTTGTTGTTTTTGGTCAGCTAGCTGCCTGGTTAAGTTAGCACTAGCCTAGCTAGCTAACATCCCCAACCATGAGGTCACTCAGCTCCTCTCCTGCTAAAGAAGTGAAAGAGGAGGAGGAAGAGGAGGATGTTACAATACAAAAACAAGCGGAGAGTGATGCTGTTACTGTGAAAGAAGAAGTGAAAGACGTTTCAGTGAAAGAAGAGGAAGACGCGTTCAGAGTGAAAGAGGAGGAGGATGTTACAGTAAAAGAAGAAGGGGCAGAGAAAGAGGAGGATTCCGTTTTTGGAGTGAAAGAGGAGGGGGAGATGACTGTCACATCCAAAAAGGAGGAGGAAACTGAATTTCTGGTCCCGGTTTCTCAAACGCATCTTAAGGCATCTAATGGTTCTAAGCGTGAACTAAGCCGTAAGATGGTTTTGGGAAACCGGGCTGTAATTAACACTAGTAAGTACTGTCTTAAATACAGAGGCACAAACTCTGCAGTTGTTGAACTGATGTGTGGTGTTACAGGGGAAATATGCAATTGCTACATCCATATTTGGACTTTATTAATTTATAGCCATTGATTCTTGAAGAATATAACACATGCCTCATGAGTGTAGTTCGACTGTTGTACCCCATCAGTACACCAAATAAGCTTTTTTTACTCAAATGTTTAGAAACAATGTAAACCAAAACTGTATAGCCTCAACATATTTAAAACTATCATGTTGATATCATGGATGGTCAGTCCTTACATTATAGGCCTGTCTATGAATTTGAGAATAGTTACATTTCTCCAGTCCCATCCAGCATCTTAACACCAAAACGGTGGTCGAATGACAGCTTTGTTATTATTTCAGCTGCCGATTGCTGGGTTGATTGTGTGGCTTTTTTAAAGGGGCAACCTAGGATTTAAACAGCAACAAAATGGCTGCCCTGAGACTTGGTTTGGTAACAGCTGAAGGATGGGGACCACTCTCAAATTCATAGAGAAAGCTATTGTAGTAACCGTAACCCAACACCTAGTTCGGCCATCTTGGCGTAACAGTTATAAGGTGTTGGCTTGACAGTCACTGGACCCAGGTTTGAGTTCAGCTCAGGGCTACCCCCTGAATTCACTACACTATGAATGCAAGGACTGGCCATCCATGATGTCATAATGATAGTTTAACCATGTTTCTAGGATATATAGTATATTCTAGAATTCATGATGTCATAATGATAGTTTAACCATGTTTCTAGGCTATATAGTATATTCTAGAATTCATCCATGATATCATAATGATAGTTTAACCAGGTTTCTAGGCTATATAGTATATTCTAGAATTCATCCATGATGTCATAATGATAGTTTAACCAGATTGAGGCTATATAGTACACTGCTCAAAAAAATAAAGGGAACACTTAAACAACACAATGTAACTCCAAGTCAATCACACTTCTGTGAAATCAAACTGTCCACTTAGGAAGCAACACTGATTGACAATAAATTTCACATGCTGTTGTGCAAATGGAATAGACAAAAGGTGGAAATTATAGGCAATTAGTAAGACACCCCCAATAAAGGAATGGTTCTGCAGGTGGTGACCACAGACCACTTCTCAGTTCCTATGCTTCCTGGCTGATGTTTTGGTCACTTTTGAATGCTGGCGGTGCTCTCACTCTAGTGGTAGCATGAGACAGAGTCTCATACCCTGACTTTTTAAAAGGGATTTCGTGGCAATTAGCTTAGGAACCGCATGACAACTTGAACGCTATTGTTCGACTGTCTCTTGGACAGGCGTTATACGTTTTTACATTTTCTGGGAAAGTTTTTATTTGAAAACGTTTTTGTTTACTTGCCTGCCTATTGAATTTGGAATGCACTGTACTGTTCATCTCTGAAACTCACTGAGATAATTCCTTTGGTACAGCAGTAACAATACAGGGATATAACACCTACAGAAAATATAGGAATGCTTATGGGGGAGGTGTTGCTGTATACAGTGCATTCGGAAAGTATTCAGACCCCTTGATCTTTTCCACATTTTGTTACGTTAGTCTTATTCTAAAATGTATTAAATTGTTGTTTTTCCTCAATATACACAATACCCCATAATGAGAAAGCAAAAACAGGATTTTAGAAAATGTTGCTAATTATTCATAGTGTTCATAATTATTCAGACCCTTTACTCAGTGCTTTGTTGAAGCACTTTTTGTAACGATCACCGCCTTGAGTCTTCTTGGGTACGACGTAACAAGCTTGGCACACCTGCATTTGGGGAGTTTCCTTCATTTCTTCTCTGCAGATCCTTTCAAGCTCTGTCAGGTTGGATGGGGAGTGTCCCTGTATGGCTATTTTCAGAGATGTTTGATTGGGTTCAAGTCCGGGCTCTGGCTGGGCAACTCCAGGTTATTCAGAGACTTGTCCCAAAGCCACTCCTACGCTGTCTGGGCTGTGTGCTTAGGGTTGTTGTCCTGTTGGAAGGTGAACCTTCGCCCTAGTCTGAGGTCCTGAGCGCTCTGGAGCAGGTTTTCATCAAGGATCTCTCTGCACTTTGCTCCGTTCGTCTTTCCCTCGATCCTGACTAGTCTCCCAGTCCCTGCTGCTGAAAAACATCCACACAGCATTATGCTACCACAACCATGCTTCACCTTTTGGATGGTGCCAGGTTTCCTACAGACATGTGACTTGGAATTCAGACCAAGGAGTTCAATCTTGGTTTCATCAGACCAGAGAATCTTGTTTCTCATGGTCTGAGTCCTTTGGGTGCCTTTTTTGTCAAACTCCAAGCAGGCTGTCATGTGCATTATACTGAGGAGTGGCTTCCGTCTGGCCACTCTACCATAAAGGACTGATTGGTGGAGTGCTGCAGAGACGGTTGTCCTTCTGGAAGGTTCTCCCATCTCCACAGAGGAACTCTGGAGCTTTTAGTTGTTCATTCATGTGCCTCCCGGGTGGCGCAGTGGTCTAGGGCACTGCATCGCAGTGCTAGCTGCGTCACCAGAGTCTCTGGGTTTGCGCCCAGGCTGGGCTGGGTTCACGCCCAGGCTCTGTCGCAGCCGGCCGCAATCGGGAGGTCCGTGGGGCGACGCACAGTTGGCATAGCGTCGTCCGGGTTAGGGAGGGTTTGGCCGGTAGGGATATCCTTGTCTCAGTATGTTAAAAAAATAAAATAATAATAATAATAAAATGTATGCACTCTACTGTAAGTCGCTCTGGATAAGAGCGTCTGCTAAATGACTAAAATGTAAAATGTAAATGTATTTTAATAAGCCTTTGTGTTCTTGTTATTTGAGGTGAAGAAAAAATACTTTGAGAAGCTCTACAACTCATTAGTGGTGGAGCGTTAAGACAATCAGAAATACCATCAGACATCCTCAAATGGGCACATTTATAGGCCTGTATTTGTGTGCAGGCCAGGTAGATTATTCCTACTTCTATATGTGTAATCAGGTGTGTGTCCTTACTCAACATTGACAGGAGTGTTTCAAACAAAAGACAATGAATAAATTGACAAATCTCTTGTATGGTCAGGTCTGGGTGGTCTGCCATGGGCCATTTCATTTAGTATCCGTTTGGGTCGGCATGGGGAATGATTGTATTTCCCCATAGTATGTTGTACCGAAGTTGACCGACTGAAAGGGAGTGTAATTGTATGACTATAATTAGTGTTCCCTGAAGGAGGGAAACAAGGTACAACACCAGTTTGGCCAAACCCCTTCCTGGGTCCGTGAAGAGCGGTATTAAATTGAAGGAATAAATTGATCCTTACACTCATCACCTGTGGAATGCGGGGCTTCCAGCGATGCACCGATTTAATAGTATGTTGTACCTAGTTTCCCTACTTCAGGGAACAGTAGTTATAGTTCTAACGTTGAGCTTGTCATATAATGAACTTCAACTTAAATACTGGATCTTGCTGTCATTCAGTTTTTTTTGTATTCAGATCTCTGAAATGCACTCTAACTACGTAACATTTAGTGTCTTCTTATGTTACGCTGGGAAAACAGTTTATGGGCACAGAAATCCTAAATCATTTCAGAGTTTGCTAAATCCGAGAGTCCCCTTAAGTTGATTCACAACACCCAAATGGATACTGTCATTAATGTGGTTCTTCTATAATTACACATAATACTTAATACTGTAGCTGTTTAGTTAGTCACATGTTCAACTATCATCAGCTGATCCCGGAAATCATTTTCTGAATGACAGTCGCATGACAAACATCACGACATGCAAGAACAACCAAAGTGCTTCTTCATACTCTGGTAAAGACAGGTATGCCGTGCTCCATGTTGGATCCAACATCCCTAACAAATTGATGTTTATAATGTGTTATTGTCTGGTTGATTCACAGTAGGGTCTCGTTAGTCTGTTTGCACACAGAGATACTTAGCTGATAATGTGTAGAGTAGAGGTCGACCGATTAATCGGAATGGCCGATTTCAAGTTTTCATAACAATCGGTAATCGGCATTTTTGGACACCGATCATGGCGCATTACATTGCACTCCACGAGGAGACTGCGTGGCAGACTGACTACCTGTTTTGCGAGTGCAGCAAGGAGCCACGGTAAGGTGCTAGCTAGCATTAAACGTATCTTATAAAAAACAATCAATCTTAACATAATCACTAGTTAACTACACATGGTTGATGATATTACTAGTTTATCTAGCTTGTCCTGCGTTGCATAAAATTGATGTGGTGCCTGTTAATTTATCATTGAATCACAGCCTACTTCGCCAAACAAGTGATGATTTAACAAGCGCATTCGCAAAAAAAGCACAGTCGTTGCACCAATGTGTACCTAACCATAAACATCAACGCCTTTCTTAACCTCTCTGGGATATGTGGGACGGTAGCGTACCACCTGGCCAACATCCAGTGAAAATGCAGAGCGCCAAATTCAAATAAATTACTATAAAAATTTTACTTTCATGAAATCACACATTCATTATACCAATCAATCACGGACCATCATATTTCAACCCCCCGGCGTGACACAAAACGCAGAAATAAAGATATAATCCATGCTTTACCTTTGACGGGCTTCTTCTGTTGGCACTCCAATATGTCCCATAAACATCACAAATGGTCCTTTTGTTCTATTAATTCCGTCGATATATATCCAAAATGTCCATTTATTTGGCGCGTTTGATCCAGAAAAACACCGGTTCCAACTTGCACAACATGACTACAAAATATCTAAAAAGTTACCTGTAAGCTTTGTCCAAACATTTCAAACTACCTTTGTAATACAACTTTAGGTATTTTTTTACGTAAATAATCAATAAAATTGAAGACGGGATGATCTGTTTTCAATACCGGAGGAAAACAATGTGTAGCATGCTTTCTGGTCACGCGCCTCTAACAAACAGTACACTTCACTGGAGCCTCATTCTGAACATGGCTACTTCTTCATTTCTCAAAGGAAAAACCTCAACCAATTTCTAAAGACTGTTGACATCCAGTGGAAGCGATAAGAACTGCAGGAAGGTCCCTTAAAAATCTGGATTCCCAATGAAAACCCATTGAAAAGAGAGTGACCTCAAAAAATAAAATCGGAATGGTTTGTCCTCAGGGTTTTGCCTTCCAAATAAGTTATATTATAGTCACAGACATGATTCAAACAGTTTTAGAAACTTCAGTGTTTTCTATCCAATACTAATAATAATATGCATATATTAGCATCTGGGACTGAGTAGGAGGCAGTTTACTCTGGGCACACTTTTCATCCAAACGTGAAAATGCTGCCCCCCTATCCACAAGAAGTTAAAATCAATACACAAGTATATATTTTTAAACCTGCATATTTAGTTAATATTGCCTGCTAACATGAATTTATTTTAACTAGGGAAAATTGTGTCACTTCTCTAGCATTCTGTGCAACAGAGTCAGGGTATATGCAGCAGTTTGGGCCGCCTGGCTCGTTGTGAACTGTGAAGACTATTTTTTCCTAACAAACACAGCCAAATTCGCCAAACGGGGGATGATTTAACAAAAGTGCATTTGTGAACCTAACCATAAACATCAATGACTTTCTTAAAATCAATACACAGAAGTATATATTTTTAAACCTGCATATTTAGTTAAAAGAAATTCATGTTAGCAGGCAATATTAAACTAGGGAAATTGTGTCACTTCTCTTGCGTTCATTGCACTCAAAGTCAGGGTATATGCAACAGTTTGGGCCGCCTGGCTCGTTGCGAACTAATTTGCCAGAATTATTACATAACATGGAAGGTTGTGCAATGTAACAGCAATATTTGGGCTTATGGATGCCACCCGTTAGATAAAATACGGAACGGTTCCGTATTTCACTGAAAGAATAAACGTTTTGTTTTCGAAATGATAGTTTCCGGATTTGACCATATTAATGACCTAAGGTTCGTATTTCTGTGTGTTATTATAATTATTGATAGAGCGGCCTGACTGAGCGGTGGAAGGCAGCAGCAGGCTCGTCAGCATTCATTCAAACAGCACTTTACTGCGTTTGCCAGCAGCTCTTCACAATGCTTGAGCTGTTTATGACTTCAACCCTATCAACTCCCAAGATTAGGCTGGAAATACTAAAGTACCTATTAGAACATCCAATAGTCAAAGGTATATGAAATACAAATGGTAGAGAGAGAAATAGTCCTTTAATAACTACAACCTAAAACTTCTTACCTGGAATATCGAAGGCTCGTGTTAAAAGGAACCACCAGCTTTCATATGTTCTGAGCAAGGAACTTAAACTTTAGCTTTCTTACATGGCACATATTGCACTTTTACTTTCTTCTCCAACACTTTATTTTTGCATTATTGAAATCAAATTGAACATGTTTCATTATTTATTTGAGACTAAATTGATTTTATTGATGTATTATACAAAGTTCAAACTAGTGTTCATTGTTCATTCAGTATTGTTGTAATTGTCTTTCATGACATTTCATAACCTCATCATCAGACAAAATTATCTGGTGATGAGGTTATGAAATGTCATGAAAGACATTTTAGTTTCCATGTTTCACCTGAAATATTAAATAATTTATAGTCCTAGGTCTATATTGTTGTTAGTTGAAGTTATGGGCCCTACAGTAGGTCTATGGTATTGGTATAACTAGTTGTTTCCTCATTAGCTTGGAGGAGCTTCTGCAACCAAATTGCGTGTGCGTCGCCCTCGTGCGCTAATTTTAGTAAACACAGAAAGGGGCCTATATTGGAGACCAAAAGTCGTATGGCACTGCTTAGGATTTCAACAACTTTAATAACTTATTTCTAGCCTACAATCATCAATGTTACTATTAATGTGAAAACAAGACGAAATTTGACTATTGTTGCTCACTTGACTGTCTTAAGACAATTGTCAAACAATTTTAACATTCATTACAGACGTCAATTGTTGTACAACATCATGGCTTCGCTGTTGGCATCAACTTTTACAGTGGATTTCTGCTATTGTGGGCCTTGAACAATCTGTCTGACTTTGTTGTTCACACAGGAGAGAGAAGTGACTACCATGGGTCATCTGGGGAGCCTCAACAACATCATGATGCTGATGAGGCAGAGAAGAGTCTCCCCAGATCAAAACACCTCAAGAAACACCAGCGGAGACCCACAGGGAAGAAATCTCATTGCTGCTCTGACTGTGGGAAGAGATTCACCTCCTCAGCAGGCATTAAAATTCATCAGAGAATCCACACAGGAGAGAAACCTTATATCTGTGGTCAATGTGGGAAGAGTTTTACTCAGTCAACCAGCCTGATATCACACCAGAGAATACACACCGGAGAGAAACCTTATAGCTGTACTCAATGTGAGAAGAGTTTTACTCATTCAACCAGCCTGATATCACACCAGAGAACACACACAGGAGAGAAACCTTACAGCTGTGATCAATGTGGGAAGAGTTGTAGTCACTTATGCAACCTTTTATCACACCAGAGAACACACACAGGAGAGAAATCTTATAGCTGTAATCAATGTGGGAAGAGTTTTACTCACTTAAGCAACCTGGTATCACACCAGAGAACACACACAGGAGAGAAACCTTATAGCTGTGATCAATGTGGGAAGAGTTTAACTTCATCTAGCAGTCTTATTGTACACCAGAGAACACACACAGGAGAGAAACCTTACAGCTGTGATCAATGTGACAAGAGATACTCTGATAAACGATCTCTGATCAAACATCAGAAAATACATACATGAAGGAGTTGTTTCATGATATTAATGAATTAATGTCACAGTGTAGAATGTTTTAACATTGTAGTAGGAGTATTATAATGATGTCACAATGTAGGACCATAAACGTTTGTCCCCTGTTCTGTTGATTTCAGCGTGATATGGATATTAGTCTCAGGGGGAAAATCCAGGCTCTGAAATGGAAGAGTACTATTTATGTGATTTAACAAAAAGTGACTAACACAAAAAGAGCTGTGTTCCACTTACCCTGTTGGTGACCCACTTGAATCAAACTGCAACACTTCAAAATGTAGCTAGTTGTTTTCTACAAGTTGTCCTTTAACCAGTGATGTACACATTATCCCCAGATTCCGTGTGGTTTTTGAGCTGTTAGTTTTAACAGGATGTGAAACCTCATCTACCCACTCTCACACAACATGATATCGAAGAGTGATGACAAATAAGTGTTGTGTTCCTTTGTTTAGCGACCCCTAAATTTAAATGCATCACTCCAAATGTAGCTGACTGTCTTCTGCAGGTTGTCCTCTAACCAGTGAGGTAAAAGATATCCCCCATTTCCATGTTTTTTTTTAGTTGTTAGTTTCAACCTTATTTAACATCCTAATCGATATCAGTGATGTATTGCTACTTGTCAAAACAACAGCATTTTTGGTGCTTGTGCAATTTATAAGGTGCTTTAAAAAAAATGTTTACAAAAATGCTCGTAATATGATTATTGTGGCAGATGTTTGGGTATATAGTACATTTTATGTTTAGGTTTTCAATTTATCCCAAACTGTTTTGGACTATTGATTTGGACACGTTTAAACTGTGACATTGGGGATATCCCACTTAACAAAATTTAATTGAAAATAAGACTATGCCCGACCTACAATATAGGTTTTAGTTGAAAGTGAAAGTTGAAAAGGCTATTTAATTTCAACATACTTGCAGCCTATACACATGGACGCAGTATAATAAATTGAGTCTATAATCAGTTTTAGGGATAGGAGTTCTGGTTGTCATGGTAATAACGGATCCGCTAGCGGGACAACTTCCTGTTGGAATAATCAGAAATAATATGAACATACAAGTGTCTTATATCGACTGAAAGCTTACATTTTTGTTAATCTAACTGCACTGTCTGATTTACAGTAGCTATTACAGCAAACATGCTGTACATGCTTATTTAATCGCTATTTGTGATTTTTATGAAGCCTGTGCTGGTTGAAAGAAATGTTGTGGGGCACCATCCTCAAACAATCGCATGGTTTCGCTGTAAAGCCTATTGTAAATCGGACAATGCAGTTAGATTAACAATAATTTAAGATTTTAAACGATACAAGATACTTGTATGTTCATAAATGTTTAATATTACGATTATAGATTTGAATTGCGCACCCTCCAATTTCACTGGATGTTGTCTACTTATTAACCTCTCTTGGGTACGTGAGACGTTAACGTCCCACCTCTTCAACAGCCAGTGAAACTGCTGGGTGCCAAATTCAAATACAGAAATACTCATTATAAAAATTCAGAAAACAAAACATATTTTACATAGGTTTAAAGATTAACTTCTTGTGAATCCAACCACGGTGTCAGGTTAAAAAAATAATAATAATTGCTTTACGGCGAAAGCATACCTTACGATTATTTGAGAACATAGCCCAGCAGACAAATCATTACAAACAGTAACCAACCAAGTAGAAGAGTTACACAAGTCAGAAATAGAGATAAAATTAATCACTTACCTTTGATGATCTTCATATGGTGGCACTCAGCAGACATTCATTTACTCAATAAATGTTCCTTTTGTTCGATAAAGTCTCTTTATATCCAAAAACCTCAGTTTTGTTCGCGTCTTTTCTTCAGTAATCCACAGGCTCAAACGCAGTCAAAATGGGCAGACAAAAAAATCCAAATTGTATCCGTAAAGTTCATAGAAACATGTCAAATGATGTTTATATTCATTCCTCGGGTTGTTTGTAGCCTAAATAATCGATAATATTTCAACCGGACAATAACGTCGTCAATATAAACGGTAAACAAGAAAGGCACTCTCTCGGTCGCACGCATGAAAAAGCTCTGTGACACTTTAGGGTCCACTCATTCAGACTGCTCTTCATCATTTTTCAGAATACAAGCCTGAAACAATTTCTAAAGACTGTTGACATCTAGTGGAAGCCATAGGAACTGCAATTTGAGTCCTAAGTCAATGGATACTGTAATGGCGTTGAATAGAAAACTACAAAAACAAAACAAAAAAACTCAGGTATTCGCCTGCCAAATCAGTTCTGTTATACTCACAGACACTATTTGAACAGTTTTGGAAACTTTAGAGTGTTAGTTAGTTATATGCATATCATATCTTCTGGGCCTGAGAAGCAGGCAGTTTAATTTGGGCATGCTTTTCATCCAAAATTCCGAATGCTGCCCCCTACCCCAGAGAAGTTAAGGGGGAAGGTGTTACAGGCTTTGGTTTTTCCATTTATGTTTTCTTGCTGGGGAACGTAACAACAAACATTGGTGTAAAACAAGCTTATATTTTGGGTTGGATGTTGCATCCAATTGTTAATATTTTAATCAATGTCATTTCCTTACAATGCTCATTAGTCTTTCAATTGTTAGTCTTCTGTTTTTTATCCTCATGTTTGTTGTGTACTAAATATTTCTGTTTATTTTCATTGTTTTTTTTCCCTGTGAAGCCATTGCGTTGCATCCATGTCTGAAATGTGCTGTATAAATATAGCTTGATTTGATTTGAACATATTGTAAAACAAATGAACCCAATGACTGACCAAACAAGACTCTTGCAAAACCAATGAACAAATATGTGCAAAAGCAATACATTTCTTGGTCAATCTTAGTATGATAAACTATCACTTTTCCCCCTACCAGGGGCTTGAGGTGGTCTCCCACAGCTCTGCTTGTGTCATGTTCTGTGGCCTTGCTGTTCCATTTCTTGACTGCCCCTGCAACACAGAAAGAAACATAGTTAGTTATATTATATAAAACACTCCGGGCTGGTTTCACAGACAAATCTTAAGCTTAGTCCCAGACTAAAATGCTTGTTTGAGCTGTCTTAACTCAAAGCGACTTGCACAGACTTATCTTAAAATAGTGGTAGATTTAGCCTGTTCTGGACTAAACAAAGCCGATTGCAAGAGGGAGGATTAGAGCTACTCTGGGACTAAATGGAAGCTTAAATGAATCTTTCAAAGAGGCAGGTTTAACTTCTGCTTAGTGCTGTTTGTGAGGGAGCCTGGACTATGTGGAATGTCTAAATGAAGACCAACATGCACTACAGAGGCCAGACCAGTACTGGTGGATAGGAGTAATCCATTACATTACTTTGAGACAGCTTTCGTATATACAAAGAAAATGCATTGGAGATAATATCTCTGCTTGAGCCTAGACTTTCCTCTCTGTCTCAAAGAGGAAGGCTTTCTCCAAGTTCTGATCACTTTGAGGTTTTTGGCATCTGGAGTCTTTCATTGTGAAACTGGTGATTTGTGTGGTGTCAGTGAAGCAACTGTGTGTTTAATTGTTCACAACGTCTGCAGGGACATTTGTGAACTGAGGAGTCTTTACATCAAGTTTCCTGATGCTGCTGGCCAAGCCAACTATAAAGTGCAATTCCATGATATGGGCACTTCCCAGAGTATATTACGGTGAGAAACATGGTCTACTAATAGTTACTTTATAGTAATATGATCTACTAATAGTTACTACATAGTAATATGGTTTACTAATAGTTACTATATAGTAACATGGTCTACTAATAGTTACTACATAGTAATATGGTCTACTAATAGTTACTACATAGTAATATGATCTACTAATATTTACTACATAGTAATATGGTTTACTAATAGTTACTCCATAGTATTATGGTCAGATTTTGAGTTTATTTTACAGGGACAGTGCACATTAATCAACGTTTCAGTAAAAGTGCCGGTTTTATCCATCCGGCTAATTTTCAACCGCAGTCCCTGGGCAGGTTATTAAAAACAATTACAATATAGACAATCATTGAGCAGTGAGCACATGTAGAGCAACATAGGACAAGCAAGACATAGCATACAGACAGAGCAACATAGAACAAAAAGCAGCCAGACAAAATTCATAAAAGCAACAAAGTGTTTCCACACCTCACAAGCTACAGACAACAGACAACATGGAAAGCGGCAATACACAGCTAGGGATTATGTTCACAAATCTGATTGGCCTTTAGCCATGTCTTCATGCATTTTGTGAAAGTGTGATATGTGGTGCAGTTATGTGTGTCTGATGGCAGTGTATTCCAGGAAGCTCTCACAGAAAAAGCGGATTTACTAAAGGTGCTTTTCCTTAAGGGATCTATACAGTCACCTCTCATGGCAGACCTTGTGGATCTGCTGCCATATGTTTGGGTTTTCTGTATAACAAAAATACTGAGTGGAGGGGGAGCCAGTCCATTTAGGATCTTGAATACAAGACATGCGTCGGTGTATTGCAAAAGATTTTCTCAACTCAGGAGCTCATGCTTTCTGAGGATTTAACAGTGATGATGGCTATTGGGCTGCCTATCAAGCACTTTGAGAGCCTATTTGTAGACAGACTGAATAGGTTTTAATGTTGTACAGCAAGCTTGGGCCCAACTAGTCAAGCAGTATGTTAAGTGGGGGAGTTTCATAGATTTGAAGTACAGTTTTGCTACCTCTGTAGTCAAACAATTTCGTATAAATCGGAGATTAGCTATGTTGAATTTGGTTATTTGAATGACCTATTTCACATGCTTTTTAAAAAAGAGGTTGGAATCAAGTATGATGCTAAAGTACTTAAAATCAGATACCACCTGGAGCTTCTCCCCTGACACATAGACATCTGGCTCAGTAGCGTCTGTTGCCCTCTTTGTGAAGAACATGCAAACATTTTTTTTCACATTGAGATGCAAACACGAGTCACTGAGCCACTTTGTAACCTGGCCCATTACAGTAGTGAGTTCTTGTGCAGCTTGTTGTTTGCTCTTTGCATGCACATATATCACTGTATCATCTGCATACATTTGAACTTTAGACCCAGTACAGACAGAAGGCAGATCATTAATGTACAGGCATGTGATATGGGGTATAGAAAAGTCCAATCTTAGCAGAGTACATGGGAGGCACTATACTGTGTGTCTGCAGGTGTCTATCTGGTCAAAACCACTGATACAGATGCCCCTCCACCCTCCACCCCTCCATGCCCCTCCACCCTCAAATAATTAGACTTGTGTGTATTGGGTATACGTTGTGAAATTGTTAAATATTAGTGCACTGTCGGAGCTAGAAACACAAGCATTTTGCTACACCCGCAATAACATCTGCTAAACATGTATGTGACCAATAAAATGTGATTCGATTTGAAATAAACGTCCTATTTATCAAAGGTGCTTTTGGCTGGAGTCAAACTGACTCCAAAGGATTTGAATTTGTTAAAAGTCCATTTTGATACAAAAACACTAAACCCTGATTTAGATTTCTTAAGAACAAGTTGATTGACAAAGTCATGAAAAATTGGAAGAATTTAATAAACCACATTTTGCCTATGATAAAAGATATGCCTCTGGGGTCAAAATGATCCATGTCAGAAGTATAGTTCAATGCAAATATGTAGTGGGTGTAAAGTTTGTTTTAAATTCTCACTCATTAAACACGAATCAATCAACACATGCTTCTCTTTGAACGACTTAATATAATATTCAACTTTTATGAAATAAATGAAAAATACAATTTTGCTTCCTCAACTGCGTTGCCCACTCCTGTCAGCAGATGACGATGTGCGTCTTTAAGGTTCAGTCGATGCTGCCAGTGTGACGTATAATCTAGTGGACGGGACGCTCTTTCAACAACAACAGCTAGTCAGACACCTCGGTAGCTCTAGCAAATATAGATACAACATTCACGCTCTTTACACTGTTTTGGCGTATATTAGTCGCTGTTACACACTTCTGTCGTATGTACTTGTTGGCCCATTCAATTTTATATTTACGTTGTTTGTCAGCTAGCAGGTTTGCTAAGTTAGCTTAGAACTAGGCTAGTCGCTAATGCTAACATCCCCGACCATGAGTTCACTAAGCTGCTCCCCTCCTGCTAAAGAAGAGGCGGTCTGCTGGACAGAGAAAGAATCTCTCGTGAAAGAGGAGGAGGAAGAGAAAGATGTTACAATACAAAAACAAGTAGAGGGTGAGGCTGTTACCGTGAAAGAAGAAGAGAAAGACGTTTCAGTGAAAGAAGAGGAAGATGCGTTCAGAGTGAAAGAGGAGGATGTTACAGTAAAAGAAGAGGAGAAAGAGGAGGATGCAGTTTTTGGAGTGAAAGAGGAGGAGGGGGAGATTACTGTCACATTGGAGGAAGAAGAGGAGGTTGGAGCTCTGTTTAACACCAGTAAGTACCGTCTCTGCAGTCGTTGAACCAATATGCAGTAAAGGGGTTCTACACTTGAATGTTGTTCTGTAGGAATGGCTGAAGCTACACTGTAACGTGTAGAACATCAAGTCAACATTAACAATTGGTCAAATGCATCCAATGACTGAAATACTGTAGTCCTCTATCACCTATTAGATTAGCCCAATATGTAGTCTTAAAGGGGCAATCAGCAGTTGTTACATCCATATTGGGACTTATACATTAATATGTACCCATCTGTTTCTCGAAGAATTCACTTATAAATGCATCATGAGCTTAGTTCAACTGTCATACCCCATCAGAAGCCCAAATATAAGCTTTTTTTACTCCAGTGTTTGTCAGTAAATATAAACAAACACCGTATATCCTCAAAACATGGTTAAAACTATAATGTTGATATCATGGATGGTTACTTTTCTCCAGCCACATCCCTCAGCTTTTTACCGAAACGGGCAGGGAGTACGCTTTGTTATTGTTTCTACTGCTGATTGCTGCCTCCGTTACTCCTCAAGGTCCAAGGACTGTATGTTATTTTCAGAGGTAGACTGCCTCTGGCAGGTAAAATAGTCAAATAATCCACCTAAATGTCAACCGATTCTCAATTGTGATAAGTTTCTAGAAACATACATCGCTGTACTTTCATATCATATCAACATAAGTTCACACAATACTTAAATATCACATCAAAATAATTTCACATTATATCTTCATATCACATCAAAATAATTTCACACAATACTTTCATATCACATCAAAATAGGTAACCAGTCGTGACGCCCCAAACGGTAAACAGAATTAGTTTCTCGTAATTTCTCCTTCCTTCAGGCTTCTTTTTCTTCTTTGGACTTTATATGGCGATTGGCAACCAACTTTAAGGTGCATTACCACCATCAACTGGAGTGTGGACCTCAGTTCATCTTTCAATCACCCATGTGGGTATATACCAAGACAGTCGTGAAGAGGGCACAACAAAGCCTCCTCCCCCAGCACATTTGTGGCCTGCTGGAGGTCATTTTGCAGGGCTCTGGCAGTGCTCCTCCTTGCACAAAGGCGGAGGTAGCGGTCCTGCTGCTGGGTTGTTGCCCTCCTACGGCCTCCTCCACGTCTCCTGATGTACTGGCCTGTCCTGGTAGCGCCTCCATGCTCTGGACACTACGCTGACAGACACAGCAAACCTTCTTACCACAGCTCGCATTGATGTGCCATCCTGGATGAGCTGCACTACCTGAGCCACTTGTGTGGGTTGTGGACTCCGTCTCATGCTACCACTAGAGTGAAAGCACCGCCAGCATTCAAAAGTGACCAAAACATCAGCCAGGAAGCATAGGAACTGAGAAGTGGTCTGTGGTCACCACCTGCAGAACCACTCCTTTATTGGGGGTGTCTTGCTAATTGCCTATAATTTCCACCTTTTGTCTATTCCATTTGCACAACAGCATGTGAAATTTATTGTCAATCAGTGTTGCTTCCTAAGTGGACAGTTTGATTTCACAGAAGTGATTGACTTGGAGTTATATTGTGTTGTTTAAGTGTTCCCTTTATTTTTTTGAGCAGTGTATATATATATATATTTTTTAGTGTTGCTGATACCCCTCCCCAGAGGTGTCTCATTATTGGGATTCATTTCTGATTCCTACCTGTAGCTCACTATGAGGTGTCTAGTGATACAGGTTAAGAGCCCTGTTGGAGATTGGTGGTTGGTAGCGGAGTCGAGGGAACAAGCAGGGTTGGACACGGCCATGTTATTATCCCACACACAGACTCTGTGGTTCATATGAACCCCATTCCTGGGAATTAGATATGATCACAAATCACCCCTGTCTGTTTCCACAGAAGGGTTCCGTCTTTCCCGTTCCCAGCTAGGTTTACCAGGCGCTTTGTTGCCAGTACCTATGACTGGTTGATAGGGGAAACCTCCATGCTTAATATAGAAAAAGTAATTAGGGGAAAACTATTTAGTGAACTAAAATAACAAACCTGTTTGAAAAATGAAAACTATTCCAAAACTATCTTTGACTCAAACTAAAATAGCCTAAAATAATATTATATTAAATAATAATATTATGTTCATTTTGAATAATTTATATCTTAACTTTGGGCAAAAATAGAATTGTGTTTTAAATATTTTTTACGTGTTTTTAAAGCTTCTGTACCTGGTGGCTGGTAAATGCTGCCATGGGATGGCAATGTTTCAATAGACCTAGCTTGTGTATCACTTGCTATCACCAGAAATACTTTAAGAAATTAGGATATTGGAAACTCCTTTCAATTCGTATTAACAGCTTAAAGAAAATAACCTTGCCATGAATTACCCTCTGAACAAGAAGCACAACAATACGAATATTTTCAGAGATGTGAGATAATTAACTTGTTCTCTGTAATATCGTATAGCTTTGCAATCGTGATATTACGTACTTTCAAGGAAAATAAGCATGTTTCTCGACTCATACCCTGGCTTTAAAAAGGGATTTCGTGAGAATTAGCTTAGGAAATGCGTGTCACAGCATGACAATGTGAACGTGATTGGTCGACAGTCTCTTGGACAGGCGTTATATACGCTTTGACATTTTCTGGAATAGTTTTTATTTGAAAACGTTTTTGTTTACTTGCCTGCCTATTGAATTTGGAATGCACTGTACTGTTCATCTCTGAAACTCCCTGAGATAATTCCTTTGATACAGCAGTAGCAATACAGGGATATAACATCTACAGAAAAGACAGGATTATGGGGGAGCTGTTGCTGTATACAGTGCATTCGGAAAGTATTCAGACCCCTTGACTTTTTCCACATTTTGTTACGTTAAAGCCTTATTCTAAAATTGATCAAATTATTTTTCCCCCTCTTTCATTTAGCTAATTTATTTGGCACACCTGCATTTGGGGAGTTTCTCCCATCCTTCTCTGCAGATCCTCTCAAGCTCTGTCAAGTTGGATGGGGAACATCACTGCACAGCTATTTTCAGGTCTCTCCAGAGATGTTAGATCGGGCTCAAGTCCGAGCTCTGGCTATGTCACTCAAGGACATTCAGAGACTTACATTTACATTACATTTAAGTCATTTAGCAGACGCTCTTATCCAGAGCGACTTACAAATTGGTGCATTCACCTTATGACATCCAGTAGAACAGCCACTTTACAATAGTGCATCTAAATCTTTTAGGGGGGGGGGGGGGGGGGGGGAGACTTCTGCCGAAGCCACTCCTGCGTTGTCTTGGCTGTGTGCTTAAGGTCGTTGTCCTGTTGGACGGTGAACCTTTGCCTCAGTCTGAGGTCCTGGGTGCTCTGGAGCAGGTCTTTCATCAAGGATCTCTCTGCACTTTGCTCCGTTAATATTTCCCTCTATACTGACTAGTCTCCCAGTCCCTGCAGCTGAAAAACATCCCCACAGCATGATTCTGCCACCACCATGCTTCACCGTAGGGATGGTGCCAGGTTTCCTCCAGGCATGACGCTTGGCATTCAGGCCAAAGAGTTCAATCTAGGTTTCATCAGACCAGAGAATCTTGTTTCTCATGGCCTGAGAGTCATTGAGGTGCCTTTTGTCAAACTCCAAGCAAGCTGTCATGTGCCTTTTACTCAGGAGTGGTTTCCGTCTGGCCACGCTACCATAAAGGTCTGATTGGTGGAGTGCTGCAGAGATCGTTGTCCTTCTGGAAGGTTCGCACAAAGGAACTTTGGAGCTCTGTCAGAGTGACCATCAGGTTTTTGGTCACCTTCCTGACCAAGGCCCTTCTCCCCCAATCGCTCAGTTTGGCTGGGTGACCAGCTCTAGGAAGAGTATTCAATTTAAGAATGATGGAGGCCACTGTGTTCTTCGGGACCTTCAATGCTGGATAATTTTTTTTGGTACCCTACCCCAAATCTGTGCCTCGACACAATCCTGTCTCGTACCTTTAAGGACAATTCCTTCGACCTCATTGCTTGGTTTTTGCTCTGACATGCACTGTCAACTGTGGGACCTTATATAGACAGGTGTGTGCCTTCCAAATCATATCCAATCAATTGAATTTACCACAGGTGGACTACGAACAAGTTGTAGAAACATCTCAAGGATGATTAATGGAAACAGGATGCACCTGAAAGCAATTTTGAGTCTCATAGCAAAGGTTCTGAATACGTATGTAAATAAGGTATTTCTGTTTTTTACCTGTTTTCACTTTTTCATTATTGTGTGTAGATTAATGAGGATAAAAAAAATAAAAAAAATCCATTTTAAAATAAAGCTGTAATGTAACAAAATGTGGAAAAGGGAAGGGGTCTGAACTTTCTGAATGAACTATGTTTTATTTAATGTAACCTTTATTTAATTCACAATCACGGCCGGTTGTAAACACAGCCTGGACTCGAACCGGGGGGTCTGTAGTGACGCCTCAAGCACTGAGATGCAGTGTCTTAGACTGCTGCGCCACTCAGGAGCCCCAAAATCATGTTCTAGTGCTGTCCCAATCTAAAATAAATCTTAGTCAACCAAGAGTCGTCTGTTCATTCTACCAATCGATTGGTTGAAATGTTGTATGTATTTTTCCATATATATACACACCCCATGTGTTTTAATAAAATCAACTATATGTACTGAACTGGTCTGATGCTTTAAGCACGTGTTTGATTAAATAATTAAGACACGCAAATGACTCGAGGGAGCCAGAGATCAAGATAACCTAACCAGAAGAGAGAAAAAACTGCCTTTGTGATTCTGAAGTTTCCGGTAATGTGCTACACCAGCGGTCGGCAACCTTTTCTATTTGGAGTGCCAAGTTATCTTACCATTTCTACCAATCTGCGTGCCAGTTAGGATTTTCATCTGTACATTTTACTGGAACAGTTTAATTTAATTCAAAATAGTATCTCAAAATCATAGAATGTAGATTCATCTACATTCTATCTAAATCTAAATGAAAATTATACAAATTTAAAAGTAACTTTTATTGCCATTGCCAACTATGTAAAAATAGCCTACATAAAGCCAACAAATAAAAAATATTGCAGCCTGCAGGTAGAAAAAATCCTATAAATCACATTTGCTGCACATGACCTGTCTACAACGAACTGGAAACCTTGTATCAACTATCAACTGGTTTGGCCCAAAACTCGAGATAGCAAGCTTGCAACATTGTATAAAATATTCTGGGCCCTCAGAGTTTCCCGTGCCAGTGAGTTTGGGACAGACACAGCTGTCGGCTATTTGTGCAAAGAATAAGAAGTAATCAGGTATTTTATGACATTTCCACTGGATCAGAGCGTTACATTTTTCCCTTTTATGCTGAGTGGTTATCGAAAGGGCGAGAGCTAGAAATATTTTACGAAAATAATTTGAGGAACTATTGTCATTCGCAATTGATTTTGATTAGACTTTGTTTACTTGCTGTTTGAGGTGAAGAACAAATTACTTTGAAAGCTCCACAACTCATTAGTGGTGGAGCGTTAAGACTATCAGACATCCCCAAATGGGCACATTAATAGGCCTAAATTTGCGCGCAGGCCAGGTAGACTAATCCTACTTCTATATGCGTAATCAGGTGTGCGTCCTTTCTCAACATTGGCAGGAGTGTTTCAAACGAAAGACAATGAATAAATTGACAAAACTGACGCATCTTGCGGGGTCAGGTCTGGGGGGCCCGCCATGGGCCGTTTCATTTAGTATCTGTTTGGGTCGGCAAGGGTAATGATTGTAATTCCCCATAGTATGTTTTACCGAAGTTGACCGACTGAAAGGGAGTGTAACTTTATGACTATTGTTTGATTCGGGCTAAACTTTGAACATTGAGATATTAAAGACATGATAGATCAGACGCAGAGTATATAAAGGAGTGAGATCTGTAGAAAGACAGAGTGGCTGTGGAATGTGCTGAGTGGACGGGAGGAGAAAGCAGGATTGCTATAGGGGAAGCGGATGGACATCTGTGGATTATGCGAAGGAGGGGTTGAGGTCAGGAGCTCAGGTCAGATCCCCTGAAGGGAGAAATAAGGGTTTAGTATCCTGTTACCCTCTTCCTGTCGAACCAGAAGATGTAAGGATTGGAGAGAAGGAGGAGTGTCCAAAGTGGGGTATATATACTTGTGATGGTGAGAACATGTTTTTGTCTGAATTACAGCTGTAACGATCCTTCGGGAAGAATTAAACCTGGTTAAGCTTCTCTAGTGTCCGTGAGTTATTCACTCTGAAAAATTAGAACCTAACACTATAATTAGTGTTCCCTGAAGGAGGGAAACAAGGCACAACACCTGTTTGGCCAAACCCCTTCCTGGGTCGGTGAAGAGCGGTATTAAATTTAAAGAATTAACCCGAGCCTCATCACCTATAGAAGGCAGGGCTTCCAGCGAGGCGTGAATTTAATAGTATGTTGTACCTAGTTTCCCTCCTTCAGGGAACAGTAGTTATAGTCATAACGTTACTCTTGTTATATGATAAACTTCAACTTAAATAGGAGATCTTTGTCAGACAGTTTTTTTGTATTCTGAACTACGTATCATTTAGTGGCTCCTTATGTTACGCTGGGAAAACAGTTTATGTTCACAGAAATCCTAAATCATTTCAAAGTTTGCTAAATCCAATGGTTTTTAACTGAGAGTCATTTTGTAATCCAAGATGGCGTAGCAGTAAGACGTGTTTGTTGTAAATGTTATGTTTTTTTGTCTTTTTTTGTATATATTGCAATATATTTCAATCTCCTTTTCCATTTTTAAATTAAATATACCTTCCAGCAACCCGCCTCACCCAATGAGATACCGATCTGCTATTTTTTAGACCCTATAGCTAGAACCTCCATCAGCAGCTAGCCATCAGGAGCTAACCAGCTTATTATCTACTAGCTATTTAGTCATTGTTAGCCACTGCTAGCGGCCTTTACCTTTTTAGCTCAGACACCAGACGCTTTTAGCCTGGATAATACCTGCCAGTCTGCACAGCGCAATATCAACCCTGAGCATATCGGACTGTTTTTCTCCACTACATCACCGTATTCCTGCCGTAAGCTCTGGACCATTACACCGGATAATCGCAGCTAGCTAGCTACTACCGAGTGGCCCAGCCCCGAAGCTAGCCTTGAGCCAGGCCCATCACCCGGCCTGCTTAGTGAACCCTATGATCACTCGGCTACACAGCTGATGCCTCCCAGACTCTTCACTAAGACGACTAGAAGCCACTACATCACCGGATTCCTGCCGTAAGCTCTGGACCTTTGCACCGGATTGGCTATAGTGGCTAACGCCCTTGTCCCGAAGCTAGCACTACTTAGCCTCGAGCCAGGTGCATCTCCCGGCTAGCAAACAAAATTACTCCAGCTACAATACCTCTTTTGCCAATTGGCCTGGACCCTTTGTCGACACGGAACCTCGCCAATCCATCACGACTGGTCTGTCGACGCAATTCCGTCCCATGTGCCCTCAACCGGCCTTTGCCAGACGTCGGTGACGAGGCTAGTACCAGTTAGCCTCGAGCCAGGCGCATCTCCCGGCTAGCGTAGTAATGACTACTTAATGGCTTCCCTGGTTCATATATTGCTGTTCACTGGACCCTATGATCACTTGGCTACATAGCTGATGCCTCTGGACTGTTCATTAATCACGGTACTCCATTTTATTTATTTTGTTTATCTGTCGGCCCCAGCCTCGAACTCAGGCCCTGTGTGTAGGTAACTGACCCTCTCTGCCCATTCATCGCCATTTTACCTGTTGTTGTTGTCTTAGCTGATTAACTGTTGTTGTCTTACCCGTTGTTGTCTTAGATAGCTCTCCCAAATCAACACCTGTGATTGCTTTATGCCTCGCTTTATGTCTCTCTGATGTCAATATGCCTTGTATACTGTTGTTTAGGGTAGTTATCATTGTTTTATTTGACTGCGGAGCCCCTAGGCCAACTCAACATGCCTCAGAGAGCTCTTTTGTCCCACCTCCCACACATGCGGTGACCTCTGTGGTGGTTCATTTCTTTACTATCAAATGAGGAGAGACAAACTTCACACAAGTCAGAGTTATACTTCAACTAAATCTTTAATAATAAGAGCTTTGCAATAGCAATGACTTATCAACGATTCACCATTTTCTAATGATCAGTTGAGAGTGGCAAAACAAAAGTACAAAGATATTTTATAGCCAAGATACACCCCTTTCAACCTATATGACGAACAACAGATACATAGAATGGTCACAAGGTTAAGATTTGTATGAACGATATCTATAATACATAGTAGACAGCATCTGCTGTGTCAACAGTATTCATTGTATAGACCAGTGTCTGGCCCTCCTACTCCAAACTGGAATCGTCTCTTCCTGGTACGGTATAGAACAGAACCATTAACTCATGTTATCTGGAATGCTCTTTTGGTTTTATCACCCAAAGACATCGTACATCTCCTCTGTCAGTGTAGAGGCCCATCCTCAGTAGAACACACACAAAATAGTTAACAGAATACTCTATTCTGTCAAATAAAACAACCATTATAATGCAATACAAGCATTATAACATAATCTTGCAATTTCCCTGAAACCTGACCTAGCATAACTGGTGCCTCCAGAGATGCAACCTCTCTTATCGTCACTCAATGCCTAGGTTTACCTTCACTGTACCCGCACACTACCATACCCCTGTCTGTACGTTATGCCTTGAATCTATCCTACCACGCCCAGAAATCTGCTCCTTTTATTCTCTGTTCACAACCCACTAGACGGCCAGGTCTGATAGCCTTTAGCCGTACCCTCATCTTACTCCTCTGTTCCTCGGGTGATGTAGAGGTTAACCCAGGCCCTGTGTGTCCCCAGGCACTCTCATTTGTTGACTTCTGTAACCGTAAAAGCCTTGGTTTCATGCATGTTATCAGACGCCTCCTCCCTAAGTTTGTTTTACTCACTGCTTTAGCACACTCCGCCCACCCTGATGTCCTGGCTTTGGAAGGCCACCAAAAATTCTGAAATTTCCATCCCCAACTACAAAATTTTCCACCAAGATAGAACTGCCAAAGGGGGAGGAGTTGCAATCTACTGCAGAGATGGCCTGCAAAGTTCTATCCTACTTTCCAGGTCTAAGCCCAAACAGTTCGAGCTTCTAATTTTAAAAATGAATCTCTCCATAAATAAGTCTCACTGTTGCTGCCTGTTACAGACCCCCCTCAGCTCCCAGCTGTGCACTGGACACCATATGTGAATTGATTGCCCCCCATCGATCTTCAGAGTTCGTTCTGTTAGGTGACCTAAACTGGGATGCCTGGTTGTTCTTTAAAATACATTTCCTCACCACCTTAAATAAGCATGCCCCTTTCAAAAAATGAAAAACTAAGAACAAATATAGCCCTTGGTTCACTCCAGACCTGACTGCCCTCGACCAGCACAAAAACATCCTGTTGCGTACTGCACTAGCATTGAATAGTCCCTGCGATATGCAACTTTTTATAGAAGTCAGGAACTAATTCACACAGTCAGTTAGGAAAGCAAAAGCTAGCTTTTTCAAACAGAAATTTGCATCCTGTAGCTCTAACTCCCAAAAGTTTTGGGACACTGTAAAGTCCATGGAGAATAAGAGCACCTCATCCCAGCTACCCACTGCACTGAGGCTAGGAAACACTGTCACCACCGATAAATCCACGATAATCGAGAATTTCAATAAGCATTTCTCTACGGCTGGCCATGCTTTCCTCCTGGCTACCCCAACCCCGGACAACAGCTCCCCACCCCCCGCAGCTACTTTCCCAAACCTCCCCAGCTTCTCCTTCACCCAAATCCAGATAGCTGATGTTCTGAAAGAGTTGCAAAACCTGGACCCGTACAAATCAGCTGGGCTAAACAATCTGGACCCTCTCTTTCTAAAAATATCCGCCACCATTGTGGCAACCCCTATTACTAGTCTGTTCAACCTCTCTTTCGTATCGTCTGAGATTCCTAAAGATTGGAAAGCATCCGCGGTCATCCCCCTCTTCAAAGGGGGTGACACTCTAGACCCAAACGGTTACAGACCTATATCCATCCTGCCCTGCCTTTCTAAAGTCTTCGAAAGCCAAGTTAACAAACAGATCACTGACCATTTTGAATCCCGCCGTACCTTCTCCGCTGTGCAATCCGGTTTCCCAGCTGGTCACGGGTGCACCTCAGCCACGCTCAAGGTACTAAACGATATCATAACCGCCATCGATAAAAGACAGGACTGTGCAGCCGTCTTCATCAACCTGGCCAAGGCTTTCGACTCTGTCAATCACCGTATTCTTATCGGCAGACTCAACAGCCTTGGTTTCTCAAATGACTGACTCGCCTGGTTCACCAACTACTTCTCAGATAGAGTTCAGTGTGTCAAATCGGAGGGCCTGTTGACCTCTGGCAGTCTCTATAGGGGTACCACAGGGTTCAATTCTCGGGCCGACTCTTTTCTCTGTATATACCAACGATGTTGCTCTTGCTGCCGGTGATTCCTTGATCCGCCTCTACGCAGACGACACCATTCTGTATATATCTGGCCCTTCTTTGGACACTGTTAACAAACCTCCAAACGAGCTTCAATGCCATACAACACTCCTTCCGTGGCCTCCAACTGCTCTTAAACGCTAGTAAAACTAATGTATGCTCTTCAACCGATCGCTGCCCGTACCCGCTGTCCAGCATCACTACTCTGGACGGTTCTGACTTAGAATATGTGGACAACTATAAATACCTAGGTGTCTGGCTAGACTGTAAACTCTCCTTAAGCATTTACAATCCGAAATTAAATCTAGAATCGGCTTCCTATTTCGCAGCAAAGCCCCCTTCACTCACGCTGCCAAACATACCCTCGTAAAACTGACTATCCTACCGATCCTTGACTTCGGCGATGTCATTTTCAAAATAGCCTCCAACACTCTACTCAGTAAACTGGATGCAGTCTATCACAGTGCCATCCGTTTTTGTCACCAAAGCCCCATATACCACTGCTCTCGTCGGCTGGCCCTCGCTACATATTCGTCGCCAAACCTACTGGCTCCAGGTCATCTATAAGTCTTTGCTAAGCCGCCTTAACTCAGCTCACTGGTCACCATAGCAACCCCCTAGCACGCGCTCCAGGAAGTATATCTCACTGGTCATCCCCAAAGCCAACACCTACTTTGTCCACCTTTCCTTCCAGTTCTCTGCTGCCAATGACTGGAACGAATTGCAAAAATCGCTGAAGTTGGAGACTTATATCTCCCTCACTAACTTTAAGAATCAGCTATCTGAGCAGCTTACCGATCGCTGCAGCTGTACACAGCCCATCTGTAAATAGCACATCCAACTGCCTACCTCATCCCCATGTTTTTATTTACTTTTTTTGCTCACACCAGTATTTCTACTTGCACATCATCATCTGCACATCTATCACTCCAGTGTTAATGCTAAATTGTAATTACTTTGCTAGTATGGCCTATTTATTGCCTTACCTCTGTACTCCATTTGCAGAAACGGTATATAGATTTTTCTATTGTGTTATTGACTGTACTTTTGTTTATCCCATGTGTAACTCTGTGTTGTTGTATGTGTCGCACTGCTTTGCTTTATCTTGGCCAGGTCGCAGTTGTAAATGAGAACTTGTTCTCAACTGGCCTACCTGGTTAAATAAAGGTGGGGGGGAAATTATGTAGGAATTGTTCATGACGTCCTCCAGTGATTTAAAAAAAAAAAAAACTTTTCCTGTTGTAAAGTATAAACACACTAAAGGGAAACAAATAAATGTTTTGAGCAAAATAAATATTTTTTTAGAGAACTGCAAACTAGAAGAAGTGAGTGATGTCATAGTAAGGCATTCAAGGAGTTGGCTTGATGGGAAGTCGTGATGTCATCCAATAGGTGACTGATCTTCATGTGAATATTCATTATTATTTTTTAAATCGTTCCTGTTCTGTCAAGTTGGTTGTTGATCATTGCTAGAAAGACATTTTAAAGCTTTGCTATAGACTTTCAAGACGATTTAAGTCCAAACTGTAACTAGGCCACTCAGGAACATTCAATGTCATCTTGGTAAGCTCCTCCAGCGTAGATTTGGCCTTGTGGTTTAGGTTATTGTCCTGTTAGTACAGTTTTTTTGTATTCAGATCTCTGAAATGCACTCTACCTACGTAACATTTAGTTTCCTTATATTACGCTGGGAAAACAGTTTATGGCCACAGAAATCTTAAATCATTTCAGAGTATGCAAAATCCAATGGTTCTAACCGAGAGTCACCTTAACTTTATTGACAACACCCAAATGGATACTGTCATTAACGTGGTTCTTCAATAATTACACATAATTCTTAATACTGTAGCTGTTTTGTTAGTCACATGTTCAACGATCATCAGCTGATCCAGGAAATCATTTTCTGAAGGACAATCTCACATGACAAACATCACGACATGCAACAACCAAAGTGCTTCTTCATTCATTACTCTGGTAAAGACAGTTCAAATCAAATATAATGTTATTTGTCACATACACATGGTTAGCAGATGTTAATGCGAGTGTAGCGAAATGCTTGTGCTTCTAGTTCCGACCATGCAGTGATAACCAACGAGTAATCTAACCTAACAATTTCACACCAACTACCTTATACACACAAGTGTAAAGGGATGAAGAATATGTACATAAAGATATATGAATGAGTGATGGTACAGAACGGCATAGGCAAGATGCAGTAGATGGTATCGAGTACAGTATATACATATGAGATGAGTAATGTAGGGTATGTAAACATATTAAAGTGGCAGTTATGCCGTGCTCCACATTGGATCCAACATCCCTGACAAATTTATGTTTATAATGTGTTATTGCCTGCTTGATTTACAGTAGGGTCTCGTTAGTCTGTTTGGACACAGAGATACTTACCTCATAATGTGTAGAGAAATGTTCCTTGATGGATAGGCTATTGTACAACACACAGAGCTAGTTTCCTATATTTGTTGTTAGGTGACGTTATGGGTCCTACAGTAGGTCTATGTTATTGTTAGGTGAAGTTATGGGTCCTACAGTAGGTCTATGCTATTGTTAGATAAAGTTATGGGTCCTACAGTAGGTCTGTTATTGTTAGGTAAAGTTATGGGTCCTACACAGTAGGTCTATGCTATTGTTAGGTAAAGTTATGGGTCCTACAGTAGGTCTATGTTATTGTTAGGTGAAGTTATGGGTCCTACAGTAGGTCTACGTTATTGTTAGGGGAAGTTATGGGTCCTACAGTAGGTCTATGTTATTGTTAGGTGAAGTTATGGGTCCTACAGTAGGTCTATGTTATTGTTAGGTGAAGTTATGGGTCCTACAGTAGGTCTACGTTATTGTTAGGTGAAGTTATGGGTCCTACAGTAGGTCTACGTTATTGTTAGGTGAAGTTATGGGTCCTACAGTAGGTCTATGTTATTGTTAGGTGAAGTTATGGGTCCTACAGTAGGTCTATGTTATTGTTAGGTGAAGTTATGGGTCCTACAGTAGGTCTACGTTATTGTTAGGTGAAGTTATGGGTCCTACAGTAGGTCTACGTTATTGTTAGGTGAAGTTATGGGTCCTACAGTAGGTCTACGTTATTGTTAGGTGAAGTTATGGGTCCTACAGTAGGTCTACGTTATTGTTAGGTGAAGTTATGGGTCCTACAGTAGGTCTATGTTATTGTTAGGTGAAGTTATGGGTCCTACAGTAGGTCTTTGTTATTGACAGGTGAAGTTATGGGTCCTACACAGTAGGTCTATGTTATTGTTAGGTGAAGTTATGGGTCCTACAGTAGGTCTATGTTATTGTTAGGTGAAGTTATGGGTCCTACAGTAGGTCTATGTTATTGTTAGGTGAAGTTATGGGTCCTACAGTAGGTCTATGTTATTGTTAGGTAACGTTATGGGTCCTACAGTAGGTCTCTGTTGCTGTTATGGGTCCTAGAGTACACTATGTATGTCATGCAACAACAACCAAAGTGCTTCTTCGTGCATTAAATAGGTATATTTTTGATGTTAGGTGCAGTTATGGGCCAATTTGGCAAACAGTGTACAAACCCTCATTGTCAGGCTGATGGAAAAGCTAGCCAAAGAGCATTTTACTGGTTGAAGTGTTTTTTAAGTACAAAGCGGTTGATTTGCGATGATGACACAAACATTATATTAAGCAGGACATTCAAACGAGCCTTACAATTATAATCTAAAGTAGTGTGAAATGCACTCATACGCAACCTGGAAATGGAGGTTACTCCCCTGAGTTTTCCCATATTCACATTCAGAATACATCGTGAAAAACTAAAATCTTTGCTCACCATTTTTGCTATTTGTACTACATCCAAAACTATCGGTTTCCTCATTAGCAGGGAGGAGTTTCTACAATCAAATTGCATGTGCATCGCCCTCGTGCCGCAATTTTTGCAAACAAAGAAAGGGGCCTATATTGGAGACCAAAAGTCGTCTGGCACACTGCTTAGAGTTTCAACAACATGAATAACTTATTTCTAGCCGACAATCATCGATGCTACTACTAATGTGAAAACAAGACAATATGACTATTGTTGCTCACTTGACTGTCTTAAGACAATTGTCAAATAATATTAACATTCATTAAAGACTTCAATTGTTGTACAACATCATGGCTACGCTGTTGGCATCACCTTTTTCAGTGGATTTCTACTGTTGTGGGCCTTTAAATCTGTCTGACTTTTCCATTCACACAGGAGAGAGACGGGACTATCATGGATCCGCTGGGGAGCCTCAACAACCTCATGATGCTGACGAGGCAGAACAGAGTCTCTCCAGATTAGAACACCTCAAGACACACCAGCAGAGACCAACAGGGAAGAAATCTCACTGCTGCTCTGACTGTGGGAAGATCTTTTCAAAATCATATACATTACAATTACACCAGATAATTCACACTGGAGAGAAATCTCATAGCTTTGATCCATGTGGGAAGAGTTTTACTCCGTCAAGCGGCCTGAAAGTGCACCATAGAACACACACAGGAGAAAAACCTTATAGCTGTGATCAATGTGGGAAGAGTTTTGTTACATCTTGCTATTTGACTGTACACCAGAGAATACACACAGGAGAGAAACCTCATGGCTGTACTCAATGTGGGAAGAGTTTTGCTCAGTCAAGCTGCCTGATATCACACCAGAGAACACACACAGGAGAGAAACCTTATAGCTGTGCTCAATGTGGGAAGAGTTTTATTCAGTCAAGTCATCTGACTATACACCAGAGAACACACACTGGAGAAAAACCTCATAGCTGTGATCAATGTGGGAAGAGATTTACTCAGTCAGGCGGCCTGATATACCACCAGAGAACACACACAGGAGAGAAACCTTATAGCTGTGCTCAATGTGGGAAGAGTTTTGCTACATCTAGCAATCTGACTATACACCAGAGAACACACACTGGAGAGAAACCTCATAGCTGTAATCAATGTGGGAAGAGTTTTGCTCAGCCAAACAACCTGATATCACACCAGCGTACCCACACAGGAGAGAAATATCATAGCTGTGATCAATGTGGGAAGAGATATTCTCGTAAAAGATCTCTGATCAAACATCAGAAAGTACATACATGAAGTTGTTTCATGATATCAATGAAATAATGTCACAATGTAGAATGTTTTAACATTGTAGTAGGAGTATTTTAATGATGTCACAATGGCATGATAATGATGGCAAAGTTGTCTAATTACTATGTCATCGTATTTCCAGGCCACTATAGTGTCTTCTCAGATAATGGTAGCTAGCTAACTAGTCTTCTCACTGTTGTTTAAGCCGCAGTCAGAGTCAGTCAGAATGTCACAATGTAGAACCCTAAATGTTTGTCCCCTATTTAATTGATTTCAACATGATATGGATATTAGCCTCAGGGGAAAAATAAAGAGTACTATTTATATGATTTAACAAAAAGTGACTAACAAATAAAGCGTTGTGTTACACTCAAAATGCAACACTTCAAAATGTAGCTCGCTGTTTTCTACAAATTGTCCTCTAACCAGTGATGTACACATTATTCCCAGATTCCGTGTTTTTTGAGCTGTTAGTTTTAACAGGACGTGCAACTTCATCTCCCTCCTCTCGGCACAATTGATTTCAACATGATATCGAAGAGTGATGCCAAATAAGTTGCGTTCCTTTGTTTAGCGACCCCTAAATTTAAATGCGTCACTCCAAAATGTAGCTGACTGTATTCTGCAGGTTGTCCTCTAACCAGTGAGGTAAAATATATCTCCCATTTCCATGTGTTTTTGTTTAGTTGTGTTAGTTTCAACAGCACGTACAACCTGATTTCCCCCCTAATCGATATCAGTGATTTATAGCTGCTTGTGAAATTTATAAGGTGCTTGTTTAAAAAAATACAAGTAATATGATTATTGTGGCAGATGTTTGTGTATATAGCACATGTTATGTTTAGGTTTTGAATTTATCCCAAAATGTTTCTGCATATTGGTTATTGATTTGGACACGTTAAAACTGGGTTTTGACATTTGACAAAACTGGGTTTTGACACCTAGAAAAATGTAATTGAAATGACTTTGAAAATAAGACTATGCAACTAAATATTTCATATTTACATTTCATGTAACATTTAGTAATGATAATTATTTATACAACCAACTGCCAATTTTTGGTACAATTATATTGACATTGTTGCCCTGCTTTTAGGATATCAGGGTTCATTCTCAGATGTGCCAACCCAAATGTACTAGAGCATGACATTGGGGACTGGGCCCCGATCCAACAACATGCCTCTAGTGAACCCTGAAAAGAGAGAGAAGCTCCGCAGTGTGGTGGAAAGTTACTATGGATATTTCAGGAGTTTCCTCTTGAAATCAGACATGTTCGTTTCAAGGAAAACTTGCTGATTGTCTCACGGGTGGGCACTCAAAATGTTTGTGTTTTGCATTTAGCCAGTGCATTGCCATGGATCACAATTTATTATGACTGCATGTTTGAGTTTTAGCTAGTGAGTTTTAGGAAGATGAGAATTCTAGAAGCTAGTGGGGGGAAATATATTTTTGTTTTTTTGACAGCCAGTAGACACCATGTTCATATTGTAGAAGGTGAAGCATTGTAGTTGATTATAATTTCAAAATTAGTTTTAGGATTCTAGAAAGAAAAAAGAGAAAACTAATAAGATTGTATATTATTATTTAGAAATATGTGTTTTTTCTTGTTTTTAAATTGTTGACAGGAGGTGATGCATTTTAGTATGAAATGGAAGTTGTTTTCTGTTGGTGGTGAGAACTTGTCCAGCAAAAATATAGGATATATTTGTTGTCTTAAGGGGGAAGGTGTTACAGGCTTTGATTTTTCCATTTATGTTTTGAGATTGGACTTTAGCACATATAGCTTGTTAGCACTGTGGGGGAATTTTCTGTTAAACCTTACTAATGCTTGTGTCGTAAAATATAATTATTTAAGCCGAGGCATTGGGCTTGAGATTGTTAAAGAACCTTACTCCTATAACATAGAAAAGTGTGTTAATATAGGCCTGTTCTAACTGTCCTGGGTGTGTAGAATGACCGCATGATGTTCGGACACTCAGCCAAGAATATGACAGAAACTGACTGGTTCCTCTTGATCCTCCACAAAGTAAAGGTTATATCCTGCACACCAGTAACAGAGCTGTTGTTTTGGAGCCTGTTTCTGGGGAAAGATTGTGGTGGAGAAATCAGAATTAGCTAAGTAACATAGATAATTACGATGTCTTATCTGCATAATATGCTGATATGAACTATTGACCTTTTGTTATTAGAATGTCTCCTTTCTGAGTCTGGTGTTGGCAGCTGCACTTCCTCCCTCAAATGGGCCTCAGTCACCTTGGGTCCAGAGGGGGGAGAAGTCAGGCTTATCCATCACATGTCCCTGTTGTTATGCAGAATATCAGCATCGATCACATGTCCCTGTTGCTATGCAGAATATCAGCATCTATCACATGTCCCTGTTGCTAGGCAGAATATCCGTATCTATCACATGTCCCTGTTGCTATGCAGAATATCAGCATCGATCACATGTCCCTGTTGCTAGGCAGAATATCAGCAGGGAGTTAGGCAAAGGAGATCAGAAGGAAACATTGTTTCCATATGTGAACTGTGTTTATTGCAAACCATGTGAAGGGATGGCGTGAGTAATGGGGAACCAATCACTTGTCTCCACAGTGTCTGTGCGTCAGTCACCTCCTCCTAGTGGGAGATTGTATTTGGGAACCAAGGTCTGGCACAGGATGTGGGGTTGGTGTTTGGAACCATTGTATGTCGTCTCTGAGGTTGCACCTATCCTGAGATAGTATATAACCCAGAAGCAAGCCTCCTTGTTATAACAAGTCTTTTAATAAAAGTAAAACCTTGATTGATTATTAATTTTGCCTCCTCATTATTGATTATGGGTAGAATTTCCACCACAGCACGTAGGGTGAACCGATTGGTATCACCTCGTTAGTCAGAATGTGTTACACCTGTGCTGGCTTGTCCATCTTGTTAGGGTTGGATGTTGCATCCAATTGTTAATATTGTTATCAATGACATTTCCTTAGTGTGCTCATTAGTCTTTCAGTTGTTATTCTTCTGTTTTTTTTATCCTCTTATGTTTGTTGTGTAGTAAATATTTCTGTTTATTTTCATTGTTTTTTATAATTTTTTTCCTGTGAAGCCATTGTGTTGCATCCATGTCTGACATGTGCTGTATAAATAAAGCTTGATTTGAACATATTGCAAAAGAAATTAACCCAATGACGGACCAATCAACAGACTCTTGCTAAACCAATGAACAAATATGTGCAAAAGCAACACGTATCTTGCTCCATCTTAGTATGAAAAACAGTATAAATTCAGTATATCTTCCACTATGTCAATATAGTGCATGGTATGTACGTTTAATATCACGTTTCAACCAACCAGTACATTTGTTGAAAATGGAAAAAGTTGAAATCAACAATATGTCAAAGGATTCAACTACTGAAACAAACAATTGGATCAAACAGATCAATCCCACTGGACATTGGGTTTGATTCAGACCCTGCCAGCATGGCCAGAGATGTAACTTATAACCACAAAACCAACACAGACCTTTCATGCCTGACTAAAAACACCTAAGTATTAGATTTACTGCCATGGTCTAGTATGTCACTGCCTCAGACACCATTCACAATGCTGGCTGAGGTACGAGTAAAACATGACATTATTTCCTAGCCATTCACAATGCTGGCTGAGGTACGAGTAAAACATGACATTATTTCCTAACCATTCACAATGCTGGCTGAGGTACGAGTAAAACATGACATTATTTCCTAACCATTCACAATGCTGGCTGAGGTACGAGTAAAACATGACATTTTATTTCCTAACCATTCACAATGCTGGCTGAGGTACGAGTAAATCATGACATATTATTTCCTAATTGTAAAAAAATCCCCACTCCTTTATCAACTAGTCTCCCACTGTTTAACCAGAATAACACGAGTTGTGTCCTTCAAACTGTTAGACTGTTAGTCCATAATCATATTCAGCTACTTAGATGTCATGTATTGTCATGTCATGTTCTCTATAATGAAACATCACCAAGTGAAATAAAGTTGATAAGATACTCTTAATTGACATTAAATAAAAAATGGTTGCTCAGAAATCATTAATTATCATGTTGCTCTCATGAAATGAACAACATATGAGTAATTGCAAGGAACATAGAATAATTGCAAGGATCATATTTGCATATTGCACAAGGACCGTAACAAATCCTGAATGTAACCATCATTATTGAGGTATATCCTCAAAACATGGTTAAAACTATAATGATGGTTACATTTTTCCAGCCCCATCCCTCAGCTTTTTACAGAAACGGGCAGGGAATACGCTTTGTTATTGTTTCTACTGCTGATTGCTGCCTCCGTTACTCCTCAAGGTCCAAGGACTGTATGTTATTTTCAGAGGTAGACTGGCTCTGTCAGGTAAAATAGACAAATAATCCACATAAATGTGAATCGATTCTCAATTGCGATACGTTTCTAGAAACATAAATTGCTGTACTTTCATATCACATCAAAATAATTTCACACAATACTTTCATATATTTTGTTTCCGCATTAGCAGGGAGGAGTTTCTGCAACCAAATTGCGTGTGCATCGCCCTCATGCGCCAATTTTAGCAAACACAGAAAGGGGCCTATATTGGAGACCAAAAGTCGTCTGACACACTGCTTAGGATTTCAACAACTTTAATAACTTATTTCTAGCCTACAATCATCGATGTTACTACTAATGTGAAAACAAGACTAAATATGGCTTGTTGCTCACTTGACTGTCTTAAGATAATTGTAACATTCATTACAGACGTCAATTGTTGTACAACATCATCTATCATGTTGGCATCACCTTTTACAGTGGATTTCTGTTGTGGCCCTTTAACCATCTGTCTGACTTTAGGAGAGAGACATGACTACCGTGGATCCTCTGGGGAGTCTCTACAACATCATGAAGCTGACGAGGCAGGGAAGAGTCTCTCCACATCAGAGCACCTCAAGAAACACCAGCGGAGACCCACAGGGAAGAAATCTCACCTCTGCTCTGACTGTGGGAAAGGTTGCAATTCTTCATCAGCACTTAAAATACACCAGCGAGTACACACAGGAGAGAAATCTCACCACTGTTTTGATTGTGGGAAGAGTTACTTAAGATCAAATTCACTAACAGTACACATGAGAATTCACACTGGAGAGAAACCTTACAGCTGTGATCAATAAGTCAGTGTTGCTGATGAAGTGATGCAAGACCACCCCCTAGTGGACAAAAAGCTTACAACACCTGTTATTCCCAGGCTGTCTCCCATCCAAGTATTAACCAGGCCCGACCCTGCTTAGCTTCCAAGATCTGACATACTTTTTAAATGTGTATTTTATTTTTTATTATGAGAAACAGACAATACAGCGTTTCAATCATAATTAAAGGATTAACAATTCACCCTTTTACAAAATCAGAAAGAAAATACAATCAATTAACATTTAAATCACCCACTAAATCCAATTAATAATTAAAACACAAGTTTTCCATTTGATAACATTCCAATAAATGTACTCCCCCACACAAACTGTTTTTCAAAATTTCCTCCACCATATCTATGTATTATCTCTATATTTTTCTCCAACATACTCTTAGAAAATACCTCCACACTCACACATTTCCCCTCATAATGACCCAAGTTCCTTCTTAATCTTACAGCATATCTTGCATGATTTAAAACATAATTAACCAAATCAAAATTCAAAACTTTACTCTTCCCATTAATACCAAAAAGAAATAAATCTCCATTTCACCCCATAAAAATCTCCTCCCCCCAATGTTTTACTAACAACCCTTTTAAAAACCCACGAAAACCTCTTAATCTACTGCATTCAATGAAAATGTGCATAAAATTTTCCCCCCCTACACGACAAATGTCACATTCCCTATTAATATCTCTATTGATTTGATGTAAAACCACATTAGTAAAAATCCTATTATGTTTTACTTTAAAATCATTATCTTCACATTCTTTGGAATTAAATCTTACATGAACATTCTTCCATATTGATTTCACATCCAAATCTACAAAAACCCTTGACCAAACTTTCTCCGAAGCAGGAACTTTTATCTCTTTTAAAATACATTTACTATATACTGTTTTAACTTTCAAACCTGACAAAACATTTTTCACTCCATGACTTTCATTAAATAAAACCGGTAAACCCCTAGCTCTCTTAACCACCTCTGTATTTATTAAAACCACCCACCCCTCAGGAATACACCCTAAAATTTTCTTATACATGTTTTCTACAGTAGTTTTGCTTATTTCATCCTCCACCTCAACAACATTGTCATAAATAGCCTGTACAGGAAGAAACCCCAGAATGACTTCATATAAAATATCACAAACCTGTCTCATCCCAGCCCTCAAAATATTTACAAAACAACATTGTATTATTATACTTGATCTTTGGATTCAAAAAGATTGGCTTATTTAAAATATTTCCAAAATGTTACAACCATAAGAAATGTGTGGTAAAAACTGACCCCAAGCCTCAAAAACTTCCTTGTAAAACAAAAGGTATATTTCCCAACATTTCCTGTTTTACACACATTAATAAACCATTATCCCCGATCCTCCCAACCTCCTGCAAATACTCTGTAAAAAACTTTTTCCACCCGTAATCTAATTCCTCATATAAATACTTCCGAACCATTTTCACTCTTATCGCTATTTTCCTCACCTTTGGATCCATTAATTTCAAGCCCCCCTCCTCATAACCTGCAATCAAAGTTTTAAAAGCAATTTTCACCCCCTTCCCATACCATAAAAATATCTACTAAAATCGTATTCATTTCGGATAAAACCCATTCTGGCATATCCAAAACATTCATAAATATTATATTATTAATATATATTAATATATTACATAAATAAAAATTGACATCAGTAAAGAATTTGACAATTGCCTTCCCCTTTAATTTTAACAACCTTCCCTTCCACATTTTTACAACCTTCCTAACTTTATTTATCACACCACTCCATGTCAAATCTCTAGCTTCCTTTTCTTTTGCCCCTAAAAACACTCCTAACACCTTCAAATAATCTTTGACCTCTCTAAAAGGAAAATTCCCCTCATTAACCTTCCCAATATACATTACTACAGACTTATCCATATTCACTTTAGCTCCTGATGCTCTTCCATATACTTTAATACCTTCTATTACCCTTTTTACACTGTCTTCATCTCTAACTGTTCTAGCTGTGTCATCTGCATATTGGTGAATCAAACTAAAACCCCCCTGTGGAGTCTGTACACAATTAATAAGAGTATCCTTCTTAAGAAAAGCTGCTAAAGGTTCAACTGATAAAACATACAATAAAGCAGATAAAGGACATCCCTGTCTTACCGATCTCTCAAGAGTAAAAGAATCAGTTAAAACCCCATTGCATTTCACCCTACTTTTTGCATTTCTATATAATAATCTAATCCACCCTATTATTTTATTACCAAAGCCAAATCTTTCCAAAACCCTAAACATAAAATCATGTTCTACCCTATCAAAAGCCTTATTTGAATCTATGCTTAAAACAATACCCCCCATCTTACCGCCATTCATTTTGTGTATCACGTCTCTAATTGTATTAATTGTGTCAGCTATATCCCTCCCAGGAACACTATAAATCTGTGTTGGTGCAATAATAATCGTGTAAAACTCTCTCCATCCTATTCGATAAAATCTTGTAATCCACATTTAATAAACTATTAGGCCTATAATTTTCCAATTTGACCTTACTCCCTTTGTTTTTATATAAAATAGTTATCATCCCTGTCACCATCGATTCTGATACACAATCATTCTCCTCCATATAGTGATAAACCTCCAATAAAATAGGTGCTAAAAGACTTTCATACATTTTATAAAACTCTGCAATGATCTCATCTACACCAGGGCTCTTATTCACCTGTAAATCCTTTATCGCATCTATAACTTCATTTACTGTAATCTTCCCATCACACATCAACTTATCCTCTACATTAATTTTCACCTCCACACTACCTAAATTCTCCTGTACACACCCCTCATCCACCTCCCCTTTCTTAAATAAGTCCTTAAAATCCTGCACCGTCTCTAAAATCTCTACATAATCATCTACTACTTCACCCTTTACAGTTTCAATCTGTCTAAGATACGTTCTTCTTTGAGTACTCTTCTCTAATCCTAGAAAAAAAGAAGTGCATTTCTCCCCCTCCAAAAAATACTTTGCTTCTTATAATAGCCCCCTTACACTTATCTATGTCATATTTACTCAGTTTTGCTTTCAACTCTAAAAACTTTTCTATATTATAATTAGGTTCACTGTCACACTTCACAATTTCTTCCTCCAATTTAGCTCTCAACTCATTTTCTTTTCTTCCTAACTCTCTTTTTCCTTGCATATCTTATACTAAACTTTTATTTTTTCCTTAACCTTGTCCCACCATAAACACTTATCTTTATCTTTCTGCTTATCCTCCATTTCACATGTTATCAAAGATTTAAGTTGTTTACAATAATCCTCATCCCCCAAATAACTCTCATTCCTACACCACGTACCACCCCCCTGTTCTCTCCTTGTGTAAACCCACAGAGAAAATTAAACATGCATGATCACTAAAAGTTGTAAAAACATACTTAATATCTTCCATAAAATCCCTTAAACCTTCTTTAACTAAAACCAAATCTATTCTAGTTTGTTTTAATTCCCCTAAAACCACCTGCCTTCTAGAAAATTCACCTTTACCGGGATTTTCATCTCTCCATATGTCAATACGTTTTTTCTCAAACATCATCTTCTTTAAAAACCCCCTAGATGCATTGTTTCTAAAAAAAAATAGCTCCCCTTGTCATATCTAAATCTGTCCATTTTCACATGAAAATCCCCCACCACAATGCAATTTCACACACACCATCGTCCTACTTCAATAAATAAAACCTTACGCTCTATTTCGTTATTTGGCGCATAAACATTTATAATTCAAAAAATCATATCCATATACTCAAAATATATAACTAAAATCCTCCCATTATTATCATCATGTATATGTACCATTTTGTCCACCACATTCTTCCTCAATAAAATAGCAACCCCACTAGAATTCCCCCTACCATTATTCACAAAAATAAAATCCCTCCACTTTGACTTTCAATACACAATCATTGTCCCAATGCGTCTCTTGTAGGCATAAGATAACAATATTCTTCATTTGAACTATATTTTGAAATTTATCCATTGTCCTTAAACCATTTACATTTAGGGACATAAAATTAACCATTTCAATAAATAATACAATTTTAAAAATGTACCTTCATTGTCCTCTACCTGTTGTCATGTTTTTCCCCTTTTCCCCATCCCCCGCTTTCCTCTTCCTGTAGCTTCCCCTTATCCTGTCTATCTTTTCAGTGTCGTCTGTATCCGAAATCAACTCCAAATCCATCTCAACCAACCAACTCAACTTCTTCTTTCCTGTGTCTGTTGTGCTTTCTGTATCCATTTCCGTCTCCTGTATCGTTGTCAGCTCCACTCCCCTCCACTTCACCTCCTCCCGAGGCACCCACCTGGGCCGAGCCTCCGCCCAAAACCTGTTCGTCCCCAGTGCCTCCACCCAGCCCAATCCCACCCTCCTCCGGAAAACTCCCTCTTCTCATCTCTGAATCCATGCCACTCCCACACTTGCACTCCTCTGTTCTTAACCTGCATCCTCCGCAAACTGCCCTATCCCTCACTCCGACACATTCTGGTTTCCGCACTTAAAACACCTCAAATCAGGGCAGTCTTTTAAAATATGTCCAGGTTGCATACACAAGCGACATACCCTGACCTGTTTGTCGAGGATCACCCTGAAATATTCGCCACCCTCCAGTGTCTCGAACTTTGTGGAATACGGCAAAGACTGCACTGTGTCCGTGAACCTCACCTTACAGCACATATGTCAGAGTCAAGGCCCGCGGGCCACATCCGGCCCGCGAGAAGGTTTTTTACGGCCCCTGGGATGATCTTGATTTATTATTAGAACCGGCCCGCAGACCGCAGCAAGCCGGCAGCCCGCAGATCTTTTACACGCACCAATACTACATTTCCCACAATGCAACGGTGACGCACCGAGCAGTAGGCTGCTTCATTTCAATATTTATTGGCACAGCAGTCGTCAGCATCACAGTAAAATTAACTTTCAGATACCCATCAAAAATGGCAAAACGGAAGGTGGACACTGAGAACCGGGGGTTTCAAACAAGGTGGGAGTCGGAGTATATGTTCACGGAGGTAGCTGGAAAACCTGTGTGTCTTCTGTGTGGAGAAAGTGTGGCGGTACTGAAAGAGTATAATCTGAGACGACATTATGAAACGAAACACGCGGACAAAAACAAGAATATGGACATGGAACAAAGGCTACAAAAGGCAGAGGAATTAAAACGAGGCCTCAAATCTCGACAGGCTCTGTTCAAAAAAGCCAAATCACAAGGCCAGGCTGCTGTCAAGGCCAGTTTTATTTTGGCAGAAGAGATCGCTAAATCAGCCCGGCCATTTACGGAGGGGGATTTCATCAAAAACTGCATGATTAAAGTTTGTGACGAAGTTTGCCCAGAAAAAAGGCAACTCTTTTTAAATGTGAGTCTGAGCAGAAACACCATTGCCGAGAGAGTAGACCAGTTGTCCATCAATCTAAAAGAGCAGCTTGTGAAAAAGGGAAAAGATTTCATTGCATATTCCTTGGCTGTGGATGAGAGCACCGACATTTCTGACATTGCCCAGTTGTCAATTTTCATCCGCGGAGTGGACTCCAGCCTAAGCGTGACAGAGGAGTTTTTGGCTTTACGTCCTATGCATGGCACAACTACGGGGCATGATTTGTATGAAGAGGTGTCAAGATGTGTAAATGAGATGGAGCTGCCTTGGGAAAAACTTGTGGGTTTGACAACCGACGGAGCACCTGCGATGTGTGGACACAGGAGCGGACTGGTGGCGAAGATACGGGAAAAGATGCAAGAGGAAAACGCGACAGGTGAGCTGACAGCTTATCATTGTATCATACACCAGGAAGCGTTGTGCGGTAAAGCCTTGAAAATGGAGCATGTAATGAGCATCATCACGCGCACAGTTAACTTTATCAGAGCCAAAGGTTTGAATCACCGCCAGTTCAAGGCATTTCTGACGGAGTTAGAAACGGAGCATGGTGATTTGCCTTATCACACAGAGGTGCGATGGCTAAGCCAGGGAAAGGTGCTTCAAAGATGTTTCGAGCTTCGTGAGGAGATTTGTCTGTTCTTGGACAGCAAAGGGAAAGACACAACACAACTCAGAGACGAAATGTTTCTGTGTGAAAGGGCTTTTCTGTGTGACATTACGAGTCATCTGAATGCAATGAACTTGCAGCTGCAGGGTCGGGATCATGTCATCTCTGATATGTACAGTACAGTGAAGGCATTTAAAACCAAACTGACTCTGTGGGAGACGCAGATGCGGAAAGAAAATTTGAGCCACTTTCCCAGCTGCCAGACCATGAAAGAGAAGCTCTCTACCAGTGCGTTCCCGAGCGCACAGTTGGCTGATAAAATAGGTATGCTTGCCGCTGACTTTCGACGCCGATTTGCTGACTTTGAAGCACAAAAAAGCAGGTTGGAACTGCTCGGTAACCCATTTGCTGTTGACGTGGAAAGCTCACCACCAAACCTCCAAATGGAGTTGATTGACCTCCAATGCAATGATGCACTGAGGGCAAAATATGCGGCAGTGGGTGCTGCGGAGTTCGCCCGTTTCCTCCCCGACACAATGCCCCAGCTGCGCATCCAGGCTGCTCAAACGTTGTCTATGTTTGGCAGCACATACCTGTGTGAACAACTGTTTTCTTTGATGAACCTGAACAAAACATCACACAGAAGTCGACTTACTGCTGAACACCTCCACTCAATTCTGAGGATTTCCTCAGCTCAGAGCCTTACCCCGAACATTGATGAACTTGTGGAAAAGATGGGACACCACCAAGTATCACCCTCAACCTCAAACAAGTGAACATTACTGTGCAATCACATATTTAGAGTTTTTACTCAGTTCAAGTTTAAAAGTTAAAGTTTAATATTTGTTTTCACTGCATGTTACTTCTCCTTAAACAAAGTGTTGTTTTTGATTAATAGATTTTTGCACTTTATTTTATTGTATTTCAATCCAATTATATTTTAAAAATATTTCAGTTGAGTGGATGATAGAAAATTGCTATTATTGTTTTTTTCTTTGAAGTAAATTTAGCCCACTTTTGCTAAAATAGAAAATATAGGCTACTGATGGTGCCTTGAATACCGGTTTCTTTCATTTAATGTTCATGTTATGGGGATTTTTATATAAAGGAAATTTGTCTTTTGTGTCTGTTGAAAATTAAAGATTACTGACAGAGCCATAAGAAAATATTGCTTTATTTATCTGATCATATTGGAATATATTTGTTAGGTTTTCAGTAGGTTCAATTAGGTTCACTAGACTATATGCGTCATTTAAAAAATTTTCAATGAACATTCGAACAGTCTGGCCCTCGGCTTGTAGCTAAATTTTTTATTTGGCCCTCCGTCCATTTGACTTTGACACCCCTGCCTTACAGTATCTCGTTCCGTCTACAATCTCCGTCCCCGGCCAAACTCTCCTTCGGATATCCAAGACTGCAGCTACACCCCAGCTACGCAGCTTTTCCAGTATAGCGCCGCCCTCGATATAAACCGGCAAGTTCATAAACGAGACTATTAGTTAGTTTGTCATCACGTCTCTCGCCATTATCTTCGTGTCCTTAATCATGAAACCATCCATTAGACTCGCCTTTCCTTTTGCCTCCCGCATTGTGACTTCATATTTTCTGTCTCCTTTTATTCTGCACCCCACCACCTCTCCGCACACATCCTTAAATTGATCTTAATAATTCCATCGTCGTTATTTTGTCTTCTCCCATCAATTCCACTGCCACCGTTCGTTCTTTGCCGTAATTGAAACCACTTTCAGGTCCATGTTTTTTTCCGTTGTGCATTGCCTTTGTCCTTGTCCATTTCGTTAGTCTTTGCCATGTTGTCCGTCATAGTAAACCAAAAAGAAGAACTCAAAACTCTCCCCCAAGCAGCAAAACTGCAAGGAAGAAAAAACGAACCAAACTTAAACTTATTAAACTGCAAAAATCTAATTTAGACTTCGAAAATCTTTGAAATATAACCAAAAGAGCTCTCAAGCAAAGATCTCTCAAGCAAACACTCAGACCGGAAGGGGCGTACTCAGGCTGGTAAATCCGTAAGTGAGAGAACATTTCTTGGTGCACTATTTAAAGTCAATGTGTCTGATTAACATATGTTACATTTTCAATCAAAACCCGATTGTGCCTCAACATAAAATCTAAATGTGTACATTCAAGACTGTTGAGCCTCACTACCATATTTTCCCACAACCGCTCTACATCCAACCCTGGAAACACTTGCCTCCACACTTTCTCAGATGCAGGCGCCTTGACTTTCCTGGTAAGAAGAGCCCAGTAGAAGGCCCTCACCTGGGTAGAGGATAAGGCCCGCACAGACTCCCCACATTTCACCTGCATCTCAGGCAAGGTCTCTAAAACCCCATTACTCAAATGATTGTCCAGCAGCCGCACCCACTCCCCTGGAAAACATTCCTTTATCCTCTCATACATTCTCAACACCGTCCCTTTTCTGACATCCTCATCTACACCCCAGACAGTATCTAAGATCGCCTGATCAGGCAGGAACCCCGGGCACCACATCATACCTAAAGTCCCTCACTCTTATTATACCAGCCCTCATAAGCACCTTACTCTCCAGCATCTTTCCCTCAGATTTCAGCATTGGGTTCAGAAAAAACAGTAGATTCAAAATCACCCCTATAGAGTCACACTCATAACTAACGTGCGGTAAAAACTCCACCCAGGCCCTGAACACCTGATAAAACTCAGGCACCTCTGCATACATGCTAGGCTTTAGACACATTAACAACCCATAGTCTCCGCAACCTCCACTCCTATGCAACCAATGCCTGAAAAACTCCTTCCACCCCTGACCCTCCTCCCCAGACAAAAACCGTTGCACTCTCTTAACCCGCATGGCTTTTTAACTTCACCTCCAGATCTACTAATCTCAACCCGCCCCTATCATAATCTGCTATCATCACATCATGAGCAATCTTCACACCCTTCCCAACCCACAGGAAATCAGACACTACATTATTAATTCCCTTCAGAACCCATGCAGGCATGTCCAGAACACCTAAGGTGTAAAAAAAATAAAAATACAATAATACACACATTTTGACATCAACAGAGCATTCACCACCACCACTTTCCCCCTCAATTTTAATTTCCTTTGTTTCCAGTAATTCAAAGTCAACTTTATTTTATTAAATCACCCCTGTCCAAGTAAAGTCCCTCGCCTCCCGCTCATCTACCCCAATATGCACACCCAAAATTCTCACATGTTCCGTAACCGTCTTAAAAGGAATGTTATACATGTAGACACAACCGTATCAGCAGCACATAACATTTGAGATTTTTCAACATTCACCTTAGCCCCAAAAGCTCTCCCATTCACATCAAAACACTTCATCCGACAATTCACACTCCCTCCATCCCGCACAGTACAGGTGTTATCATCAGCATAATGATGCAGTACACTCACGCCTCCGCCCGGCAGGTCCACTCCATGCACTCCTCTATCACGCTTGACAAAAGCAGCTAAAGGCTCAACTGAGATGCTGTACAGCAAAGCAGACAGCGGACAACCCTGCCTAACAGACCTGCCCAGGGGAAAGATCAGTCAGCACACCATTACACTTAACACTGCAAGCTGACCCATACAAAAGCTTCACCCATTCTTTTAGACGAGGCCCAAACCCAAATCTTGCCAAGGCCTCTATCAGGAACCGATGCTCCACCCGATCAAAGGCTTTATTCAGATCTAGACAGAGCACCCCCCCCCCCCCCCCCCATCTGCCTCACTACATCCCGGATAGTGCAGAGGGTGTCAACTACATCCCGCCCCGGGAACCCCATAGGCCTGAGTAGGTGCTATAATGCTTCCCATCACCTTATTCAACCTATTGGCCATTACCTTAGCAAGCACCTTATTGTCAGAGTTCAAAAGGGTTATCGGTCTGTAGTTCTCAAGTTTCAGTCTACTCTCCTTCCCTTTGTACAACACAGTCAACACCCCCAAAGCTAAGGATTCAGGGACTACCCTCTTCTCCTCCAAGCATGTGAATACACGCAGCATCAGTGGGGCTAGTATGTCACTAAACTCACGGTAAAACTCTGCAGTAAGACCATCTGAACCCGGGCTCTTATTCAAGTTCAGGCCTGAGATAGCAGCTTTAACCTCTGCCAATGTAAAATCAGCATCACACATCACTACATCATCAGTCGACACCCTAGCCTCCACTGCGTCTAGCACTCTTCTGATACACACCTCATCCACCCCACCCGAAGTAAATAAACCCTTATAAAAAGAATGCACTGTATTCAAAATACCCTGCAGATCTGTCACCCTCTCCCCCCGCTCATATAACAGCTCAGTTAGAAAAGTCCTTTCCTGCTTCCGCCTTTCAAAACCCCAGGAAAAAAGCAGTACTCCTCTCCCCCTCCACCACATACTTAGCTCTACTCCTCACCACTGCCCCCATACACCTGTCCTCCCTCCTCCTTAACACACTTGCCTGTCTTGCAAAAGATATCGCCAGCCGCTTAAACTCCCCTTTTAAACCTTCCCACCTCACACACACACACATCAGACTCAAACAGAGGATCTGACACGGCATCAGTCACACACTCTTTCACTGCTACCTGAAACCCCTCGTCCTTCAGCAGACTGGCACTAAGACACCACAACCCGCCCCCCCCTCCCCACCCTTGACGCACCCAGCCGGAAAAGCAGAGCATCATGGTCACTAAAAAATGTGTGGGAATACTCTACCCCCACAACCAAGTGCGCAACCTCTCTATGAGCGAGACACAAATCTACACGTGACTGCCTGAGCTCAACCCTCACCACCTGTCTTCGAGAGAACACCCGCTTATCTGGATTCCTTTCCCTCCATATATCCACCAAATCCTCCTCCCGCATTAGCTTTAATAGCGCGCCACCAGAAGAGTCAGAGCAGAAATGTGCGCTACTTGAGGCATCAAGCCTATCCATCCATCCATTAAAATCCCCAACAAGCAGACAGTTCCTCCCACATAATCCCCCCATAGACATGAACATAACCCTTCTCTCAATTTCAGTATTAGGAGCATACACATTGTACAACGAATACTCCACATCTTGAAAAGATAAACCCACTCCCACCATTCGACCCACATTATCAGCACATAACAAACTTAAAATTAGACACAACATTATGTTTAACCAAAATAGCTACTCCACATGCACGCACATTACCATTATACGGCTCAGTCCAGTGAGTCTCCTGAAGACATATGTCCACACAGAAGGCTTCCAACACCAGCTCTAGCTTTTCTGTGCTACGAAGTCCATTGGTGTTGATAGAGACAACTCTCACCATAACGGATACAAAGAGGAGGAGATCAATCCAGTCCATCATGATATCTTTTACCTTTTTCTTCTTCTTGGCTATCATGTTCATTTTATTATCCCTCCGCACAGATTGTATATACTCCATCTCTTCCCCCGTCAGCTCTTCTTCAGACCCTTACGAGTCATCCCTTACAGGATCTACCACCCAAGAGGAGCCTCCCGGGACATCAGACACCTTCGGGATCTCCACTGCACCCCCAGAATCCGAAGCCAATGCCTCTCCAGGTGCTTCTCCCACACACCACGCTACCCCCCCCCCCAGGAACGCCCTCCAACTCCACATCGTCTAGGCTTGAACTGATATCCCCACCCTTGGATACCTCCTTTCCTACAGGACAAGGCCCCGTCTCTTCTTCATCCTCCGAATTCCTCTGGTCTTCTTCGTCCTCCATCTCTCCCTGGGACTGCTCCCCCATGCCGATCTCCTCCCCAGATTCCTCCACCTCGCTCTCCTCCACGACACCATCTCCGCTGAAGACCTGAGATGCCAAGCCATGAGCACCACCACCATGGGAACAGGAGCCCTGCACAAAACTTCTCCCGCAACCAACACAACCGCGCTCTCGTCTCCCATTACACTCTCTTGCGTAATGCCCCTGCTCACCACACTTATGACAGGCAGAATCAGGGCACTCACCAAAACGACAGGAGGAAAGTCCCCCAAACAGCAATATGCTGCCGGGGAACACAACCAAACAACAACTCAAACTTAATCAATTAACAAAGATGAGATTGCACTTCATAACACCAAAAAGTCCAACAAAACAGTCTGGAGCAAACACTCAACCTCAGCGCAATCACCCACACCTGTGTCAATTACCAAACAGGAGGGGCGTACTCAGGCTGGTATGGCCGTAAGCGAGAGAACATCTCTTGGTGCACTATATAAAGTCAAAGTGAGTCTGATTAACAGCTGTTGCATTTTCACCAATTAGAAAAGCAGCTTCAACTTTGTGTCACTCAAAAAGTGGAAGACATTGCTTATACTGTAGCCATCACTTGGTAGCACAGAGAGTTGGATGAAATACAAACAAACCTTGCTTACATTTCAAAGCGAGGGCACATATTTCAGCCTTGTGGGAAAAAAAGGACAAAGGGTTTTAATTCCACCATGGAAAACACACGGCCATCAGACACCAGTCCAGTTCCACTAACAAGCATTTTTTATTTTGATCAGGGTGAGGGAGCACAAAGCACACACAAGTTGCATTCAGTAACAATATTCTTATTTGTCTTACAATTTAAAGGCAGTTGCTCCCAGACAACAAAAGGATCAATGATCCTATTAATAGGACCAGGGATACTAGTCCATACAAGATGCATCTAGTCAAATAAACATTCAGTATCAAATCAATTCTACAAGGCAGTGTTGCTGATGAAATGATGCAAGAGCACCCCCTAGTGGACAAAAAGCTTACAGCACCTGGTATTCCCAGGTGGTCTCCCATCCAAGTACTAACCAGGCCTGACCCTTCTTTGCTTCCGAGATTTGACGAGATCGGGAGTACTCAGGCTGGTATGGCCGTAAGCAAAAGCACATTTCTTGGTGCACTATATAAAGTCAAAGTGAGTCTGATTAATTAACCTCTCTAGGGTACGTGAGACGTCAGCGTCCCACCTCTTCAACAGCCAGTGAAACTGCAGGGCGCCAAATTCAAAACAACAGAAATCACATAATTAAAATTCCTCAAACATACATTTATTTTACACCATTTTAAAGATACACTTGTTGTAAATCCAGCCACAGTGTCCGATTTCAAAAAGGCTTTACGACGAAAGCAAACTAAACGATTATGTTAGGTGAGTGCCTATTCACAGAATAACACAGCCATTTTTTCCAGGCAAAGAGATGGTTCACAAAAAGCAGAAATATAGATAAAATTAATCACTAACCTTTGATGATCTTCATCCGATGACACTCATAGGACTTCATGTTACACAATACATGTATGTTTTGTTCGGTAAAGTCCATATTTATATCCATAAATCTGAGTTTACATTGGCGCCTTACGTTCAGAAGTCACAAAACATCCTTTGATTTTGCAGAGAGCCACATCAATTTACAGGAATACTCATAATAAACATTGCTAAAAGATACAACTGTTATGCATGGAATTTTAGATGCACTTCGAGATGATAGGAACACTGGACAATTTTCAGCAACTTGCAACCATGAAATACAGTTATAAACAAGGTCTAAAACATGTTTGATTCACTCTGTATGTAACATTTTTTGCACTACTGTTTAAATGAGATAATAGAAACACTGTGGACAATTTTCAGCAACTTGCAACTATGAAATACAGTTATAAACAGTTTTCCATAAACAAGGTCTAAAATGTTTTTAATGCACTCTGTAAGTACATTTTTTTGCAGTACTGTTTAAATAAGATGGGAACGCAGTGGACAATTTTCAGCAAATTGCAACCATGAACTTTGACATAAATAGTTTTCTATAAACAAGGACTAAAACAGGTTTGATGCACTCTGTAAGAATTTATTTTAGATACTGTTTGTCTGAACCCTTGTCTATGTGTAAACTTTTATGTCACAGGTAGCTTTGATTTACCCAATCGGTCATTGGGGGATACTTGGTCTGAAGCCCAAAGTCACTGCAGGGCTAAATATTCCAATCTGGTGGAGATTGAAAGCTTTGCAGAACTCACTCAAATGTACAAGAAAAGGGCGATCTGTTTGGATTGAACACTTCCGTGACACCTGGGAATGGGCTGATGGGAAACCTCGGGATTCCGTTATTGGAATGATCTGGAGCTGAAGTTTATCTGAATAGATCAGCATTACCCTGAAAAGAGATGGAATGACAGAAGCTGCATGTCACCAACTTATTTCATTTGTGTTGCTGGTAAATAACTTTTGAAAGTGATCTTTTAAAATGATTACCTACCTTTCATTTCAGGTAATATTTTACAAATATATTGCCTCAGACGCCTCAATTGATAATATACAGAACCAAAAAGTTGTGCATTCATATCTGACATAATATACAAGTCCAAAATGATTGGTACCCTTTATAAAGATAAGAAATAATACAAATAGTGAGCTATATTGTATATTGTATACAATTTAGCTCAGTATTTTTATTTAATATTTTACATATTTTATTTTGCTCATCTTTATCAAGGGTGTCAATCATTTTGGACCTGACAGTAACTATGTGTTAGGTGAAATACTACAGTATCATAGACCACTGCCCCAAAAAAATCATATTTCTGTTATTCAGCAGATGGCTGTTACAATCTCAGTAGTATTAAAGACATGGTATGAAGCCAAAGACTTATGCACTTTAGTCACTATAAACAACAGATCTCACATGGATGACATTTACAACAAGGTAAAAGGCTCTAGTAAGGAATCAGCTTGGATTGGCTTGAGGAACAGGACTGAGGGTAAGAGTGGAGTGCGCTCTAGGAAATGGACAGGTGGGCTTCTGTATGTCAGCATGGACCGCAATGGAACATGGGAAGAGAGAGACTGTGGGGACAATCAAATCTTCATATGTTATAACAAAGGTAACAAATGCTGAGATAATTCCATATGTACTGAATGTGTTAGTAATTTGGTGAAACATTTAAGTGAATCCTCCTGAGAGAGTGGGAGGGGGGACAAAAAGGAATGGAAAAGTTTATATTTGTGTAACGGTGTTGCTTCCGTCCAGTGCAGTCTATAGATTTGAACCTTCAAATATAAACAACAACCATTGCAGATCTCCACAACCTTTCATTGGTTGAAGAGAAGAAGAACTGGACAGAGGCTTTGAAGCGCTGTCATCTCAGCCACGCAGACCTAGCCAGCGTGATGAGTGACGCATACAATGACAAGATACTGGAGAAGCTGAGGAATACCAGTGAAGTTGCAGTGTGGATCGGCCTTCACCATCAACCATGGAGACGGTCAAATCTCCAGCCACTGTCCTCCAACCTGAATTCGAGAGCTACTGACCACTGAAAGTGAGTTACTGAACAAAATGGGGCAGTCGATTCAACATGGGTGTCATTCCGGTTCACCCTTGATTTTTTTTATTCAATGCCTCAATAATGAACTAATATGATTCACGTGATCTGAATTATATTTTTCTTTCCTTTTTTAAATGTATAGCAAAGGAGGACTGTGTTGAAGCTGAAATGAGTAATGGTCAACTGCTGCTGCCCTTGAAATGGACCCCAGTTGACTGAAAAGTCAAGAAACCATTCCACTGCCATTTTGGTATGTAAACAACTTCCCTATTCATGGAAATTATAGCAAAACCCTCTCCACCATTGCTTGAACTTTGCTTGCTGAAAACCATCAGTTAACAATGTTCCTGGCTTTTTCTGTAGTTTCTTCTCATCTCTGCTTTCTCTCATCGCCCTTCTCCCATGCTCCCTTGTCCCCTACTTCACCTCTCCAGTCACTCGGAAACTGACTCTGGTTCTGAAGCAGATGCCATGGACTAATGCATTAAAGCACTGTGTCACTATTGGGCATCCACACTCTCACCTGGCCTCCTGCCACTCTGACGCTGAGGCCTTCTATGCCATGGAGAAAGTCCAGAACAGCTCCTCGGACTGGGTGTGGGTCGGGCTGAGGCAGAGCCAGCTGTGGGGGTTCTGGCTGTGGGGAAATTAAGAGGCACTGGACTACCAGAACTGGAGAAAAAGTGAGTGGAGGAGAGGGGTTGAGAGAGAGAGATGAAAGTAGAAAGTAATACAGGTTACGTGCATTCATTTGTGCTTGTTAGGTAAACACACTAGTATTGCAAAAAATCTGTGGTGGTAAAAGTACCCATTTGTCATTCTTGAGTAAAAGTAAAGATACCTTAATAGAAAATGACTTGAGTAAACGTCACCCAGTAAAATACTACGTCTAAAAGTATTTGGTTTTAAATATACTTAAGTATCAAAAGTAAATATAATTGCTAAAATATACTTAAGTATCAAAAGTACAAGTAAAAGTATAATCATTTCAAATTCCTTATATTAAGCAAACTAGACATCATTTAATTTTTTATTTTATTTCTGGATAGCCAGGGGCACACTCCAACACTCATTACAAATGAAGCATGTGAGTCTGCCAGATGAGAGGCAGTAGGAATGACCAGGGATGTTCTCCTAATAAGTGCGTGAATTGGACCATTTCCCTGTCCTGCTAAGCATTCAAAATGTAACGAGTACTTTTGGGTGTCAGGGAAAATTTATGGAGTAAAAATTACATAATTTTCTTTAGGAATGTAGTGAAGTAAAAGTAAAAGTTGTCAAAAAATAAATAGTAAAGATACCCCAAAAAACTACTTAAGTAGAACTTAAGTATTTTTACTTAAGTACTTTACACCATGATAGGTGAGAATTATCTGTTAAGTGAATGATTCGAATATTCCACCCTGAAACATATAATTGTATGGAAGTGATTAGAATGTATAAAATCATAATCAATAAATGTGTAGTCCTAGTCAGAATTAGTGTAAAGACAATATGTCTTTATGGTATTTTAAACACAGACTGTCTGAGCTTGGTGCCGACCAGACTAGAGATTTGGGAGAGAACAGAGAGTACGTCTCAAGGACAAGGTCACTAATCTCTGTCGGCTGGGTAGCAGGACATGTGTGTGCGTCTGTTTGTGTGTATGCGTCTGCTTGTGTGTATGTGTGGGCGTGAGAAGTAAGTATAAAATGTATTGTTTTTATTCTTGACTTTAGAACGTTCTCTGAATAAACTGTACTAACCTTTTGTATAAGCTGAGTCTTTGACTAATTATTATTATACCCATGGTCTTACAAACCTCGGGAATTGGTCAGAGCTATTGATTGGTTGTTATTATCATTGGGATTGTAAATTCACTTATCACACCACTGCAAAAAATATATACAGTCGTATGAAAACGTTTGGGCACCCCTCTGAGGCTGCATAATAATTTAATCTTTCGTCACAGAAAATGATCACAGTGGCATGCCATTCATTTTCTAATAAAAGTTGAGTACTGGGTTATTGTCCAGACAATGATTTTTAGTGTAGCAATATTAAGTTGTATGAAATTAAATCAGATGTGAAAAATAGGCTATGCAAAAATGTGGGCACCCTTGTCATTCTGTTGATTTGAATACCTGTAACTACTTAGCACTGATTAATTGGAACACACAATTGGTTTGGTGAGCTCATTAAGCCTTGAACTTCATAGACAAGTGCATACAATCATGAGTAAAGGTATTTAAGGTGGCCAATTGCAAGTTGTTGTTCTCTTTGACTCTCCTCTGAAGAGTGGCAACATGGGGGCCTCAAAACAACTCTCAAATGACCTGAAAACAAAGATTGTTCAACATTATGGTTTAGAGGAAGGCTATAAAAAGCTATCGCAGAGATTTAAGCTGTCAGTGTCCACTGTGAAGAACATAGTGAGGAAATGGAAGACCTCAGGCACAGTTCTTGGTAAGGCCAGAAGTGGCAGGCCAAGTAAAATATCGGAGAGGCAAAGGAGAAGGATGGTGAGAACGGTCAAGAACAGCCCACAGACCACCTCCAAAGACCTACAACATCATCTTGCTGCAGATGGAGTCACTGTGCATCGTTCAACAATTCAGCGCACTTTGCACAAGGAGAAGCTGTATGGGAGAGTGATGCGGAAGAAGCCTTTTCTGCACACACGCCACTAACAGAGACGCTTGAGGTATGCAAACGCACATTTGGACAAGCCAGCTTCATTTTGGAATAAGGTGCTGTGGACTGATGAAACAAAGATTGAGTTATTTGGTTATAACAAGGGACCTTATGCATGGCGGCAAAAGAACACAGCATTCCAAGAAAAACACTTGCTACCCACAGTAAAATTTGGTGGGGGTTCCATCATGCTGTGGGGCTGTGTGGCCAGTGCCGGTACTGGGAATCTTGTTAAAGTTGAGGGTCGCATGGATTCCACTCAATATCAGCAGATTCTTGGGAATAATGTTGAAGAATCAGTCACAAAGTTGAAGTTACGCCTGCGCTGGATATTTCAACAAGACAACAACCCAAAACACTGCTCAAAATCTACCTGGGCATTTATGCAGAGGAACAAGTACAATGTTCTGGAATGGCCATCCCAGTCCCCAGACCTGAATATCATTGAGAATCTGTGGGATGATTAAGCGGGCTGTCCATGCTCGGCAACCATCAAACCTAACTGAACTGGAGATGTTTTGTAAGGAGGAATGGTCCAAAATACCCTCATCCAGAATCCAGACACTCATTAGAGGCTATTTTATTTTTTATTTTACCGTTATTTTACCGTTATTTTACCAGGTAAGTTGACTGAGAACACGTTCTCATTTGCAGCAACGACCTGGGGAATAGTTACAGGGGAGAGGAGGGGGATGAATGAGCCAATTGTAAACTGGGGATTATTAGGTGACCATGATGGTTTGAGGGCCAGATTGGGAATTTAGCCAGGACACCGGGGTTACCACCCCTACTCTTACGATAAGTGCCATGGGATCTTTAATGACCTCAGAGAGTCAGGACACCCGTTTAACGTCCCATCCGAAAGACGGCTATGGGAAGCTTCTAGAGGCTGTTATTTTAGCAAAAGGAGGCTCTACTAAATATTGATGTGATTTTTCTATTGGGGTGCCCAAATTTATGCACCCGTCTAATTTTGTTTCGATGCATATTGCACATTTTCTGTTAATCCAATAAACCTCATTTCACTACTGAAATATTACTGTGTCCATCAGTTATTTGATAGATCAAAATGAAATTGCTGATCCAAACACCCAATTATTTATAAATGGAAATCATGGAAATTGTCAGGGGTGCCCAAACTTTTTCATACGACTGTATATTTTGGGGTGGGAAGGGTTTCTATGCTAGCTCTATAATTCACCACATACTTAAGTCTGAGATTGTCACCATAAACGACTTCAATAATGGCAAAGGGCATGAGTGGCATTGTACAAAACCAAGTCAACAGCGATTGGATTGTCTCTAACAAATCAGTGTCAAAGTCAATGACACATGTTCTAACTGCCGCTTTACCCAACTGTGTTCTGGCTCTGGTCCAACCCATCAGTTTCTGGACCAATCAGACACCCCCGAATGGGTTCGCATTCAGTGAAGGGTCGGGGAGGTACTGAGCCAGACTCATTGGGAGAAGAAACTAACATAAGTGGGTGTAGCATTTGGCCGGAGCAAGGAGTCTGGGTAGCCAGGCAAGGTCTATACACTATATGAATGCAGTTTGATGTGGGTTACTTTAGGCCAGTGTGATATGGCAGACGTTAGACACACAACTAAGTACCACTACAACTCTTTGTGTACAGGTTCCGAGCCTCCTCTCTCACAACTGTGAAGCCATGAACAAAAGAACAGGGAAAATAGGCTGACAATGACTGTGCGGAAAAACTAAACTTCCTCTGCTACACAGGTACTGTGACCTACTGTGTTCCAATAATCTATCAGGCAAAATGTTTTGCATGTATGCTAAATGAATTGACAATGTCTGTTTCTTCCCATTTCATTAGACTCCCACACTTAACCATCATCTTCTACTAAGGCTATATGAATGCAAGAGTCATTTACAGTGTGTTGTACTGTTTCTTTAATGTCTGATTTGTGGTAAATGATTGACGCAATCATGGTAGTGTCAGGTAGTGCCGTCCAGGACTACATACGCACCTTGGAGGGAGCGGTTCACATCCCCGTTCTTCCACCCACTTTCTGTGCTATATCCTTCTCATCTATCGATTCAACTTCAGAAAATACGATGCAATAAAGGTGAAAATAATTTCCCGTTCATTGTGGTTAATTTTCAAAGAAGTTGTTTCATGCCTATGAATGCATTTGAAGCACTGCCAAATGTATATAGTATCTTCAATAATTATGAATTTTGTTCCCTCACCATTATAATTTGGCCTATAATGCCTAACACATACTACATTTTAGAAGACAACACTGATTCTACTATAAAATTCTGGCAACATTGTCATAAAGAAAAATATTTGATATATTACTTCTATGAGTGTGACAAACAAAATAGCTGTAATAAGGATATTTGCATTATTCTCTTTTCTAACCTTCTCTTCATCTTATAGTGTACATTTATGTGTAAGGATTTCTTTGTTCCAAAAGCTCCATTGAAGCTTGTGTTCACCCACACAGCATGAAACAGGGCTTGGCGAACATTTTTTTCCCCCTTCAGATTTATACTTTTCAGGGAAGTACAGGATACTTTACATTGTCTACAGACCCAGGGGATATCCCAAAACATTACAAGAGGCTTAATACAATTGTAATATCTGGAACGATTTTAACAGTATGTTTCCACACACTATGGTTCAATTGCTGCTTTTAAATAAGCTCAGTTCTCATCTTTTTCCACTAATTGTACAGTATCGAAAACGTACATACATAATATTGGTACTCAGACACACATCACACCTCCTTGAAAAAAAACTTAACCTGAAACATTAACCACAAATCTTAATTTAAAAGGTCAACATAAGAAGCCCTTCTATTAAATGTACACACTTTCGGGAAAGGGAGGATAAAGGTTGTAAGATCGATAATTAGCTTACGGTAAGAGAACAATATACGCTAAATATAATACAAAATCAAGTGCACTTAAGACCATACCATTGGCAATTCAACTTGACACAACGAGCTCACATGCATCCAGATTCCCCAATACAAACGCACAGTTTCTAATCAAAATCACGTTCAAATAAAAGACCAATCAAACCCTTACGTGCAAGTAACCAGATGCAGTGTCTTACCCCTAAACAAGGAATCTATTTCATATCAGTATGTCAGCTTCACAGATAGATTCAGCAAGGTGAGCTGAGGGAAACTGCTGCATCTGCTGTGGAGTGCGCGAGCTAGATGAGCCTGATCAAATCTGCTACAGAAACACTGAGTTGAGGGATTTGTGACACAATCACAGTTGATAATTAGGCTTTCAACTGATAGCATGAAATGACAGATCCCTGGCGCCATGCCTCGTAAAAACATCAAGTTGATGGTATTCAAACTACGCAGGTCATATTCATCTGAGATATTGTAGTGGACACAAGTCAATCATTTTACGAGTCCATTCACTCACACAAAACGTTCTCATCATACAAACATCTCTCACGTCAAAAGTAGGTAAGAACCACCCTTCAAAAAAAAAGGAAAACGTAGAAATGCATTGACATTCTGAAAGTGCAACCATTCTGTTATGGACTGCGAGGCAGAGGGCTGGGAGCTACATTAAAATCTCTAAATCTGTATTTTTTTACCCTTTTAAGTTTTTTGCCATATTGAAATAGCACAGTTACAAGTCTTTCCCAATATTTTTATGGCTCGGTGACACATAACCCTCTAAACATTTTCCTTCCACCCAGCTATTTTATTTTGTGATGTGGGGGGGGGGGCGACTTCCCCCTCTCTCAGCTATAGGAGCCTCAACAGAAAGGAAGTGTAGCTACACCAACATCCCACCAATCATTACAGACTATCATAGCTTCAGTAAAGGACAGGACACCTGTGCTTGGGCCATACTAATAACATGTATATTAGGCACCAAATGGAGGAAAACAGACTAAAACAAGGAGGGACTAGCTGAACTTTCCATTTCCTGTTGCAGAGTGTCTTGCTATATTTTGCTGCGGTGTGCCCTAATGAAACCAACCCTGATGTATTTCAAAGCCCACCTTAGGATAAAGTGGCACACAACTGTAATTATTGGTCCAATAAAAACAGGAGTAGTTTGTATGTCTCCCTCCACCTATCAAAACAAAGTGGTGCTGCAAAGTCCCATGAGTCATCCGTCCTGAGAGAATCTTCAACATCCTCTTCCCTTTCCCTCCCCAGATGGAGGTAGAACCTGCTCCTAACCACAGATCTTGGATTAAAAAAAATCTCCATCCTAACCATAACCACTTTTAAGTGGATAAAAATATCTGGGCCTGTATTCAAAAAGTGTCTGATTAAAAGTGCTGATCTAAGATCAGGTCCCTGTCTATATAATCTAATTCATTATGATCTAAAAAAAGGCAAAATTGATGCTAGTTCAGCACTCCGAGACACTTTGAGAACACAGACCCTGGACCAGTGATTAGAGGCAGACTACCTAGTTCCCCCTCCCCCCAGCCTTATTCTACTACCATCCACCGTAGAGGTGGATCTTGGCAAAGGAGATGGTCTCATCGTAGTCTTTGTGGCCTTTCTCGTAGATGACATAGATGAACTTCCTGTCCTCAGCGCTGCCGCTCGTAAGTGACGTCATGCAGGAGTAGCCGCTTGGGCCCGCCCAGATCTGGACAGTGTTCTTCTCCCACGACGTGCCATTGGTCAGAGACCAGCGCAGGGTTAGATTGATCCCTGGCAGAAAGGAAGGAGAGAGAGGAGAGAAAGAAAGCGAGAGGGACAGAAAGGTTGAGGGAAGTTAAGACAAAATATAAAATAAAATGTACATATTTATTAATAAAATAACATTAAAAAATTTAAAAATAAAATTTACATTTTTATCTCACCACTAACCCCCTGTCCAACCCACTCTGTCTACCAGAGGGCCCCATCCCCACCCCTTTCCCATAGTCCTTACTGTGGTTACTGTCAGCTGGGTTGGTGAAGTACATCACGCCCTCCTTCTGCAGCGCCCCTGCTGCTACCGTTGGGTCTATCAGGATGGAGTCAAACACCAGCTGCTCCACAGGTAGAGTCTCGCCCCCGTCCAGGCTGCGCACCACCATGCGGCAGCGGCAGTGGTAGTTGTTCTGGTTGCGCACGTTGATGACGATGCTACCGTCCTCCATCTCGACAGGCTACAGAGGGGGGGGGGAAGAGGCAGAGAGGAGTTTGATTGAGGAACTGAGGTCAGCCTGATTATTGGCTTTTAACAGAAAGCCAATTGTGTTTCTCAAGCACTTCTCATCAAGGGATACTAATAGTTGTTAGTCAAATGAATCAAGTTAAGTTGTCTTTCCAATCTCTGATACAAAAAAGTAGAGGAACTGCATTGTAATCAGTATACATCACTATTGAACAAAACCAGAACAAAAGCATCAGACTAGTAAAACTACAGACTAGTAAAACTCAAGGGTTGCCTAATAACTATATGGGTATTGTACTGTGTGGCATCGTTTCCTGTCCTTTCTACCTACTCCCTCCCTGGTTAGCTTTACCTGGCACTCGTCTGGGTTGAAGTCCAGGGCTTGTTTGGGCTGGTTGTAGGGGATGCTCTTCAGTGCGGCGCCATTCTTCCAGTTTCGCCCGTGGTCGTCACTCAGAATGCAGAAGACCCCATCACCCTCCAGTGTGCCATGTCCACACACCACCAGACGCCCCTTGGCAGGAGAATAATGCTTCTGCAAGAGAGGACATGGAGAGACAGTCAAAAAAATAGTGTACTCCATCAAAGCACAACAGTTCAAATTGAAACAACTGACCTCAGTGCATTGACCCGAAGACTTATTACTGAGGTTTATTACACACAATATAAGGGTTAGGGATGATAGAAATTGGGCTCATAAAGGAAAGAACATCCAGAATGAATAGCTAAATACTGCTGTGTCCAAATACACAGGCAGGTTAACAACACTAAGAACTGCAGAGGTATTGAAAAAGAGAGAGAGTAGCTCATCATGGGAGACATGACTCAAACTTACTGACAACTCAAAAAGTAGGCTACGTCAGCAATGGTATCACGAGGAAGGAAATATAAGGGGCTCTTCTCATATAAGGGTAGAGATGACAAACAAATAAAGCGAGGGGAATTATATGAAATGCAGGGGTGAAAGACGGAACGGTCCGGAGTACCAGCATAATAAATAGTGGGGGTACGCCATACCGGTAAAACGTGAGCATATCACAATATAAATTAAGAAATTTAAATTAAGAAAACTGTAGGTTAAACTGTAGGTTATTTCACCAGTTATCATTACCGCATTTAAGTCACATGAAAAATGAGCAAAGAGACTTAAACTTGTGGAATACAAGTTTTTTTGTTCTGTTTTAAGTTAATGTCACATGCACAGTGAAATGCCTTTCTTGCAAGCTCTAACCACAACAATCCAGTAATCAATAACGTAATGTACTGTAATGTAATACTAAAAATAACAAAGTAGAAAGAAAACCCCCCCCACAATAAATAAAAATAAAAACATGATAAAGTAAGCATACTATATACAGGTTCAGTTCCAGTACCATATTTACAATGTGCAGGGATACTGTATCGATAGAGGTAGATATGTATAGGGGTAAGGTGACTAGGCATCAGGATGATGATGTGGGTCTAGAGTCAGTATAAATGTGTATATTATGTGTGTCTGAGCAAATAATGGAATGAGTGTATATACACTACCGTTCAAAAGTTTGGGGCAATTTAGAAATGTCCTTGTTTTTGAAAGAAAAGCACATTTATCTGTGAAAAGAACATCAAATTGATTAGAAATACAGTGTAGACATTGTTAATGTTGTAAATGACTATTGTAGCTGGACACGGCCTATTTTTTTATGGAATATCTATATAAAACGTACAGAGGCCCATTATCAGAAACCATCACTCCTGTGTTCCAATGGCACGTTGTGTTAGCTAATCCAAATGTATCATTTTAAAAGGCTAATTGATAATTAGAAAACCCTTTTGCAATTATGTTAGCACAGCTGAAAACTGTTGTACTGATTAAAGTAATAAAACTATTCTTCTTTAGTCAACTAGTCTATCTGGAGCATCAGCATTTGTAGCTTCGATTACAGGCTCAAAATGTCCAGAAACAATGAACTTTCTAATGAAACTTGTCAAGTCTATTCTTGTTCTGAGAAATGAAGGCTATTCCATGCGAGAAATTGCCAAGAAACTGAAACTCTCGTATCACGCTGTGTATTACTCCCGTCACAGAACAGAGCAAACTGACTCTAACCAGAATAGGAAGAGTGGGAGGCCCCAGTGCACAACTGAGCAAGAGGACAAGTACATTAGAGTGTCTAGTTGGAGAAACATTCACCTCAAGTCCTCAACAGGCAGCTTAATTAAATAGTACCCGCAAAACATCAGTCTCAACGTCAACAGTGAAGAGGTTCCTCCAGGATGCTGGCCTTCTAGGCAGAGTTCCTCTGTCCAGTGTCTGTGTTCTTTTGTCCATCTTAATATTTTTAATTGCCAGTCTGAGATATGGCTTTTTCTTTGCAACTCTGCCTAGAAGGCCAGCATCCCAGAGTCGCCTCTTCATTGTTGACATTGAGACTGGTGTTTTTCGGGTACTATTTAATTAAGCTGCCAGTTGAGGACTTGTGAGGCGTCAATGTCTAGTTTTAGAAACAATTGTACTGGTCCTCTTGCTCAGTTGTGGAATAGCCTTCATTTCTCAGAACAAGAATAGACTGACGAGTTTCATTAGAAAGTTCATTGTTTCATTGAGCCTGTAATCGAACGCACAAATGCTGATGCTCCAGATTTTCAACTAGTCTAAAGAAGGCCAGTTTTATTGCTTCTTTAAAAATCAGCAATACAGTTTTCCGCTGTGCTAACATGATTGCAAAAAAGGGTTCTGTTGATCAATTAGCTAATCGTTATAATTTTAAATGGCTAACACAATGTGCCATTGGAACACAGGAGTGATGATTGCTGATAATGGGCCTCTGTAGATATTCCAGCTACAATAGTCATTAACAATGTCTACACTGTATTTCTGATCAATTAGATGTTCTTTTAAAAATGGACAAATGTGCTTTCCTTTCAAAAACACGGACATTTCTAAGTGACCCCAAACTTTTGAACGGTAGTGCACGTGTGTTGGAGTGTCAATGTGCATAATGTGTAGGGCCCTGTGAGTGTGCATAGAGACAGTAAAGATAAGAATAAAATACAAAGGTCAACTCAGGTACTCTGTTTAGCCACTTTGTTAGTTCTTTAGTTAGCTATTCAGCAGTCTTATGGCATGGGGATAGAAGCTGTTCTGGAGCCTGTTGGTGTAAGACTTGATGTACCGGTACCGCTTGCCATGCGGAAGCAGAGAGAGCAGCTTAGGTGGTTGGAGTCTTTAAAGATTTAACCAATACACTCCAAAATGCGGTGTGGTTCAACAATAAACATTTTTCGAAGGCAGAGATTAGTGGCCGAGATCGAGACTTGTGCAGGCCTAATGAATGACATAACACTTTTTGGTGTTCTGTAAGTGATGACTCTTAGCTTTATCAAATGGAACTGTATGGATGCCAGAATTATTCAAATTGTTAGTCGGAGTAGCCTAATGGTTGGAATAGTAACTGAAGTCTGGAAACGGTCTGTAAGCCTATTATAAAATGTTAACTCCTGCACAATTCAGTGTTCCTCGCAGTAAAATTATAGTCCAAATATAATAAACATTTGGTCTAGGGAACAGGAGTGGAAAAATATGATACATTTTTTCAGCATCTTGAGAGAATGGGATTGCGCGCTTAAAGACCTGTTGTGTAGCCTAAACGTGCAATTTCTTTCAGCTACATAAAAGCTGACAGTATTTCATTTTCAACCCCAAAATATGCATCAGAGTCGAACTGAAATACTATCAAAATCGCTTTGGCTCTTTTTCACAGCTTTTACATTTCCTTTAAACCGGTCTGATGTCATTTGGAAATCTCCCTGGTCCCTAAACGTCCTCACTCTGTGAGAGAAGCAGAAACGAAAGAGAAAACTTTACCAATGTCAACTGATGGTGCACTGATCTTTCTATCGATTTATGATATTCTGGTGAGCAAGGCTTTATTTAGCATTTTAGATGAGCATCAAGTAATGACAGAAGAGACGCTGCATTTTGAGGCCTAGTTTTTTTTTTACCCACACCCCATCATTTAGCCGTCCCTGAGTAACGTGCGCAGGTAGTCTTCATGAGCCTTTGAAGTAATTGTTTGACAATCAGATGGAAACTTAACTGGTTGTGTTTAAAATGCCACATTTAAAATGTACGTGCCTACCTTTTTTTTAAAAGTGAAACGACAAATCTTTACTATTAGGCCCATGGAGATCCTATTAAATGAATAGGGATTCTATGTCATTCGATGATTAGGCCCATAAAAAAAAAAAATTAAAAAGCACATGCACACACAGGAGGTCCCTGTACTGGGATGAAATGTAATCTACTTTCACCCGATTAGATACATTGAGAGAAAGAGAGATATAAGGGTAGATGAAGAGAAGTATCAAAGCCATGGACGGTGGTGACCCACCTGAATGCCAAAGCCAGGCCCGGGGGCGAAGTTCTTAACCCCTAGCTGGACCGAGAGGTTCCTTGGTGGGCTCCAGCTGAGACCGTCATTCATGCTCTCCACCAACATAATACTGGCAGGGTCACACTGGTACTGGTGGAAGCAAATAGAGTAGATCAGCAGCACAGAGCCAGTCTCCTCATCCACCACCACGGAACCCAGGTTCAGCCCGTCAGCCAAGTCGCCATCGTCCAATATGAAGGAGGTGGGCGACCACGTGGCACCTAGTGTGGAGGGGAAGTATAGAGGGAGAGCGGAGGAGGAAAGTATTCGTCGTAAGTAAAGTGCATTCGGGAAGTATTCAGACCACTCACTTTTCCCACATTTTGTTATGTTACAGGCGTATTCTAAAATGGATGAAATAGTTTGTTTCTCTCATCAATTCTTGACACTTGTATTTGGGGAGTTTCTCCCATTATTTCTCAAGCTCTGTCAGGTTGGATGGGGAGCGTCGCTGCACATCTATTTTCAGGTCTCTCCAGAGATGTTCGATCACATTCAAGTCCGGGCTCTGGCTGGGCCACTCAAAAATATTCAGAGTCTTGTCCCGAAGCCACTCCTGCGTTGTCTTGGCTGTGTGCGCTTAGGGTCATTGTCATGTTGGAAGGTGAACCTTCACCCCAGCCTGAGGTCCTGAGCGCTCTGGAGCAGGTTTTCATCAAGGATCTCTGCACTTTGCTCCGTTCATCTTTCCCTCGATCCTGACTAGTTTCCCAGTCCCTGCTGCTGAAAAATATTCCCACAGCATGATGCTTCATCGCAGGGATGGTGCCAGGTTTCCTCCAGGTTTGTCGCTTGGCATTCAGGCCAAAGAGTTCAATCTTGGTTTCAGACGACAAGAGAATCTTGTTTCTCGTGGTCAGAGTCCTTTAGGTGCCCTTTGGCAATCTCCAAGCGGGCTGTCATGTGCCTTTTACTGGGGAGTGGCTTCCGTCTGGCATATCTACCATAAAGGCCTGATTGGTGGATAGCTGCAGAGATGGTTGTCCTTCTGGAAGGTTCTCCCATCTCCACAGAGGAACTCGGGAGCTCTGTCAGAGTAACCATCGGGTTCTTGGTCACCTCCCTGACCAAGGCCCTTCTCCCCCAATTGCTCTGTTTGGCTGGGCAGCCAGCTCTAAGAGTCGTGGTGGCTCCAAACTTCTTCCATTTAAGAATGATGGAGGGCACTGTGTTCTTAGGGACCTTCAATGCTGCAGACATGTTTTGGTACCCTTTACTAGATTTGTGCCTGGACAATCCTGTCTCGGAGCTTTACGGACAATTCCTTCGACCTCATGGCTTGGTTTTTGCGCTGACATGCACTGCCAACTGTGGCACCGTATATAGACAGGTGTGTGCCTTTCCAAATCATGTCCAATCAATTGAATTTCCCAAGTTGTAAAAACATCAAGGATGATCAATAGAAACAGGACGCACCTGAGCTCAATTTCAAGTCTCCTAGCAAAGGGTCTGAATACTTATGTAAATAAGGTATTTCTGCTTTTAATATATTTGCAAAAAATTCTAAAAACACGTTTTCGCTTTGTCCTTATGGGGTATTGTGTGTAGATTGTTTAATCAATTTTATAATAAGGCTGTAACGTAACAAAATGTGGGAAAAGGAAAGGGTCTGAATACTTTACAAATGCACTGGAGTGAAGATGGGCCAATACAAAGCAAAGTTGATTCAAATGCGAGTGTGATGCCACTGCGCCTCCCGGGTGGCGCAGTGGTCTAGGGCACTGCATCGCAGTGCTAGCTGCGCCACCAGTGTCTCTGGGTTCGCGCCCAGGCTCTGTCGCAGCCGGCAGCAACCGGGAGGTCTGTGGGGCGACGCACAATTGGCTTAGCGTCGTCTGGGTTAGGGAGGGTTTGGCCGGTAGGGATATCCTTGTCTCAGTATGTAAAATGTAATAAAATGTATGCACTCTACTGTAAGTCGCTCTGGATAAGAGCGTCTGCTAAATGACTAAAAATGTAAAAATGTAATGTAAATGTGAGAGTTTCTCTGTCCTGTCCATCTGTAACGGGAATATTTAAGATGACTAAAGTTCATATTTAATTTAGAGTGAACACAATGTTCAGCATATTTGGAGTCTCTGTAATAAACAATTTCCAGTGTCCAATTGGATTATTCTCATATCTGTTGATAGTGATTGATATCATACCGGAGGGACAAGGACACTGATTATTCACTGTTGTATTGATGACATTCTTTGAAGTGATTCTGTATCAGCTGGCAAAGGGACTGCATTTTGTTTGGACTTCCTACAAGTCTCTCAGACTGGTGTTAAAGCCTCAGTGCAGTACAAAAACGTGAACTTCCTGTGTTATATATAATATATTTCAACAATATGAGGTAGGAATAATACTGTGAAATTACAAAAATGATCAAGCCCTTTTTGTGTAAGAGCTGTTAAAACAAAACATGTAATAAACCACCCATAATTTCAGCCTTTTTTGGTGGGATTGGATTTTAACCTGCCTGGTAATGTCACCAGGAGTTCCCACATTTGCTGAGCAGTTGTTGGCTGCTTTACCTTCACTCTGTGGTCCAACTCATACCAAACCATCTCAACTGGGTTGAAGTCAGGTGATTGTGGAGGCCAGGTCATCTGATGCAGCACTCCATCACTCTCCTTCTTGGTCTGACAAGGTAAAAATCTGTTGTTCTGCTCCTGAACAAGGCAGTTAACCCACTGTTCATAGACCGTCATTGTATATAAGAACTTGTTCTTAACTGACTTGCCTAGTTAAATAAAAGGTTAAAAAAAGAAATAGAAAAACGAGCAATGGACATTTGCCTGGTGGAAATCTGTCCTTTGGTCTGATGAGTGCAAATCTGAGATTTTTGGTTCCAACCGCCGTGTCTGACACACAGAGTAGGTGAACGGATGATCTCTGCATGTGTTGGTTCCCACTGTGAAGCATGGAGGAGGTGTGATGGTGCTTGGCTGGTGACACTGTCAGTGATTTATTTTGAATCCAAGATACACTTAACTTCTTGCCGCACGGATCCCTTTAGCGGGATCATTTTCGTAAACAACCGCTGAATTGCAGAGCGCCAAATTCAAAAATAAACTAAAAATATTTATAAATCATGAAATCACAAGTGAAACATACCAAAACACAGCTTAGCTTGTTGTTAATCCACCTGTCATGTGAGATTGATAATATGCTTTACAGCAAAAGCAATCCAAGCGTTTGTGAGTTTATTAAATCACAGACAAAACAGTAAGAACGAAAGTCACGAAAGTCAGAAAAGCAATAAAATTAAAATCGCTTACCTTTGATAATCTTCGGATGTTTGCACTCACGAGACTCTCAGTTACAAAAATAACATTTATTGTGTTCGATAAAGATTTGTTTTATAACCAAAAAACGCCATTTGGTTTACGCGTTGTTCAGAAAACCACAGGCTCGTTCCGGTGGAAATTTTCGAAATTTTCCTGAAAAGTATCCGTAATGTTCGTAGAAAGATGTCAAGCGTTTTTTTATAATCAATCCTCAGGTTGTTTTTAACATACATAATCGATAATATTTCAACCGGACGGTAACCTATTCAATACTACAGAGAAAGAAAATGTCGAGCTACATCTGTCGCGCGCAGGAACTAGTCAAAGGACACCTGACGCTTTTTGAAAAATATCACTTGTTTTTCAAAAAAAAGCTTGAAACTATGTCTAAAGCCTGGTCACAGCCGGAGGAAGCCGTTGAAAACGGAATCTGGTTGATACCCCTTTAAATGGAGGGGCAGGCAACGGAACAGGGATTTTTCCAAATAAAAGGCACTTCCGGGTTGGATTTCTTCAGCTTTTCGCCTGCAAAATCAGTTCTGTTATACTCAAACAATATTTTGACAGTTTTGGAAACTTCTATCCTAATCTGTCAATTATATGCATATTCTAGCATCTGGACCTGAGAAATAGTCTGTTTACATTGGGAACGTTATTTTTCCAAAAATAAAAATTCTGCCCCCTAGCTGAAAGAAGTTAACCAGCAGAATTCTGCAGCGATATGCCATCCCATCTGTTTTGCGCTTATTGGGCCTATCATTTGTTTTTCAACAGGACAATCCCCCAACACACCTCCAGGGTGTGTAAGGGCTATTTGACCAAGAAGGAGAGTGATGGAGTGCTGCATCAGATGACCTGGCCTCCACAATCACCTGACCTCAACCCAGTTGAGATGGTTTGGGATGAGTTGGACTGCAGAGTGAAGAAAAAGCAACCAACAAGTGCTCAGGATATGTGGGAACTCCTTCAAGACTGTTGGAAAAGCATTCCAGGTGAAGCTGGTTGAGAGAATACCAAGAGTGCGCAAAGCTGTCATCAAGGCAAAGGGTGGCTACTTTGAATCTAAAATAAAAAATATATTTTGATTTGATTAACACTTTTTTTGGTTACTACATGATTCCATGTGTGTTATTTCATGTCATTACAATTATTCTACAATGTAGAAAATAGTAAAAATAAAGAAACCCTTGAATGAGTAGGTGTGTCCAAACGTTTGACTGGTACTGTATATATATAAAACACACGGTACCAGTAAACAGTTTAGACACACCTACTCATTTAAGGGTTTTTCTATATTTTTTACTAATTTCTACATGGTATAATAAAATGTCATAAATTTACCAACTTTAATTATTTCTCAATTTGGTTTTTAGATACAAATGTCAAATAAATGTCAACAATCCTTCCTCCAAAGGACTACTCAATGGATTACATTTTGTGAAAACCCGAGTATTTTTTTGTCTGGGTTTCGTGAGGAATCACTTATTACACCAGAGATGGGCAACAGACGGCCTGATCAATTCCTTACTTACTGTTGAGAGTTAGAATAGTACACAAGGTACAATTTCAAAATGCGGTTGTGCATCAGCAGTTTCTCTTGTTATGTCAGTCACTCAATTAACCCATGTCAGCTAAAATGTTTGAGATTGTTAAATTAGTCTAGCGGCCAGCTATTTAATCATGGCCGAATTAACGACCAAGGGGGACCCCCATTGATCATCAGATATCATATTAAAAATGAAAACATTCGTCCATCCGTCTGTCTGCTCGCCCTGATGGCCTGCCTACCTCTGTCTGTGGAGCGTCGCATGGCAAGGAACTTGGCCCCCACATCATTGGCAGACTTCTTCCGGGCCTCAGCGAAGGCCAGCAGACTGCCCTTGGGGGTGAAGGAGAGCAGTGGGATCCGGTAGGCGCTCACCTCCCCCGCCCCGCCACTCACCCACAGCAACTGCTCATCATAAACCAGGGGTTCAATCTGGGAGAAAGAAAGAGAGAATCTCAATTTGGCTCATTGTTTGGCTTAAGCAGCCACTTGCCAGGTTAGGCCAGGTAGAACTGAGTGTGCAGAAAGCAAACCTCAGAATTCCCTCTTGGAAGAAGATTGGATTTTAGCCAACAAGAATGGCTTAAAGTGACAATTGTAAAAAGACAGCAACAACATTTACATGTACACAGTATTCTGGATTGTAGCTCATATCCCACTTAAGGTCTTATTAGGGATACGCTGTTTACATGCACCCTTGATATCCTGTTCACAAATATCCCTCTATTCATGAATAAACAGAATATTCCTAATTTAAGTTTATATGGGTTAAATGTAATATTATCTGAAATATGGACACTGTCTGTAGGTCTAACTTCTCACATGTAGTATTGTATAATATTAACAGAATGATGCATTTCTTGCAGTAAAATTATATAACAAGTGTTAATTGTCTCAGGAATAGAGTGGAGAAATATAATTTCCTTCTTTCAGCATCTCTTGAGAAAACGAGAATGCCCATTTATCTTTGACACTTATGCAAGCAAACAGTTATTTCAAACCAAATAAAATATGCACCCAAGACGAACTGAAGTATTATCAGAAATGTGTTTCATCGTTTTCTCAGCTTTTAATTTGGGGCGGCAGGTAGCTTAGGGCCAGTAACCTAAAGATTGCTGGTTCGAATCCCTGAGCTGACAAGTTAAAAAAGCTGTCGTTCTGCCCCTGAACAAGGCAGTTACCCCACTGTTCCCCGGTAGGCCGTCATTGTAAATAAGAATTTGTTCTTAACTGACTTACCTAGTTAAATTTAAAAAATGATGACATTTGGGCATTTTGCACAGGACCAATGTTGACTATTTTAGAGATATTGCGTTCTCCGGTCCCTAAACGAATCAGACAACTTTACAGGCGTTAACTAGATAATTAATGCGTTCAATTCTATCGACGTAAGACATTATTCTGGTTAGCACTAATTTATTTAATCTTCTCTGGCAACAAGTTAAGACAAAGGAGAATTTGCATGTATCTAACTATAGTTGATATACAAAATGGCCTACACAATGTCGGAAATGAATTATAAGCAGAAACTTGACTAAATGAGTTGTTAAAGTAACCAGGCTAGGTCCAGTAGCCTACGGAGTATCAGCTAAATCAATGGATGGAAGCTAAATCAAATCTATGGTATTATGGTGGATCGAACTAGCCATATTTTTAAAGTGATTTTTTGACAATCATATGAAAACATAATCCCACAACACCCATGATAAACACGTGATATTCTTGTTCACATATGCCACCAATTCAGCAAGTACATCTACTATTATATTATACTCTGAAGACATAGGAAGGATGACTACATTTTGAGGTGCAGGAGGTAAGATCTGTTTTGGTCTCTTAGCTTTGCAACGGCCTGTGAGTGCAAACTTACAGCAAGTCTATTGCACTGTTAGTCACAGAGATAACAGCTATTGGGCCATAACTTTATTGTACTCAAAATCATTATACTGCTATGCTTTCTTGCAGTGAACAATCTACAACATATGTAACGTACATCTTGCAAAGCTGTGCAGAACTATGCAAACTGTAAAATACATTCATAGATAGTGAATCAGGAAGACAACCCATGACCCGAAAAACCGGTCAAGTTTCTTACCTGGCCAAAAGAGGTGCATAGACACGGAGATAGCACAACCGAGAAAAGCACTGCGAGTCGGCTTTTTAGCCCCATCAAACCAGCTGTTGCAACCATGCTGGCGTTCTCTCGGCTCTTTGACAAAGAAAGTTGTGACACTGTGGAATCAAGGCAAAACAATTGCTACACTGTAGAACCACAGAGTTTCTAAAACCAGAGGCGAGACTTCCTGAAACCTAGATTCAAACCGTCTGAAGTAGTCGAACATTTTATTGCTCCAACCTCGTGAAAGTTGCAAACTGACACATTTTCGTCAAAAAGTAACGTCTAGCTTCCTTAGTAGTGAAGTGAACAACAGCCACACTCACCTTCTCCTCAACGAAACCCTAAACACCGCGGTCATATGACTGAGATGGGTGGTCACATGATGAATCCGTCATACACTGAAAATAAATAAACACAACTGGGAAGGGAAAAGCTGACACCGCCACAAAGTCAAAATTGTGTATATCGTAAAAATTCACGAAAACAAACAATATATCTTTTACCTTGATTTAAGGTTAGCAGTGTGGTTACGGTTAGGGCTTGGTTTAAAATCTAATTTGAATAGATACATTTTCGAAATAGGCGGGGTTTATGACTTTGTGGGCCTTGCTATGCGGGTTACTTGGGACGTCTATCCGGGATTCTACCCCATTGAAGTTTCAATTTTAACGGGATTCTACCCCATTGAAGTTGACATTTTAAATAGGTACGGTAAGGGTTAAGGTTAGATAAGGGTTATTTTAACCACTTGTGTAATTTATTTGCATACACTTCAACTAGACATATAAACCCACCAGACGCCACTATGGGTTTCATCTTGTTTTTTTTTGTTTTTTTTTGAGGGGGGTTTCTTCAAGGTACCCAATCCATAAACAGATTTAATGCGTCACTCAGTTATGTAGAGTGGAATGCTCTGCCACCAGAGGTTACTCAGGCAAAAGCAAGTTTAGCTTTAAAAAACAGCTTTAAAAAACGGGATATTGGTGTGCATGTGAACGTGCATGTAAAAGTGAGCCCGAGGGGTGGGTGACCTGGGGGGCCATGAGGTACCGGAACGCACAAAAAAAATCACATTTATAATAAAGCATTGCATGCATTATCATCGCTTTTGAGTACTGGCATAGAGCAGTGGTGGGGCTGGTTGCAGAAGTTGCACACATGGAGTACATTTTTTGTAGTTTAGAGCCCTGGAAAATCTGGTCTTTAATAAATGGATTTCATGCTATTCTACATCATTTTAGATGACTGGAGACTTTCGCAGAATCTTTTTAAGTGTTTTTTATTTAACCTGTATTTAACTAGGAAAGTCAGTTAAGAACAAATTCTTATTTACAATGACGGCCTATCCCGGCCAAACCCTAACCCGGTCGACGCTGGGCCAATTGTGCGCCACCCTATGGGACTCCCAATCACTGCTGGTTGTGATACAGTCTGGAATCAAACCAGGGTCTTTAGTGACGCCTCTAGCACTGAGATGCACTGTCTTAGACCGCTGCGCCACTCAGGAGCCCTAAAATAATACTTCCACAAATTATCAAAATGACAGGCTACTTTGACACTGACAAACTGAGAATCTGAGATCAATAAAAACAGCATAGGCAGGCCTAGAATATGTACAATATGAGGAGGAAATTATAGTCCTAAAAAAGTTTTCCTGTTTCACTCACTCACCCAATGATGTGGAGGTCACTCAGCGGCCTATTTGGAAGTTGTTAACTTGGTAACATACAGACAAATTCATATTTTATTTTCAGCAGGATCCATTTGCTTTCCAACCTGTGTTTTCCAATGATTGTATTTGAAATATTGCGAAAGGCCTGTTTTGGCTGCATGCTGTTCACTGACAGATTTGCCACACGTTCCCGACTGTAGGCATACCTTGTGATTTGGCTACACACAATCCACAGCTAAGCTATTTTTTTTTTAAATTAGCCATTGATCCTCTGTGGCTAAATTATAGGCTTAGTCCTGGTGTAGTATTTGAGAATTATTGAATTTCTTTCTGAACAGACTGCAGAGTGCTGCAGAACCTCCAGCACACTTTCCGCAGCTATTATTCTATTAGGAAATCAATGATGAAGTGCAATGCTGGAGAGATGCGAGTTGCCTGCTCATGTCTATAACAGCACAGAGAGGGAGAGAGATCATGGAAAGTGAATCTCATTTTAGTTCTGTGAGAGATACCTGTGTGCTTCTCTCTCAACACAGCAATGATTGCTCTATATAAGCAACAATGTTGCACAAACCATAAACCTGGGACGGCCCAACATTCTTAGAATATCAGGCATATTTTCACATTAGGTTTTTTAGGGGGCATGACAGAGGAATAAAAATTGAATTACTCTGATTGATTTTATTAGGAGTTTTACATTGCAAACAGTGAAAATGATTGGCCATGCCACAAGATGGAATGGGTTCAGGAACGGCTGCCACGGCTCAAATTAATCACTGGCAATAGCTGATGGGGATCTTAATAAACTAAACCAGCATACCAGCATAACCTGGTCACCGGCATCACCAGCTTGACCAGCTAGTCGGCCATCCTAACCAGCTAGACCATGCTGGTCAGACCAGCTTGACCAGCTACACCATTCTGGTCAACCACCATAACCAGCAAGACCATGCTAATTATACCAGCTAGACCATGCTGGTCAGACCAGCTTGACCAGCTACACCATTCTGGTCAACCACCATAACCAGCAAGACCATGCTAATTATACCAGCTAGACCATGCTGGTCAGACCAGCTTGACCAGCATCCGACCAATGCGGTTTGTGTCTGAACGTTCAGAGAGCTCTACTTTCTCCACCATAGCTGTTGCTAAGTGATCATTTACGCCTCCACGTTGTTCCCTAGATTGATGTTTATTTCTGATAGTTGTCAAAACCTATAAACACAGAATTGGAAACACATTATTCCGAATGCTAATCAACAAAACTGTCTGGTAAATTCGCTGCACTGTTTTACTTGTTTACAGTGAGTCATTTCAAAGGGAATTGTCAGAGGCGCTTTCTCTTGTTACATCACCAACATTTCGAGAATAAAGGAGCTAACGTGGCAGCTGTTCAAAAACTTGGCCGAACTGTATATGTAACGGCAGTCTAAGTCGTCCTCCTCCTCCTCAGACGAGGAGAGGCGAGAAGGATCTGAGGACCAATGTGCAGCGTGGTAATTTTCCATGATTTAATTAACACAAAACAAGACACTATACAAAATGACAAAACAAACTAACCGTCACAGTCCTAGCTGGTGCAGACAAAACACAAAGACAGGAAACAACCACCCACAATCCCCAACACAAAACAAGCCACCTATATATGATTCTCAATCAGGGACAACGATTGACAGCTGCCTCTGATTGAGAACCATATTAGGCTGGACACAGAAAAAGACGAACTAGACACACAACATAGAATTCCCACCCAGCTCACGTCCTGACCAACACTAAACAAGCAAAACACATAAGAACTCTGGTCAGGACGTTACAGTATACATATGGCTCATTTCTGCTGTTTTTTTTAGAAGGGTTGGCCTTGGTTATATTTTTATATAGGCCTATTGCACTTTTTTAATTTTTAATTTTAATTTTTTTACTTAACCTTTATTTAACTAGGCAAGTCAGTTAAGAACGTAGTCTTATTTACAATGACGGCCTACCAAAAGGCAAAAGGACTCCTGCGGGGACGGCGGCATAGGACAAAACACACATCGAGACAAGAGAGACAACACAACACTACATAGAGGCCTAAGACAACATAGCATGGCAGCAACATGGCAGTAGGCTGTGTGAGTTGACAAAATCAACTTTTTTTCATTCAACTTTTTCACTCCGGACGCTTTATCTGGACATGGTTCGTCAGGACTTCCAACAGCCGAAGCTAAGTAGTAACATTAACATGATGCCTTCTAATTGCAGTCATTGTACTCATAATATACAGGAGAACGATCGCCTTACGGCGAGGATAGCTGTACTGCAAGCCCAGTTTCAGACGCAATCGTTAGGCAACGGTAATTTCAGTGTAGGAAAGGGTTTTATTTGAGACGACTGTACAACCATCAAGATGAATTGTCAGATTCAACAGAAGATCTCTTGTTTCTCTTTGTTTCAGCAGCGCCTCTTCAACCTCAGGAGGCTGAAGAAATTCGGCTTGTCACCAAAAGCACTCACAAACTTCTACAGATGCACAATCGAGAGCATCCTGTCGGACTGTATCACCGCCTGGTACGGCAACTGCTCCGCCCACAACCGTAAGGCTCTCCAGAGGGTAGTGAGGTCTGCACAACGCATCACCGGGGGCAAACTACCTGCCCTCCAGGACACCTACACCACCCGATGTCACAGGAAGGCCATAAAGATCATCAAGGACAACAACCACCCGAGCCACTGCCTGTTCACCCCGCTATCATCCAGAAGGCGAGGTCAGTACAGGTGCATCAAAGAAGGGACCGAGAGACTGAAAAACAGCTTCTATCTCAAGGCCATCAGACTGTTAAACAGCCACCACTAACATTTAGTGGCTGCTGCCAACATACTGACTCAACTCCAGCCACTTTAATAATGGGAATTGATGGAAATTTATGTAAAAATGTATCACTAGCCACTTTAAACAATGCCACGTAATATAATGTTTACATACCCTACATTGCTCATCTCATATGTATATGTGTATACTGTACTCTATATCATCTTTATGTAATACATGTATCACTAGCCACTTTAAACTATGCCACTTTATGTTTATATACCCTACATTACTCATCTCATATGTATATATGGTACTCTATACCATCTACTGCATCTGCCTATGCCGTTCTGTACCATCACTCATTCATATATCTTTATGTACATACTCTTTATCCCTTTACACTTGTGTGTATGAAGTAGTAGTTGTGGAATTGTTAGGTTAGATTACTCGTTGGTTATTACTGCATTGTCGGAACTAGAAGCACGAGCATTTCGCTACACTCGCATTAACATCTGCTAACCATGTGTATGTGACAAATACAATTTGATTTGATTTGAAGGTGGTAAATGACCTTTTAATGGCGTCAGACAGAGGCTCTGCATCTGTCCTCGTGCTCCTAGACCTTAGTGCTGCTTTTGATACCATCGATCACCACATTCTTTTGGAGAGATTGGAAACCCAAATTGGTCTACACGGACAAGTTCTGGTCTGGTTTAGATCTTATCTGTCGGAAAGATATCAGTTTGTCTCTGTGAATGGTTTGTCCTCTGACAAATCAACTGTAAATTTCGGGGTTCCTCAAGGTTCCGTTTTAGGACCACTATTGTTTTCACTATATATTTTACCTCTTGGGGATGTCATTCGAAAACATAATGTTAACTTTCACTGCTATGCGGATGACACACAGCTGTACATTTCAATGAAACATGGTGAAGCCCCAAAATTGACCTCGCTAGAAGCCTGTGTTTCAGACATAAGGAAGTGGATGGCTGCAAACTTTCTACTTTTAAAGTCGGACAAAACAGAGATGCTTGTTCTAGGTCCCAAGAAACAAAAGAGATCTTCTGTTGAATCTGACAATTCATCTTGATGGTTGTACAGTCGTCTCAAATAAAACTGTGAAGGACCTTGGCGTTACTCTGGACTCTGATCTCTCTTTTGACGAACATATCAAGACTGTTTCAAGGACAGCTTTTTTCCATCTACGTAACATTGCAAAAATCAGAAACTTTCTGTCCAAAATTGATGCAGAAAAATTAATCCATGCTTTTGTTACTTCTATGTTAGACTACTGCAATGCTCTACTTTCTGGCTACCTGGATAAAACACTAAATAGACTTCAGTTAGTGCTAAATACAGCTGCTAGAATCCTGACTAGAACCAAAACATTTGATCATATTACACCAGTGCTAGCCTCCCTACACTGGCTTCCTGTTAAGGCAAGGGCTGATTTCAAGGTTTTATTGCTAACCTACAAAGCATTACATGGGCTTGCTCCTACCTATCTTTCCGATTTGGTCCTGCCGTACATACCTACACGTACGCTACGGTCACAAGACGCAGGCCTCCTAATTGTCCCTAGAATTTCTAAGCAAACAGCTGGAGGCAGGGCTTTCTCCTATAGAGCTCCTTTTTTATGGAATGGTCTGCCTACCCATGTGAGAGACACAGACTCGGTCTCAACCTTTAAGTCTTTATTGAAGACTCATCTCTTCAGTAGGTCCTATGATTGAGTGTCTGGCCCAGGAGTGTGAAGGTGAACGGAAAGGCTCTGGAGCAACGAACCGCCCTTGCTGTCTCTGCCTGGCCGGTTCCCCTCTCTCCACTGGGATTCTGTGCCTCTCACCCTATTACAGGGGCTGAGTCACTGGCTTACTGGTGCTCTTCCATGCCGTCCCTAGGAGGAGTGCGTCATTTGAGTGGGTTGAGTCACTGACGTGATCTTCCTGTCTGGGTTGGCCTCCCCCCCCCTTGGGTTGTGCCGTGGCGGAGATCTTTGTGGGCTATACTTTGGCCTTGTCTCAGGATGGTAAGTTGGTGGTTGAAGTTATCCCTCTAGTGGTGTGGGGGCTGTGCTTTGGCAAAGTGGGCAGGGTTATATCCTGCCTGTTTGGCCCTGTCCGGGGGTATCATCGGATGGGGCCACAGTGTCTCCTGACCCCTCCTGTCTCAGCCTCCAGTATTTATGCTGCAGTAGTTTATGTGTCGGGGTGCTAGGGTCAGTCTGTTATCTGGAGTACTTCTCCTGTCTTATCCGGTGTCCTGTGTGAATTTAAGTATGCTCTCTCTAATACTCTCTGTCACTCTTTCTTTCTCTCTCTCGGAGGACCTGAGCCCTAGGACCATGCCTCAGGACTACCTGGCATGATTTCTTGCTGTCCCCTGTCCACCTGGCCATGCTGCTGCTCCAGTTTCAACTGTTCTGCCTGCGGCTATGGAACCCTGACCTGTTCACCGGACGTGCTACCTGTCCCAGACCTGCTGTTTTCAACTCTCTAGAGACAGCAGGAGCGGTAGAGATACTCTTAATGATCGGCTATGAAAAGCCAACTGACATTTACTCCTGAGGTGCTGACTTGTTGCACCCTCGACAACTACTGTGATTATTATTATTTGACCATGTTGGTCATTTATGAACATTTGAACATCTTGGCCATGTTCTGTTATATTCTCCACCCGGCACAGCCAGAAGAGGACTGGCCACCCCTCATAGCCTGGTTCCTCTCTAGGTTTCTTCCTATGTTTTGGCCTTTCTAAGGAGTTTTTCCTAGCCACCGTGCTTCTACACCTGCATTGCTTACTGTTTGGGGTTTTAGGCTGGGTTTCTGTACAGTACTTTGAGATATCAGCTGATGTAAGAAGGGCTATATAAATACATTTTATTTGATTTTATGACAACACAGCATGGTAGCAACACAACATGAAACAACATGCTAGCAACACAACATGGCAGCAGCACAACATGGTACAAACATTATTGGGCACAGACAACAGCACAGAGGGCAAGAAGGTAGAGGTAGGTAGGCAACAATAGATTACAAAAAGCACCCACAACTGTCAGTAAGAGTCTCCATGATTGAGTCTTTGAATGAAGAGATTGAGATAAAACTGTCCAGTTTGAGTGTTTGTTATGATCGTTCCAGTCGCTAGCTGCATCGAACTGAAAAGAGGAGCGACCCAGGGATGTGTGTGCTTTGGGGACCTTTAACAGAATGTGACTGGCAGAACGGGTGTTGTATGTGGAGGATGAGGGCTGCAGTAGATATCTCTTATAGGGGGGAGTGAGGCCTAAGAGGGTTTTATAAATAAGCATCAACCAGTGGGTCTCGCGACGGGTATACAGAGATAACCAGTTTACAGAAGAGTAGAGAGTGCAGTGATGAATCCTATAAGGAGCATTGGTGACAAATCTGATGCCCGAATGGTAAAGAACATCTAGCCGCTCGAGAGCACCCTAACCTGCCGATCTATAAATGAAGTCTCCGTAATCTAGCATGGGTAGGCTGGTCATCTATATCAGGGTTAGTTTGGCAGCTGTGGTGAAAGAGGAGCGATTACGATAGAGGAAACCAAGTCTAGATTTAACTTTAGCCTGCAGCTTTGGTATGTGCTGAGTACTTGTACAAGTACTTGTATGAGGTGACTACCTCAAGCTCTAAACCCTCAGAGGTAGTAATTACACTTGTGGGGAGAGGGGCATTCTTCTTACCAAACCACATGACCTTTGTTTTGTAGGTGTTCAGAACAAGGTTAAGTGCAGAGAAAGCTTGTTGGACACTAAGAAAGCTTTGTTGAAGAGCATTTAACACAAAATCTGGGGAAGGGCCAGCTGAGTATAAGACTGTATAATCTGCATATAAATGGAGGAGAGAGCTTCCTACTGGCTGAGCTATGTTGTTGATGTAAATTGAGAAGAGCGTGGGACCTAGGATCAAGCCTTGGGGTACACCCTTGGTGACAGGCAGTGGCTGAGACAGCAGATGTTCTGACTTTATACACTGCACTCTTTGAGAGAGGTAATTAGCAAACCAGGCCAAGGACCCCTCAGAGACACCAATACTTCTTAGCCGGCCCACAAGAATGGAATGGTCTACTGTATCAAAAGCTTTGGCCAAGTCAATAAAAATAGCAGCACAACATTGCTTAGAATCAATGGCAATGGAGACATCATTGAGGACCTTAAAGGTTGCAGTGATACCATCCATAACCTGAGCGGAAACCAGATTGCATACCAGAGAGAATACAATAGACATCAAGACAGTCAGTCAGTTGATTATTAACAAGTTTTCCAACACTTTTGATAAACAGGGCAAAATAGAAATAGGTCTATAACAGTCAGGATCAGCTTGATCTCCCTCTTTAAATAAAGGAGGAACCGTGGCTGCCTTCCAAGCACTGGGAACCTCCCCAGAGAGGAGAGACAGGTTAAAAAGGTCAGAGATAGGCGTGGCGATTATAGGGGCAGCAACCTTAAAGAAGAAAGGGTCTAAATCATCTGACCCAGATGTTTTTGGGGGGGGGGTCAAGTTTAAGGAGCTCCTTTAGCACCTCGGACTCGGTGACTGCCTGCAGGGAGAAACTTTGTAGTGGGGCAGGCGAAAAAGAGGGAAGAGCATCGGGGCTAGTCACATTAGAAGGGGTGGGAGATGAGGAAATGTTGGACGGGCAAGGAGGCATGGCTGAGTCAAATAGGAATCCTGACTTAATGAAGTGGTGACTTAAAAAGCTCAGCCATGTGCTTCATGTCAGTAACAACCACATCATCAACTTTAAGGGACATGGGCAGCTGTGAAGAGGAGGGTTTATTCTCCAGGTCTTTAACCGTTTTCCAAAACTTCTTGGGGTTAGACCCACAGAAAGAAAACTGCCCCTTAAAGTAACTAACTTTGGCCTTCCGGATAGCCTGAGTGCACTTATTTCTCATTTACCTGAACGAGAGCCAGTCAGCCTGAGTATGCGTGTGCCGAGCCTTTCGCCAAATGCAACTCTTGAGGTGGAGTAACTCTGCAAGATCACGGTCGAACCAGGGGCTGAACCTGTTTTTAATTCTTATTTTCTTTATGGGGGCATGTTTGTTAACAATATCACTGAAAATATAAAAAAATAAGGTCCAAGTGTCTTCGACAGAGAGGATCAAGCTGATTCTATTCCAATGCCACCCACACAATAATCAGTGTGTCCTTGGTCCTTGTACCGCCAGTCTGGCGTCAATCACTATAAACAGATATGAGTTTACTCCATGACATGCAGCATCTAGTCTAGTGAACATTACAGAAAGAACACTGGACATAATGTGTATTACAGAAAGGGAACATATATAAATATGCTAAACATTGTTAATCACTCTAAACTGAATATGAACTTTGTTCACCTTCAATATTACCATTACGATGATGATAAGTGACTGACACAACTAGCTAAGTATTACATTTTATTTACTCCTTCATACCCCAAGATGGCATTCTAGGCAGAGAACTGTAGTGCCGTGAAAGACTGGCCACCATGTCTGTGTTGTGCCATGCCACGGTCACACTGTTTACTGTAGTCTGGGTAATAAACCATTGAGACACCAAGTCAACATTTCATCTCAACTTTGCCCTCATCAAGTTCCTGAAATTATAGAGAGAACAATATTCAACTTTATTGTAATCTCAAAACCAAGGTGGAATCCTTCACATGTTTATTACATGGGTCATCAGATTGTTGTCTCCAGACAATGTTTCAGGTCAACTGAGTTAATCTATTTAGTCTCACAAAAGTATACAGATTTCCATGGTCCCAAGTTACTATCGATCCCACCAATCTCTCTGCATGCTCTAATTTGTCAGTGTGTGTGTGCCTGTGTGTGTGTGTTTGCGCACGCTCGTGTGTGTGTGTGTGTGTGTGTGTGTGTGTGTGTGTGTGTGTTTGTGTGTGTGTGTGTGTGTGTGTGCCTGTGGGCCTGTGGGGCATGCGTTAATGTGTGACAGTCCCAGCCCATAGCAGCAGACCACCAGACCAGAGTCATGATAACCTGGAGGACATCTGCTAAACTCACTGGCATCCAGATCAACTCACACACCAGCTGGGACAACAACACCAAGCTAAGGTAGGTAAGGAATAGTGTTTGTGTGTGTGCATTGTTGCCTCATATATTTCAAGTACGATCCTAGTTCTGTCACCTCTGTGAGGTTATTTCCATTTGTTTATTACAAGAAAAGTTTGTTGTTGTTGTGGACTCATCGTCTCATTGACTCTCATTCTGAGAAGTGTAGACCTCATTTCACCAGTCATGTGGTTAGATTAATGAGTCACAAGCTGGGAGAGAGAGAAAAAGTAACAGAGCGAGGGGGGGAAGAGAGAGGGGTGTAGTGAGTAAGAGGGGGTCAAGTAAAAGTCAAATACACAAAAGTATGTGGACACCCCTTCAAATTAGTGGATTTGGCCACACCCGTTGCTGACAGGTGTATAAAATCGAGCACACCGCCATGCAATCTCCATAGACAAACATTGGCAGTAGAATGGCCCCGTACTGAAGAGCTCAGTGACTTTCAATGTGGCACCGTCATAGGATTTTCAACAAGTCAGTTTGTCAAATTTCTGCTCTGCTAGAGCTGCTCTGGTAAACTGTAAATGCTGTTATTGTGAAGTGGAAACGTCTAGGAGCAACAACGGCTCAGCCGGGAAGTGGTAGGCCACACAAGCTCACAGAACGGGATCGGCGAGTGCTGAAGCGCGTAGTGCGTACAAATCATCTGTCCTCAATTGCAAAACTCACTACTGAGTTCCACACTGCCTCTGGAAGCAACTTCAGCACAATAACTGTTCGTCAGGAGCTTCATGAAATGGGTTTCCAATGGAGGAGCAGCCGCACACAAGCCTAAGATCACCATGCGCATTGCCAAACTTTGGCTGGAGTGGTGTAAAGCTCACCGCCATTGCACTCTGGAGAAGTGGAAACGTGTTCTCTGGAGGGATGAATCACGCTTCACCATCCGTCAGCCCGACGGATGAATCTGGGTTTGGCAGATACCAGGAGAACGGTACCTGCATGAATGCATAATGCCAACTGTAAAGTTTGGTGGAGAAGGTCTGGGGCTGTTTTCATGGTTCGGACTAGGCCCCTTACTTCCAGTGAAGGGAAATCTTAACGCTACGGCATACAATGGCATTCTAGATGATTCTGTGTTTCCAACTTTGTGGCAACAGTTTGTTGAAGGCGCTTTCTTGTTTCAGCATGACAATGCCCCTGTGCACAAAGTGAGGTCCATACATAAATGGTTTGTCGAGATCGGTGTGGAAGGACTTGAATAGCTTGCACAGAGCCCTGGCCTCAACCCCATGGAACACCTTTGGGATGAATTGGAATGCCGACTGCGAGCCAAGCCGAATCGCCCAACATCAGTGCCTGACTTCACTAATGCTCTTGTGGCTGAGTGTCACAATCGTTATATAAATAATCAGACCAAGGCGCAGCGGGAGTAGATTTCCACATATTTATTATAGTGAACCTTCAAAACAACAAAGAATTAACGAACGTGCAGTACGTAGCGCACATAGGCACTAAACAAAACAATATCCCACAACACAGGTGGGAAAAGGGACACACTAAGTATGATCCCCAATTAGAGGCAACGATATTCAGCTGCCTCCAATTGGGAACCATACTCACACACCAACATAGAACTATAATAACTAGAAAACCCCCCTGGTCACGCTCTGACCTATTACACCATAGAGAACCCCGAGGGCTCTCTATGGTCAGGGCGTGACACTGAGTCCCCACAGCAGTGTTCCAACATCTAATGGAAAGCTTTCCCAGAATAGTAGAGGCGGTTATTGCAGCAAAGGGGGGACCAACTCCATATTAATGCCCATGATTTTGGAATGCGATGTTAGACGAGCAGGTGTCCACATACTTTGGGCCATGTAGTGTATATTGGGAAGTGTAGTTGTATGTGAGGAAAAAGGACCAAATAGTTGAGACGGAAAAGGTTAAATGCTTCTGGGGGAATGTTTGAAATGCTGTAACTGTATTATGGGACTGTATTAAGGGGAACTGTATTAAGTAAATGGGACTTTAAAAGGGGATTTGGTGATTTTGGTAATGAGGCTCTTTATCTATTTCCCCAAAGTCAGATGAACTTAGGGATACCGTTTTTATGTCTCTGTGTCCAGCATAAAGGAACTTAGAGGTTGTTTTGCGAGCCGATGCTAACTAGAGTTGGCGCAATGACTGTAAGTCTATGGGTATGCTAACAGATACACATAGACGTCCAGTCATTGAAATGACTTTCATCTTAAGTGCGGGTAGGTAGGACCTTTAATGTAATAGTTTCTACATTGTGTAGTCTCTGGAGAGTTGTCCTATTAGTCATGTGTATTTCTTTGTGTTCAGAACCTCAACTGTAACTGGTGCACATAACGATTCTGTAAAATAGTTTTTATCTTCAAAAAACATTCCTAGAATTAGGAGGAGAGTGAATAGATAAGGAGAAAATGCTGAAGAGCTTTTCCCCTCATGGTTTCTCTTCTCTGTCATACAACCTTTGGTAGAGATACACACAGACACACATAACACACATCAAACATCACATGCTCGTACACAGCAATATACAGTCATTCACATAAAAGTGTAAACAGGCGGGGTACTTTTTTCATTAGGGGCACCAGCGTGGTCAAACTGTTTGAAAGTTGGCAACTCACTTCCTTACAGCAGAGGAAGTGAGAATAAGAGAGTGTGTGCTTGAGTGAGAGGGAGAGAGAGAGATTTATTCATGTTGATTTATTTTCCCTTTTGTACTTTTATTTGCACATTGTTACAACACTGTATATAAACATACTGTGACATGTGAAATGTCTTTATTCTTTTGGAACTTCTGTGAGTGTAATGTTTACTGTTCATTTTTATTGTTTATTTCACTTTTGTTTATTATATACGTCACTTGCTTTGCCAATGTTAACATATGTTTCCCATGCCAATAAAGCCCTTGAATTGAATTGACAATAGGCTGACCTGGCTCTCAAGATAAGACAGACTATGTGCACACTGCCCACAAAATGAGGTGGAAACTGGGCTGCACTTCCTAACCTCCTGCCAAATGTATGACCATATTAGAGACACATATTTCCCTCAGATTACACAGACCCACAAAGAATTTGAAAACAAATTCAATTTTGAAAAACTCCCGTATCTATTGAGTGGAATACCACAGTGTGCCGTCACAGAAGCAAGATTTGTGACCTGTTTGCCACAAGAAAAGGGCAACCAGTGAAGAACAAACACCATTGTAAATACAATCTATATTTATCTTTATTTATTTTATTGTATTTGAACTATTTGCACATCATTACAACACTGTATATAAACATAATATGACATTTGAAATGTCTTTATTATTTTGGAACTTTTGTAAGTGTAATGTTTACTGTTCATTTTTCATTGTTTATTTCACTTTTGTTTATTATCTATTTCACTTGCTTTGGCAATGTACACATGTGTTTCCCATGCCAATAAAGCCCTTAAAATTGAATTGAGAGTGAGAAAAAGGAGAGAGAGATAGAGGGCGAGAGAGAAGAAAATAGAGAGGAGAGAGAGAACTGGTGTAGGGATAGAAGAAGACAACTTGAAGAAGACAACTTGAAGTCACGCTTGCCGACAGCATTTTCACACGTTTGTGCTAAAATGTGTCTCCCTCTCTAACAATCAAACGAGAGACACAGAGCGGGAGAGGGAAAGAGGGACGGTGGGAGAGAGAGAGAGAGAAAGAGCAAGAACAAGAGAATGAGAAAGCAACAGTAGTGTCTAAAAAATGCAGCTGCTCTCTCCCTTTACTTTCTCACTTTCTCTTTCAGAGTTTGTAGCTGTTGAAAGCAGAGCGATAACTTGGCTGTGTATCGTGCATTGAAGACGGACCCTGTTGAGGTGTAGTATGTCTATCTTATCTTATAACTGTGGTACAGCTTAGCCGCTTTTAACAGAAACCTGTGAAGTCTGTAGCCGGGGGGGGAAAAAGTCAGCTACTAAAATGATTGTTGAAACTTAGGTTGAAACTCGAAAGTGCTGAATCAGAAACCTTGTTGGTACACTTTAGTTGGATTCTTCTGTTGGTTTCTCCAACATGCTGACATAACATAGCAGAGCAATGTCGTCTGTTCTAAAAGGAGAAGTGATGTGGTTTCCGGTTGCTTTCGAAACATAAGACACATCAAGTGCTTGTCTTAACTCAACTGACTTCTCCAAAGTTAGGCTTTGGCGTTTGATGCCATTGCTCGATAAAGCTGTGGTCTCCGATTGGGCGTCTCGTAAGGGAGCTTCAGCCATTGGCCATGTTTTCTCCAACAGTGTCAGTACAAGCCATGCCCCAGGAGAACACTATCTACTGAGGGAATATTCATCAAATGTTCTCATTTCAATGTCTTTGTTTTGCATCACACAGGAATGTGCTGCTTGCTTGCTGTCGTCTTATCACTCGCTTCATGTACTGTGTATACGTCACACGCATATCTGACAACCTACGGCACATGGGACAACTAGGAAGTGGTGTTGTAATCAGACCAAGCATCTGTCTGCTTGAGCAACGGATGTAGCCTGGTCCGAGATCTATTTGTGGAGGCTTGCCAACTCCTACAATGACTAAGAGTTGGCAAGCTTGCACAAATAGATCTGGGACCAGGCTAACGGAACTGTGTTGCTGTGGTCAGATGCACTGTGTATTTCTCACTGACGGTCAGGGCCGTTCACGCACTTACTCATTTCCTCTGATTTACGGTTCCAGGGATCTTGATTCAACTGTATGACTGTTTTTGCTCGTTCAGGGTCTCGTCATCATGGATGAGATGGAGGACAAGACTTCTGTGCGTTCAGACGAGAGTGATGTTGAAGCGGACCTAAGGCGATCATCCAAGATCCAGCCAGAAAACAGAGGAACATCTAGATGGAAGAATGGTGCGTAGTAACGTAGTTGTCAAATTGTACTATGGGTAAAAGTCTGATCATGCAAAATATGGTCTTTGTCAAATAAATATTCTTGGTTTGTTTCTCTTCCTTGTTCTTTTTTTTCCCTCTTGGCAAGTTTTTTGGGATAAACAAACCCTTTTCACAATGTCCCACTTTATTTATTTACCCTTAATACCTTTATTATTATTTCTCAATGTTTTGGCTCTCTCTCCTTTTTCATCACTGTTAAAATCTCTGTCAGAATGTGTTATTGTCAAAATTAACACTCTCCACGCCTCTCTCTCTCCCTCCTCTCTCTCCTACCGTCTGTCTATGCCCCTCTCCCCTATCTTTTCCCCCTTTCTCTTCTTCAGGTCAGTGTGTGCTGGCAGTACCAACCTCCTCCATGCTGAGCCCCAAGTTTGATCTGTCGCTGTGCAGGGCTCTGCTGGAGAGGGACGGCTTCCAGGTCAGTGCACACACACATACACACAAACACACACTCTCTCCCTCTCTCTGGGTGCCCACTGGCAATTTTTATTCTCATCAAACGTCAAGCAGCCTGTCCACTTGTGTGGGGAGCTTGAACTAAACTCAGCAAAAAAAAGAAACGTCCTCTAACTGTCAACTGCGTTTATCTCAACATTTGTAAATATTTGTATGAACATAACAAGATTCAACAACTGACACATAAACTGAACAAGTTCCACACACATGTGACTAACAGAAATGGAAAAGATGTGTCCCTGAACAAAGGGGGGGGGGGGTCAAAATCAAAAGTAACAGTCAGTATCTGGTGTGGCCACCAGCTGCATTAAGTACTGTAGTGTTGCCCGTTCTTGCTGTGAGATGTTACTCCACTCTTCCACCAAGGCACATGCAAGTTCCCGGACATTCCCTAGCCCTCATGCTCCGATCCAACAGGTCCCAGACGTGCTCAATGGGATTAAGATCTGGGATCTTTGTTGGCTATGCAGAATACTGACATTCCTGTCTTGCAGGAAATCACGCACAGAACGAGCAGTATGGCTGGTGGCATTGTCATGCTGGAGGGTCATGTCAGGATGAGCCTGCAGGAAGGGTACCACATGAGGGAGGAGGATGTCTTCCCTGTAACGCACAGCGTTGAGATTTCCTGCAATGACAACAAGCTCAGTCCGATGATGCTGTGACACACTGCCCCAGACCATGACGGACCTTCCACCTCCAAATCGATCCCGCTCCAGAGTACAGGCCTCGGTGTAATGCTCATTCCTTCGACGATAAACGCAAATCCGACCATCACCCCTGGTGAGACAAAACCGCCACTCATCAGAGAAGAGCACTTTTTGCCAGTCCTGTCTGGTCCAGCGATGGTGGATTTGTGCCGGTGATGTCTGGTGAGGACCTGCCTTACAACAGGCCTACAAGCCCTCAGTCCAGCCTCTCTCAGCCTATTGCGGACAGTCTGTGCACTGATGGAGGGATTGTACGTTCCTGGTATAACTCGGTTGTTGTTGCTATCCTGTACCTGTCCTGCAGGTGTTATGTTCGGATGTACCGATCCTGTGCAGGTGTTGTTACACGTGGTCTGCCACTGCGAGGACGATCAGCTGTCCATCCTTTCTCCCTGTAGCGCTGTCTTAGGCGTCTCAGTACGGACATTGCAATATATTGCCCTGGCCACATCTGCAGTCCTCATGCCTCCTTGTAGCATGCCTATGGCACGTTCACGCAGATGAGCAGGGACCCTGGGCATCTTTCTTTTGGTGTTTTTCAGAGTCAGTAGAAAAGCCTCTTTAGTGTCCTAAGTTTTCATAACTGTGACCTTAATTGCCTACCGTCTGTAAGTTGTTAGTGTCTTAACGACCGTTCCACAGGTGCATGTTCATTAATTGTTTATGGTTCATTGAACAAGCATGGGAAACAGTGTTTAAACCTTTTGCAATGAAGATCTGTGGATTTTTATGAATTATCTTTGAAAGACAGGGTCCTGAAAAAGGGACGTTTCTTTTTTTGCTGAGTTTAAATTAACTCGTTATCTCACTTCCTCTCTCAGACTGTTTTATGTCTCGCCAAAAAATAGGCCAACTGTTATTTCATCAATCTGAAAAGTTTTCATGAAGACAAACGATCTTGAATTTGCGTGTCAGCAAACAGCACCCCCAACACTTAATTTGCAAGGTTGGAGAAATGCAAGGAAATTAATTGATAAAGTTTTAAAGTTTCAAAGATAAAGACTTAAACGAAATAAAAATATAAACCATGGAGTGAGGCCGCGATTCCAGCCTATTGCCCCTTTTCGGCTATGCACCTTTTAAAGGCAATTAAAAAGGCAAAGTTTCCACGTTCGCAGAGACAAACACTGTCGGCTCTATCAGAAATGACTTTACAGATCGGAACGAATCCCGGCCTATCCTTATATTTTGGGTTATGATGGGGTAAGACCGCTGTACTACGCTCATGAAGCATTTCTAAGTTATATTCTTAAAAATCAGCATACAGTGTCTATTCATTTAAATAAAGATTGAACCGCAGTTAATTTTGAAAATTTTACCTCAAGTCAAAGTTATTGGCCAAAACATCACATCCAATATGTGTTTTTTTGTGTCAAAAGCCCTGTACCAAAACATGGCACAGGAATTATGAGAAGAATACATCTCCAGAGGTGATATGACTTCTGGGTTGCGTGGCAATACCCCCTTATCTAGACTGTCTGTAGTGATGGTTTTGGAGCCGAGTGGCTGCGTTGCCAAATTCTCTGGACACCTCTTCCCGATAGCTAAAGAACCAACCCTTCTGCGCATGTGCAGGATTTGTTTGGCTGCCCAGAGAACAGGTCACACTGGACAATTTCAATGATGAATGGAGAAGGGAAGGTGTCCGGGGGGGTGGAACTGGGGCGGAACGAGGCGATTACCATTGGTCGCTCAGCATCAGCCCTTTTGAGCACAGGGAAGTGAGAAATAACATTTTCTCTTATATCTCTTTGAATTCGTTTTTGTTAGGTTCTGGAGTGAAATTTACAGATTAAACAGCTTCGGTAAAGGCTGAGGTTAATAGTACATTCCTATAACATTTACTCTGAGATAGTGGATGTGTCACGTCTGTACATGATCCGCCTATGACATGATGCCCACCAGCCAAACCTTCCTTCTGCAAATCAGATAAAAGGACAGGACCCACTGCAGCCTAGCATACCTACCTGCCTACCAGCCCAACCAGAACCATGTTTGTGTTCTTCTGTGTTGTCTCTATCTTAAGCCCTGCTTTGGGTGTTGAACATGACACTCCTGACCAGGGTGAAGAGCTATCCCAAAAATCCTGCCCCATGGGCTGGTACGACTTTAATGGATGCTGCTATAAGTACAATTCCACACGACTGGACTGGGCAGCCACTGAGTCATACTGTGTGATTTAGGGAGCAAACTTGGAACACCAGTTCATCAAAACCCTAATCAAGACTTTCAACCCTTTAGAGTTCTACACCTGGATCAGGTTGTCTGAGATAGTTAGAGAGGGGCAGGGTCAGATAATGCAGGGTCCCTGGGCCCAGACCCGTGGGGGGCCCAAGAGACAGCAAAACATTTTTAAAAGTATATATACAGTACCCGTCAAAGGTTTGGACACACCTGCTCATTCAAGAGTTTTTCTTTACTTTGACTGTTTTCTACATTGTAGAATAATAGTGAAGACATCAAAACTATGAAATAACACATATGGAATCATGTTGTAACCAAAAAAGTGTTTAACAAATCAAAATATATTTTATATTTGAGATTCTTCAAAGTACCCACCCTTTGCCACAGCTTTGCACACTCTTGGCATTCTCTCAACCAGTATCACCTGGAATGCTTTTCCAAAAGTCTTGAAGGAGTTCCCACATATGCTGAGCACTTGTTGGCTGCTTTTCCTGCTTTTTTCATCTGATGCAGCACTCCATCACTATCCTTCTTGGTCAAATAGCCCTTACACAGCCTGGAGGTGTGTTGGGTCATTGTCCTGTTGAAAATCAAATTATAGTCCCACTAAGTGCAAATCAGATGGGATGGCGTATTGCTGCAGAATTCTGTGGTAGCCACAGCATTTTTACCTAGTGGGAAAAAGTCAGAGTGGCTTGAGTGGGACCAAGAAAAGCAAAGTACAGAAAATGGCGGGTCGTGTATCAGAGGACGCATGGCTCTCGACCTTCGCCTCTCCCAAGTCCGTACGGGAGAGGCGAAGGTAAGAACTTTAACAAAAAATGCCCAAACTGACTGTTATTTGATTTATTCATTTTTTGGGTACTTTTTACCCCTTTTTTCTCCCCAATTGTTAGTTACAGTCTTGTCCCATCACTGCAACTCCCGTACGGACTCGGGAGAGGCGAAGGTCGAGAGCCATGCGTCCTCTGATACACGACCCGCCAAGCCGCACTGCTTCTTGACGCACTGCTCGCTTAACCCGGAAGCCAGCTGCACCAATGTGTCAGAGGAAACACTGTACAGCTGGCGACCGAAGTCAGCATGCATGCGCCTGGCCCACCACAAGGAGTCGCTAGAACGCTATTGGACAAGTACAACCCGGCCGACCAAACCCTCCCATAACCCGGACGAGGCTGGGCCAATTGTGCGCCGCCTCATGGGTCTCCCGGTCGCGGCCGACTGCGACACAGCCTGGGATCGAACCCAGGTCTGCAGTGATGCCTCTAGTACTGCGATGCAGACCGCTGCGCCATTCGGGAGGTCCCACTGGTTATTGTTCTGTGCACCACATAGACACAAAGGACAATGACAACCAAAAGGCCTGCAATCGCACATACGAGATATCAACCCATTGGCAGAGTGGGTGCCTTGTGCTGCACATATTCTGAATTTGGTTGGGGTAAGTACTGTGAAATACTGCCTTGAGACAGATTCGTTTTTCACATTTGTGCCGTCAATATTTAACTTTTGCTCCAAATCCACTTGGCGATGGCAGATTGTTAAATCAGGTTCACAACCAAATGAAAACAGTTGAATAGCAACACGCAAATCTCTTTCCGGTAGGAGGTGGTCTGCCCATGCACATGCCTCATAAGCATTATGCCTCAATTATGCAAATTATGTCTCTTCTAGAAATATCTGAGGATGAAAATCTAACTCTTGCACGCTTAACAAGGCTCTGATGCTCTCTACCCAAATGGATAAACTTAAAATAGCTTTTTACTTCCAAATTTTTCAGAATGCAAGCGCTACACTTCAGGCAGTCCAACTGGACCTGTCTAGCGCTGTTCCTTTCGTGGCCCCCTTGAGAGATTTTGTTTCTGGGCTCCGGGATCAGTATGATAGCTTTGAGGCAAAAGGAAAGGACATGTCACCGCTTTACAAACCTGACACACAATGACATAGACGACGCAACAAAAAAAACATGCTGATGAGTCGTAAGAGGCAGAGCCTGACGTCGTTTATCAATGACAGGTCAGCAGAAAGTTACCGGCGGTAAATTTGTTGTGATTGACACACTTATTGACACACTTAAGTTGGATAGGAGGTATAAGTCATACAAAGAGCTAAACAACTGCTTTGGTTTTTTAACAATAGTTTCCTCACAAAACCTACATTCATCTGCACTCAACCTTCAGAGGTAATGTCAATCTGACTTGCAACATGCTTTTCCAGATGAAATGGTCCAGTTTAAAGAATTTATTTAAAAAAGTGACAAAAACACACATGCCAGGGCATTGCTTCACACGTTGAGACAGAGGAATATACAAGCAGTTTTCCAATGTTGGCATTACCTTGCAAATATTATTGACTTTACCTCTTACCAAAGCTGGTTCTTGTCAATAACAGACTCAATGTAGGGTGCCGTCTTTCGGATGGGACGTTAAACGGGTGTCCTGACTCTCTGAGGTCATTAAAGATCCCATGGCACTTATCGTAAGAGTAGGGGTGTTAACCCCGGTGTCCTGGCTAAATTCCCAATCTGGCCCTCAAACCATCATGGTCACCTAATAATCCCCAGTTTACAATTGGCTCATTCATCCCCTTCCTCTCCCCTGTAACTATTCCCCAGGTCATTGCTGCAAATGAGAACGTGTTCTCAGTCAACTTACCTGGTAAAATAACGGTAAAATAACGGTAAAATAAAAAAATAAATTCAGATTAGAATCACATTTGGCAGCAATTACAGCTGTGAGTCTTTCTGGGTAATTATAAGAGCTTTCCACACGTGAATTATGCAATTATTCTTTTGAAAATTCTTCAAGCTCTGTCAAATTGTTTGTTGATCATTACTAGACAACCATTTTCAGATCTTGCCATAGATTTTCAAACAGATTTAAGCCAAAACTGTAACTCAGAAACATTCACTGTCTTCTAGGTAAGTAACTCTTGTGTAGATTTGGCCTAGTGTTTTAGGTTATTGTCCTGCTGAAAGGTGAATTCATCTCCCAGTGTGTAGTGGAAAACAGACAGAACCAGGTTTTCTAAGATTTTGTGTGTGCTTAGCTCTATTCTGTTTCTTTTTGTTATCCTAAAAAACTCCCCAGTCCTTAAGGATTACAAGCATACCCATAACATGATGCAGCCACCACTATGCTTGAAAGATATGGAGAGTGGTACTCAGTCATGTGTACCAATGTGGACTTTCCCCAAACATAACACTTTGTATTCAGGACAAAAAGTAAATTGCTTTGCCAACAGGATGCATGTTTTGAAAAATTGCTTTGCAAACAGGATGCATGTTTTGAAAAATATATATATTCTGTACAAGATTCCTTCTTTTCACTCTGTCAATTAGGCCTAGGTTAGTATTGTGGAGTAACTACAATTCTCAGGTTTCTCCTATCACAGCCATTATACTCGAACTATTTTAAAGTCACCACTGGCCTCATGGTGAAATCCCTGAGCGGATTCCTTCCTCTCTGGCAACTGAGTTAAGGTCACTGTATATTTGTAGTGACTGGGTGTATTGATACACCACCCCAAGTGTAATTATTAACTTCACCACTCAAAGGGATATACAATGTTTTTTAAAATAATTATGTCACACACACTTTTACAAACATTTGACCACCCACATCCCTGACACATATTGCAGGTCAATAAAGTATTTTTCCCCCCTGATCTTATTCCCTTATCTTGTTTATTTTGTGGAATGCATTTTGGTAAAGTATGAAGGCCATTGCATGGAAAATTACATTTAAAATACATTATTACCATGTATTCACTGTTTGGTTCATTTGGTTTCTCCACTGTAGATTCCTGTAGCAGACTTTGAGACACCTCTAGACATAGCACTGGATGTGCCATCGGTCAGGAGATACCTGTTCCTTAACTCTTCTCTCTTCCACTTCATCATGGCACCGGTAGGGTCCCTCAAAGTCTTGATTAATAACACAAGGGTCTTCTTTTTTTCTCTTTTTTTACATCCATTACATTATTCACAATAGTGTCCAGTATCTGTTGATCTCCTACACTATCTGGGTGTCTTCTACTGTGTCCTGTAGTTGTTCAGAGTTAGTTCTTGTATGTTTAGTTTATACTGTGTATCATTTTATCTCCCCTCCAGATTCTATATGTGGTGATATGGTGTGCTGTGTTCTCCACTCTTCATATGTATCTCTCGGTCACTGACTGGGTCCTCTGCCTGTCTGTCAGTCTGGTCTCCATCTTCCTCACCACATTCATCATCGTCATCCTCCACTATAGTAACAAGGAGGTGGGTGTTCAATCTGTTTATCAGTCTGACAGCACTTCATGTTTTACTGCTTTGGGCTAAAGTAGGGTCACACAGAGTGTTTCTTGGTAGTCTTAAACAAATCTACTTTGAAACAAAAGTATACACCTCACACACATGGTTATGGGCTTAAAAAAAGAGAACACCTTGTCAGATATAGAATTTAAATGTATAAAATTACACTTTACAGTGCATTCAGAAAGTATTCAGACACCTTCATTTTTCCCACATTTTGTTACGTTACACACAGCCTTATTCTAAAATGGATTCAATTGTTTTTTCCCCCTAATCAATCTAAACACAAATTAAAATATCACTGGAGTCATTCCAAATACATTTTTGCCACTTGTGTTGCCTACCTGGAGCTGGTAAACCAATTTAATAAATAGACAAAATAACTTGTTTATTGTTGTTGTAGGCTTATGTTATTATGCAATTATTAATGGACATGTTTAATGAATTCAAGTGAAAGTTATCAAAGCTCTATCGCAATTGCCGTTCTGTTGTTAGAACGCGTTAGATTGACGGTAACAGTAGTCAAATTAGGCTTCAGGTAAAACATTTTTAAAAAGTTTTTAAAACACTGGCTGTTGTTGCCAAGCATATTTAGTTCATGTAAATATTATTCATATTAAATTCAGTGATTGAAATTATGACCGCGTCCTCAGTAGCCTATTCAGGCAGGCTATTGGGAGAAACAAGCATGTCTAACCTCGAAATCGCCTCGCTATTCATTAGAATACATTTTTCTGTTAATTTGAACTAAGCGAGATGCTAAATCGTTCAGTTTACAGCTTGCCTACATCTTGTCTAGGCTACTATAGACTATCTGAAATGAGATGTAGGCCTATCAGGGGCTATAGGCATCCTGCCTTTATCTAAGCAAACCATGGCAAAGTTGAATTACAATTATAAACCCAGATTTCAGTCTGTAGCCTATGCCTATTGAAATGACAAGTCAATCTTGCAAATAGGCCATTTATAATGGTTTGTAGTCTTAACATCTGGCACATAACAGCATTGCCAGAAAATAGGCCAACATTTGTTTTTTTATGTTTGTCTAAGTGTTTCTTGCTCATAGATTGAGATCCTCTGTCCAACTTTCATCACTCAAACTCTCCTGTCAGATTTATCTATAGTTATGCACATGCGCAAAGGGGATTTGTTTACAATTATAAACCTGATTCCAGCCCTGAATGCTGATTGGCTCAAAGCTGTGGTATATCAGACCATATACCATGGGAATGACAAAGCATTTTTTTTTTTACTGTTCTAATTATTTTGGTAGCCAGTTTATAATAGCAATAAGGCACCCCGGAGGTTTGGTTTGTGGTATATCAAATCAAATTTTATTGGTCACATACACATGATTAGCAGATGTTATTGCGGGTGTAGCGAAATGCTTGTGCTTCTAGCTCTGACAGTGCAGTAATATCTAACAAGTAATATCTAACAAACTACACAACATATACCCAATACACACAAATCTAAGTAGGAATGAATTAAGACTATATACATATGGACGAGCGATGTCAGTGCGGAACAGACTAAGATCCAGTAGAATAGTATAGAAAAACAGTATATACATATGAGATGAGTAATGCAAGATATGTAAGCGTTATTAAGTGACTAAGATACTGTAGAAAAGTATAAACTACAGTATATACATATGAGATGAGCAATGGCAGATATGTAAACATTACTAAAGTGACTAGTGTTACATTCCTTAAAGTGGCCAGTGATTCCTAGTCTAAGCCTATAGGCAGCAGCCTCTAATGGGCTCGTGATGGCTGTCTAACAGTCTGATGGCCTTCAGCTAGAAACTGTTTTTCATTCTCTCGGTCCCAGCCTTGATGCACCTGTACTGACCTCGCCTTCTGGATGATAGCAGGGTGAACAGGCAGTGGCTCGGGTGGTTGATGTCCTTGATGATCTTTTTGGCCTTTCTGTGACATCAGGTGATGTAGGTGTCCTGGAGGGCAGGTAGTTTTATCCCGGTAATGCGTTGGGCAGACCGCATCACCCTCTGAAGAGCCTTGCGGTTGCGGGCGATGCAGTTGCCATACCAGGCGGTGATACAGCCCGACAGGATGCTTTCAATTGTGCATCTGTAAAAATGTGTGAGGGTTTTAGGTGACAAGCCAAATTTCTTTAGCCTCCTGAGGTTGAAGAGGCTCAGTTGCACCGCCTTCACCACACTGTCTGTGTGGGTGGTCCATTTCAGTTTGTCAGTGATGTGTACGCAAAGGAACTTGAAGCCTTCCACCTACTCCACTGCGCTCCCGTCGATGTAGATAGGGGGGTGCCCCCTCTGCTGTTTCCTGAAGTCCACGATCATCTCCTTTGTTTTGTTGAAGTTGAGTGAGAGGTTGTTTTCCAGGCACCACACTCCCAGAGCCCTCACCTCCTTCCTGTAGGCTGTTTCGTCATCGTTGGTAATCAAGCCTACCACTGTTGCGTCGTCTGCCAACTTGGCCACGCAGTCATGGGTGAACAGGGAGTACAGGAGGGGGCTGAGCACGCACCCTTGTGGGGCCCCAGTGTTGAGGATCAGCGGAGTGGAGGTGATGTTTCCTACCTTCACCACCTGGGGGCGGCCCGTCAGGAAGTCCAGGACCCAGTTGCCAGGGCAGGGTTCTGACCCAGGGCCTTGAGCTTAATGATGAGCTTGGAGGGTACTATGGTGTTGCATGCTGAGCTATAGTCAATAAACAGCATTCTTATATAGGTATTCCTCTTGTCCAGATGGAATAGGGCAGTGTGCAGAGTGATTGCATCGTCTGTGGATCTATTGGGGAGGTAAGTTAATTGAAGTGGGTCTAGGGTGGCAGGTAAGGTAGAGGCGATATGATCCCTGACTAGTCTCTCAAAGCACTTCATGATGACAGAGGTGAGTGCTACGGGGTGATAATCATTAAGTTCAGTTACCTTTGCCTCCTGGGTACAGGAACAATGTTCAAACATGTGGGAACAGCAGACTGGGATAGGGAGAGATTGAATATGCCCATAAACATACCAGCCAGCTGGTCTGTGCAAGATCGCGCCGACGGAGATGGCAGCATCGCGACTAGCTCTTAGAAAACATTGCAGTATTTAGTTTATGTACTCTTTTTTACATTATTAGCTCAGGAAATGTTTTGTGTCATTACATATAGCCAGGAAGAACTATTGAATAATAGAGCGGCAGTAACATAACTACCAGCATTACGACCAGGAATACGACTTCCCTGGAGCAGATCCTTTGTTCACTCTCCCCTCTCACTCCCCACATTGCCGGCAGCTGTGTTTCATGATTAACGACTCATGGTGTAATTCTAGGAACATACAGGAACTCAAGTCCTTTTGTTAACCTGATCTAGAATACCTCACAATCAAATGCAGACCATAATTCTCCTCCGTCATCGCCACGGCCGTTTACATCCCACCTTAAGCCGAAACCTTGACGGCCCTCAAAGAACTTCAAATGGACTTTATGCAAACTGGAAACCACATATCCTGAGGCTGCATTTATTGTAGCTGGGGATTTTAACAAAGCAAACCTGAGGACTAGGATGCCAAAATTCTATCAACATATTGACTGCCCTACTCGCACTACTAAGACTCTCAACCATTGCTATTCAAACTTCCGGGGTGCTTACAAGGCCCTCCCCCACCCTCCTTTCTGCAAATCTGACCATGACGCCATCTTGCTCCTCCCATCCTAAAGGCAGAAACTCAAACAGGAAGTGCCCGTGCTTTGTACTATATGGCCAATATACCACGGCTAACGGCTGTATCCAGGCATCATGCTTAAGAACAGCCCTTAGCCGTGGTTTATTGGCCATATACCACACCTCCTTGTGCCTTACTGCTTAAATGAGATAGCAGTCAAAAAAGGTAAATCGACATCCATAGCAGTCAAATGAGCTAAATCGACTTCCAAAGCAGTCAAACGAGCTAAATCGACTTCCAAAGCAGTCAAACGAGGTAAATCGACTTCCATGGCAGTCAAACGAGATAAATCAACATCCATAGCAGTCAAATGAGGTAAATAGACATCCATTGATGGAAAATGATCTGGCGAGTTTAATAAGGGCAAATTGTCTTTTCTCTTGCGACATATTCAAATTCCTTTATTACGTCATGTCCTAGCTCGCAATACTTATTATTTTGAGGAAAACTAAATTTGCTTCTAACGTCATACAGGTTACTACGATATTCCTTATTTGGCTCAATAGCATTATGGAAAAGGGTTAATTGTATAAATATGGCAACTCTTCTCTTGCTGTATAAAAATACAATTGGTCTAGTTTTCAGGCTTTTGGGTGGGTTTTCAGTGGGCATTGGTCAGAAATTTCACATGCAACACTGTTGTCTGAGCAGTACACCCTAAGTCACTGCATAGGGAGGGATACTCATACATGCTATATTATGATACTTCAACCGAATAGGACAAGTTCTACATAGCTGGAAAGGTCAAAGACTGTAGAAACCGAATGTGCATAGGTGCTGCACAGAATATTTGCACATTTCCCCCAGAAATGGCCTAGCTAACACGTCAATACATTAGCATGAACCATTTTGGACTAATGTGAACGAGGCCATCTTTTCCGGTACATCTGAAAAGATGATCAAATGGTTGTGATGGAATAATTACATAATAACCATAGCCTCAATAAAAGGTAAGTCATTAAGTTTTTTTAACCAATGGCTTATTGGTGGTTTATTGGATAACGTATTGTTGTGATCAAACCGAATGTGCATGGGTTTCAATGGCTGACATGTGAGCAGGGAAAATATATCATATGGATTTTTGGGCAAGGACATCTGCTCAATGATGAAAATGTAAATGAGCAGTGAGCAGCTGGTAATGTATGGCTCTGCTGACAGCTGGGGATTTATGACCTTGTGTTGGAGGGGAGCAAGGATAATAAAAGATCTTAACTGGTGATTTGGCTGTCTGAGGGCCTGTTTGACATAGAATCAGCAGTTTTAATTACAATTTAAATGAATTATGAAAAATATGAATGAAATCCCACTGCAGGAAAAGATAGTCTTAATGGGTAGCCTAATTTTAAAATGCCTTCTAATCTTTAATCGCAGTGCTAAAATTAGTGAGCTGTGGTAGCAACATAAATTATGCATCGATATTAATAGGAATACATCTGTGATTGTGGAAGCAAATTAATAGACTACATAGATATGCCACACCAGAGGATTGTAGATAAATATTCAGACACTTTGAAACCTATGTGGTTCATTATTGAACACCATTGAACACCAGAGATATTGGACTGTAGTCGGAAAACAGTTTTAAGACCAAAAAACATTCACGTAGATCTTCCTACAGATAAACATCAACATTGACGTGCGACTCATCCAGGTGAATGAGAGGCTGAGCCAACATATGCTGCTGGTGGGCGTGGCTGACTGGGTGCAGAGCTGCACTGGAACTCTACAGGTAGGCTACAGTAACCTGCACATATAGGCAGCTCAATCTGAGATGGAAGACATTTTGTGTCAAACCTTTTTATCACACTCACTTTCTCGTAATCGAGGTTACTTCTAAATACCTTTACTGTTTTTTGTGGTATAAATCTAACCGCATCCATTGACCGATCATTACGACAAGACACTTTGAAGATATATATCGATGAATTGATTCTGTAGTTTAATTGAAATAGGACCTTTTATATCCTAATCAGAGAGTAACAAATGTTCTGGCTCATAGGAAGTCAAAACAAAAAGGGAGGGACTTTATTAGCGGCATCAATCACTATCAACAGATACCTGAATGAGATGAATCCACAAGAAGTCTACCCACTGGGCACAGACGTCAATTCAACGTCTATTCCACATTGGTTCAATGCAATTTCATTGAAATGACGTGTAAACAACATTGATTCAACCAGTGTGTGCCCAGGGGGTAGTGACCATAGACCCGCACCTTGAGTGTCACTAACGGAACACGGGAAATGATGTGCATTACAGAAACCCCATATGCTAAATATTGTGTTGATGACTCTAGACCAAATATGAACTTTAGTCATCTAAACTGTCCTCATTACATTCATCCATCTGTTTGTTTGTTTGTCTCTAACTGTCTGTCTGCCTGCCTGCCTGTCTGTGTCTCGTCTCGCTCAGCTGTTCATTGTGTACTGGGATACGGCCCGCTGCTTGAGGACACTGACTGAAACTCTAGAGGAGATGAGCTTTGTCGGAGACGAGGCCCAGGTAGGTACATCATGATGTCACCATGTTCACTCTATTGATTTGTGTCTGTGTTCTCTTTGGCAAGGCTTTCAGTAGGGACATTCTGTTTCAGGAAGCCAATGGGATATAATGTGCATAGATCGATACTGACAAATCTCTTTGTACTGTTATAAGGAATTGTCTGAGCAAAATTGAAATGAAATTGGACATTGACAATAGGAGACGTTTGAGTATTACATATTGTGTTTTAGGCCTATCGGAGGGTTTTATTTGGTGTACATTGCCTCGTAAGGCAATCTTGTGATGATCACCATTCAGTGTTTCTGTGTTGCACTAGCAGACAATGCACTGTAACGGGTTCCCCTCACTTTTCACTCACTCCCTAGAAGAGACTCAAGAAGAGAATGTCCCACCTTGTCCTGGTGTCAGAGGTCATGACCCTTGACCCTGTGGCGGTGGGGTCAAGTGTTAATGATCGTTCTGATGAGGAAAGGCCCCTCTTGATGAACGATGAGACTGGAGGCAGTACCTCAACCAGCCAGAGGGAGGACACCAAACTCACTACTAACTACATTTTGGTACCAGACCAAATACTACCAGCTCAGGTTAGTTAGACTGCTTTCAATAATACTTGTAATCTTATGTTACAATGTAGACCGCTCGCTAAAGGATTTTTCTTTAGTGCCTCATGTTGAACAAATGGTATTCCAGATTAGTGGAGGCTGGTGGAGGGAGAAATCTGGAGGGCGGGCTCCAGCCACCACTGTTTAAGATATAGCCTACCTATAGACTGTAGCATGTGTTCAATACAGTATTACGAAGTCTCTGTTGTTATGTTATACTAACATATCCCTTTTTGCAGGCCAAAGCACTCCAACTTCTACTGACCTACGGTGCCGTGTATGTCAAGCTGTTGGTATCTGAAAAGCTGCCAAGCTCCACACACCGCCCCCTACACCACAGGAGGAATCACTGCACCACTGCCTCCCTTTGTCTCTGTCAGTATATCAAAACCAAGGTCCTGGGATTATAAGACTGGGACACAGAAAAGCTGATGCGTTCCACTTTAAATAATATGTTACTGTAGGACAATAGAATATTTGCACTGACAATGTACAAGTCACGATTTAGTACCCACTTGTGTACATTTTGCATTAAAATTATACAAACAATAAATATATATCTTTAAGAGGTTTGTCCTTATGTAGACAGGGATATTAATTTACGGTACATGCTAAGACATTTTGGGAGTGCATTTAGATAAACAGGGCAAAGTATGAATAAGAATATGTTCTGAACTGACCTTGCCTAGTTAAATAAAGGTTAAATAAATAAAAATAAAAAGATTTTGGGGAGATATAAAAAGAGAGAGTGGGGGCAAGCGTGAACAAATTCATTGATGCAGAGAACGGATTAAGCTCAAGGGGTCAACATGAATCATTGGTCTTGGCTGACTGCACAGCTACACAGAAGGCGCATGTGGCACACAGTTTCATTCATTACCCATTGTTATTAATCAGCCTTGACGCAACTGCTGAGGTGATAGGCTCATAAGTATCCGGTGCTCGGCCCGATGACACAAACACACACAGTGAGCGACAGTGCAGGTCCGCTCACGGGAGGCAGGGCGGTGTAGTGGAACAGAGATGCATGTTGCGACAGACCAAACGATCGCAGAGATGCTGGGTCGCTCTTCGGGAGGCTAAATGACCATCTGTGATCCTACAGACACGGTCTGGCCTAGTCCCACCACCTCCATCTCAGCAGAGGCTGGTGGGAGGAGCAATAGGAGGACGGGCTCATTGTAATGTGTGGAGTGGAATACATGGAACAGAGTCAAACGTGTTTGATACCGTTCCATTGATTTCACTCCAGCTACAATGAGCCCGTCCTTCTATAGCTCCTCCCACCAGATATTGAGTGATCGTCCATGTTCTGACAGTGAGAGAAAGAGACAGAGAGATACAGGGATGTAGGAATCCGGGCCAACTATAAATAAGCACCTAAGAGATGTAGGGAGTGGAAAGGCCACAGAGAGAGAGTGGGAGAGAGTGAAAGACAGAGAGCGAGATAGCTGTAGAGTACACATCACTGTTACCTACTCTTGCACAAAAAAAAACATTTTATTCAAACAACTAAATTCATACACAACAGATGCATGTGTAATATCCATGAACAGAAATAAACCCCAAGAAAAGTACATGTACACTGTGATTCGCCAGCCAATTTGAAAATGCCAATCCATTACGTTTACAAGCTCAGAGAAAAGGTATCAATACTGCAAAGAAGCAGTAGCATTTGCCCAGCCTGTCATCTTAAATGACATAGAACGGCCTCACAAAACAAGTATGTGAGGAGAGCACAGTGTAGATCTAAACACAACTAGATATGCTAGGAGTGAGCCTAAAAAGCATAAGAACATTCCATACCAATACTTATCTTGTATAGAGGTGAGTAACAGCACTACGGGTCACAGTACAGTGCTTACTTTGCACTCAACATATTTCTAGAACACCGTGTTATCAGAATAAGAACATTTTCTCCAAATACAATGTACATTATAAATATAGCAATGATAATCAAATGTAAAAGGTGATTTCCATGTAACAGAATAATAACCATAGTAGTAATAATAATTTAATAATACTTTTGGAATAAAACGTCACATGCCCTAATACAATATTCAAATCTGTAATCACGGTCCTTCACGAGAAACAACAGATTTTCTATATCTCTGAATAACTTTGTCATAGGAATTGAAAACAGAAGAAAACGAAGAAGCAGATTAGAGATATGTCGATAACTACGGTCCCCATTTTGCAATGGACATCAGAAAGAGAGACAGAGAGAAATAGAGGGGGCTTGGGGTAATAGAAACAAGTTGAGGAGAGTAAAATGCTAGTGTACTGTATTATTAGGCATACGTTTTTTCTCTCTCTCCTCTGAGACATTCGTTTTCAGTGCCACCGTCAGTATTTCTGCTTAGCTCACGCTGTTACACGACGGCCCTCTTGGCTCTCTAACACGGGGCAGCACACCTCATAAAGTGATAGGCTAGATTAGAGATCAAATGACCAAACGATAAGACAATTCGGGAAAAGCTGAGAGAATTGTAATAATGTCTCACAATGGCATGCAGTACAGAGTATTGTCTATATATAGCGCATTAGTTCTTTGTCTACAACCTTTTACTCTGATAAACTATTAACTAAGATAATACTGTTTTATTGGCTATTATAACCATTAATATTAGCAAAATATTCTTTGCAAAAGCTGCAATTTCTCAAATTTACACTACACTAGCGCTATATATAATTACATAGCCTTTTTAATCTTGCGTCCGTCCAAGCACTTTCCATCAAATGTGTAGCTTTTTTTCTTAGTACTGCAATACTTTACTCTATATGAAATTAGAAAATGGATCAACCACTTCAATTAGACAAGCAACTTTTGTTCTAAATGTGTCTATTTCTACAATTATACAATTTTTTATTGGAGTGTATAAAAACAAGTCTAAGCCTGCTGACATCAGCCGAGGTGTACAAAGTAATTAAGTCAGTTTCTGTGCTATGTCAACGCTGGGAAGTGCAAGTCATCGCAAACGTCATCAAATGTGATGTAAACTCAGCAAAAAAAAGAAAAGTCTCCTTTTCAGGACCCTGTCTTTCAAAGATAATTTGTAAAAATACAAATAACTTCACAGATCTTCATTGTAAAGGGTTTAAACACTGTTTCCCGTGCTTGTTCAATGAACCATGAACAATTAATGAACATGCACCTGTGGAACGATCGTTAAGACACTAACAGCTTACAGACGGTAGGCAATTAAGGTCACAGTTATGAAAACTTAGGACACTAAAGACAAACACCAAAAGAAAGATGCCCAGGGTCCCTGCTCATCTGCGTGAACATGCCTTAGGCATGTTGCAAGGAGACATGAGGACTGCATATGTGGCCAGGGCAATAAATGGCAATGTCCGTACCGGGAGACGCCTAAGAGAGTGCTACAGGGAGACAGGACGGACAGATAATTGTCCTCGCAGTGGCAGACCCCGTGTAACAACACCTGCACTCAATCGGTACATCCCACCTGCGGGACAGGTACAGGATGGCAACAATAACTGCCTGAGTTACACCAGGAACGCACAATCCCTCCATCAGTGCTCAGACTGTCCGCAAAAGGCTGAGAGAGGCTGGACTTAGGGCTTGAAGGCCTGTTGTAAGGCAGGTCCTCACCAGACATCACCGGCCTACGGGCACAACCCCACCGTCGCTGGACCAGACAGGACTGGCAAAAAGTGCTCTTCACTGACTGGTCGCCGTTTTGTCTCACCAGGGGTGATGGTTGGATTTGCGTTAATCGTCGAAGGAATGAGCGTTACACCGAGGCCTGGACTCTGGAGCGGGATCGATTTGGAGGTGGAGGGTCCGTCATGGTCTGGGGCGGTGTGTCACAGCATCATCGGACTGAGCTTGTTGTCATTGCAGGAAATCTCAACGCTGTGCGTTACAGGGAAGACATTCTCCTCCCTCATGTGGTACCCTTCCTGCAGGCTCATCCTGACATGACCCTCCAGCATGACAATGCCACCAGCCATACTGCTCATTCTAGGCGTGATTTCCTGCAAGACAGGAATGTCAGTGTTCTGCCATGGCCAGCGAAGAGCCTGGATCTCAATCCCATTGAGCACGTCTGGGACCTGTTGGATCGGAGGGTGAGGGCTAAGGACATTCCCCCCAGAAATGTCCGGGAACTTGCAGGTGCCTTGGTGGAAGAGTGGGGTAACATCTCACAGCAAGAACTGGCAACACTGCAGTACTTAATGCAGCTGGTGGCCACACCAGATACTGACTGTTACTTTTGATTTTAACCCCCCCTTTGTTCAGAGACACATTATTCCATTTCTGTTAGTCACATGTCTGTGGAACTTGTTCAGTTTATGTCTCAGTTGTTGAATCTTGTTACGTTCATACAAATATTTACACATGTTAAGTTTACTGAAAATAAACTCCGTTGACAGTGAGAGGACGTTTCTTTTTTTTGCTGAGTTTAGTTAAGGTTTTCTAGGCCAATAAGGGGTACAATAAACTATTGATATCAACTAAAACATAATGGTGACATGCTAATAATCTATGAAAAATAAATATTATAAATAAACTAATACATTATAATACACGTAAATAAATACATAAATAAAGTGAACAAGTATTAAACAATCTTATGCAACAAACAATTTGTCAATGTAGCTAAAGAAGTCCATGTCATATAAAAAAAAAGGCGGGGAAAAAGACACGGACACAGCACACAGTATGGTGTATCCCTCCACCAGCACAACTTTACATAGAGATGTCATTCATCTCACCAGAAAAATCTCAATATTTTTTCACAATTTTCATATATTAATCTCATAAGAAGACAACAATATGTCTTCAATTTACTTTCCATTTGATTGTGTGTAAAATGAATACTGATCAGTTGTATCCCTCCATACCCACGTCTGTTTGGCAGTCTTATACTATAATTTATACAATCCATTTAATAAATACTTGAAAAAATACTATCGTTAGATGGCGGGTGTTTATGAAAATCATAAATCAAAAACTATAAATGACTAAACGCAATTCAATAAAAGTATTTATATTAGAAGTAATTCAAAACAACCTCCTCACACAATACTAATTATATATGGCACTAATGTCAGTCATGATTTGTGATCTATTTGGCAGTTTTGTGAAGGCTTAAATAGTTTATCAAGATACAGTGTGATCCATGGTTTGGTCTTCAAGGGGACCATAAATTCATCTGTCATTCATAGTTAAAGAGCAATTCTGACACTTTTCAACCTCATATTCATTATCTCCAGTACCATACCAGTGTCTACATATATGAAAATTGCACGTTTCTATAATCTGTGGTTAAAAAGAGAAGGTCCTAAAAAATGACATCACAAGGCAAGAGGAAAAGTAAGAAAAACTGTGATTTTCAAAACCTGCAACGAGTTTCTACCCAGAGGGAGGGAATTTTCTTACTCCCCACGTCACTGCGAATCTCATCGATTTGAAATTCACAGTTTTTTTTCTTTGTACTTTTGATGATGTCATACGCCATTTTCACATATGTAGACACTGGTACTGTGCTATAGATAATGAAAATGAGGTTGAAATGCGGTGGAATTGCCCTTTAATGCCTCTGTGTATGTACTCTGTTTCCCCCATAAGTGCTATGGAGCGCTATTATATCTGAGTGTAAATGGTAAGTAATACTGGCAAATAATGTGTACCTATTTGTTTTGGTAATTGAATATAAGTGTGATTGGTTCTCAACCCGTTAGTAGTCAGTAGGTCAGGTCAGTACTGTATATACAGTACACAGGGTGCATATATATACACACACACACACATATATACACCCCCCAATATAACATACCAGTTTCAGAGAGTGAATTCCGGTGCTCTTATTCTTCAATCTCCACCCAAAACTACATATCCCATGATGCCACACTGCGTTATGTATTAGGGTTCCCAGTCGTCGTCATGGTGTTGGGAGGCGATGATGACTACCACGGTGAGGATGGTACACAGGACGATGGAGGCAATGCCCACCGCCAGGCTGATGAAGGAGAAGTTACGCGCTTCGCGGGACGCTATCTCTGCCGTCACCATGTCCCCCCTGGCCACTGCTGTACGCACCTGAGGGAGGGAGAGAGAGAGAGAAAGAATGTTTTTTCCCCCCTCACAAACTATGGTTTTTGGAGTGCTTGGCCATATTTATAGAATGTATTTCATGCCGATAATGAACCTTAAACTGAATTTAGTTGAGAGAGGGAGAGAGTGGTGTTGCCAACAGCACATACTCACACAAAAAGCCACAAAACACAGTTTATCAGGCCTTAAATGAAACAACCATAACAATAATAATACTAGTGGTTCAAGACCCAAGTTTGCAGGGCTATCTATGCCTGGTGGTGAGCTTAGCTCAACTCAAACAAATTGGAAGGAAGCTCAATGCAAAAAATATATTTTAGCCTGTGTAAACAATGCTGCAATTACATCATGTAGACTGTTGTAGAGTCTTGTGCATCATGATCAGGTGAACCAACAAAGCCAGCATATAAAGAAAACAAACAATACTGTAATAAACAGAGAAACAACAAAACAATCAATCATTTCCCTAAAAATGGCTAGCTAACAAACATACTGTGCAGACAATTCTGTGCTAGCCTAACACCAACCTGTACTGCCTTGATGATGGCTATGATTCCTGTGGGCCAGAAGCAGCAGACGGTGGTGAGCACAGCGATGGGCAGGTAGTCGTGGGGCGGGCGCCGGGGCTCCATCAGGGCGATGCCATGGGGCATCTGCATGCCCATCTGACCCTGGGGCATCCCCTGGTAGGGCTGTCCCTGTGTGAGAGAGTGAGTGAGAGAGAGAGAGATGTATCAAGCATCTCAGAGTAAGAGTGCTGATCTAGGATCAGGTCCCCCCCTTGTCCATGTAATCTTATTCATTGTGATCTACAAGGTAAAACTGATCCAAAACCAGTACTCCTACTGTGAGATGCTTGATCTCTTTATGGCCACTGACCTTGGAAAAGCCTTTTTGGATTTCTCTGTAACCCTCAAGAGGAGCAAACCAATGTTTACTTTCCACAGGCTTAATCTAAGAACCAATGGAAATTGGTTGTGTGGGTGACTCATTCTCCATTCGATTAAGAAAGGAAATGCCAGGTCACTATATATGCTGCGCCTGCTCCCCAGTGATTTACTACTGCATCATGATGATACACAAACATATACCATGGCATGGTTGAATACTTGTTTCTGATTGGCTTGAAGGGTATTCTAGAGCATTAGCCCCTTGTTGATTATCCCTTACAGAATGTAGCATGGTGCAGAAGTAAAACACTGGGGAGCAGCATTATACCTTGTGCGGGCCTTTCCGTTCTTGTATATTTTTGCCCACCCAGCACCGGTGTTCTAAAGAATCAGATGAGCATACCACCCTCGTATGTTTCGTTCTCTTTTCGGCGAACACAAAATGCTTTGGAATAATTACTGCTATCGTAGATGAATACACTGACTCACCGACGCCATGGGGTAGACAGGAACATAGGCTGTGCAGGGCTGCAGCTGGAGAGGGTATCCTGGTTGAAAATACCCTACAGGGGCGTGTGGGACCCCCCCTCCCGGGCCCTGGGTCTGGACTGTGTAGCCCTGTGGGGCCCCTGGGTGTCCATAGGAGCCATTGTGGAACTGGGTCTCCTGGTAGCCATCAGAGCCAGGGGGCGGGGGTGGAGGGGGGTAGTTGGGCTGGGGGCCACAGCCGGGCGGAGGGCCCATGTTGGGGTGCTGCATGTTGGGGTGCTGCATGTTGAGGTGCTGCATGTTGAGGTGCTGCATGTTGAGGTGCTGCATGTTGAGGTGCTGCATGTTGGGGTGTTGTTGGCCCGTGTTAGGGTCCTGGGAGGGGAGGTATGGAGGGGGCTGTATTTGCTGCATGGGTTGGGACATGGCCTGCCGATTGGAGTCCTCCAGACCTGCGAGAGGAAGAGATGGAAATAAATTAGAGAGAGAAATAAATATGTGAGTGAGTGAGTGAGAAGAGAAGAGAGAGTCGGCAGAAATGTTATCTAACTAGCCATCACTCTGACATTTTGGTCACCGTTTACACAATACAAGCACTATAATAGGTTTGTCACCTACGGGTATGTAAACCACACGAACGTATGTAGAGTGTGAAAATGTTGAATACATTTCACACACAAAGAGAAACAAAAAGCACCACGTTCACACAGTAGCCAGGTTGACTTTGTACAGTAACAGCAATGCACAGCATGCTGACTAGCCTATTCAGCAGTTGATGAGAGAGAGAGAGTTGTGCTTGGGGATACACACACCATTACATAACCCACTAACACTGTCACCACAGCCAGAGTAAGACCACTCAGACACAGAAGGGGGATGGGATCCTGACACAGCGGGAGGGACCCCTTTCAAGGGTACATGGCGCACATCAGGGACTGAACGTGAAACAGGGAAATCTGATTCATAGGAGGCAATGGGGGAGATAGTCAAATGACAAAGGAGAGAGGACAACAGTGAAGAAAGGAAGAGTTATAGTGGATGAATGGGAGATAAGGGATAGTTCACTATCAGATCCATATGAACTCCTAATGCACTAATGTATTGACTCTTTGAATTAATGGCCCATTCACGACTAAAGCATATTCCAGATAGCATACTACTCAGTAGTCTAATGGTGATAGAAAACCATCAAAGAACATATACTGTTTGATCATTCCAAATGTCTTATGTTGTAGATCTCTAATTAAGATTAGCCGATTCCTTTGAGAGGGGGAATAGTCCTATACATGTTGCCATCTCTCCATAATGAACAATACGATTATATCTGGCATGTCTTACATAATGAACAATACGATTATATCTGGCATGTCTTATCATCCATATTGGATTACAATGTTCTGTCTATTCCAACACATACAACAAAACCTCAGCTGTCTGTTTGTGTCTATCACGTGATACGGCTATATAGCCTATAAACTTAATTCAATGGGGTGATGTGCATGCCATTTACATGCACCGCAGGCCTCTATACAGGGCTTTCCCAACCGAAACCTGTTTTCTGTGCTATAGGCTTTCATTTAGAATTAGGGAGGCATCTCACTCAGTAGCATGGCTCTTACCTTGATAACCTCCTAGGATACAGTGAATCCAAGGGAGTTAAAGAGAGAAATGATGCAAATTATTGTGCTGCATTTCTGATGTTAACAACATCACACGCTCTCGTTCATTCGCCCTGATACACTGTACAAACGCACGCAAATCCGCCCACACTCAGGGAAACAAACACACGCACGCAAACCCGTATTTCATTGTAGTTATTTAAATAAATGAGCATGCATAGGCAATTAAATAGAGCGTACCCTATTGGGAATAAAATAACATAGCAGACTACAGATGTAGGGCATGCAGATAAATAGACGGATGAGTTTGTCGGAGACGTTGACATGGGCAGGTGAAAACGGAGATGGAAACAGAGATATCATACGTAACCAAGTAGCCAATTGTTAGTTATACACCACACAAAAAAAACACCAAAACAACCTATAGTCAAACAATTATCCCAAATGTACACATTTATCACAATCCAACGGAGAGAACAGACAGCGGGGGAGGGGAAGAATTGGCTTAATTATCAATTACAGTGCTGACATAAAAGACGCAACAGAACAAGAGAAAAAAAAGCTTACCGTGTTTTTCAGACATTTCGTGGTCAGAATAAAACTCCCCTCCAAACAATTGAATGTAAATATTCTTATTCCTCCAATACGACTTTTGGTAAATCCTCAAACAGAAAAATTATGAAATTATGGAGACTTAATTTCCAGCTAATTTAAATCCATATTTTTTAAATCCCCACATCCGTTGCCTATAATAACGGTATCACGTTATAACTCTAGTATGTGATAACCGCCAATTGGGTTATCCGATGATCATGACCAATAGGAAATAAATGTCCAGCTTTTTCACACTCACTGTAGCTGCTACATCCACAGTAACAGCGGAAAATAGGTTTCTCCAATGCATCTCTCGTTACATTGAATTAATCAGACACAAAGCTATCGTTGTCTTAAAGAGACAGCCGAGACTGGGAAATACATATGCCACTGAGCTGGAAAACCCGAAACAAACATTTTAAAGAGGTGACCGGATATTGGATTTGAATACTTTTTATGCTATGCTGTTAACTCTTTATACCCGTGGATGCTGTACGAAGTTTTGAGAATCCTCTTGCTGTCATAACATGAGCATGAGTCTAGAACGGAACATGATTTTGATTCGGGTTAGATAGTTGACTGTAAATGACATTATGTTTCACAGAATAGGATATGTACAGATTGTTGTTCCTACAGTATACAGCAAGAGTAATAGTTAACAGTGTCATAATGTTGAAACCAATGTCAGACTCATGCATACAGCCATTTACTCAGACATAATCACAGGAGCCCTTGGGGGACAATTGCTAAAAACAAAGTACTCTAAAATGGTAGTCCACAGCAGATTTTATTATTGTACAATAAATTACAAATAATTTCATTATCATTACTACTTTGGTCTGATTTGTTTAAGAGCATTCCCTTTCCATGTCCAGGAATTTAATTAGGACTCATGTAAACAATAGTATGTCCATACAATCACACACAAACGTGGACACAAACACACCCCTCCCTCATACACTCACCTGTTCTCCCACCATGCTCACACACATTAATTGAGCTTGGGACTTGGCTCAGGCACATTGGCACTCTCTCACCTACATCCTCTCTATCTCCTCATCTCCACACTCTTTCAACTACAATACAAACACTATCTACACCCTCTCTCGCTCCCCCCCAGCCCCCATTCTCTCCCTTCCCATCTCAGTGTGTGTAGAGCGAAGCAGTGAACACGATGTCTCTGCGAATGGCCAGGGAGGCCTTCTCCATCTTGCTGCCCAAGACCGAGTCTCCCACGATGCGTGCTGCATGGCGCACCTCCTTCAGCACCTCGTCTAGTCTCTGGATGCAGCGCACCACCGTGCCCTCCTGGACGTCTGTTAACTGCGCAATCTCAGCAAATGGCTGGGGTAGGAAATAGGAAAGTGTACAAGTTCATTTAGACACAGTTGAGTACAGGACTGCTGCCTTCTTGGTCTCCCCTGTATTTTTTACTTTTATTTTACTAGGCAAGTCAGTTAAGAACAAATTCTTATTTACAATGATGACCTAGAAACACCTAGAAACAGTGGGTTAACTGTCTTATTCAGGGACAGAACAACAGCTTTTTTACCTTGTCAGCTCGATCTAGCAACCTTTCGGTTACTGGCCCAACGCTCTAACCACTAGGCTACCTCGACACTCTGCATCTCTTTTTAAATAAATAGGCCAGGAAGTAGGGATACCAGTTAGTTTAAACTTAAGATAAAGTACAGCAGGGGTTCCCAAACGTTTTTGGCCCGTGACCCCATTTTTCTATATATAAAAAAATTGTGACCCCATCAAGTAAAAAAACCGATGTAATCAAAGCAAATGTAAACTTTTTTGGAAAGGGGCTATGCCAGTAGTTTTGACCGTGTTTCAATCTGAAGGAAATGTGGTTTGAAGTAACTGCAATCAGAAAGGTATTAGGAAGTTCAGAAGATCATCAGGCAATTTTTTGGTATGAACTTCTGTGTTGAAAAGACCATCATCCGTAATCACGTTTCCATCCACAATTTTTATGTGAGTAAAGTCATACCGTATTTAAAAAATCACGACGGCTGTGATGGAAACAGGAAGTTTCATAAATGCCCACAGATCATTTGTTCGTTCGACACGGTGGGATCTTTTTATGTTGGTAAAGAAAGTCATGACCATCATCATGCTTTTTGGGATAATTTTGTACATGTATTAAACTGTGAGTTCAGCCAATTTCAGTCTGAGAAGCTCCGTTCTTTTTAAAAGCCCCAAAACATATTGGTGAAAACACAGTTAGAAATATTTTAGCATATTGGACCATGCATGGAGTCTATTATCAGATGTGTTTTAGCAATAAGCTTTATCACCTGTAGCATAGTGGCTATAACATGTACACAGGCGGAAACATGGGGTTTATCCATCTGCATTTACCCCATTGGACACAACATCCTGATTGTTATCATTATTATTATTATTAACTTATTATAAATATAAATAATAACAATAAAAACTTTTTTTTATTACAAAGTACACTATATATACAAAAGTATGTGGACACCCCTTCAAATTTGTGAATTCGGCTATTTCAGCCACACACGTTGCTGACAGGTGTATAAAATCGAGCACACAGCCATGCAATCTCCATAGACAAACATGGCAGTAGAATGGCCTTACTGAAGAGCTCAGTGACTTTCAGCGTGGCACCGTCATAGGATGTCACCTTTCCAACAAGTCAGTTTGTCAAATTTCTGCCCTGCTGCCCCGGTCAACTGTAAGTGCTGTTATTGTGAAGTGGAAACGTCTAAGAGCAACAACGGCTCAGCCGTGACGTGGCAGGCCACACAAGCTCAAACATCGCCTGTCCTCGGTTGCAACACTCACTACCGAGTTCCAAACTGCCCCTGGAAGCAACGTCAGCACAAGAACTGTTTGTCGGGAGATTCATGAAATGGGTTTCCATGGCTGAGCATCCGCACAGAAGCCAAGAGTGGTGTAAAGCTCGCCGCCATTGGACTCTGCAGCAGTGGAAGCTCGTTCTCTGAAGTGATTTAATCACGCTTCACCATCTGGCAGGAGAGCCAGGAGAACGCTACCTGCACCAATGCAAAATGCGGGATAATGGAGGAATAATGGTTTGGGGATGTTTTTCATTGTTCCGGTTAGGCCCCTTAGTTCCAGTGAAGGGAAATCATAACGCTACAGCATACAATGACATTCTAGACGATACTGTGCTTCTAACTTTGTGGCAACAGTATGGGGAAGGCCCTTTCCGGTTTCAGCATGATAATGCCCCCGTGCGCAAAGCAAGGTTCATACAGAAATGGTTTGTCAAGAGCCCTGACCTAAAACCCATGGAACACCTTTGGGTTAAATTGGAACGCCGACTGCGAGCCAGGCCTTATCACCCAAAATCAGCACCCGACCTCACCGATGCGCTTGTGGCTGAATGGAAGCATGACCCCGCAGCAATGTTCCAACATCTAGTAGAAAGCCTTCCCAGAACAGTGAAGGCTGTTATAGCAGCAAAGGGGGGACCAACTCCATATTAATGCCCATGAATTTGGAATGAGATGTTTGACGAGCTGTTGTCCACATACTTTTGGTCATGTTGTGTATGTCATTGCCCTTTTAAGACATCAGTGTCCCCTTTGAGCTCTGTTGCACAGTGATGGGCATTTAGTCTTTTCTGTGACCCGGATCACTTGGCTCTATTCACCTAAAAGAGCTGTTCATTTGGCTCCCAAATGGCTCTTCATTCAGTAATGCTTAGAAATGTACCTAAAACCATGAAAAAATTCTCTATCTCTAATGTAAAGCCTAACACGTTGCCTACCATTGTCAATTTAACGCACCGGGAAAATTTGCGTGGACCAGAATGAGGCTCAATATATTGTTTCTGCACTGAGGAATTACCATCTTCAGAGAATCTTTTTATCACTTATCTGCAGATAATTGATGCCCCCCCCCCCAAATTGGATAGAAACCTAGCTCCTGATGAAGATCTTTTTGGGGACAGGTTTTTGGAGCTTTGATGGGCCAGGTTCCAGGACACGGGATTAAGCCTAGTTCTGGAGTACAAAGCACTTTAAAATGGACATGCTTTTCGGTCCAGGACTAGGCTTATTCTGTGTCCAGGAAACTGTCCACGAGTGTCTTGATTGAAATGAGGTCAATCAAGAAGAGTCTAAAATTACAGTCAGCTTACGCCACTCACCATGCCTCTGGCCCAGCAGTATACCACTTCGGTCAGGCCAAACTTGAACTGGCCCACAAATTCTTCAGCTGTCTGGGTTAACCCACAGTCCCTCTGCAGTTCCCCAATACGCTGGGCCACCGCCAGCACTCTCTCAATACCCTATGAGAGAGAGGAAAGGAGAGAGGGAGGGAGAGATGTGGCAAAAGAAGAAAGTAATAGACGGGGCACACAGACAGAGTGGGGTAATGTAAGGAGAAGGGCAAAGAAAGAAAGAGAAAGAAAGAAAGGAGAGAGAGAGGTATGAGAGATGAGGTAGTAATAAGGGAGGTAGTAATGGGTCACGGTCAAAAGTGGGTTAACACAAGGAGAAGGACAGAGACAAGTGGAGATTGAGAGCGAGAGAGAGAGGAAGGATAGAGACAAAGGCAGACAGACACAGACACAGATTAGTCATACAAGAAGCACTTAAACACGTGACACTTTCCAATCACATCCGCCTTACTTTGCCCACTCCACTTCAACCTCAGCCTCCCCTCTGTTAAGTGATTGTGTTCCCTGTCAGCGATCACTGTTCCTTGCTGCTCACCCCTTGGATGGCACCTTTATAAACCACTCCAGACATGGCTCTCGCCTCGCCCATCACTAATTCAGCCCTCTTTAGAGCACTTCCATGTTTCAGGGCTGTGTTCAGGGGTGTGTGTATTGGGTGTGGCGCCCTTGCTGCGGGGTGAGCTGTCTGCATCTAGCCTGAGCTCAAACCAGTGTGTGTGTCACCAGTGGCGCGGCTAGGCTAGTACTACTACAACTCAGAAGCCAACATGTCCATCCTCCATCCATGTACACTACAGATGACACATTGAAATGTATAGTTACAGTGCTTTCTGAAAGTATTCACACCCCTTTACTTTTTTCACATTTTGTTGTGTTACAGCCTGAATTAAAAATAGATTTAAATGAGATGTTGTGTTACTGATCTTCACACAATACTCCATAATATCAAGGTGGAATTTTGTTTGTAGAATGATTTACAATTGAATACAAAATTCGAAAGCTGAGTCAATGAGTATTCAACCACTTGTTATGGCAAGCATAAATAAGTTCAGGAGTAAAAATGTGCTTAACAAATCGCATAAGTTACATGGACTCATTCCATTTTTCAATAATAGTGTTTAACATGATTTCTTTATGACAACCCCATCTCTGTAACCCCACACTTACAATTATATGTAAGGTCCCTCAATCGAGCAGTGACTTTCAAACACAGATTAAACCACAAAGACCAGGGAGGTTTATCATTGCCACGCAAATAAGGTCACCAATTGGCAGATGTGTAAAATGAACACTGAATATCCCTTTGAGTATGGTGAAGTTATTAATTACACTTTGGATGGTGTATCAATAAACCCAGTCACGACAAAGATACAGGCGTCCTTTCTAACTCAGTTGCTGGAGAGGAAGGATACTGCTCAGGGATTTCACCATGAGGCCAATGGTGATTTTAAAACAGTCACAGAGTTTAATGGTTGTGATATGAGAAAACGGAGGATGGATCAACAACATTGCAGTTACTCCACAGTACTAACCTAAATGACAGAGTGAAAAGGAAGTGTGTACAGAATAAAAATATTCCAAAACATGCATCCTGTTGAAAATATGCCCCAAACAATAATGCTTCGTATTCAGGACAAAAAGTTTATTTCTTTGCCACATTTTTTGCAGTATTACTTAAAGGAACCTCTTTGGGCTCGGGGGCAGTATTTTCATGTCCGGATGAAAAGCGTGTCCAAAGTAAACTGCCTGCTACTCAGGCCCAGAAGCTAGGATATGCATATAATTAGTATATTTGGATAGAAAACACTCTGAAGTTTCTGAAACTGTTAGAATAATGTCTGTGAGTATAACAGATATGATTTGGCAGGCGAAACCCAGAGCACAATCCATCCAGGATTTTTTTTTTTGCGGTCATTGTGTTTTCCAATTGTTTTCTATTGGAAGCCCTATTTATGAGGAACCTGGTTGCAGTTCCTATGGCTTCCACTAGATGTCAAAAGTCTTTAGAAATTGGTTGATGTTTTTCTTTTGAGAAATAAAGAAGTAGAACTATTCATTGTAAGTGTCACTCCAGGTGGACTCTACTGTTTTGGTGCGTGTGAACTGGAACGCGCTTCACGTTGTTTTTATCCAGTATTAGAAACAGTTTATTCTGTCTTAAATTTGACCGATTATTTACGTTTTAGGGTACCTGAGGTTGGATTAGGAATGTTGTTTGAAATGTTTGGACCAAGTTTACAGGTAACTTATTAGATACTTTGTAGGCATGCTGGGCGGGTTGAAACTGGTGTATTTCTGAATCAAACACACCAAATAAATGGCCATTTTTGGGACATAAAGAAGGACATTATCGAACAAAAGGACCATTTGTGATGTTCCTGGGACATTATGGAGTTCCAATAGAAGAAGATCTTCAAAGGTAAGGCATTAATTATATCGCTATTTCTGACTTTTGTGGCGCACCTGCCTGGTTGAAATATGATTTTCAAAATATGATTTTGTATGCGGGGCGCTGTCCTCAGATAATCGAATGGTCTGCTTTCGCCGTAAAGCCTTTTTGAAATCTGACACAGTGGCTGGATTAACAAGAAGTTAAGCTTTATTATTATGTTTACACATATATTTTTGTGAATGTTGAATATTTATATTCCTGTAGTTTGAATTTGGCGCGCTGCCATTTCACTGGATGTTGTCAAATCAATCCCACAAAAGTGATTGGCGCATGAAGGGATCCATAAGAGGTTTTAAAGGAAAACACAAACCAAAAACTATTTGTTTCATTAGTCCATTGTTGATATGGTCCCACATTGTTTTGCATGTCAGCAATCCAGAGTTAAGATATATAACTTTCACAATACAGAAATACAGCCGGGTATGATTCATTTAGCATTTGACGCAAAACCCACAGCTATAATCACTGCCAAACGTGCCTCTGCAAAGCATTCACTAAGGGGTGTGAATATTTATGTATATGAGATATTTCTGAATTTTATTTTCAATAAATTTGCAAACATTTCTAAAAACATGTTTTCACTTTGTCATTATGGGGTACTGAGCGTAGATTGGTGAGTGAAAAATTGTTGCATAACCTTCACAACTAAAACACATAGTGGACAGACACAAAAACACTCAAGTGTAACCTCAACCCTACCCCAGTAGACAACCAAGCACATTCTACCACCCCAACACACACAGGGAGAATCTTAATTGCATTTCATTAAATTCCTTGCGTCCTCTCTCCTCGGCTCCTTCTCAAAACCCATTGGATGAGGTCAGAGGGGAGGGACCTCTGATCTTCTCATTCAATGGGTTTTGAGAAGGAGGTAAAAAAAAAAAGGACCCAAGGAACCAAGAAAATGCATTCTCACACACTCTCATCCCTACCCCTCTCCCCCTAAACACAAACCTCCCCCCCAGTTCCCCCATACCTCCTGCAGTGTGTTGGTGATGTGGGGCTCCACCTGGGTCTTCTGTTGAAAGACCAGACAGGACAGCAGGGCGGCGCTCTCCTCAGGGGCCAGGGGACTCAGGGCGTTCTCAAACAGTAGCTCTGTGAGGAGCAGCTCATGGCTACTGATCTGGCAGGCCACCCTGCCCTTCAGCTGCACAGCACCGCTATTGTCCACGTACTGCAGGGACTGGAGCACCTGGGGATGGGGGATAATGCCTTTATTACACTAGTGTTACATAGTGATGGATCGTTTGCGAAGGAAAGGCTGTTTTTTAAATAGATATTTTTGATGAATATAGCGAACAGAATTGGATCGTTGAACAAGTTGTTCATTTGGCTCCCTGACTTGCATACCGTTACTCTAGATTTTTGAGCTCCAGACAAAAATGATCTGCAGATATGTTTTAGAACTTCTCGGACGATGGTAATTCCTCATTGCACGAACAAAATACAGTGACAAGAGAGCCTCTTTCTGGTCCGCACACATTTTTGCAGTGCGTTAAAAACAATTCTTAATTTGGTCGGTTAAAAATGTATTTGAACTCAACGTCACGACCTGACATAATGGCAGGCAACTTGGTAGACTTTACATCAGAGATGATCAATTATTCATGTTTTTAGGTACTTTTTAAGCACCGCCGAACTGTTTTCTTCCAGTCGAGGATTGGGGGCCCGCATTTTACATTCATAAACCACGTTGTGGGCACTTCCAAAACATTTCACGAGCCGTTAACCATTTGTTTTACACCTTGTTCAGTCATGTTTGTTACCTCATTAGCTATCTAGCTAACAACCTGGTAACTTGATCAGTATATCCAAACATCTGGGGGCATAGAAAGAGAGGAAAAGGGATAGCTTTCTCCAGGAGATCAACGATCATAGCAATGAATGAATGACTGATCTCTTGCATGTTATAATCACAAACTTGACAATGTGTACAATTTCAATAGGAAAATAGTGCTTTTACATCATGTAGAAACCTAATATTCCACAAATGACTTAATTACAATGACAGGTATTCGTGTCAACATTTGAGCGTTTTATAATAAATAAATGTATTTACAGGATTAAATATTAGTTTCTAGGGCACAACATGAGCTTCAGAAGTTGCTACAATGTATATATTTTATATCTCAATCTATTTAAAAAATACAATTTTCTGCTGCTTCTAAATTTTATTGCTTTGCTCCTAACTTTTTAAAGTTGGGAGTACCGGTGCAACCAATGGAAAATGTTAATTTAGAGCCCTGCATGTGTATGAACTAGTTAAAGCTACAATATGTCACTTTTTGGGGCGACAACCAAATTCACACAGAAATGTGAGTTATAGATCTGTCCTTCTCTTTGAAAGCAAAGAAGATATGTTCTGTGTGTGCTATTTCTATGCTTCTCATTCTTAAATTTTGTCTTTTACTTTTGGTTCAGTACACCAGCTTCAAACAGCTGAAAATACAATAATCTTGGTTCTGGAAAATATATTTCACAGCGGTTTAGATGGTACAATGATTCTCTACACAATGACTGCTTGTTTTGTCACAAACTGAAATAAGGGAAACTATTAGGATTTCAGCAACTAGGAAATGGCGGAGCGATTTCTGCAAATTACACCATTAAATCAAATCAAATGTATTTTATAAAGCCTTTTTACATCAGCAGTTGTCAAAAAGTGCTTTACAAATACCCAGCCTAAAACCCCAAAAAGCAAGCAATGTAGAGGCAGAAGCACAGTGGTTAGGAAAAACTCCATAGAAGGCAGGAACCTAGGAAGAACGCTACTGTATGAATAGTTTTGAATTGAATATTGGATGTGCATTAAGACAATGGAAGCCAGACATACCTTGATTCTCTGGTGGTACTCTGGCAGTAGAGACAGGGACTGATCTGAGATGAGGAAGAGCAGTTTGTCCAGCTCCTCCTGAACACTCATCCTCTCCTGCACCAGCAGAAACTGTATGGAAAAAGGGTGAAAATTATATACACTATATACAAAAGTATGTGAACACCCCTTCAAATGAGTGGATTTGCCTATTTCAGCCACACCCGTTGCTGACAGGTGTATAAAATCGAGCACACCGCCATGCAATCACCATAGACAAACATTGGCAGTAGAATGGCCTTACTGAAGACCTCAGTGACTTTCAATGTGGCACCGTCATAGAATGCCACCTTTCCAACACGTCAGTTCGTCAAATTTCTGCCCTGCTGGAGCTACCAGCTGTAAGTGTAAGTGCTGTTATTGTGGAAACGTCTCGGAACGACTCATCCATGAAGTGGAGGAATAATGGTCTGGGGCTGGTTTTCATTGTTCGGGTTAGGCCCCTTAGTTCCAGTGAATGGAAATCTTAATGCTACAGCATACAATGACATTCTAGACGATTCTGTGCTTACAACTTTGTGGCAACAGTTTGGGGAAGGCCCTGTTTCAGCATGACAATGCCCCCGTGCACAAAGCGAGGTCCATAACAGAAATGGTTTGTCGAGACCGGTGTGGAAGAACTTGACTGGCCTGCACAGAGCCCTGACCTCAACCCCATCAAACACCTTTGGGATGAATTGAAACGCCGACTGCGAGCCAGGCATAATCGACCAACATCAGTGCCTGACGTCACTAATGCTTGTGGCTGAATGTAAGCAAGTCCCCGCAGCAATGTTCCAACACCGAGTGGAAAGCCTTCCCAGAAGAGTGGAGGCTGTTAAAGCAGCAAAGGGGGGACCAACTCCACATTAATGCCCATGATTTTGGAATGAGATGCTCGACGAGCAGGTGTCCAAAAATACCTTTGGTCATGTAGTGTACAATCACTTTATCTATGCACTCCAAACAGCAATAGAGAAGAGGTCTGTAGAATTATTTCATATACAACTATTTGATCACACAGATTGCACAGCAATTTCACCTAATTTACAATACATTTACAGGCGAGCCTGTACATGGATAGGCTATCACACACGCATACAGTGGGGTTCAAAAGGATTGGATCCCTTGATAAAGATGAGCAAAAAAGATTGTATAAAATACATAATACAAACTGAGCTAAAGACCCTTTGACTTTTTCCACATTTTGTTACATTCTTATTCTAAAATGGATTAAACGTTATCTATTTTTTATCAATCTACACACAGCAAATCAAATCAAAGTTTATTTGTCACGTGCGCCGAATACAACAGGAATAGACCTTACAGTGAAATGCTTACTTACAGGCTCTAACCAATAGTGCAAAAAAGGTATTAGGTGAACAATGGGTAGGTAAAGAAATAAATCAACAGTAAAAAGACAGGCTATATACAGTAGCAAGGCTATAAAAGTAGCAAGGCTACATACAGACACCGGTTAGTCAGGCTGATTGAGGTAGTATGTACATGTAGATATGGTTAAAGTGACTATGCATATATGATGAACAGAGAGTAGCAGTAGCATAAAAGAGGGGTTGGCGGGACGGCGGGTGGGACACAATGTGCGGGAGCACTGGTTGGTCGGCCCAATTGAGGTACTTGGCACTCCGGTACCGCTTGCCATGCGGTAGTAGAGAGAACAGTCTATGACTGGGGTGAATGGGGTCTTTGACCATTTTTAGGGCCTTCCTCTGACACCGCCTGGTGTAGAGGTCCTGGATGGCAGGCAGCTTAGTCCCAGCGATGTACTGGGCCGTACGCACTACCCTCTGTAGCGCCATGCAGTCAGAAGCCAAGCAATTGCCGTACCAGGCAGTGACGCAACCAGTCAGGATGCTCTCAATGTTGCAGCTGTAGAACTTTTTGAGGATCTCAGGACCGCATGCCAAATCTTTTTAGTTTCCTGAGGGGGAATAGGCTTTGTCGTGCCCTCTTCATGACTGTCTTGGTGTGTTTGGATCATTCTAGTTTGTTGTTGATGTGGACACCAAGGAACTTGAAGCTCTCAACCTGCTCCACTACAGCCCCGTTGATGAGAATGGGGGCGTGCTCGGTCCTCCTTTTCCTGTAGTCCACAATCATCTCCTTAGTCTTGGTTACGTTGAGGGATAGGTTGTTATTCTGGCACCACCCGGCCAGGTCTCTGACTTCCTCCCTATAGGCTGTCTCGTCGTTGATCAGGACTACCACTGTTGTGTCGTCTGGAAACGACACTACCACTGTTGTATCGTGCATAGCCATGCAGTCGTGGGTGAACAGGGAGTACATGAGGGGACTGAGAACGCACCCCTGGGGAGCTCCAGTGTTGAGGATCATCGTGGCAGATGTGTTGCTACCTACCCTCACCACCTGGGGACAGGTGGTGAGGGTCAGGAAGTCCAGGATCCAGTTGCAGAGGGAGGTGTTTAGTCCCAGGATCCTTAGCTTAGTGATGAGCTTTGAGGGTACTATGGTGTTGAACGCTGAGCTGTAGTCAATGAATAGCATTCTCACATAAGTGTTCCTTTTGTCCAGGTGGGAAAGGGCAGTGTGGAGTGCAATAGAGATTGCATCATCTGTGGATCTGTTTGGGCGGTATGAAAATTGGAGTGGGTCTAGGTTTTCTGGGATAATGGTGTTGATGTGAGCCATTACCAACCTTTCAAAGTACTTCATGGCTACGACATGCGTGCTATGGGTCTGTAGTCATTTAGGCAGGTTGCCTTTGTGTTCTTGGGCACCTCATAATGACAAAGCAAAAACAGTTTTTTAATCTGTAAATAAAAACTTAAATGTAACATTTACCTAAGTTTTCAGACCCTTCCCTCAGTACTTTGTTGAAGCACCTTTGGCAGCGATTACAGCCTTGAGTCGTCTTAGGTATAACATATTTACAGGCACACCTGTTTTTAGGGAGTTTCTCGCATTCTTCTCTGCAGAGCCTCTCAAGTTCTGTCAGGTTGGATGAGGAGCGTCACACCTGCACAGCTATTTTCTGGTCTCTCCAGAGATGTTCGATCGGGTTCAAGTCCGGGCTCTGGCTGGGCCACTCAAGGACATTCATAGACTTGTTCCGAAGTCACTCTTTCGTTGTCTTGGCTGCGTTCTTAGGGTCGTTGTCCTGTTGGAAGGTAAACCATCGGCCCAGTCTGAGGTCCTGAGAGCTTTTTTTTTTAAGCATGCCACCACCATGCTTCACCGTAGGGATGGTGCCAGGTGTCCTCCAGATGTGACGCTTGGCATTCAGCCCAAAGAGTTCAATCTTGGTTTCATCAGATCAGAGAATCTTGTTTCTCATGGTCTGAGTACTTTAGGTGCCTTTTGTCATGTGCCTTTTACTGAGGAGTGGCTTCTGTCTGGCAACTCTACCATAAAGGCCTGATTGGCGGAGTGCTGCAGAGATGGTTGTCCTTCTGGAAGGTTCTCCCATCTCCACAGAGAAACTCTGGAGCTCTGTCAGAGTAACCATCGGGTTCTTGGTCACCTCCTTGACCAAGGACCTTTTTTTTTACACCTTTATTTAACTAGGCAAGTCAGTTAAGAACAAATTCTTATTTTCAATGACGGCCAAGGAACAGTTGGTTAACTGCCTTGTTCAGGGGCAGAACGACAGATTTACCAGTTTGGCTGGGTAGCCAGCTCTAGGAAGAGTCTTGGTGGTTCCAAACTTTTTCCATGTAAGAATGATGGAGGCCACTGTGTTCTTGGGGACTTTCAATGCTGCAGAAATATTTTGGTACCCTTTGCCAGATCCGTGCCTCAACACAATCCTGTCTTGGAGCTCCATGGACAATTCCTTCGACCTCATGGCTTGGTTTTTGCTCGGCCATGCACTGTGGGACCTTATATAGACATGTGTGTGCCTTTTCAAATCATGTCCAATCAATTTAATTTATCACAGGTGGACTCCAATCAAGTTGTAGAAACATCTCAAGGATGATCAATGGAAACAGGATGCACCTGAGCTCAGTTTCGAATCTCATAGCAAAGGGTCTGAATACTTACGCAAATAAGGTATCCGTTTAAAAAATTTTTTTTATAAGTTTGCAAAAATGTCAAAACAACCTGTTTTCGCTTTGTCATATTTTAGAATAAGGCTGTAACGTAAAAACAAAATGTGGAAAAAGTGAAAGGGTCTGAATACTTTTCGAATGCACTGTACAATGTATGCCACAAAAAATGGAATGGCCTGTTAATAGAGAGTCGATAGCTCACATACACTATCTCCCAAAGAAATTCGAGCCCAGCAGCACAAAGCCTACTGTCTAACTGAGCGATGGCTCTAATGACATGCAGTCCTAATGTATCCCTTCAGTGAGACAGACAGCGGTGACTCTGCTCATCCTACATGGGTAATTATAGAACTCCCTGCTCTGCTGTTCTCATCTCGCCCTGGAACATGGCAGTAAGTAGCCTTGCACAAGAGGAGCTGGAGCCTATCTCCTGTTTCTGTAGCGTGATGCAGCTTGATGTGCAAGTACTTTCCTAGTCTATCACAGGGCCTGACCCCCCAATCTATATCCTTAATGCGGAATGCCAATCAGAGACGTAGCGGGTCCCATTTTTACAGTCTTTGGTATGACTCTCCTGGGGATCGAACTCCCAACCTTCCAATCACTTAAAGGCCACGGAGTTGGCCATTGAACAAGGCAGGAAAATATCTAACAAGGCTTAGTTTTACAATGCTTAGTGCAGGCCAGGGTTCCCGTTAGGACATTTGACCGGCAGCATTTTAATTTACCGGACATTTAAGACATTTACTGGACTGTACGCATTGGTTGCGTAACCTGATTAGCGCGTTCATCCACGGGTTCTCAGAATGACAGAAATCCCATTTAGTTTATGGTAATTCATCTTAACAGAAACATGCAACTCGGATGCAGTCATTCTTACTGAATTCCGATGAGCAATTTGAAGATGTTCGAACAAGGTTAGCGGAAGCATTCCAAAAATTACATGAAATGAAATTGGTAAAATTGTATAAACTAATCAGCTTACTCCTGTCTATACAGAAATGCATAAAATCATTCAAAATAGGCTACTACACCAGAAAGCATGATTTGGCCACAGAGGATCATTAGCTTCCTCCCAAAAATGTTTAAAGCTGTGAATTGTTCTACCTCTTTGGGCTGAGATCCCGCTAACGGGATCGATATGACAACAGCCAGTGAAAGTGCAGGGCGCCAAATTCAAAACAACAGAAATCCCTCAAACATAGAAGTATTTTACACCATTTTAAAGATACAATTCTTGTTAATCCCACTAGTGTCCTATTTCAAAAAGGCTTTACAGCGAAAGCAAACCAAACGATTATGTTAGGTCAGAGCCAAGTCACAGAAAAACACAGCCATTTTTCCAGCCAAAGAGAGGAGTCACAAAATGCAGAAATAGAGATAAAACTAATCACTAACCTTTGATGATCTTCATCAGATGACACTCATAGGACTTCATGTTACACAATACATGAATGTTTTGTTCGATAAAGTTCATATTTATATCAAAAAATTGTTTACATTGGCGCGTTACATTCAATAGTTCCAAAACATCTGGTGATTTTGCAGAGAGCCACATCAATTTACAGAAATACCCATAATAAACATTGATAAAAGATACATGTGTTATTCACAGAATATATAGATATACTTCTCCTTAATGCAACCGCTGTCTCAGATTTCAAAAAAACTTTACGGAAAAAGCAAACCATGCAATAATCTGAGTACGGCGCTCAGACAACAAATCAAGCCAAACAGATATCCGCCATGTTGGAGTCAACAGAAGTCAGAAATAGCATTATAAATATTCACTTACCTTTGATGATCTTCATCAGAATGCACTCCCAGGAATCCCAGTTCCACAATAAATGTTTGTTTTGTTCGATAATGTCCATAATTAATGTCCAAATACCTCCTTTTGTTAGCGCGTTCAGTTCACAAATCAAAATTCATGACGCGCGTTCACTAGGAGCAGATGAAAAGTCAAAAAGTTCTGTTACAGTCCGTAGAAACATGTCAAACGATGTATAGAATCAATCTTTAGGATTTTTTTAACATAAATCTTCAATAATGTTCCAACCGGATAATTCCTTTGTCTGTAGAAATGCAATGGAACAGAGCTCACTCTCACGTGAACGTGCATGGTCAGCTCATGGCACTCTGCCAGAGCCCTGACTCATTCCCCTCTCATTCGCCACCACTTCACAGTAGAAGCATCAAACAAGGTTCTAAAGACTGTTGACATCTAGTGGAAGCCGTAGGAAGTGCAATATGACCAATATCCCACTGTGTATTCGATAGGCCAAGAGTTGAGAAACTACAAATCTCAAATTTCCCACTTCCTGGTTGGATTTTTTCTCAGGTTTTTGCCTGCCATATGAGTTCTGCTATACTCACAGACATCATTCGAACAGTTTTAGAAACTTCAGAGTGTTTTCTATCCAAATATACTGATACTATGCATATCTTAGCTTCTGGGACTGAGGAGCAGACAGTTTACTCTGGGCACCTTATTCATCCAAGCTACTCAATACTGCCCCCAGCCATTAGAAGTTAAATCACATAACCTACAGTCAGAAGGGCCCGCAATTTGGACATAGCGCAACAAATACCAAACAGATGACTGTTGAGTTGCGACTGTCAGTGAAAAGCAGAGAGACCCAGCCAGGCATATCGCGATATTTAAAAATATAATCTCACAAAAACAGTTTGGAAAACAAATGGCTATTGCTGTAAAGAGAAGACAACGAAAAGACTCCAATCTGACTTTAAATTATCAAAATTCTCAACTTAATTGAGCGAAAAGTAACCCATCTTATTGGCACCAGTGGAGAACATCAGCCATATGCCCAATGAGTGTGCATATTCACTGTCATTATCATTGCGTCAGTGCCAGTGTTTTTGGACAATCATATCCTCCTCCAGGTTAGATGGATGTCATATTGGATTTTTGTCTCCCTTTTTCGTAAGCCAAATATGTGAATCAGACAACTTCGTTTTTATTGATCTGTCAGTCTCAGCAGAGTAGGCTACCCTGTAATTTGTCATATTTTAATCAATCTACACACAATACCCCATAATATCTTCAGTTATATAAAGTGAGGTAAAATTGCATGAAATGTGATATAAAAAGGCCAACATTTTCTTGTGCAAAGAAAAGAGAGAAAATGTAGGCTATCTGATATAGCCTCAGCCTACTCTATGCAACTTCGAGCTGCACTGAACAGTCTTTTTTGTGAACAGTAATTAAGTTAAATTATTAGCCTAAATTATGACTATCCAATCGAATCATCACATTAGGAATAGAGGAAGACAGAGGAAGACGCAGGTGTGTGGAGACAGTCAGTCCGTCAGACCTGTCTCTGTTCATTATATGAGTGCTCCAACATCATTACGGCAATATCAAGGTCAGGGTTTGGAAGTGACACACACACTCACACACACACACACACCTGTTCTGAGAAGGTGGGTGAGTGGATGCAGTTGAAGTCTTTGAGGCTGTCCTGCAGCACGCGCAGCCTCATGGTGCCCTCCACCACATCCACACTCTTCAGCTGGAGGTCATTCACCGCGTCAAGGGTCACCACCCCGCCTGGGTTGGCCTCCGCCAATCGCAGGAGCTCTTGGGTTGCCGTGGAGATGGCTTGGCCCGGAGGATCTAGCCTGTGAGAAATGGAGGGAGGGAGAAAGGATGGAAGGGAGGAGAGAAAGATGAAAATAGACTCAAGAGTGGTGGCTATTTATTTCCGTGCATTCAATGATATGTAGAGTGCTATTCACAAAAAGGCAGATGGAAGACACTGTTGAGTGGTCATGATGACATCACAAATATAAACCCCTCATTTGCATAGATAAACATGGTTATGTGGGCTTAGTGGAACCATAATGTGCAAAAAGGCTGAAACATACTGCATACGCTACATGATAATGCATGAATGCACACACACAAATTGTCCCACAGTCACACACACACACACACACCTGAAGCGCGGCTGCTGCCTCTTGTTATAGTTGTCGATGATTCGGTCAGGGATCACCTTCAGGGTCTTGACTGTGATGGCTGACACGTCCTGTAGCTTCAGCTTCTGGACCGTGTGACTGCAGGGACCTATCAGCGGATCATATAGAACGTACACAATCGTTATTGGTTATTCCGTTGAAGCGTATGTGGGCTTGTTAGTTAGTGTTAGCATGTGTGCGTGTTGAAGTAGCTGTGTGTGTGTGTGTGTGTGTGTGTGTGTGTGTGTGTGTGTGTGTGTGTGTGTGTGTGTGTGTGTGTGTGTGTGTGTGTGTGTGTGTGTGTGTTCACTTAGCTGTGTGTGTGTGTGTTTAGGCAGCTGTGTGTGTGTGTATGTTGAGTCTTTTTTGGTAAATGTGTATGTCTCTAACAGGGAGAAGTCGAGCATCAATCCGTGTGCGTGCGTTCCCATGAATAAATGTATGCATGAGCTGACCCTCAGGTAGAAAGAGGGCAGTGTTGTAGAGGTGGGGGAAGGCACTGGCGTTGGGGCTGTCCCCTCCTCCCTCCTCGTTGCCTTTCTCACAAATGACGAGAGCGGTAAACGTACGATTCACTGAGTCGCTGGACACCTGGGAGAGATATTAAAGAAAGGATTGATGAGGGGTGCCTTTGTCACCTAAAAAAAAGTTGCAGTCCACACAAACACGCACACACCCACACAGACACACAGACACACCCACACAGACACACACCTGTAGGAGGACTCCAAGGGCGTTGAAGTGCTGTTTGTTGTTGACCACTACCACTCGTCCCACGGAGAGAGCCTTCAACCCATTCACGGAGCCCAGAACTGCACACTGAAAGATGACAGATGGACAATCAGCAAATCACAGCCATGTTGTATTTTTTCTTCTTCTTAAGATTGACACTTTTGCACAATCAATTACACTGAGTTGTTTTGTGATGTGGTTTGACCGTGAGTGGTTTGAGACCGTACGTGTGTGTCCGAGAGCACGTGTCTTTGTGAGCGCGTGTGTGCGTGCCTCCACAGTATGTTGTGTGTGTACCTGCAGCGCCTCAGCGGTGATGCGTAGCTCAGTGACAGTGTAGTAGTACGGCAGTAGGTCAGACAGCTGACCCTCCGTGTCCAGAGGAGGGAGAGAGGACAGAGTCCGTTTCAACTGACCTATCTGCTGCTCATGGGCCTGAGAGAAAGAGAAGAGGAAAAGATAAGATATACTTTTATTAGATCATATGAGCTGGAAATTTGTCTTCTGCTTTTTCTTTTTTTACCCAACCCCTCTGATATACACACACAAACGCAAGGATGGAGAGACAGACTTTATGTAAAAGAAAATCTAAAGGAATGTAGATTCATGTAGATCCTCAATAAGCATGAATAAATGTCACATTAAATATGAATATTACGGACTATATTTCTGTTCTGACTCCTTCCATCAAAAGCTGAACGGTCCTTTGACCATTCAGTTAAGAACCACTCAGTTGAGGACGACCAATTTTTAACACTGGTAGTCCTCAACTGTCAACTGTGTCATGCATTATCTCTAGTCTTTTCCCCCAAGTGCTTGTGGGTAATGTAGCACAGTACCTGTGTGTCTCTGTGGCTCTCAGAGAAGCTCCTCCTCATCATGTCGGTGACTCGGAGGGCCTCCACACGCAGCAGGTTGAGAATCATGGTGTAGGTTAGCCTGAACTGGGACTGCAGCACTGTGGGCTTCCCCTAGAACGAAGAAAGAAGACGAGTAGGCGGCCAGTACGTCGCATTAAACTTTAGTGAACTACTTTCAGAATATATACTCAGCAAAAAAAGAAATGTCCCTTTTCAGGGCCCTGTCTTTCAAAGATAATTCGTAAAAATCCAAATAACTTCACAGATCTTCATTGTGAAGGGTTTAAACACTGTTTTCCATGCTTGTTCAATGAATCATAAACAATTAATGAACATGCACCTGTGGAACGAGCGTTAAGACACTAACAGCTTACAGACGGTAGGCAATTAAGGTCACAGTTATGAAAACTTAGGACACTAAAGAGGCCTTTCTACTGACTCTGAAAAACACCAAAAGAAAGATGCCCAGGGTCCCTGTTCATCTGCGTGAACGTGCCTTAGGCATGCTGCAAGGAGGCATGAGGACTGCAGATGTGGCCAGGGCAATAAATTGCAATGTCCGTACTGTGAGACGCCTAAGACAGTGCTACAGGGAGACAGGACGTACAGCTGATCGTCCTCGCAGTGGCAGACCACGTGTAACAACACCTGCACAGGATTGGTACATGCGAACATCACACCAGCGGGACATGTACAGGATGGCAGCAACAACTGCCTGAGTTACACCAGGAACGCACAATCCCTCCGTCAGTGCTCAGACTGTCCGCAACAGGCTGAGAGAGGCTGGACTGAGGGCTTGTATGCCTGTTGTAAGGCAGGTCTTCACCAGACATCACCGGCAACAACGTCGCTTTTGGGCACAAACCCACCGTCGAAGGACCAGACAGGACTGGAAAAAAGTGCTCTTCACTGACGAGTCGCGGTTTTGTCTCACCAGGGGTGATGGTCGGATTCGCGTTTATCGTCGAAGGAATGAGCGTTACACCGAGGCCTGGACTCTGGAGCGAGATCGATTTGGAGGTGGAGGGTCCATCATGGTCTGGGGCGGTGTGTCACAGCATCATCGGACTGAGCTTGTTGTCATTGCAGGCAATCTCAACGCTGTGCGTTACAGGGAAGACATCCTCCTCCCTCATGTCGTACCCTTCCTGCAGGCTCATCCTGACATGACCCTCCAGCATGACAATGCCACCAGCCATACTGCTCGTTCTGTGCGTGATTTCCAGCAAGACAGGAATGTCAGTGTTCTGCCATGGCCAGCGAAGAGCCCAGGATCTCAATCCCATTGAGCACATTTGGGACATGTTGGATCAGAGCGTGAGGGCTAGGGCCATTCCCCCCCAGAAATGTCCGGAAACTTGCAGGTGCCTTGGTGGAAGAGCGGGGTAACATCTCACAGCAAGAACTGGCAAATCGGGTGCAGTCCATGAGGAGGAGATGCACCGCAGTACTTAATGCAGTTGGTGGCCACACCAGATACTGACTGTCAAAGACCCCCCTTTGTTCAGGGACACATTATTCAATTTCTGTTAGTCACATGTCTGTGGAACTTGTTCAGTTTATATCTCAGTTGTTGAATCTTGTTATGTTCATACAAATATTTACGCATGTTAAATTTGCTGAAAATAAACGCAGTTGACAGTGAGAGGACGTTCTTTTTTTTGCTGAGTATTTACAAAAGAATACATATAGGAGCCCTCAGCATTGTACATCAGGACACACAAATGCAACGCATTTCGACTACTCGTCTTCCTCAGGCAGCGTTGTAGACGAAGGTGACATGCCTCTGGAAATAGATGTCATGTCAGGAAAATAAACTATAGACAAAACATAAACACACACATCATGATCACGTCAGTGTACAGAGGCAACGTGAAAAATAACACACAGGGATGTACAGGAAGTGCATAAAGGGATAATGTTTTAGAGTTGTGTGCGTAAAAGACAATATGTGCACGGTTGCGTAAGACACGTTCTCTAAAAAACAAGACGCACACCATGGCGATTACCAATAAGTCAGAAGAACAAGGAAAAAAACACATAAGGCTACTGGTCAAGTCTGGGAAGGTATACGAGAGAGAACAGTTTAGCTATAGTTGTTAGTTTAATCCATGGGGAGCGACAGTATCTCGGAGGTGGATCCATTTCGACTCTTTTTGTAGTAGGAAACGGTGAAAATCACCCCCCCACTTACCCTGGGCGACAAAGAAGAAGTGTCATTAAAATGGATGTCAATTTAAAATGAATGTCACTTTTATGTTGTATACACAAAAAAATATAAATATTTGGAGGTAATGGAGCAGCGACCTTTTAAAGTGGATTGAGAAAGGTTAGTGCTAGATCACACAGGGTGGAGGTACGGAGGATGAAGTTGAGCATTTCTAATCATACAGACAGCAATTAGCAAAGCAAACAACTGTTATAGGAGCCTACATTTTTCCCTGATGATCTGACCAGGAACAACTTTGGCCCATAGTTATACACTAACAGTCAGCGATTAGCTACCACTGCTATCGAGCAATTACAGTTAGTATAAGGCTAAAACAACTTTTCCGAAGACTGATCCAACAATTGATCAACAATGGTAGTGGGCAGCGAGAGGGTAATAGGGAGAATTGATCGTATTTTCTACAGTATAGCAACAGGAGGACCAATTCAGGGTGGAAATAGCCCACTCCAAAGCCCCATATTAAAGTACACTCAAATGCCCCACATTAGAGAGGTCAGTTAAAAATAAGGCCCTTGACAGTTTAATGAGGCACTTGTTTATACAATCTAGCACGCAGCAACCCTAGAGGAATGTATGGCTTTTACCTAAATGGCACCCGATTCCCAAACCCTACATAACGCACTATTTTTGACCAGTTCCCTATAGGCCCTGGTCAAAAGTAGTGCACTGCATAGGGTGCCAATTGGGACAAAGACTATAGTCTGTACAATGGCGGAGCACTTAGTGGGCGAGGTAGATGGAACCTATTGCGGGATTTGGGATTTAAATAAGAAATATGGGATTTTTATTATTAAATCCTTCGTAGAATAGCAATCGCTTTCTAATTATATGAGCTATCCCCACACCCATGGGAAAAGTAAGCCAAGTAATACATTTCTAAAAAAAGAACTGACTGATGTAGAGCAGTGGTTTCTAAACGTCTCCTTTCCAGGGACCACCAAATCACTGTCAAATGTTAGCAGAGTCGCACAGTTTATTTAAATAAAATATTTTAGCGGTCAAATTTTATATCAGTTTAATCAGTGAATGTAACATGGATGTTTATTAAACCATTTTCATTGTAAAAAGTTATGTAGAATTGTTAAAAATCATTAATACTCTCAACTGTTATTCTTTTTGGCGGAAAGAATTTACAATAAATAAATAAATCACCAAGACTTGAAAAGCAATACGATCGGCCTGGTTCTTCATTTTTCTTTTAGTTGCAGATTTGTTCTACTCTAAGTGCTTATGGAGTACCCTGGGGTTCAGAGATAGTATCTCAACCAATTCACAAAATAATGACAGCAAGGGTAAGAAAGGGCATAGTCTTGAACAAATGTTATACACAGAACTTTTGGGGGGTTGCAGAAATGTGTTTACATCCGTTTTAGTGCGCATTTCTCCTTCGCCAAGATAATGCATCCACCTGACAGGTGTGGCATATCAAGCAGATTAAACAGAGTGATCATTACACAGGTGCACCTTGTGCTGGGGACAATAAAAGACAACTTAAAAATGTGCAGTTTTGTCACACAACACAATGCCACAGATGTCTCAAGTTTTGAGGGATCTCAATTGGCATGATGACTGCAGGAATGTCCACCAGAGCTGTTGCCAGAGAATTTAAAGTACATTTCTCTACCATAAGCCACCTCCAATGTTGTTTTAGAGAATTTGGCAGTACGTACAACCCGCCTCACAACCGCAGACTACATGTAACCATGCCAGCCCAGGACCTCCACATCCGGCTTCTTCACCTGCGGGATCATCTGAGACCAGCCTTCCAGACAACTGATGGAACTGTGGATTTCCACAACCGAAGAATTTCTTCACAAACTGCGAATCTGTGTGCTCGTTGTCCTCACTAGGCTCTTGACATGACAGCAGTTCGGCGTCGTAACCAACTTCAGTGGGAAAATGCTCATCTTCAAAGGCCACTGGCACGGTGGAGAAGTGTGCTCTTCATGGATGAATCCTGGGTTCAACCGTACCGGGCAGATGGCAGACAGCGTGTATGGCGTCGTGTGGGAGAGCGGTTTGCTGATGTCAACGTTGTGAACAGAGTGCCTTATGGAGGCGGTGGGGTTATGGAATGGGCAGTCATAAGCTCCGGACAATGAACACAATTGCATTTTATCGATGGCAATTTGAATGCAGAGATACTGTGACGAGATCCTGAGGCCCATTGTCGTGACATTCATCTGCCACCATCACCTCATGTTTCAACATGATAATGCACTTCCCCATGTCGCAAGTACACAATTCCTGGAATCTGAAAATGTCCCAGTTATGCATACTCACCAGACATTTGGGATGCTCTGGATCGACGTGTACGACAGAGTGTTCCAGTTCCCGCGAATATCCAGCAACTTCGCACAGCCATTGAAGAGGAGTGGGACAAGATTCCAGAGTTAACAGCCTGATCAACGGCCTGATCAACTCTATGTGAAGGAGATGTGTCTTTCTACATGAGGCAAATGGTGGTCACACCAGATAATGACTGGTTTTCTGATCCATGCCCATGACTTTTTAAATTTTTTATATCTGTGACCAACAGATGCTTATCTGTATTCCCAGTCATGTGAAATCCATAGATTAGGGCCTAATGAATTGATTTAAATTGGCTGATTTCCTCATATGAACCGCAACTCAGTTAAATCTTTCAAATTGTTGCATGTCGCGTTTATATTTTTGTTCAGTATATGACTACTCAAAGCAACATATCATCAATTAACAATATATTCAAAATGGAACAAAAATATACTAGGGATGGGCATAGAATTCGAATATACGAATATCCAAAAGGATGTTAATATCAGAATGGACATCAGTATTCGAATACTTAAGTACACATTCTTTAGGGGGGCATTTTTTAAAGGCTTTGTCTTAAATAATATAATTTATGTGGCATTGCTAAAAACAAGGAAGGATATTCCATGACATTCTTAATTTAATAAGTTTTTATGACATGCGCCCCATAAAAATCCATACTGTAGCTACAGCCTACACAAGTATTTCACACGTGCAGCTTGTTGTTGGCACTACAGTCAGAGACTCCATGTGTAGCAACGTGACGTGGGAGATCTCTAAACAATGCAAAATATAATTCATTAAGTTGGCTAAATGAGAAGGGGACGGCAGGTAGCCTAGTGGTTAGAGCATTGGGCCAGTAACCGAAAGGTTGCTAGATCGAATCCCCGAGATGACAAGGTAAAAATCTGTCGTTTTTCCCCTGAACAAGGCAGTTAGTCCACTGTTCATAGGTCGTCATTGTAAATAAGAATTTGTTCTTAACTGACTTGCCTAGTTAAATAAAGGTTAAATAAAATTAAAAAAAGGTGTAGGCTACAATGATCAACAAACAGGTTTAATATGAATAGAGTTGTGGACGGGAAGGTGGAGCACAGCAAAATAGCCTCGACTAGCTAGTTAGCATCTGGCTATCTTAGCTAGCTTCTTTACATTGATCGACTTGACAGATGGGATATCATAGATGGCAATTGCAAATCAGTGGCTAGGTTTTCTCTCTCTCCCTCCCATGCAGACCACCGTCCCCTGCAGATCCCCCCCCCCCCCCCCCCCGCTGCAGCGCACAGTCTCTCCCATGTTGTGCAGGGTGCGCAGAAAACAAGTGTCCGAGTTTAAATAAAGCGAAGTAAAAAATTACATATTTTTTGACTATCCGGATATGTGTCAAAATGTAAATAGTGAAATTACTTGAAATGCCCATACCTAAGCTATACCAGCAGTAGATATTAACTGGAGTAATTTCTGGTCCAATATTACATTCTCAAGAAACCCACATCACCAACTACAATTTTGCACACATGAGTTATGAGACTCTGAAAAAACTTTTTCAGATGGACATAAATTCAACCCCTCTGTATGCTCTGCCCTCAGGGTACTCCTCCTTCATATGGTTCCTTTTGGCAATTGGTGGCTTCATCATTATCAAGCATTTTGTCTAGACCCATCCCATGTCCTTCCAATGTGCTACTGCTTAATGATGATACTTCACTGAACCTAACATACAGGCAAAGAAGGATTTGGCTTGTCGGCCTAACAGCAGCCAAGAGAATGGTTTCCGAATGATGGCAAGCCCCACACATTCTGCCACATCAGCGGATTTTCTCATCCACGGACATTGTTCAACTTGAACTGTCAATCTCTCGACTGTATGGTGCAAAGTCAGACAATATTAACATATGGACTACACAACTTTAAAATCACTACTTTGATATATGCACTCAAGTAATAGCGTCCTGCAGGTGGAATGTGGAGAGGAATTTTGGGGGATAAATGTGTATTTGTATAATATCTGTTGGTTTGTCCTGTCAACCAAAAAAAGTATAAAAACTTGACCACAAAATACTGTAATATAACACTGATATAGTGGTATTAAGTGGAAGACGACAGTGGAAGCCTTACCAGCATCATGACATGTAGTTCTCCCATATCATGTACCCCTGACTTGCAGAGGATGATGACAGTGCCCGTGGCATCTAGACCTCTCCTACCAGCTCTACCAGCCATCTGGATATACTCACCTGAGAGAGAGAGAGAGAGAGAGAGAGAGAGAGAGAGAGAGAGAGAGAGAGAGAGAGAGAGAGAGAGAGAGAGAGAGAGAGAGAGAGAGAGAGAGAGAGAGAGAGAGAGAGAGAGAGAGAGAGAGAGAGAGCGAGACAGACAATGAGGTTAGTCATACAGTACTAAGAGCCCTAAAAACATGTAGAAAAACATCCATTCTATTTTCTCCTCTCCACTCAAACACGAGAGAGAGAAGTTTCAAGTTAATGTCACGTGCAGTGAAATGCCTTTCTTGCAAGCTGTAACCATGACAACGCAGTAATCAATAACAATGTAATACTAAAAAATAAGGTAGACCAAAAATGCGCGCGATTTAAAAATAAGAACACAAAGTAAGTAAGATGACTCTATACAGGGTCAGTTCCAGTACCATATTTACAATGTGCAGCGATACTGTATCGATAGAGGAAGATATGTACAGGTGTAAGGCATCAGGATATGATAAACAGAGGAGCCGCAGCGTACATGATGATTGTATGTGAGTGGGTGTGGGTGTGTGTAGAGTCGGTATAAATGTATGTGTGAGCAAATTATCGAGTGAGTATATGTACAGTACCAGTCAAAAGTTTGGACAAGCCTACTTATTCAAGGGTATTTCTTTATTTTTACTATTTTCTACATCGTAGAATAACAGTGAAAACGTGAAATAACACATTTGGAATCATGTAGTAACCCCAAAAAAGTGTTAAACAAATAAAAATATATTTGAGATTTGAGATTCTTCAAAGTAGCCACACTTTGCCTTGATGAAAGCTTCTTCACGACTGTGCGCGTGTGAGTGGACCATTTTAAGTTCTTCGTGATTTGGACACAGAGGAACTTAAAGCTCTCGACCCGCTCCACTGCAGCCCTGTCGATGTGGATGGGGACGTGCTGCCCCCCCCCTTCCTGTAGTCCACAAACAGCTCCTTAGTCTTACTGACGTTAAGAGGTTACTGACGTTGCTGTTCCGCCCCACACTCCCCACACCGCCCCTGTCCTGTTGTCAGCAAACTTGATGATGGTGTTGGAGTTGTGCATGGCCACGCAGTCGTGTGTGAACATGGAGTACAGGAAGGGACTAAGCACACACCGCTGTGAGGCCCCCGTGTTGAGGGTCAGTGTGGCGGATGTGATGTTGCCTTCCCTCACCACCTAGGGTCGGCCTGTCAGGAAGTCCAGGATCCAGTTGCAGAGGAAGGTGTTCAGTCCCAGAGTCCTAAGCTTGGTGATGAGCTTGGATGGGGAAATGGTGCTGTACGCAGAGCTGTAGTCAATGAACATCATTCTCACATAGGTATTCCTCTTATCTCGGTGGGTGAGGGTAGTGTGGAGTGCAATAGAGATTGTGTTGTCTATGGATCTGTTGAGGCGGTATGCAAATTGGAGTGGGTCTAGGGTGTCTGGGATGATGGAGTTTATGTGTGGTATAACCAGCCTCTCAAAGCACTTCATGATTACAGATTACAGACAGAGAGAGAGAGCAAGCCAAAACAGGCAGAGACAAAAGAGGTTAGTCACACTCAGGGTGTCACGCCCTGACCTTAGAGATCCTTTTAATTCTCTATTTTGGTTACGCATTAGGACGTCTACCCACGGTGCTCAAAATCACATTTAGATTATTGTCATTTATTATTATAAAATGTTTTTGTTGTTGTAATTTCTCCCCTTTTTCTCCCCAATTTTGTGATATCAAATTGCGATCCAATCTCGTCTCATCGCTGCAACTCCGCAACGGGCCCGGAAGAGACGAAGGTCGAGTCATGCGTCCTCCGTGACCTGCCAAGCTGCGCTGTTTCTTAACACCCGCTCGCTTAACCCGGAAGCCAGCAGCACCAATGAAGTCTGCTTGGAGGCGACCGGGCCGCCACAAGGAGTCGCTAGAGCATGATGAGCCAAGGAAAGCCCCCCGGCCAAACCCTCCTCTAACCGGGACGACGCTGGGACAATTGTGCGCCGCCCCCAATGGGACTCCCGGTAGTGACGCCTCAACACTGCGATGCAGATCCTTAGACCGCTGCGCCACTCGGGAGGCCCTATTGTAATTTAGTTTAACAGAATAGAAATGAGCTGTAACAAAATAAAGTAGAACTATGTTTCTTATACCAACATGACAGGTTTTATTGAAAAGCAAAACATTGCCTGTTGCGTCTTCAGTCCCTGCTATAATTAATAAATGAATATTGCTGGAGGTCATTTTGCAGGGCGCTGGCAGTGCACCTCCTTGCACAAAGGCGGAGGTAGCGGTCCTGCTGCTGGGTTGTTGCCCTCCTACGGCCTCCTCCACGTCTCCTGATGTACTGGCCTGTCTCCTGGTAGCACCTGCATGCTCTGGACACTACGCTGACAGACACAGCAAACCTTTTTGCCACAGTTCGCATTGATGTGCCATCCTGGATGAACTGCACTACCTGAGCCACTTGTGTGGGTTGTAGACTCCGTCTCATGCTACCACTAGAGTGAGAACACCTGCCAGCATTCAAAAGTGACCAAAACATCAGCCAGGAAGCATAGGAACTGAGAAGTGGTCTGTGGTCACCACCTGCAGAATCACTCCTGTTTTGGGGGGTGTCTTGCTAATTGCCTATAATTTCCACATTTTGTCTATTCCATTTGCACAACAGCATGTGAAATTTATTGTCAATCAGTGTTGCTTCCTAAGTGGACAGTTTGATTTCACAGAAGTGTGATTGACTTGGAGTTACATTGTGTTGTTTAAGTGTTCCCTTTATTTTTTTGAGCAGTGTATTTATTGGCATTTACCGGCTAACGGAAACCCTGGTCATACGGTACTAAGAGCTCTTAAACATGTAGAAAAACATCCATTCTATTTTTTCCTCTCCACTCAAACATCAGAGAGAGCGAGAGAGAGAGAGAGATTGAAGTGGCATCAGATGAAAATACTTCCGGTAAGCACTCACACTCAGATTTTCTATCCGTTTCAAATTCTCCTCCTCATTTGAATTCATGTGCAAATTCAGGAGTGCCTTCAAAAAACATTAAGCCCTTGGATAATTAAATGAGTTTTCCTTTTGCCATAACGAAAGTGCTGGTGTTACCTCTGCTGCTTCACCGAGACAGAGTGATCGCGAGCGACAGAGAAAGAGAGTGAATGAATGAAAAGGACGTTGTGTGTATATAAACGCATGAGAAAGAAGGGTTCGGGAAGAAGGGAGCGTACCAGGCAGCAGGTTTCTGAAGCCGGTACCATCGTGTTTCCGTATGCTGTCAAACACAACTGTCCTCGCGGGCATATTCACTCCCATAGCAAACGTCTCAGTGGCAAACAGAACCTGAGAGAGAGAGACATTCATTTGTAAAGTGTGTCAAGACGTTAAATGCACTTTAAATAAATTGTGATTTGATGACAGAGGTAGAGGATGTAAGTTAGGACTTTTGACCAGACATGGAGTTTCAAGATATTGACAAATTGTCACACTGATTCACAAATTGGACTAATAAGACTCACCTTTACTAGCCCCCGTGAGAACAGCATCTCAATGACCTCCTTTAGGATTGGCAGGATGCCGCTGTGATGCACGGCGATCCCCCTCTTCAGCAGGTCCCTCATCAACAGGATCTAACAACAGAGGAGGGGTTGGCAACAAGACAGGTGGAGCGGCGAGTAGCATAGCGGCTAAGAGCATTGGGCCAGTAACTGAATGGTCGCTGCAAGGCACTTAACCCTAATTGCTCCTGTAAGTCGCTCTGGATAAGACCATCTGCTAAAATGACTTTGTTGTCACGAGAGCCCACGACGAGGGTCACGCACCCTCCAGGCCAAGACGTGTGCTTTTGTTATCGACAGCGCCTCCCTCAAGCTATGGATGACGAAGGAGCAGATGTTCCCTGTGCACGCATCGATGTGGTGAAAGGGGGGTTAGCCCTTCCAGTCACTGAGTAGCTTACAAGACACCCCTATCACAAGAACAATAAACCCCTCTCCCTTTCCCCCCGTTTCACGACTCCAAGTGTCCCCTGGGGAGGTTGAGGAGACAACGAACAGGCGCTTTCTTCCGATCAGCAGACCAGGGAAGGGGAAAGCATGTGTTACTGTTGATTAGATTCAAAGAAAGAGGGGGGGTCAGGCTACGATTTTCCTTTTAACAAGAGGGAAAAGTAGCCGGCAATTGCACCAGTGACATTTAAACACGTTTCAAACTGAAGGACTCATAACATGTTGGTATAACTTGAAGCATACCGTGAGCGTTTTCTCCTGATATGTCTATGTCATTTAAAAGGGAATTGAATGTATATTGTACTCAAAGCGTGTTGAGAACCTACGTGCTACATATTTCATCCTCGGGACTGTTTAACTGTTTTCTGCACAATAGGAACATACTGTGGACACTTATGAGGAAATCTCAATGAACATAACTGTGCTGAATTCTCAGAATCAACAGGGTGATCCTGTGACACCCTGTCCGGCCTAATCAGCCCGGCCTCTGTCAATATAACTACAGGGCTCCAGACTGGCACAGCGGTCTAAGGCACTGCATCTCAGTACTAGAGGCGTCACTGCAAACCCTGGTTCGATCCTGTGCTGTATCACAACCGGCCGTGATCGGGAGTCCCATCGTGATGCGCACAATTGGCCTAGCGTCGTCCGGGTTAGGGGAGGCCCGGGTAGGCCGTCATTGTAAATAAGAATTTGTTCTTAACGGACTTGCCTAGTTAAATAAAGGTTCAATTTTTCAATTCATTCAAGACTAACTGACTGAGTTCACAATCGGGATGGGCTGGGACCAGAGGAAGAATTCACTTCACGGAAATGCTCTAATGGACTATTTTCCTAGACTGAGAACAGAGAGAAGTGGGTGTAGCTCATTCGGCTGTGAGCTACTTCAGCCTGCTGGCCTCAACATTACTGTCGAGAGAGACTTGGACAACAACCTTTAAACCAGCTCCATCCCATCCTAACGGAATGCAACAGGGCAGGCGACAGCCCATGCAAGTAATTTATCCTGTTGCCTTCTTTTCCTCTGAAAGTGGTGTGTGTGTGTAAAGTGGTGGAAGTCATTGAGTATTCTAAGACAGACGGTCTAATTTACAAACCCATGATCAACACTGTCCCAGCACTGTCCACATCGGATGCTAATTGGTAGCCTAGTTCATGTCTATTCCTGATTGGTGAGCTCGATGGTTTCCCGGTTGTGAAAGCCTATGTCGACGTAGCCCTCTCACATTTTCTCTTCCAATGAATAAGATCAGATGATTCTCAAAAGTCCTGTGAAAGTGCTGTTGTATTTGCCTGAGTTGAGTATGCAAGCCATTCATATTGACCTGCGGAGCCTCTCACCTCGATAACTGTGTCGCATCGCAAAGTACCCCGTCTTTATATCTTATCTCTTAACGACCTCATTTTCCAACAAGTTTAGTTTAGTAAAAAAAAAAAATGGAATGAATTATATGGCATTGAAGTCATTTGCGAGCGACTAGGTTTTTGCAGTTCCAGAACTGTCGTCTATTCAGAATGAGAATATAGTAAATTGACTGTTAATTAGACTATTGTTGATGGTGATTACTAGTATAACGGTTAATGATAACTACTGGATAGGATACCCAAATTAATCAAATCAATTAATTATTCCAGTAATTAATCAGTAATTTATCTTGAATATTAGCCAAAAGTAACAACTAAAATGTAAATGACCAATCTAACAATTCCTAGGTTACATTTCCAACAGTTCAATCTATTTGCTACAATTGGCTATGATAAGGAATAATACATTTGAAGCAATGTGAGCCGAATTCATTGCATTGTTGATGGTTGCATGAAACAGTAGAACATGGGTACACTTGATAAGCAGGTCTTAGTTCTTCCAGACATTGAAGAAAACCGGTCCCAGCCAGAGTGCACCCTACCTGGGGCAGCTGGCGGTCCCCTCCCCTGAGGCGGCTCAGGCTCTTCTGGAAGAAGGAGTGGATCTCGCTCTTCTCCCCCGAGCTGGTGAGGTCCATGGAGGTTAGAGAGCGGGCGTTGTCGTCGCAGCGCGTCCTGGAGAAGGTGAACGCCACCACGGGGGTCTGCTGGCGCTGGGACAGGAAGTGGAGGAGGGAAAGCCACACCGCCCGGTCCTGGTGGAGATGGAGAGAGGGATGCGAAAATGGAGAGGGAAAGAGTAAAGAAATTATACAGAGAGAAGATGGCCAATGGAGAAATGGCAAAGTGGAGAAGATGTTCAAAGACTGACAGCTTCAATGAGGATGAATGAGTGACAGAGAGGGTAAGGGGGACAGAGACAGAGAGAGTAGGTGTGATATTCTGTACCTGGTTGGGTGTAGTCTTCTGAGATGCATTTTTCGTCCCAAAGGACTGGGCGTGTTTACTGGTACGTTCCTTTTTGGCATCTATTGCAGAATAGTACCTTAAAAACAAAGAAACCACCAACAGTTGGTATCAATAATTTTTGTTTTATCGTCCCAAGTCTAATGACAACCCTAACATATCCATGAGCCCAGGTGTGTGTGTGTGTGTGTGTGTGTGTGTGTGTGTGTGTGTGTGTGTGTGTGTGTGTGTGTGTGTGTGTGTGTGTGTGTGTGTGTGTGTGTGTGTGTGTGTGTGTGTGTGTGTGTGTGTGTGTGTGTGCGTGCATAAGTGCGTACCCTTTGGTTTGGAAGTTGCCTGTTGGGTCCAACAGTAGGAACATCTCTTTCTGGGTCTTGGTGCTGTTGCCTGTGTACAGGTAGTGCTCCAGAGGCACAGGTCTCTTCGCTGTGCTGATCACATAGATGTGCTTCTTCTTAATGCGCCTGGAGAGGAGAGCGGAAGGGAGCGGAGAAACTGAAGCATCAAGACACAGCTCAGACATCATTCCATTTATATACTAGAGGCCAAGCACAACATTGTACACTATAAAAGCTCCATACCGTGACGGCTATTACTGCACTTTACCTAGGACCAGGAGTTGTTTCGAACCACGTGACTTAAACAAGAAATACTCTGGGCCCTAGATATAACCTAGAATTAGGGTCCAGAGTTTTTCCTCAGTAGGTCATGTACTCAAGAAAGTGTGCATGGTTTAACAGTGTATTTCCGAGAATACATGCTTTGGGTTTGGTGTTGACAGTAGGCACTAGTTGACAACGTACCCTATCCACTCACTAAACTCCACAGCGTTGGGGACAGTGGCACTCAGCAGAATAATGCTGACGTGGTCGGGTAACATGATCAGAACCTCCTCCCACACCACTCCTCTCTAAGAGGGAGAGAAAGACAAAAGGGGAGGGAAAGAAAACGGGAGAATGAGATTTAGTGACACGTGACTTGACTAAAACAGTGAGAGGGGAAAGGTTTTGACAGCGAGGATTCTCTGTTACCTCAGCATCATTGATGTAGTGAACCTCATCAAAGATCACCCACTCTAAATCTCTGATGACCTCTGAACCGTTATAGAGCATGGACCTACGAGAGAGAGGGAGATAGAATATGTTAGTCAGGCTGATGTGTCGGCCTACATGACTGAGGGTATCTCAACGTATAACCATAGTATGCGTTCAGATAGAATGTTAGACAGTATAAAAAGAGTGTTCCATAGGGTTAATGTGTGATATCACGTGTAATGTTATATGTACAGTTGAAGTCGGAAGTTTACATACACCTTAGCCAAATAGATTTAAACTCCGTTTTTCAATTCCTGACACTTAATCCTAGTAAAAATTTCCTGTCTTAGGTCAGTTAGGATCCCTACTATATTTTAAGAATGTGAAATGTCAGAATAATAGTAGAGAGAATTATTTATTTCAGCTTTGATTTTTTTTCATCACATTCCCAGTGGGTCAGAAGTTTACATACACTCACTTAGTATTTGGTAGCATTGCCTTTAAATTGTTTAACTTGGGTCAAATGTTTTGGGTAGCCTTCCACAAGCTTCCCACAATAAGTTGGGTGACTTTTCGCCCCTTCCTCCTGATAGAGCTGGTGTACCGGAGTCAGGTTTGTAGGCCTCCTTGCTCACACACACACACTTTTTCAGATCTGCCCACAAATTTTCTATGGGATTGAGGTCAGGGCTTTGTGATGGCCACTCCAATACCTTGACTTTGTTGTCCTTAAGCCATTTTTCCACAACTTTGGAGGTATGCTTAGGGTCCTTGTCCATTTGGAAGACCCATTTGCGACCAAGCTTTAACTTCCTGACTGATGTCTTGAGATGTTGCTTCAATATATCCACATAATTTAATCCTTCCTCACGATGCCATCTATTTTGTGAAGTTCACCAGTCCCTCCTGCAGCAAAGCACTCCCACAACATGATGCTGCCACCCCCGTGCTTCACGGTTGGGATGGTATTCTTCAGCTTGCAAGCCCCCCCCCCCCCCCTTTTTCCTCCAAACATAACGATGGTCATTATGGCCAAACAGTTCAATTTTTGTTTCATCAGACCAGAGGACATTTCTCCAAAAAGTACGATCTTTGTCCCCACGTGCAGTTGCAAACCGTAGTCTGGCTTTTTTATGGCCGTTTTGAAGCAGTGGCTTCTTCCTTGCTGAGCGGCCTTTCAGGTTATGTAGATATAGGACTCGTTTTACTGTGGATATAGATGCTTTTGTACCTGTTTCCTCCAGCATCTTCACAAGGTCCTTTGCTGTTGTTCTGGGATTGATTTGCATTTTTCGCACCAAAGTACGTTCATCTCTATGAGACAGAACGCTTCTCCTTCCTGAGCGGTATGATGGCTGTGTGGTCCCATGGTGTTTATACTTGCGTACTATTGCTTGTACAGATGAACGTGGTACCTTCAGGCGTTTGGAAATTGCTCCCAAGGATGAACCAGACTTGTAGAGGTCTACAATTGTTTTTCTGAGGTCTGGCTGATTTCCTTTGATTTTCCCATGATGTCAAGCAAAGAGTCACTGAGTTTGAAGGAAGGCCTTGAAATACATCCACATGTACACCTCCAATTGACTCAAATGATGTAAATTAGCCTATCAGAAGCTTCTAAAGCCATGACATAATTTTCTGGAATGTTCCAAGCTGTTTAAAGGCACAGTCAACTTAGTAAACTTCTGACCCACTGGAATTGTGATACAGTGAATTATAGGTGAAATAATCTGCCTGTAAACAATTGTTGGATAAATTACTTGTGTCATGCACAAAGTAGATGTCCTAACCGACTTGCCAAAACTATAGTTTGTTACCAAAAAATGTGTGGAGTGGTTGAAAAACGAGTTTTAACGACTCCACCCTAAGTGTACGCAAACTTCTGACTTCAACTATATACAGTGCATTCAGAAAGGTTTCAGACCCCTTCCCCTTTTCCACATTTTGTTACGTTACAGCTTTATTCTATAACGGATTAAATTAAAATGTTTCCTAATCAATCTACACACAATATCCCATAATGGCAAAGCGAAAACAGGTTTTTAGACATTTTTGCAAATGTATTACAAATAAAAAACAAAAATGTGTTCTTTACTGTACGTAAGTATTCAGACCCTTCGCTATGAGACATGAAATTGAGCTCAGGTGCATCTTGTTTCCATTGATCATCCATGAGATATTTCTACAACTTGATTGGAGTCCACCTGTGGCAAATTCAATTGATTGGACATGATTTGGGAAGGCACACACATAATGTCCCGCAGTTGACAGTGCATGTCAGAGCAAAAACCAAGCCATGAAGTCGAAGAAATTGGCAGGAGATCTCCGAGACAGGATTGTGTCGGAGCACAGATCTGGAGAAAAGTACCAAAACATTTCTGCAGCATTGAAGGCCCCAAGAACACAGAGGCCTCCATCATTCTTATATGCAAGAAGTTTGGAAACACCAAGACCCTTCCTAGAGCTGGCCGCCCGGCCAAACTGAGCAATCGGGGGAGACGGGCCTTGGTCAAGGGGATGACCAAGAACTCGATGGTCACTCTGACAGAGCTCCAGAGTTCCTCTGTTTAGATGGGATAACCTTCCAGAAGGACAACCATCTCTGCAGCACTCCACCAATCAGGCCTTTATGGTAGAGTGGTCAGACGGAAGCCATTCCTCAGTAAAAGGCGCGACAGCCCGCTTGGAGTTTGCCAAAAGGAACCTAAAGGACTCTCAGACCATGAGAAACAAGACTCTCTGGTCTGATGAAACCAAGATTGAACTTTTTGGCCTGAATGCCAAGCGTCATGTCTGGAGGAATGCAGGCACCGCTCATCAACTGGCCAATACCATCCCTACGGTGAAGCATGGTGGTGGCAGCATCATTCTGTGAGGATGTTCTTCAGCGGCAGGGAGGTAAAGATGAGCGGAGCAAAGTCCAGAGAGATCCTTGATGAAAACCTGCTCCAGAGTGCTCAGGATCTCAGACTGGGGCGAAGGTACACCTTCCAACAGGAAAACAACTCTAAGCACACAGGCAAGACAACACAGGAGTGGCTTCGGGACAAGTCTCTGAATGTCCTTGAGTGGCCCAGCCAGAGCCCGGACTTGAAACCGATCAAACATATCTGGAGAAACCTGAAAATAGCTGTGCAGCGACACTCACCATTAAACCTGACAGAGCTTGAGAGGATCTGCAGACAAGAATGTGAGATACTCCCCAAATACATGTGTGCCAAGCTTGTAGCATCATGCCCAAGAACACTTGAGGCTGTAATCGCTGCCAAAGGTGTATCAACAAAGTACTGAGTAACGGGTCTGAATACTTATGTAAATGTGTCACGACTTCCGCTGAGGTCGGTCCCTCTCCTTGTTCGGGAGGCGTTTGGCGGTCGACGTCACCGGACTTCTAGCCATCGCCGGTCCACCTTTCATTTTCCATTTGTTTTGTCTTGTTTTCCCGCACACCTGGTTTGCATTCCCTCCTTACTTGTCTTGCATATAACCCTCTGTTTCCCCCCATGTCTGTGTGTGGAATTGTTATATGTAAATGTGTGTGTACCCCAGGCTGGTTTGCGCCGGGTTATTGTAACCCGTGTGTGTTTAGTTTTCTGAGTGGCGTGTTTTTGTTTGCCTCAATAAAGGGCTCCGTTTGCTACCCATTTCTGCTCTCCTGCGCCTGACTTCCCTGCAGCCAGTTACGCACTCCATTACAAAATGTTATATTTGCGTTTTTTATTTACAGTTTAAAAAACTGTTTTTGCTTTATCATTATGGAGTAGGGTGTGTAGATTGATAAGGAAAAAGTGAAGGGGTCTGAATACTTTCTGAATGCACTGTATGATGTATATATTACGTCACCTCAATATCTCAGTGGTCATGATGAGACAGGAGGCTTCAGGACTCAGCTGGACATCCCCAGTCAGCAGCCCCACATCCCCAAAGGTGGTCTTGAAGTCCCGGAACTTCTGATTGGACAGCGCCTTGATGGGGGAGGTGTAGATGGTCCTATCAGAGGGTGCAAACACATGGAGATTAGATGCACCTCTAGATTTACTCGCACTCGATTTGTTCCCGCTCTTGCAGTGATTTCTTTTTTTAGTGAATTCTGAGTTGTCTAGCCACTGTAGTCATAGAAACAACCGTTTTTTGTAAATGACATCCTTCCGTTGAGAAACATCCCTATTCTGGACACGTGTAACAGGGTTGTACATGTTTCATGTCATTAGATTGTTTTTGTGTCCTGAATAAAAGCCTGTTCATTTTTATTTTGTCACACCACTCCTTTACTTTCAAAGATTTCATTTTGAAGTCAAACATTTTTTTATCATGTTTTTTCATGTCATTAGATTTTTTTTAAAACATGATAAAAAAATGTTTGACTTCAAATGAAATCTTTGAAAGTAAAGGAGTGGTGTGACAAAATAAAAATGAACAGGCTTTTATTCAGGACACAAAAAAAAGGTTGTGATTGGCTGTGATGGGCACAACATGGAAAACCGGGAACAAGTAAATTTCCTATTCATCAATTCAATGATACAGGTCATAAAATCATAATTTGTATAAATCTGATAAAATCCCATATTTTTACCTTGTAAGGATTAGAGATTTTAGAGAGCATGTCAAACATGTAAATATACACACCTGGTCATGTGTTTTTGTGAGAGTGCTATGGCATACTCTGCCACCACGGTTTTGCCTGCTGATGTGTGAGCTGCCACAAACACAGACTCATGTGCCTCCAGCCTCAACACTGCCTGCTTCTGGAACATGTCCAACTCAAAGGGATACTGGGAGAGGTGGGGATCACATTAGTGTTGTGGAATGAACAAGGCTCTATGCCAATAAGGGAAGAGAGTGTAATAATGTCATTAAACTAAACCCTGCAATATTTGTAGGTATCAGGTAATGTCAATGAACAGGCTTCTTTAGTCTACATGGCACTAATCAACACAATGGTCATCGACATATTAAACTACATCTACCAAACTACCAACATATTTTGTCATTATAACAAAGTACCTTGAAGGCAGGGTTGGGGATGCGTTTGTAGAAGTCATCGCAAGGGGAGGTGATGTCTACTGGGATAGCCCATCTCTTCTTCTCCTCGTGGCCCTCTCCCGGTTTGGTCATTCCTCCATCTTTCTTCTCTGTCGAGGTGGTCCCAGGTGTAGAGGGAGAGTCCTACAGGAGGAAATAAACAACCACCTTTAAGTATATGAACATAACAAACAAAAGCTAAGTTAGAGGGGAAACTACATTTTAGATGTAGATTTTATTCATCAATAAACAGAAAAAAACGTATTTATTTAATACCTTGATCCCCAGGTCTTCCAGGCTGTTGGTTCTGGGTAGTTTGGGAGAATCTCTGCTTCCGAGTCCTTTCTCTTTCTCCTCTGCCTCGGGCTGGGAGTCTACGATGTCATCAAAGGTGGACAGGAGGGACAGGAGGTTGATTTCTCCCTTTGTGGTTTTGGCATCTACAGAGAGAATTTAAAGAAGGAAGAAAATTATATATATATTTAAGCTTAGGAACATACACTATATATAGCTATATATATATAAGCTACTGTATGTGGACACCCCTTCAAATTAGTGAATTTGACTATTTCAGCCACACCCGTTGCTGACAGGTGTATAAAATCGAGCACACAGCCATGCAATCTCCATAGACAAATATTGGCAGGAGAATGGCCTTACTGAAGAGCTCAGTGACTTTCAACGTGGCACCGTCATAGGATGCCACCTTTCCAACAAGCCAGTTCACCAAATGTCTGCCCTGCTAGAGCTGCCCCGGTCAACTGTAAGTGCTGTTATTGTGAAGTAGAAACATCTAAGAGCAACAACGGATCAGCCGCGAAGTGGTAGGCCAGACAAGCTCACAGAACGGGACCGCAGAAGCACGTAGGGCGTAAAAATCATCTGTCCTCGGTTGCAACACTCACTACCGAGTTCCAAACTGCCTCTGGAAGCAACTTCAGCACAATAACTGTTCGTCGGGAGCTTCATGAAATGGATTTCCATGGCCAGCCTAAGATCACCATGCGGAATGCCAAACACAGACTGCCATTGGACTATGGAGCAGTGGAAACGCGTTCTCTAGAGTGATGAATCACGCTTCACCGTCTGACGGAAGAATCTGGGTTTGGCGGATGTCAGGAGAACGCTACCTGCCCCAATGCGTAGCGCTAACAGTAAAGTTCGGTGTAGGAGGAATAGGTCTGGGGCTATTTGTCATAGTTCGGGCTAGGCCCCTTAGTTCCAGTGAAGGGAAATCTTAACGCTACAGCATACAATGACATTCTAGAACGATTCCCTGCTTCCAACTTTGTGGTATCAGTTTAGGGAAGGCCCTTTCCTGTTTCAGCATCCCACTGCTCCTGTAAACAAAGTGAGGTCCATACAGAAATGGTTTTGGTGGAAGAACTTGACTGGCCTGCACAAAGCCCTGAACTCATCCCCATCGAACACTTCTGGGATTAATTGGAACACCGACTGCGAGCCAGGCCTAATCGCTCAACATCAGTGCCCGACCTCACTAATGCTCTTGTGGCTGAATGGAAGCAAGTCTCCGCAGCAATGTTCCAACATCCAGTAGAAAGACTTCCCAGAAGAGGGGAGGCTGTTATAGCAGCAAAGGGGAGACCAACTCCATATTAATGCCCATGATTTTGGAATGAGATGTTTGACGAGCAGGTGTCCACATACTTTTGGTCACGTAGTGCATGTCCATTCAAACCTTTGTCACTGAAGTCCATCCCAACTTTAAGTCCAGGGGGCACTGTGAGTAACCCTGAAGTAAAGGGAAATAGATATGTTACTACACAAACATCACGACACAAGCAAGAAACATGTACTCAATCACAAAAAGATCTGTAATCACTTAAATCTGTATTCCGATTTTTGAAGAGAGCCATTTGGTTCCCGGGAACAGCACACAGTGTTTGTTATTTCAAAGGCCCTTTCAGTCTGCATTTTCATTGTAAAGTAAGCATCCCGCCTCACACTAACCCGCCTCGCTGTGCATAGGCAGCCTTTTGTATGGGAGACCATTGCCCCTCTACCATTTCAACTCCATAATTAAGGTAAATTCACCGTTCTCAAAGTCTATGTCTTCCTCCAGCTCGGATTTCGTCTTGATTTGCTCCAGTGTCAGCTCGTCCATACCACCTATGTAAACAAGATAAAATAGAAATATTTCTCTAGAATTGACTAAAGGGAAGACTTACGACAAATATTTATTATATATTTCAGAGCCATATATACATACATGAATATTCGCAATACATACAAAAGTAGGTGGACACCCCTTCAAATTTGTGAATTCGGCTATTTCCGCCACACCCGTTGCTGACAGGTGTATAAAATCGAGCACACAGCCATGCAATCTCCATAGACAAATATTGGCAGTAGAATGGCCTTACTGAAGAGCTCAGTGACTTTCAACGTGGCACAGTCATAGGATGCCACCATTCCAACAAGTCAGTTGGTCAAATTTCTGTCCTACTAGAGCTGCCTCGGTCAACTGTAAGTGCTGTTACTGTGAAGAAACGTCTAGGAGCAACAGCGGCTCAGCCGCGAAGTGGAGGGCCATACAAGCTCACAGAACGGGACCGTAGAGTGCTGAAGTGCGTAAAAATCATCTGTCCTCGGTTGCAACACTCACTACCGTGTTCCAAACTGCCTCTGGAAGAAACGTCAGCACAAGAACTGTTTGTCGGGGGCTTCATGAAATGGGTTTCCATGGCCGGGCACCCGCACACAAGGGTAAGATCACCATATGCAATGCTAAGCAGCGTTGGCTGGACTGGTGTAAAGCTCGCCGCCATTGGACACTGGAGCAGTGGAAACGCCTTCTCTGGAGTGACGGATCACATTTCACCTTCTGGCCGTCTGACGGATGAATCTGGGTTTGGTGGATGCCAGGAGAGCGTTACCTGCCCAAATGCATAGTGCCAATTGTAAAGTTTGGTGGAGGTGGAATAATGGTCTGGGGCTGTTTTCCATGGTTCAGGCTAGGCCCCTTAGTTCCAGTGAAGGGAAACGCTACAGCATACAATGACATTCTAGACGATTCTGTGCTTCCAACATCCAGTGGAAAGCCTTCCCAGAAGAGTGGAGGCTGTTATAGCAGCAAATGGGGGACCAACTCCATATTGGTCATGTAGTATATATGGATCTGATAATATATTTAGGTGAGGACTCAGACCCACCGGGCAGAAAGGGGTAGTTGGTGTTGCTTCCTCGGAGGCTCTCAGAGGGATTAGGGTTTGGTGGACGCTGCAGGGACATAGAATTCTTAGCAGAGATGCCTGTGTCCCCCAGTAACACCTGGACAGAGAGTGAGAAGGATATTTAATGACACCGGGTTGTAAAATGTGTAGCAAGTGTATGAAAAGAGGTAGACATTTTAATAAGATTAATAGATCACTCGGGATAGTGCTACAATTCTGAATGTTCCCAATGAGTCACATCATGATCATAGCAGCATTATTAGGACACACAGACTAAGACAGCATAGCTTAATTACAGCTGACAATAGCATGTACCTCAGTGAAGTCCAAAAGTATTCCTGTCGTTGGATCTCTGACTACTGAGATGCCAGAGTGTAGAGGAGACAAAGAGCAATGGAGAAGAGAGTCCACACGAACGTCTCGCTCAGCCAGCCTAGAGAAAAGCAACAAGTCTGTTACCGCAAATTAATTCTGTGACCATGTGGTACAACAGTACTTCACTACAGGTGAATAGCCTCATCTGGACCCCTGAATTCCCCTTAAACACCACTTTCCAAGTGAGATTTATATGGCACCAAAGCAATAACAAGTAAACAAGCAAAACCCTAATAAGAAAAGTACAGTGTCTCTCTGTGTGCAATAATAGTGTTTAACATGATTTTTGAATGACTACCTCATCTCTGTACCCCACACGTACAATTATCTGTAAGGTCCCGCAGTCAAGCATTGAATTTCAAACAGATTCAACGAAAAAGACCAGAGATGTTTTCCAATGCCTCGCAGCATATCACCCTGCATACCACTACTGGCTTGCTTCTGAAGCTAAGCAGGGTTGGTCCTGGTCAGTCCCTGGATGGGAGACCAGATGCTGCTGGAAGTGGTGTTGGAGGGCCAGTAGGAGGCACTCTTTCCTCTGGTCTAAAAAATATCCCAATGCCCCAGGGCAGTGATTGGGGACACTGCCCTGTGTAGGGTGCCGTCTTTCGGATGGGACGTTAAACGGGTGTCCTGACTCTCTGAGGTCATTAAAGATCCCATGGCACTTATCGTAAGAGTAGGGGTGTTAACCCCGGTGTCCTGGCTAAATTCCCAATCTGGCCCTCAAACCATCATGGTCACCTAATAATCCCCAGTTTACAATTGGCTCATTCATCCCCCTCCTCTCCCCTGTAACTATTCCCCAGGTCATTGCTGCAAATGAGAACGTGTTCTCAGTCAACTTACCTGGTAAAATAACGGTAAATAAATAAAAGAAGGACACCTATTGGTGGATGGGTAAAAAAAAAAATAAGCAGATATTGAATATCCCTTTGAGCATGGTGAAGTTATTAATTACACTTTGGATGGTGTATCAATACACCCAGTCACTACAAAGATACAGGCTTCCTACCTAACTCAGTTGCTGGAGAGGAAGGAAACCGCGCAGGGATTTCACCATGAGGCCAATGGTGACTTTAAAACAGTTAGAGTTTAATGGCTGTGATAGGAGAAAGCTAAGGATGGATCAACACATTGTAATTACTACACAATATTAACCTAAATGAGCGAAAAAAAGGAAGTCTGTACAGAATAAAACAATTCCAAAGCATGCATCCTGTTTGCAATACAGCTCTAAAGTAAAACTGCAAAAGTAGCAAAAAGTGGCAAATGTCCTAAATACAAAACGTTATGTTTGTGGCAAATCCAACACATCAACGGTAGGGGCTGCATCATGCTATGAGTATGCTTGTCATCGGCAAGAACTAGGGAGTTTTTGCAGGATAAAAAGAAAACGGAATAGAGCTAAGCACAGGCAAAATTCTAGAGTAAAACCTGGTCTAGTCTGCTTTCCAACAGACACTGGGAGACAAATGCCCCTTTCAGCTGGACAATAACCTAAAACACAAGGCCAAAAATATACTGATTGTACAAAACATGAAGAACACCTTCCTAATATTGAGTTAAGAACACCTTCCACTTTTGCCCTCAGAACAGCCTCAATTGTTGACTCCAATGCTTCCCACAGTTGTGTCAAGTTGGCTGGATGTCCTTTGAGTGGTGGACCATTCTTGATAAACACAGGAAACGGTTGAGTGTGAAAACCCCAGAAGCATTGCAGTTCTTGGCACAAACTGAAGCACCTGGCACCTACTACCATACTCTGTTCAAAGTCACAAATCTTGTATCTTGCCAATTCACCCTCTGAATGGCACACATACACAATCCATGTCTCAATTGTCTCAAGGCTTAAAAATCATTATTTAATAATTAATCTACACTGTATTGATGGATCGTTCACGAATGAGTAGGCTCTAAGAGATGGCTCTTGTAGGTGAACGTTGGGAGCCGGCTCGCATTTCAGAAGTGCCGAATCTATTCATAAAAATAAAAAATAAATTAAGATATGAATAATCAAAAGATTTAAATTAATAGAATGAACTAATTCAAAGATTGAAAAAATAAATTATATAATATAGGCACCAGGGCAACAGAAAGAAGAGGGAGCAGATGGAGCAGAAGCACCAGTGCCACAAACGTCTGCTGTTTGGATGCTGTTTGACGAGAGAGCAACTGGGGATGCAGCCCCGAAGGAATCCCTCAGCAGATGCCATAATGGAGGTCCGATCCTGTTTGGAGGAGCCCCTCCTCCTCTGAGCTGGTGGAAGAACAAGGCCTCTGTCTACCTACGGCTTACTAAAGTCATGACAGGGAGACTCTGCATAGTGGCCACATTCGTTCCCTCTGAGAGGGTCTTCTCGAAAATGGGACAAATAATTACTGAGAGAAGAAACCGCATCAGCCCCTCGAAAGTGAGGCAGCTTGCATTTCTGAATGCAAATCTCTCATAAAAGCAAAATAGGGTCAGCATTGCTGTGTGCTGCTGGTTATAACATGGCAATAAAGAAGAGAGGAAAGAGGGACCAGTTTAATGTTTTAAGTGGAATGCTGCAGTTCTGCATATTGTTATTTATTTTTCTTTGACATGGTGCAATATTCTATTATTATGTTGTTCAGATTGTATTAGTTTTGAATGGTTAGATTTATATGGACTTTGTTTATATACATTAAAAAGTTATACTTTAAATGCAAATGTTTAATAGCATTCTTTTTCATAACAAACCATTGCATTTTTAAATACATTGTGGTTGAGGTAGAGTATGATTTCATTTAATAATTTAATTAGAATTGTTTTAACCCCAATCATAGTCAAACGATCGCAAACTGTTTGACTTGAAAAAAATACCTAAAAAATTTTTTTTAAAGAGCCGTTTGGGAGCCGAAAGAGCCGGCTCTTTTTGCTGAGCTGAGCCGAACGAGCCGGCTAACTGAAAAGAGCCGGAATGCCCATTACTACTACACTGACTAACTGAAGTGGATTTAATGTGTGACATCAACAAGGGACCAAAGTTTTCACCTAATCAGCCTACTATGTCATGGAAAGAGTTGCTTATCAAGACGACATTGAATGTTCCTAAGTGGCCTAGTTACAGTTTTGACATAAATCTGCTTTAAAATCTATGTCAAATCTTGAAAATGGCTGTCTAGCAATGATCAACAACCAACTTGACAGAGCTTGAAGAATTTTAAAAAGAATAAATGTGCAGATATTGTACAATCCAGGTGTGTAAAGCATTTAGAGACTTACCCAGAAAGACTCACAGCTGTAATCTCTGCCGAAGGTGATTCTAACATGTATTGACTCCGGGGTGTGAATATGTATGTTCAATATTTCTGTATTTAATTTTCAATATATTTGTTTCAAAAAAATGAAACATGTTTTCATTTCGTCATTATGGAGTATTGTGTGTAGATGGAAAAAATATATTTAAAAAAGAATCGTCATTCATTTTGAATTCAGACTGTAACACAACAAAATGTGGATTAAGCCCTTGGGTATGAATACTTGAAGGCAGACTCACTTCAGAAACCTGTGGAAGGCAGTGTCGGTATCGTGTATGGGAAGCCAGGCAGGGTCGCGTAGGAAGCGCTTCTCTACCTCTGTCTCCAGGCCCACACTGGTGGGAGGGAGTCCATGGGGGAGCTGCAGATAAATGAATGATAGAAACACATACGGGAGATAATAGGCTGGAGAGATTAGATATATGTATGTAAACACAGGATGCTTCCAAACTGAAGTTTACTCCTTTCCTTTAAACTTGATGGCGGGCCTTTGCGGTTCTTAGGGACCTAGGTAGGTAGGTGACACCTACTGTAAAAACTTAACTTAGACAAATAGAGGTAGATGGAGATATGCAATATATTGCTTGCATACTTTAAGCAGTCCTTTCATATCTGTAGAAATGGCGGGGCGAGTTTTCAGATAAGAATCATTCCACAGACTGAGACAGCTGCACCATCGAGAGCATCCTGACGGGTTGCATCACTGTCTGGTATGGCAACTGCTCGGCCACCGACCGCAAGGCACTACAGAGGGTAGTGCGTACAGCCCAGTACATTACTGGGGCCAAACTTCCTGCCATTCAGGACCTCTATACCAGGCGGTGTCAGAGGAAGGCCCTAAAATTGTCAAAGACTCCAGCCACCCTAGTCAGAAACTGTTCTCTCTGCTACCGCATGGCAAGCGGTATCGGAGTGTCAAGTCTAGGTCCAAGAGGCTTCTAAACAGCTTCTAACTCCAAGCCATAATACTCCTCAACATCTAATCAAATGGCTACTCAGACTATTTGCATCCACCCTCTTCTACACTGCTGCTACTCTGTTACTATTTATGCATAGTCAATAATAACTCTACCTACATGCACATTATATTACCCCCACACATTGACTCTGTACCGGTACCCCCTATATATAGCACCGCTATTGTTATTTACTGGTGCTCTTTAATTATTTGTTATCCTTATCTCTAAATTTTTTGGGGTATTTTCTTAAAACTGCATTGTTGGTTAAGGGCTTGTAAATAAGCATTTCACTGTAATGTCTACACATGATGTATTCGGCATATGTGACAAATAACATTTGATTTGAGTCATACTGACCGTGCTTTGTGGATACAGGGGCTGGTCATTGGGCTGTGGATGTGTGATGAGCTCAAACCTGCCAGAGCAACCCATCTCCAGCAGGGATAGCGGGAGATCTGTGGGGCCCACAGGGGGAAGATCTATGGAGAGAGAAATGGGATTGAGATGAATAGCCTAGTTTCTATGGGCTGTCCTCTATCGCGCAATACATTGGAGTCCATTGTAAGATATTGAATCATATAAACATATATTGTAATGTCATAAATGTCATTCTGTTCATAAAACGTTGCGCATGTTGGGAGGGACTAACGTTACATTTCTGCAATATGAATGAGAGCTGAACTGGCTAGCTAACGTTAGCTAGGCTAACCCAAGTTGTTATATTCGCCAGTCAACTGTATTGCTAGCAAGTTACTTTAAAGCAAAGCTTACAGCAATGGCCTTAACCGTATGCCTAATTCATTATCTGTACATATGATCTAAATCTCCTTCACCTATTCTTTCCATTTCTCCACCGCAGATGAAAGTTGGTGCAGCAGTTCACTGTCTATTCGGAAATGGCAAAGATTGGTAGGCGGAAGTAGGTCAAATTGCCATATGTAATACGATATATATCTCAATATTAATACATTCTCTTACTAAATGTCGTCAAGTGTAGGCCATGCATTCCTTATAATTTACTTATTCTATCAATTTTAGCAAGTTGAATAGTTATTTTTCTTATTCATGCGCACTAACAACTGTGTACGTCATTTTCATGCGACTGTGTTTTTGTGTTGGTGAATGGGTGTGATTACAACTAGCTATAGTAACGTAACAGAGGTAACAAAATAAGTATAATTCTAAATACAATATTGTCAATGTAGTGTATTTTGTTTATTGTTGTAGTCTGAAAGCTACATTGCCATATTGTTGATAAGCAATTATATACTTTCCACTGCCCTGTGTAACACAATGTAGATGGCTAGTAGTAGCAGCTAATGTTAATAGGTAGCTAGCCAACCAACCAGCTAACAAGCTAACGTAAGGTTTTAAAATGTTGTCAGATGCATGCAGCATGTAGAAACAGAAATCTATTTGGTCGTGAACAAAGTGTAAATAGTAGTTTTTGAGTTTATGCAATTGCACTGTAGTGTTGAATTCAACCACACTTGTGTATTGGTATTCATTGTGTTGTGCAAATATGTCCACTATTCTGGTTGTCCATTCCTTTTTCACACTACTTTCCAGCTGGGCTCGGCATGGTTGTGTTCCCAAGCTCTTTGACGGAGGAAGAGGAGTCTCTGCAGAAGAAATATGCCAAACTCAAGAAAAAGGTGAAAAACTTGAAGAATCTCCTCGCTTGACTAGAGAGAAATCTATGTATCCGTATCCTGTTTCTGACAATGAGATGTGTCACTGCCCTCACATTTGCAGATGTGATCAGGAGTAGTCCTAGGTCTTTGTTAAATTCACTGGTCAGTCATCATCATCACACTCATAATGTTGAAAGTTAGATATCATTATTATGTTACCAAACTCCGATTGGCCTTAGTGTTTACACCTCTTATTGTCTCTTTCTCTCCATCTATCCTCACACCTCTAGAAAAAGGCACTGCTGGCTTTGAAGAAGCAGCAGAGTTCAACCAGCCAGACCAATCAGAGTGGATTGAAGCGAAGTATGTGGCTTTGTCTTCACTTTTTAAAACTGTATTACTAAGCAGACACTTTGTCAGAGTTGATTATGTTGCATCTACTCTCTCCCTCCTAGCTTTGTCAGACCAGCCGGTGCTAGATACTGCGACAGCTACAGAGCAGGCAAAGATGCTTATCAAGTCTGGAGCCATCAGCGCCATCAAGTCAGAGAATAAGAACTCTGGCTTCAAACGCTCTAGAACGCTAGAGATCAAGCTCAAGGTGAGATACAAAATGCAAGGATGTGTAATGTGAATTGATCATAGAATAAATTATTGATACAACAATTTATATACATAATAATAATAATGTTTAAAGCTGAGACAGTTGCAAATTCCTTTTAAATCTGACACATAAACTAGTCTGTGGTGGAATTCAAACGTATCAATTTATGGTTTGGTAATGATTTGTTATATTTTCTCTTTCTGTTTACCAGGATCCAGAGAAAGTGCCAGGCCCTGTGGCTTTCCAACCATTCCAAAGGAGCATGTCCACTGATGAGGAACTTTCTGAGGTAAAATTAGAATTAAATGACATCCCATGTAAAATTTGCCTATGAATTGATGAACTCTACCTACGAAATGGCATGCATTTACAGTATTTTGCCAATGCTGTCTGCCCATATTGTGGCCACAGAACCAGTGCCTTGGATATTTTGGGGGGGAATATACAACTGATGCTGTTGCTTTTAAATTTTTATTTCTACTCCAGGCTGGCAAAAGAGCCCACAGAAAATCTTTGTACGAGAGGTAAGCCTAAAAGCTCTGATAAATAATAGACGCTGGTTCTCTGTATAAGGCGGTTTAACATCTCAATCTCTAACAGCTTCGTCACTCCAGGTGACCGGGCGGCTCGTGACGACGACGAGGAGGAGGAGGGAGGCGGCGGCCTTTCCACCAGCAGAGACATGGAGCGAGAGAGAGACAGAGGAGACCGAGAGATGGACAGAGAGAGGGAGCGCGACAGAGAGAGAGACCGGGGCAGCGGCGACCGGGGCAGGGACAGAGAGCCGCGAGACCGGGAGAGAGACAGGAGCCAGGACGGAGACCGGGAAAGGGGAGGAGACAGAGAGTCACGTGAGCGAGACGGACCGTTCAGACGTGAGTATTAGTTTACTGGACTTCTGTCTTTTCATGTGTCTTATCATTGGCATTCTTAAAAGGATGTTTAGCTCAAAATACAAATTCAAGGATGGAATAATGGAACTGTTTTTCTTCTCCCTTATCTTTCCCCCTCTCAGGATCAGACTCGTACCCGGAGCGGAGGGGGGTGAGGAAGGGGAACACAGTGTACGTGTATGGAACTGGCCTTGTGGAGGACAACCTGCGTTCAGCCTTCTCCCAACACGGCACTATCATTGACCTGTCCATGGATTCCCCACGCAAGTACGGCTACATTACTTTTATGTCCTTGTGGGTGTGTGATTGGGAGAGCATCCAAAACTGAAATTGTTCAGTGTTTTAAAATGTTTTGCAGTTGAAAACTAAAACTAGTCCAGTAAGTCCCTCACTGTTTTGTTCTGTTTGGTGCTAATGAACACAGCCTTGTCTTTCTCTTTCTAGCTGTGCATTCATCACCTTTGAGAAGATGGAGTCTGCAGACCAAGCTGTAGCGGAGGTCAGTATAGCTCTAGCTCCCTGTCCCAACTTAAGGGTATAAAACCTGTAGTGTAAAACCTATCATCTATACACTCTTCTCCCAGTTGAATGGAAGCACGGTGGGAGACGTTCCCATCAAAGTCAGTATCGCCAGGAAGCAGCCCATGCTGGAGGCAGCCACCGGCAAATCTGTTTGGGCCACTCTGGGTAAATATCAGTTCTAGTCAAACACAGATCGGACTAACAAGCAGTGTGTGACAGGAAGTGTCAACTCTGGATTCATGTATACTTTCTCTCTTTCCCCTTACAGCTGTGCAGAACAGTGCCAAAGGTTCCTACAGAGACAAGAGGAACCAGGTTGTGTACAGTGAGGATTTCCTATGAGCTAAGAGGCGTGCCGCATTGGAGATCTGTAAGAATCAACGAGTTAGCTTTGTATGCATTTTCTATATTGCATTTTGTGTTGGTTGTTGATTGCCTGTTAGAACTGACACATCGGGCTGAGTAGATGCTACATTTCATTCAGGGCCCGGATGTGTAATGGCAATGTGAACAGAGATTGTGGTGGTTTGGTCTTGCAACCAGGAGTTTCATTGTTTTGTGGAGCTCAATAAATCACATCAATCCATCTGTCTGATGCGGTCTTGCTTTGAATCAAAGGATCGAATTAGATTTGGCACTGTATCAATGTAATAATACAATAGTGTATGTCTCATAGCTGTAGGCCATGAAATCCACCTACCTCTCACATGCATCGATTTGTCTGTTTCCTTTGGTTTAGCACGATACAGTGCAGAGACGTATAAAGCTGTAACGTAACAAAATGTGGACAAAGTGAAGGGTTCTGAACACTTTCCAAATGCACTGTATATATACACACGTCAGCTGAGAACACCAAGTCACATGTCATTTTGTGCACATTTACAGAATAGTGTCTCGAGTCCTGAGTAAACGCGCATTGCACAAAATGTAGGTCTCTTACTATTTGTCCTTTTGTGATGAGCATGATTATGGAATGATAGCCTACTTTATTTTGGGTACCTCTTTTAAAATAGTGTCTTACACTGTTAAGTACACATTGTTACAAATAAATGTGTAACTAATTACACATTACAAATCAGCTGGTACATACCAACAAGAAGCTCACCTTCAAATACATAAATGTAAAATATTTTATTGGTCAGCCAGTGAGTTACAAATGAGACAATAAGGTCTAAAACTGAGGTGTGCACAACTCCAGTCCTCCAGAGCCCTGGTGCTGTACAGTAGGTCATCGTCCCCCCCCCCCTTCAATTAAATAATTAAGAGATAAATAATCAATCCATGTCATTGACTGGCCAGAGCTTCAAACCAGCATACACTTCGGCCCGTGAGGAGGACCGGAGTTGTGCACCTCAGGTCTAAAAGTAGGGGTTTTCCCTTTCAAGATCTTAGTAGGTCCCTCCAGCACACACAACCTCGTTTCCAACCCACAAACTCAAAGGCACACTCCAAACCACTCTTTTGGCAATTAGAGCAGAAGGTAAGCACACAGCCGCTTGCTTGAATAACCCCCCTGTACCTCCAACTGCAACCTATAATGCTTAGTCAATGAGTGTACATTTTGGCTGAGAGGAGGGGTAAGGGAGCATCTCTCCCCCCTCCCTGTTCCAGTGTCCTTTTCAAAAGTCAAATCTGTCCTGAGTGTCTCCCTCTCCTTCCCCTGGCCCTGCCACTCGCTCCATCTCAGCCTGTGCCTCCAGGCTGTTCTGAGCGGTCGTCTTCCCATGCTGCTCCTTGAGGTGGCGCCGCAGCGCCGGCTTGTGGGCAAAGCGCGAGTGGCAGTAGGCGCAGCAGTGAGGCCGCTCACCGCTGTGTAGGTTCATGTGATCGCACAGCGTGGACTTCTGGGTGAATGTCTTGTCGCAGAGCGGGCAGCGGTGGACCTTGGCACCGCGGTGCACAGTCATGTGGCGGTTGAGGTTACTGGAGTGGTTGAAGTGTTTGCCGCAGCAGGGGCACACGTACAGCAAGTGGGTGGCGCGCGTGTGGACAGCCAGGGAGTGGGCCGAGGGGAAGGTCAGGCCGCATTGCTCGCATGCCACCGGCCCCGCTGTGCTGGAGGTGGAGCCCACCACGGCCACAGACTCATCCCCCGCCCCGTCACCACCTGTTGGCACAGCCGCCATCCCCATGTTACCTTCACCTCCATCACCACTGGGGTCGTCCAGGTTGTAGTGGGCCTGACCATTCCCGTCCCGGGGCACCAGCTCCTCTCCCTGAACCTCCCCCATCCCGTAGTCTAGTCGTGGGAGATCACCCCCCGAGAGGAAAGCTGACCTCATGGCTTCCTGGCTGAAGTCCAGGCCAAAGCCCTGCATCATCTCCGCCCCGGTGGGTAGACGCCACGCCTCCTGGTATTGCATACCCAGAGGCCTCCTCTCCCTCTCGCGGTACGAGCCACGCTTCCTCTTGAAGCCCCTCCCCCTCCCCCGGCCCACTTTGGGTGAGTCGGTGAGTCTACGCCTCCAGCCTTGGAGCCCCTCCCTCTCGAAGCCGCTGTTGCGGTTGGCCATTTCAGCTGGGGCCATATCATCACCCCTGCCCCCTCCCACTATGACACTGTCCGTATCTTGGTACTGGCCCCCCTGATGCCCCTCTGTGGCTTCCTCTCCGCCTTCCTCTGCATCTCGCCTCTCTTCCGGCTCCTGCTCATCCTCGATGCAGATCCGGAACACGTCATAATCCTCCCTGCCCTCCTCTGTTACTCTCACCTGGAACATGAGACCGATTTGAGTGTGCTACTAATCAGTGTCCTTGTGTAGCTACCAGACCTGGGTTCAAATACTACTTAAAATATCTCAACTACTTTCACATACATTTGATCAAAGTATTTATTCAGATATATATTTTATTTGAAAAGACAAGTAGTTGAAAATCCTCAAATACCTTGGTTAAATGTACGCAGTGTATTTAAAAATAGTATTTGAAATAAGTATTTGGAAAATCCTCTCAAATATAATTTGGAAAACTTTTTTTCGTTGTAAAAAAAATACATTCAAATACTCAACAAAAAATGTACAGATGGATGCAGTGGTAAGTGTTGTTCCTGAATTGCCTTACTTTGATCTCATCCATTGTGTTAGGGTCATCATCGTGTTGTATATCTGTCTTAGTGTTTGAATCTGTATGGTCATCAGCCTGAGACTGTACAGGGCTGTGAGGCTGCAGTGAGGAATGATCAGCAGAGGTTGACATAAGGGAGTGGCTGCTGCCACTGACTGTCACTGGCATCGATTGGCTCTCTTCTGACTTGATCTGAAAATGAGCGGTGCCAGTTCAACATCTTCACAGGTAAATACAATCTAGCCTTTGATAAATCACATAGTAGATAAGTTCAGTAAGTATTTGCCTTATACAATTGAAGCACGGTATAATCACATTTTACATTGTGATTTCAAACAATTGCTTCAATAGGGTGCCTTTGACTATACACTAACCAAAATAAGCAACTAACCTTTGGTGAGCTGGGGTTCTTTGGCTGCATGTACTTGCCCAGGGCTCCCCGGCACTTCTCCACAACATGCTCCATCTGCAGGTAGCTAGCGGCCGTCAGGTAATTCACTATCTCCTTGGGGCTGAACTGCAGCACACCGGTGTAACAGGACTGGAGCAGCTCACATACCACCGAAGAGCTGTGAAGGACTGACACCTAGAGGGCAAAATAAGAGAGAAAAAAACACACCAAACAGCTATTTTGCTGTTACGTCTCAGATACACTATAAATACAAAAAAGTATGTGGACACCCCTTCAAACGCAATCTCCATAGACATTGGCAGTAGAATGGCCTTACTGAAGAGCGCAGTGACTTTCCACGTGGCACCGTCATAGGATGTCACCTTTTCAACAAGTGAATGTCAAATTTCTGCCCTGTTAGAGCTGCCCCGGTGGTGAAGCACGTAGTGCGTAAAAATCGTCTGTCCTCGGTTGAAACACTCACTACTGAGTTCCAAACTGCCTCTGGAAGCAACCCCAGCACAAGAACTGTTCGTTGGGAGTTTAATTGAAATGGGTTCCATGGCTGAGCAGTCCCACAGAAGCCTAAGATCACTATGCGCAGTGCCAAGCATCAGCTGGAGTGGTGTAAAGCTCACTGCCATTGGACTCTGGAGCAATAGAAACACTTTCTCTGGAGTGATGAATCACGCGTCACCATCTGGAAGTACGACGGCGAATCTGGGTTTGGCGGATGCCAGAACAACTACCTTTACGAATGCAGTGCCAACTGTAAAGTTTGGTGGAGGAGGAATAACGGTCTGGGACGGTTTTTCATGTTTCGGGTTAGGCCCCTTAGTTCCATTGAAGGGAAATCTTAACGCTACAGCATACAAAGACATTCTAGACGATTCTGTGCTTCCAACTTCGCGGCAACAGTTTGGGGAAGGCCCTTTCCTGTTTCAGCATGACAATGAGAGGTCCATACAGAAATTGTTTGTCGAGATCAGTGTGGAAAAACTTGACTGGCCTACACAGAGCCCTGACCTCAACCCCATCAAACACCTTTGGGATGAATTGTAACGCTAACTGCAAGCCAGGCCTAATCACCCAACATCAGTGCCCGACCTCACTAATGCGGTTGTGGCTGAATGGAAGCAAGTCCCCGCAGAAATGTTCCAACATCTAGTGGAAAGCCTCCCTAAAGAGAGGATGCTGTTTTAGCAGCAAGGGGGGGGGGCAACTCCATATTAATGCCCATGATTTTGAAATGAGATGTTCAACATGCCGGTGTCCATATACTTTTGGTCATGTAGTTTTTTTAATGATCAATCGTGTAAGCCATTAGTGTCATATCCTGCAAAACTTGTGATAGAATCTACTATAATGAGGCATAGGACTGGAACCACAGCTGGCATGATAAAACATTTGATAACTTCCCAGACTCAAAGATATGCCTATTAAAACAGTCAGATCATTGAAAGGGTATGTGACAAGAAGTGTCTGTCAGGGGCTAGTACATCTGAAGCTGACACTCAACATTTATCAAACATAACCCAAATAGTGTGCATCACGGTGGCTTTCCCTGGCACCCACCTGCAGTTCAGAGGAGGGGTTGAGCAGGAACTGGTCCCTAAGGAAGGGGGAGCAGGCAGCAAGGACCACTTTGTGTCCACGGAATGTCTGCCTGCCGCTGGCCACTATAGTGATGTCACAGAACTGCTGTCTGGACCTCAGGGAGTTCATGCTCTTCAGGGTGGCGTCACCGTGACCCGGCAACCGGAAACACAGCACCTCCATCTTAGCTACCGTGGAGCCTATAGGAGAGACATGAAGAGGACTCTTGAAATTCTGCAATGATCATAAAAATACAAATATTTTAAAAGGGAACATTTAGCATCTGGATCAACCAAAGGGAACGTGGAACTTTCTTGGGGCTGAACATTTCTCCAGCTAGTCATACTGGCCAAATTCAGACCAGAGAGCAAGCCCCATGGCTGTACAAGAGGCATTATGGTGTCTGACTATACTTCAAAGAGTAAAAGCACAACAGCTCCCATATCTCGGCTTGACATCCAACATTCCCTGTGATTATTAATTGAAGTTAGAGTAGGTGAGGTCATTGTTCGCTCGTTTTGATTTCAAGGCTTGTCAAGCAGGTCACAACGAGTAGCTGAAATCAGCTATATGACATGGCTCTCTATGGCAAAAAAATTACATCAAGCGCCTACTAGCCTAGGTTGAAGATAATCATACATTGTTTTTCGACCTAACTTTAGCTACTAGTTACCTATATCAAATATTATATCTTATTGTTTTATGTGACTATAAAGCTAACGTAATACTACTGCTGCTGTTAACGTTACTAGGTAACGTTAGCAAATGATGCTAGTGCTAACTAGCTAAGGTCAACAGTGCAGGTTTTAAATTTCGCAAACGGTCATGTTATTGTGTATCCAACCACTCGCATAGCTAACGTTACCCAGCTAGGAGTACCTCGCTAGCTAGCTTGTTGCCCCCCTACTAGCCACAGGCCGTTAGCTAGCCGTCGTTTGTGACCTGCCTCGTAAAATAATCGACGTTAGTTTAGTGTTTCCTTACCTGCAACTACTGTAGATATATTTTCCCCTTACTGTATGTTGTGGAGTAACTAGGCACTCAATAACCGGTCATTCATTGTATATTGGCTAGCAAGCCATCTAGCTAACGTTAGTATGTTTACTTTGTTAGCTTGTTTTAAACGAGCGTCAGTAGTTACACAGCCACAAAGTCATAAACCCCGCCTATTTCTACAATTTATCTTCTTAAATTTTGATTTTAAAGCAAACATTAACCACACTGCTAACCTCACGCCTAACATTACATTAAGACCAAAAAAAACGCATATTAGTTTTCATGAATTTTTACGATACAGCTAGCCATTTTCTTTTCAACGAGAGTGGACCAGCACTTCCCGTGACAACTAGTGATGGGCATTCCGGCTCTTTTCAGTGAGCCAGCTCGTTCGGTACAGCTCACCAAAAAGAGCCGGCTCTTTCGGCTCCCAAACGGCTCTGAAAAAAATATGTTTTGTATTTTTTCAAGTCAAACAGTTTGCGATCGTTTGACTATGATTGGGGTTAAAACAATTCTAATTAAATTATTAAATGAAATCATACTCTACCTCAACCACAATGCATGTAAAAATGCATTGGTTTGTTATGAAAAATAATCATATTAAACATTTGCATTTAAAGTATATCTTTTTAATGTATAAACAAAGTGCATATAAATGTAACAATTCAAAACAAAAACAATCTGAACAACATAATAATAGAATATTGCACCATATCAAAGAAAAATAAATAACAATATGCAGAACTGCAACATTCCACTTAAAACATTAAACTGGTCCCTCTTTTCTCTCTCTTCTTTATTGCCATGTTATAACCAGCAGCACACAGCAATGCTGACCATATTTTGCTTTTATGAGAGATTTGCATTCAGAAATGCAAGCTGCCTCACTTTCGAGAGGCTGATGCGGTTTCTTCTCTCAGTAATGATTTGTCCCGTTTTCGAGAAGACCCTCTCAGAGGGAACGGATGTGGCCACTATGCAGAGTCTCCCTGTCATGACTTTAGTAAGCCGTAGGTAGACAGAGGCCTTGTTCTTCCACCAGCTCAGAGGAGGAGGGGCTCCTCCAAACAGGATCGGACCTCCATTATGGCATCTGCTGAGGGATTCCTTTGGGGCTGCATCCCCAGTTGCTCTCTACAACAGCAGAAGTTTGTGGCACTACTGCTGGTGCTTCTGCTCCATCTGATCCCTCTTCTAGTTGCCCTGGTACCTGAGCCAGCTGACTGCTGGGGCTGTCCCTCCCTGCTGCTGAGGTTATTCTTTGAAGAGCCTCATCAATCGTTCTGGCATCACTGAAGGTTAACTTCTTAAACCTGGGGTCAAGTGCAGCGGTTTCTGATAGCACGTGATTATATTCCATTCATGGAACTTTCTGTCCACTGATGAACATAGGGTGTCCATCAACTCTGTCACATGTCCTGTGGTTACATTTGCTTCTCACTGGCTGCTGGCTGTGACTCGCTGCAGACCATTACACAGGAGCAAAATTCTTGAGGCTATCACATAGCTGAAAAGAGAGAACAATAACTTATTAGTTCAGGTTCATGTTTAGTCTACTGATACTACTATTCTCATCTACTGCTCAAATACAGTTGAAGTCGGAAGTTTACATTCACTTAGGTTGGAGTCATTAAAACTCGTTTTTCAACCACTCCACAAATTTCTTGGTAACAAACTATAGTTTTGGCAAGTCGGTTAGGACATCTACTTTGTGCATGACACAAGTAATTTTTCCAACAATTGTTTACAGACAGATTATTTCACTTATAATGCACTGTAACACAATTTCAGTGGGTCAGAAGTTTACTAAGTTGACTGTGCCTTTGAACAGCTTGGAAAAATCCAGACAATTATGTCATGGCTTTAGAAGCTTCTGATAGCCTAATTGACATCATTTGAGTCAATTGGAGGTGTACATGTGGATGTATTTCAAGGCCTACCTTCAAACTCAGTGCCTCTTTGCTTGCTTGACATCATGGGACAATCAAAAGAAATCAGCCAAGACCTCAGAAAAACAATTGTAGACCTCCACAAGTCTGGTTCATCCTTGGGAGCAATTTCCAAGCGCCTGAAGGTACCACATTCATCTGTACAAACAATAGTACGGAAATATAAACACCATGGGACCACGCAGCCGTCATACCGCTCAGGAAGGAGACGCGTTCTGTCTCCTAGAGATGAACATACTTTGGTGAGAAAAGTGCAAATCAATCCCAGAACAACAGCAAAGGACCTTGTGAAGATGCTGGAGGAAACAGGTACAAAAGTATCCATATCCACAGTAAAGAGTCTTTTATCGACATACCTTGAAAGGCCGCTCAGCAAGGATGAAGCCACTGCTCAAAACCGCCATAAAAAAGCCAGTCTACGGTTTGCAACTGCACATGGAGACAAAGATCGTACTTTTTGGAGGAATGTCCTCTGGACTGATGAAACAAAAATAGAACAGTTTGGCCATATTGACCATCGTTATGTTTGGAGAAAACAGGGGGAGGCTTGCAAGCCGAAGAACACCATCCCAACCGTGGAGCACAGGGGCTGGCAGCATCATGTTGTGGGAGTGCTTTGCTGCAGAAGGGACTGGTGCTTCACAAAATAGATGGCATCATGAGGAAGGGAAATGATGTGGATATATTAAAGCAACATCTCAAGACATCAGTCAGGAAGTTAAAGCTTGGTCGCAAATGGGTCTTCCAAATGGACAATGACCCCAAGCATACTTCCAAAGTTGTGGCAAAATGGCTTAAGGACAACAAAGTCAAGGTATTGGAGTGGCCATCACAAAGCCCTGACCCCAATCCTCTAGAAGATTTGTGGGCAGATCTGAAAAAGTGTGTGCGAGCAAGGAGGCCTACAAACCTGACTCCGTTACACCAGCTCTGTCAGGAGGAATGGGCCAAAATTCACCCAACTTATTGTGGAAGGCTACCCAAAACGTTTGACCCAAGTTAAACAATTTAAAGGCAATGCTACCAAATACTAATTGAGTGAATGTAATCTTCTGACCAACTGGGAATGTGATAAAATAAATAAAAGCTGAAATAAGTCAAATTACTATTATTCTGACATTTCACATTCTTAAAATAAAATGGTGATCCTAACTGACCTAAGACAGGACATTTTTACTAGTATTAAATGTCAGGAATTGTGAAACTGAGTTTAAATGTATTTGGCTAAGGTGTATGTAAACTTCCGACTTCAACTGTACATATACAGTATAATACTGGATTAAATAATGATGTAGTAATAACTGTTTACTGTTCCTCTCTACACTGATCTCCACAGTGACCTGCTCAAAGGGTTCCAGGACTCTGCACACCTCCTCCACCACCTCCCATTCCTCTTGGGTCAGAGCATCAACAGGTGCATTGATAATGGCCAGGGTAGAGATGATGGCATCCTTTGACTCAAGAAACCGCTTCAACATATAAAATGTTGAATTCCACGTTGTAGTGCAGTCTTGTTTAGGCCTCAGCTCAGGCACCCCCACCTGGCGTTGTGTAGACTTTAGTTTTTCAGCACCTACTGTGCTCCTGTGGAAGTATTCCACAGCTGCTTTCACTTTGTCCACAGTGGGCTTCATCACCTTCAGAGCATCTCTTACAATCCGGTTGATTGTGTGGGCAAGACATGGATGATGGGTCCATTTAAAAATGTCCCACATGGTTATGTTAGCTGCATTGTCACTAACACAACATACCACTTTTCCATCTACTTGCCACTCTCAACAGTTCCTCTGCCAAGTTCTGAGGTGTGTCTGTCGCTGAACTCTTAGCAGTCCAGAAGACAGCTAGACATCGAAAAATCTTCAATGAAGTGACCAATGAACCAAAGATGCGTGGGGGAGGGCTGAGCCAACTCACTCACAGTCACACACTTAGCAGCCGAGGAGAGAGAGGAAGGACAGCTGTGAAAACAACAGAATAGGGGTTTCCTGCTTGGAATTGTGTACATTGGATTTAGACTATTGCTATAATTTCTAAAACCTCTGTCCTCCACGATTGAAAATGGCTGGAAATCAGTGGCAATCATTTTAGCCAATGCAATATCAATTTGGCCTTGTTTTGCTACAGACCTAGACTTTGGCATAAACTGGTCCATAGAAGACTGCATTGCTGTGGGTCGCAGAGTAGGCCTACTTGACTGAGTGGATATATCACCACGTGTGGACTCCACCACTATCACTAGCAGGCCCGCTAGTTTCTCGAAGCTCCGCTCCAGCTAGCTTCACAGTTGGGTACACAGTTCGCATATGCCGGTGTAGGTTTTATATGAGATTTTGTTTTGGCAAATTCTACATTATTAAAATGCATCCAAATGCTACTGTGCTTCGGACTCATTTTCCAGCTGTTTTCACAGCTGTCCGTCCTTCCTCTCTCTCCTCGGCTGCTAAGTGTGTGACTGTGTGAGTTGGCTCGGCCCTCCCCCACGCATCTTTGGTTCATTGGTTGACACTGCGTGTCTGATTGACAGTGTAACGGCTGTCGTCTTCCTCCTCGTCTGAGGAGGAGAAGTTTGAAGGATCGGAGGACCAATGCGCAGCGTGGTACGTATCCACACTACAAAACAGGCTACATAAATATGGTTCCCAATCAGAGACAATGACTAACACCTGCCTCTGATGGAGAACCATATCAGGCCAAACAAGAAACCCCACATAGAAACCGAAAACATAGACTGCCCACCCCAACTCACGCCCTGACCATACTAAAACAAAGAAAAACCAAAAGAACTATGGTCAGAACGTGACAGACAGGAACAACAGGTGAGGCTGTTAGTCTGAGCAGACAGTCAGAATGAATGTGTGTGCGGTTGAGCATTTAGGCCTATTTTAATTTTTTTCTCAGTTCTTTGAATGAGTTAATTCTATTCATTTAAATCTCTTGATTATTCATATCTTAAAATAAAAATTATAAAAAGATTCAGATTTTCTGATATGCGAGCCGGCTCCCAACGTTCACCTACAAGAGCCATCTCTTAGAGCCGACTCGTTTGCGAAGGACCTCACTAGTGACAACACAATGTACCTAACTAGCAGGTCAACTTTTTATTAAAGGGGAAGACACAAAAAGCAATTTCTGTAAACTTAAGTCACGAATCATGTTTTGGAGTAAGCAGCCTAAAGTATCTTTATCCTCAACATACAGTGAGTTAGGGATGGTTGTCAAACGTAATTTTTTTTGCTTTGGGGAGGGTTGTGGTTTTTTATTGGGTACAGGGGAGGGTAGTGCATTTTCCCCTGATTTACATTAGCCATTTTGCAGGATTTACTATATAATGTCTTTCATATAGCCACATTTCTCATCTGCTTGCATCGCCTCCCATATCAAGGTGTTTTGGTGCTTCCCTTATGCACTACGCTTTTCTGCATGCTTACTATACCACAGATCAATACCCTAATAGTCTACCCTAATAGTCTAACTGACTATCCTGCCCTCTATCCATAGCAACAATAATGGTCAGTGGATCATTTGTCCAGATTTGCAATAGGCTAAGTAGCAATCATAACACACATAAAATCATTCAAATCTACCCCATTTTCTATATTAATAGCCAATAGGCAGCAGAGGCCAGGTGCGCATGAAAGAACAGTGAAGACAAGTAGCTGAAAAAGATCCCCTATTGATCTTGTTTAGGGACAATACAACGATCCTACATAGAATGGCCTACAGCACCACACAGTTCTGGGTCTAACCTTGGAAGATTATAGAAAGGCACAGTAGCAGGCCAGTCTGGCTGTATTTTTACTTCTGATTACCTACCGATGCGCTGTCTGTTGCCTCTCATAATTCTTCCAAATCGTACTCTGATCATATAGGCCTATGCTTCCAGCCAGGCCCAGTTATTCAGGGAAGCTTAACACGTCCTACCCCCTTTTCCGATCTGAGCGGCTATTCATGAACATAACGCTTCAATACAGCCTAAATATTTGTCATTTAACTTTTAAAATGCATTACCTATTATGCGTGGCATAAACACATTTAGTCACAATGATTTACTCTGATCAGGATACTTCAAAAGTTCATCCCCTTCACTAACACAATTCCAGTATCCAAACTGCACAACAGCCATTCGATTCATGGAAAGAGACATTGTTACAAAACACCAAAAAGTTTAATGACATTGGGAGATTGTCAAACAAAGTATATCTGTTTGTCGAGATTGACATACTCTACTTGATTGTGGTGCTGAAAACGCAAACCTTGATGATAATCCCCCAAAATCGGTAATCCTATGCAGTTATGCATTGCTTATTTGGTTTTGTGGTGCATTGGCACATAAGCATGTTGGTGGAAAATTCGTTGCATATACAGTAACCAGTCAAACGTTTGGACACACCTACTCATTCAAGGATTTTTCTTTATTTTTACTATTTTCTACATTGTAGAATAATAGTGAACACATCAAAACTATGAAATAACACATATGGAATCATCCTGTAACTAAAAAAGTGCTAAACAAATCAAAATATGTTATATTAGAGAATCTTCAAATAGCCACCCTATGCCTTGGTGAGTTTTGCACACACTTGGCATTCTCTCAACTAGCTTCATGGAATGCATTTCAATTAACAGGTGTGCCTTGTTAAGTTAATTTGTGGAATTGATTTCTTTCTTAATGCGTTTGAGCAAATCAGTTGTGTTGTGACAAGGTAGGGGTGGTATAGAGAAGATAGGCCAATTTGGTAATTTTTTTATTTTGTTTATTTAACCTTTATTTAATTTGGCAAGTCAGTTAAGAACAAATTCTTATTTACAATGACTACATACACCGGCCAAACCTGGATGACGCTGGGCCAATTGTGCGCTGCCCTATGGTACTCCCAATCATGGCCGGTTGTGATACAGCCTGGATTCGAACCAGGGTGTCTGTAGTGACGCCTCAAGCACTGAGATGCAGTGCCTTAAACCTCTGCGACACTCGGTAGTCCTATACCAAATACCAAGTCCATATTATGGCAAGAACAGCTCAAATAAGCAAAGAGAAACGACAGTCCATCATTATTTTACGACATGAAGGTCAGTCAATACAGAACATTTCTTCAAGTGCAGTCGCAAAAACCATCAAGTGCTATGATGAAACTGGCTCTCATGAGGACCACCACAGGAAAGGAAGACCCAGAGTTCCTCTGCTGCAGAGGATAATTTCATTTGAGTTAAATAAATGCTTCACATAGTTAAAGTAACAGACACATCTCAACATCAACTGTTCAGAGGAGACTGAGTGAATCAGGCTTTCATGGTCGAATTGCTGCAAATAAACCACTATTAAAGGAAACCAATAAGAGGAAGAGACTTGATTGGGCCAAGAAACATGAGCAATGGACATTAGACCAGTGGAAATATTCTCTTTGGTCTGATGAGTCCAAATTTGAGATTTTTGGTTCCAACCGGTGTCTTTGTGATATGCAGAGTAGGTGAACGGATGATCTCCACATGTCTGGTTCCCACCATCAAGCATGGAGGAGGGAGGTGTGATGGTATGGGAGTGCTTTGCTGGTGACACTGTCAGGGATTTATTTAGAATTCAAGGCACACTTAACCAGCATGACAACCACAGCATTCTGCAGCGATACGCCATCCCATCTGGTTTGCGCTTAGTTGGACTATCATTTGTTTTTCAACAGGACAATGACCCAACACACCTCTAGGCTGTATAAGGGCTATTTGACCAAGGAGAGTGATGGTGCTGCATTAGATGACCTGGCCTCCACAATCACCCGACCTCAACCCAATTGAGATGGTTTGCGATGAGTTGGACCGCAGATTGAAGGAAAGCAGCCAACAAGTACTCAGCATATCTGGGAACTCCTTCAAGACTGATGGAATAGCATTCCTCATGAAGCTGGTTGAGAGAATGCTAAGAGTGTGCAAAGCTGTCTTCAAGGTAAAGGGTGGCTACTTTGAAGAATCTCAAGTATAAAATATATTTTGATTAGCTTCCCGAGTGGCGCAGTGGTCTAAGGCACTGCGGTCTAAGGCACTGCATCAAAGTGCTAGCTGTGCCACTAGAGATTCTGAGCTCGAGTCCAGGCTCTGCCGTGACCGGGAGACCCATGGGGCGGCGCACAATTGGCCCAGCGCGGTCAGGGTTAGGGGAGGGTTTGGCCAGCAGGGATGTCCTTGTCCCATCGCACGCTAGCAACTCCTGTGGTGGGCCCGGGCAGAGTGCACGCTGACACGGTCGCCAGGTGTACGGTGTTTTGTCCAACACATTGGTGCGGCTGGCTTCTGGGTTAAGTGGGCATTGTGTCAAGAAGCAGTGCGGCTTGGTTGGGTTGTGTTTCGGAGGATGCACGGCTCTCGACCTTCGCCTCTCCCGAGTCTGTACGGGAGTTGCAGCGATGAGACAAGACTGTAACTACCAATTGGATACAATGAAATTGGGGAGAAAAAGAGGTTTTAAAAAATGTATATATATTTTGATTTGTTTAACACTTTTTTGGTTACTACATGATTAGTTTTGATATCTTCACTATTATTCTACAATGTAGAAAATAGTAAAAAATATATATAAGAAAAACCCTTGAATGAGTAGGTGTGTCCAAACTTTTGGACTGGTACTGTATTTTATATAATTATAGCTTCAAAATGTTGAAAAACAGATTCCCCCTAGCTAATCATTATCTGCAGCCAGCTCTCATCTTCTTTATTGTTCTTCATTGAGGTTTAGCGGCGGTTGTCATCTAATAAATGTTGCATTACCGCCACCTACTCGAATGGAGTACAACTCCCTTATACTTTGCTTGAATTATTATTATTTATTTTTTAATCAACAAATACCCTACATTCACTAAAAACCCACCTCTGCTATTTAAATCTGTCTAGTCCTACCTCAGGTCAACAGCCTAAAAGTACGGGACACCACCAGTCAATACACACCATAACTTTGACATCAAGTCTCGTACACCCAAATACCTCTCTGCAGCTGCCACCGCAACCTCAATTTTCTGCGATTTACGTTCCATCCCTGCAATACAGTTGATAACCATAGCTATAAATGCAAAAAATCTAATTTTACTGAAGCATATTGTCACGCCCTGGCCTTAGTATTCTTTGTTTTCTTTATGTTTTTTAGTTAGGTCAGGGTGTGACATGGAGAAGGTATGTGTTTTGTAATGTCTAGGGGTGTTGTATGTGTATGGGGCAGAGTTAGAGTAGTGTTGTCTAGTTATGTCTATGGCTGCCTAGATTGGTTCTCAATCAGAGACAGCTGTCATTCATTGTCTCTGATTGGGAGCCATATTTAAGGCAGTCATAGGCAGTAGGCTTTTGTGGGGTGTTGTCTATGTTGAACGTTTGTTGCTTGTCTGTGCACTTACATTTTTTAGCTTCACGTTTTGTTAGTTTGTGTATAGTGTTCGTTTTCGTGTTTTTCTCTCTTCCAAAATAAAGAGATGTATTCTGCACACGCTGCGCCTTGGTCCTCCCTCTCTCACAAAGACGATCGTGACACATATATAACTTGTTGGCCTATCACTCTGTACTGTGTGGGGGAAATTCTACCTTTAACTAAGATGAGGAGAGTCAAAGTCAATAATCAATCAAGGTATTACTTTTATTAAAAACATTATAATAAGGAGGCTGGTCACACCATCCACGCAGGTGAAATGGAGTGAGAGCCTGCTGTACAAAGAGTACAGGAGTATTTATATAGTCAAGCTACCCCATGCAAGAATCTGCAAAACACGTGACCCTATGTATGTGTATGTGAGGGAGACAGACACCTGGGTGAAAAGGTTGCCTCAATCTGTCACAAATGAGTGAGGACAATAGGGGCCAGAATGACAGGAAGTCACTCCAGACATACTTCCTCTAAAAGTAGCTCCACAGTTCCCCCAAATTGGACAAGCAAGCGCCTTTGACTGTCGGCTCAGATGATGTATGGTCGTACTGGTCACACACACAAACACACAAAACATGAATCTTTCGCACAGAAATAGGCTCCAAACGGAACAGTAGTTCTATCACTGGTGTGCGGAATATAACACTTTGCCCTGTCTCCAGTTAAGCTAAGAGGAACCAGTTAGTTTCTGTCAGCTCTTGGCTGAGTGGCCAGACATTACAGGGTCATGCTACACACACAGAACAGTTAGAACAGGCCTCTTATTAATACACACACACTTTACTATTTTATATGAGTTAGTTTCTTTATCAATCTCAATCTCAATCCCAATGCCTAGGCTTAAATCATTATATTTCAGTACACAAGCATTAGTAATGTTTAACAGAAAATGCCCTCACAACTGGTACAGATCTACTACTCACACCACTCCTCTCAGGGTCCCTCCCTCTTGACCCATCTTCCTCTACTTTCATCACTGCCTCAGCATACAACTTCTGCACTACTCTAACTCTGGAAACAACCTGCCTCTCTCACACCTGGCATTTCTGATCTCCAGCCACATGGACACCCCTACAATGAACACATACCACCACTACTTTCCACAATGCTACTCCTTCCTTTGTCTCATGCCCTTTTGCACACTTCTCACACGTAGGAACCTCCCTCCTACACACTGATGTCACATGCCCATAAGCTTGACACCTGTATCAATGTAATGTATTCAGCACAAAAGCTTGTACGGGATAACGTATATCCTACAATCACTTTGTTGGGAAGACTCAACATCAAAACTCAAAAGAACAGACAACGACTCTTCTATTTTATCTGCGTCACACCAAACGATGAGCATCACAAACACTTGGAATCTTCCCCTTCAGTTGGTCAACTTTCACATTTACCGCTACCCTAGTAATCACTCCTTTCAATGGCGCCCTTTTCCTGAAAGCAAAACAATTCACATATCTTGTCCCCACTCGTTTAACGCCGAGCGCCTGCTCCCTCTGACCAGCAGAAACACAAACAATGAATCACCAAACCACTTCTGGTTACCACCGATTCCACAGCGCCCTACTTACTCTGTTTTCACCCACCCTGAAAACACAAATGTATCAGCCGAAAGGCAAGGGGCCACTTTTTCCAAAAATGTTCCTCCTACCGTCACAGACTCATCTGTATCCTGACCCTGGGTGCAAGCCTCGGGCTCCGAGAACTTCACCACACCTAGCCCCTCCGACTTCAAGGAGCGGTTTCCCTGCGTGGCATCGACTGTGACACAAAACTATGCTGAAGTGGTAAAGTCGATATGTACGTTTATAAACAAAGGGCTTCTATAGCTGTTATTTTTTATTATTATTTTGCAGTTCAGTTTCTGAGGGGGAAGGGTGCGCATTTTTTTTTACTGTTCCCCGGGGAGGGTCATGTGAAAAATACATGTATTACACCTTGTGGACCAGCCCCCCCTTTGTAAATTTCGAATTGCTCCTTACTATTGAAAAAAATAAAATTATAATACCTTTTTTACTCTGCATTCTTGGGAATGGCTCAGAAGCAAGCATTTCATGGTTAAGTCTACACCAATTGTATTCGGCGCATGTGACAAATAACATTTGATTTGGCCATCATACATTATAATTAGGTAAGTAATAAAACAATTGACTGTTTCTTCAACCATTGGATTGGATCATACATCGTTTTAGAACAATGCATATTAATTTTTTTGACAACTTTTACTACACTACATTCCAAAAGAAAAGTATGTACTGATTACTCCATACATTTTCCCTGACACCCAAAAGTACTCGTTACATTTTGAATGCTTAGAAGAACAAGAAAATGGTCCAAATGCACATACTTATCAAGAGAACTCTGGTCATCCCTACTGCCTCTGATCTGGTGGACTCAAACACACATGCTTAGTTTGGAAATTATGTCTGAGTGTTGGCGTGTGCCCCTGGCTATCCGTAAATAAATTAAAAAAACAAGCAAATGGTGCCGTCTGGATTGCTTAATATAAGGAATTTGAAAGGATTTATATTTTTACTTTTGATACTTAAGTATATTTTAGCGATTACATTTTGTGAAGCATGGTTTTGTTCTCTTTTAACATAAATATATGCCTTAGGACATGTTAATCACAAAACATAGCGTGACTGCAGAAAAGCTGTTGTTAATCTAGGGTGTCGACTGGGCAAACCACAAGGTTGAGACAAGACGGAAAAATGCTGAATAACAAGAAAACAAGAAGTGAGGAATGTGTAGGGAAAATGCTGAATAACAAGAAAACAGGAACTGAGGAATGTGTAGAAACCAACAAATCAGCTCAATCTTCACAAACACCATTCCGGACATTTGAATCCTGAGTGCTGTGTCTGGGCACCTCCGATAGGCTAGCAAGTTTAAACCACGCTAAGCCGCTACTGTGACAGGCCAACTCTAAAGTTGGAACTACCTCTGTCACAGTATAAAAGAAGATGTCTGTACTATTTCAGTCAGTTCTCTGCTTTACCCTGCGTGGTGATACAGTGAACCCATATATACGAAAATTGCATTTACCATTTATCCCTTGTGTTAAATAAATATAATTATAGTATATTCGGTGACTCTAAATCACATTTTATCCTGATACCAGATTTGATTGACGCAACCTTTTACAATTTACTTTTGATAGTTATATATTTTTAAAACCAAATACTTCTACTCAAGTAATATTTTACCTGGTGGCTTGCACTTTTACCTGAGTCATTTTCTATTAAGGTATCTTTACTTTTACTCAAGTATGACAATTAGGTACACTTCCACCACTGTCAATGACAAAAATACGCCTTTTTCTATTAATATTTTACACGTTTTGTGTACAGTTATGTGCTGTTCTCAATGACGATATGTCTTGTGCTCATTACTCCCCTCCCCCACGGTCATTTACTTTGTACTAACAAAGATTATCCATTATACTGTCCAGATACTCGAGTTGCCGCTCTAACAATGAAAATAAATGTCTACAAAAAAAGGAAGGCAATCGGGAGACCAGATCAGGTGGGACCATTCTGGCCAATGAGGACAGATACTTGTGTGAACGACTGGCACTCTCCGACATAAAGTGTCCTTCCCAAAAGTTGCTGGGATGTGATGTGTCCTACTTATATCGTTACACCTAAGCATTACGGAACGTCTAGTCGATCAAATAAACCACACGTAGCAAATTACATTTGCTGTGAACCAAAGTCGACACTCTCATTGACATCCATAAAAAAAATCTATGCTTGGTGAGCGAAAAAAATACCACCTGCTGAAGAAAACTGATTTTGGGCCCAGTAATCCGTTTGCCTTTTCCTCTGGTAATACTGGGCTTGTTCGACATTGCAGCCGACGGTGCAGGCAACTGCCGATTGACTGATCTATAAATAACCACTCATTATTATTTGTAGTCAGTATTATTTCTAGTCAGTCAGTTACAATGTACCCATGATACATTACGGTTTTTAATTTTTGATCCTCTCGAACACGGCAACTGCTTTGAATTAGTTTTTACATTGGTCCGTGCTGTGCGGTATCTTGCGACATCCCTACTCTATTGAGGTTTAAATAAAACATGTAGGGTTAATATAGGGGAGATCCCAAATAGCATGACCTTTTTACAATGGGGTTTTTACTGACAATAGATCTACAAGTTTGTTCTTCAGTAGCATGGCGATTGCACCCTACACATACAGTATCTGCCTCTTATTCCAGTACCTGGTTCGAGTCCAGGCCGTATCACAACCGGCCGTGATTGGTGGTCCCATTGGGTGGAGCACAATTGGCCCAGCGTCGTCCAGGTTTGGCCGGTGTAGGCCGTCTCATTGTAAATAAGAATTTTTTCTTAGCTGACTTGCTTAGTTAAATAAAGGTTAAATAAAAAATAAAAAAATACCCCTGCACATTGTAAATATGGTTCTTCTTCCTCTGTGGGTTTTATGGCAGACCACAACCCCAAAAGGTGTATTACCGCCACCAACTGGACGGGGTTGAAAAAAACAAGGTAAAAATAAATAAAAAACACATGCCTGATAGGAAAAACTAACTTAATCCAGCCCCCCCCCCCCCCCCCCCCCATGAAATAAAATAAATAAATAAAAACACATTGACAAAACCAAAAACTCCCACTTCTTCCTTCCTTTAAATGTCCATATCTCCGTTGTCAGGCTCTATGACCTGAGAGGGTGGTATGACTTGTGACAATACTCCATGCAACTCCTCCGTGAAGTCTTTCAGTCCCAGGAACCGTTCCGCTGCATCAACAATTATATTTATTTTCCTGGACTTCCTCTCCACCTTGGCAGTGCCATTAATCACCATAGCTATAAAGGCCACAAAGTCCACCTTCTTAACCTTTAACATGTCTGGGTCCTGCTGTTGAACGGCAACCCCTGCAGCCTTCAGTGAAGGCCTATCCACCACCATGGACTCTTCAGGAGCACCGTTTGAACCCTCAACCCTTTTAACAGCTGCTGCATATGAAATGCTCTGGACAGTCTTGACTTTGACCACATTCCGAAGAAACGGCTTCATGGTTCCCACCACAATTGTAACATGTCACATTTTCATCACGTTTAAAACACATATGATCTTTTCCACAATTTGAACATCTCGGCTTCTCCCTTATACAAACACTTGAAACATCTTCAAAAGCTTTACAATGAACGCACTGCATTGTTCTTGGAACAATTCGTCCGACGAGCATCAATCACACCAGGAATATTTTAAATCTCTGCAACATCAACTGGCCACGAAACGCCAGATATTACCCCCTTGAGGGGTTCCGAAGAGACACACAGGACACATCAAACTTCTCAAATTGCGTGAGAGGCAACACACGCTCCTTCTGATCCTCAGAAAATCAAAAAATCTGAATAAGTCTGCCTCTTGTAATCCTCACTGCCTTCACTTTACCCAGCACTCTCTCCACCAGTTTGAATATATCAAATTAATTATTCAAAATTGGTCATTCAATCAGCTGCTCCTCATTAAGAAAACGTACTCCTACAAGATACGAAGGGACATTCTCATTACTATATGCTACTTTGCTCCATTTTCTATTCTTTTGAACAATATTCAAATTCTTCTTGATTCCCCCGCCATTTTATTCACACTCCACATTAGCTTCTGCTTCCGCCATCTTTTCACACTGACCCTGTAAATTGCTTTTCTTGTTATTTCTTATTTTTATTTCTTGTGTGTTTTTGTTCTAACTTAGGTTATTTTTGCTACATTCAGTGGCAACCTGTCATTTGAGCCCCACATGTTAAGCTAAAAAGAATACAAATAATACATAAAATGTTTTATTCTGTTTTGCATGTTATTTTGACATTAATACGTGTCACATATCAGTTTGCAAACAATAAAAAAAATGTTTTATTGAGTTAATAAAGCCACATACAAACATGGTCTCTTTTGTCTTTCTTGAGTAAGGCAGTGTTTCAGCCTTGCTCAGTGCTTTCTGTGGTGGGGCAGTCAGTGGAAAATACGGAGCGTAGGGGTTGGTAATGTTCTCTAGTTGCACCGTGATTGGCTCAGTGTTATGTCACTCACTACAATATCGCAAAATCGACAAGGACAGCTCAAAAATTCAAGCCCCTTGGGTGCTGCCATAGAGTTTCATTAGAAGTGTCCATCCATTTGCCACAGATGAAAGGACATCAAATCATGTTATATCTACCGTAGCTTTGACTGGACTGATCATGTCAACGTCATACTTTCACAATCTTAGCTAGCAAGCTAGACAAGCAGTCATCATCATGTATCACGTCGACAATCTACTGGAAAATCCTTTTCCATCCTTGTCATATGAAGAGCAATTATAGATAAAACGGATCGATGCTCATCTGCTATTGGACATAAACATTACACAACAAGTTGTACATCGTAAATGTAACAATGAGTGGTTTGGAAGGAATCAATGGCTAACTGCAAGGATTTCAAATAAATCACTAGCCTGCTATTCAGTGATGTGAGTGTGTGGTCCAAGTCGGGTTTAAGGGTCTCTTTTTCAAGCTTAAACGGATAAACATTCACATGCCATGAGCCAGAAAAGGTTGAACACATTGGCCATGCTGTCAATCCAGCATGACTTATGCCGAGTTCAAAACAACTGGAAACCTGTAACTGGGAAACCTCAGACTTCAGTGAGTTCAAGACAACTGGGAACTCTGAATAAAACGGTCTCTGACTGGGAAAATACGTTTTGAACAGTTATCCAACTTGGAATTCCAAGCTGGGAACTTTGACCTCTTTCTAGAGCGCCGACCTGAAGATCACATACGTCATGATTCAACCTTGTTCTTTTCAGAGTTCCTAGTGGTCTTGAAAGCACCATTAATCCAGAGAATGCTAGACTTTGATGACAAAGTTGCGCCACCTTCCTGTTCAAGTGAGCACAGCACGTCAAGGTGAGTCCAAAAATTTATTGTATGCTGCTGCATAAATGATGTAGTATGTCAGGGAGGTAGGTATACTGTAGCTAAGAAAGTAATATTAAGTGTATGTTGTGTAGCAAGCTGTAAGTAGCCCATGTGACTTACCCTAATAATTTGGTCCCTTTCCCCCTCATAACTTAGCCTACTGTTCTGACTTGGTGATGCACATGTTGCCTAAAGCCTGTTTTAGAGAAATGTAATCATTGAATATTATAAAAGCTTTCATTTTCTGCTTGTATGCCCCCTTTATTTATCCTACGGTTCTGACTTGGAGTACAAGGAGAATACTGTAAGAATGGCCCATGTTCTGAATTGTGTCGCTGTACATTTCAAAAGTGCTGAAGAAATAGTTATATTGACTATGTCTGTCCTAGCTCGCTTATTAATGTCTTAATCAAAATTACAGATTGCCTCTTATCAAGGAAAAAAAATGTCACCACCAACTGACCCTACACCAATATACCACAGTTTCATAAAAATAAAAAACACCACCCCTTTCCTCTACTTTCCTCCCTAACTGATCCTACACCAGCCTGATGGCCTGGGAGGATGGGACTATTTCGTTCAACAAACACACCTTGTAACTCTTCTGCAATAAAACCTCACACTGTCACGCCCTGACCTAAGAGATCCTTATTCTTATTCTTCTCTATGTTTGGTTAGGTCAGGGTGTGACTCGGGTGGAAATTCTATGTTTTCTGTTTCTTTGTTTTTGGCCGAGTGTGGTTCCCAATCAGAGGCAGCTGTCTATCGTTGTCTCTGATTGGGGATCATACTTAGGCAGCCCTTTTTCCCACCATTAGGTTGTGGGATCTTGTTTTCTGTTTTCTGACAGAACTGTACGTTTTCGATTTTGTTTGAGTGTGTTTTGAATTAAAATCATGAACACTTTCCATACTGCGCTTTGGTCTACTCGTTCTACCACCAACGAGAGCCGTTACACATATACCCAAGTACTTCTCTGCAGGTGCCACCACAAAATCTGTTTTCTGTCATGGTCATCATTTCACATTGGTTACATATACATGCTACAAAATCCACCTTTTTCACAATAAGTGTATCCAAATCACTTGATTGACGTTTAACATTTGCAACGTTTAACAATATCTTCAGAATTGTGGCCTCTTGCCCCTTCAACGCTCTTCACCGCCTCCACATACTGTAGGAGATTTGCTGTACAGCCCTGATCCTTGACACCTCAACCTCTTTCATCCAAAAAATTTCACTTCTTGCATTGCATCAGGTTTTGCACGAACGCTCTCCCAGCGTATCTTATCTTTCCATAGGGTGGTAAATACTCGTCAAACATCAATAATACAGATACACTTTGGTCCTTTTCCCATTCTCCATACGGGTCAAGTGACGTGCATGAACTACTCCTGGAATTTTTAGCCCAAGATATTGACTATCACTGTCAAGCGGGAGGCCAGAGATAACACGTTTTACCAGTGCCCTGCTCTAAAAATCAAAGCTGTTCAATTCATGTGTCGATAATTTTGTGAGCCACAATGCACGCTCCTTTTGCTCGTTAGATACACACGATGTCAACACCATACCACTCCTTTGTTACTTTGACTGTATCCTCTTTCCCCAATGCCTTCTTCACCATCCTCATGACTTCAAAATGGTTTCCCAAATAAACATCTTTATCCAAAAAACATGCTCCAACAAGCAACGATTCATCAGACTCATTTTCCACAACAATTTTAGCCCTTTTTGTTCCATTGTTGGACTTCGCTGTTGGACTTCGCTGTTGTCCACTCATCTTTCTGGGCTTCACTGTTGTCCACTCATGTTTCTTGGGCCCAGGGTTTTTTCTATAGAGCCAAAAAGTTCAACGTACGTATCAGTAGGATCGAAAGAAAATCCATACGTACATTTTTAGGATCGTAAGAAAAGCCATGTGTGATTTTTACTTTTTCAAATTTTTCCTTTACATCTCCCTTTACTCGGTAACAGATATATTTAATGCGTACAAACGTTCGTCAGTAATGTGGCATCTGAAAAGGACATGAACCAAGCATAGCTAGTCGAAGTTAGCTAGTCAATTAAGCAACACTAGCCCAGATGTTAGAGTATACAGCTTCTGGTTTCCTTTACAAATTAGAACTGCATTCAATAACGACGTTATACCAGTAGATGACGTAGTACAGCCTTCAGCCTTCAGCAAATTACTTGTGTGAGAATGAAAAAGACACAGAAAAGCCTTGTCTAGAATAATCGCCTGATCTGTCAAGAGTTTCAAGTTCCATGGTGTCCACATCAACAAATGATCATGGTCCAAACACACCAAGACAGTCGTGAAGAGGGCACGACAACACCTGTCCCCCTCGGGAGACTGAAAAGATTTGTCATGGGTCCCCAGATCCTTAAAAAGTTCTATAGCTGCACCATCGAGAGCATCCTGACCGGTTGCATCACTGCCTGGTGAGGGTAGTGCGAATGGCCTAGTACAGTTCCTGCCATCCAGGACCTATATACTAAGCGATGTCAGAGGAAGACACAAAAAATCGTCAAAGACTCCAGTCACCCAAGTCATAGACTGTCCTCTCTGCTACCACACGGCAAGTGGTACCAGAGCGTCAAGTCTAGGTCCAAAAGGCTCCTTAACTGCTTCTACCCCCAAGCCATAAGACTGCTGAACAATTAATCAAATGGTCACCCAGACTATTTACATTGACCCCCAACCCCTTTTGTTTTTACACTGCTGCCACTCACTGTTTATTATCTATGCATAGACACTTTACCCCCACCTACATTTATAAATTACCTTGACTAACCTGTATCCCCGCACATTGACTCGGTACCGGTACCCCCCGTACCTCTGGTACCCCCTCGTTATTGTTATATTTTTACTTTACTTTTTATTTTATTTTCACTTTTGTTTATTTAGTAAATATTTTGACTCTAATTCACAGTAATGTCTACAGCTGTTTACGCTAAGCCTACGCAATGCTGTTGTGTGTTATTTAATGGTAATATAATTTCATAATTCGTTTTTATATCCGCGTGGGCTATTGTGGTGATCATGTAACCTAATGAATCACACTTTTTCCAGTATTTGGGAGCACGGACTGTAGACCTTGTATTAGGCATTTTGACTAGTGAATTGTATTAGTGAATTCCACTCTGTATGTAAGCTTGTTATAGCCATTTGCGTTGCACACCGTTATCACGCAGAGGCTATATCCAATTCAATAAATGAGACAAAAAAAATATTGATTTAGTCTTGGCTATAACCTGTCCTGGGTGAAATAGCCAAGGGGTCCCATATGGTCTAGACTATCTATAGCCTATTCTTATTGCCAGATCTGTTTTCCCTATCAGCCATTGCACATGCTTCTTCAACTATTTTTTTGAACACTTATTTAGAGGCTATATTTAGAGGCTTGTGACAGTCTCTGTTTAAGGGGAGCCCTATAATAAAAACAGTTATAAAACACAAATAGAATTCTAAAAGGATTCTGCAAGACACCAGTACCCAAAATTATAGCCTAAATTACAATGACTACAAGTTGAAGGCCTATTTTTTTATTTGGATAGGCCTACATAAAACATTGAATTATTAAAGTGATAAGATAAAGAACTTTGGGGAATTTAGATAATTTTGAATACACATGAATTTCAACAAACAAATGGCTGTTCTATTCTCATTGATTTAGTTCCTACTACAACTGACTGAACTGAATGAAGGATGAATTAAATGTTCTATTATGTTGGAATGACGAGTTGCACGCATCATGCATGCTCTGCACTTTATTTGGCTAGTAGGCAAATAGGCCTACATTAGGGTATAATGACTCTATGACTGCATGCCTCCAGAAGGGGTGCTTTTCCGAAGGCGCATGTGTAACAGTATAACTTTAGACCGTCCCCTCGCCCCGACACGGGCGCGAACCAGGGACCCTCTGCACACATCAACAACAGTCACCCACGAAGCGACGTTACCCATCGCTCCACAAAAGCCGCGGTCCTTGCAGAGCAAGGGGAAACCCTACTTCAAGTCTCAGAGCAAGTGACGTAACTGATTGAAACGCTATTAGCGCGTACCCGCTAACTAGCTAGCCATTTCACATCCGTTACACATGGTGCTGTGGTGCTGCATGGAGGTCACAAACTCTTCAACTGGGCAGCAGTGTCGCGATGGAGGGAATAGCCTATAAGGAGACCTAAGACCACTGCAACATAATTATTGTAAAGTGTGGGAATAAGCTCATGCCAGAATTAGTCTATGTTTAACCTCTCCCTTGTTCATTTCAAAGTCCAAATGTTCATGACCCGATTCATATAAATCATGTCAAATTATTTGAAATTCATATTAACCCCTCCTACAGAATATGATTTGGCAAGAGTGATGAAAGAAATATCAAAATATTTTGAGTGGCAAACTGAATTCCTAGATTCACCAAACATCTATTATTCTATTATTCCTGGTATATAATACAGGTTATGATTGCAGACAGAGCCCAGAGAATGGGATGGTGCAATATTGAATTAGTCGTGCATGCATGGGGATGTCCACGTCACCAAGAGATATGGCCATGCTGTAGAGATACACCTAGCGGACTGAAATTTCACTGTTGTAGGCATAATACAGCTAGTGCTATCTAGACTTGCGCTGGCAAACACATCCATTATATTAGCTACCTAAATGTGAGGTAAACTCAACAGGAGTAATATAGAATGGAGACTTTTAACTTGAAAATGTGAAGGATACCGCTTTCCGGTTTTCCTGACTTCCGTTTGTTTTATACTGCGTTATATTTATAAGGCGTTATGTTTGTTTGAGTAGCACTCCTCACAAACCGTTTGGTGTATGTTTTTTTTGTTGGTGAGATGAAACTGCCAAAACTCTGAAAGGTATTATTGTACATCAGAATTGCAACACAAGATTTGCTCAAGTCTAAAATGTTGTCTGTAATCGTAACATGGTGTTTGTATGTTCACAGATGAAATTTAACGTTTACGTTCATGTTTCACGAATGGCTTTTCTTACAATCCAAACAATTTAGGTATGGCTTTTCTTACGATCCGTACGTTCAACTTTTTGGCAGGTATCTGGCTCCATACTTTTCCAGTACGCATCCCTTTTACGAGTTTGGCAAACTGACTTGGAACTAGTTCAGTCAGCTCTGCCAATCAATGAACAAAGGGGCGGAGAATGGACGTTTACGCACACCACGTAAAATACGTCAGATTTGATTTGAAACATGTCGGCATCTGAGAAAACGTCCAAGGTAAAGAAATATTAGCTTTATTTAGCTAACTAGCTAGTTTACAATGGCTATGGACATTGCATATTTGCCAGTTATTCAATACCTTGAAGATGCATACCTGAAAAGCAATCTTTACAAGCAATTTGTTGTTTTGATTGCAAAGTCTTGTTTCTTGCATTCTGCTAGCATAAAGGCAGCCCTCTTTGAACAATTAGCTAGCTAGCTAGCCACATAGCTAGAAAAGGGCTCTGAAAGATTAGGTAAAGGGTCACAATAAAACATTCAGAGCAAATATTCCTACATTTTGCAATGCGTTTTGTGGAGATTGAGTGTCCAACATTTTCAGTGGTCCTAAAATGTTTCACATTCAACTTCAGTAGCCAGCTATTAGGTTCGTGAATACAATAGGAATAGTTTAATTTCTACGCGTGCGTGCATTTTCCAGTGTCACTCACTACAATGTCAACACAACCTCTGGAGGATATGGACAACACTTCTAACTATTCTGGATATTAAAATCTGTCTGGTTACGGTTGCATTTATTCACTAATTCAGTATTTGATTTGGAATGTGATCTGCAACTTTTGCACATCAAATAAATTCAAAATGCTCCTTCATCTGCTTATATGTGGTTCTGCTCTGGTATTTGGTTTTCCAAATTTTAGGAGTTGTCTGAAAGTGATGCATTGGAACCTGATACTGAAGTGAGACTCTCAAGCCAGTCGGATGAAGGTATGTGTACATTGTGTACATTGTGTACATTGAGAATGTATAGATTTAGACATATCTGTCTATATTCATACATACAGACATATACACATAAAGCTGTGTATATGCTGTGCATATTGATGCAGAGGCTTTGAATGTTTCCTAGGTGATGCAAGTACCAACACAGCAGTGGTTACCAAGGAGACCGAGCCCATGGGTGGGAGGCTGTCACAGTTGCTATTTCAGGAGATTCAGGGAGATGGTTCGAAAAACGGGGAGGAGAGTGAACGACTATCAACAACATCCTCTTCTGTGTCAGTCAGAACCCTCGCAGGTAAAGATTGATCTATCTATTATCCATGGTTACAAAAACATTGATTTCATGTTTATCTCTTTGTCAGTTCTCTCTCTTTCTCTCTTTTCCTTAGTTTTCATCATTTGGTTTAATCTATGATTCCTTCGTTTATCCCCCCCACAGGACATGCAGCGAAGAGCCTTCCATCCACATCTTCCTCTTCAATCTCCTCCTCCACTTCCTCTCCTTCTGGCAGAGCAAAGATGAGTGTTTTTGGTCCCGGAAGTAAAGCTCTCCTGCCACCTCCCTCATCCTCCTCTCCGCCTCCTGTCCCTGGCCAGACTGTAAAGATACACCGTGCTCGCAAGACTATGAACAGACCTCCCCCAACACAGGTGAGTCTTCTAAGACGATGGCTGGTAGTAGCGCTATATTTTTTTAGAATAGCCACTTATACAGTGATGTCAATCAAAAAGGGCATATCTTATGTTTGAGTTAGTGTGTTGAAAATCTGAGTATTTTACCATTCGGAAGTAATTTTATTCTTGTCACATTGTCCCCTTCATGACCATCTGATCCATTGAGTTGTTGCCTTTCAGATGAGGTGCATCGAGTCACCAATCGTGCCAGTCAACCCCACAGACCCCACGACCAGCTTCGCGACAGACAGTGATACTGGTCAATGTTGAAATATTGCATACATTTAGATTGACTTGAATGAAAGATTTACCCATTTGAATGTTATATTGTATTTGAGCGATGTTCTATTGATTCCCAGGGTCATTTCATGTGTATCTGAGCTATTCATCATTTAAGCAGGCAGAAATATAGCCGGAACGATGTGTTTTCCCCGAGAATCAGAGATGCACAAAGATAATAGAACATTTTAAAATGGGCGAATCTTTTTTTAAATGTTTATGTAAGATTACTTACTGTTGAGTTTGAATCCTGTCACGTTATTTTTGTCTCTTACTCGGCAGCAGCAAAAAGGAGAAGGTTGGTCCAGGCAGAGAGCGCTATAGGCATAGAGCAGAAGGTAAAGACTGGGCAAGGGTGTGTCAGTGCTTTATTAGAGAATGAAGATAATAGTTGCTTATAATAGGTCTCATGCTGAGATATTAAGTAGTGACCCTGACCTAACGCTTTGTTTTTGTTACTTGAATTTCAGGCAGATCATGTACTCCGAGAGGCGGCGAGACGGCGTGACAGTTGGCTGGAGGATGCAGATGAGAACGAGTTTCTTCTCTATAACCCCTATGCAAGAGATGACACGGACCCAGCCTACCCCGACTGCAAGGTCAGAGGCTAATTAACCCTTTAACAGGCAGCTCAACCAGGCGAGGTCCTTTTGACAACCAATTTTAAACTAAGTGAAACATATTTATGTTGTTAGGCATATTTTATCATCTCAACCAATGCCATTTAGTAAAATCGTGTGGTTTTCATTATCGGACTGCCATGTTTTTGAAACACGCTTTCAAAGATGGTTGAAAAACAGGATGTGAACGTGAGCAAAACTGAACCTCATTTACCATACTTTTTTGTTGTTGTACTAATTGTGTATAAAATGGGAAATTACAACATAAAATGTTACTGACCTCTAAAACATAAGTTAAGGATGAGTTAAGTCACTATGTTTTTTAGTTTTTTTTAACAATTTTAGGAACTCTTGAAAAATATGCTCTATTAGGCAGTTGAGTTGCCCATTTTAAAGGAATGATATTAAGTCAAAGCTTGTGACAATGGAAAGTGGAGAAATATTGTTATGGGATTTTTAGGCTGTGCAAATACAAAACCCCTTTCAAATCCATATCAGTATTTACTGTCTGCCTGTTATCTTCAATATGTTTCAGAATATCATTCAGTACATGTAATTTTACTGGTATTGTAAGCATATAAACTGTAAATGCATACATTTACATGCATTCTAATATTCATATTTTGACACACAAATGTATTATTTTAATATTTGATATCAAGTCCTCATTTAACTAGGCCAATCTTCCATTTATAAGTAAATGAAGCAGACATAAATACATGTATCATTTTTGAGGTTATTTAAAATTCTCAGCAAATTCCAATTTAAAATTAGTATTGGGCAACCGGCTGGTTGAGATGTTTGCGATGCATTAATTATCGAAGAGTAAGTCATTCAAACACATTTTTCATATATGGTCTATACTGAGGCTACAGATACAGTATTTCTGTTATTTTTCTCTTGGTGTACCAGTTAAAGCATTAATGCTGAATAGCCACCGTTTTGAATAGATACAAGGAAACTGTATGTTGCTCTTTTTCCATATGTGTACCTTCCATTTTTCCTTTTACAGTCTGAAGATGGTGGACTAGAGGAAAGGCTACATGAAAGAGATGCAGATGCATCTGGTAACATGTCAGATCATGTGAGTAGTTTTACTGGTCCTGTGTCAGAGTTGGAAGCTACAATCATTTACCAGGCAGTTTTAGGCAACATGTGTTTCATAAGATTCACTTGCTGGAACATAATTTTTATTTGGTCAAAGCATTGTTCTTCTGCCGGTCAACCAAACCCTCTTTGTCCTCAGAGCTCAGAATCGGACCCACAGAGGCAGGGCCAGAGGAACGAAGGGAGCAGTGATTCGCCATGGACTCGCCCCGGGCGAGGCAAAGGGAGAGAGAGAGCCGAAGGAGTAGAGGCAGGAAGAGGTGAGTGACAGGGAGATCTATTCGTTTGTATAAATAGTCTTATCGTCGCCAACATCATTATCACCACAGTGGCTATTTGATTGTAAATGATTAATGTCTGTTGTAACCTCCAGCAGTGTTGGCAGCAGCTACTTTTGATGGGTCCTGCGAGTACACAGAGGTTGCCTTGGGCTCCCTGGACATCGCGGCAACAGACAACCTAACACTCTCACCTCACCACGGTGGGTAGACTGTATTCACACACAATACACAATAAATACACACACAGTCTTTATCCGTGGTCTCTCAGGGTCAAATCCTAGCTTGACGTATGCGTCCTGTAACTTTGACACAAATCTCCTATTAATGTCTTGTGAACACATGATTTGCGTACATAACTAAAGCCACAATTTGGTTCTCAGTGAATAGCACTGATTATCTGCTACAGTGAATAGTACCATATGACACCGATGAGGCAATGTCATATCTGCATGTCTGTGTAGAAGGCAGTGACACTGGGGAGACGGAGCGTCTGGAGGAGCTGCCTCTGTGTAGCTGCAGGATGGAGGCGCCACGCGTAGACAGCGCCAGCAGAAGGCCCAACAGACTCTGCATGGCCACAGAGAGCGTGAACGGAGAGGTTTGTGTGTGGCTGTGCACATGTAGTCTCTGTGAAGCTGTGTTTTCCCGAGGATTTTTATCAGCAGTGGTGGCAAAGTTAGTGTGGAGGGGGGGGGGGGGGGGGGGGCTCCGACTGCACATACAAAATGTTGCTGTTTTAAAGTTATTTTCCTACAATTCTGAACCATTTACCATGGCTTATGCCGTGTTCTTATGCTATCTAAGTGACTCAAACGTTATAACAAAATCAATGTCATTACATTTTTTGGAATTTTAGATTCTCCCTGACTGTCTAGTTTTTATTCTGGTGATTGTTAGTTCTCAAATATGATATTATTGAAAAAAGATATAGCTCTATTATCTATTGTACTTATTTTAAATAATTTTTTTGCATCATATCTTTGGGTGTGGCGGCCATTTTTTTGCGAGTCGCTGCTAAATGAATATAGGGGCAACACGGTAAGCTTTTCCATCTCACATAGCTCATTTGGAATGAACATATGACGCACTATTTACTTCCCCTTTCAATTGTTCACTTTCCTCTCCCTCTTGTCTTTCGCAGCTGGTGGGCTGTACCAATATCATTCAGAAGGGGGAGACCATGCGGCCGTCCAGTCGGGTTTCCCTCATTGTGCTGTGCGAAAGCCATCGGTCACATATGGTCAAACATCACTGCTGCCCTGGATGTGGATACTTCTGTATCACAGTAAGGTTTTGTGCCACCCCCACAATCAAACATACTATCTGATGTCAAAGAACTGGATAGGTGAAAAGAAATTCCAAGTAGGCGTAGTGCTGTGGCAGTCATGAAATTTCGTCAGCTGGTGATTGTCAAGCAAATAACTGCCGGTCTCACGGTAATTGACTGTTAATTAACATAAACACATTTAGCATCTCCTGGCTTCCACGCACAGCCTACAAAGCCATTTTTAAAAGTATAATAAATCCATGTAGTATGGCCTACACCTTCACAATGAATCCATTATTTATTTCAGACCTGTTTTAAAGAAGCATGATATGGAGACAATGTAGTCTATTTCAGAAGAACAGAATAGCATTGTCCTTATGTTAGGTCCTGATGTGGCTATGCCATATGGCTGTGGGCTACACTAGTTAATTTAGCAGACAAGATTATCTTATAATTCCCTGGAATTATATTATTTTATAGTATGAAGAATACAATTGAACAAAGCTGAATAAAATAAAGATATTTTCTCAAAGATTTGAGGGAGTGTGCACATGCGGCTATTCTGTGTTGAGCGGTTAACAAAGAAATAGGTCCTCCTTTATGCTTAATTTAGAGTTATTCATGTAACTTTAGTTGTTCTACAAACGTTGGGCTATGTTTTGATTTTTAATACATTGTAAGGCTGCATGATGAGACGCTAATGAGGATTTGAAAAAAGTTGCTTGAAAGGCATGAGCTCTGCTTTGTTTTTTTGCGCAGGCTGTGAACACTCCAATAGTCTCTCATTCACACTTTGACAAGCATTTGAAAATGCATCAAATTTCACGGTGGCATCCCCTTTGGGGCCTTAATGCACCCTAAAAAAATCCATGCCATTTGTGGCCCGGCGTGCTGCGTTGTGCCCTTTTCCCTGAGGGTGCTGTGCAATCCGAAGCGCCTCTCACTCACATGGCTCTCAGTCACCGATTGGGTCTTTCTCACAGGCTACAAGTGAAGACTGACACATCGGGGACGCAACAGCGTGCGTCCTTATCCAATTCCAAAGTGCAAATTGAAGATATTAACCTTTCGTCAGCCAACAAGATGAGTAAGCCTAACGAACAGCAAAAGCACTAGCCTATGTCAATCTACTATCCCCCATAGTACAAAAGTCAACCTATTCTGTGTGAAAAATAAATATTCCAAACATAGTCTGGGACAGTTGTGGGATGCGATAGATCCCAAATGAATACAACTACTAGCATCAAAAAACCTTTATGCAATGTGGCTTATGCAACAGATCAGAATGTTTAGCTTAAAATGTTGATAAACTATTAGGCTATTTCTTCACATTATAAGCCCAGCAATGCGCTATAAGCGAGAATATTCCATTAGCGGAAAACGGCATAATCAAAAGTGACTGCAAATGCAATTATGCATGTAATGCTTTTATTATAAGGGTGCATTTTTATGGTGAAAATTATCTTCCCCAAACTTGAAACTCACGCACTGCTTATGTATGCCAGTTAGGCTCTACACCCTTTTTAAAGCAGATTAATGTGCTTAATTTTATGAAGTTATTTGGCCATTTTAGTTGTGATACAAATCTTATTAAAACGTATAGGCATGTGGGCTAGGCTAAATGATGTGTGTGACAATGATTCGAAAAAGTTGCAAAAAAACGCATTGTTTCTTATACTAGGCATCATTCACAAGTGATAATATATCATTCACAAGTGATGGGCTAATACTGTCACCCATCAGACTGTTCTTGATTTAATCTTGGCTTTACATATACTAAATAATAAATGTGATATTTTTATTTTATTTAGAATGGACCATTCTCATGCACCTGTATCGAAACAGGGGCAGCGGGAAAACATACATGTCATCTATGCACTTAAATTACCAATGGAGGATGCTTTTCCTCGTGGTTTATTTTTTTTATGCCAGCCAGGTAGACTATACTTGTGCTTAATATGAGGAAAGTTGAGAAATAAACATAGTAGATCTAGCCTTTAGAAAACTGATGGGATCCTCCTCTTTTTAATAGAGGCCATCACTCTGTTTTCTCCCGCAGTTGCATAGCCTACAGAAATGTTGCGCAACATGAGCTCATGGCTCATGATTAGATTTTCGATTACATTTGCATCGATGTCAGAGTGATTAGAGGGACGATAGAGTGCGGAGTACCAGGCAGTCGGCAAGTTTGGTAGGCTACTAATGAACAGCAGCAGCATTAGAGCTTGGAGAAGCCTAATTACCATGACTAAGCGGTCATGTGGAATTTGACGGCCTTCATGACTCGTGACCGCCGGTGTGGCAGTCACCGCAACAGCCCTAAGTAGACAACCTCCATATTGTATTCACCTTAGACCTAGCTTGTGTTTTCTAATCTGTAAAGATGGAGAGGAGACACAGAGAGACCACTGCAGACACTTGAGATGCATAATAAGTCTGTGCGTGTACGGTGTATGTTTGACGTGGCCTTACACCCCTCCCTCTCTCTGATTTCCCAGGGCACCTTCCTAGAGTGCTGTCCGGACCAGCGCATCGCCCACCGCTTCCACCGGGGCTGTGTGACAGTGCTGGGGGCTGGGAGGGGCAGGGGCATGGGCACAGGCATGCTCTTCTGCCCCCACTGTGGCGAGGATGCCTCGGAGGCCCAAGAGGTCACCATCCCCCCCTCAGCATCCGCGGCCACTGGGGTCACCACTTCCGCCTCGTCCACCACCACACTGTCCCTCCCACCCCCCATCCCCTCTGACCTCTCCCTGGCGGCCTCCACGTGGCCGCTGAAGAACGGGAAGGGGCCGGTGGGTCCTATCAGGTGAGGAGAAAGGGGGAGATAAAGATATGTGAAAAGACTAAGTGTAGGCTGGAGTGCAATAATTGGGTGATTTTGATCTGCTTGTTGTGTATTTGTGGATAATTGATTGATTTGAGCTTGTGCCTGTGAGTCTATTGTTTGATAACTCGTATGGAAATAATGGTTATTCACACCACCCTAGTCATTGCAGCCTTCTTTTACTCCCTCTTTGTCTTCTTGATCTGTCAGTGCGAGGATGCGTGGGGTGGTAAAGAGAGACCAGGATCAGCGGCCCCCCAAAGCCGCTCTGGCAGCAGGGACTGTCAACGCAGCCCCCCCAGGCGAGGGGGGAGTGGACAGTGTGGGACCCTCCCTCTGTCTTCCCAATGGGAAGCCAGTCTGTCCCAGTGCACTTCCCCCCGGGCCCAGTAGGGCGGCGCTGCAGAAAGCCATTCTCACCCAGGACACTGAGAAGTGAGACAAAATAATAAAATTGATTAATAATAGTCTAAGTCTTATAGAATAGAATTATCTGTTGCAAATCAATGATTGATGGGAATTGTTTACGGCTAGACTTGGGTCTTGTTTGAATGCTTTGAAAATACATCCATCTTTCCTCCCTTTGTTGAAATTCCAAATTTGCTGAACTGACTGAATTGTGCAAAGCTATATAGGGGAAATGTATTTAATGGTGTTGGATCCAGTGATTAGTCCAAGGAATAGGAATGTGGGAGAGGTGCATTTTACACAGAGTTCTGATAGGAGCTGTTCTCACGTGCTGATTCTTGGTTGTGATTGGTCAGGAGGAAGAAGCTGAGGTTCCACCCCCGCCAGCTCTATCCAGCTGCCAAGCAGGGCGAGGTGCAGAGGGTTCTGCTCATGCTCAGTAAGTGTCATAAGGAGTCCTTTGTTCGTATTTTACTGTTAGATTAAATAGACATTCCTGATCTGATTGCATATTTTGTCTAAAGTGGCTTGGTCTCATCGCTCCTCCATCTGCTCTGGAAACTCTTGTTGTCCACTGTTCTTTCACATAAGTGAATGAATGAGATGATATTGACCCCTACTGCTGCTAATAACCCCTCCACTCCACTTACTTTCTCTGTTTGGTTCAGTGGAGGGCATAGACCCAGCCTACCAGGCTGACTCCCAGAACAGACGCTGTGCTCTCCACGTTGCCGCCCAGAGAGGCCTGCTGGAGGTCTGCTACATGCTGGTGCAGGTGAACAACTTTTGCACTTCAATCATTACAACTGGGTAATATTCATTAGGCTCCAAACTGAAGAAAACCGACTGAATCGGGAAGGGAATCGGGGAGGGACTACCTGAACTTGTCCAATAAGAAATGCTTGTTTACATTCTGTTGCGAATGTTTTGACATTCAACCCTACAACCCTGCTCTTTATTTTTATGTTCCTTTCACTCTTATTCCCCCCAAAATGGATCAGAGTGTCACTCGTACAGTTATTATTCACCAGAGTGCTCAAATGCTTTTCTTGTCTATTTACAGGCAGGTGCTAAACTGGACATCCAAGACAAATCCATGAGGACCCCTCTCCTGGAGGCCATCGTCAACAACCATGTGGAGGTGACCAGGTACCTGGTCCAGAGTGGAGCCTGCGTCTATCACACTGTGAGTGCCTGGTAAACAGCCCCTATACCAAAGCTGGTCGGCTAACACTTGTAGCGGCTCTAGTAACATGAGCCGTAAAGGATTTAAACCTGAGAGAATTTGATTGTCACCTCAGAAGTCAACAGTAGGATATATTATAAAGTAACTGGAGCTAGGACCTGTAGGTGGCATGTTAATACAATCTTGATTGCAATCAAATTCTCACCTTCTGACAATATTAAAATGTGAAGATTATAATTTTTCTTCGCCTCTCCTATTGGCTTTTCCTCTCTTCGCCCCCCCTCCCTCCCCAACTATTCTGTATTTTCCATTTTCTTTCTCCCTCTCCTCCCTCCCTCTCCTCCCTCTCTTCTCCCCCTTCTCTTCTCTCCAGGAAGAAGATGGCTACACTGGTCTCCACCACGCGGCCAAACTGGGCAGTCTGGACATTGTCACCCTTTTGTTGGAGACAGGACAGGTGGACATCAACGCACAGGTGGGGAAGAGCGAGAGAGGGACACTCTCGGGCTCTAGACAGGGTGGCAACAACCGACAAGTCAGTGTGTGTTTTATCAGTCTGCGACACTCTTTGTCGACTGCATACTTCACACTGCATCATGTCCGATGACCACATTGTCTGTTTTCTGAGAATTGCTTTAACGACCTTTTTTTGCTGCTAACTAAGCATCTTTATTTTGATTCAGACTATGCATGCACTGATGAAGATAATATAATTCTCTTTATTTGATATTAAGTTGTAATTAATTTTTTTTACAAATCTATGCCTCTGTATATTATTTATTTATTTATTTTATTTCACCTTTATTTAACCAGGTAGGCAAATTGAGAACACGTTCTCATTTACAATTGCGACCTGGCCAAGATAAAGCAAAGCAGTTCGACACATACAACAACACATAGTTACACATGGAGTAGAACAAACATACAGTCAATAATACAGTGAAAAATAAGTCTATATACAATGTGAGCAAGTGAGGTGAGATAAGGGAGGTGAAGGCAAATAAAATATATTAATAAATAAAAATATAAAAAAAGGCCATGGTGGCGAAGTAAATACAATATAGCAAATTAAAAAAACACTGGAATGGTTGGTTTGCAGTGGAAGAAGGTGCAAAGTAGAGATAGAAATAATGGGGTGCAAAGGAGCAAAATAAATAAATACAGTAGGTAAAGAGGTAGTTGTTGGGCTAATTTATAGACGGGCTATGTACAGGTGCAGTAATCTATGAGCTGCTCTGACAGCTGGTGCTTAAAGCTAGTGAGGGAGATAAGTGTTTCCAGTTTCAGAGATTTTTGTAGTTCGTTCCAGTCATTGGCAGCAGAGAACTGGAAGGAGAGGCGGCCATAGGAAGAATTGGTTTTGGGGGTGACCAGAGAGATATACCTGCTGGAGCGCGTGCTACGGGTGGGCGTTGCTATGGTGACCAGCGAGCTGAGATAAGGGGGGACTTTACCTAGCAGGGTCTTGTAGATGACCTGGAGCCAGTGGGTTTGGCGACGAGTGTGAAGCGAGGGCCAGCCAACGAGAGCGTACAGGTCGCAGTGGTGGGTAGTATATGGGGCTTTGGTGACAAAACGGATGGCACTGTGATAGACTGCATCCAATTTATTGAGTAGGGTTTTGGAGGCTATTTTGTAAATGACATCACCGAAGTCGAGGATTGGTAGGATGGTCAGTTTTACAAGGGTATGTTTGGCAGCATGAGTGAAGGATGCTTTGTTGCGGAATAGGAAGCCGATTCTAGATTTAACTTTGGATTGGAGATGCTTGATGTGAGTCTGGAAGGAGAGTTTACAGTCTAACCAGACACCTAGGTATTTGTAGTTGTCCACATATTCTAAGTCAGAGCCGTCCAGAGTAGTGATGTTGGACAGGCGGGCAGGTGCAGGCAGCGATCGGTTGAAGAGCATGCATTTAGTTTTACTTGTATTTAAGAGCAATTGGAGGCCACGGAAGGAGAGTTGTATGGCATTGAAGCTCGCCTGGAGGGTTGTTAACACAGTGTCAAAAGAAGGGCCAGAAGTATACAGAATAGTGTCGTCTGCGTAGAGGTGGATCAGTATCACAGTGGCGTGTATAAGTGGCAGAGGAAGTCAGGCGCAGGAGAGTCAAAATAGAGTGTAGCATGGAGTACTTTAATTAAAGTCCCAGTAATCTGCTCCATAACACTCACGGAAAAATATAATACAAATCTGGGTACGAAGACCCATCGCACACCTATACACAAACAACACAACACTTGACAACGAACAATCTCTGACAAACCCATGAAGGGAAACAGAGGGTTAAATACACAACAGGTAATGAATGGGATTGACAACAGGTGTGTGGGAAGACAAGACAAAACCAATGGAAAATGAAAAATGGATCGATGATGGCTAGAAGACCGGTGAAGTCGACCGCCGAACACCGCCCGGACAAGGAGAGGCAACGACTTCGGCAGAAGTCGTGACAATCAGAGACTCACCAGCAGCAAGAGCGACATCATTGATGTATACAGAGAAGAGAGTCGGTCCAAGAATTGAACCCTGTGGCACCCCCATAGACTGCCAGAGGTCCGGACAACAGACCCTCCGATTTGACACACTGAACTCGATCAGAGAAGTAGTTGGTGAACCAGGCGAGGCAATCATTAGAGAAACCAAGGCTGTCGAGTCTGCCGATGAGGATGTGGTGATTGACAGAGTCAAAAGCCTTGGCCAGGTCAATGAATATGGCTGCACAGTACTGTTTCCTATTGATAGCGGTTAAGATATCGTTTATGACCTTGAGCGTGGCTGAGGTGCACCCATGACCAGCTCTGAAACCAGATTGCATAGCGGAGAAGATATGGTGGGATTCGAGATGGTCGGTAATCTGTTTGTTGACTTGGCTTTCGAAGACCTTAGAAAAGCAGGGTAAGATAGATATAGGTCTGTAGCTGTTTGGGTCAAGAGTGTCCCCCCCTTTGAAGAGGGGGATAACCGCAGCTGCTTTCCAATCTTTGGGAATCTCAGACGACACGAAAGAGAGGTTGAAAAGGCTGGTAATAGGGGTGGCAACAATTTCAGCAGATAGTTTTAGAAAGAAAGGGTCCAGATTATTTAGCCCGGCTGATTTGTAAGGGTCCAGATTTTGCAGCTCTTTCAGAACATCAGCTGACTGTATTTGGGAGAAAGAGAAATGGAGAAGGCGTGGGCGAGTAGCAGAGGGGAGGCCAGTGCTGTTGACCGGGGTAGGGGTAGCCAGGTGGAAAGCATGGCCAGCCGTAGAAAAATGCTTGTTGAAATTCTCAATTATAGTGGATTTGTCGGTGGTGACAGTGTTTCCTATCTTCAGTGCAGTTGGAAGCTGGGTGGAGGTGTTCTTATTCTCCATGGACTTTACAGTGTCCCAGAACTTTTTTGAGTTTGTGTTGCAGGAAGCAAATTTCTGCTTGAAAAAGCTAGCCTTGGCTTTTCTAACTGCCTGTGTATACTGGTTTCTAGCTTCCCTGAAAAGTTGCATATCACGGGGGCTGTTCGATGCTAATGCAGAACGCCATAGGATGTTTTTCTGTTGGTTAAGGGCAGTCAGGTCAGGAGAGAACCAAGGGCTATATCTGTTCCTGGTTCTAAATTTCTTGAATGGGGCATGCTTATTCAAGATGGTGAGGAAGGCATTTAAAAAAAATATCCAGGCATCCTCTACTGACGGGATGAGATCAATATCCTTCCAGGATACCTCGGCCAGGTCGATTAGAAAGGCCTGCTCGCTGAAGTGTTTCAGGGAGCGTTTGACAGTGATGAGTGGAGGTCGTTTGATCGCTGACCCATTACGGATACAGGCAATGAGGCAGTGATCGCTGAGATCTTGGTTATGTGGTTCTCTGCCGTGCGTAGCACTAACACCCTCTTTTGTAGGTATAGTAATCATTCAATGTACTCAATAACAGATACTGTATCATGTGTCACTTGGCAATGCTAGTTACCTGTAGTTCTTAATTAGTCAATAGACTGAGTTAACTATTACCACCAGAATAAACATGTATGTTTAATCTGTCTTCCAGTCCCATGTACTGTATTGAACCATAGCACTTATGTTAGGCTGTATTGGCTTGAGTACCACTGTATAGTCCAGTCCCCTAAATGTGTTGTATTCCCCTCTCAGGATAGTGGAGGCTGGACTCCTATCATCTGGGCTGCAGAGCACAAGCACATCAAGGTCATCAGAGCACTGCTTAACAGGGGGGCTGACGTCACCCTCAAAGACAAGGTTAGGGCTTTCTGTCCTGGTTATAACAACGTATGGGCATACAATGGCCAAACTGCATTTTGAAGGAGGATGTGGAGGATTTATAGGCACGGCAAGTCACAAATCCTTGAAACGACAGCATTTGCTTCTTGATACTTGATTTATTGAAGGTCAATTTGGTTGTAGTACTCCAATCCATACCTTTTCTTTCTATCCATTAATTTATTGTGATGCAAGTCCCTCTGGGATGATAAAAATAATCTTCTCGCTCTCTCTATTAGGAGATGAACGCGTGTCTCCACTGGGCGTCCTTCGCAGGCTGTGTGACGATAGCAGAGATGGTGCTGAATGCCGGCTGCCCGCTGTCTTCTGTCAACATGCACGGGGACACTCCCCTGCACATCGCTTCCAGGGAGGGCTTCCTCGATTGTGTAACGTGAGTAGACCAATACCCTGTCAATCGCATCCATCGGTCACTCCTATGGCTGTTACGGTGACTGTATTACTGCCACACTGGCGGTCACGAGTCATGATGCCAGTCAAATTCCATGTGACCGTTTAGTCACGGTAATTAAGCTTCTCCAAGCTCCGATGCTGCTGATGGTCATTAAGTAGCCTACCAAACTTGCTTAACTGCCTGGTACTCAGCACTCTATTGTCCCTCTAATCACTCTGACATCAATGCAAATGTGATCGAAAATCTAATCAAACACTTCATGAGAGCCCATGAGCTCATGTTGTGGAACATTTCTATAGCCTATGCAATTGCGTAAGAAAACAGTGATGGCCTCTAATAAAAAGAGGAGGATCCCATCAGCTTTCTATAGGCTAGACCTACTATATTTATTTATCAACCTTCCTAATAATAAGCACATTGCTTCACTTTAAAACAGAAGTATAGCCTACGTGGCTGGCATGAAAAGGAACCACATGAAAAGTGTCCTCCATTTGCTATTTAAGTGCATGGATGCATTTTTTTCCCTCTGCCCCTGTTTTTTTATAATGGTCCATTCTAAATAAAATAACGTCACATTATTTAGTATATGTAAAGACAAAATTAAATCAAGAAAAGTGTGATGGGTGACAATATTAGCCTATCAGTTGTGAATGATATAGTGCATTCAAAAATTATTCAGACCCCTTGACTTTTTCCACATTTTATTACGTTACAGCCTGATTCTAAAATTGATTAAATCCTTTTTTTAACACACAATAACCAATAATGACAAAGTATTAAAAATAAACACTGAAATATTACATTTACATAGGTATTCAGACTCTTTACTCAGTACTTTGTTTTAGCACCTTTGGCAGCAATTACAGCTTTGAGTCTTCTTGGCACACCTCTATTTAGGGAGATTCTCCCATTCTTCTCTGCAGATCCTCTCAAGCTCATTCAGGTTGGATGGGGAGTGTTGCTGCACAGCTATTTTCAGTTCTCTCCAGAGTTGTTCGATTGAGTTCAAGTCCGGGCTCTGGCTGGGCCACTCAAGGACATTCAGAGACTTGTACTGAAGCCACTCCTGCGTTGTCTTGGCTGTGTGCTTAGGGTCGTTGTCCTGTTGGAAGGTGAACCTTCGCCCCCAAGTCCTGAGCGCTCTGGAGCAGGTTTTCATCAAGGATCTCTCTGTACTTTGCTCTGTTCATCTTTCCCTCGATCCTGACTAGTCTCCCAGTCCCTGCTGCTGAAAACATCCCAACAGCATGATGCTGCCACCACCATGCTTCACTGTAGGGATGGTGCCAGGTTTCTCCAGACGGGACACTTGGCATTCAGGCCAAAGAGTTCAATCTTGGTTTCATCAGATCAGAGAATCCTGTTTCTCATAGTTTGAGAGTCCTTGAGTTGCCTTTTGGCAAACTCCAAGCAGGCTGTCATGTGCCTTTTACTGAGGAGTGGCTTCTGTCTGGCCACTCTACTATATACGCCTGATTGGTGGAGTGCTTCAGAGATGGTTGTCCTCCTGGAAGATTCTCCCATCTCCACAGAGGAACTCTGGGGCTCTGGGTCATCTCCCTGACCAAGGCCCTTCTCCCCCGATTGCTCAGTTTGGCCGGGCGGCCAGCTCTAGGATGGGTCTTGGTGGTTCCTAACTACTTCCGTTTAAGAATGATGGAGGTAACCTTTACCAGATCTGTGCCTCGACACAATCCTGTCTCGGAGCTCTACGGACAATTCCTTCGACCTCATGACACTGTCAACTGTGGGACCTTATATAGACAGGTGTGTGCCTTTCCAAATCATGTCCAATCAATTGAATTTAGCACAGGTGTACTCCAAGTTGTAGAAACTTCTCAAGGATGATCAATGGAAATAGGATGCACCTGAGCTCAATTTCGAGTCTCATAGCAAAGGGTCAGAATACTTATATAAATAAGGTATTTCTGTGTTTTTGAAGAATTTAATATTTTTTTAATCTATTTTTGGATACGGCTGTAATGTAACAAAATATGGAAAAAGTCAAGGGGTCTGAATACACTATATATTATCCCTGGTGAATGATGCCCAGCTTCAAATCAAGAATAGGCTAATATTGCCACACATCACACTATCACTTGTGAATGAAGCCCAACTTAAGGCAAACAGCTCAGGCTTTTTTGGTAATTTTTTCAAATCTTAGTTGCATACCTCATGTAGCCTAGCCCATAGGCCTATATTTTTTGGTAAAGTTCCACAACTAAAGTGGCCAATTAACTTCTTAAAATTAAGCACATTAAGGCCTCTGTACAGCGGATATCTGGCAAAAATAAGCAGCGCGTGAGTTTCAAGTTTGGGGAAGATCATTTTCCCCATAAAAATGCACCTTTTATAATAAAAGCATTACATGCTTAATTGCCTTTGCAGTCACTTTTGATAATGGTGGTTTCCTGCTAATGGAACATTTGCACTTATAGCCAACTTATAATGTGATAAATAAATTGATAGCCTAATAGTGTATTTTTCACCCCTTTTTTTTCACCCTAATTTCGTGGTATCCAATTGGTAGTAGTTACAGTGCCCATCCAACCCGGAAGCCAGCCGCACCAATGTGTCGGAGGAAACACCATACACCGGGCGACCGTGTCAGCGTGCACTGCCGGCCAAACCCTCCCTAACCTGGACGATGCTGGGCCAATTGTGCGCCGCCCCATGGGCCTCCCAGGCGTGGCCGGCTTCGACAGAGCCTGGACTCGAACCCAGAATCTCTAGTGGCACAGATAGCACTGCGATTGCGCCACCCAGGAGGCTGCAATCAACATTTTAAGATAAACATTCTCATCTGTTGGGTCAGGCTCAATGCTTAAAACTGTTTTTTTGATGCTAGTGGTTGTATTCATTTGGGATCTATCGCATCCCACAACTGACCCAGACTATGTTTGGAATATTTATTTATTGCACTGAATAGAATAGGTCAACTTTTGTACTATGGGTAATAGTAGGTTGACATAGGCTAGTGCTTTTGCTGTATGTTAGGCCTACTCATCTTATTGACTGACAAAAAGTAAATGTGGACAGTTGTTCCGATATCTTCAATATGCACCTTGGAATTAGCATAGGAACAGTGGGTTAACTGCCTTGCTCAGGGGCAGAACGACAGATTTTTACCTTGTCAGCTCGGGGATTCGAACTAGAAACATGGATTTATTAGACTTTTTAATATATAGATGTTTGAAAGGGCTGCATCAGTGGCTTGTAGGCTGTGTGTGGAAGCCAGGAGATGCTAAATGTGTTTTGTTAATTAATGGTCAATTACTGTGAGATCAGCAGTTATTTGCTTGACAATCACCGGCTGACAATTTCATGACCGCTACAGCCCGAGTCAATCCTATAGTCTGGTAATTTCGAATAGAAGCAATTTGTCCATAGGTATTGATCTGAAGTCATTTGAGCATTTTGCACCCATAATGGTTGTAAGGATATGGGAAGGGTAATCTGAGCCTAGATCTGTGCCTAACGGCAACTTTAACACCTTTGTTTGCTTTTTCCCCTCTCTACAGGCTCTTCCTCTCTAGGGGGGCAGACATCGACATCATGAACAGGGAAGGGGACACCCCTCTTTCTCTGGCGCGTTCCGATTCGCCCGTCTGGGTGTCACTCCAGATAAACAGGAAGCTGCGGAGGGGGATAGCCAATCGTATGCTTCGTACAGAGAAGATCATCAGCAGTGACGTAGCCCAGGGGTATGAGAACGTGCCTATCCCCTGTGTGAACGCAGTGGATGATGAGGGATGTCCCTCAGACTACAAGTACGTTTCCGAGAACTGTGAGACTTCAGCCATGAACATCGACCGCAACATCACGCACTTACAGGTACATACAGTAACACCACACACCTTTAGATGATACATATGATAATTATCATTGATCATACATGCATCTTGCCTTTCTATAAATCTGTGTCTGTCTCTGTCCCTCAGCACTGCAGCTGCACAGAGGACTGCTCCTCCAGCAACTGTCTGTGTGGACAGCTCAGTATCCGCTGCTGGTACGACAAGGTTAGTGACAAATAATTTATTTTATATCCCACTTAATTTGGATGTAAAAGTATTCAGCCATTCTAGCTGTGAACTTTGGTGTTGAAGTTTATATTTGATTAAGGAAACTGATAAGAACTAGAACCTTGTAAATATCCTGGGTTTTCAGAGAGAGTTTGCTCTCATTCTTCAAATTTGACATATTATTGAACTGTGGAAAGTTTGTTGAACTGTGGATCTGTCTCCGTCTGTACGCTCGTACATTAGTCACAGGCGATATCCCAGACAGCACTGGCCTGATTTTGAGGAAACTTTGAATGATGTGTCTTGCCATAGAGATCTGGCATTTACAAAATTACACTGATTGGCCAGATGGTGGCGCTATAACAAGAGATTGAAAATGCTAACTTTTAAAGGTCATGCCCCTTATTCTGTTTGAACTAAAGTCATGAAATTCAGTACATAGGTCCCTGTCCTCACAAGGAGCAAATTTGCCTCAGGGACCAATAAGGTTCGCCATGATAGATCTTCCGCCATGTTGAATTTTGTGAAAACTCTTAAAACGCTACTCTTCTGGCACTGAATGACTGATCTGCACGAAACTTGATACACTACACGACCAAAAGTATGTGGACACATGCTCGTCAAATCTCATTCCAAAATCATGGGCGTTCGTATAGAGTTGGTCCCCTTTGCTGCTATAACAGCCTCCACTCTTCTGGGAAGGCTTTCCACTAGATGTTGGAACATTGCTACCGGAATTTCTTCCATTCAGCCACGAGCATTAGTGAGGTCAGGCACTGATGTTGGACGATTAGGCCTGGCTTGCAGTCGGCATTCCAATTCATCCCAAAAGTGTTCGATGGGGTTGAGGTCAGGGCTCTGTGCAGGCCAGTCAAGTTCTTCCACATCGATCGCAACAAACCATTTCTGTATGGACCTCGCTTCGTGCACTGGGGCATTGTCGTGCTGAAACAGGAAAAGGCCTTCCCCAAACTTTTGCCACAGTTGGAAGCACAGATTCATCTGGAATGTCATTGTATGCTGTAGCGTTAAGATTTCCCTTCAATGGAACCAAGGGGCCTAGCTCGAACCATGAAAAACAGCCTCAGAACATTATTCTTCCTCCACCAAACTTTACAGTTGGCACTATGTATTGGAGCAGGTAGCGTTCTCCTGGCATCCGCCAAATCCAGATTCGTCCGTCAGACTTCCAAATGGTGAAGCGTGATTCATCACTCCAGAGATCATGTTTCCACTGCTTCAGAGTCCAATGGTGGCGAGCTTTACACCACTCCAGCCGACAATTGGCATTGTGCATGATCTTAGGCTTGTGTGCGGCTGCTCGGCCATGGAAACCCATTTCATGAAGCTCCCGACGAATAGTTATTGTGCAGACGTTGCTTCCAGAGGCTGCTTGGAACTTGCTAGTCAGTGTAGTAACCGAGGACAGATGACTTTTACACCCTACGCACTCGGCGGTCCCGTTCTGGCTTGTGTGGCCTAGCACTTTGCGGCTTAGCCATTGTTGATCCTAGACGTTTCCACTTCACAATAACAGCACTTACAGTTGACCAGGACAGCTCTAGTAGGCCGTTCTACTGCCAATGTTTGTCTATGGAGATTGCATGGCTGAGTGCTCGATTTTATACACCTGTCAGCAACGGGTGTGGCTGAAATAGCTGAATCGACTAATTGGAAGGGGTGTCCACATACACTATATATACAAAAGTATGTGGCCTCCATTGACAAAGGTCTCTCAATGCAATATTCTTTAGAGTACCTAAAACAACATGGCTGCTATGGACCAATAAACATTCACATGAATGTGGCCTGGCACACACATGCATATAAATCAGTCAAAGGATATTCGTATTGCAACACAATTTTTTACAAGTAGCGAACACTGTCAACACGTGCACGAGCATTCATATAGACCACACGGTGGCACTTTAACAGACACATGTTTATCTCTTGATCTGTTTACTCAGAGTGCTGAAATGTGTCACACATGCTCAGGGTTATGAGTCCAGCTAACACACGTGATGTCTCAGACACCACTTTATTAAAAAAACTTTTTTTTTACGGAACTTGGGTGAATGATGTGTCTTGCCGTAGACATCTGGCATTTACAAAACTACACTGATTGGCCCAAGGGGGGCACTGCATTATTTGTGAGGGACTACATGCTTACTGTTGCCTTTTTTTGATCATGGTTAGTGATACACCCAGCAGTCATACGAGACAGAATTTACTTTCCAAGCGGTCACCAAGCCATCTCTCTCGAAAGACTGGCGAGGGAATTTGGAGGGCTCTGTCCTTTTTTTTTCTCTTTAGTTTATTTCTAATTTCACGGTGGAAGGCTAAAACATCGTTTTTGTCCCCTACAATGACATCGTTGGAGAGACTATGGATCTGTCCGTACGTACGTTAGTCACACACCAATATCTGACACCACTGGCCTGATTTTGACAAACATGGGTGAATGCTGTGTCTTGCCATAGAGATCTGGCATTTATAAAATTGCACCGCCCCAAGTGGGGCGCTATAGTGAGCTTGTCCCGAGGGGGGACACTGTATCATTTGTGGGGGACATGTTTATAGTTGTTTTTAAGTATCGAGTTCGTCAGTATCTTATGTTTGTCTTTCACCCATGTGTTTTCTGTGTTCACCAGGACCACCGGTTGCTCCAGGAGTTCAATAAGATCGAACCGCCTCTCATATTTGAATGTAACCTGGCGTGCTCCTGCTACCGCACCTGCAAGAACAGAGTGGTGCAGGCGGGCATCAAGTAAGAGCTATTACTACACCACTGTACACTTTGAAATTAAATTAGAACTATTTTAGATACAGTGCCTTATGAAATTATTCATACCTCATGACTTATTCCACATTTTGTTGTTACAGCCGGGATTCAAAATGGATTAAATACTTTTTTTTCTCCTCTCACCAATGTACACACAATACCCCATCATTGAAAATGAAATACAGATATCTAATTGACATAAGTATTCACACCCTTGAGTGAATATTTTGTAGGAGGACCTTTGGCAGCGATTACAGCTGTGAGTCTTTCTTGGTAAGTAAGAGCTTTCCATACCTGGATTGCACATTTGCCCATTTATTATTTTCAATATTCTTCAAGTTCTGGTGATTACAGCTTTGAATCGTCTTGGGTATGTCTGTATCAGCTTGGCACATCTGGATTTGGAGATTTTCTCCCATTCTTCCTTGCAGAATTTCTCAAACTCTGTTAAATTAGATGGGGAGTGGCCTCTCGAGTGGCGCAGCGGTCTAAGGCGTTACTACAGAACCAGGTTCATTACCGGGCTGTGCCACAACCGGCCGTGGCCGGGAGTCCCATAGGACGGTGCACAATTGGCCCAGCGTCATCCGGGTTAGGGGAGGGTTTGGCCGGTGGGGCTTTACTTGGCTCATCACGCTCTATCGACTGCTTGTGGCGGGCCGGGTGTCTGTGGGCTGACCCCGGTCGCCAGTTGAATGGTGTTTCCTTCTGACACATTGGTGCTGCTGGCTTTCGGGTTAAGCTGGCGAGTGTTAAGGAGCGTGGTTAGGCGGGTCATATTTTGGAGAATGCATGACTCCACTTTCACCTCTGCCGAGCCTGTTGGGGAGTTGCAGAGGTCTGACGAAATATAATAAATAAAATACAAAAAAAACATTTGACGGGGAGTGGCGGTGAACAGCAATCTTCAAGTCTTTCCACAGATTTTCAATGGGATTCAAGTCTGGGCTTTGGCAGGACAACTCAAGGACTTTCTTGTTCTGATGCAAATGCAGTGTTTCTTTGGCTTTATGCTTGGGGTCATTGTCCTGTTGGAACGTAGATCTTTGCTCAAATCGAATGTCATTTGCACTCTGAAGCAGGTTCTCATCAAGGATTTGGCTCCATTCATTGTCCCCTCTATCCTTACCAGTCTCCCAGTCCTTTCTGCTGAAAAGCATCACCATAGCATAATGATGCCACCACCATGCTTCACAGTAGGGATGGTGTTAGACGGGTGATGAGCTGTGCCTGGTTTTCTACAGACATAGCGCTTTGCGACAAAAGTTAGATTTGTCTCATCAGATCACAGAATCTTTTGCCTTATGAGTCTTTCACGTGCCTTTTTGCAAACTCCAGGAGTGGCTTCCGTTTGGTCACTCTCCCATAAAGCCCAGATTGGTGAAGTGCTGTAGAGAACTCCGTAGTTCTGTCAGAGTGGTCATTGGGTTCTTGGTCACCTCTCTGACCAAGGTACTTCTTGCCCGGTTGCTCAGTTTGATTGGACGGCCAGCTCTAGGCAGAGCCTGGGTAGTTCCATATTTTTTTATATTTCCCAATGATGGAGACCTCTGTGCTCTTGGAAACTTTTAACTCTCTAGAAATGGTTATATGTCTCATCACAATTCTATCTTGGAGATCTACGGACAGTTCCTTGGACTTCATGGTATAGTTTTTTTGTATAGACAGGTATGTTTCTAAATTGGGTCCAAAAAATTCAATTGGCAACAGGTGGACTCCAATCAAGTTGTAGTGACATCTCAAGGATGATCTAAGGAAATTGGATGCACCTGAGCTCAGTTTGGAGTGTCATGGCAAAGGGGTTTGTGAATACTTTTGTAAATGAGATATTTCTATAATTTAATTTAATACATTTACAAAAAAACTCTAAAAACATGTTTTCACTTTGTCATTAAAGGGTATTGTGTGTAGATGGGTGAGGGGGAATAAAACATATTTTATGCATTTGAATTCAGGTTGTAACAACAAATGTGGAATAAGTCAAGGGGTCTGAATACGTTCTGAAGGCACTATCTATGACTACCCTCATCTCTTACTCAAACACACTTTTGTGGGGTTTATCTCTGCAGACCTTATGAAAGGGTTTCCCAAACGCTGCCCTGGGGACCCCAAGGGGGGGCAAGTTTCGTTTTTTTGCCCTAGCACTATACAGCTGATTTTTTTTTTAAATAACCAACTAATCATCAAGCTTTGATTTATTTGAATCAGCGGTGTAATGCTAGGTCAAACAGCTAAACCCTTCGAGTCCCCTGGACTGAGTTTGGGTAATGCTGCTTCATGACATTGTCTGCTGTTGTGTTCGACATTTACATTGTCCCGTGTGGCTCAGTTTGTAGGACATGGCGCATTCAATGCCTGGGTTGTGAGTTCGATTCCCAAAGGGGTCCAGTGTGAAAATATATGCACTCTCTCCTGTAAGTCACTCTGGTATGAAAAATGTAAGCACTTTCTACTGTAAGTCACTCTGGATAAGAGCGTCTGCTAAATGACTAAAATGTTAATCTTACTGTCTGGGTCCTGGTACAATCTCACTTGTCTACTTTATCTCGGTCTTAGGGTGCGTCTCCAGTTGTACCGAACAGAGAAGATGGGATGGGGAGTTCGGGCTCTACAGGACATTCCCCAAGGCAGCTTCATCTGCGAGTAAGTGTGTGTATGTTTATTTAAAGGAAATTAGTATGATTAGCCAATCTAATGTGCCTTGCCAGTTCTATCAATTAGTTAATTGTCTTGTTGGAAGTAACATTTCTCTCCACACAGATACGTAGGGGAACTGATCTCTGACGCAGAGGCAGATGTAAGGGAAGATGACTCCTACCTCTTTGACCTGGACAACAAGGTACCTCATCTGTTTTTCCTCTCATAGGGATTACACATGAAAAAATAAAATACATGAAGTTGTGTTTGTCACATGCACTGAATACAACAGGTTTTGATTTACTGTCATTTAGACACAGAAGTTTAAAAACAGACCACTGATCTCCCATTGCAACTAAGTACATCATCCCTCTCTCTCTCCTTCCCTCTAAAGGACGGGGAGGTGTACTGCATCGATGCCCGTTACTACGGTAACATCAGCCGCTTCATCAACCACCTGTGCGACCCCAACATCATCCCGGTGCGGGTGTTCATGCTGCACCAGGACCTACGCTTCCCCCGCATCGCCTTCTTCAGCTCCCGAGACATACTGACAGGACAGGAGCTTGGGTGAGAGGCTGCACCCCCACACACTTTGGATCTGAGCCACAGACACAAAATGGACGCCCAGTGGAGTGGTGTTGATGCTGCCTTAGGAAAGCAGAGTGGAACATGATTTGGCACCACTTTTTCAGTAACAGTAGCATCTATTCCATGTATCACTTCTCTTGCACCAGAAATAAAATGGCCTGAGTATATTGTTTATTCCACTGATTTATGATATTGACGTACACTTTAATTCTAGGTAAATGAGAATTTGATCAATGTTCTGTTTGCACAGGTTTGATTATGGAGACCGCTTCTGGGACATCAAGAGTAAATACTTCACCTGCCAGTGTGGTTCAGAGAAATGCAAACACTCAGCGGAGGCCATCGCCTTGGAGCAGAGCAGGCTCGCTCGACTGGAGACCTGCCCAGAATTGGATACTGACCCTGGGCTTGCCATGCTAGGAAACTTCTAGGCATCCCCTGCGGCCTGGTGCATGTATTTCACCGTTTCTACACTCACTGTTACATTTCGTATGAATTTGTGCAGTTATTGTTTGTGTGGTAGACGAGCCTTAACTTTTTCCATGTATCTGATATAAATGACTGAAAAAGGTGTCTTCTGTGTAAGACCATACATACAGTACAGTATTTTTTTTTACTATAATATTGCTATGCCTCTTTGCCGTGAGACATCAGTGGCACTACAGCATGCTATGAAATGCCAGTTATGCTCACCACATGCTGTGCCAAATACATACTGAACAATTCATTTCACAGTACTCTACCATGATACTGTCTACTTGTTAAGTAATTGAAAAAGTTACCGACAGCTGACTTCCGAGTAGTATTGAAGTCATTGAAGTCTGTTTTTATACAAAATGTACTTTGTTTCGTCATTTAATACATTTGATAAAAATTTTACAAATGGATCCACTGTCATTTGTTCCAGCAGTGTTGCTATTCCTACAACTCAATGAATATCAAGCAGCCCAGACACACCAGAGAATTTGTGGTTCTAATTTTGGCATAGATTGCTAAAAAGTTTTAGCGATTTAATGTAACATTCCATCTGTGTCTTTATTTGAGTTTGAACCTTAATCTGGTCTTTGACAGGGTTCTTGGGACGTGTTGAATATTCTACAACTCATGATGGGAAAGGGAGCATGAACTCTGCTTTTATAACATATTCAGAAAAATACTGACAGAAAAAGAAGGCTGTCTAATTGACTTATGTTAATCACTATCTGGTTGGGTTGTGCCAGGTTTCATGTTGTGGTGAACTGAACAACATGGGCGAGACAATAAACATTTCTAAAGCAATAAGGAAGGGCTCTTAGTGTGATGGTAGGAAAAGTCACTCCCTCAAATCTAAATAAAATGTTTGTATTTGTCTATGTACAGTGGCAAGAAATGTGAACCCTTTGGAATCACTTGGACTTCCTCAAATTGTCTGTTGTGACTTAGATTAAGATCAGATCAAATGTTATGACCATTCACAGTCTGCTTAAACTAATAACACAACCAATATGTTTTCAAGTCTTTATTGAACACACCTTGTAAACATTCACAGTGCAGGGTGGGAAAAGTATGTGAACCCTTTGTTTTAATAACTGGTTGACCCTACTTTGGCCAAATGTTTTCTGTAGTTGTGGATCAGACCTGCACAACGGTCAGGAGGAATTTTGGACCATTCCTCTTTGCAAAACTGTTTCAGTTTAGCAATATTCTTGGGATGTCTGGTGTGAACGGCTCTCTTAAGGTCATGCCACAGCATCTCAATCGGGTTGAGGTCAGTACTCTGACTGGGCTACTCCAGAAGAATGTATTTTCCATTCTGTTGATTTACTTCTGTGTTGTGAGTTGTTGTCCTGTTGCATCACCCAACTTCTGTTAAGCTTCAATTGGCGGACAGATAGCCTTAAATTCTCCTGCAAAATGTCTTGATAATCTTGGGAATTCCTTTTTCCGTCAGAGCAAGCAGTCCAGTTCCTGAGGCAGCAAAGAAGCTCCAAACCATGATGTTTCCTTCACCATACTTTACAGTTGGGATGAGGTTTTGATGTTGGTGTGCTGTGCCTTTTTATTCTCCACAGATGGTTTTGTGTGTTCCTTCCAGACAACTCAACTTAGTTTAATCTTTCCACAGAATATTTTGCCAGTAGCGCTGTGGAACATCCAGATGCTCTTTTGCGAACTTCAGACGTGTAGCAATGTTTTTTGGGGGACAGCAGTGGCTTCCATGGTGTCCTCCCATGAACACCATTCTTGTTAAGTGTTTTACACATCGCAGACCTATCAGAGATGTTGGCATGTCTTTAGCTGACACTAACATCTTAACCTCATTGAGCATTCTGCGCTGTGCTCTTGCAGTCATCTTTGCAGGATGGCCACTCCTACGGAGAGTAGCAACAGTACTGAACTTTCTCCATGTATAGACAATTTGTCTTACCATGGACTGATGAACATCAAGGCTTTTAGAGATACCTTTGTAACCCTTTCCAGCTTTATGCATGTCAACAATTCTTAATCTTGGGTCTTCTGAGACCCAGGCAATGCTTCTGGTGAATAGCAAACTCAAACTTTGTGTGTTTTTTATAGGGCAGGGCAGCTCTAACCAACATCTCTAATCTTGTCTCATTGATTGTACTCCAGGTTAGCTGACTCCTGACTCCAATTAGCTTTTAGAGAAGTCATTAGCCTAGGGGTTCACATACTTTTCCCAACCTACACTGTGAATGTTTAAATTATGTATTCAATATAGACAAGAACAATACAATTAGTGTGTTATTAGTTTAAGCAGACTGTGTTTATTGTTGTGACTTAGATGAAGATCAGATCTAATTTTACGACCAATTTATAGCAAAATCCAATTAATTCCAAAGCGCTCACATACTTCTTCTTGCCACTGTATGTCTCAAACATTATCATACACAATTTTATCATTTTGAACTGAAATGCCATCAGATGTGTTTGTTCAGGTATTTTAAATATAAATATATATAGGCATACAGCCAAATAATCAGAAAAAAAGCAATTTAATTTACTACATGCAGGCCCATCAAACAGCAGGGGGCATTTAGTAAAGGGAGGTCAAGGGGCGGGAATGCTACACTGCGCGTGCAGGCAGGTGCGCGTCACACAACAGGTGCGTTCGTGATGTCACAACCCTAGTTACTGGAGCTCGAGGGAGAAAGATTTATTCAACGCAAGTTTGCTTTTTATGCGCATTAAGTATAGGTAAAGCCTCTCTAAAACGTTGTTTTATACTTGTGTTTTTATTATTTAACTTCGACTTGATTTACTTGGCCATTTAGACGTTTTACACGATTATAAACTAGTAGAGGTGGAGGGAAGGATAGAAAATGGGTAAAAACCTAAAGGAAGAGAACTCGGAGTCGTCAGAATATGGTGAGTTCATTTCACATCGACCGTTACATTACCTGGATTAGTATTTGTCTAACTTCACAGAATAGTGTCATATTCTCTCTCATATTTTTGTTCAATGAAAAATGTTTATTTATTTGTCACTAGCCTAGCCTATTTGCGTTTTTACAGTTCCTTATGAGTGGTGACCCCTAATAGGCTTACCTCCAGAGGTGTCACATTTGGGTCTTTAGCCGATGGCCGCATATCTGAGTAGCCTAATAACAATTTGTGACATTGTCAATTGCTTATTATTCAAGATGTACATATATATATATATATATATATATATATATATATATATATATATATATAATATATATGTACATATATATATATATATATATATATATATATATATATATATATATATATATATATATATATATATATATATATATATATATACTGTATGTAGTTATAGGCAACGTTAATAATTGTTTTCGTGACATTCAAAATGCAAATATATTATTTATTTATTTAGTTTACAAAAATACTTCATCAATCATATACATTTGGTTATTTAATTTTAACGAAATATATTATTTATAAATGCAGCAAAAAAACATTTAGAATTTTACATTTCAATCTGTGATATAAAATCAATTTTCAGTAAGCATTACAGGCTACATCACATCAACTTTCTAACTCAGCTGAATACAACGGAAGGGCACTGATATTGTATGGCATGCCATTGCTTTCATGTAGGTTTTTGCAGTAAATGGGGAAATATAGAGGAGGAAGTTTGAATATTTATTTTATGAAAAATCTGTTTTGTTGTGAGGCATTCATTCTCTGTCAGTCTTCTGTGAGTTGTGGTGTTCCTACGGAACCATGTTTTACATATGTCCATCTCTGGGTGTGCCTGTGTATAAAGGCTCACTGCCTTAGTGTGTCTTATTACCTGTCCACCTTACTCAAGGACTGTATCCCAAATTGCACCCTTTTCCTTATATAGTGTACTGCTTTTGACCAGGACTCATAGGGCCGTTTAAGACATACTCCAAGTTTTTTGCACGAGATGAATGGAGTCTATTGACAGTCTGGGAGTTTTGAAACAGTACCGGGATGCTTGTGTAAACAAATTAAGTTTGTGTAGAGAGCAAGAGCAGAAGAGGAGACAGGAGAGTAAAAGTCATGGGTAAATGAGCAGCAGGTAAACCAAAGTAAAGGCTAGGGCCCATATCAACAAAATGTCTCAGAGGCAAAACATATCCTAGACCATGGTATTCAAAAAGCCACTCCATGTAAATTCAGCTGCCTCTTGGATAAGTAAAGGTCCCAGTGTCCAGTCTGTCCATCCTGTTTGCAATGTTTGACACCCCTGCTCTAGACTGTGTGGTTAATACTGAAAAGCCTACAATAATGGCCTGCTAATCATTGACCAGTCATTAGTGTGAGGTGAGCCAGGCCTAAGCGCAAAGAACATTGGAGAACCAAGTTTGAAAGGCAATGATTCAACTACACAAAGACCACACTAGTTTGAACACTTCTGCTGCTTTTAGCAATATAGTTACAAATGCTGTCGCTAAGGTGCTGGCCCTAGTCTGGTTTTTGTTCATGTGAGATACTGTTAGAACAACATGTCTCTGAGGTCACCCGTGTCATCTATTTTTTAAGAGGCACCATCAGGTTATAATTATTTATTGGTAAGCTAATACTTAGCTACATCTCCACAAAATAGAGAAGGAATGAGTGATGGAAGATGAGGCTAGCTACTGTATATCCTTGTAGTGGGATACATATTTGATATGTATGCATATTATAATATTATATAGACCTCACATGCGATCTTAGCAATTAGCCCATTAAATGAATTATCTGACTCCAAAAGATAATACAGCAATATGCCAGATCCTATGGTTAATCAAATATTATGCATTTAGCTGATCAGGGTCATGAGAATTTTCCATATCAAAGGCAGATATGTGAATTCATTCATTTTACAATGAAATTAAGGCATAAAGCTTAATTTACAAGGCAATACTGACATTAAAAAAAGCATTATTTGACGCATATACAGTACAAGTCAAAAGTTTGGACACACCTACTCATTCCTGGGTTTTTCTTTTTTTTTACTATTTTCTACATTGTAGTATAATAGTGAGACATCAAAACTAAACTCAGCAAAAAAAGAATCGTCCTCGCACTGTCAACTGGGTTTATTTTCAGCAAACTTAACATGTGTAAATATTTGTATGAACATAACACGATTCAACAACTGAGACATAAACTGAACAAGGTCCACAGACATGTGACTAACATAAATGGAGTAATGTGTCCCTGAACAAAGGGGAGGGGGGGGGGGGTCAAAAGTAACAGTCAGTATCTGGTGTGGCCGCCAGCTGCATTGAGTACTGCGGTGCATCTCCTCCTCATGGACTACACCAGATTTGCGAGTTCTTGCTGTGAGATGTTACCCCACTCTTCCACCAAGGCACGTGCAAGTTTCTGGACATTTTTGGGGGGAATGGCCCTAGCCCTCACCCTCTGATCCAACATGTCCCAGATGTGCTCAATGGGATTGCGATCCTGGGCTCTTTAATGGCGATGGCAGAACACTGACATTCCTGTCTTGCAGGAAATCACGCACAGAATGAGCAGTATGGCTGGTGGCATTGTCATGCATCATGTCAGGATGAGCCTGAGGGAGGAGGATGTCGTCCCTGTAACGCACAGCGTTGAGATTGCCTGCAATGACACCAAGCTCAGTCCGATGATGTTGTGACACACCGCCTCAGACCATGACGGACCCTCCACCTCCAAATCGATCCCGCTCCAGAGTACAGGCCTCGGTGTAATGCTCATTCCTTCGACAATAAACGTGAATCCGACCATCACCCCTGGTGAGACAAAACTGCAGCTCGTCAGTGAAGAGCACTTTTTGCCAATCCTGTCTGGTCCAGCGACGGTGGTTTTGTGCCCAAAAGCGACGTTGTTGCCGGTGATGTCTGGTGAAGACCTGCCTTACAACAGGCCTACAAGCCCTCAGTCCAGCATCTCTCAGCCTATTGCAGACAGTCTGAGCACTGATGGAGGGATTGTGCGTTCCTGGTGTAACTCAGGCAGTTGTTGTTGCCATCCTGTACCTGTCCCGCAGGTGTGATGTTCGGATGTACCGATCCTGTGCAGGTGTTGTTACACGTGGTCTGCCACTGCGAGGACGATCAGCTGTCCGTCCTGTCTCCCTGTAGCGCTGTCTTAGGCGTCTCACAGTACCGACATTGCAATTTATTGCCCTGGCCACATCTGCAGTCCTCATGCCTCCTTGCAGCATGCCTAAGGCACATTCACGCAAATGAGCAGGGACCCTGAGTATCTTTCTTTTGTTGTTTTTCAGAGCCAGTAGAAAGGCCTCTTTAGTGTCCTAAGTTTTCATAACTGTGACTTTAATTGCCTACCGTCTGTAAGCTGTTAGTGTCTTAATTCTTATGGCTGCAGTCCCGATATCGGGACCAATATGACAACAGCCAGTGAAAGTGCAGGGCGCCAAATTCAAAAACCAGAAATCTCATAATTAAAATTCCTCAAACATACATGTGTCTTATATCATTTCAAAGGTAATCTTGTTGTTAATCCCACCAAAGTGTGCGATTTTCAAATAAGCTTTTCAGCGAAAGCACTACAAACGATTGTTAGGTCACCACAAAACCAAAAATAATCACAGCCATTTTTCCCAGCAAAATATAGCTTCACAAAAACCAGAATAGAGATAAAATGAATCACTAACCTTCGATTATTGTCATCAGATGACACTCATAGGACTTCATGTTACACAATACATGCGTGTTTTGTTTGATTAAATTCATATTTATATAAAATAATCTGAGTTTACATTGAGGCTACAAGATTCAGTAAATGCAAAAACATCAAGTGACTTTGCATAGCCCATCGTTTCAACATGAATACTCGTCATAAATATAGATGATAATACAAGTTATACACATTGAATTATAGATATACCTCTCCTTAATGCAACCGCTATGTCAGATTTAAAAAAAACTTTAAGGAAAAGTAATTGCTATAATCTTAAACGGCGCTGAAAGTAGCATATCACAGCTGCAAAGATAGCGTCACTATAAACAATGAAATACATGATAAATATTTCATTACCTTTGTTGGTCTCGATCAGAAAGCACAGCAACAATAAATGTTTGTTTTGTTCGAAAAAATCCGTTATTTATGTCCAATTGTTAGCACGTGTCCAAACGCTAATTCTGGTCAGCTTCATATCGGACAAAAACTTCAAAATGTGATATTACCGATCGAAGAAACATTTCAAACTAAGTACTGAATCAATCATTAGGATGTTTTTAACATATAGCTTCAATAAAGTTCCAACCGGAGTATTCCTTCTTTTCTGTGTGAGCCATGGAACGTCAGTGGTTTGCTTGAGGAAAAGTCATGATAAGCGCATGCCTGCTTGATGGACACCTGACTGATTCTGCTCTCATTCTCTCCCACAACATCATAGAAGTCTCATTGGAATTTCTATTGATTGCTGACATCTAGTGGAACCCCTAGGCAGTGCAACCTCAGTCCTAAGTCAATTGGATTTCTTTAGGGACTCTGGTGAATACAGACAAGCTCAGATAACTGACTTCCTGTTTTGATTTCAACTCAGAATTTTGCCTGCCAATATGACTTCTGTTAATCTCACAGACATAATTCAAACAGTTTTAGAAACTTTGGAGTGTTTTCTATCCAATACTAATAATAATATGCAAATATTAGAAACTATGACTAAGGAGCAGGCCGTTTGAAATGGGCACCTTTCATCCAAGCTACTCAATACTGCCCCTGCAGCCATAACAAGTTTTTAACGATCGTTCCACAGGTGCATGTTCATTAATTGTTCATGGTTCATTTGAACAAGCATGGGAAACAGTGTTTAAACCCTTTACAATGAAGATCTGTGAAGTGATTTGGATTTTTACGACTCATCTTTGAAAGACAGGGTCTTGAAATGGGACATTTCTTTTTTTGCTGAGTTTATATTAGGGCTGTCCCCGACCCCAAAAAATCTTGGTCCACGAAGAATCCTCAGTTCTTTCGACCAATTCTGCCTATAGGACGGGAGGAGCAAAATGGAGTCGTGGTCAGATTTGCCGAAGGGAGGGCAGGGGAGGGCCTTGTATGCATTGCGGAAGTTAGCGTAGCAGTGATCCAGTGTATTGCCCGCACGAGTCCTACAATCAATATGCTGATAGAATTTAGGTAGCCTTGTTCTCAAATTTGCTTTGTTAAAATCCCTAGCTAGAATAAATGCAGCCTCAGCATATATGGTTTCGAGTTTGCATAGAGTCCAGTGAAGTTCCTTGAGGGCCGTCATGGTATCGGCTTGAGGGGGGATATACATGGCTGTGACAATAACTGACGAGAATTCTCTTGGGAAATAATATGGTCGGCATTTGATTGTGAGGAATTCTAGATCAGGTGAACAAAAGTACTTGAGTTCCTGTATGTTGTTACGATCACACCATGAGTCTATAATCATAAAGCATACACCCCCGACCCTTCTTCTTTACAGAGTAATGTTTATTTCTGTAGGCACGACGCAAAGAATCCAGGTGGCTGTACTGACTCCGACAACATATCCCGAGAGAGCCATGTTTCCGTGAAACAGAGTATGTTACAGTCCCTGATGTCTCTCTGGAAAGCAATCCTTGCCCTAGTTTCGTCTACCTTGTTTTCTAGAGACTGGACATTGACGAGTAATGTACTTGGAAGCGGTGGGTAGTGTGCACGCCTCCAAAGTCTGACCAGGAGGCCGCTCCGTCTACCTCTTCTGCGGCGACGTTGTTTTGGGTCAGCCTATAGGATCAGATCAAATGCCCTGGGTGGTGGTGCGAACAAAGTATCTGCTTCAGTAAAGTCATATTCCTGGTCGTAATGTTGATAAGTTGACGTCGCTCTGATATCCAATAGTTCTTCCCGGCTGTATGTAATAACACTTAAGATTTTCTGGGCAAGCAATGTAAGAAATGATACATAAACTAAATACTGCATAGTTAACTAAGGACTAGATACGAGGCGACCCTCTCTGTCGGCGTCATCTTGCCGAACGGTAGGCTTATGTGGTAAGCCTACCATTCGAAAATCACCAAAAAATTACGTCCAAAAGAAGTCTGCTCGTACTTACTAGGGTGTAGCCTACCATGTTGGCCCGCAATAGAATTTTATGAATGCCCATCCATGTGGTAGGCCCACCGTCTGTAAAACAGGCTATTGCATTGGCTTTATTAGTCCTGATTCTTATGACTAATCAATTTGGCTATTTAAGCCTTGAATATCAGCTATCCAACTTTATCAGGAGTTATCGCGAGCCTATTTGAAATGTTTAAACAGCAGGAAATGCTGAAATATTTTATTTTTCACTATGATCAGCTTGTCAAATGTACAGATACAAATGTGAAACCACTGATCATGACAATGGGGTGAAACTCCTGGACAGCAGTTGTGATTGTCCATTTTACTTTGACATGTCCTGTTTTTAGGATATGTTGCTTTGCTAACATGACAGTTTATTTTTTTTATTTGATTGAGCGCCATTTAGGTTAGGCTATTTGATCTGAGAAACCTGCATGATGTAAAAATCTGTCATACATTTTATCTCCAGCCTGTAGGCTTCAGAAAAGGCTACATACTCTACCATATCCCATATCTGCTACATGATTTATGTTAATTTTTTGACTGAACGTTGGTGGAGCGCTGCAGAGATTCGTCTCTCCAACAGCACCCTGGAGAGGTGTGCTGGGAATGGACAAGCAAAATATTTTGTGGGCCTGCCTTTGACAAAGTGGGAAATGCTCATCAAAGGCCAGCATCAGTGCCCATAAGCCACTGATTGAAATAATTCTACTCAAAAACAATTACAATTTATGTGAGGTTTTATGTGTTGTTGTTGGAGGTGCGTCTGGGTCAGTTTAGCTCAGAAAATGCTGCCCTGGTCAATCTGCCGCAATAGGCGGCCGCCTAATCGTGCCTAATGAGTGGGCAGGCTGTGCCTATAGCATATCATAATCGCATCAATAAATTGGTTATAACAAACGCAACGCATACGCAAGCAGTGTGGGTGCAATGATTGAATAACATGTATGTGTACATTTATTTTGCAATGCTCGCGCACGCAACGTGTCCGGTTTGGGCATGGTGTTAGGCATACAGCTCGATGGTGGTTTTGCAAGGCAGCTATACTAAGCCTACTAAGGAAAATGGCATTATTATTATTATTATTAACAATAAGGAGATCAAGAAAAAGGAGCCTTATTGTAAATATAATTTTTCCGACAATTTGGAACAGTGTAAACACTAAATAAATAATAATAAATCTGGTTGTTATAATGAAAAAAAGTGTAAACCTTTATTAAAGCAAAGATTAAATTCAGCCGGATTTGTTGAAATTGTTTACTTGAAATGTGAGGCTTGGTGCTCATGGAATCAGTTGGCTATTAAACAAACCCTCAAACAGGCAACAGAAGCAGAACCTGTCTTATTTCTGTAGCTGTATTGATGATTTATAAAGCCAGGCACATTTAAGTTAGGCTATTGATTATAGACCTAATTAAGTTCAGGTTACCTCTCTCCTCACTTTTCTTAGACAATAAGGCAAGGGCTGTTTTCTCATCTCCTCATTCTCTGCTGCTGCCTCCACGCATTGTTCTCAACACCAATATGCTAGTTAATGTTGCTATTATGCACATAGCAACATGGTCCAGGAAAAGGCACCAATTCAACAGCACACTGATTTATTTCAGAACCATGGACAGCGACCGCTATCCAACGCGGGAGAAAACACATTTGTTATAAAATAATATAATTTTTCTTATTGTTGCACTATTGTTTATGTAATCTAACCATATACAATTTCAGTAGCACATGTCTTAAACTAATGGACTGTGCCATCCCCACTGCCTCCACAATGGATCAGTCCACTCAGCACAAATCAGACAGGTGTCTTGTACACCATGAGATGTGTGTGTGTGTGTGTGTGTGTGTATATACACTGCTCAAAAAAATAAAGGGAACACTTAAACAACACAATGTAACTCCAAGTCAATCACACTTCTGTGAAATCAAACTGTCCACTTAGGAAGCAACACTGATTGACAATAAATTTCACATGCTGTTGTGCAAATGGAATAGACAACAGGTGGAAATTATAGGCAATTAGCAAGACACCCCCAATAAAGGAGTGGTTCTGCAGGTGGTGACCACAGACCACTTCTCAGTTCCTATGCTTCCTGGCTGATGTTTTGGTCACTTTTGAATGCTGGCGCTGCTTTCACTCTAGTGGTAGCATGAGACAGAGTCTACAACCCACACAAGTGGCTCAGGTAGTGCAGCTCATCCAGGATGGCACATCAATGCGAGCTGTGGCAAAAAGGTTTGCTGTGTCTGTCAGTGTAGTGTCCAGAGCATGGAGGCGCTACCAGGAGACAGGCCAGTACATCAGGAGACGTGGAGGAGGCCGTAGGAGGGCAACAACCCAGCAGCAGGACCGCTACCTCCGCATTTCACTTCGGGGGCCGGGCCGCCCTACATCCTTTCCTCAAGCCTCCATTTCTGCATTAAAAGAGGGTGGTGTGTGTAGGCCTACCTTAAGTCTCACAGTAAAAGTTCATCACTTAATTGGTTGACTTATGCTGGCCTTGACAGCCCAATGCACTGTTTCCTCATAGGCACTGGTATGCATGCGCGTATACACGCACACACATGCACACAACTAACTATGCGGTCTAATATACCCTCCCAAAAAGTAATCACAATGCTACATCATAACCCATACATCAGTATCTCTAATTGGACTAGAGCCAGACCAATATGTTTTTTGGGGGTCCGACACTGTTTCCGTTTTTTGGGGGGACAAAACGTACTTTTGGTCATATCGTGTTTATCGATATGTGGATACCTGCAAGAATTATGGGCATTAATATGGAGTTGGTCCTCCCTTTGCTGCTATAACTTTTCACTAGATGTTGGAACATTGCTGCAGGGACTTGCTTCCATTCAGCCAAGAACATTAGTTAGGTCGAGCACTGATGTTGGGCGATTAGGCCTGGCTCGCAGTCGACGTTCCAATTCATCCCAAAGGTGTTCGATGGGGTTGAGGTCAGGGCCCTGTGTAGGCCAGTCAAGTTCTTCCACACCGATCTCGACAAACCATTTCTGTATGGACCTCGCTTTGTGCGCAGGGGAATTGTCATGCTGAGACAGGAAAATGTTTGAAGCCCAGAATCGTCTAGAATGTCATTGTATGCTGTAGTGTTAAGATTTCCCGTAACTCGAACGAAGGGGCCTATCCCGAACCATGAATAACAGCCCCGGCACTATGCATTGGGGCAGGTAGCGTTCTCCTGGCAATCCTCCAAACCCAGATTCGTCCGTCATACTTCCAAATGGTGAAGCGTGATTTATCACTCCAGAGAACACGTTTCCACTGCTTCAGAGTCCGATGGTGGCGAGCTTTACACCACTCCAGCCGACGATTGGCATTGTGCATGATCTTAGGCTTGTGTGCGGCTGCTCCTCCATGGAAACCCATTTCATGAAGCTCCTGATGAACAGTTCTTGTGCTGACGTTGCTTCCAGAGGTCGTTTGGAACTCGGTAGTGAGTGTTGCAACTGAGGACAGACGATTTTGCGCTATGCGCGTCAGCACTAGGCGGTCCCAGCCGCTAAGTGGACTACCACTTAGCGGCTGAGCCATTGTTGCTCCTAGACATTTCCACTTCGCAATAACAGCACTTACATTTGACCAGGGCAGCTCTAGCAGGGCAGACATTTTACTTGTTGGAAAGATGGCATCCTATGACGCTGCCACGTTGAAAGTCACTGAGCTCTTCAGAAAGGCTATTCTACTGCCAATGTTTGTCTATGGCGATTGCATGGCTGTGTGCTCGATTTTATACACCTGTCAGCAACGGGTGTGGCTTAAATAGCTGAATCCACTAATGTGAAGGAATGTCCACATACACTATATATACAAAAGTATCTTCCGATATACTGTTTTACAGAGGGGAAATTAAAGCGTCATTTTTCCACAAAGAGTTCTCATAAATTGTCATCTCAAAGAGCAACTGTCCAAGAAACATGCTTCAGATGTTGATTTCTTACATTGTGACAATAATGGCATCATGAAAATGCCCGCAAATGTTCAGATAAGCATGCGATTCCCTTTTTTCATCCTATTATTGCATATCAGGTTATCTGCAGGTACCGATTTATAATGATGAAAGGCTAATATTTGACGATAATATTGGTGAACCGATATACCTGTCAGGCTCTAAATTGGACAAAAAATGTGGTGATTCTTTTACGTCACCACACTATCCAAAGCCAAATTAATTGAAATCACCTACAGACATACACATTGTTTGGGCCTTTGTATTAGTAAAAATGCCCTTACGACTGAGGTCCAAGTTTTGTAGGGTCCAAACATTTCTATTCTTTATGGGATCAGACGGTGGTAAAAAGCAGGGAGTATAAACACATCAGGAAAGGGTCACTGCCAGTCAGTTTCCAGGTTGTGTTTTGCCCTAAACAGACAGCATTGTATTCTACTGTAATCTGATATTCATTTACAGCCGGCAATGAGGCAGAGGAACAGGTTTCTTTGTTTGGGGGCAAGCAAATCGAGTCTCTCTGACTTTCACTGTGTACAAGGCTTAGCTGAAAATGCAGTGGATGCTATATTGAATATTCTATTAGATGTGTATGGTTATGTGTATTCTGTCAGTTGGAAGCCAACTGCATGCCTCAGTCTAAAGCTTTCATACAGTAGGCCTTGTACTTAGTAGCCGCAAAACAAACAGTATGATTGTCAATATCATATACCTTTTATTGTGTACTCACTACAAAGCTTCAGTTTTCACTAATCTCCGGGAAGTTGTTACTAAAACATTGAGCTCCCATAAAACAGGATTAGTAGGTATATAGGATGTAAAGGTTTCGTCCAATAATAGTTAATATATTCTGTCAATTAAGCATGATTAATTTATTTGATATTTAGGTATTTTTAGATCACACCGCAGTGTGAGACATTGTAGGCCATGGACCTAATGAACAGGCCTACATTGTAATGTAAATTCACTAACTCTAAGCCATAGATGCTGACTTCATTGTAGACATGAGTGCTTTGCTTGCTTCCAATCAGTGAATGGTGTAATGTCCAACTAGACTTGGCCTGATACTTTATCCTATAGTAGCCTAAATGAAAAAATAAACAGCACGCTCAACTGCATATTCCTTGGACAGAACTGCAAGGTTCAACAGGTGCTGTATCTTTAATTTGTCATTTTATGAAGGTATTTTATTCTGGTATTTTGATTGGTTTATTGTGAGGAGTCCATGAGACCAAGAACAACATCTCTTAGAAATGTTTGGCTTGCTAAGTAAAATATAAACCAAACAAAGGTAATTGCTTACTGTGATAAGGGGAATGTTGTCCATTTTGAGTAGGGCTTTGACGATATCAGTATCATAATAATTTTTCCATTGCAAAAATGAAAACACGAAGCAGATCCAACTCTGTGGTCCTTTTTAAATACCTGCTGTATGTAAAATATTGTGTGCTATAGCTTGGAAAATAAATAAATACATTAAAATAAAACATTTAACAAGGCAAGTCAGTTAAGAACAAATTCTTATTTACAATGACGGCCAACCCCGGCCAACCCCTAACCCGGACGACGCTGGGCCAATTGTGCACCGCCCTATGGGACTCCCAATCGTGGCCGGTTGTGATACAGCCTGGATTCGAACCAGGGTCTGTAGTGACACCTGTAGCACTGAGATGCAGTGCTTTAGACCGCTGCGCCACTCGGGAGCCCTATAAATAAATGTGACTCTGGATGACAACATAATGATCTTTGTTTCCAACATTAGGGCTGTTTCGTGTTTTGGTTCCTTGCCACGATACTAACGTGCAAAGCGATACTGGTTTTGTCCCGGCCTTAGTTGTGAGTGACACAGGGTTTCAGTGGAAAATGTCTGATGGAATATTTTTGGGAGATCGCTTTCAAAAGTCACTGCTCTGCTTTGAGCCTAGTCCCTCAATCTTTGAATTCAAATTCAATTCAAATCTCCCTTATCACATACAGCCCCTTCTTTTTAGTTTAAGGCTACCTTACTTTTAAGGGTGTGTAAACCGTCAAATTTGCCATAAAAACATTGACTTATGCAATGTAGAGCTTAAAAGAGAGGAATGATGAAAGATGTATATCTTAATAGTTCTCTTTCACCATATCTTGCTCTCTATTTTTCTTAATTGGCCAACTCTTGAGAGTTGCCCTAGTGTTCCAGAAAGTGACTCTAAGCAATGTAATTCCTGTAACCCAATCATCATCATCAACCCAGTCATCACCACCAAAACTATCCAGTGTATGTACAGATTGTTTGACCTATAAAGATGTGTCAAGGTCTTATTGTTTTTGCTACATTTCCTCCTTCTCAAGCTGAAGACTGTCGCTCATCAACTCAATGAGTTGCATACTAACAAAGGCCACTCTCGCTGCATAGCAACACCCTACCCCCCCTCAACGAACCCTCAAACTCACAGGCACGCAATTCTCTCCATAGACTCTCATGTACAGTGGAGCTCTTTTGAATATCAATGCAAATTGCCATTGCCGAGATGTTTTCCCTATGTATTCGATCTGATCTGTGTAAACAAGGAACAATTACACACTGCTATCAGGTGTTTGTGTTAAGTCATTGTAAATACCTTCAGAAAAGATATTTCAATTATGTTATTGACCCATTATCTCACTGCCTTTTCTTTTCAGGGGAACCTGCTCAGTATGACCCCACCTTCAATGGACCCATTCAGAAAAGGTAGCCTTTTCCACTAAGTATCTCTTTCAATTCAATTTCAATTTAAAGGGCTTTATTGGCATGGGAAACACATGTTTACATTGTCAAAGCAATTGAAATAAATCAAATCAAAATGTATTAGTTACAAATGCTTACTTACGAGCCCCTAACCAACAATGCAGTTAAAAAAAATATGGATAAGAAATAAAAGTAACAGGTAATTAAAGAGTAGCAGAAAAATAACAATAGCGAGACTATATACAGGGGGGTACCGGTACAGAGTCAATGTGGGGGGGCACCGGTTAGTTGAGTTAATATGTACATGTAGGTAGAGTTATTAAAGGGAGATGATAACAACAGAGAGTAGTAGTGGTGTAAAAGGGAGGGTGGGGTCAATGCAAATAGTCTAGGTAGCCATTTGAGTAGGTGTTCAGGAGTCTTATGGCTTGGGGGTAGAAGCTATTTAGAAGCGTCTTGGACATAGACTTGGCGCTCTGGTACCGCTTGCTGTACAGTAGCAGAGAGAACTGTCTATGACTTGGGTGGCTGGAGTCTTTGACAATTTGTAGGTCCTTCCTCTCACACCGCCTGGTATAGCGGTCCTGGGTGGCAGGAAGCTTGGCCCCAGTGATGTACTGGGCTGTTCACACTACCTTCTGTAGTGCCTTGTGGTCGGAGGCAGAGCAGTTGCCATACCAGGCAGTGATGCAACCAGTCAGGATGCTCTCGATGGTGCAGCTGTAGAACCTTTTGAGGATCCATGCCAAATCTTTTCAGTCTCTTGAGGGGGAATAGGTTTTGTTGTGCCTTCTTCACAACTGTCTTGGTGTGCTTGACCATGTTAGTTTGTTGATGATGTGGACACCAAGGAACTTGAAGCTCTCAACCTACTCCACTACACCCCCGTCGATGAGAATGGGGGCGTGCTCGGTCCTCTTTTTTCCTGTAGTCCACAATCATCTCCTTTGTCTTGATGACGTTGAGGGAGAGGTTTTTGTCCTGGCACCACCTCAGTGCAGATGTTGCCTGTAATTCATGGCTTCTGGTTGGGGTATGTACTTATGGTCACTGTGGGGATGACGTCATTGATGCACTTATTGATGAAGCCAATGACTGATGTGGTGTACTCTTCAATGCCATTGGAGGAATCCCAGAACATATTCCAGTCTGTGCTAGCAAAAGTCCTGTAGCTTAGCAGCTGCTTCATCTGACCACTTTTTTTTATTGATATAGTCACTGGTGCTTCCTTTAATTTTTGCTTGTAAGCAGGAATCAGGAGGATAGAATTATGGTCAGATTTTCCAAATTTTAGGGTGAGGGAGAGCTTTGTATGCATCTCTGTGTGTGGAGTATAGGTGGTCCAGAGTTTTTCCCCTCTGGTTGCACATTTAACATGCTGGCAGAAATTTGGTAAAATGGATTTAAGTTTTCCTGCATTAAAGTCCCCGGCTACTAGGAGCACCGACTCTGGGTGAGCGTTTTCTTGTTTGCCTATGGCGGAATACAGCTCATTCAATAATGTCTTACTACCACATTCAGAGGGTGGCACTATGTAAACAGTTACGAAAAATAGGTGGGTAGATAGTGTGGTCTACAGTTTATCATGAGATACTCTACATCAGACGAGCAATAGCTCGAGACTTCCTTAGATATCGTGTACCGGCTGTTATTTACAAAAATACATAGTCCGCCGCCCTGTCTTACCAGAGGCTGCTGTTCTATCCTGCCGGTACAGCGTATAACCAGCCAGCTGTATGTTGATAATGCCGTCATTCAGCCACAACTCCGTGAAACATAGGATATTAGTTTTGAATGTCCCGTTGGTAGTTTAATCTTCTGCGTAGGTCATCGATTTATTCTCCAAAGATTGCACGTTTATGGAAGGAAGTGGGAGTTTATTCGATCACCTTCGAATTCTCAGAAAGCAGCCCACCGTCTGGCCCCTTTTTCTCCGGCTTCTCTTCACGCAAATCACAGGGATCTGGGCCTGTTCCCGAGGATGCAGTATATCGTTCGCGTTGGGGTGGTCAGACTCGTTAAAGGAAAAAAAGGATTCTGCCAGTCGGTGGTGAGTAATCGCAATCCTGATGTCCAGAAGTTATTTTTGGTCATAAGAGACTGTAGCAGCAGCATTATGTACAAAATAATAAAAAAAAAAGTTAAACAACGCAAATAAACGAACAAAAAACACAGCCGTTTGGGGACACGTACAGTGGGGAGAACAAGTATTTGATACACTGCCGATTTTGCAGGTTTTCCTACTTACAAAGCATGTAGAGGTCTGTAATTTTTATCATAGGTACACTTCAACTGTGAGAGACGGAATCTAAAACAAAACTCCAGAAAATCACATTGTATGATTTTTAAGTAATTAATTTGCATTTTATTGCATGACATAAGTATTTGATACATCAGAAAAGCAGAACTTAATATTTGGTACAGAAACCTTTGTTTGCAATTACAGAGGTCATACGTTTCCTGTAGTTCTTGACCAGGTTTGCGCACACTGCAGCAGGGATTTTGGCCCACTTCTCCATACAGACCTTCTCCAGATCCTTCAGGTTTCGGGGCAGTTGCTGGGCAATACGGACTTTCAGCTCTCTCCAAAGATTTTCTATTGGGTTCAGGTCTGAAGACTGGCTAGGCCACTCCAGGACCTTGAGATGCTTCATTGTTTTCGCTGAGGAACTGTATGAGTCTGCTGTTAATGATAATGCAGAGGATTTTCCCAGGGTTACTGTTGACGCATATCCCACTGTAGTTATTGGGGTCAAATTTGTCTCCACTTTTGTGGATTGGGATGATCAGTCCTTGGTTTCAAATATTGGGGGAGATGCCAGAGCTGAGGATGATGTTAAAGAGTTTAAGTATAGCCAATTGGAATTTGTAGTCCTGTATATTTTATCATTTCATTTAGGATGCCATCAACCCCACAGGCCTTTTTGGATTGGAGGGTTTGTATTTTGTCCTGTAGTCCATTCAATGTCATTGGAGAATCCAGTGGGTTCTGGTAGTCTTTAATAGTTGATCCTAAGATTTGTATTTGTATTTGATCATGTATATGTTTTTGCTGTTTGTTCTTTGTTATTGAGACAAAATGATCGGAGAAGTGGTTTATCCATACATCTCAGTTTTGGATAGATAACTCTTCGTGTTTGTTTTGAGTTTTCCATTTTTCCCAGAAGTGGTTCAATTCTATGTATTCTTCAATTACATTGAGCTGATTTCTGACGTGCTGTTCTTTCTTTTTCCGTAGTGTATTTCTGTATTGTTTTAGTGATTCACCATAGTGAAGGCGTAGGCTCAGGTTTTCTTGGTCTGTATGTTTTTGGTTGGATAGGTTTCTCAATTTCTTTCTTAGGTTTTTATATTCTTCATCAAACCATTTGTTATTATGTTCATTTTCTTAGGTTGTCTACTTGACATTTTTAGATTTGATAGAGAAGCTGAGAGGTCAAAACCTGTTTAGGTTTTCTACTGCCAAATGTATACCTTCACTATTACAGTGAAACATTTTGTCTAGGAAATTGTCTAGATGGGATTGAATTTGTTGTTGCCTAATAGTTTATTGGTAGATTTCCACACTACTTTCCATCCATCTATAGCATTTCTTAATATTATTAATTTCCATTTGCTTTGTTGCCTCATGATTTAGCATAGCTTTGTTCAAGGAGTGTGATTTTTCTGTGATCTGAGACTCTGGGTTGAGGTCAGTGATAAAGTAGTCTACGGTACTACTGCGAAGAGATGAGCTATAGGTGTACCTACCATAGAAGTCCCCTTGAAGCCTACCATTGACTATGTAGATACCCAGCGTCCGACAGAGCTGCAGGAGTTGTGACCCGTTTTTGCTGTTTATGTTGTCGTAGTTGTGTCGAGGGAGGTATATGGGGGAGGGAATGCTGTCACCTCCAGGTAGGTCTTTGTCCCCCTGTGTGCTAAGGGTGTCAGGTTCTGGCATTTAGGTCGCCACAGACTAGTACATGTCCCTGGGCCTGGAAATGTTTGATCTCCCCCTCTAGGATAGAGAAGCTGTCATCGTTAAAGTATGGGGATTATTAGGGGGATATAAGTTTGGTGGATGGGATGCTGTGGTCTGGGTGTAGGTCCTCTTGGTGTCGGCTCTCTCGGTGCAGGTCCTTCGGGAGGGAGTCTTGCAGGTCCTTCGGGAGGGAGTCTTGCAGGTCTGGGAGGGTGTCTCGCTGGTCTGGACAGGGTGTCCGTTGCTCCTGTGTGTGGTGCTGGGGCTACGGTTTGAGGGTGACGTCCTTCAGGGTACTGGAAAAAGTTGGGATTGCTGCCTTGTAGAGGTGGACCTGGTTGTAAAGGCTGGGGTGGAGTGGTGGGCCAGGTAGACATTAGCTTGAGGCACAGTCTCGCAAAATGCTTGCATTCACTCGCTGTATGGTGGAAGGGTGAACGTTTTTTCATGGTAGCAGGGTGGAGATCACCACTTGTGTGTTGGGGAAAGTGGAAGAAGCTTTTTCAACCCTAGTCTGTCCTCTGACAACAGCTCCAGGGCATGCCTAGTGTTTGGGCACCAGAGTTTAGCCACTTTGTGTTTGGGGAAAAAGTTTATCCTCTTGAATGTATTTGCCATTTGAGTCAATGAGGAACACAATCTCTAGCTTTGTGTTCTTAGTGGATGTGTGGGGGTTGTCAAGAGGGCTATCGCGGGGGCTGTTAGGATGGGGTGGGGTGTCCGTTGGGTTGGTGGGTCCCGTGTTGTCTGTCCCGTTGTGGTTTGTGTCTGAGGTGGGCTGTTCTGCTGGCTTCTCTGGGGGAGTGTCCTGGGCTGTGAAACTGCCATTGTTGGGCTCAAGAGTTTTCACACATCTGACTTCACACTTCAGTGCTAATTGAAGTTGCAGCCAGGTCTATTCTGTCCTAGCAGCTTGGTAGCTTAGTATACTTATTTACTTAGTTTTATAAAACAAAATTACCTATAGATTATTGTCATTTTACTTTTTGGCTTCAGAAGGAGCTTTAGACTGAATATTACTCACTCTGTTTTGTGTTGGATGGTATTTTCCAGGTTCCGCTGTGTTTCTTCTGCAGGTTTTGGTTTGTTAGAAGTCTTTTTCTTGATAGTCCTTGGTAGTAATAGTCCATTCAGGTAATTTTGTCCAAATTCAAGGTTTTATGTATGGAATTTTTATTTGGATTGAAGGTTTTGATGTTGAGGTTAGTCCTTGCGGGAAAAAATGCAAGTTTATCTATATTTATCCAACTATAATTCTATCTTTTTGCAGAAGAACTCAGGAGCCCATGAGCTCACTACCTCTCTCTCTCAATAATTTTGTCTCTTGCTCTCTACAAGGCATACAGAGCCTACCAAGCTACAAAGCCCTAACTACCACTATCTCTGTGTGCAAATTGCCCATTGTATGTCTCAAGTGCCTTTCGTAGGCACACTTTCTGTCACATATTTTTCAGCCTGGGGGCATTTATGCCACAGCAATGCTCAAAATCACTATGTGTGTCATTGTATTTCCATTCTCCCTCAGAGGTTGCACTGACATCATCTGCTGTGTTCTCTTCATTGTCGTCATCCTTGGCTACATGGCGGTGGGGATTTTGGGTAAGATGGGCCTTCTACGCACCTCCCATCTCTCTCAGCCCCTCTCACATTTTCTCTCACACACTCATCATACTCATTCTGTATGTGTTGCTGTATTTTGTTTTCTCTCTTTAGCTCAGCCTCTTTCGCTCTTTCTCTCTCTTTTTCTCTCACTATTAGATGACGTCTGATTCCTGGCTTCTCTCTCTGGCTGTCAATCTCTCTTTATGACTCTTACATCCCTTTTGAAACTCAGGTGTCCTCGCCATAATGCCTTATGTAAATGTAGTATTTGCAGGCAGAACGCACAGTCTGGCCATGCTGGCTAAACAAAACAACAGTGACGTAATCACCCTGGTCCCTTCCTCAATTCCAACAGTTCGTCAAATCGCCACTCACAAGTGAGAACAGCACCTCCATTGTCGAGAGTGCACTGGAAACATAAGCTTGTCATTGGTTCTATGATTTTCTGACTTTTCCCTTCAAAGTCTATACCCTCACCTTTCTCTATAATTATAAGGTATCTCTATGGCCTTGATATTCTCCTCCTTTTTGTCTTTCGGTCGAAAGGCCTCCCTCCTCTGACTCACACCCAGAGTGGTTCCAAAGAGAAGTTCCAAAGCAGAAGCTCACCCTCACCCACAACATCCTGTCATCAAACACATTCCAGCAGGCACTCACTCTGCTTTTTCTTGAGTCAATAGAGCTGCCTGATAAGGAGGTCATATGAATATATTGCCAATGTCAATAGCTTAGTATCTGATTAATGGGAAAGGATATTGTGCATTGATCGGATATACAGTAGGCCTTTTATTGAAAGGAGGGGAGTAGTGGTTTAGTATATAAAACCAAATTAAGTTGTTGATGTCAATGAGTTTTGTACTGTACCTTTCAAAAGTTTGGGGTCACTTATAAATGTCCTTGTTTTCCATGAAAATATACATGAAATGAGTTGCAAAATGGATAGGAAATATATGTTGACAAGGTTATAAATAATTCTTTTTAATTGAAATAATAATTGTGTCCTTCAAACTTTGCTTTCGTCAAAGAATCTTCCATTTTCTTTTGAATGGTAGTGTATGTTAATGTATTGTATTATTTGACTGTGGTAAATGTATTGGGGTCCCCACCTCCCTGTTTAGATATTGATGTGTTTTGTTTTTATATTTCCACCAGCCTGGCTTTATGGTGATCCCCGACATGTCCTCTACCCACGGAACTCTACCGGAATGTTCTGTGGCATCGGGCTCAATAAGTAAGGACCTCTCTGGGGTCCGTGATGTGTTTGAACTTGAAATCCTTTATGAACCAAGTATAATTTTATTCAGAAGTTTAGAAGACTTGAGGCTATGTAATGTGAATTTACTAATCATGCATTTTTGCCATAAATGCAACAGATAAAAGTGGAAAATCTGGCCAATCCAGTCAGACATGTCATCTGGGTTAATAATTCAATCTTGGCATTCCTCACTATACAGTATATTCAACTGTCATATTATATATTTCATTCACAATGCATAGTTATGATTCTGTGAGTACAATACAAACTGTTACATTTTCCTTTCCCAGAGCTCAACCCAGTGTGTTCTACTTTGACATACTGAAATGTGTCACATCAATCAACATCATGGCCGCCACCCTTAATGGGTTACAGTGCCCCACCACACAGGTACAGTAACATCACACCATAATGTTCTAGTTTCTAAGGCTGATGTCAGGAGTAATAAGGAACTCTGTGCACATCTACAATGTCCCATTGTGTGCCACTGTGTGTTTCTGGGTCAAATTGTATTTTATATGTAATGTCTTCACCAACCCGTTCATACAAGTTCTCTTCTATTTAATTTTTATTTGTGTGAGGCATTTTTCTTATGGTCTCTACATCCCAAAATGTCATGTGTATCTGCATATTGTTGCTACAATAATGATCCCCGTTACACATTCTGTATACTTCTGGCCCTTCTTTGGACACTGTGTTAACAACCCTACAGACGAGCTTCAATGCCATACAACTCTCCTTCCGTGGCCTCCAATTGCTCTTAAATACAAGTAAAACTAAATGCATGCTCTTCAACCGATCGCTACCTGCACCTGCCCGCCCGTCCAACATCACTACTCTGGATGGTTCTGACTTAGAATATGTGGACAACTACAAATACCTAGGTGTCTGGTTAGACTGTAAACTCTCTTTCCAGACTCACATCAAACATCTCCAATCCAAAATTAAATTTAGAATTGGCTTCCTATTTCGCAACAAAGCATCCTTCACTCATGCTGTCAAACATACCCTCGTAAAACTGACCATCCTACCGATCCTCGACTTCGGTGATGTCATTTACAAAATAGCCTCCAATACCCTACTCAATAAATTGGATGCAGTCTATCACAGTGCCATCCGTTTTGTCACCAAAGCCCCATATACTACCCACCACTGCGACCTGTACGCTCTCGTTGGCTGGCCCTCGCTTCATACTCGTCGCCAAACCCACTGGCTCCAGGTCATCTACAAGACCCTGCTAGGTAAAGTCCCTCCTTATCTCAGCTCGCTGGTCACCATAGCAGCACCCACCTGTAGCACACGCTCCAGCAGGTATATCTCGCTGGTCACCCCCAAAACCAATTCTTCCTTTGGCCGCCTCTCCTTCCAGTTCTCTGCTGCCAATGACTGGAATGAACTACAAAAATCCCTGAAACTGGAAACACTTATCTCCATCACTAGCTTTAAGCACCAGCTGTCAGAGCAGCTCACAGATTACTGCACCTGTACATAGCCCGTCTATAAATTAGCCCAAACAACTACCTCTCCCCCTACTGTATTTATTTATTTTCCTCCTTTGCACCCCATTATTTCTATCTCTACTTTGCACATTCTTCCACTGCAAATCTACCATTCCAGTGTTTTACTTGCTATAATGTATTTACTTCGCCACCATGGCCTTTTTTTTGCCTTTACCTCCCTTATCTCACCTCATTTGCTCACATTGTATATATACTTATTTTTCTACTGTATTATTGACTGTATGTTTGTTTACTCCATGTGTAACTCTGTGTTGTTGTATGTGTCGAACTGCTTTGATTTATCTTGGCCAGGTTGCAATTGTAAATGAGAACTTGTTCTCAACTTGCCTACCTGGTTAAATAAAAACATCTGGGACAGGCATCAGGTTTCAGTCACAATGTGAATACCTCTTCATTCCTCACCCTGCAGGTGTGTGTGGAAAAGTGCCCAGATGTGTTCTGGGCTCTCAATCCTATTGCCTACTTACCGAATGCCAAGCCACAAGACTACTTCAACCAATCACTCTGCGTGTCATCCTTTGATCTAGCAAGAACTACACTGGTAAGTCCCATCCATTTGCTTGGAGCCAACTCTGCTAATTACACTGCTGGGTGATTTTAAAAAGTCATAGTCAATTGATTAATAATACTCTTAGCAAAAAAAAATCTTGAATTTACAATATGTAGAATCTATGAGATTAGAAAGATTCAGAGCTTTTCTGAAACATCACAGCACAATTGAAAAATATATTTCAAATATAAATCAGGGTTAGGGGAAAATATTTTTTACATTTATATATACAGTACAAGTCAAGTTTGGACACACCTACTCATTCAAGGGTTTTTCTTTATTTTGACTATTTTCTACATTGTAGAATAATAGTGAAGAAATCAAAACTGAGATAACATATATGGTAGTAACCAAAACAGATTTAAACAAATCAGAGATTCTTCAAAGTAGCCACCCTTTGCCTTGATGACAGCTTTGCACACTCTTGGCATTCTCTCAACCAGCCTCATGAGGTAGGCACCTGGAATGCATTTCAATTGTTAATTTGTGGAATTTCTTTCCTTCTTAATGCTTTGGAGCCAATCAGTTGTGTTGTGACAAGGTAGGGGTGGTATACAGAAGATAGCCCTATTTGGTAGAAGACCAAGTCCATATTATGGCAAGAACAGCTCAAATGAGTGAAGAGAAACAAAAGTTTATCATTACTTTAAGACATGAAGGTCAGTCAATCTGGAAAATTTCAAGAACTTTGAAAGTTTCTTCAAGTGCAGTCACAAAAACCATCAAGCGGTATGATGAAACTGGCTCTCATGAGCACTGCCACTGGAAAGGAAGACCCAGAGTTACCTCTGCTGCAGAGGATAAGTGCATTAGAGTAAACTGCACCTCAGATTGCAGCACTAATAAATTCTTCAGAGTTCAAGTAAGACACATCTTAACATCAACTGTTCAGAGGAGACTGTGTGAGGCCTTCATGGTTGAATTGCTGCAAAGAAACCACTACTAAAGGACACTAATAATAAGAAGAGACTTGATTGGGCCAAGAAACATGAGCAATGGACATTAGACTGGTGGAAATCTGTCCTTTTGGTCTAAAGAGTCCAAATTTGAGAATTTTGGTTCCAACCGCTGTCTTTGTGAGACGCAGAGTAGGTGAACGGATGATCTCTGCATGCGTGGTTCCCACCGTCAAGCATGGAGGAGGAGGTGTGGGTGTGCTTTGCTGGTGACACTGTCAGTGATTTATTTAGAATTCAAGGCACACTAAACCAGGATGGCTACCACAGCATTTTTCAGTAATACACCATCCCATCTGGTTTGCGCTTAGTGGGACTATAATTTATTTTTCAACAGGACAATGACCCAAAACACACCTCAAGACTGGTTAAGGGCTATTTGACCAAGAAGGAGAGTGATGGTGCTACATCAGATGGCCTGGCCTCCACAATCACCCGACCTCAACCCAATTGAGTTGGTTTGGGATGAGTTGGACCGCAGAGTGAAGGAAAAGCAGCCAGCAAGTGCTCAGCATATGTGGGAACTCCTTCAAGATTGTTGGAAAAGCATTCCTCATGAAGCTGGTTGACTGAATGCAATGCTGAGAATGCAATGCTGAGTGTGCAATGCTATCATCAAGGCAAAGGGTGGCTACTTTGAACAACATAAATTATAAAATATATTTGATTTGTTTAACACTTTTTTGGTTACTACATGATTCCATATGTGTTATTTCATTGTTTTGATGTCTATACTATTATTCTACAATGTCAAATAGTAAAAAAAGAAAAAACCCTTGAATGAGTAGGTGTCCAAACTTTTGACTGGTGTGTGTGTGTGTGTGTGTGTGTGTGTGTGTGTGTGTGTGTGTGTGTGTGTGTGTGTGTGTGTGTGTATATCGAAGATTGGAAATTATGCGGACAATTACATTGATGGAAACAACAATCTTATCTGCAATATTAAAGCTGATCTGCCTCTTTAATTTGTTTTATTAATACATTTTAAAAAGTTCCGTCCTATAACTATGGAGGATTTGTAAATTCACATTTTCTTCAAATAGGCTTTCATTGATCATGGTTTTCAGTGACTCCTCAAAGCCTTTGGACTGTCTTTTGGAAATCGATTTAACTGGAGGGTTTTCCTAGTTGTTTTTTTACTCTGAATATCCAAAATTAGTAGTTTAACCTTTTTTTCTTTACCTCAGAAAGTTAAGGAAATTGTGGATCAAGAGCTGTGTCCGTTCTTCTACACTCCTACAATCTCTGGTGAGTGATCCTTGCTTTTTTCATATTCACTTTCATAATTACATACAGTGCATTCAGTCCCATTGACTTTTTCCACATTTTGTTACGTTACAGCCTTGGATAAAAAAAAAAAAGAAATCCTCATCAATCTACACATAATAACCCATGATGATAAAGCAAAAACAGGTTTTTAGAAATGTTTGCAAATGCATTAAAAATATAAACCAGATACCTTATTTACATAAGTAGTCAGACTCTTTGCTGCATCCTGTTCCCAATGATCATCCTTGATGTTTCTACAACTTGATTAGAGTACACCTGTGGTAAATTCAATTGATTGAACATGATTTGGAAAGGTACACACCTGTCTATATAAGGTCCCACAGTTGACTCTGCATGTCGGAGCATATATCAAGCCATGAGGTCGAAGGAATTGTCCGTAGAGCTCCGAGACAGGATTGTGTCAAGGCAATGATCTGGGGAAGGGTACCAAAACATTTCTGCAGCATTGTAGGTCCCCAAGGACACAGTGGCCTCCATCATTCTTAAATGGAAGAAGTTTGAAACCACCAAGACTCTTCCTAGAGCTTGCTGCCCGGACAAACTGAGCAGTTGGGGGAGAAGGGCCTTGGTAGTCACTCTGAAAGAGCTCCAGAGTCCCTCTGTGGAGATGGGAGAACCTTCCAGAAGGACAACCATCTGCAGCCCTCCACCAATAAGGCCTTTATAGTAGAGTGGCCAGATGGAATCCACTCCTCAGTAAAAGGCACATGACACCCCTCTTGGAGTTTGACAAAAGCCACCTAAAGGACTGACTATTAGAAACAAGATTTTCTGATCTGATGAAACCAAGATTGAACTCTTTGGCCTGAATGCCAAGTCACATGTGGAGGAAACCTGGAACCATCCCTACGGTGAAGCATGGTGGTGGCAGCATCATGCTGTGGGGATGTTTTTCAGTGGCAGGGACAAGGAGACTAGACAGGATCGAGGACTCAGCGACTCTGAGCACACAGCCAAGAGAACGCAGGAGTGGCATCGGGACAAGTCTCTGAATGTCCTTGAGTTCAGACCCCCTGAGTAAAGGGTCTGAATACTTTTGTAAATGTGATGTTTTAGATTCTTTTATGAATTTGCTAACATTTTTAAAAACCAGTTTTTGCTTTTTCATTATCAAATCAAATGTATTTATATAGCCCTTCTTACATCAGCTGATATCTCAAAGTGCTGTACAGAAACCCAGCCTAAAACCCCAAACAGCAAGCAATGTAGGTGTAGAAGCACGGTGGCTAGGAAAAACTCCCTAGAAAGGCCAAAACCTAGGAAGAAACCTAGAGAGGAACCAGGCTGAGGGGTGGCCAATCCTCTTCTGGCTGTGCCGGGTGGAGATTATAACAGAACATGGCCAAGATGTTCTACCGCTCCTGCTGTCTCTAGAGAGTTGAAAACAGCAGGTCTGGGACAGGTAGCACGTCTGGTGAATAGGTCAGGGTTCCATAGCCGCAGGCAGAACAGTTGAAACTGGAGCAGCAGCACGGCCAGGTGGACTGGGGACAGCAAGGAGTCATCGTGCCAGGTAGTCCTGAGGCATGGTCCTAGGGCTCAGGTCCTCCGAGAGAAAGGGAGAATTAGAGAGAGCATACTTAAATTCACACAGGACACCGGATAAGACAGGAGAAGTACTCCAGATATAACAAACTGACCCTAGCCCCCCGACACATAAAATACTGCAGCATAAATACTGGAGGCTGAGACAGGAGGGGTCAGGAGACACTGTGGCCCCATCCGATGATACCCCCGGACAGGGCCAAACAGGCAGGATATAACCCCACCCACCCATTATGGGGTATTTTGTGTAGATTGAGGGGGGGGGGGTGATTTAATAAATTTTAGAATAAGGCTGTAACAGAATGTGGAAAAAGTCAACGTGTCTGAATATTTTCCAAATGCACTGTATCTAGAAGTCGTTAAATATAAACATTTCAAATGAATTATGTTTTATTTTTATATTTTCCTTTAGTGCTGGGAAGATGCGTACCTGATGTTACAGCTCTGAAAAATATTCCTAATGACTTTGCCAATACGTCGGGCTTGCCATCAAGCATCAATGATACAGTCAATGGCATCGGGAATGCAAAAGGGTAGGGGGTGTTGTGTGTGTGTGTGTGTGTGTGTGTGTGTGTGTGTGTCAAAAGTTTAGATGCACCTACTCATTCAAGTATTTTTTTTATTTTTTATTTTTTTTTTACATCACAGCACAGTTGAAAAATATAAATCAGGGTTAGGGGAAAATAATAAAGGAAAATATATTTTATTTATATTTACAGTACCAGTCAAGTTTGGACATACTGTAGCTACTCATTCAATGTTTTTTATTTATTTTTAAAATGATTTTCTACATTGTAGAATAATAGTGAAGACATCAAAACTATGAAATAACACATATGGAATCATGTAATAACCAAACAAATGTTAAACAAATAAAATATATTTAATATTCTTCAACAGCCACCCTATATCTAAGATTCTTCAACAGCCACCCTTTGCCTTGATGACAGCATCTTCAACCGTTATAAATTCTGTTAACAAAATCGTCCCTGCTTTTGTCTTAATTTATCCTGTAGTACTCTTCATCGTGCTGTTTTCTGTCGAAGACATTGTCAGTAATTACTAGCATTAACATGTCTTTTCCCTGTGTGTCTTGTAGTGACATGGTAAACAGCTTCAAAGCCAAGGAGATTGGAGTGAGAATCTTTGAGGACTTTGCGTCATCATGGCAGTGGATCATCGCGTGAGTCTCTCTCGGGTTCATTTTCACCTCTCATCAGACCACCCCCTACACCAGTTACTTGTCAATGCACAATTTCCAGTGTGCTGTGGTAATAGAACAGGAGAAACCAGAGAAGTTTGCATGGTCGTTCTATCGTTCACGTTACACTTAATACATTTAACTTATTAAATATGAGATTGCTGCAGATAGAAGCTAACATTGATAAGAGATGGCATGCTTATTAGGGCCGGGACGATACCAGTATTACTGCAAGGAAACAAAACACGGAGCGGATTTCACTTTAGGAAAACGGCCTAATGTTGGAAACAAACATCATTATTATTATGAAGCATCACAGCACAGTTGAAAAATATATGGCAAATAAAAATCCGAAATGGATGATGTTGGAAGATGGATGGGAAAGGTTTAGTGGAGCTGAAGGGTGGGACTAATAACAAGATAAACAATGTAGTGCATACGGGATCTGTGAAATGTGCATAGGTGCGGAGCTATTGTGAAATAGCACAGTTACAAGTGGAAATCAAACTGGATGGACAACAGAAATAGAGGAAGGACTAAGAACAAACAAGAGAGAACTATTATAAAGTAGACTGTGTCTGTAAAATGTGTATAAGATGTATAAATTGAAGGTAAAAACAGAAATGTTTATCAGTTTACTCCAATTGGGGGATCGGTGGTAGGGTTTGCAGGGAATAATAATAAAGGTATACTCTTTAAAAAAAGTATGTATGTCTATGTAGGTATGTGTATGTATATATGTGTATATGTATGCATACGTGAATGGATATATATATTTACCCCAAAAAATATGGGGGATTGGAAATGATGCAGACAATTACATTGGAAGCAACATTCTTTCCGCAATATTAAGCTGATCCACCCCCCAAAGTAAAAAAACAAAAAAACAAACATCATTATGTTGTCATCTAGTCACATTTTTATATATTTTTCAAGCTACAGCACACAATATTTGACATAGAGACCGTTTTTAAAGAACCGACGAGCTTGGTCTGCTCCGTGTTTTCATTTTTGCTAAGAAAAAATGATTGCCATACTGGTATCGTCACAGCCCTAATGCTTATGACGCTAAGTGCTTATAAAACTGGACAAACCTGTAGGTGTCAAAGTGTGTTTTACCTGTATCAGACCCATATCTTTAGATACATGGCTTTGACATGTATATCCGGTGGCTTGATACATATTTACAAATCACTTAAGTCAATTATGTAATAATCCTTAATCTGTGACACCGGCCTTATATTTTAATAATGACCAGAAATGTCTCTTTCGAATTTTTGTTTTCCTCCACCTCCTTTTAACTTTATCCTCTCTCCGCTCTTCCAATCCACTCTCTTACCCAGCTATGTTCCTCTCTCCTCTCCTCCCTCAGTGCACTGGTCATAGCCATGGTGGTCAGTTTTCTGTTCCTCCTTCTGTTGCGGTTTATCGCCCCTGTTATGGTCTGGGTTCTTATATTTGGAGTGTTGGCAGTAGGTGCCTATGGTAAGTCATTGATAATAACAGGTGTGGTAACAATATGTCTACTAGCATGTATGTAGTGTACTCTCTCTAGTAGGTCTAAACACACATGACCAAAAGTATGTGGACACCTGCTCGTTGAACATCTCATTCCAAAATCATGGGCATTAATGTGGAGTTGGTCCCCCCTTTGCTGCCAAAACAGCCTCCATTCTTCTGGGAAGGCTTTTCACTAGAAGTTGGAACATTAATGCAGGGACTTGCTTCCATTCAGCCACAACAGCATTAGTGAGGTCGGGCACTGATGTTGGGCAATTAGGTCTGGCTCGCAGTCGGCATTCCGATTCATCCCTAAGGTGTTTGATGGGGTTGAGGTCGTGGCTCTGTTCAGGCCAGTCAAGTTCTTCCACACCGATCTGGACAAACCATTTCTGTATGGACCTCGCTTTGTGCATGGGGGCATTGTCATGCTGAAATAGGAAAAGACCTTCCCCAAACTGTTGCCACAAAGTTGGAAGAACAGAATTGACTAGAATGTCATTGTTTGCTGTAGCGTTAAGATTTCCCTTCACTGTAACTAAGGGGCCTAGCCCGAACCATGAATAACAGCCCCAGACCATTATTCCTCCTCCACTAAACTTTACAATCGGCACTATGTATTGGGGCAGGTAGCGTTCTCCAGGCATCTGCCAAACCCAGATTCGTCCGTCGGACTGCCAGATGGTATAGTGTGATCCATCACTCCAGAGTCCAATGGCGGCGAGCTTTACACCACTCCAGCCTACGCTTGGCATTTCACATGGTGATCTTTGGCTTGTGTGCGGCTGCTCGGCTGTGGAAACCCATTTCATAAATCTCCCAACAAACAGTTATTGTGCTGACGTTGCTTCCAGAGGCAGTTTGGAACTCGGTAGTGAGTGTTACAACCGAGGACAGGCGATTTTTGCATGCTACGCGCTTCAGCACTCGGCGGTCTCGTTCTAGGAGCTTGTGTGGACTACCACTTCGCGGCTGAGCCATTGTTGGCCCTAGAAATTTCCACTTCACAATAACAGCACTTACAGTTGACCGGGGCAGCTATAGCAGGGCAGACGTTTGACGAACTGACTTGTTGGAAATGTGGCATCCTATGACGGTGCCACATTGAAAGTCACTGAGCTCTTCAGTAAGGCCATTCTATTGCCAATGTTTGTCTATGGAGACTGCATGGCTGTGTGCTCAATTTTATACACCTGTCAGCAATGAGTGGGGCTGAAAAACCCGAATCCACTAATTTGAAGCTGTGTCCACATACTTTTGTAATATATAGTGTATGTAGTTCACATTGGTTTAAGAACATGGACTTTTCAGGGTGGTTAAAGCGTGTTTTTTTTTCTGTCGCGCTCTGCTTGCCTGCCTGCAAATCTGTCTGTCTGTAGGCATATATCACTGCTGGTGGGAGTATGACAACTACAGAAAGTCGACTGTCTCCATCACTGACATAGGCTTCACCACCGACTTCAAGGTCTACTTTCAGGTCAAGGAGACCTGGCTGGCCTTCTGTGAGTCTGATATTACACATGCTCATTCTATGTCTGTTTTCTTCTGTACACAGACTGACAGACATTCCTTTCTGATGACAACTTTGTACCATTGTGTTGACCCATCTACTTCCTCCCTACATCTCTTTCTTTCTATCTATCTTTCTTTTTTTCTTTTCTTTTCTTTCTTTCTCGCTCAGTGATAATCCTGTCTGTGGTAGAGGGCATTCTTCTCCTGACCTTGATCTTTTTGCGAACCAGAATCCTCATCGCAATTGCTCTCATCCAGGAGTCCAGCAAGTGAGTCATGTTAGATATATGAGCCAGGATTACACATACTGGCCCATACACACACACACACACACACACGCACGCGCGCGCGCGCGCACACACACACACACACACACACACACACACACACACACACACACACACACACACACACACACACACACACACACACACACACACACACACACACACACAACCATGTATTGTGACAAATATTCTACCAATATTGCGATACAACCTAACTTTTCAGCACACGTCCTGTAACTATGTCGCTCTCTTTCACAGGGCTGTCAGTCACATAATGTCTACGCTGTTCTATCCTCTCATCACCTTTGTTCTCCTGGTGGTGTGTGTGGCCTATTGTGGCATCACTGCTCTGTATCCTCTCAGTCATTTAAATATTTGTGGGTATTTACACTGCCTATTATAGTTTTATGACAAAAGGTCTGTTTTGTATCTGTGTTCCAGTCTACAAACTCCACGGTATCATTAACCCACTTAACAGAGGTTGTTTAGGTATCTGGCCACTTCAGGTACTCCAGTGTACAAAGTGGTGGCTCTCAACTCTACTCAGGATAACTGTGGCCAAATCAGCGGCAATGAGACCTGTGACCCACAGGTAAGTGTCCCTGATTTAACTTTGACCCCATAGAGATACATGCAGAAAGCCCAACTCAGAAATACAGAAAATGTGTCTACTTAGTTCAGCCATCTACTTAAAAAAAAAAAAAAACAGTTTGACCCCTTTCCATCTCTTCATTAATCTCATCCCTTCCTCTTTCATCTCACCCCCTTATCTTTCCCTCAGACATTCTACAACTCTACAGACTACTCGTGGTGCCGATCGGCGCGCTGCATCTTCATCAAGTACAACAACGAGGGCCTGCTGCAGAGGAACCTGTTCTACCTGCAGATCTACAACGTGGTGGCCTTCCTGTGGTGCATCAACTTTGTCATCGCCATGGGCCAGTGCAGCCTGGCTGGGGCCTTCGCCTCCTACTACTGGGCCTTAAACAAGCCCTCGGACATCCCCACCTTCCCCCTTTCCCAGGCCTTCATCCGCACAATACGGTAAGGGAGTAGACAAACACTTCAACAGTAGGGGTGTGGTGGTGCCTTTCCTTGCCTGGCCACTAGAGGGTCCACAGACCATATACTGAGTGTACAAACATTAGAAACACCTTCATAATACTGAGTTGCACCCCCTTTTGCCCTCAGAACAGCCTCACTTTGTCAGTGCATGGACTCTACATCTTGTCAAAGTGTTCCACAGGGATGCTGGCCCATGTTAACTCCAATGCTCCAAGTTGGCTGGATGTCCTTTGGGTGGTGGACCATTTTTGATACACACGGGAAACTGTTGATCGTTGCAGTTCTTTTTATTTTTTATTTAACCTTTATTTTCACTAGGAAAGTCAGTTAAGAACAAATTCTTATTTACAATGATGTCCTACCAGGTAACAATGGGTTAGTTGCCTTGTTCAGGGGCAGAACGACAGATTTTTACCTTGTCAGCTCGGGGATTCGATCCAGCAACCTTTCGGTTACTGGCCCAACGCTCTAACCACTTTTTGACACTCAAACCGGTGTACCTGGCACCTACTACCATACCGCGTTCAAAGGCATTTAAATATTTTGTTTTCCACATTCACACTCTGAACGGCAGACATACACAATTCCATGTCTCAAGGCTTACAAATGCTTCTTTAACCTGTCTCCTCTCCTTCATCTACACTGATTTGAAGTGGATTTAACAAGTGACAGCAATAAGGGATCATAGCTTTTACCTGGATTCACCTGGTCAGTCTGTCATGGAAAGAGCAGGTATTCCTTATATTTTGTACACTCTGTAATCTGAGCCAGAATCAAATGTTGTATTTTGTTAGCTTTCCATTCAATTAACTCCCTCTCTCCCCCTATGTCTATGTTTCTTTCTTGTTTCTCTTAGGTACCATGTTGGCTCCCTGGCATTTGGTGCTCTGATCCTCACCCTCATCCAGATAATCCGGATCATCCTGGAGTACCTGGACCACAAGACCGGAGGTAAGGCTGGAGGCCACCTTGGACTTCCCTTAAACTGTTATTATTATCCGATTCAAACATGTAATCGCTCTATTATATATGTGTCTCTTTCTCTCTAGCGGCTCAAAACCCCTGTTCTCGGTTCCTCATGTGCTGTCTGAAGTGTTGCTTCTGGTGTCTGGAGAAGTTCATCAAGTTCCTCAATAGAAACGCCTACATCATGGTCAGTCTCCACTACGTCACCATAACATCATCACATATACCTGTTAACTCCAAGTCCCTGTCAGTCAATCTCGCTCAGTTCCCCCAGTATAGAATATTTCTGGTAGGCTAAGGCTAGGTGTCTAATACACACCTCTTTTTTCCACAGATTGCCGTATATGGAAAAAACTTCTGTGTCTCCGCTAAAAACGCATTCATGCTTCTAATGAGGAACATTGTCAGGTACAGTATGTGCTCTAGTAATGGTTGGTATGCCTGTGGGAAGGTGTAGACTTGTTTTTCCCTCTTACATAAGAACATTTTGCATGACTGCTGTGGAACCAAAGCTGAGTGGTGGGGACGTGTTTTCCTGACTGTGCCTCTCCACTCAGGGTGGTGGTGCTAGATAAAGTGACGGACCTGCTGCTGTTCTTTGGGAAGATGCTAGTGGTGGGAGGAGTAGGTAAGAGGACAACATAATTATTATGGTGTTATCATTGGTGGTAGTTCTGAATGGGAGCTCCTTTGGTGCATTTTACAGGCCAGAAGTGTGATTGGATAACCGGTCTAAATGAATCTTTAACCAATCCTCCTCTACTCTTCTCTTCTCAGGTGTCCTGGCCTTCTTTTTCTTCTCTGGCAGAATAAGACTACCAGGCAGCAATTTCCGTACTGAAATGCTCAACTATTACTGGATGCCCATTATTGTAAGTCAGTCATATATACAGGTAATTAAATGTGTGTTAGAGAAAGAAATTGACAGTGTTGTATGTCTTGGTGGTAACAGGGGGTTGTGGTGGGAGCATACCTCATTGCTCATGGATTCTTCAGTGTGTACAGCATGTGTGTGGACACACTTTTCCTCTGCTTCTGTGAGTAGAGCACCTCCAGCAACAAATATTACTGTATCAAATACTGAAAACTCATGCATTACATTGTTACATATCTTACTTCATTGCACATTTTTTTTTTCAACATGCCTGTCGATTTTTCTCTCCCTTTCTCACAGTGGAGGACTTGGAGCGACATGACGGAACGATGCAGAAGCCATATTACATGTCCAAGAACCTGATGAAAATCCTCAATAAAAAGAACAGGGGACCTAAAAATGGCAAAGGAAAGGATTGATGAAATAGTGCCTTTAGACAAATTAGAGCCACAGTTACTTTCAATATCCTAGAAACATAACAACATCTGAGAAATGTGACCTTTTTTCTTTCAGCCTTATCACTCCTTCTGTTTTCCCCCTTCTGACATGTCAAAGTTGACCCATAATGGATCACTTTTTTGCATTTTCAACTTGAGATTACATGTATGTGTCCACGCTTATGAGTGTGATTAGATATTTTCTTAAATTCCAGCTACTACTCCTAACTTACCAAAACTCTAACCAAAACCAAATGTTTATTCTCTCCCAGTGCTTATTTGTTTTCAGAAAATATACCTTTTTCTCAAGTGAGCAAATTATTTATTAGATATAGAAATCGTCGCCATAACTGTTTTAAATACTTTTTATGATCCTCAGTACTCTGTATATTGTTTCAGTTTAAGGTCTCTGTTAGTTTATTTGTTAAAGTAACACTCAGTTTTATGATTCTATATTTTTTTTAGATGTTATGTAATATTGTAGATATTTTTTTAACATTTTATTGTAATTATGATTATATCTAACACTTTATTAAAATGTTTTCCCATGCTGACATCACTCCTGTATATTTCCTTGCACAGTGATGGATTGTTCTACAGGAATATACCTCTGGTTTATTTCACACATCAGCTTGAATCAGTGGCGCATGTGTGACCTTCTGAAAATCTTGAGACCCTTGCAGGCTGCAGCCCCTTGTACATGGGAGCTGAAGACAAAGCTCTCTTTAGCAGAACTAATAGCAAGTCAGGTATGAGGTGTCTCAACGTGATCTGAGCATTTCCTATTATTCTGTACGTAAATCCGAGACACTTCATTTAGTATGATATGTAACGTTTCGAATGGTATGTGTTTATTTGTGGCTCGCTTACATCCAATTAGTATATTTTGCAAAATGTACAATATGTTACGAATTCCAATTTGTTCTTGCTAATGTTTAGGTGGCTAACGTTAACGTCAGCTATCGCTAGTGGATAAGGTTAGGTTAAAGGATTAGCTAACAAGCTAAATAGTTGCTAATTAGCTAAAATGTTACTTGTCCGTGATGAGATTCGAACACGCAACCTTTGGTTTGCTAGACGCTCACGTTATACGCCCGCCCACCCACCCTATTTTAGATTTTGCCTTAAGTAACCTTCTGTCTTAAGTAATATCATACTAACTTAAGTGTCCCGGATGTAAGTTTACTATATTACGTCTAGTCTGAGACCAGTCTGGTCCCCTAATTCTATTCTTATTAAGTATGGACCCTGGAACAAATCAAATTCAGTCTAGAGTGAGCACATCCATCCATTTGGCTGCGCACGCACTCAACACAACTACAGTACTTTCAGTTGTCAAGTATCAATGTTAATTTACCTCACATACTGTACTACCCAATATGTCATAATCTCACTACATTCCTCAACCTCTTGTCTCCTGAGACCCAGAGAGGGAATGCATGTGGGAGTCTGCAGTCATGTGTTGTATCATGTGATCTACTAAAGGAAAGACTAATCACGTGATCATTCAACAGTCCAGTACAAGAGCAAGTGCCTCTACTGTTGAGCCAAATTCTAGTAGCATTACATTGCTGTAATGCTACTAGAACAGTTTGGGGGTAAACAACCTGTGCAACCAGTTCTGTTAATCATATGATCATCTCGACTGCAAGCATAGTAATAGATGGGATACACCTGATCCAGCTAATTTAGGTTACAATGAAGCTGAGTATTTTATTCTTGACATGGATCTAGTGTGTTCTTTGTGGTTGAATGAATCCCATCTGTGCCTATCATTGCCTTCCACAATTCAGCATATTTGGACATTTCATAAACTGAGACAACATCGGCCACATTAAATGTATTAAACAACTATTTATTCAGACAGCAGGAAAACAATTTCCAAAGCTCTGTGACCATTTGGTTTTGCAAAATGTCTCACTGTTGTCTTGCACAAGACTTAATACAAATGTAATTTATATTTTTTGTCAAAATAAACTCCTAATACAAATGCTTAGCTTGATCAGACAGTGATATGCAAGAAATTACAACCTGTAACCCCCCCCCCCCCCCCCCCCCCCCCCCCCCCCCCCACAGCTACCACTTTATGCCCTTCCTTTCCTCAACCCCTTGCATGGCTGGTGTTTAAGGTGCTACAGAGTTCTTGGACACTTGATCTTGAGCCCATTTCATATACTTCACAGGAGTTGTATCATAATTAAATGGGTAGGGTGAAATAGGAGTTAGTTTCCTTTTCATACACTGCTCACTCGCCTCTGGTTGGCTCATATGTGCATCATATGTAATAGATTGTACCATTCAATGAGCGTTGTACGAGTACAAATGAGTAACTTGTCTTTCACTAGTGGAAGAGGGGGACTCGGCCACATGTCAGGTTGCCTGGTTAAACCCGAGGTCTCTCACATCTTGTCTCAATCCCATGGCTGGTCGTTCAGAAAAAGGTAAAAACAGCATTTACAATATTCATATATACAAATATATACACACACCCAACCACAGACCGATACACACAAACACAATCAGGAGAAACACTCATTGCAATAGAAATAAGATAATAGTCCATGTCACATTGGGAACAGTTCATGTTTCTCACTGCATGTTGTTTTCTTGGCTGCAGATGATAATGACAAATACTCATTCTGACTTGGGTCAAAAAGGCTCTGGCAAACACTGTATTGACTTCTGCACCTGGGCCGTGTTCAGTAGGCACAAAGCGGAATAAAACAGTGAACTGAAACAGTCCTGAATTTGTCCAATAAACACATGTTGCAAAATGTGTTTTAATGAATGTGACGCTGCTGTCATCTTTTCCTGTGCAGCACTGCCCAGCAACAAAACCCCCAGGGCCAGTTTCAGAACATTTAATCCAGATCGAATGATCCTGTGTTGTGTTCAATTCAATTCCAGATCATTTTGCTTTGTAGATTTAAATGTTACAAAAACTGTCCCCAGACTATTTGCTCATATGTGGCCAATTCTCCACAAAGCACAACTGTACACAATACAATACTGCCCACTCCAGTCTTCCCATACACTATCCTCATGACTCAGACTAACACTATTGTAAAGAACTCTTAAATCGTGTGATTATATCCACTATACAGTGCATTTGGAAAATATTCAGACCTCTTCTTCCACATTCTGTTACAGCCTTATTCTAAAATTGATCAAATATTTTTTTTCCCTCTACACACAATAACCCATGACAAAGCAAAAACAGGTTTTGAAATTTTAGCAACTGTATTCAATAAAACAAAAAAACTTATTTGCATAAGTATTCAAACCCTTTGTTATGAAACTCGATCTTGAGCTCAGGTGCTTCCCATTTCCATTGATCATCCTTGATGTTTCTGCAACTTGATTGGAGTCCACCTGTGGTAAATTCAATTGATTGGACATGATTTGGAAAGGCACACATCTGTCTATAAAAATGTCCCACAGTTGACAGTGCATGTCAGAGCAAAAACAAACTCAGGAGATCGAAGGAATTGTCCATAGAGCGCCGAAACAGGATTGTGTCGAGGCACAGATCTGGTGAAGGATACCAAAACATGTCTGCACCATTGAAGGTCCTCAAGAACACAGTGGCCTTTATTTTCTTAAATGGAAGAAGTTTGGAACCACCAAGACTCTTCCTAGAGCTTGTCGGCCAGCCAAACTAAGCAATCGGGGGAGAAGGGCCTTGGTCAGGGAGGATACCAAGAACCCGATGGTCACCGACAGAGCTCCCGAGTTCCTCTGTGGAGATGGTTGTCCTTCTGGAAGGTTCTCCCATCTCTGCAACACTCAACCAATCAGGCCTTTATGGTAGAGTGGCCAGACGGAAGCCACTCCTCAGGAAAAGGCACAGGACAGCCCGCTTGGAGTTTGCCAAAAGGCACCTAAAGGACTCTCAGACCATGAGAAACAAGATTCTCTGGTCTGATGAAACCAAGATTGAACTCTCTGGCCTGAATGCCAAGCGTCCCGTCTGGAGGAAACCTGGCACCATCCCTACGGTGAAGCATGGTGGTGGCAGCATCATGCTGTGGCAATATTTTTCAGCATCAGGGATTGGGATACTAGTCAGGATCGAGGGAAAGATTTACAGAGCAAAGTACAGAGATCCTTGATGAAAACCTGCTCCAGAGCGCTCAGGACCTCGGACTGGGGCGAAGGTTCACCTTACAACAGGACAACAACCCTAAGCACAAAGCCAAGACATTGCAGGACTGGCTTCGGGACAAGTCTCTGAATGTCCTTGAGTGGCCCAGCCAGAGCCTTGACTTGAGCCTGATCGAGCAATTCTGGAGACCAGAAAATAGCTGTGCAGTGATGCTCCCCATCCAACCTGGATCTTGAGAGGATCTGCAGAGAAGAATGGGAGAAACTCCCCAAATACAAGTGTGCCAAGCTTGTAGCGTCATACTCAAGAACACTCAAAGTATCCCTTTAATATGATGGACAAAACACCAGAGGTGTCAAATATTCCATGGTGCTTCAACAAAGTACTGAGTAAAGGGTTTGAATACTTAAGTAAATGTGATACTTTTTTTTTTTCTTTAACAAATTTGCAAATATTTCTAAAATGGTTTTGCTTTGTCATTATGGGGTATTGTGTGTACAGTCGTGGCCACAACTTTTGAGAATGACAAATATTACTTTTCCACAAAGTCTGTATGATGGCAATTAGCATGTTATGAAGAGTGATCAGATGAATTGAAAAGTCCCTCTGAACTGAATCCCCAAAAAACATTTCCACTGCATTTCAGCCCTGCCACAAAAGGACCAGCTGACAGGTCAGTGATTCTCTCATTAACACAGGTATGAGTGTTGACGAGGACAAGGCTGGAGATCACTCTGTCATGCTGATTGAGTTCGAATAACAGACTGGAAGCTTCAAAAGGAGGGTGGTGCTTGGAATCATTGTTCTTCCTCTGTCAATCTTGGTTACCTGCAAGGAAACACGTGCCGTCATCATTGCTTTGCACAAAAAGGGCTTCACAGGCAAGGATATTGCTGTCAGTAAGATTGCACCTAAATCAATTATTTATCGGATCATGAAGAACTTCAAGGAGAGCGGTTCAATTGTTGTGAAGAAGGCTTCAGGGCGCCCAAGAAAGTCCAGCAAACGCCAGGACCGTCTCCTAAAGTTGATTCAGCTGCGGGATCGGGGCACCACCAGTACAGAGCTTGCTCAGGAATGGCAGCAGGCAGGTGTGAGTGCATCTGCACGCACAGTGAGGCGAAGACTTTTGGAGGATGGCCTGGTGTCAAGGGCAGTAAAGAAGCCAATTCTCTCCAGGAAAAACATCAGGGACAGACTGATATTCTGCAAGAGGTACAGGGATTGGACTGCTGAGGACTGGGGTAAAGTCACTTTCTCTGATGAATACCCTTTCCGATTGTCTGGGGCATCCTGAAAAAAGCTTGTCCGGAGAAGACAAGGTGAGCGCTACCATCAGTCCTGTGTCATGCCAACAGTAAACCATCCTGAGACCATTCATGTGTGGGGCTGCTTCTCAGCCAAGGGAGTGGGCTCACTCACAATTTTGCCTAAGAACACAGCCATGAATAAAGAATGGTACCAACACATCCTCCGAGAGCAACTTCTCCCAACCATCCAGGAACAGTTTGGTAACGAACAATGCATTTTCCAGCATGATGGAGCACCTTTCCATAAGGCAAAAGTGATAACTAAGTGGCTCGGGGAACAAAACATCGATATTTTGGGTCCATGGCCAGGAAACTCCCCAGACCTTAATCCCATTGAGAACTTGTGGTCAATCATCAAGAGGCGGGTGGACAAACAAAAACCCACAAATTCTGACAAATTCCAAGCATTGATTATGCAAGAATGGGCTGCCATCAGTCAGGATGTGGCCCAGAAGTTAATTGACAGCATGCCAGGGCGGATCTCAGAGGTTTGGAAAAGGGTCAACACTGCAAATATTGACTCTTTGCATCAACTTCATGTAATTGTCAATAAAAGCCTTTGACACTTATGAAATGCTTGTAATTATACTTCAGTATTCCATAGTAACATCTGACAAAAATATCTAAAGACACTGAAGCAGCAAACTTTGTGGAAATTAATAATTGTGTCATTCTCAAAACTTTTGGCCACGACTGTAGATTGAGAAAAATTATTGAATCCATTTTAGAATAAGGCTGTAACAAATTGTGGAAAAAGTGAAGGGGTCTGAATACTTTCCGAATACACTGTAGCTCTAATCCACATTATTAGGTCTGTCTTCTCTATATGACTTCACAGTGCAATGGCAGTTTGTTAAGATTATATATAAAGTTATTAGTGTACCCATCTGTACACTAGTCTAAAGAATATTCATAAATTGGGTTCGTAAATCTACGGACAAATTATTTAATCAGTTAAATTGTAAACAGGAATATCCAAATACATTTTCCCCAAATTGTACTTGACGGTGATACGTTACTCTTTGGCCTGGAAAAAAGTGGCTATAGCGATTAAAGAAAAACATTTATGTTATCAGGTAAATCCCATTCTCACCCTCCCTTAAAACTCAAACAAGCTCTAATATTTGGGGAATTAAACCTGAAATTCCTTCAAGGGGCAAAAACAAGTAATTCCATTTTGTCTAAATAGTTCTACGTTAACCACATATTACATAGCTTTTGTGGTGCAGTAAAATTACTTATCATCCCCTAACTTACTATTAAATCATTCCAATCATTTAATATTGACTATCCACCAGTCCCATCCCTAAAAGTCAGCCAGCCGCCCCAACCCTGTGTGTGTGCGCATTTATGTACAAATTCCACAGAAAGAGGGCGATAGTGTCTTCGCTTTACTCACCCTCGCGCTTGGGTATCATCCACCACCAGAGTGGTGTCTCAGTGTACTCTCCCTATCCAAGTGAGTCTCGTAAATCATTTGGGGGATACACAAATCTTTGACTGGTTTGTGTTTCCTGAACTAGATAGCTCTTGCTAAGAGTGAACCGCCAGTCATCCCACCACCACCCATCTATAGTCTAAAGCAGAGGTGTCAAATATTCCATGGAGGGCCTGGTGTCTTCGGGTTTTTGTTTTTTCCTTTAAATAAAAACCTAGACAGCAGGTGAGGGGAGTTATTTCCTAATTAGTGACCTTAATCCATCAATCAAGTAGAAAGAAAGAGCAAAAACCCACAGAGACTCAGCCAATATTGAGTAAGTCGGTCGTTCCTGGTGTTTTGACGTGTGTATGAGTGTGGGCACCTTTCCTTTCCCTCCCTCTCCCTTACACGCTCAGCAGCCAGAAGAAGAAGAAGATGGCCACGAACAGGAAGAGAGAGTCCTGCCAGTTGTTGCCGTTGCCTTGGTGATCGGCTGCATATGCGTCTGGGGGAACAGTGATAACATTGCAATGACTAGCCAACAGCTATCGCATCAAGGAATAAATGGATGGTTGTGTGTGTTTGTTTGTATGTGTATGTGTACCTGCTCTGTGGTAGGGGTCGTTGGTGTTGAAGACTGTGGTGAAGAAGCCGAAAGGGAAAGCACCGATCCCAAAGGACATGTGGAAGCCATTGTCCCCGAACCCCTGGAAGGGCTGCAAGAGAAAAGAAAGGAATAGTGGTCTCTCATTACAAATAGAGTGAACACACAAAATAACCATGTAATACACATCATATTAAAAGGATACTTCGGGATTTTGGCAATGAGGCCCTGTATCTATTTCCCCAGAGTCCGATGAACTTGTGCATACCATTTTTATGTCTCTTTGTTCAGTATGAAGGAAGTTAGAGGTAGTTTTGCGAGCCAATGCTATCTAGCGTCAGCGCAATGACTGGAAGTCTCTGGGTATCTGCTAGAATGATAAAATACCGAAGTATCCCTTTAAACATCAATTAAAATGTAAGCGATGAAGAGGAGAGGAAGACTCACCCCTCTGCTCTCTGGCTCTGTTCTCTGTCCCGGAGGACGAGGTGGGGTTTTCAACCTGGAGGACGAAACACCAGTTAACCAATGCAGTTTCTCAGTGTCACACGTTCACAAATACGCACACTCAGACTCAAAAAACACACACAGTGTACCTGGGGTCCTCTTGGCTGGAGCTTCCTCTGCCGTAGAGGGGGATGACTTTCTCTCTGCTGATGCCTGCTTTACACACAGGACACTGCTGTTGGCTGGGCCGTGTCTCCAACCACTGACACAGACCGAGGGAGAGAAAGAGGGATCATATGACAGGTGAGACAGAAGCCATACCGTACCGTCTGTTCAATACCGTCAGTCTATTGGCATGCACTGACTTAGATCTACCATGTGTGGCACGTTGCACTATGTGCTGTTCTGTGTTATGTAGAAAGATGAGTCAATATACTGTAGTAGAATGAATTATTTAAAAAAAAAAAAAATTGGGGGAGAAAAAAAACCTCCACATTATACCATGCACTTTCTGTGTCGGTAATATAAGAGAGTTGTGCAATATAGCACAAAACAGTGTCAAATACAAACAGCTGGGTACACAAGGCCCTGAAGGCAGTAGTGTGGACACTATTCTATCAACAGAGTCAGCGCAGTAACTAATGAACGAAAAACCTTGATTCTTAAAGGAGAAGGATATGCAATACTAGGCATGGTGAAATGTACGTTACAGCTAGTGCTATAATCTAAAGCACCGCAAAGACAAAAAGGGGGTTCACATAAAACACTGGTGTTATGAATGGGAGCTTAAGAACATTATCAACTTTAAGCTGCACTGAGTCAACTGACTGACCAAGGTGGTCTGAGGTCATGTCATCGGACTGGGAGCTGGTTTCAACCAGTAGAAAAAGTGTAGCCTAATATTTACCACCACGGTGAAACTAAAGACAACTTTAAAATGGCATACTTACTTGATGAAGGCAGGGCCAGCTGTGAAAGAGAGAAGGAGAAAGATTAGTGTGGGTATTATGAATGGCGTCACCTAGAAACATGGTGACATTTGGAGCAACCTCCTAGCGGCCTACTTCATCGAGTCTGAATTGATACACAGAGATTCTCAATTGCATATTCCTCGCATCCTCGCTCTTCGCCTCCTTCTCAAAACCCATTGGATGAGAAAGCTGAGGTCCCGCCCCTCTGACCTTCTCCTCCAATGGGTTTTGAGAAGGTGGTGAGGAGAGAAGACACAAGGAGTATGCAATTGAAACTCTCCCATAGGCCTAGTTAGTGTGCTAGATTTTGGAATCCATATTCACCTTATTTTCCAGCAGGCCCCCCCACCTACAGGGCGCATCTGGTTACCCTGTTCTGACCTTAACGATGTGAGTGATTAAAATCATCCGGGATCCCCATCGCTAATGTTAATTAGCTCCATTGGTCATCGCTTGTTTGCACAGTCTCGCCTCACTGCTGGCCAGATTAATGCATTGTGGGAGAGAAGGATGGTACATGTACAGTAACACGGCACAGGTGTGGCATAACAAGAAGCTGATTAAAAAAGCATAATCATTACACATGTGCACCTTGTGCCGGGGACAATAAAAGGACACTCTAAAATGTGCAGTTGTGTCACACAACATCACAGGTGTCTCAAGTTGAGGGAGCGTGCAATTGGCATGCAGGACTGTCCACCAGAGTTGTTGTCAAAGAATCAAATCATTTTTCTACCATAAATTGCCTCCGTTATTTTAAAGAATTTGGAAGTACGTCCAACCGGCCTCACAACCGCAGACCACGTGTAACCACGTCAGCCCAGGACCTCCACACCCGGCTTCTTCACCTGCAGGATCGTCTGAGACTAGTCAATCCGACAGCTGATGAAACTGAGGAGTATCTGTCTGGAATAAAGCCCTTTTGTGGGGGAAAAACAAATTCTGATTGGCTGGGCTAGGCTCCACAGTTGGTGGGCCTATGTCCTCCCAGACACACCCACGGCTGCACCTCTGCCCAGTCATTCGAAATCCATAGATTAGAGCCTAATGAATTTATTTAAATTGACTGATTTCCTTATATGAACTAACTCAGTAAAATCATTGAAATTGTTGCGTTTATATTTTTGTTCAGTATACATAAAATACACTGCTCAAAAGAATTAGGGGAACACTTAAACAACACAATGTAACTCCAAGTCAATCACACTTCTATGAAATCAAACTGTCCACTTAGGAAGCAACACTGATTGACAATAAATTTCACATGCTGTTGTGCAAATGGAATAGACAAAAGGTGGAAATTATAGGCAATTAGCAAGACACCCCCAAAAAAGGAGTGATTCTGCAGGTGGTGACCACAGACCACTTCTCAGTTCCTATGCTTCCTGGCTGATGTTTTGGTCACTTTTGAATGCTGGCGGTGCTCTCACTCTAGTGGTAGCATGAGACGGAGTCTACAACCCACACAAGTGGCTCAGGTAGTGCAGTTCATCCAGGATGGCACATCAATGCGAGCTGTGGCAAAAAGGTTTGCTGTGTCTGTCAGCGTAGTGTCCAGAGCATGGAGGCGCTACCAGGAGACAGGCCAGTACATCAGGAGACGTGGAGGAGGCCGTAGGAGGGCAACAACCCAGCAGCAGGACCGCTACCTCCACCTTTGTGCAAGGAGGTGCACTGCCAGCGCCCTGCAAAATGACCTCCAGCAGGCCACAAATGTGCATGTGTCTGCTCAAACGGTCAGAAACAGACTCCATGAGGGTGGTATGAGGGTCCGACGTCCACAGGTGGGGGTTGTGCTTCCAGCCCAACACCGTGCAGGACGTTTGGCATTTGCCAGAGAACACCAAGATTGGCAAATTCGCCACTGGCGCCCTGTGCTCTTCACAGATGAAAGCAGGTTCACAATGAGCACATGTGACAGACGTGACAGAGTCTGGAGACGCCGTGGAGAACGTTCTGCTGCCTGCAACATCCTCCAGCATGACCGGTTTGGCGGTGGGTCAGTCATGGTGTGGGGTGGCATTTCTTTGTGGGGCCGCACAGCCCTCCATGTGCTCGCCAGAGGTAGCCTGACTGCCATTAGGTACCGAGATGAGATCCTCAGACCCCTTGTGAGACCATATGCTGACACATGCACATTTGTGGCCTGCTGGAGGTCATTTTGCAGGGCTCTGGCAGTGCACCTCCTTGCACAAAGGCGGAGGTAGCGGTCCTGCTGCTGGGTTGTTGCCCTCCTACGGCCTCCTCCACGTCTCCTGATGTACTGGCCTGTCTCCTGATAGCGCCTCCATGCTCTGGACACTACGCTGACAGACACAGCAAACCTTTTTGCCACAGCTCGCATTGATGTGCCATCCTGGATGAACTGCACTACCTGAGCCACTTGTGTGGGTTGTAGACTCCGTCTCATACTACCACGAGAGTGAGAGCACCGCCAGCATTCAAAAGTGACCAAAACATCAGCCAGGAAGCATAGAAACTGACAAGTGGTCTGTGGTCACCACCTGCAGAATCACTCCTTTTTTGGGGGTGTCTTGCTAATCGCCTATAATTTCCATCTTTTGTCTATTCCATTTGCACAACAGCATGTGAAATTTATTGTCAGTCAGTGTTGCTTCCTAAGTGGACAGTTTGATTTCACAGAAGTGTGATTGACTTGGAGTTACATTGTGTTGTTTAAGTGTTCCCTTTATTTTTTTGAGCAGTGTATATAGTTATATTTTTCAGTTCAGTAATATGTCTTCCATCAAGTCTCCACTGATCAACTGGACTGGAGTTTTTTTTTCTGTCGAGGACAGTCTATTCTTACTCCTCTATAGTGACAGTGCCTCTGACACCAATCCCACTCTTAACCCCGGAGATGTGACTGAACTCCACACGAATGAGTCAATGCATGCATGTTTACATTACAAACAATGCAACTGTAGCCAACAACTTTGCAGAAACTTGAAGGTCAACGCCTGCTGTTTGTAATACATGATTCAGGCGGCAATATTGGGAAAATCTAAACCAGTGATGACATGTGCTTAGTAAAAATCAATGATTGTTTAGTGTGAGTCACCAAAGTTATCCATTGCGCAGTGTCTATTAGTTATTAATACACCCAACGCAGAAGCTCAACCACTGACTGAGTTCCATGCAGCAACCAGGTGTGTACCAGAGAGGCATTCACTGTTACATTGCAAACGTCAGATTGATACATTGTTGCTGTTGCACAGGTGAAGCTGGAATGGGACATGAATCGAAGCTGGAATGGGACATGAATCAAGTTCCATAAGCATGATTTTGGCAAGATGCTGATGGCTAGGCAACTAGGCTACTTCCAATAATGGACTAAAGAAGCCTAACGTTACTCCTTATAGACCAATGAATGACCTTACATATTCTGTAGCCTGGGTACCAGTCTCTTTAGGTAACCCACTCCGTGTACTCCATGTCATGTGCCCATGGCAAGGAGTGGAACGTAAGATAAAGAGACTGGCCCTCAGAAAAGCGAATAGGTTCTGGAAGCCAAAACAGCTAAATACTCCATCTAAACGTGAATCGATTCTCATTTGCGGTACTGTCCTAGAAACATAAATCACTCTACTTTCATATCACACAAAAAAACGAAATGTAACATACAAACTGTAAATTGAATGAATGTTAATAAAATGTGCGAACATTTTTGTAAAGGCATGAGCATACACCATTGTCAAATCCACTTTATTTCGATGGGTTGGCTAATGTATGAAGCTCAGGCAATCAACAACACTCATTCATGATTAACATTCCCTATTACCTAGACCTCCAAGTTGGCCATCTTGCTTTCTAGCTAGCTAACATTTAACTATATAAAAATAAGCCTTGTGCATGCATTTGTCATCGACGTATGGGTGTGAACCAACAAACAACCTGCTTGTTATCGTAGAGAAACTAGCTAGCTGGAATTTGTTAAAAAGATAAACAAGGCAATGTCAGATGACTAGGTGTGTAAGCAAGCTGCTAGCAGCATACAACATTCCCTACTCGACGATTGATCAAAAGTATCCCGGCCTCGTACCAGAACAAGTGCCCGCACGAACTGATGACAGCGTCCCTTGCTGTGTCCAAACAAATGTTGCATTCGAATGTGGCCCGATCTGACTTGCGTTCTGCCTCTCCGCCGCTTCCTCCGGGGCCATCGCGCTCGTTGCTGTTCTCACCATCCGGGAACCCTCCTCTACTTGCGGGCCCGTCGTCACTCGAGGACCAGGGATCCGCGGCCGCCATAATTGTTTACTGAAAAAGTAATAAGTCCGCCAGACGAGAGCTAGCTTCGAGATTTCACCGTACCTGTGCACTACCCCGCCCGTTTCCGTAAAAAAAAGAAACAACTGGGAGGAGTTTAAAGGTCCTGATCAGTCATTCGGATTCCCATTGTAAAATAGACGTTTGTAACTGAAATATATGCTAAAAATATAAGAAAGCTCGATTTTTCTCCCGTGGCTAACTACCAGAAAGTTTTAAAAACAGGCTGAGTGGGTGGGGAGTTTATATTGATGACTGGCAGCTCTATGAAACGCCTATGTGAAGGATGCAGTGAGCAGTGTTGCAGTAATACACAAAGCAACTCACACAACATTGAAATTGCAAATCTCCCATTTGGCATGTCTCTTGTGATGCGATTCACAGAAGTGCTGACTGATGTGTTGACATACCAACTGCATCAGAGTTTTAAACGACCCCCTTTCCTTTTGGTCCATGCTGGTTTGAAGACCAAGCTACCCAGACACATTTTTATTTATTTAACTAGGCAAGTCAGTTAAGAACGAATTCTTATTTACAATGACGGTCTACACAGGCCAAACCCGGACGACGCTGAGCCAATTGTGCCGCATATGAGACTCCCAATCACGGCCGGATGTGATGCAGCCTGGATTCGAACCAGGTACTGCAGTGACGCCTCTTGGGAGCCCTTAGAAAGGAGAAATATATCAGTATCTTTGCCATAGATTAATAGTGTAAACGTTTTATTATATTTGCCGACAATCTACATCCATTTTTTTGCAAACACACCTTCTCCGATATTTCAAGGTTTCAAGGCAGTACTTATTAAAATTAGGTAAGAGAATATCATGTTACCACTGGTGTATTAAAATGAGAGTTAGAGTGATGTCACCCTTTCCCCTGAAAAATGTATCCAACTGTTTGACATGGAGAGGACCAGTAACTTTATGATCAAACTTTAAAAATGTAGAAGCAACAGTATTTTTCATACTTTGGTCATCATACTTTAATCTGGTTTCATCCAAATATCATCCAATTTCATGAAAAACATGATTTTCACTGTTCATGACCTTTAAAGGTTGTGACTAGATGGAATAGCCTACCGCTACAGACGAGATCTACAGTTTAACTACCGCTAGAGTTGGACTTAATGTTTTGAAGCCAGGGGACGAGTCTGAGTCTTGTGCATCTTTCTAGAGCTTCGACTCTTCGGCCTAAAAATCACTGACGTCATGATTTGACCTCGTTTTTTTTAGAGTTCCCAGTTGTCTTGAAAGCACCAACTAGCCCAGCTACTTCCCACACAATTGCGGGACCTCAGTCCTTGAGAAGCGGGAGAAAGACACTGGCGCGTTTGAGTGGTAAGGCGAAAGTAGCCGACTGTAGACGAAAGTCGACGACTAAAGTCGGGGAGGTAGCCTACATATTCACCGAGAGTAAGTCGGACAACTTCATTTGTACAGTCCATATGTAGCTTGTTTTTGGTCACAGGTCCAGGAATGGCTGAAGAATTGCAATATTTACCTGGAGTTAACCCTGCAGATAGCACTACTGGGTGATCTAAAAAGTCAGAGTTAATTGATCAATAATATAATAATACTTTTAGCAAAAAATAACATTTTCAATTTACAATCTGTAAAAAGAATGAGAATAAAAAGGTTCAGACATTTTGTGAAATATCACAGCACAGTTGAAAAATATATGGCAAATAGAAATCCAATATGGATGGTGTTAACGGGTGAAGGTTGGGACTAATAACAACTAATAACAACAAGATAACTCATATAAAACATGCTGTGCCGTAAAACGTATATAGGTTAAGAACTTTTTTGAAAGAGCACTGTTTGAAAGATATAGCAAATAGAAATCAAACCGGAGGGACAGCATACATGTATGGGAGAGGTTGAGGGTAGAGGAATAACAAGAGTTAAAAACAAACAAAATAAAACTATTGTAAAATAGACTGTGTTCATAAAATGTATATAGCATATATAAGCTGGAAATATAGGCCTAAGCGTTGTTGTTCACTAGTTTGCTCCAATTGGGGGTAGGGGTGGTAGGGTAATAAAGGAACTGTATATATATTTTTAAAGATGTGTATGTATGTATATATATTATACTATATTATTATATTATTATATTTGCAAAATAATATATGGGGGATTGGAAGTGATGCAGACAATTACATTGATGGAAGCTACACTCTATCTGCAACATTAAAGCTAGGGGTGTTTTCTGTTAAGAGAATGTGTTTCTTGTTAAAAGGCTGAACAGCACTAAAGGGAGTAAGCAAAGGCACTATGTGTATTCCTGGGATTAAGTGTACTTATTGGTATAATTCTACAATGGACTATAGTTATCTGTACTTAATCCTATAATGGCCTGTAGTAATATTATAATACGATAATGACATGTAGAAATTTTAGAATTGCCTATAGTAATCTTTACTTATTATTTTCTGGAAATAATGTATAGGCGCGCCACCAATATAATTGATCCAAGGAACTAGAGGGGAGGTGAGACTCCGCCTAGAGGAAAGAACTTAGATTTGGAAACAATGGTGGAGTAAAGCCGAGGGGATATGGTTATTAGCATAAAGTGGAGGGACTATGAAACTTGTATAAGCATGAAACTGTATAAAGAGACTGAGTCGGCAGTTGCTCCATGGACCAACTCGGCTTGTTACTTTGTAATAAAGTCTATTTGAATTCACAAGTTCCGGTATCTGAGAAATATGATTGAGCGAACATTTCCACGACAAAGCTGGTCTACCCCCTAAATTTAACAAAGAAAAAAGAAATAAAGAATATAATATAAAAAAATCGGACAACTTCTGCAGTTTCTACGAAATGCGACAATGGCAGACATGGCATTCCGCCCCGTTATTGCCGACGAAGTGGATGCTAACTAAATTCCACTTCTCCTACACAAGTGGTTCCCAAACTTTTTATAGTCCCGTAAACCTTCAAACATTCAACCTCCAGCTGCGTACCCCCTCTAGCACCAGGTTCAGCGTACTCTCAAATGTTGTTTTTTTGCCATCATAGTAAGCATACGATACATTTATTAAACATACGAATGAGTGAGTTTTTGTCACAACCCGGCTCGTGGGAAGTGACAAAGAGCTTTTATAGGTCCAGTGCACAAATAATAATATATTAATAATCAATCATTTTGCTCTTTATTTAACTATCTTACATATAAAACCTTACTTGTTCATCGAAAATTGTGAATAACTCACCACAGGTTAATGAGAAGGGTGTGCTTGAAAAGATGCACATAACTCTGCAATGTTGGATGAGAGAGTCTCAGTCTTAAATCATTTTCCACACACAGTCTGTGCCTGTATTTTGTTTTCATGCTAGTGAGGGCCGAGAATCCACTCTCACATAGGAACGTGATTTGAAAAGGCATCAATGTCTTAACAGCTTAATTTGCCAAGGCAGGATACTTTGAGCGTAGTCCAATCCAGAAATCTGTCAGTGGCTCGGAAAAGTACCTACGTAATTGCGCACCCAACTCACTCAGGTGCTTCGCTATATCACATTTGACCTTGTCCATAAACTTCAGTTCATTTGCACACAAAAAATCATACAATGATGGAAAGACCTGTGTGTTGTCCTTGTTAATGCAGACAGAGAAGAGCTCCAACTTCTTAATCATAGCCTCAATTTTGTTCCGCACATTGAATATAGTTGCGGAGTCCCTGTAATCCTAGATTCAGATCATTCAGGGGAGAAAACAACATCACCCAGATAGGCCAGTTGTGTGAGAAACTCGTCATCATGGTCAGACAAGTGAAAATGATGGTCAGTAAAGAAAACTTTCAACTCGTCTCTCAATTCAAAAAAAATTGTCAATATTTTGCCCCTTGATAACCAGCACACTTCTTCTGTATGTTGTTAAAGCGCTACATGGTCGCTGCCCATATCATTGCATAGTGCAGGAAATACACGAGAGTTCAGGGGCCTTGCTTTAACAAAGTTAACCATTTTCACTGTAGTGTCCAAAACGTCTTTCAAGCTGTCAGGCATTCCCTTGGCAGCAAGAGCCTCTCGGTGGATGCTACAGTATACCCAAGTGGGTGGATGCTGCAGTATACCAAAGTGGCGTCGGGAGCAACTGCTTGCACGCCTGTTACCACTCCACTATGTCTCCCTGTCATGGCTTTTGTGCCATCAGTACAGATACCAACATGAGCAGCAGCTACGTTTGGATACATACCTTGTTAGTCAATATCACACTGTCATGAGTTTTACCCAATGACTGTTTTTTTTACTATTCAGTTTAAATACGGGGGGACCGGTTTCCCACGGGGGGGACCAGGATGAATATGTATGAACTTTCCAATTTGTAAGTCGCTCTGGATAAGAGCGTCTGCTAAATGACTTAAATGTGAATGTAAATATGTGTTTTTCTGTCATACAGTTGTGCGCTGAAGGAACTTGAATCAATGAAGGACCTCTATGGTGCCAAACTCATCCTGCAGCGGTATCAGGTTAGGAACTGCAAGCATTTCAAGAACCCCGTCTCTGTGTCAGTGTCTGCTCTCCATGCTGGAAGGGACTAATCCTCACCACTACTTTGTTGCCACACAGGTATGTGTTATATCGTATCTTTATGTACCTGGGTCAATCAATGATCGAGTTTCCCTGCTTAGATGTCGCATGCATCAACCAATGGTTGCGTGCTACCTCAATTGACTGTGCAGTTGGGCACCAGATTGCTATCACACGGGTTGTGTTCCTCTGCTCAGATGTTGCTGACACATGTCAGATCTTAGAACCCTGGATAGGTATCAGCTAACCACATCATATGCTATAGCAATCTGGTGCCCAATGGCACAATTGATGACGTGGCAAGCAACCATTGGTTGATGCATGCAACATCTGAGCAGGGGATCGTGGCCATGTGGTTAGCTGCTACGTGAAATACCTATCCAGGCTTTGTGAGACCTGGTATGTGTCAGCAACGCTTGAGCAGAGGAACACGCCCAATGTGCTAGACCAGGGTTCCCCAACTTGCAGGCTGAATTTGCCCCCCCGGGTGGTTTTATTTGGCCTCCCAAGTTTTGAGTAAATCATTTAGATTTTTCATTATTGGACATAAGACTAAACACCAAGTCATTTTAATTTTGAAAATCTGTTCCAACACATAAGAGACTCATGTAAGCAAGGATTGAAGTTATTGTTTTAGTCAAATATTCTGTTTGGGCTTTTTGTGGTCAATTTGCAGTCTATAAATTATTTGTAATCATGTTCCATCCCCCTACCAACCGCTCCAAAAAAAAAATTGTCCCGCCGCTGAATCTAGTTAATGATCCTTGTGCTAGACACTTGTCTCGTCAGCATCAACAACCAAGTGCCCCCTATCTAGCTGCATGCATCCAGTTTATACCAGATGCATTGATTCACCTCTTCCTTTCTGATGTTTAAATTTCAGGACCAAGAGATGACATCAGGCCTGAAGAAGATCCCAGGCGTGCCACTCCTGTATATCATCCTCAACACCATAGTGTTGGACAAGCCCAGCCTATGCTCTGTGAACCATGTGTAGGCTGTGGCTCTGAGAGAGATGGTCACCCCAGCCCAGCAGCAGAGCATCAACAGCCTGAAGGAGGTGCAGGGGATTGGGCAGGATGGAGAGCGCCAGGGCAAGAAGCGTAAGAGGAAAATCTCCAACCCCAACCCACTCAGCTGCCTGAAGAAGAAGAAACAGCCACAGACACAGCTGACTGAGGGCAAAAATAAGAAAACGGAGCCGGCAAGGAAAGCGTCGCAAGCCAGAGGGAGGGGAGGGTCCATCCCTAAAACCAACCCCAAACCCCTAGTGGTAGGAAGAGACTTATGTTTTGAGGGCAGGATAGAACCAATATTCCCCCCCCCACCATTCCCAAAGGTTGAACTGTACATCTTTTCATATACATAGATAATGACCGTTTATATCTTTACTAAACCAATTTGCTCCTCTGTATTTGCCAGTTTTAAAGGTATCCCAATTCAATGTCTGGAGAGCATATTTTGAAGCACACAGCCATGATGTCAGCATGCTTCTAAAAATGTATCCTTAAAACAGTTCAATCTTGTTTTTTGGACACCATTATGAGTTGAACATCAGACGGTATTGATCTAAGTCATTATAGTAAGTCCATAGCCATTATTCCCAATTCACTGGCTCAATGAACCAGCTATGAAAAGGATTCATTGACATGAACTGTTGAAACAGTATTCATTTTATTAGAAAAGTAACAAGTTGTTGGGCCTCAGGACTACAGGCATGGCATCATGATACACATCAGCAACAGTATCTACAAGAGGTGTCATTTTGAGTTTTATACAAAAAGGAGAATGTAAGTTTACCGGCGCAGAGTTTAAAAGGGATGAGCTGAAACATTACATGATATACAATTTCAGGAGTTTGTAAAGGATGGTCAGAATTATTATAAATTGTGCTCTGCAGCTATGAACCATATCGTATTCAAGCTATTGAAGAATGACTGTCACAGCACATAAGTGAATTAACACTTGCCATGATGTTTCCCAGTAGTTATCATTGCATCAAAACTGTCTTTTAGATTATTAATACCAAATAAATGTTTCTCTATATGCCGGAGATTACTTAACATTCTGCTGCATCAAAGAGTTGATGAATGAAAAGTAATTTCCGGACACCCACAGTTGACTTGAAATTTAAAGATTTTGTTAAATAGCTTAAAATATCTGATGCGAAAAATGCAGCCTCAACTAAGTCTCATTCTGGCCAAACCATTAACATAGATAATTGACACAGTATGTGACTTAAAAGGGAATTATTCAAGTAATACCATAAAAATGCAATTCAGGAGCAAAATATATTTGAAACTGGAGCAGGCAAAGAGGGTACAGTTTTAAATATATTCTATTTTAACCTTTAATTAGGCAAGTACGTTAAGAACAAATTCTTCTTTACAATGACAGCCTACCCTGGACGACGCTGGGCCAATTGTGGGACTCCCAATCGCAGCCGGATGTGATACAGCCTGGATTCGAACCAGGGACTGTAGTGACGCCACTCGGAAGCCCATTCTCAAATCCCACAACAATGGAGACCTAAATGTCTGCCGATATAAAAACAATAAATTACAGTCAGGGACTGTAAACGCAGAATTAAGAACAAACCCATTGGGATGCTTGAAGCTACTAAAATACTATTGGTCTTCAAAATAAGATTGCTGGTGGATGCAATTCAGTTGAGTGTTTCAGAAACTTGCTCAATACTACAGGCTCCTTTTGGCTAAAGGGTATAAAACATAACTATTTTTTAAAATGGGAGAGAAATAGAACCTTGGAATGCAACATGATTGGATCATCACTCACATTCTAGCAAAATACACAGAATTACAATAATCCCACCAATCATGACATTCAGAGACTTCATCCCCACACTTGACCTTTAAAAAACATTCTTATCATCTCAAGAAAGACAAAAGCACATAGGTAAGAGAAGAAAAAAACAGTTTGAGTAAAAGCAGCCAGTGTTGAGTCTCTAGATGAGGTGGAAGCGGGCTCCAGGGGTGGCGATGATGTCGCTGTATGGCTCGGTCTGGTTGAGCTCCACCGCCTGCTGCTTTTTCAGAACCAGGAAACTGTAGAACTTGGCGGCGGCCTGCTTCTTGTTGTTGTTCCTGCACAAATCCAGCAGGCTAATTTGCTGGGCTCCTGTCTTGGCCATCACCCTCTGAAGGGAGGGAGAGAACTGTTAGGTCACAGCTAACATGCTGGCCACACCGGTAGCGCGCGCGAGCGTTGCAAAAATAAATTGACACATGTTTTTCAATCATTGCACCCACACTGCTCACGGGCGTCTGCGTTGCCAGGCGCTAAAATGGAAGTTGATTCTATTTGTGACACAGTAAGCGCTGTAAATACTGCCTCCCATCTCCTCATTGGTTTTTAGAAGCATATATCCACGTAGGTGATTGAAAGATGAACTGAGGTCAGTTGTAGTAATGCACCTTATGAAAGTTAGCTGCCAATCGCCATTTAAAGTCCAAAGAAGAAAAAGAAGCCTGGAAGGAGGAGAGATGACTAGAAACTATTAATTTGACCGTTTTATGTGTGGATTAATTGTCGGAGTAGAGGACCTTGTGCATTTCAGGTAATATAACAACTCAATGTTTATATCCCAGGACAATTTTTTTTTTAAAGTCAGAACAAATCCCAGAACAAATTAGCTAGCAACTGCAAGCTAGCTAGCTAAATTGCCATAAATGTATAATGCTTTTCGACCTGTTTTCCAAATTAATATAATTGGTTCAGAGTTTGTTTTGATATTTCAACATGCGTGTTGTGATCGCGTTTGGTGTGGGGGGACAAAATCAATTTGCGCACGATGGCGTCCGGTTTGGGCATGGCGTAAGACCCGGTTCTGGTTAGTAATGTAGGGGTTGTTCACTTGGTGGGTCACAACGTTTAGTCAAGTTCTCTCGTAAAAGCTCTATGACATACCTGCAGGCCGTGGAGCATCTGCTGGGTTCTCTTGTTCCACCTCCTCTCCTCTCGGTCCTGGTCACCGGCCTGACCCTCCTCATCCTGTCATTGAACACACATAACATTAACTCTACATACATACTACACATTAGCCAATGTACAAGCAACACAAGACCGGTAGTAGGCCTACATATTTAGCTTCCAAAGGAACATAAGACAGAATAGATCAGTGGTCACCAGCCATTGTCCCAAGAAAGCCCGTTTCCAGGCTATTCCTCCAGCCCTATACTAACGCACGTAATCCCATCAGCTGTTTAGTGCTTGGAACACGAGCTTGCACACCCTGTAGCTCTCCAGGACCCAGGTTGGCGGTGACCTCTAGAAAATCTTAGTGTCTATCTCACCTCCTCGTCTGAGCCATCCTCTCCGTCCTTCTTGTCCTTCCTCTCCTCTATCAGGTCGAGCTCGGGGAACTGGCTGAGGTTGGTGCTGTCCTCGGGGGGCAGCGACACTGTCATTTCCAACTGCTGGGACACGCCTGAATGGTTGGTGGCCTGTTCCAGAGTACCCATCTGGATGGAGAGAGGAAGCATGTTTAAGTGAGTGATTGAGTAGGGGGTTGAGTATGGGCAAAAAGGTAAAAGCAGGTCAAACTTCTACTATCAAAAAACACTAATGAGATCTCAGTGCATACAATATCAAACCCCAAAAAGCCTTGTATGCTTGACAAACTGTCTTTAAAGTTTCCCTAGCCATGGTTAAACAGGGCCTTAACGAAGAGATGAGCAACGAGGCATTTACGGGCAAGCCTGGCTCTGTGTCCTGTGCCTTGCGTTTCTGGCCGTGCGTGGAGGAGGGTGGGGGCATGACTGACTCGTCCAGGGTGGTCCTGCTGCCCTCCATGGCTGATGCTTGCAGCACACTGGGCTCCTCCAGGATGGTCTGGTCTGGAGCACATACAATTACACACAGAAAGAACATTAAAAACTATACCAAACAAGGGCAATTGAGTACAAGTACATGACTGTTATGGATGAGGTGCTTGTGTCAGATTGGGTGTCGGTCTCTACCCAAGTGTACAACTTTGAATTTATCCATGTGTCTACTTTGAATAGTAGCCTATATCTTGATATTATATCCATGCTGAGAGTTGGCCCTCTAGCCTATAATGGCATCCAATGTAGAGGATTGAACTGTTGCCATTCAGTAGTGCTCACCGATGATGTCCCTCTGCATGGCCTCCTCTCTGGGCACCTCAGGGTTCTCCAAGTCCTTTAAGAACTCATCCAGGCTGTCTGCCTCACCTCCCTTCCTCCTCTTCCTCATTTCGTCTGGCACCAGGGGGGTCAGGGTGCGGGTGAACATCTACAGAAAGAAAGGGACAGAGAGTGAGAGAAGGAGAGGGAGAAGAGATAGTCAGTGCTGAAGAAAAGGAAGAGGCTAGGTAGCAACAACATGCACAAGCCCCTAAAAGTAGTGTGGTGGCTACATTGGCCTCAAACTAATTGTTGTGAATAGAAACATATCTAGAAAAGCTCTAACGAAAGAGGTTCAGGAACTAACATGCACACATCTGGGGGGTAAACAGAAAGCCATTGCCAGGTGCTGGATTGAGAACAATAACACAGTAAACAGCCCTTGTTTGTCTAACTACCAGACAAGTTGCTGGGTTACCTTGAGAAGCCTGCTGTTCCAGAGGGGCTGTGCTGGCAGGGAGAAGAGCTTCTCCACGCCTCCCGTCTCTTTCCACATCATCAGCTTCTTGGTGGGCGGCGCAAGGTCCAGTGTGGTGACGATGTCGGAGTAGTCGCTGAGCTGGGCACGGATGGTCTTGCTGTCCAGCTCCTTCAGGTTGTCCACAATTAGCTTCCTCTTCCTCTTGGCTTTGGTTTCCTTCACTGTGAGTTGTAAAGAGAAAGATCACTTGTAAGTGAATAGTGACATTTGGTGGCAGAAGTCGGATCCAGGGTGGAAGGGATGCCTTGAAAGACAAGCAGACCTCAAAGTGTTGAAGATTTCTTGAGTGCTGCTAAACTGAAAGAGCAGTGGTGCTACTAATTGAATATGTTATGGCACAGGCCTATCTGATGTAGTGACAGACATAATAGTACGGGTTTGTTATAATATAACATGAATATCAATATTTATTGAGGTTGTGGGCAGACCTGTGATGTCGATGGGCTCCAGGGCGAAGGCCTCCTCCTCGTTGTGTACCAGCGTGGTCTGCTCTGTCTGGTCCTGCATGGCGGGCAGGGGCTCCGCTGGGCCTGAGCCTGGGCTGTCTGGACCTCCCGCTGCACACGCAGTGTACAAAACATAAGAAACGTAGATGAAGGGGAGGAGACTGTTTTTATGAGTGAGTTCATGTTTTAAGTTTTACTCAGCACTGTCAACACTTTCTAGTCAACACTTATAAGCCATAAAAAAAGCTACATTCTTCCTACAACCAGCACTGCAGCGGTACTGAATGAAATACAGTGTAGACATTGTTAATGTTGTAAATGACTATTGTAGCTGGAAACGTCAGATAAAAAAATACAAATAAATGGAATATATACGTAGGTGACCATTATCAGCAACCATCACTCCTGTGTTCCACTGGCACGTTGTGTTAGCTTATCATTTTAAAAGGCTAAGTGATCATTAGAAAACCCTTTTGCATTTATGTTAGCACAGCTGAAAACTGTTGTTCTGATTAAAGAAGCAATAAAACTGGCCTTCTTTGGACTAGTTGAGTATCTGGAGCATCAGCATTTGTGGGTTCGATTACAGGCTCAAAATGGCCAGAAACAAAGACCTTTCTTCTGAAACTCGTCAGTCTATTCTTGTTCTGAGAAATGAAGGCTAAAGAAGACCAGTTGTATTGCTTCTTACGCCTATGTAGATATTCCATTAAAAAATTATAATAATAATTGTCTGTTTCCAGCTACAGTAGTCATTTACATCAATAACAATGTCTACACTTTATTTGTCATCAATTTGATGACATTTTTTGTCCATTTAAAATAACTTTTCTTTCATAAACAAGGACATTTCTAAGTGACCCCAAACTTTTGAACAGTTGTGTGTGTGCGTGTATATATATATATATATATATATACTGCTCAAAAAAATAAAGGGAACACTTAAACAACACAATGTAACTCCAAGTCAATCACACTTCTGTGAAATCAACTGTCCACTTAGGAAGCAACACTGATTGACAATAAATTTCACATGCTGTTGTGCAAATGGAATAGACAAAAGGTGGAAATTATAGGCAATTAGTAAGACACCCCCAAAAAAGGAATGGTTCTGCAGGTGGTGACCACACACCACTTCTCAGTTCCTATTCTTCCTGGCTGATGTTTTGGTCACTTTTGAATGCTGGCGGTGCTTTCACTCTAGTGGTAGCATGAGACGGAGTCTACAACCCACACAAGTGGCTCAGGTAGTGCAGTTCATCCAGGATGGCACATCAATGCGAGCTGTGGCAAAAAGGTTTGTTGTGTCTGTCAGCGTAGTGTCCAGAGCATGGAGGCGCTACCAGGAGACAGGCCAGTACATCAGGAGACGTGGAGGAGGCCGTAGGAGGGCAACAACCCAGCAGCAGGACCGCTACCTCCGCCTTTGTGCAAGGAGGTGCACTGCCAGAGCCCTGCAAAATGACCTCCAGCAGGCCACAAATGTGCACAAATGTGCGGACCCTGTCTGCTCCCCTCTCCCTCCGCCGAGACAGACCATCTGATGCAGGCTCCATCAGCCCAGTAAAATAAAAAAGCTAATTATAAAAAATGTATGCACACTCAGCTGTGCATCACAAGTAATACAAGAACTGATCATATAGCCTACCTCAAATGTTGAATTAAAAAAAATATTCTGAGAAGAACAATGCATTGGCAAGACAGGCAAAGACAATATGCAATGATGTTTTGGGCCTAAAGCCTACTGCACAAACCTCATTACTACAGTACTGTTTTTAATAGGTTAATGTTGCATAGGCTCACGTTTTTTAAGTCATGTTAAGACAAATCTGAACGGTAGATCTCAGCTTGCATTTTGACACAGAAAGTTATCTTGACTCAAAAAAGGTTGGTGACCTTTTTGTACCATCTAAATAATCGCTGTGAAATATATTTTCCATAACCACAAAATGTTTTTAGCTGTTTTAAGCTGGTGTACGAAACTTAAGTACAGAAAGCATAGAAATAGCGCACATAGAATATATCCACCACTTCTTAGACTTGCTTTCAATGAGAACGACAGCTATAACACACATGCCTATGTCCATTTGATTTGGTCGCCCAAAACGTTACATATTGCAGCTTGAAAATTTAAAGTCACTTTTGGGAACAGCAAATGGTAAGTGTTGCAACTCACGTGAGAGGGCATCAAAGTCGTCTTCGTCATCGTGGTCCTGCAGTCTTAGCACGCTCTCGGTGATGACGGGAGGGTCGTCGAAAATGCCACCCCCATCCTCGTTACTGAGGAGCTTGTCAACTAGAGACAGACAGGAGTGGCAATGCTCAGCAGGAGTTAAAACCTTAGCAAACTGGGTTTTTACACCAGATACATTCATTAATGTAAACAATTAATTGGCCACATTAGTCATGGACAAGGCAAGGGCTGTGTCCCAATTACATCTCCTTCCTCCCACACCTGTGCACACTTCAGGAGGAAGGAGATATTATTGGGACACACGAGACAAGGAAAGAAAAGCTTTTAACATAGTTTTGACATATCACAACCCAGGATATCCTTCCTTCTTACCCAGCATGCCTCCCTCGCTCTCAGCCATGGGGTCCTCTCCGAAGTCATCTTTGTACTGGTCGTCGTATTCCAGGTGGTTGGAGTTGTCTGGGATCTGGGCAACAGAGGTCTCTGGGTCTAGGAGCAGGTTAGAGGCTGACGCCCCGTGGATGATGTCCACCTCGAAGGCACTCTCCTCACGCATCATCTCCTGGTCGTCCATTCCAAAGTCAGCTGAAGGGGGAGAACATTGAGTATGTTAGAATGCATTTTTGCAAGTGTACATACAGCGGTAATGAGTGGCGGTGTTTGTCGCACTAGGAAGGGAGGAGCTTGGAATGGGATGAGAGAGGCTGGAGTATAGGTGCATTTCAAGCATCTGCCTGGATATGAAACCAAGGTAAAAACATGGTAGACCACTACCAAGCATTTGCTATCACCTATCCAGATCAGTGCAGATGAGGTGAAGGAGATGAAGAAAGGAAGCCACTACAGACTATTGAGATGCAGCCATGGTTTGAGGTGGTGAAAGGATTGGACTAGGAGGCCTGCTATGTACCAAAGTCATTCTCCTGCAGCAGGTTGTGGTTGCCCACCTCCTCCCTCATGGTGATCTCTTCCACTCGACTCTGGTTCAATGTGAACTGCTTGGTGACGTCGATGTCGCTGCAAAGACAACATAAATCACTAACACTGAACGAAGGAACATCTAATGTACTTGATACAAGCAAATCAATACTCGTAAGAGCATACAGAACATATACATCAATGGAGACACCCGTCGATGCTACATGAAAAATCTCAAACACCACATTTCAACTTGTTGGGCTCTGATGACATGCATATGACTCACTCTAGATCTGGTAGTGGCTGGTCGAAGTCGTGGAACTCTTCTGGCATGGTAATGGTGTTGTAGGCAGCTTCTCTGTTCTCCTCTGGCAGATCCACCACACCTGAGAGGGCAGGGATGGAGGCAGGGGTCAGGCTAGCACAGACCCACATAATACACAGCCATAACATCTTCCTACAATGTCAGTACAGTCTAGCAGCCCAGTGTGCCTCTTACAAGTTTCATATTGGGACTCTTTCAGGAGCCCCCAATTTCAGTTCATTCAACAGTATATGAAAATGCCAAAAATCAACAGCAAAATTAAGATTTAAATGAGATGGAGGTTGAGCCAAACTGTAACTCAGTCTTGAATATAAAAAAACGAAGAATATGTTGGACAAGTCCAGCCACCTAGACAATACATTACCTGGTCTGAAGGCCATCTTGATCTTGATGAACGCCTCATTACAGTCAGCCAACAAGTACTTGGCTTTCCTGTTGTAGATCCTCACCACCCCAAGGAGCAGATGACCTGACGTACGCAGGGCCATTTTCACCTGGACAATTAAAGAATAAGCAAGAACACTGTTCAGAAATACACACCATTTTTTACGAGCCTGCTGCTGCCTACCACCGCTCAGTCAGACTGCTCTATCAAATCATAGACTTAATTATGATATAATAACACACAGAAATACGAGCCTTAGGCCATTAATATGGTCAAAGCCGGAAACTATCATTTCGAAAACAAAACATTTATTCTTTCAGTGAAATACAGAACTGTTCCGTATTTTATCTAACGGGGGGAATCCATAAGTCTAAATATTGCAGTTACATTGCACAACCTTCAATGTTATGTCATAATTATGTAAAATTCTGGCAAATTAGTTCGCAACGAGCCAGGCGGCCCAAACTGTTGCATATTCCCTGACTCTGCGTACAATGAACGCAAGAGAAGTGACACAATTTCCCTAGTTTAATTTTGCCTGCTAACATGAATTTCTTTTAACTAAATATGCGGGTTAAAAAAAATATACTTCTGTCTATTGATTTTAAGAAAGGCATTGATGTTTATGGTTAGGTACATTCCTGCAACGATTGCGCTTTTTTCCGCAAATGCGCTTTTGTTAAATCATCCCCCGTTTGGCAACGTTGGCTGTCTTTGTTAAGAAGAAATGGTCTTCACACAATTCGCAACGAGCCAGGCGGCCCAAACTGCTGCATATACCCTGACTCTGTTGCACAGAACGCAAGAGAAGTGACACAATTTCCATAGTTAAAATAAATTAATGTTAGCAGGCAATATTAACTAAATATGCAGGTTTAAAAAGATATACTTGTGTATCGATTTTAAGAAAGGCGTTGATGTTTATGGTTAGGTACACATTGGTGCAACGACAGTGCTTTTTTCGCGAATGTGATTGTTAAATCACCCGTTCGGCGAAGTAGGCTGTGATTCAATGATAAATTAACAGGCACCGCATCGATTATATGCAACGCAGGACAAGCTAGATAAACTAGTAATATCATCAACCATGTGTAGTTAACTAGTGATTATGTTAAGATTGATTGTTTTTTTATAAGATACGTTTAATGCTAGCTAGCACCTTACCTTGGCTCCTTGCTGCACTCTCATAACAGGTAGTCAGCCTGCCACACAGTCTCCTCGTGGAGTGCAATGTAACCGGCCATGATCGGTGTCCAAAAATGCAGATTACCGATTGTTATGAAAACGTTAAAATCAGCCATAATTAAATTGTCCATTCCGATTAATCAGTCGACCTCTAGTCTTGACCCACAGCCAGTGAGTTGAAAATTGACCCTCTTCTACTGGTTTACACAACACTAGTCTGTCAAAGTACCCTCACGGCAGCATTACTTTAATGGAGACTAGACGCATGATTGAAACACATAATAGAAGCCCTGTATCAATGATCGCTTGTTTACCTTGGGGCAGATGATGCTCTCCACACTGCTCTCCAGGTTGCATTCAAACACATGAGCCTTGGTGAGCTTCTTATCCCAGTGGGCCGCTAGCCAGATCTTGGCCAGCGGCCCACGTTTGCTGAGGACAAAATGAGCATAAAACATTGTCCCAGCACCTTCTCACCTAAGGGTGAGGGGGGGACCAACCTGCAGGGACAAAGGTTAGAAAAAACATCCAATCACAAGAAGTGATACACCTTGATGGTCATATTGAATAAGTTAAGATTGGACTTTGAAAAATACATTTGATTTATTTACACTTTGCATTACTCAATTTAACTGTGTTATCAGTCCTCTCGGCTGGCCGACAAAAATAACTCTCACACTACATTGCATGAAGAAAGTGCGTTGTGGATAAATGCTAATAAAATGAACAAATAACAATGATTGAATACTAAGAAATTAAATGTAGTAATTAAGTCATTTTGTGACTTGTTTACTTAACCGAAGAATGTGTCGCTATATCGGTCAAGCTAACTAGTTAGCGACTGAGGCCCAATATGAGCGTTGTCCTGATCTTGACTCTCGGTACCGTTTGTTTAATTGAGGAACTCATGATGCACCTGTTTATATATCCCAAATAGGTGCCCCACTGGCGCCATCTCTGGGTTTGCATTATGCCTATTATCTTAACATCTTCCTTTTCATATAGAATTAGCTTGAGCACTTCATACCATTTTAATACCACAGTGAACATAATTGTCCATCTCTTAAGGGACATAGTCCCCATACCGCAGGGCGGTCTTATGTTAGCCTTTGTCCTAGTGTCGAACTGATAGCATATTGTTTTTATGTGTATGTGAATAACTCACGTCGGAGAGTTTGGTAAAGTTCAAGCATAATCCTTTACTCAGGAATAACATGTTACAGGTCACAATATCCTAACCAGACACTCATAATGTACCTGTTTATATATTCTAAATAGGTGCCCCACTAGCGCCATCTATGGGTTGGCATTATGCCTATTATCTTAACACCGTCCATGTGGAGGGGGGCGTAGGTTGGCACAGAACTGGTTTTCGTAAATTGAACCACATACTGTATTTAAACACATCGGAACATTTATTAACAATGGACAACTAGCTCAGTTGTCAAAACTGATACATAGAAAACTCGATTACCTACTTAAATTAGTTAGGAAGCCAATAGTTTGAATTGTAAAGAAAAAGAAAAGATCCGGGACCTCGGCGCGAACCCAACTAGCTAACGGTAGCCAGCTATCTGTTGAGGTTTTGCAGGAGACGCCACAGTGATCCGAATTCATTTCGATACATATTGGTACAATATAGCGTTCCAGTTTAATAAACCAATGTGAAGGTACTGTAGATAAATACCCACAGTATAACAGGTAGGTAGTTAGCATAATATGCTAACTAATGTTACCGACCAGTGACATTGGGTGCAACGTACAGTAATCAACAACCTCCTGTCATTTCCAAAACAGCGCGTATTCTGATATGTTTTTGTTGGTTCGTGTCTACAAAATCGGAATCTAACACGCAAAAAAATTGCTTCATTCCAGTATATGAAAGTATATTTAAAATGTAAACAACTCACCAATTACGCTCCAATTGTAGTTTTTTTTTGGCGGCCGTAGTTTACTTTTTTCCACTCCTCCTCCCACTAAAAACTAACATAATGGCGCTGACTGTTTAGTTTCTTCCGCCCGCCCAAAGATTATTTTCAAATCCACAGGATGTTTACAAGACCGTCAGCGGTTTCTACTAGTTACGGCCACGAAGTCAAAATTGTATATCTGGTAGAAATGTATGAAAACAAAAATGAGCTTTTAGGTTTTAATATATGGTTAGGTTTAAAATCACATTTTAATCAGATATATTTTTGAAATAGGCGGGGTTTATAACTTTGTGGCTGTGGTTACTAGTGACGACTCAAGTAAGCGGTGTGGGGTCAGGGAATAGCGAATTTTATTTTTTATAACTTAACCAAGATCAAACAAACCTTTTTATATATATATATATGTTTTATTACCAACAAATCAATACAGAAAGTACATAAAGGAACACAAGTATATATAGATTATATATAATGGACAATCGAGCTAGGGGGTACAATATCACATTACAATTACACAAGGACCTTATGGGACATATATACACTTACAATTCTAACAGCTTTTTTGTTAGTAGAGTATTTAACTGTCTTAAAATACAGTTCAATTTATTTTTGTAGGGTAAGAAAATGTGTTTTTTTGTTAGTAAATGTACATTTGTGTATATGAAATTTGGCCAAAAGAATAATGAAATGAATTACATAAAAATGTTTCAGCTTATTTCTATCGTATGTAAAGAATCCAAGCAGTAGATCTCTCCACAATAGTGTAAAATCTTCATAAATGTGTTCAATTATAAATCTACTGATGTCTTGCCACAGTTTTCTTACATGAATACAATGCCAAAAAAGATGCAACACTGTTTCTGGGTGGTCATTACAAAAGGAGCAATTTGAGTTGATGTTTTCCTTAAACTTCTTCATATAGTGGTTGGCAGGATAATATTTATGAATAATTTTAAAGGAAACTTCCTTAATTTTGTTAACAAGTAGTATGTGTGTGGCAACATCCAAACTTTTCCCCAACAGATATTATCAATAAATCCATTCCAATAAGGCATGACATAAGGTATCAACATCCTGCTGAAACAAGGTTCGTATTGCTCTGTTGTTGAATGAACCAAAAGAGAAACAAATCTTTCCTACTGACGAGTCAACAGGGTCAATAGAAAGTAGGCTCTGAGGGTCAGGTCTTGACACGTTCCTGAATAACAGGGGATGGCGTCTAAAACAATTGCAAAATCTTTAGGTGTTACAGGGACCTTGTAAAGAGATAAGAATTCCTTATAACTGAGTAAAAGACCCTCTGCATTTATCAGTTGGCTCACCAATAGGATATTATTTCGGAACCAATATTCTAAAAACAAAGAAGTATTTTTATACAATATATCCCGATTATTCCATATATAATATCTGTGTGGAGAAAAATTGTGTTTATAAATTAAGGACCATGACAAGAAAACCTGCCGATGAAAAGCAGAAAGTTTCACTGGAATTTTGTCAATATTATATTGCAAAACAACATGAAGTTAATAAGGCCACCAAAAGTAGAGAAGACATGATGAGGAATCAAATTCCAGATAGAAGTGGGTCTTCTTAGGAATTGTTTTATCCAATTGATCTTAAAAGATATTATTTAAAGTAGATCAAACAAACCCTGTCGTTTCCAACGGGAACAAATGAGTCATGGTAGGCAGAGCCAAAAACGAGATAACGAGATCCCATTTGCCTGTTCTAAGCAGACATCTGCATATTTCCATTAGGGCACGCCTACTCTGTGAAATCTGACTGCAATAGCTAAATTCGCCTTTGCAGTCCTTCTAAACAACGCGATATTTTAAAACTTTGACAAAGAATTAAGTCTTACAAACTTAGTCCACTCTGTTCAAAACATATTCTAGTTTTGGGAACAGAAAACCGTATTGAGATAAAATGTTTAATCGATGAGAACATTTGCAGAATGCACGTAAAGTCCATCTTCTGGCCACTGGACTTCCTGTCACTACCATATTTGATGGTAGTGGAAATTCGATGCAGTTGGTTCACATGTCTACATCCGGTGAAATATCTGTTTCATTGGTCTATCTGTGGCCAGTGGCGATTTTAGCATGCAAATCTTGGTGGGGAAAACTCAAAAAAACTTTTTTATTTAGATGCATGCCAGCAAAGCCACTGAACACTATATTGTAACGACCCGGTATTGTGTTCTGTGTTTGTGGGTGTGTTATGGTTCTCATGGCTACTAGCAGGGGTTAAATATGTCAGGACAGATGGAAAGGTTGGGGGGGTATGATGGGTAATCCCGCGGGATTTGGAAATGCATAAAGAGGGATGAGTGTCTCATATCTCTCTCTTCTGTTCGGGCCTTGATCTGTTCCTATGAGAGTGACCTTAACTCGACATGTATAATTGTGTACGTTCGGCATCTAGCGGCGTGGGCTGTGGCCTGAACAATAGCCCAGTTTAGGAATAAACCTGTGTTCTAACCTGTACACCTAGAGTCCGTCTCTTTTCTCTTTAATGACCCAGCCGGGTCATTACATTGGTGTCAGAAGTGCTTTCGAACTAAGGGATCGAGACTAGGCGAGTTAGCTGTTCAGTATAGGCCGGGTTGGCTTTAGCGTGACTCGCATCTACGGTCATGATGCCTGGGGCGAGGCGGAAAATTAAGGAAGAGTCGGACAAAGTGTCCGTTGTGAGCTCGGGGGTACCCGGTCGGGAGGGTCAGGCGGCGACTGCCGTAGACGGGCTTGAGAGCCACTAGGCGGGAGTTAAATTGTCAGTCAGCAAGATGGCAGAACTGGCGGGTTTTCCTTCACATCGCTCGAGAGCAGACGTCACGGCGACGGGGATATCGACGTCACCGGGTGCGGAAATGGCTGGGCCTGCTTATGTAAACAGAGATGGCGGCGACCTATTGCCATTAGCCACGGTAGCGGCTAAACTACCAAAGTTCAATGGACAAGGTAAATGGGAAGTTTTTTTCACTCAATTCGAGTTGTTGGCTAGAGCCGGGAGGTGGTCTGACGAGACGAAAGCGTTACAGCTTGCCCTGAGCCTGGCGGAGGAGGCGTCGGAATGCCTGCTAACGCTAGCCCCGGACGATAGGGGCGACTACGGTGCGCTAGTGGAGGCATTGGGGGGCCGTTTCGGCAGCGACGCGCAGCCCAACATGCTGCGGATTGAACTGTGTAACAAAAAGAGACTTCAGGGGGAATCATTAAAGGCGTTGGCAAGTGGTATTCTGAGCCTGACCAGGCGGGCTTATGCAACTATGCCGATTGGGGTGCAAGACGAGCTGGCACGGGACAGTTTTATTAGAGCGCTCTCTTCCACCGAACTGGGTAAGCATGTTCAGATGGCGGACCCACCATCTCTGCAGGCTGCAGTGGAGATAGCCAGGAAGAGGGAGCTGATCTGGGGTGAGGGAGTGAGAGTGGAAGTCACCAGTCAACCAGAGGTGAGAGCAGCGGTGGCTGGGGTGCCAGGGGTCACAAAACCAGAGTGGGTTGACGAGTTGGGCGGGCTAGTCAAGACTGCTTCGCTTGTCATGGAGAGGGGCTCCAGGCAACGTCGCAGTGTCAGCTCAACTCCTATTGTCTGCTGGGGTTGTGGCCAACCTGGCCACATTCAGCGGGAGTGTGGCAGATTCCCCCGTCACCAGGGAAACGACAACGGGTTCTCGCGCAGGGGGCAGCGCGGGCCCACCCCCCCGCCCCCGAACCCACTGTAAGCAAAGGAGGTACCCAGCAGGGCAGACAAGAGGGTGGGGACCTGCTCCCCCAGGGTGTAGCTGCCGCCGTGTTTCCTAGTCCGGTAGTTGTGGTGGGACGTACCACCGTTGGGGACTTCTGCAATGTCATCGTCAAGGTAGAGGGGGTGGAATGTTTGGCCCTGGTCGACACGGGCTCTACAGTAACCCTGGTGAGACCAGACATACTACCTGTTGGGGTGCGGGTGGAGCCGACCCATGTCCAGCTACGGACTGTCACGGGGGAGCTAGCCCCCATGTTAGGGAAGTGTCAGCTATCTGTGACTGTGGGGGGGGGGGGACTGTGGGGTGTCCGGTGTGGGTAGCAGCGGTGCAGGACCCCTGTATACTGGGAATGGACTTTTTGAAAAACTGTGGGGCTCAGTTGGACTTAGCGTCAGGTACTTTGAGGCTGTCGGGGGGGCCCACAGTGGGAATGTCGCCTTCGGGAGGGCCAGCAGGGGGCAGGGCTGTCCCTCCGTCTTCCTCCAAGCTCGCAGAAACTCCACCGGTCATCCCGGCTGCTCCCTTGGTCGTTGTGCCATCCCAGCAGCTGTCTCCGGCGGCGACGGCCTTCACTCCCCATCATGGTGCACGCACAGGCAGCCCAGTAGCCCAAAACACACTGGCCCCTTCAACCCATCAGCCCGACGGGGGGAAGGAGGAAGCTATCGACGCCGTCGAGGCTGTGTGGCTGAAGAACTGTCAGGATCTGGATGAGGGACAACAGAGACAGTTAAAGCAGCTGCTGTTGGACTTTAAAGATAGCTTCGCTTGGGGGGAAGATGAGGTAGGACAAACGCACCTAGTTCAGCACGAAATAGACACTGGGGACGCCCGACCCATTAAAATTCGGCCCCGTAGTATTCCCCTTGCCAGGAGGGAAGCAGCAGACACAGCTATTGTTGACATATTGCGGGCTGATTTCATTGAGCCATCAGATAGCCCATGGTCCGCGCCGGTCGTCATGGTGCCTAAGAAAGGGGGTAAACTTAGGTTTTGTGTTGACTACAGGGGCCTAAATTCTGTCACCACTAAAGACTCTTATCCCCTACCGAGGATTGATGAGTCGCTAGACCACGTGAGAGGGTCCTCGTGGTTCTCCTCCCTTGATCTGCGCAGTGGCTACTGGCAGGTGCCCCTCTCGCCAGGGGCACGTGAAAAAACGGCCTTCTCCACAGATAGGGGCCATTGGCAGTTCAAGGTGCTGTGCTTCGGGCTCTGTAATGCTCCTGCCACCTTTGAGAGGCTCATGGACAGAGTGCTGGCGGGGGTTCCGAGAGACGAGTGTGTTGTGTACCTAGACGACATATTGGTGCACGGCACATCGTTTGAGGGGGCACTGGGGGCAATTAGGCGAGTGTTGGAGAGAATCTCGGGGGCGGGGCTAAAATTACATCCGGGAAAGTGCCATTTCATGCAAAGGGAGGTGGCGTTCCTGGGGCATCAGCTGGGTGGTGAGGGCATCAGCACGATGCCAGACAAAGTAGAGGCTGTGAGGGGGTGGCCAGTTCCAGGGGGAAAAAAAGAGGTTAAGAGCTTCCTGGGGCTGGCATCCTACTATCGTAGGTTTGTGAAGGGGTTTGCGGGGGTAGCGGCTCCTTTGAACCAGCTACTCAAGGAGGACACTGTTTTTCAGTGGACCGAAGAGCACCAGCGGGCGTTTGAGGCCCTCAAACGGGCCCTGATGGAGGTCCCTGTCCTGGCCTCACCAGACCCGAACCGTCCGTTCATCCTGGACACCGACGCAAGCAATGAGGGTTTGGGGGCTGTGCTGGCTCAGCGTGGTCCTGATGGGGAACACGTAGTAGCTTATTACAGCAGAACTTTTGATAAGGCTGAAAAACGCTACTGCGTTACAAGGAGAGAGCTTTTGGCTGTCGTGGCAGCAGTACGCCATTTCAAGTACTACCTGGGGGGCCTGCCGTTTGTGGTCCGGACGGATCACTCCGCCCTGCAGTGGCTTCTCTCCTTCAAGGAGCTAGAGGGTCAGATTGCCCGCTGGCTGGAGGAGCTACAACACTACGACTTCCAGGTGGAGCACAGAGCCGGCCTTCGCCACAGCAATGCAGACGCCTTGTCCCGCCGCCCGTGTGCTGAGGATGGCTGTGGGTACTGCGCCAAACGGGTGGAGCGAGAGAGAGAACTGTGCAGGGAGGAGGGAGTCACCGCCACGGTGAGTCAGCTGAGTGTGACAGAGTGCCGGGAGCTTGAGGCTGTGGACGTTGGGGAGTGGAGGCGTCACCAGGAGGAGGACGCAGCGCGGGCCCACCCCCCCGCCCCCGAACCCACTGTAAGCAAAGGAGGTACCCAGCAGGGCAGACAAGAGGGTGGGGACCTGCTCCCCCAGGGTGTAGCTGCCGCCGTGTTTCCTAGTCCGGTAGTTGTGGTGGGACGTACCACCGTTGGGGACTTCTGCAATGTCATCGTCAAGGTAGAGGGGGTGGAATGTTTGGCCCTGGTCGACACGGGCTCTACAGTAACCCTGGTGAGACCAGACATACTACCTGTTGGGGTGCGGGTGGAGCCGACCCATGTCCAGCTACGGACTGTCACGGGGGAGCTAGCCCCCATGTTAGGGAAGTGTCAGCTATCTGTGACTGTGGGGGGGGGGACTGTGGGGTGTCCGGTGTGGGTAGCAGCGGTGCAGGACCCCTGTATACTGGGAATGGACTTTTTGAAAAACTGTGGGGCTCAGTTGGACTTAGCGTCAGGTACTTTGAGGCTGTCGGGGGGGCCCACAGTGGGAATGTCGCCTTCGGGAGGGCCAGCAGGGGGCAGGGCTGTCCCTCCGTCTTCCTCCAAGCTCGCAGAAACTCCACCGGTCATCCCGGCTGCTCCCTTGGTCGTTGTGCCATCCCAGCAGCTGTCTCCGGCGGCGACGGCCTTCACTCCCCATCATGGTGCACGCACAGGCAGCCCAGTAGCCCAAAACACACTGGCCCCTTCAACCCATCAGCCCGACGGGGGGAAGGAGGAAGCTATCGACGCCGTCGAGGCTGTGTGGCTGAAGAACTGTCAGGGTCTGGATGAGGGACAACAGAGACAGTTAAAGCAGCTGCTGTTGGACTTTAAAGATAGCTTCGCTTGGGGGGAAGATGAGGTAGGACAAACGCACCTAGTTCAGCACGAAATAGACACTGGGGACGCCCGACCCATTAAAATTCGGCCCCGTAGTATTCCCCTTGCCAGGAGGGAAGCAGCAGACACAGCTATTGTTGACATGTTGCGGGCTGATTTCATTGAGCCATCAGATAGCCCATGGTCCGCGCCGGTCGTCATGGTGCCTAAGAAAGGGGGTAAACTTAGGTTTTGTGTTGACTACAGGGGCCTAAATTCTGTCACCACTAAAGACTCTTATCCCCTACCGAGGATTGATGAGTCGCTAGACCACGTGAGAGGGTCCTCGTGGTTCTCCTCCCTTGATCTGCGCAGTGGCTACTGGCAGGTGCCCCTCTCGCCAGGGGCACGTGAAAAAACGGCCTTCTCCACAGATAGGGGCCATTGGCAGTTCAAGGTGCTGTGCTTCGGGCTCTGTAATGCTCCTGCCACCTTTGAGAGGCTCATGGACAGAGTGCTGGCGGGGGTTCCGAGAGACGAGTGTGTTGTGTACCTAGACGACATATTGGTGCACGGCACATCGTTTGAGGGGGCACTGGGGGCAATTAGGCGAGTGTTGGAGAGAATCTCGGGGGCGGGGCTAAAATTACATCCGGGAAAGTGCCATTTCATGCAAAGGGAGGTGGCGTTCCTGGGGCATCAGCTGGGTGGTGAGGGCATCAGCACGATGCCAGACAAAGTAGAGGCTGTGAGGGGGTGGCCAGTTCCAGGGGGAAAAAAAGAGGTTAAGAGCTTCCTGGGGCTGGCATCCTACTATCGTACTACTATCTAAATGTAAATGTAAATGTAAAAAAATCGTAGGTTTGTGAAGGGGTTTGCGGGGGTAGCGGCTCCTTTGAACCAGCTACTCAAGGAGGACACTGTTTTTCAGTGGACCGAAGAGCACCAGCGGGCGTTTGAGGCCCTCAAACGGGCCCTGATGGAGGTCCCTGTCCTGGCCTCACCAGACCCGAACCGTCCGTTCATCCTGGACACCGACGCAAGCAATGAGGGTTTGGGGGCTGTGCTGGCTCAGCGTGGTCCTGATGGGGAACACGTAGTAGCTTATTACAGCAGAACTTTTGATAAGGCTGAAAAACGCTACTGCGTTACAAGGAGAGAGCTTTTGGCTGTCGTGGCAGCAGTACGCCATTTCAAGTACTACCTGGGGGGCCTGCCGTTTGTGGTCCGGACGGATCACTCCGCCCTGCAGTGGCTTCTCTCCTTCAAGGAGCCAGAGGGTCAGATTGCCCGCTGGCTGGAGGAGCTACAACACTACGACTTCCAGGTGGAGCACAGAGCCGGCCTTCGCCACAGCAATGCAGACGCCTTGTCCCGCCGCCCGTGTGCTGAGGATGGCTGTGGGTACTGCGCCAAACGGGTGGAGCGAGAGAGAGAACTGTGCAGGGAGGAGGGAGTCACCGCCACGGTGAGTCAGCTGAGTGTGACAGAGTGCCGGGAGCTTGAGGCTGTGGACGTTGGGGAGTGGAGGCGTCGCCAGGAGGAGGACGCAGAGCTGCGTCCTGTGCTGCGGTGGGTGGAAGAGAGAAGACGACCGCCGTGGGGGGACGTAGCACCTCTATCACCAGTCACCAAAGGACTGTGGGCTAAATTCACAGTCCTTAGAGTGGCCGAGGGAGTGCTCCAGAGGGGGTGGAAAAAGCCAGCGACTGGAGAAATTATGTGGCAGGTAGTGGTGCCCAAAAGGCTGCAGGGGAGCGTGTTACAGCAGCTTCATGGGGGAGTAGGCGCAGGGCATTTTGGGGTCTCCAAAACGTTAAAGCGCATGCGTAAAGGCTTCTATTGGGCCAGGCACAAGAGGGATGTTGAGGACTTTTGTAGGCAGTGCGACGAGTGTGCTGCTAGAAAAGGACCTCCAGGTCAGTCACACGCCCTCCTACAACAATTCCCAGTAGGGGAGCCCATGGAGAGACTGGGGGTAGACATAGTAGGGCCGTTTCCAACCACAGACAGCGGTAACAGGTGGATTCTAACCGCTATGGACTACTTCACCAAGTGGCCGGAGGCTTACGCTCTCCCAGACCAGGAGGCGGGGACAGTAGCTGATGCGTTGGTGGGGGGAATAATCAGTCGGTTTGGGGTGCCACAGTCTATTCACAGCGACCAGGGGAGAAACTTCGAGTCACGGGTGTTCACAGAGTTGTGTAGACGGTTAGGCGCGGAGAAGACGCGCACTACTCCGCTTCACCCCCAGAGTGATGGGCTGGTGGAAAGATTCAACAGAACATTAGCACAGCAGCTGGCCATCGTTACCTCAAAACACCAGAGAGATTGGGACACCCACTTACCGTTTATTCTTATGGCGTGTAGGTCGGCTGTTCAAGAATCGACTGCGTGCTCCCCAGCACTACTAATGTTAGGTCGTGAGTTGCGCACCCCAGCCGAACTGACGTTTGGCCACCCTCCTGATAGTGACGACCGGGTTTTGCCTGGCCCGAACTATGTGTGTCGTCTGCAGAACCGGTTAGAAGCGGCTCACACCTTCGCAAGAGAGCAACTCGAGAACGCAGGGGTGCGCCAAAAGCGCCACTACGACTCGCGCGCTAGGGGGAGGCACTTTGGAGCGGGAGAATGTGTGTGGCTTCACAACCCCACGCGCAAGAAGGGGCGGTGCCCAAAGCTGGACAGTGCATGGGTGGGGCCGTGTCTGGTGATAGAGAGAGTGGGGGAGGTGACGTACCGGGTGGAGGTCCCTCCACGGAGCAGGAAGGTGGTGGTCCACCGGGATCGATTGGCACCCTACAGAGGGAGGAAAACGGTAGGGAATGGGAGTGAGGTCTCTGATGTGAGCCCACGGGAACAGTCTAACGAGGAGACTCTAGCGCAACCTGAGCCTGGGGAGGGGGCTGCTTCTTCGGAGGACGCTGGAAATTACATTGGGGCAGAGGAGTGTTCTGGGGGTTCACCGGTGAGAGTCACGGGGAGGCCCAAGAGACTGATGCGACCTCCGGGTCGTTTTAAGGATTTTGTTGTGTAACCCTAGGGGCTAGGGTTTAGAAAGGGGGAGGCTATGTAACGACCCGGTATTGTGTTCTGTGTTTGTGGGTGTGTTATGGTTCTCATGGCTACTAGCAGGGGTTAAATATGTCAGGACAGATGGAAAGGTTGGGGGGGTATGATGGGTAATCCCGCGGGATTTGGAAATGCATAAAGAGGGATGAGTGTCTCATATCTCTCTCTTCTGTTCGGGCCTTGATCTGTTCCTATGAGAGTGACCTTAACTCGACATGTATAATTGTGTACGTTCGGCATCTAGCGGCGTGGGCTGTGGCCTGAACAATAGCCCAGTTTAGGAATAAACCTGTGTTCTAACCTGTACACCTAGAGTCCGTCTCTTTTCTCTTTAATGACCCACCCGGGTCATTACAATATTAATTGCTCTACAACGGTGATCAACTATTTGGCCCTACATAAAGCTGTTCTAACAGCAGAGCTTTCTTTTCAGCACCATGGAGTGAATCCTTACCACTGCTACACCTGGCTATCAGCAGAGCCTTCTCTGGCAGCGAAACAGTTAATTCAGCCTATTTTACTTCCTTTAAAAAAACATAGCTGATATGGCTGACTTGCTTAAACAAATTTGGTTTCTACTGACAATTGAGATGTACAAACTATGTCATAAGGGGACGATGAGTGGGTAAGAGACAATCCGCAATTTTGATGAATACAGCAAGCTAGGACGGATGTAGTCAATATAACTATTTGTTCAGCACTTTTGAAATGTACAGCAACACAATTCAGAACATGGGCCTTTCTTACAGTTTCTCCCTGTAAACCAAGTCAGAAGCGTAGGATAATTAAAGGGGGCATATATTTGTTTAACCTTTATTTAACTAGGCAAGTCAGTTAAGAACAAATTCTTATTTACAATGATGGCCTACCCCATCCAAACCCTAACAACACTGGGCCAATTGTGTGCCACCCTATGGGACTCCCAATCACAGCCAGTTGTGATACAGCCTGGAATTGAACCAGGGTCTGCAGTGACACCTCTAGCACTGAAATGCAGTGTCTTAGACCGCTGCGCCAATCGGGAGCCCAAATATATATATAAGCAGACATGTGATTTGAATGTGACTGGAGGAGTGGGATGGTTGATTGATTTATTTTTGTATTATCTCGGATCGACCCACCTTCCTGCAATGGAATATATTATTTTTGTTTTGTTTCAATACCCCGTACAGTAGATGGCGGCAATACACCAATAGGTGTAGTCTGCCTTAAAACTTTAAAGAAGAAATAATAAGAAGAAGAAAGAGCGAGCACAAGACAGAGCAGTGACATAGTGCACATACTCAAATCAATTTGGTCACATACACATGGTTAGCAGATGTCATTGCGAGTGTAGCGAAACGCTTGTGCTTCTAGTTCCGACAGTGCAGCAATATCTAACAAGTAATTTAACAATTCCAAAACAACTACCTAACATACACAAATCTAAGTAAAGGAATGGAATAAGAATATAAACATATAAACATATGGATGAGCAATGACCGAGCGGCATAGGCAAGATGCAATAGATTGTATAAAATACAGTATATACATATTAGATGAGTAATGCAAGATATGTAAACGTTATTAAAGTGGCATTATTAAAGTGACTAGTGATCCATTTATAAAAAATGGCCGATGATTTCAAGTCTGTATGTAGGCAGCAGGCTCACTGTGTTAGTGATGGCTGTTTAACAGTCTGATGGCCTTGAGATAGAAGCTATTTTTCAGTCTCTCGGTTCCTGCTATGATGCACCTGTACTGACCTCCTGGATGGTAGTGGGGTGAACAGGCAGTGGGTGGTTGTTGTCCTTGATGATCTTTTTGGCCTTCCTGTGACATCAGGTGCTGTAGGTGTCCTGGAGGGCAGGTAGTCTGCCCCTGGTGATGCGTTGTGCAGACCGCACCACCCTCTAGAGAGCCCTGCAGTTATGGACGATGCAGTTGCCGTACCAGGCGGTGATGCAGCCTGACAGGATGCTCTCAATTGTGCATCTGTAAAAGTTTGTGAGGGTTTTAGGTGGCTACTTTGAAAAATATAAAATATATTTGGATTTGTTTAACACTCTTTTGGTTCCTACATTATTTCATATGTGTTATTTCATAGTCTTCTCTATTATTCTACAATGTGGAAAATAGCAAAAAAAATAAGAAAAACCCTTCAATGTGTAGGTGTGTCCAAACTTTTGACTGGAACTGTATATACATTTTTAAGATAAATATGTCATCCCTGAAGAGGTGGAAGTCTGCCTCTTCTTCGGTGGAGTTTAACCCTATCTGTTCTTACCCCAGGCGAACAGCCTGATAGAACTGGACACTACCACTCAACACACGCTGTAATTCTTCTGAAGTCAAATCTCATACCCCCAAGTACTTCTCTGCAGCTGCCACCACAAAATCCATTTTCTGTGACTGATGTTCCATCTCTGTGGTACAGTTGACAACCATTGCTATGAATGCTAAGAAGCCAAGCCTAGGAAACATATATTACTCATTGGCCTATCCCTCTGCTCTGGCACAGATCTCCTACTCACAGGGATCCTCTCAGAATCCCTCACATTTGATCCACCCTACTCTACTTTCTTCACTGCCTCAACATACGACACCTTCGACACTACTCTGACCTGGCCACCTCAACCTGCCTCACGCACCGGACACCTCCGATCCCCAGCAACATGAGCACCCCTACAGTTGACACACACAACTTTCCCCACCAAAACTAGGAGGTGGAAGTAGTGCAGCGGCAGCTGTTTAAGGGGGTCAGCCGCAGCATCAGCACTACAATGTACACGAGACTAATCTGAAATCCTTCTCGGAATGTATCCTGCTGTGCGGAAGAATGCCATGTACATAATGGTAGCACATTTTGGACACAGTCTCAGTGGTCCTTCACCCCTGAAGACTCTGAAAATACTTGTATTTCTTTTTTGACCAAAATTTTAAAGAGATTCTCGGTACTTTGTTATACTTTTTAGAAAGTATCACTCACAAGCCAAAAGTGCCCGCCTGAAAATTACATACTACATCACATAGCCGCAGATACATCTTTGCACGCTCTTGGCATTCTCTCAACCAGCTTCACCTGGAATGCTTTTCCAATAGTCTTGAAGGAGTTCCCACATATGCTGAACACTTGTTGGCTGCTTTTCCTTCACTCTGTGGTCCAACTCATCTCAAACCATCTCAATTGGGTTGATGGCAGGTGATTGTGGAGGACAGGTCATCTGATGCAGCACTCCATTAATTTTTTTAATTTGACCATTATTTAACTAGGCAAGTCAGTTAAGAACAAATTCTTATTTTCAATGACAGTCTAGGAACAATGGGTTAACTGCCTTGTTCAGGGGCAGAACGACAGATTTTTACCTTGTCAGCTCAGGGATTCCATCTTGCAACCTTTCGGTTACTAGTCCAACGCTCTAACCACTAGGCTACCTGCCCACCCCATCACTCTCCTTCTTGGTCAAATAGTCCTTACACAGCCTGGAGGTGTGTTGGGTCATTGTCCTGTTGAAAAACAAGTGAAAGTACCACTAAGCGCAAACCAGATGGGATGGCGTATCGCTGCAGAATGCTGTGGTAGCCATGCTGGTTAAGTGTGCCTTGAATTCTAAATAAATCACTGACAATGTCACCAGCAAAGCACCCCCACACCATTACACCATCTCCTCCATGCTTCACGGTGGGAACCACACATGTAGAGATAGTCCGTTCAACTACTCTGCGTCTCACAAAGACACGACGGTTGGAACCGATAATCTCATCAGACCAAAGGACAGATTTCCACTGGTCTAATGTCCATTGCTCGTGTTTCTTGGCCCAAGCAAGTCTCTTCTTATTATTGGTGTCTTTTAGTAGTGGTTTCTTTGCAGCAATTTGACCACAAAGGCCTAATTTATATAGTCTCATCTGAACAGTTGATGTTAAGATGTGTCTGTTACTTGAACTCTGTGAAGCATTTATTTGGGCTGCAATCTGAGGCTGGTAGCTCTAATGAACTTATCCTCTGCAGCAGAGGTAACTCTGGGTGATGGTCCTCATGATAGCCAGTTTCATCCTAGCGCTTGATGGTTTTTGCGACTGCACTTGAAGAAACCTTCAAAGTTCTTGAAATTTTCCGTATTGACTGACCTTTATGTCTTAAAGTAATGATGGACTGTTGTTTCTCTTTGCTTATTTGAGTTGTTCTTGCCATAATATGGACTTGGTCTTTTACCAAATATTTCTGTATACCACCCCTACCTTGTCACAACACAACTGATTGGCTCAAACGCATCAAGAGGGAAAGAAATTCCACCAATTAATTTCTAACAAGGTTCAGCTGTTAATTGAAATGCATTCCAGGTGACTACCTCATGAAGTTGGTTGGGAGAATGCCAAGAGTGTTCAAAGCTGTCATCAAGGCAAAGGGTGGCTACTTTGAAGAATCTCAAATATAAAATATATTTTGAAATACAAAAATTTGAAATACAAATATACATATAAAATATATTTTGAGAAATGTTTGGTTACTACATGGTTCCATATGTGTTATTTCATAGCTTTGATGTCTTCACTATTATTAAACAATGTAAAAAACAGTAAAAGTAAAGTAAAAACCCTTGAATGAGTAAGTATGTCCGAACTTTTGACTGGTACTGTATAATAGTGTTCATGAGCATGGCCTTATTTCTATTACAGCATGTCGGATGACTGTCATTCATATTCCATTCACCCAGTTCAATGTAACATCGATAGGTTTAGGCTACTATATGATACTCAAATTTGCCCTATACCCATCATCAGGTTGCTACAACCTAGCCTATGAATGAAAGTTTACAACGTAGGTGCACACAGGTCGAGAGACAAATTCGAGTTGACAGACAGTGACACATGGACAGACAGTGATATTCAATACAGCCTTGCACACTCTTGCCTGCATCTAGCTGATATGCGGTGTAATCATTACTCCAACAGTTGCAAACGAGAGTTTCTATTTGACAAATTCCGGGATGTTTATCCCCATTTTGTTCCATTTGCTTACATTTAAGAAGTGTTTTTCAACAGAATCGGTGGAATGAACACACCCCTGATCATGCACTAAACACAGTTCACTTTCATAGAAACCACTCTGTAGTCATTCTTGCATCTTTGCACACTCTCACCTCTTCCCTTCACTTGTGGACTTCAATGCACAACACATCAGGTGTATGTGACCAGGCGAAAAAACCTCTCAAAGCCAAACAGCTACACATAGCTTACATCGTTGTCCCCATATTAGCTAAAGTAATGTCATAGTCAGCATAGCTAATAGAACTATAAATTAGTAAAACCAAAAGCTTACCTTGACTTGGAAGAGTTCCAGTGTTGTGTTTGAAATTCATAGCAAGGTAGCTAACATAGCACCCCTCTGTTGTGTTCCAATAGGCTAAATTAGCTAGCTACATTTGTTAGCTAAGTAACGTTAAGTGAAAAAATGACAAAATCACTCTCTATTTCTCTCTCGCTTCTCTTTCATTTTGGAAGAAATGAATTTGTTAGAAACTGGTCAACTACTGTCTTTCTCTCTCTTTGAGTCAACTATTCACAACATTTTATGCACTGCAGTACTAGCTAGCTGTAGCTTATGCTTTCAGTACTAGATTCATTCTCTGATCCTTTGATTGGGTGGACAACATGTCAGTTCATGCTTCAAGATAGGTTGGAGGATGTCCTCCGGAAGTTGTCATAATTACTGTGTAAGTCAATGGAAGGGGGTGAGAACCATGAGCCTCCTAGGTTTTGTATTGAAGGCAATGTACCAAGAGGAGGATGGAAGCTACCCTACACAGTGCTGTTACTGTAGACTACTGTAGACCTTCTTTGCAAAATAATGTTTTGTCATGACTGTCACCCACAGAGGGGGGAGGAGGGAACTGCTGGGGGTTAACACCTCACACCCTGTTGTAAATCAAGGAGAGAACACTCAGAAATCCCTCTACAAATTCACCCATGTGTTTTGTTTTAAGAATAATTTTCCCGCTGAAACTCTTAACACGTTTAAAAATAACTACTGGAACAGTATTTATTGGGGAATGGTCAGAGACGACCTAAAAGAACACTAATGTCGTTTTGCGTGTTATTTTGTGAGGTCATTAAAAATGCTATTAAGGAAATACTGTAACTTGAAAAGTATACACACTACATGTACGAAGTTTCCATTCTCTGGTATGTGCATCCTATATGACAAATGATTAAAGTATTTTTGTTGAGTTAGGGATGTTATCCCACTGCTCTCCAAATTTATGAAGGTAGTTCGACGTCTGTGTCCAGCAATGGCCCTCTCGGTGTCAATCTGGAACCTTGACGTGGTGTTGTCAGTGCTTACTAAGCTATCAGAACAGCGATTACTCACCTCGAACTTGACAAAGATTTTTCTTTAACAAGTCGAAGGCGAAGGATTTACTGCTGCTCCCGGACTAGGCCCAAATCTCCGTCATTCGCATGAAGAGGAGACGCCGATACAGGGGATGCAGATCCGGGTTCCTTGTGAGAATTAGTTGGTGCAATCATTGGCGAATAACTGGATGAGCTCCGTTCGAGACTATCCTACTAACAGGACATTAAAAACGAATATCTTTGGCTGGGTTTTCCATGCATCGCAAGACAGAACAGCTACCTCTGGTAAGATGAGGGGTGGTGGTGTGTCTCTATGTGTCAATAACAAAATCTAATAGGGGAAAGGGTATATACAACTGAATGCATTCAACTGAAATGTGTCTTCCGCATTTAACCCAACCCGTCTGAATCAGAGAGGTGTGGGGGGCTGTCATAATCGACATCCACGTCGTCATAACCCGGGGAACAGTGGGTTAACTGCCTTGCTCAGGGGCAGGACGACAGATTCTTACCTTGTCAGCTCGGGTATTCTATCCAGCAACCTTTCGGTTACTGGCCCAACGATCTAACCACTGCCGCCCCATAATATTAAAGAAGCCTCGAGGTTTTGCTCACCTGATGTTTCGTAGCTGTCTATTTACCACCATAAACCGATGCTGGCACTAAGACCACGCTCAGAGAGCTGTATAAGGCTATAAGCAAACAAGAAAATTATCATCCAGAGATGGCTCTCCTAGTGGCTGGGGACTTCAATGCAGGAAAACTTAAATTCATTTTACCTCATTTCTACCAGCATGTCACATGTGCGATCAGAGGAAAAAAAACTCTAGACCACCTTTACTCCACACACAGAAACGCGTGCAAAGCTCTCGCTCGCCCTCCTTTTGGCAAATCTGACCATAATTATATCCTCCTGATTCCTGCTTACAAGCAAAAATGAAATCAGAAAGTACCAGTGACTCGCTCAATACGGATGTGGTCAGATGACATAGATGCTAAGCTACTGGACTATTTATCCGATGGCATTGAGGAGTACGACACATCAGACACCGGCTTCATCAATAAGTGCATCAATGACGTCGTCCCTACAGTGACCGTACGTACATACCCCAACTGGAAGCCATGCATTTCACTCGTGAGGTAGTGTTCAATGTTGCATGCAAAATTGCACATTCGAAAACCCCATTTGGATGTAAACAATTGGACAAATGGGGTTTGATCTTTTGATATTGCTGTGTGGCTCCAGACCCTGAGGAATGAGGAGCAATGTACTGGATGATCAGCGGTCACTGAAGGGTTTGACACGTTGTGATGATGTCCCAGCTTCTGTATGGACCCCAGGAAGAGTAGCTGCTGCTTTTGCAACAGCTAATGGGTATCCAAATAAAATCCGAAATGTACTGTTCAAGGTAGGCTGTGATGTTACAGACACCTTTGAAGAGTTAAATGAAATGCGCTTCGTTTGCAAATTGCTTAGTAGGCCAACTGTATGTTTGTGCACTGGGTAGATCAATGATACACACTGCAGTAACACTGTTCAATTGTCTATATGGGTCCACACTTTTCAGTGTTAAATTAACACACTGTTTAGTGTAAAACCTTATTTGCATATTTCCCAGAGTGCCTTCCCTTTCGAGTGAATTGTAGAGTTAAAACCTCTTTAGGCTAGGGGGCAGTATTTTGATGTTTGGATGAAAAATGTGCCCAAAGTAAACTGCCTAATTCTCAGGCCCAGAAGTGAACACCCATTTCTGTATTTGCTAGCGATAGAAATGGTTGTTGCATTCATTCATTTTCAGTCCTGTGGCCTTCACTAAGTGAGATCCTGAGTGAATTTGTTATCATTAAAATGTTATTATTTAAGACAATACAATACCTATTTCATAAGACCTTATTTTGAGGGCCTAGTTTGACCCTAATACAGTGGCTTGTAGCTTATGCTGGTTTGCTGTCACGATCGTCATAATAAGCGGACCAAGGCGCAGCGGGATATGAGTACATCTTCTTTTAATAGAGATGACGAAACACGAAAACGAACACTTTTACAAAACAAAACAACCGTGAAGCTACAAACGTTAGTGCATACACAAGCTACAAACGTTAATCATAGACAATTACCCACAAACACCTAAAGCCTATGGCTGCCTTCAATATGGCTCCCAATCAGAGACAACAATAAACAGCTGTCTCTGATTGAGAACCAAATCAGGCAACCATAGACTTTCCTAAACACCTACACTGAACACAACCCCATACATACTACAAAACCCCCTAAACAATACACACACCCTAAACTAGACAAAACACACAAACATCCCCCATGTCACACCCTGACCTAACTAAACTAATAAAGAAAATCAATATAACAAAGGCCAGGGTGTGACATTTGCAAAGTGATGTGTAATTCCTATTGGAATCCAGCCAGAGTGGGGATATGCAACATTTAGGTGTTTTATTCACCCGCAAACTGCATTCAGAATGACTGCCAGTGTTGGGAAGACTAAGGCTGTTAATTAAACACCGAATTGTCTTGGAGCGTTTTTTTTATTTCGAACTCCGGTGCATTTACTACCTTACTTTGACTAGTTTGGACTGGTGCACTCTATCTGCACTAAACAATGCACCGTGGTTCGCTCAAAAAGGGTGGTCTCTGTGCGATTCAATTTGTGCCATGGTGCAGTTCACTGCAGGTAAGAATGCAGTCCGGACCAAACACAGGAAAAGAACCAGAGTTACGCAGTATTATTGGTTGTTTGACAGCAAGCATTTGATGAAATACACTGCACACAACCTCATAACTTGACATCTCTGAAACATTCTGTGAGTAGCAGCGCATCCGATGCAGATTAAGGGAGATGGGGGCTATACCGGGGATATAGGCTACTTACTATAGCCCTACTTACTATAACCCGAATCAATACTAGAACTGTTACACAGAAAAACCAACATTAGGTTACGCTGGCCAATTTGCTGTGCAGAAGCAACAAGCTAATATATATTTTTTAAGAATAAACCATGAAACTTAAAGTCTCGGTGACAGTTGGGCTTTTGACTTCACATGTTTTCTGATATGACAGAAATAACTGTACAGCACATCATATTTTTTAAATCTTTATTGTTCTGGCATGCTATGTACAGTACCTATCCCAAATGCAGTTACCGTAGCAAGGATAAACACCTCCACTTGTCCATTAAACATTATATCCATTAAACAGTATCCTATCTTGTTCACTTTGATGCCCTTTCTTCAAAAAAACATTTTACTTGACCCTTCATTGTATTGTATGATTCTGCTGGATCAGCCAACTTGCTATTACTCCAGAAGGCCAAACTGTGTGCCATCAAACGAACAGACACATAATCTCAATCTAAGGTGCGTTGTCATTCATTATAGTAAGTATTTACACTGTATGTTACTGACATTCATGTTTTAGTCTATAAACATCGGTGCGCAATTACAGTGTTGTACAACAAATCAATATATACAGCATGTGGGTGGATGATACAAACTGCATATTAATTTGACCTTCTACAAATACTGTTTTTTCAGTAACAACAGACCATTTCAAGTCATATGGAAGAGTATTAGAGCTTATTGGAATGATATGCAGTCATGATATTGAAATTGTTGAGACATTACAGGCAATATGCTACCATAAGTAATGGTTATTCTCTCTTAAATGTACTATGATACCTTTATGACCTTTGTAGAGTGATAGCAGCTGTTGTTGTCTCTTCCGTCTAGTTAGAGTTTAAAATGACACAGCTTACTTAAGCTCTGCAGTCTCAGACGTTGAATTATTCCCTCACACGCACGTGCGCATAGATGATATAGATGATATTGTGGTATATGCCTGACATTGACTATGTGGTCAGTCCATAAGAGAGTACTTTTTGTGGTTTTATTAAGGCACAGAGCTTCTTCTGCTGAAAGTCCTTTTTGGTAGAGATGACCCAAGAGGAGATGGTGTCATTCTATTGGACAGGCAGGATATGGAAAAACCCACTTCCCCTGAGCTGGAGTAAACACTACTACCACTGCCCCCTGCCTCGCTCTCAAAGTCCCAGCTCCTATCCTCCTCTGTCTCCTCATCCTCCTTTAACCTTTTCTTCCTACTCCTCCTTCTCCTCTTCCTCCTCCTCCTCCTCCTCCTCCTCCTCCTCCTCCTCCTCCTCCTCCTCCTCCTCCTCCTCCTCCTCGCCACTCTCAAGCTTGAGCTCTTGGATTGCTGTGTGAAGGTCCATCAGCTGTTGTATCAAGGCCTGGTCCTGAGATTGCATCTCCATCTGCACAAAAGAGGTGGGACTTTAAACAGAGAGACAAAGACACAGACACATCAAATATAGAAATAAAAAATAGACATAGAAGAGAAAGACAGACAGACACAGACGTAACATACACTGAAACAGGCACAAGCTAATGTGAAATGCTGTTAGTCGGCTGTGACATATAGTATTCACAGGCAAATACGAGCTATTACAGAGAAAGAAATAGATAGCAGAAACAATTGTCAAGTAGTTTAGAAAAATTGTTCAAAAGACAGAACCAAATGTCATGTAACAAAAATAACCAGTGCAGGACACATCTGTAAGCTACTGATTTATAGGCCGAAATCTCTCTTTTTGATCAGCGCTGCGGCTTCCTCTGGTCTCTTTTAGCTGATGAGGTTCATGTCCTTTCCCTGACATGACCTGGTTCAACCATTTAAGTTGAGCGCTGCCTCTTTCAGATGCAAATGCGTTTCTCTCTCTCTTGTTCTCTTTCTCTCTTTCTTCTCTATTCACGAGAACCAGTCTAATTGCCCTCATTGTGAGAATAGAATATTCGGAATTCCCCTGAATCGCCAAGTCCAAGTCTGTCCCAGGGAGAGGAATGTTCAAACAAAAAACCGACCATGATCAGATCTGCATTTCTTTCTCTGTTAATTACAGCGTCAGACTGGGATTGGGCTCCGACTGAAAGGATGTGATGTGGCTTTAAAAGCTTTATAAAGAGAAACATGAACTTTCCTTTGAGTGAAGTATGAGCAGTGGGCTTCCTGTGGGATGATATCCCCCTTGTGTGTGTTTTCTGTGTGTATTCCATCCATTGCAGCAGATCAAACTATGCCTAATATCCCATGGAGGAATACACAGTAAACAAGCGCTTGTTCCTGCTGGAGTTCTTGCTTTTTCTTTTATGAGAACCGCTGAATATTGGGCCATGAGACTTGATGAGAGGCGAGGGTTCTAATTGGTGGAGGTCACTTGTATTTGTGCTGTGTTGCAGCTATGGCACAATGCTTGTCTGAATACTGGACACAGGGACTGGAACTGGGCCGGTCCCACTGCATCTGCACAAACCCACGTCTCATGACATCAAAGGCCAGCAATCATTGGTCATTGGGAGGTGGAAGTAATTGGATAGAGTTTACGTGGGTGTCTAATGGGTTGGTGGTCTGAAATTGAAAGAGGACGAAGACCTGCAGTGGATCTGACAGTATAGATGGTTTTATAACATGGTCTCTTCATGGACCAGTGGATCTATATATAATGTTTTGGCCATTGGGCAGCAGGTAGCCTAGAGATTATGTCACGCCCTGACCTTAGAGAACCTTTTATTTCTCTATTTTGGTTAGGTCAGGGTGTGACTAGGGTGGGTAGTCTAGTTTTTTATTTTCTATGTTGGCCCGGTATGGTTCCATTTTTTCCATTTTTTCCATTTTAGTCATTTAGCAGACGCTCTTATCCAGAGCGACTTACAGTAGAGTGCATACATTTTATTAAATTTTTACATACTGAGACAAGGATATCCCTACCGGCCAAACCCTCCCTAACCCGGACGACGCTATGCCAATTGTGCGTCGCCCCACGGACCTCCCGGTTGTGGCTGGCTGCGACAGAGCCTGGGCGCAAACCCAGAGACTCTGGTGGCGCAGCTAGCACTGCGATGCAGTGCCCTAGCCCACTGCGCCACCCGGGAGGCAGTCAGAGGCAGTCAGAGGCAGATGTCTATCGTTGTCTCTGATTGGGGATCATATTTAGGCAGGCTTTTTCCACCTGTTGTGTATGGGATCTAGATTTTTTATTGTTGCTTTTTTGCCCTACAAAGCTGTACATTTTGTTTGTTACTCTTTGTTACTCTTTCCAGTCCTGAGCCTCCAGCGACGGTCCCAGTCCGTAGCCTCCAGCAACGGTTCCCAGTCCAGAGCCTCCAGCGGAGGTTCCCAGTCCGGAGCCTTCAGCGAGGGTTCCCAGTCCGGAGTCCCCGGCGACGATCTACGGTCCGGAGTCCCCGGCGACGATCTACGGTCCGGTTCCTCCGGCGACGATCTACGGTCCGGAGTCCCAGTCGACGATCCACTGTCCGGTTCCTCCGGCAACGATCCACGGTCAGGCGCTTCCGGCGACGATCCCCGCACCAGAGGCGCCACCGAAGCTGGCGGATCCGCGAGCGGAGCAGGGTCTACGTCCCGCACCGGAGCCGCCGCCGAGGCTAGATGCCCACCCGGACCCTCCCCCATAGAGTCAGGTTTTGCGGCCGGAGTCCGCACCTTTGGGGGGAGGGTACTATCACGCCCTGACCTTAGAGAGCCTCTTATTCCTCTATTTTGGTTAGGTCAAGGTGTGACTAGGGTGGGTAGTCTAGTTTTTTATTTTCTATGTTGGCCTGGTATGGTTCCCAGTCAGAGGCAGCTGTCTATCATTGTCTCTGATTGGGGATCATATTTAGACAGACTTTTTTCCACCTGTTGTGTGTGGGATCTTGATTTTGTATTGTTGCTTTTTTGCCCTACAAAGCTGTATGTTTCGTTTGTTACTCTTTCTTGTTTTGTGCCGGTTATCATAAGTAAATATGATTAACCTACCCCACGCTGCATCTTGGTCCGACCATCCTACCAACAACGATCGTTACAGATTAAGAGCATTGGGCCAGTAACCAGAAAGTTGATGGTTCAAATCCCAGAGCTGACTAGGTGAACAATCTGTCAATGTGCTGCACTTAACTCTAAAATCTCCTGTAAGTCGCTCAGGATAAGAGAATCTGCTAAATGACTCAAATGTAAAATATGTTGTCCATGCACAGTACTGTATGTTTTGTAGTCCAATGCCTATTCTGTTGAACCTATTAAGCCAGAGCTATGCCAGTAAAGTAGCCTATAGTCTTCAGCTCTCTCCCTTAACCAGTGTGTCTTTGTCCCGTCTGACGCAGAGGTTTGGTGTGTTTTGTGTGCTCGGGACACTTGGTTGCCATGACGAGGCACTGGCAAGGACTAAATGGCAAGTGGTTGACATCATAACATCGCCAGCCTGTCCGCACATCTCAATTCCAAGAATGCATTAACGGGACACTCTCACACACTAACAATATGACTGACCAAGAAGATAATTTCATTAGGTGAGCGATACCTTGACCATAGCCCTAATAGCCAACAAAAATGTCTCCATTTCCACTGGAGTCCCACAGAGCCAGAAGACCACATGCAGGTCATAGTTTTGGGGGCTTGAGTATTCATATCTAGCATAGAATCATGTTAACATGTCCTCTTTCTCTACAAATATAAAGTATGGAAAGACAAGAAAGCTCTTGAGTCTCACAGTAACTCACAGTAAATGTGCTGAATCATCGCAATACATTTTCCATGGTCATCTGTAAACATACAGGAAAGACCAAATTTGTATTTCTGTTGCAAATACAAACACATCAATACATTCATATAGTAAATGTTGCTGAGTATATGTTTTTGTCATCCAAGTCCATGGAGACAGACGACATGTTCGATCAGTTCTAGAGAGACGTCGTCATTCGGATTTCACAGTCTAAGACTTCGGTCAATTGTCCAGTCTTACCAGTTCCCTGTGCAGCCAGGCCAGTGCACTCTCAATGGACAGTTTTGTAGGGGCAGCTGCCCTTTTCTCCGGGAATGCAGCCCTCCATCTGGAGCTCTTCCTCCAGGCAGGGGTCTCTGGTGGTCCGTGGGTCCCTGGACACAACGGGCCCGGCTGACTTACAGGCATCAAAGGTGGCGTCTTTAGAGGAGAGATCTCCCAGTCTAGTCAGGACCACTTCCATCATGACAGGCTTCAAGTTCTACAATCTGAGCTAAAAACCAATCAGTGTCCCTATAGAATCTATGTTTGGTCTAAGCTTCTCTCGGCTGTAGCGAGACACTGCGTTTTCTGGAGAATTCTTCTCTTTCTGCTTCACTGCTCTCACTTCCTTGTGTCCTCTCTCATGTCAGTGGTTGTTCTGTACTGGACTGGAAACTTAAGAGGTTCTCCTCTGTTTTCTTCCCCCTCCTCTGTGGGACAGTGGAGTGGCATCAGTCATGTGATATTGTGATGCAGCAGGAGTGATGTCAGCTCTTTGACCAGAGCTTGTTTATCATTTGAGGGTCTCTTTTTAACACACACACACAGGAAGAAGGAGGAGGAGGAAACGGAGGCACGCGCGCGCACACACACAGACTCTGTCTTAGCTAGCAACCCCTACAAACAAAGCTGCAAATCCAGACAAATTGACAAAAAATTGTTTTGACATGTCTGCATCTATGCTTAGGATTGCGTTCACTACACTTTTAGACCATCAGACAGCATAGGCATCTCCAGACTAGAAAAAGTATCATTTTTCTTGTGAGTAACACGAGGCAGATGTACTGTTGTTCAGATATGAGATGATAGACCATCCCACACCTGACTGAGTGTCAGTCCAACACCTTTTACCCATTACACCAAGAGGCTCCAACCTCTTGATAAGGACGACATGTGTTGTACTAATGTCACTACAATGTGAAATCACCAGGGACATATTGTGTAATATGATGAACTAAGCTATTGCAAGTCACAGAACCATATTGAAACCCGCCCCCATGCCCTCAAATGTGTTGCTTAACTCTGTTCTGGACTCTTACAGAACAAATGCAGGATACAACAAGACAGCCTACAGTTTTACAGGATACAAGGGACTCCGTTAGATTACACTAAAGATGTGGTGCTGCACTGGTGAACAGGATCTATTGAACTGTTAAGACGCTGGTTCTCCATCTGATCTGACAGAAATTACTAGGATCTTGAGGAGTAGGAGAGTCCAGCTGCAGACAGCGGAACGCTTGCTTGGTGAGAGTACTGAAGGGTTTTATCGCCACCTTTTGGTCATTTCTTGCTTTACACACAGGAAAAGAAAAGTTTTGGTTCCATTTCATTCAACGAACTACATCTCATAAAGGCTTTATATACACTGTATGTCCAAAAGTCTGTGGACAGCCCTTCAAACTAGTGGATTCAGTTATTTAAAATCGAGCACACAGCCATGGAATCTCCATAGACAAACATTGGCAGTAGAATGGCCCGTACTGAAGAGCTCAGTGACTTTCAACGTGGCACAGTCATAGGATGCCACCATTCCAGCAAGTCAGTTCATAAAATGTCTGCCCTGTTAAAGCTGCCCTGGTCAACTCTAAGTGCTGTTATTGTGAAGTGGAAACGTCTAGGAGCAACGACGGCTCAGCAGCAAAGTGGTAGGCCACACAAGCTCACAGAACTGGACCACGAGTGCTGAAGCGCATAGCTTGTAAAAAATTGGACACTGCAGCAGAGGAAACACGTTCTCTGGAGTGACGCTTCACCATCTGGCAGTCAGACGGACAAATCTGGGTTTGCCGGATGCCAGGAGAACTTTACCTGCCCAAGTGCATAGTGCCAACTGTAAAATTTGGTGGAGGAGGAATAATGGTCTGGGGCTGTTGTTCATGGTTCGGGCTAGGCCCCTTAGTTCCAATGAAGGGAAATCTTAACGCTACAACATAAAATTACATTCTAGACGATTCTGTGCCTCCAACTTTGTGGCAACAGTTTGGGGAAGACCCTTTCTTGTTTCAGCATGACAATTCCCCTGTGCACAAAGCAAGGTCCATACAGATATGGTTTGTCAAAATCGGTGTGGAAGAACACCTTTGGGATGAATTGGAACGCCGACTGCAAGCCAGGCCTAAACGCCCAACATCAGTGCCCGACTTTACTAATGCTCTTGTGGCTGAGTCCCCACAGCAATGTTCCAACATCTAGTGGAAAAGCCTTCCCAGAAGAGTAGAGGCGGTTATAGCAGCAAATGGGGGACCGACTCCATATTAATGCCCATGATTTTGGAATGAGATGTTCGACAAGCAGATGTTCACATACTTTTGGTCATGTAGTGTAGCATGCATTACCAATAACAGGGGAGGTTAGCATGTTTTGGGGGTATGATCTTTGACCATCTGTAATTTACTTACTCATCATTATTCACAATTAATTCTGGATTATCTGTAATCATGGTAGCATGCTAGCATCCACATTATTCTTACTTACAATAAAAGTGACTCCAAAATTACACAATACATTATTTACCATTAATTTCAATTGCGCACAAAGTAATCTGAAACACAACCAAAACAAACTGCAAATGTATCCAAGTTTGTAGCGTCACAAGCATGATGTAGTCATTACGTGCTACGAATATGGGATCAAATACAAAACTTTTGACTACTTTATTTATAACTATCTTTAGGGGTGTCAATAATTTTGAGCCTTACCTTTTTAAGAAAAATATTTAGTAATTGTTAAACAGTTGTATTAGTATATATTTTTTGCATACAATATAGCTCAGTATTTGAATTATTATTTTTTTACAGTCATTACTGCTCATTTTTATCAAGGGTGTCAATAATTTCAGACCCCACAGTATATACAGAAGCTTAGCAAATGATCTATAAGCTTATGTCATTCTTTTCTTTTTTGTAAGGATTATTATTCCACTGTATTTACAGCAGTAACCCTAACCGTAGCTTGGTGTCCACATCCCAGTTCAACTCTAACTGTCACGTTGTATAATGATTGGAGACAGGCTCAGGAATACTAAATAGTTTTTTAAATTTTCTACACCCTAATAAAAGAGCAAGGTGTAAACCTCTAAGTAATACACGGGACGAGACCCGTAAAACAAGTGCACAATAACACGTAGCATGGAAGTGGATACAACATCACAGGTACTCACTAGAGCAATGGACATGGTAACAATAACCGACAAGGACAATGGGGAACAGAGGTCACATATATACACATACTAATCAGGGGAATGGGAACCAGGTGTGCGTAATGAGACAAGACAGTCTGGGGTTGGTGGTAATGATCCAGTTCAGTGATGCCTAGAAGGCCGGTGACGTAGACCTCCGGAGCTGGTGAACGAAATGAGCAGCAGTACCGGGGGAACCGGTCCCCACGACGAGAACGGTGGTGTTCCCCTTGGAGTGACAAAGTCCACCGAGAGGTGAGACCAGGGTTGTTGTGTAACCGGCAGGGGATGGATCTTTCGATAACGGAGGTGTCTGGGTGTCTTAAACTGGGCACAGCTGGAGCAGGAAGAGACATAACCCTGGGCGTCCCTAGCCAAGGTGGGTCAGTACTTCTCCGTCAGGCAGGCGATGGTACGGCTTATCCAAAATCCAACGACACAGGCGTCGGTTCATCCTTGGATGTAAGGAGGCGGTCCCGCACACCTGTGGGCACATAGACACGGTTATCCGGGCACTGTGCAGGTGCGGGTTCTGTGCGCAGGGTCTGTATGTCGGCGTCCACGTCCCACACCACAGGCATGATGATACGGGATGGAGGGATGATGGGGGTCTCCTCTCCCTCCCTCTCCTCTGCGTCATAGAGGTGAGACAGGGCGTCCGCCTTCACGTTCTTTGAGACTGGCCTATAAGAATGCGTGAATTGGAACCTGGCGAAGAATAGAGCCCACCTGGCCTGTCTCGGGTTTAACCTCTTTGCTGCCCTGATGTACTCCAGGTGGCAGTGGTCTGTCCACACCAGGAAAGGGTGTTTGGACACCTCCAGCCAGTGCCTCCACACCTTCAGAGCCTTCTTGACCGCCAAGAGTTCCCGGTCCCCTACGTCGTAGTTCCTCTGGGAGGGGCTCAGCTGCTTGGAGTAGAAGGCACAGGCCGCAGCTTTTGGAGGGGTTCCGGTGCACTGGTACAGCACTGCCCCGACTCCTACTTCGGAGGCATCCACCTCAACGATGAAGGCAAGTGAGGGGTCGGGATGTGCCAGCACGGGAGCAGTGGTGAAGCTTGCCTTCAGTGTCTCAAACGCCCTCTCCGCCTCTGCCGTCCAACGAAGCCGCTGGGGACCTCCTCTCAGCAGGGAGGTAAGAGGCGCGACCACCATTACTGAAGCCCCGGATGAACCTCCGGAAATAGTTAGCAAACCCCAGGAATCACTGGACTACTTTCACAGAGTTGGGGATGGGCCATGACCGGACTGCGCTGACGCGTTGCTCCTCCATCTCCCCTCCCACCATGGAGATGAGATAGCCCAAAAATGACACGGACCGCTGGAAAAACAAACACTTCTCTTGTTTAACATATAGATCATGCTCCAACAGTCTTCCCTGCACAGACCTGCCTAACTAGACATGCTGGGCCCATTCAGCAGAATAGACCAAAATGTCGTCTATATAAACCACTATGCCCCGTCCCAGCATGTCCCGAAACACTTTGTTAATAAAGGCCTGGAAGACTGAAGGAGCATTAGACAGGCCAAAAGGCATTACGAGATACTCGTAATGGCCTGTGGTCATGGAAAAGGCTGTTTTCTATTCATCGCCTGCACAAATGCGCACCAGATTGTAGGCACTCCTCAAGTCCAGTTTCATGAAGTACTGCGCACCGTGCATTTGTTCAATGATAGTTGGGATTATTCAGAGTTCGATAATCAATGCAAGGGCAGATCCTGGTGTTCCTCCGGTAACTCCACTTGAGGGGCATGGTCCGGACTTTCCACCATAGTTGTGTTGACAGACACCATGAGACACCTCCCCTGACACTCCTGCGACCAACCCAGCAGTCTCCTCTCGGACCAGGAAATAACGGGGTTATGCCAACTCAACCAGGGGAGACCTAAAACAACGGGGTGCGTGGGGGTGTCTATAATCAAAAAGGTGATCTGTTCTAAATGGGTCAGCAGAGAAACGGGAATAGTGATGTGATATTCGAGCCCTGTCCCTATTGGACGATTATCCAGGGATCGAACCGGAATGGGTGACTGTAGGGGAACGAAAGGAATTGCGTAATGCAGTGGCCAGTGCGCTATCTAAGAGATTCCCGGCAGCTCTGGAATAAATCAGAGCTAACGGGAGTGAGGGGCTAGGGTATTCAGGGAATTTAATGGGAAAACACACTGGTTGAGTTGACAGAAAAGGAGGGGAGATCTTACATCCTAACTGGGCTGGAGCAGGAGAATTCCCTGGCTTGTCACCTCCTCGTCTATTAGTAGATAGAGGGCAGGTCAGGGAGAAATGACCCCTTTCTCCACAATAGGAGCAGAGGCCTAGATTCCTCCTTCTTCTACACTCTGCCTCTGGCAAACGTGCAGAACCCACCTCCATCGGCTCTGGTCACGGAGCAGGTGTAGCCATGGGCCCCGGATTCCGCGCAGGTCTTCATCGGGACAGCAGGAGGTTGTCCAAACGAATCGCCATGCTGATGAGCTGATCGAGTGACAGGTTGTCATCATGACAGGTTAACTCCATCTGTGCCTCCTCCCGCAGGCCACTGCGGAACACGGTGACCAGAGCCAACTCATTCCATCCGGTGGAGGCCGCAAAAGTCTGGAACTCCAGGGCGAACTCTGAGGTGGTCCTAGATCTCTGGCGTAGTCATAGTAGGTGCTCACCCCCCTCTCGGCCCTCCACAGGATGATCAAACACCGAGCGGAAAAGGAGGGTAAAGCGCTCGTAGGACTCTGCCCCGTTTCCCAGACCACGGCACCCCAGTCCAGGGCCCGTCCAGTCAGTGCCGAGATGACAGTGGCAACCCTGTCTCTCCCTGTCTCTCTGAGACTGTTGTCGTAGCAAGCGAGGTACAGGTCACATTGCAGATGGAATTCCTTGCATCTCGCTGGCGCTCAGTCAAAGCACTCCAGGAGGGACAGGGGTATTCCGCGGACCGGCTCAGATGGGATGGAGGCAGGTAGTGGTGTGGGGGCTGGTGCCGGAACCGGTGCTGGAGACTGGAGGGACTGCACATTCCCCTCCAAACGCAGGATGGTTGCTGCTGGGGTGTTCCAATCGTTGTGTCTTTGTGAGACGCGGTGTGGGTGAACGGATGATCTCCGCATGTGTATTTCCCAAGGAGAGAGAACATCCCTCTCCAAATTTCACAGAGGAATGTGCTTTGTCTACACAAAGGTTTCCCGCCGAAACTCTAACACATCCTAAAGCGAATACTGGAACAATATTTCTAACATAAGAACGTGGGGAATGGGTTGTTATTTTGTGATGTCATTAAAAAGGTTATAAAGAAAATACTGTAACTTGAAAAGTATATACACTACACGTATGAAGTCTCCATCCTTAACGTTGTATATGAAATATGAAAAATTATGAAAGTATTTTTGTTAAAATAGGAATTCGATTTTAGGAGCTATAAGAGAATTTGTCTCCTATAAACTTTACACAGTAAGTAGCCACGCCCGAGTGAGGACAGAGAGCATGTCAGCTTGACGGAACCATCCTTGTCGACCAGAGTGCATAAAAGGATCGGTAAAGAAACTAACAAGCATCCCATGTCTAAATTGGTTTGAACTCTAAATATCAACACGAGGAGGCGAGAAGCTCACCTCTCAGACAATCACTGGTACAGCTGACTAGCTGTCCTAAGTCAAATATATAGTGTGCAAAGTATATGATTACTATGAGAATAGTTTCTAAAATGTATCAACGATAAGTGTATATTTTTCTCTCTCACTTTCCCTCCATCTTGTCTTCTTTGTAGCAAGTCGCCAAATGTTGTGTCAGTCCACTAGGGACCCTTTTCCTAATGTATTAAATGTGTATGTTCATTCTGTGTATCACTTAGTTAACTAGTAAATAAAATTTAAAAAATGTGTGTAGTACTGAATCATAAGTAAGGCCGGGTTTTTTGCAGATGCAGGAGGTTACGACTGTTCAGAATGATGGTATGATAAGAGGTTATGATTAATACATTGAATGTTTTATGGATGTGATAGGTAAAGACCTTTAGAGTTTAATTTGGGAGATGGTAACTCTTTAAACAACCGCTCTCGTGGTGCCCCAAATTCCTAATGAGTTAATTGTTACATGATTAATTTAATCGGGTAACTATTAAACATAGTTAGTTGATTCGATAAATAACAGTCATCAGATTAATGAAAGTAAAGTCACGACAGATTATCAATGGAAACAGGATGCACCTGAGCTCAATTTCGAGTCTCATAGCAAAGGGTCTGAATTTTTATGTAAAGAACGTATTTCTGTGGACCCACATATCCCTGGATTTCATCACGGGTCCCCCCCGTCTGAGGGCAACACTGCCATCCTGACTGTGGTCGACCGGTTTTCAAAAGCCGCACACCTCATTCCTCTCCCCAAACTACCCTCGGCCAAGGAGACGGCACAGCTCATGGTGCAGCACGTCTTCTGGATCCATGGACTCCCGGTGGACATGGTCTCCGACAGGGGCCCTCAGTTCTCGTTCCGGTTGTGGAAGGCGTTCTGCACCCTCATTGGGTCGTCAGCCAGCCTGTCCTCTGGGTTCCACCCCCGGTTCGATGGCCAGGCGGAGCGAGCCAACCAGGACCTTGAGACTACTCTGCCCTGCCTGGTCTCCGCCAACCCCACCATCTGGAGCCAGCAGCTTGTGTGGGTGGAATACGCCCGCAACACCCTTCCCTGCTCTGCCATGGGCCTATTTCAATTTGAGTGTTCCCTGGGGTATCAGGTCCCGCTCTTCCCCGAGCAGGAAGAAGAGGTTGGCATACCTTCTGCCCAGATGTTTGACCGCCGCTGTACCTGGAGGAGAGTCCGGTCGGCCTTACTCAAGACGACCTCCAGGTATCGACAACAAGCGGATCGCCATCGGACACCGGCTCCCCGGTATTGTCTCAGGCAGAAGGTATGGCTATCCACCCGGGATCTGGCCCACCGGGGGGAATCCCGCAAACTCTCCCCCCAGTTTATTGGCCCGTTTCCTCTTTCTAAAATTATTAGCCCCTCTGCCCCTCTGTCTTCTGTTGCCCCGTACACTTCGTATACACCCCACCTTTCATGTGTCCAGAGTTACATACAAAAAAACGTTTGTTTTTTTATTTGTATTATCATTTACCAGATCTAATGTGTTATATTCTTCTACATACCTTTCACATTTACACAAACTTCAAAGTGTTTCCTTTCAAATGGTACCAAGAACACTCCTTCCGTGGACTCCAACTGCTCTAAAATGCTAGTAAAACTAAATGCATGCTCTTCAACCGATCGCTGCCTGCACCCGCCCGCCCGACTAGCATCACTACTCTGGACGGTTCTGACTTAGAATATGTGGACAACTACAAATACCAAGGTGTCTGGATAGACTGTAAACTCTCCTTCCAGACTCACATTAAGCATCTCCAATCTAGAATCGGCTTCCTATTTCGCAACAAAGCCTCCTTCACTCATGCTGCTTAACATACCCTCGTAAAACTGACTATCCTACCGATCCTTGACTTCGGCGATGTGATTTACAAAATAGCCTCCAACACTCTACTCAGCAAATTAGATGTAGTCTATCACAGTGCCATCCCTTTAGTCACCTGTATGCTCTCGTTGGCTGGCCCTCGCTTCATATTCGTCGCCAAACCACTGGCTCCAGGTCATCTATTAGTCTTTGCTAGGTAAAGCCCTGCCTCATCTCAGCTCACTGGTCACCATAGCATCCCTAAAGCCAACTCCTCCTTTGGCCGCCTTTCCTTCCAGTTCTCTGCTGCCAATGACTGGAACGAATTGCAAAAATCACAGAAGCTGGAGACTTATATCTCCCTCACTAACTTTAAGCATCAGCTGTCAGAGCAGCTTACCGATCACTGCACCTGTACATGGCTCATCTGTAAATAGCCCACCCAACTACCTCATCCCCATATTGTTATTTATTTTTGCTCATTTGCACCCCAGTATCTCTACTTGCACATCATCATCTGCACATCTATCACTCCAGTGTTAATGCTAAATTGTAATGATTTCGCCACTATGGTCTATTTATTGCCTTACCTCCCTAATCTTACTACATTTGCACAAACTGTATATAGATTTTTCTATTGTGTTATTGACTGTACGTTTGTTTATCCCATGTGTGTTGTTGTTTTTGTCACACTGCTTTGCTTTATCTTGGCCAGGTCGCAGTTGTGAACGGGAACTTGTTCTTAACTTGTTAACTTGTTCTTAACCTGTTTAAATAAAGGTGAAATAAAAAATAAATAAATAAAGAATATGTACTGTATATCCTTGCTTCAGGGCCTGAGCTACAGGCAGTTAGATTTGTGTATGTCATTTTAGGCAAAAATGTAAAAAAGGAGGCCTGATCCTTAAGAGGTTTTAATTCGACTCTGTCTGCATCTGGGTATTACCTTGAAACGTGATAGTCATTTTCAATTAAGGTATCTTTACTTTTACTCAAGTATGACAATTGAGTATTTTTTCCACCACTGCCTATTTTACTGAATCTTACCTTTTCGAAACAGAAAATATCTTATTCAAATTCCTACCCTCTCCCTGAATGAGAAACTTTTGCCTAAAGGTGTTGCTGCAAGAGGCTACATTTGCACACGATGCTTGGTCACAAGGCTTCAAATACTAACACTGCTTGCATTGTCACTCAAACAATATTTGAAGATGCATGGAACTTGTCCTCTTTTATGAGAGGAGATCTAGATGATGATAACATTAGAAATGTGCCTATTTGTTTTACATTAGTCAATTAAAAAAAAGAAAATTGCATTTTTATTATGTCTGTTTTTATTTCTCCGTCTAAATATATTGGCTGGGTGTTAATAGTTTAACAAGTTTTATATTGTTTACTGTAACCAGTTTTATATTGTTTATTGTCGTCCCTGAAGCACTCAATCATGTTCAGAAAGGATCCAGAGAAAACTCAACTAGTCACCGAGAAAGGCACCATGTATAGCATCACCATGGAAAGGTAAAGTAGCCCGTTTATTTATTGTCTGAAAGTGTCAGTCTGTTGTTTTCAATTATGTCATTTACATTTATGATATCTGAAAACAAAATGACATTGAAATATGACTGGATAAGGGCGTCTGATAAATAACCAAAATGGAAATTTAAACTGTAGCCTAAATATAATTTGATAGACATATAAGTAGGGGTTATTTAATTGAATTTGTTCCTCCATTTCCGCAGCAACAATTAGTTTATATATTTTTTCACTTGAAGCATATGCACATGATTAGGACGATATGATTATTGAATTATGCTAATGAGTGACTGGGCCTAGTTTTCACATTTCATACGCTGCAGTCACATTTATTTCACATTTATTTTAGTCTGTTTAATGTGACAGTTTGTTTTATAATGTTTTCTATACAGCAGACAGCCTTGAGATCAGCTTATTAGCCGTTCTCTGTCCTCAAGCTCAGCCTCGCCTCCTGCAAGCCTGGGTGGGTTATAGCCTACAATATTGTACACGGGTCTGGTTCTGGCTAGCTGTAGTGTTTCGCAAACTTGGAGGTTCGAGTCCGCTTGTGAAGTTGTAAAATAAACTTTGGAAGATGTCATTGGTGTACGAGGAGGGTGTTGAGCGCCCATGGTGAGTTATTTGAATTGGTATTTTCATGTGTAGAATAAAACAAACTTTTTTGAGAATCTTAGACAGCCTGATACTCCAGTCATGCGAAGAAGAAAAAAAGATTTGCGCACGGGTTCTAATTCTGGGTTTGCAATTGCCCCACAGTAAGGATGATAGGAGCTCAGCTGAGACAACTCACAAGTGTCTCACCCCACCAGTGTTCCACTATCGTGGTAATAACGTACTGTCAGTTCACCGTCCTTCTGCCTCCGATGTTAAACGTAACTTAGACCTAATTGTCATGCTAAAGTGCGCGGTATCTTTCCTTATTTCATAGCATCATCACCAAATGTGGCATTAACGCTCTCCCACAGTGTTGGCGAAGCTACTCTGAAAATATTGTTTACCAATTACTTAACACTGGCAGAAGTTAAGCTACACCAAAGCTACTCTTAAGAAAATATAGTTTACTTAAAGGGGCAATCGGCAGTTGTTACATCCATTTTTGGACTTATAAATGAATGATATATTGATTCTTGAAAAATATAACTTATAAATGCCTAATGAGCTCAGTTTAACTGTCATACCCCATCAGAACCCAAAATATAAGCTTGTTTTACTCCAATTTTAGTAAACAAAGTAAATGTAAACAAACACTATATAGCCTCAAAACATAGTTAAAACTATAATTTTGATATCATTGATGGTCATCCATAGCTCAGCTTTTTACTGAAACAGAATGCTTTGTTATTGTGTCTACTGCTGATTGCCACTTTAACTAACATTACTTTGAAAAGCGAGTTCACTACATCCAAACTACTTTATGATAAATTATCATATCAAATCTGAAATGTCATAGACCACAAATTGCAAGAACCGATTTCTCTGGAGTCAGATGTTAACAGAATTGTGTAAATTGTCCTATTAAACACACAAACTATGTTTCACGTGAGAATTAGGAAAGAAAGGAAATGTCCTACTTCAACCATATTCTAGTGTGTAGTTCCAGTAGTTAGCTACACCACTACATGGCAAAAAAAAGTCATTAACTACCACCAAGCTACAAAATGTATTTAAATGACTAATTGAACTACTCACTACTCCCCAACACTGCTCTCTCATCACATCTATTATCTGATCCCTAGTTGGGGATTTAAAGGAGGAATAGCTCTGGAGCTACAAGGTTAAACAAACAGAGACTCGTCAGTTAGTCAGTTAGCCTAACAGATGAAACTGGTTCAGTGTTCAAGGCATGGCCCCAGTGTACCAACATATGACTCTCATGAGGCCCCTAGCTATGGATATAACCAAAATAATGTACATTGTCAACATTGGAGCTAATAAGGCCACCTACCAACCTGTTTTTCCTGATAGGTTTCCTTTCATGTACCAAACAGGCTCTGAAATGGACGTGCTCTGTATATGCTGGTGACTGTATTTGGTAGAGCAGTATTCTCCCTGGGGTGTTGGAAATAACACGCGGTTGACAAGACACAGTAAAAACACTTGCGGCACTGGGCATACTACAACTTGTAACGGTCGTCGAAGTCGTTCTCCTCCTCAGACGAGGAGGAGCATGGATCGGACCAACACGCAGCGAGGTATGATGACATACTGAATTTATTTAACAAGACGAAACACTATGAACACTTGAACAAACTACAAAACAATAAACGAAGTAGACAGACCTGAACTTACGAACTTACAATAATAACACGAAGAACGCACGAACAGGAACAGACTACAAACACGAACGAAAACGAAACAGTTCCGTGTGGTGCGACATACACAGACACGGAAGACAATCACCCACAAACAAACAGTGAGAACAGCCTACCTTAATATGGTTCTCAATCAGAGGAAACGTCAAACACCTGCCTCTAATTGAGAACCATATCAGGCAACACATAAACCCAACATAGAAACACAACACATAGAATGCCCACCCCAACTCACGCCCTGACCAACTAAACACATACAAAAACAACAGAAAACAGGTCAGGAACGTGACACAACTTGTAGTCACAACACACAACATCGTTACAGTTTTCATGACCGTCACTCACTTAAATGCGACAGACAAAAACATATTACTAAAAAAGATGTATGTCATGCTGTAATACATACAATGTAATTAACATCCCAGACAATGTAATTAACATCACAGACAATGGAATTAACATCACAGACAATGGAATTAACATCACAGACAATGAAATTAACATCACAGACAATATAATTAACATCACATACAATGGAATTAACATCACAGCCAATGGAATTAACATCACAGACAATGAAATTAACATCACAGACAATGGAATTAACATCACAGACAATGAAATTAACATCACAGACAATGTAATTAACATCACAGACAATGGAATTAACATCACATACAATGGAATTAATATCACATACAATGGAATTAACATCACATACAATGGAATTAACATCACCGACAATGGAATTAACATCACAGACAATGGAATTAACATCACAGACAATGGAATTAACATCACAGACAATGCAATTAACATCACAGATGTAGAATTTACATTTAGAGAAAAAAACACCTGCACTGGCATTTTCTCTCTCTCTGCCTCATGGCAACATGTGTAGAATTGCATGAAATTAGCTTTAAAACAGCAACATTTTCTCTTAGCCACATGCACACCTGGACACAACTTGAGAAGGCCATCCTTTCTTACAAACTCTGCTCAGCCTCAGTCTTTCTCTCTTCTTTCCATTCCTCCTCCTCCCCCTCCTCCTAATTCTTGAATGATTTTCATGACATCCATCTCGCTTGTCTGGTCTTTCTGGGCACAACTTGAGAGGGACAGCCATTCTTACAGGCTCTGCCTCAGTCTTTTCTCTGCCTACTGTCCCCCCTCCTCCTCCTCCTTCTTGGACGAAGTTCATCATGTCCATCTATCTTGTCTTCCCTCTCAGTCTCCTTTTCACTCCCCTCTTCTCCTCCTTTTTGGATAATCCATATGTCTGTTGTCTTCCCTCCCTGCCCCCCCCCCCCCTCCCTACAGTGTGTCCACAGATGAGATAATGCAGATGGAGAAGGACAGCAACATCAATCATTGCCATGACAACAGCCAGGCTACGGAGGACAGGGAGCGGGAGAAGCAGTTGGCCAGGAAGAGGCTCTACGTGGTCTCAGCTGTTTGCTTGGTCTTCATGATCGGAGAGATCCTGGGTGAGGGGTAAAGTGACACATGACTATTGATTAGCCTGTCGATTAGTTAGTCAGGGACTCAGTTAGTTAGTTAGTTAGTTAGTTAGTTGTTAGTCAGTCAGTCAGTCAGTCACTCACTCCTCTCTCTCTCTCTCTCTCCCACTCCTCTATCTGTCTGTAGGTGGTTACTTTGCGGGGAGTCTGGCGGTAATGACAGACGCCGCCCACCTGCTGGTAGACTTCGCCAGCTTCATCATCAGCCTGGTGTCTCTGTGGCTCTCGTCCAGACCCGCCACACGCACACTCAGCTACGGCTGGCATCGTGCAGGTGAGATCATCATCCTCGTCATCATTGTTGTCATCATTGTCATATTTTGTCTTTATCGTAATCATTGTCATCATTATTGTCATTATTCATCAACATCATCATCACCTTCATCTTCATCATGATCATCGTTATCATCATAATATGCTCATCCTCATCATCACTACCATCTTCATCAATAATCAATACTTGATGTATCCCAATATCATGAGCCAGCGAATGTTGAAAGCTACTATAAGCCGTTGATAGTATACTCAATGCGTGTGCTTTCTACTCTCACATGCTTTCTGGAACAAGTAGAAGTAGAAGTGGATAAATAAGTAGAAGTGGAGTGATTTAATATGTCTATAGATGTCACGTAGCTAGGAGTGGTGGGTGCGGAGTCAGGCGCAGAGAGCAGAGGGTTCTTCGGGTTTGCCGTATTTATTCCGGTAAGAATAAGGTCACGTCAACAACAGGCGAAAATAATGACCTCCCCAAAACAGGACACCAAACAGTCCAAAAACATAACCAAACACAACCATCCACACAGAACAGAAAACAAGCCCGCACAAAAGCAGGGAGGCTTAGAAGGCTTAAATAGCCCTGAACAAAACCCCAAATGAGAAACAGGTGAAACCAATACAGACATAACCAACAGAAAAGGAAAAGGGAATCGGTGGCAGCTAGTAGACCGGTGACGATGACCGTCGAGCGCCGCCCGAACAGGAAGAGGAGCCATCTTCGGTGGAAGTCGTGACAGTACCCCCCCCCTGACGCGCGCCGACACCGGCCTCGAGGTTGACCCGTAGGGCAAGGCGCAGGGCGATCCGGATGGAGGCGATGGAAATCACTCAGCAGTGATGGATCCAAGATGTCCTCCACCGGTGCCCAGCACCTCTCCTCCGGACTGTACCCCTCCCAGTCCACAAGGTACTGTAGGCCCCTCACCCGGCATCTAGAGTCCAGAATGGAACGTACTGTGTGCGCCGGGGACCCCTCGATGTCCAGAGGAGGCGGAGGGACCTCCGGCACCTCACTTTCCTGCAGGGGACCAGCTACCACCGGCCTGAGGAGAGACACATGAAACGAGGGGTTAATACGATAATAGGAAGGGAGTTGTAATCGATAACACACCTCGTTTATTCTCCTCAGGACTTTGAAGGGCCCTACACACTGCGGCCCCAGCTTCCGGCAGGCAGGCGGAGGGGCAGGTTTCGAGTCGAGAGCCAGACCCGATCCCCCGGTGCGAACACGGGGGCCTCACTGCGGTGGCGGTCAGCGCTCCTCTTCTACCGCCCACCAGCTTGTTTGAGTGATTCCTGGACGACTCTCCAGGTCTCCTTTGAGCGCTGCACCCACACCTCTACCGCAGGAGCTTCGGTCTGCCTCTGATGCCACGGTGCCAGGACCGGCAGGTAGCCCAACACGCACTGGAAAGGTGACATGTTCGTGGAGGAGTGGCGGAGTGAGTTCTGAGCCAACTCTGCCCATGGGACGTACCTCTCCCATTCTCCTGGCCGGTCCTGGCAATACAACCGCAGAAACCTACCCACATCCTGGTTCACTCTCTCCACCTGCCCATTATTCTCGGGGTGAAAACCCGAGGTCAGGCTGACCGAGACCCCCAGACGCTCCATAAACGCCCTCCACACTCGGACCCCGATCAGAAACGATGTCCTCAGGCACCCCGTAGTGCCCGGAAGACGTGGGTAAACAGGGCCTCCGCAGTCTGTAGGGCTGTAGGGAGACCGGGCAACGGGAGGAGACGGCAGGACTTAGAAAACCGATCCACAACGACCAGGATCGTAGTGTTCCCCTGAGACCGGGGAAGATTGGTGAGAAAATCCACCAACAGATGAGACCACAGCCGTTGTGGAACGGGGAGGGGCTGTAACTTCCCTCTAGGCAGGTGTCTAGGAGCCTTACTCTGAGCGCACACCGAACAGGAGGAAACATAAACCCTCACGTCTTTAGCTATGGTGGGCCACCAGTATCCCCCTAAGACCCCGCACTGTCCTCTTAATACCCGGATGACCCGAAGAGGGTAGCGTATGGGCCCACAGAATCAATTGGTCACAAACACCAAGCGGCACGTACTGAAGACCCACTAGACACTGTGGGGGCGCAGGTTCCAACCGTTCGATGTCCGTGTCCACCTCCCATAGCACCGGTGCCACTAGACACGAAGCTGGAAGGATGGGAGTAGGGTCAATGGACCGCTCCTCGGTGTCATAGAGACGGGACAGCACGTCGGCCTTAGTGTTAAGGGAACCTGGTCTATAGGAGATGGTGAACCTAAATCTGGTGAAAAACATGGCCCACCTTGCCTGACGAGGATTCAGTCTCCTCACTGCCCGGATATACTCCAGATTACGGTAGTCAGTCCAGATGAAGAAAGGGTGCTTGGCTCCCTCTAGCCAGTGTCTCCACACCTTCAGAGCCTTTACCACAGCTAACAACTCCCAGTCCCCCACGTCATAGTTTCGCTCCGCCGGACTGAGCATCTTCGAAAAGAAAGCGCAGTGGCGGAGCTTCGGTGGCGTGCCCGAGCGCTGTGATAGCACGGCTCCAACCCCAGCCTCGGACGCGTCCACCTCCACTATGAACGCCAAAGAGGGGTCCAGATGAGCCAACACGGGAGCGTCGGTAAACAGCGCCTTCAGGTGACAAAAAGCTCTGTTCGCCTCCACGGACCACCGTAAACGCACCGGCCCCCCCTTCAGCAGTGAGGTAATGGGAGCCGCCACCCAGCCAAAACCCCGGATAAAACTCCGGTAGTAATTGGCAAACCCTAAAAACCGCTGCACCTCCTTTACCGTGGTCGGAGTCGGCCAATTACACACGGCTGTAACGCGGTCACACTCCATCACCACCCCAGAGGTGGAAATGCGATAACCCAGGAAGGAAACGGCTTGTTTGGAGAACACACATTTCTCAGCCTTGACGTACAGGTCATGCTCCAGCAGTCGCCCAAGTACCTTGCGCACCAGAGACACATGCGCGGCGCATGTGGCGGAATAGATCAGGATATCATCGATATACACCACCACACCCTGCAGGTCCCTGAGAATCTCGTCTACGAAGGATTGAAAGACGGCTGGAGCATTCTTCAACCCATACGGCATGACGTGGTACTCATAATGGCCAGATGTGGTACTAAACGCGGTCTTCCACTCATCTCCCTCCCGGATACGCACCAAATTATACCTCCTGAGGTCCAGTTTTGTGAAAAAGCGCGCTCCGTGAAATTATTCTACCGCCGTAGCGATGAGAGGTAGCGGGTAACTAAACCCCACTGTGATGGAATTTAGACCTGCACGGACGCAAACCTCCCTCCTTCTTTTTCACAAACAAGAAACTCGAGGAGACGGGTGACGTGGAGGGCCGAATGTACCCCTGTCCCAGAGATTCAGTGACATATGTCTCCATAGCCACTGTCTCCTCCTGTGACAGCGGGTACACGTGACTCCTGGGAAGTGCTGCGTTTACCTGGAGGTTTATCGCGCAATCCCCTCGTCGATGAGCTGGTAATTGGGTCGCCCTCTTCTTACAGAAGGCGATAGCCAAATCGACATATTCAGAGGGAATGAGCACAGTGGAAACCTGGTCTGGACTCTCCACCGTCGTGGCACCGATGAAAACCCCTCTACACCTACCTGAACACTCCTCTGACCACTCCTGGGTAACCCCCTATTTCCACGAAATCCTAGGATTGTGACTAACCAGCCAGGGAATCCCCAGCACCACTGGAAACGAAGGTGAATCAATAAGGAACAGACTAATCCGCTCCCTATGAGCCCCCTGCGTTACCATGTCCAGTGGAACCGTGGCCTCCCTGACCAGCCCTGACCCTAACGGTCGGCTATCTAGGGAGTGCACGGGGAAGGGTTGATCTATCGGCACCAGCCGAATCCCTAACCTACGAGCGAGTCCACGATCCATAAAGTTCCCAGCTCCGCCTGAATCGACTAGCGCCTTATGCTGGAGAGAGGGAGAAAACTCAGGGAAAGAGATTAGTAAAAACATGTGACCAACAGGGAGCTCTGGGTGAGTCTGGTGCTGACTCACCTGGGGTGACCAAGAAGTGCTCTGCCTGCCCTCTCGACTCCCAGACGAGCTCCTCCAGCACCGATCGGCAGTGTGTCCTCTCCGACCACAGCTGGTGCAGGAGGAGCCTCCTCCTTAGATGGAAGGGGGGGTGCAGCTGTTCCTGCTGACTCCATGCTCTGGTGCGGGCTTCTGTCACGTAGCTAGGAGTGGTGGGCGCGGAGTCAGGCGCAGAGAGCAGAGGGTTCTTTGGGTTTGCCGTATTTATTCCGGTAAGAATAAGGTCACGCCAACAACAATAGTCAAAAATAATGACCTCCCCAAAACAGGACACCAAACAGTCCAAAAACATAACCGAACACAACCATCCACATACAGAACAGAAAACATTCCCGCACAAAAAGAGGAGCCACCTTCGGTGGAAGTCATGACAATAGAAGAGCATACCTAATGGTTGTTTTAGCGTTGTGATTGTGTATCATGGTCTTTACAATAGGAACCTGACAAGTCATACTTAAAAAAATCACATGCATCAATTCTGTCTTCCTGTGTCTCTTACTGGAGACCTTTCCTCTTGGCTCTCACTATGTGGTACGTCTGGTACTGCTGGCAATATCAAATGGGTTTTCCTGCAGCTCTTTACTGTAATATATCTGTCCATGACATTTCTATAATTTCTATCCCTGCCTTTCCCTTGATTTAAACATGATGTGTTCTCTTTTTCTCCTCTCCTGTGTGTGTGTCCTCTCCCTCTATCCTCTAGAGATCCTAGGCGCTCTCCTCTCGGTGGTGACCATCTGGCTTGTGACAGGTGTGTTGGTCTACCTGGCCGTGCAGCGGCTCATCAGAGATAATTACGAGATCGAGGGGACCATCATGCTCATTACCTCAGGCTGCGCTGTGCTTGCAAACATCATGTGAGTCCACTGACCCGAAACGCGGCCCATTTTTTCACCATTCATGAACTGAAATGTTCGTAGAGAAATTCAATTCCATTCATTCAATTCTAATTCATCTTCGGGAATTGATGTGGTCTGCTGTTACCATGACTAATGTAGTATTTACAATTGACGACTACTGATGACAGACAAGCTAAGAAACTGACGTGGATTGCCGTGGGTTTTATTCCCTGTAAGTAGTATTTTCGGGTTGTTAACGGTTCCCGCTTAGGACTAGATATTAGTGACTCACAAGTGAAAATCAAACCACAGTATGTCACACTTTATTTGGATAGTCCGTATTTTCATACTATCAACAAACTATCTGTTAATAAGCAACTGCTTGCTAAGGTTACTATTAGGGTTAGGGTTAGGTTTAGAATAATGGTTAGGGTAAGGGTTAATGTTTGGGAAAGTGTTAGGATAAGTGTTAAGGTTAGTGTTAAGGTTAGGGTTAGAGCTACGTTTAGGGTTAGTAGATACAGTAATTAGTTGAAATATTACTGATAGTCTAGATAGTCCATCTATAGATGCTCTACAGACTATCCAAATAAAGTGTTACTCAACAGTAGCAAGTAGATGTGACAGTAACAAGGATATACAAGTATTGTCATGTAAACAGCCTACAGATATCTTCCACAGCATGAAGATTCAATGTTGCAGTAATGCATCCAGGTATAATGCTTTATAACTTGTTGTAAGCATATATGAACATTTATAATGCCTAATAACAAGGCTTTTAATATGTTATGCCTTTCTGAATGTCCCGTGGGCAGTATGGCTTTCACCTTGCACCAGTCCGGGCATGGGCACAGCCATGGGGGCCTCAGTAGCGGGCACAGCCACAGCCACGGAAACAAGGACAAGGGCAACCATGGTCACAGCCACGCGGTGGGCGATAGGCACGGGCACAGCAACAAAAGTAACCACTCACACGGTAACGGTAACCAGGAAAACCATTCCCATGGAAACGGCGATGTGGAGCAGCACGGTGGGGTGGACGTTCAGCGGTATGAGTTGTCGGAGTCGCAACCTCAGGCCAACGCCAGCGTGCGTGCCGCCTTCGTGCACGTGGTGGGAGACCTGCTCCAGAGCATCAGCGTGCTGGTCAGCGCCATCATCATCTTCTTCAAGGTCAGTGGTCAGAGAACAACTGGGGTGATATGGGAGGTAGTGGTCAACTGGGGTGATGGTGGAGATAGTGGTCAACTGGGGTGATGTGGGAGATAGTAGTCAACTGGGGTGATGTGAGGGGTAGTGGTCAACTGGGGTGATGTGGGAGATAGTGGTCAACGTTGGGGATGGGAGGGGTAGTGGTCAACTGGGGTGATGGGAGGGGTAGTGGTCAGCTGGGGTGATGTGGGAGATAGTGGTCAACGGAGGTGATGGGGGAGATAGTGGTCAACTGGGGTGATGTGGGAGATAGTGGTCAACTGGGGTGATGGTGGGGTAGTGGTCAACTGGGGTAATGGTGGAGATAGTGGTCAACTGGGGTAATGGTGGGGTAGTGGTCAACTGGGGTGATGGTGGGGTAGTGGTCAACTGGGGTGATGGGAGGGGTAGTGGTCAGCTGGGGTGATGTGGGAGATAGTGGTCAACGTTGGTGATGGGAGGGGTAGTGGTCAACTGGGGTGATGTGGGAGATAGTGGTCAAGGTTGGTGATGGGAGGGGTAGTGGTCAGCTGGGGTGATGTGGGAGATAGTGGTCAACATTGGTGATGGGAGGGGTAGTGATCAACTGGGGTGATGTGGGAGGTAGGGGTCAATGGAGGTGATGGGGGAGATAGTGGTCAACTGGGGTGATGTGGGAGGTAGGGGTCAATGGAGGTGATGTGGGAGGTAGTGGTCAATGGAGGTGATGTGGGAGGTAGTGGTCAACTGGGGTCATGTGGTAGGCAGTGGTCAACTGGGGTTATGTGGTAGGCAGTGGTCAACTGGGGTGATGTGGGAGGTAGTGGTCAACTGGGGTTATGTGGTAGGCAGTGGTCAACTGGGGTGATGGGGGAGATAGTGGTCAACTGGGATGATGTGGGAGGTAGTGGTCAACTGGGGTCATGTGAGAGGTAGTGTTTATCTGGGGTGATGGGGGAGAACGTGGTTAACTGGGGTCATGTGGTAGGCAGTGGTCAACTGGGGTGATGGGGGAGAAAGTGGTTAACTGGGGTCATGTGGTAGGGGGTGGTCAACTGGGGTCATGTGAGAGGTAGTGTTTATCTGGGGTGATGGGGGAGAACGTGGTTAACTGGGGTCATGTGGTAGGCAGTGGTCAACTGGGGTGATGGGGGAGAAAGTGGTTAACTGGGGTCATGTAGTAGGGGGTGGTCAACTGGGGTGATGGTGGAGATAGTGGTCAACAGGGGTTATGTGGGAGGTAGTGGTCAACTGGGGTGATGGGGGAGATAGTGGTCAACTGGGGTGATGTGGGAGGTAGTGGTCAACTGGGGTCATGTGAGAGGTAGTGTTTATCTGGGGTGATGGGGGAGAACGTGGTTAACTGGGGCCATGTGGTAGGCAGTGGTCAACTGGGGTGATGGGGGAGAAAGTGGTTAACTGGGGTCATGTGGTAGGGGGTGGTCAACTGGGGGGATGGTGGAGATAGTGGTCAACAGGGGTTATGTGGGAGGTAGTGGTCAACTGGGGTCATGTGAGAGGTAGTGGTCAACTGGGGTCATGTGAGAGGTAGTGGTCAACTGGGGTCATGTGAGAGGTAGTGGTCAACTGGGGTGATGGTGCAGAAAGTGGTTAACTGGGGTCATATGGGAGCAGGGGCGTTCGGTGACATTTAAGATGAGGGAGGATGATAATTTTTTTATGAGCATGGCCTTATTTCTATTAAAGCATATTGGATGACTGTCATTTATATTCCATTCACCCAGTTCAATGTAACATTGCTAGGTTTAGGCTACTACATGATACTCACATTTTACCTATACCCATCATAAGGTTGCTACAACCTAGCTTATGAATAAACATTTACAACTTAGGTTCACAGGTCAAGAGACAAATTTGTGTAATCAAGGTGACATACATTCAGTACCGTCTTGCACACTCTTGCCTGCATCTAGCTGATCTAGGGTGTTATCATTAGTCCAACAGTTGCAAACGAGAGTTTCTATTGGACAAATTCAGATATGTTTTATCCCCGTTTTCTTCCGTTTTCTTCCATTTAAGAAACGTTTTTCAACAGAATCGGAAGAATAAATATACCTCTGATCACACGCAAACACAGTTCACTTTCAAAGCAGCCACATGCAAACAGCATGATCATTTTGCTCATTGTATAATTCCTTCTCGCATCTACGCACTCTCCTCCTTTCACCTTTTCTCTTGGCTTGTGGACAGCACATCAGCTGTCTGTGACAAGGCGAAAAAACCTTTCCATGCCAAACCTTCATATCATAACCGTTAACCGCTACCCACAGCTTACATCGTTGTCACCATATTAGCTAACGTCATAGTCAACATAGCTACTAGAACTAACGCGTTAGTAAACCTGCTACAATCATGCTAGCTAGTACAGTCAGCAAGCAATTTAGCAGTTACTCCAGTGGCCACTGTGGCAATAAATGAATAAAAGCAACAACAAAAAATAACACGAAATCTCTCTCTCTCTTACAAATAAATACATTTGTTCAAAACTGTTGCTCAAAATATGTTATGTAGTGCTAACTTGCTGTAACTTATGTTTTCAGTACAAAATTAATTTATCTGATCCTTTGATTGGGTGGACAACATGTCAGTTCAGGTTGCAAGAGCTCTGATAGGTTGGAGTGTCACGATCGTCATAAGGAGTGGACCAAAATGCAGCGTGGTATGTTTCCATCCTTTTTATTAGGAAGAGAAAACTCAAATAACAAAAACAATAAAGCGAACAAACGAAACGTGACGCTCAGAGTAGTGCACACAGGCAACTATACCTAGACAAGATCCCACAAAGCACAATGGGGAAATGGCTACCCAAATATGATCCCCAATCAGAGACAACGATAACCAGCTGCCTCTGATTGGAAACCATACCAGGCCAACATAGACATATAATTCCCCTAGATAACCCACCCTTAATCACACCCCAACCTAACCAACATAGAGAATAAACAGCTCTCAATGGTCAGGGCGTGACATGGAGGATGTCTTCTGGAAGTTGTCAGAATGACTGTGTAAGTCTATGGTAGGCGGTGAGAACCATGAGCATTCTAGGTTTTGTATTGGAGTCAGTGTACCCAGAGGAGGACGGAAACTAGATGTCCTCCGGCTACAACATGGTGCTACCCTACAGAGTGCTGTTGAGGCTACCATAGTCCTTCATTGCAAAGCAGTGTGTTTTAATCAATTATTTGGTAACGTGAATATATTTAGTATAGTTTTGTCAATTTAAAAAATAAAAATGTAAAAAGAAAAAAAAAATCACTGAGGAGAATGGTTCTACCCTTCTTCCTCTGAGGAGCCTTCACTTTTATGGGAGGTAGTGGTCAACTGAGGTGGAGAGGGCGATGGGGTGAGGAGATTAGGACCGAGGGAAAATGGGCAGGTTAGATGAGGATGAGGCGGATGTTAGTGTTGACTCACTCTCCCTGGCTTTCGTAAGATGTCATTTTGATCTGATCATTTAGATAGCTGAATACTTCTTGCATTAGAATGAAACACAGTAGTGTCCCAAATAGTGCCCTGACAATATTAGGTAATTAGTCTAATTTCATAGATTAAGTTAAAAGTCCTTTTGAATTTGCATACATTTAGCATAAATACTATTGAAAACTCTCAGCAAAACACAATGAATCAAGCGGTAATTGATGGAAGATCCATATACTGTAACTACTATTTCTAGTTAGCTACGATTTATTATAAATTGTTGACTATCCACTTCGCAATTTATTAGCTTGCGCAAACAAATTAAGTATCACTGCAGTACATAATGTACCGCTCGGTTACAGAAGTTGACAGGTTCATTTCACAGTAAACCCAGTGTGACTTTTAGACTCTTCCCCCTCTTCTTACCTGTGTGTGATAATCTCTCACTATCTTCATGTGCTGAGCATGCACCCCCGTAGGCATTGAAATCTACCGCGTCATGTTCTCAAATGGAACTTTTGAGCATGGTGTATTTCTTTGACTGATATTGCGGCAATTCTCAATAGAATTATCCCTTTTATGACGCTGTACGAGCACAAACTTTACGTGTTTCAATGTGCGATAGAGACGTCACAGATTTCCTCAAATATGTCTTGACTAAAGTAAAATATATTGGGGGGAAAAGATGTAAAGATAATGTAAGATAATGCTCCCGAGTGGCGCAGCGGTCTAAGGCACTGCATCTCAGCGCTAGAGGTGTCACTACAGACACCCTGATTCAAATCCAAGCTGTATCACAAACGGCTGGGATTGGGAGTCCCATAGGGCAGCGCACAATTGGCCCAGCGTCGTCCGGGTTTGGCGCTTGTAGACCGTCATTGTAAATAAGAATTTGTTCTTAACTGACTTGCCTAGTGAGATAAAGGTAAAAAAAAAATATATAATATTAAACTATGTCATGATTATGGTCCTTAATCACTCTTTCTCTGATTCCCACAGCCCGAGTATAAGATAGCTGACCCTATCTGTACGTTCCTGTTTTCTATATTTGTCCTGGGAACCACCATCACCATTCTGAGAGACATCCTGATAGTCCTCATGGAAGGTAAAACACAGGATTCCCTCCAACATCCCTGGTTCGGGATTATATTAAAGTGGCCATCTTACTATAGACTAGGAATGACTTATATTGACGACAGCCACGAGGATATGTTTTTGTGCAAGAGTTGATGATTGTAACATGTCTAAAAGGGACCTAAGTTGCCAAACTTTTGTGCCCAGTCCCTCCTCTGTGTGTGTGTGTGTGTGTAATGAAATCCTTATCTTTCCCTCCCTCTCTATCTCTTCCCAGGCACCCCAGCTGGAGTGAAGCACGGTGAGGTGAGGGACCGGCTGTTGGCAGTGAAGGGGGTGAAGTCTGTCCATAGCCTCCATATCTGGGCCCTGACTATGAACCAGACGGTGCTGTCAGCACACGTGGCTATAGGTGAATGTAGCTGGACCAGGGTGTCAGTAATCTACTGTTATGTTACATCTCTCATATATAATGATGATGATGATGGCTTTATTGTATCCATTACCATTTATATTTTTTTGTCATATATCAGAGTATGACACTTTCTGTGGAAATACCACTGCTGTTTCCACTATCTATGACTTGACTTGATCAGACCATAGTGACTTGCAGAATTGTGATTTGGTCAGTGTCATCATACTTGCATTTCCCTTTCCCTCCACAGATGACTTAGTGGATTCCCAGCCAGTTCTAAGGGAGATGACCCAAACTTGCTTCTCCAACTACAACTTCCATTCAGTCACCATACAGCTGGAACAACAGTCCGACCAGAAGCCTGGGTGTAGCCTGTGTGACGACCCCAAAATATAGACGTCTGTTTAAGTCCATGGGAGAGGCCAGGAGCCCAGAGGAATAAGCTACCAAACCAGGATTTAGTTGTAACCTGGACAGGCTTTTGGCCAGTGCTTGACTTGGCCAGGAACATACTGGAACTGAGTTATAGCACCTCACATATTCTACTGCTTGAGTTCCTGCACCTCTTAGAGAATATTGGCTTAAAATATTCAGTGGTGTAAAGTACTTAAGTGAAAATATTTTTTAAGTACTACCTAAGTTGTTTTTTTGGGTTATCTGTACTTTACTTTACTATTTATATTTTTGACAACTTTAACTTTTACTACACTACATTCCTAAAGAAAAGAATGTACTTCTTACGCCTTACATTTTCCCTGACACCCAAAAGTACTCGTTACATTTTGAATGCTTAGCAGGAAAGCACAATTGTCTAATTCATGCACTTATTGAGAGAACATCCCTGGTCATCCCTACTGCCTCTCATCTGGCAGACTCACTAAACACAAATGCTTCGTTTGTAACATATTTCTGAGTGTTGAACTGTGACCCTGGCAATCCGTAAATAAAAAAAACAAGAAAATCGTATTGTCTAGTTTGCTTAAAATAATAAATTTTAAACGATTTTTGCTTTTACTTTTGATACTTAAGTATATTTAAAACCAAATACTTTTAGACTTTTACTCAAGTAGTATTTTACTGGGTGACTTTTACTTTTACTTGAGTCATTTTCTTTTGAGGTATCTTTACTTTTACTCAAGTATGAAAATTGGGTACTTTTTCCACCACTGAAAATATTGTGGAGTTCCTGCACCTTAATATAAACAGCACCCAAAATAGAATACAACTTTATTGTCCATGTGTTACAGCAAAAGACGTGCAGTGCAACCCCCCTGGATGAGTACCGGCACCTATTTCAGCCCACTTCAAGCACTGCTTTTGGCTGATCTATCATGGATATTGGACCCGAGGGGTATACTACAAAGCAGGATCAATGAGTTAGCCAGCTAATTTTTTAAATGTATTTATTTCACCTTTATTTAACCAGGTAGGCCAGTTGAGAACAAGTTCTCATTCACAACTGCGACCTGGCCAAGATAAAGCAAAGCAGTTCGACATAAAGAGAGTTACACGTGGGATAAACAGTCAATAACAGTCAATAACACAATAGAAAAATGTATATACAGTGTGTGCAAATGGAGTAAGGAGATAAGGCAATAAATAGGCCATAATAGTAAAGTACTGCCTAAATAGTAGCTAACTTGCCTAAATATTCTGAAATAACTTTGAGTTTTTAACAAATTCCATGCAATTCTTCTACTCATTTTGTCATGGGTTGGGATGTTTTTATGCCGTTTTACAGCGTGAATTTCCTGCAACTCTACACATAGGGTGGAGAGAAATGTTTGCAGTTTTGAATATGATATCTGATTGAGAGTGACTAACAAAATCAATGTGGATCCCCCGGTCGGTAATTTGACCGTGATTACGACAAGTTTAGATAACTGGCTAGACTAACGTACCAATCTAAAAAATGTTTGCTGAAATTTGCCCAACCAAATTTCTAAATTGCACCTTGTGTATTATACTATTCTAACTTTCACACAGTAAGTTGAGACACCGACTGAGTTCCCCTCCATCCCTGGTCTAATTGACTCAACAAAACACATATCTAAGTTTCTTAATGAACCACAAAATCAATAGTTATTTGGGATAGCTGGCTAACTCATTGATCCTGCATTGTAGTTTACCCATCTGTTGTGTGGTTAGTTTGTTTATCTCTGAAATCAGAAGTGGTCATTCTACACTCACAAGAAAGTGCCTCTGTGAAATCATTCTCAAAGAAGTTAAGATCGAAGAGATCAAGGATGGAGTGCCTTACCCGATTACAGGCTCGAAAAGTGTTGCACACACCATATATTATATTTATATACACCACCCGTCAAAAGTTTTAGAACACCCACTCATTCAAGGGTTTTTCTTTATTTTGACTATTTTCTACATTGTAAAATAATAGTGAAGACATCAAAACTATGAAATAACACATATGGAATCATGTAGTAACCAAAAAAGTGTTAAACAATTCAAAATATGTTATATTTGAGATTTTTCAAATAGCCACCCTTTGCATTGATGACAGCTTTGCACACTCATGGCATTCTCTCAACCAGCTTCATGAGGTAGTCACCTGGAATGCATTTCAATTAACAGGTGTGCCTTGTTAAAAGTTAATTTGTGGAATTTCTTTCCTTCTTAATGCGTTTGAGCCAATCAGTTGTGTTGTGACAAGGTAGAGGTGGTATACAGAAGATAGCCCTATTTGGTAAAAGACCAAGTCCATATTATGGCAAGAACAGCTCAAATAAGCAAAGAGAAACAACAGTCCATCATCACTTTAAGACATGAAGGTCAGTCAATATGGAAAAGTTCTAGAACTTTTAAAGTTTCTTCAAGTGCAGTCACAAAAACCATCAAGCGCTATGATGAAACTGGCTCTCATGAGCACCGCCACTGGAAAGGAAGACCTCTGCTGCAGAGGATAAGTGCATTAGAGTAAACTGCACCTCAGATTGCAGCACTAATAAATTCTTCACAGAGTTCAAGTAAGACACATCTCAACATCAACTGTTCAGAGGAGACTGTGTGAGGCCTTCATGGTCGAATTGCTGCAAAGAAACCACTACTAAAGGACACCAAGAAGAAGAGACTTGCTTGGGACAAGAAAGAAACACGAGCAATAGACATAAGACTGGTGGAAATTTGTCCTTTGGTCTGGAGTCCAAATTGGAGAATTTTGGTTCCAACCTCCGTGTCATTATGAGACGCGGTGTTGGTGAACGGACGATCTCTGCATGTGTATTTCCCACCGTAAAGCATGGAGGAGGAGGTGTTATAGTGTGGTGGTGCTTTGCTGGTGACACTGTCTGTGATTTATTTAGAATTCAAGGCACACTTAACCAGCATGGCTACCACAGCATTCTGCAGCGATACGCCATCCCATCTGGTTTGTGCTTAGTGGGAATATCTTTGGTTTTTCAACAGGACAATGACCCAAAACACACCTCCAGGCTGTGTAAGGGCTATTTTACCAAGAAGGAGAGTGATGGAGTGCTGCATCAGATGACCTGGCCTCCACAATCCCCCGACCTCAATCAAATTGAGATGGTTTGGGATGAGTTGGACCGCAGAGTGAACGAAAAGCAGCCAACAGGTGCTCAGCATATGTGGGAACTCCTTCAAGACTGTTGGAAAAGCATTCCAGGTGAAGCTGGTTGAGAGAATGCTGAGTGTGTGCAAGGCTGTCATCGAGGCAAAGGGTTGCTATTTGAAGAATCTCAAATATAAAATATATTTTGATTTGTTCAAAAACTTTTGACCGGTAGTGTATATATTTTTCTCTTATTGTAAGTACACATTTTTAAATGTAATTTGACTGTTTAATGGTTTAGGTTTCTATATCGTTGTATTTTAAAATACTGATAAAATCACTTGTCAACAGTCATGTTTTCCTTTTTCTTTCTGCCATAGCTCCTCACAAGGATAAGGGTTGCTCGGCAACAGGCGCACAATGGATCCATTGTCTCATTGCACACACTGATCCCTTTTAATAACAGTTTCCCTGTCCCCTCACTGACCTTCAGCCAGTCTGGTGCAGCTGTGGGCCGTCAATGCAATATATCTGCCATCTTGGGTCTCAAGGGTCCCTTAGTGTTACTGACCCAGTAGCATTTACACCTCTCTGGTTTGGCCTCATCCTTCCTTAAATGACACTTCAATCAGACAACCTTGTGCCCCCATGGTCATGGACTGTCGAAAATCGGACCCTGACGTTAATTTGTCAAATGTAGCCAGAGGGAAGATTCAGTGTCAGTGTACTGACATTTATAAGGGGGTATTTGAAACTTGTAAAGAAGTAAATGAAGGACGGGAAAGTAATGAAATGTCCATTTTGTTTTGCAGTTCTTTGTTGTTGTTTTTTAAGGTTATTAGTTATTTTATGAAATTATGATTTCACAGCTAACTTGTTTTGTGGTAGCATGGCTGAACTTCAGCTTGGCTGAAAGCTCTCTAGAACGTGTGTAGATAAACATTTAACCTATGGCGTTTCACTCTGTGGGCTGTGTGAGCATGACTCTGCAGATTAGTGCTGTGTGTGTGTGTGTGTGTGTGTGTGTGTGTGTGTGTGTGTGTGTGTGTGTGTGTGTGTGTGTGTGTGTGTGTGTGTGTGTGTGTGTGTGTGTGTGTGTGTGTGTGTTTAACATCTGATTGATGGATTGTGTTTCCCTGAATCCAGCTTATCCCAGGCAGCATCCCAGCTCCTGTGCACCCCGTCCTATTTGCACACTGCTTTAGTCTGCTCTACATTACTCTCATAAACACACACACACACACACACACACACACACACACACACACACACACACACACACACACACACACACACACACACACACACACACACACACACACACACACACACACACACACACACACACACACACACACACTTTGCACCCCACCCCACCCCACTCTACTCAGCTCACACACACACACACACACACACACACACACACACACACACACACACACACACACACACACACACACACACATACACTTTGCACAACACTCTACTCAGCTCACACACACACACACACACACACACACACACACACACACACACACACACACACACACACACACACACACACACACACACACACACACACACACACACACACACACACTCACACACACACACACACACACACACACACACACACACAAACACACACAGACACATACACACAGAGAAAGCTAAGCCCTTTATCCCACTGCTGCTGCTCTGGCAGTCACTGTATGGCTGTGATTTGCACAGGAATGCACACGAGGCAGAGGGGCAGAGAACCATGCGGTTAGACGTCCTCCTGTATTAAAAAAACACACTCCGTCCGTATCTCTCTCTGTCTATACCTTGGTCCATTCTATCCTTCAATCCTCTTCAACGTGAGACACTGTCCTGATTGAAGTGGGAGCTGTGAGATGAGGAATGGACTTTGTATGGTACTCTCGGAGCTGGCTCCTGAACCCTACCCTGGAGGAACAAGATCTGTGTTTTAATTAAAACACGCAACGGCTGAGTACGGTAGATAATCCAACCTAGCGTGATATCCCTCAGCAGTCATGATACGGTTTACGTTTCCTCTCCCCTCACGGGGAGTTTTCCCTTCCAACACTCTGGGGCCTTCAATCAGTCCATTGTGGAGGCTCTCTGCTGGTTTGGTGAAGGTGATACTGCCCAATAGAGTACTGTACACCCTGGCATCACACCAAGGTCATCAATGTCAGCCATCTTAAATTTAAGCAGCTTCTAAGTGGTTAGAATATGTATTTCATAGAGCAAGTCTCTCATCTTAAATACGGTAGCCTATTTATTCAACGCTTGTATAATTAATGGTAATTAAGACCGTATTTGAGAAGACATCATTCAACTATGTTCTTGAGCTCTATCTGTGCTTGAGGGTGTTAAGGTACGGTCATTGGACACATATCAATAATCTGATACAGTATCCTTACTTAATGAGTACTATAATTTGTCTTAATCTTTATGGACTTTGTGTAAGGAACGACGCTGGTAGACGAGAAGCAAGTACAGGGAGTGAACATTTAATTAGCAACGGACATGGAAGAGGACAGGACAGCGTCTGGACATGAACACATAACAACATTAATGCTGACACATGGAACAAATGGGGGAGCAGACAGAAATAGGGAAGGCAAGGCGTCCAGGTGAGTCTAGTGAGCTAGGAGATTATATAGGACCCATAAACACTACAGACACAACAGAACCAGAATGATGTCTACATACCATGTGCAAATGCCTCAAATTAGAGCAGGCCTCAGTTATTCGGTGTTCATATGTGGGAAACAGATCCTGATGTACTAGGTTATAATTTAACAAGCTGAGATGAGCCTGATGATCATGGAAACCCTAATTTCCAAATTGGAATGCCTCAATTGGTCTTGGGTATGCATACTGGAAGAGCAGCATATGAACTCATTCATCGTGGTGAACTAAACAGCCCTCCTTTTTGCAATTAAGAAGTTGCGGGCAGCCAAGTGAACTGACATGGCGTTTCTGTGTCAGCAGCTTACACAGAGGGCTTTGGAGAGATGAAAAAAATACCTGTCACAAGGTTTACTATTACCCAACTCAGCCTCACAGACTAGATAAATTGAAATTTAAATCCGTACTGTAGCCGTATAACCCCAAATTTGAATGAATAATGGAAATAAAGTAATAGGCATTCTATTCTAGCTTCAGCTTCACTCAAGCCTGAAGGCACAAGAAGCCTTTCATTTTTTCAATAAAACCATCTCTTATTCCCCTTGTCACTCAGAACAGCAATTTAGCACGGCAGGGCACACAGGATGAGTAAGTATCTATTTCAGGCGCCTCTTGTATTTGATACTTTAATTCAAATTAAGATAGCTCACAAAGCAGTCTGTGCCGAGTAATGAATGTTAAAAGGATAGGAAACCGATCAAAAGGTGGTCCTCTCTTTGCAGAGCATTATAGTTGCTGTCCAGTCTACCATTAATGCAGCCTTAGGGGCTCACACAAGTTTGAATGTCGTTTTTTTTTATCCAAAGAGGGAGATTATGATGACACATGACACATTAGGGATGATCCAGCTAAATTTTATAGAAATACAGTAAGCCACTGTACCAAAAAGTATAAATAGACCAGAGGGTCCAAAGATAAATATTTCTTGGTACTTTTGATCGCAGAATGTCCACCAGGTGTCGCTTTCACACAGGTGAACTTGCAGTGGAGCTCGGCTCTACCGTAACATCATGAGTGGGGTATTATTCAGACGAGTAACACCTATATTTGATGTACATATCTGCTGCTATAAGATAATGAGAAAGTATTTTTGTCTTAGAGTTGGTGTTGTATTCATAGTCATTAATATATTTCAGTACAACCAATGGTAGCAACAATAATCCACATTTTTAAAACTGGAATCCTTAATTGAAACAATAACAAAGTGGTCACCTTGCCTGCTTTTTGATAGAAAGCTGAGGGATGTGCCTTTGTTAAATGGAACCACTCTAAAATTTAAAGCAAGAGCTATATATGCAAGGACTGACCATCCATGATATCAACATTTTAGTTTATGTCATGTTTACAGGATATGCAGTGTTAGTTACATTTACTTTGGCTACAAACATTGAAGTAAAACAAGCTTATATTTTGGGTTATGATGGGGTACGACAGTTAAACTAAGCCCATGAGGCATTTATAAGTTATATTCTTCAAGAATCAATGTTTAAGTCATGTAGCTAGCGAGCAACTAAGGAGTCTAGCTTTATTGAAACGCTCATACTTCATGCTTTACGGTTGAGATAATAATCGGTGTATGGTCTCGCGATGTTTGACGGTTAAGCGCTCCTGAAGAAAAAGGACTTGACACACATGTCAACAAATAAGATAAATTAATACTAGCTAGCAACACAGGTAAGTTTAGGTCTTGCGTGTTTAGTCATTTGGACAATATGAATAGCGCCAAGGTTAACTTTTTGTTTTGTATAGCAAGAGGACAAATGCATACTAAAACAGTTTGAAAGAATACTATCGTCTCGTTTGCTAACACAGCTAACGTTAGCTAGCTAATTTTTTTTTTTTTTGTATTTTTATTTCACCTTTATTTAATCAGGTAGGTCAGAACCATTTCTCATTTACATCTGCGACCTGGCCAAGATAAAGCAAAGCAGTGCGACAAAATCAAACAACACATAGTTACACATAAACACACGTACAGTCAATAACACAATAGAAAAAAATCGATGTACAGTGTGTGCAAATGTAGAAGAGTAAGGAGGTAGGCAATAAATCGGCCATAGAGGCGAAATATTTACATTTTAGCATTAACAATGTTAGCTAGCTAACTTACTGTAGTAGCAAGCAACGTTGGCTAGCCATCTAGCTAAATAACCCGTTATTACGTTAAATGTGGCATAATCAGTTGGGGTGCAACGTTGCAGATATAATGCATAAAGCTCACATGTGGCTATTACTGTACTGGCAGGTTATACTGATGTAAGTGTTCGGTGCCTTCCAGTACTGTACAGTTCGTGTTATGCTGGTTTGTTACCCGTGCATTATTGCGTAATTAAATTTGGCCTATGCGGTTTTGGTACTCATGCATTGTATCATAATTCATTTTGGTTTATGATGAAAAAAAAATATGACGTCACGCTATTGACAGGGTATAATAAGTTCTGAAACAAGGTTTAAAGGTGACCTTTTATAAAAAAAATTACAATAAAATTGATATTTTTGATGTAATTGGCATGTTATAGAAGGGTCCAGACACCTTTTCTTGTGATTTCATTTGTCTTCGCGAAACTTTACCCCTAACAGCAAATCACTTCCTCATCCTCCTTGTGTGTAGTATGCCCCCCACCCCCCACAAAAAAAAATATCCTTTTAGAAACGGCAAAGCTGTCAGTATAGTGATAGGGGAAACGTCTTGAGTCGCACAAAGGGAATATAACGTTGGGGATAAAGTTTGGAATGACAACATTGCATGTGTACAACATCTAAAGACCTGCATCACTATACTGAGAGCCTTGCCTTTTTGGAGTCGCTGTTAATTTTTTTCAGGGCCCCCATACTACACAATGAGGATGAGGAAGTGATTTATTGTTTGGGGTAAGTTTCTCAAAAGCAAGTGAAATCACTAAAATGGTGTCGGGACCCTTCTATGACATGCCATTTACATCAAAAATAGAGATTTAAGTTCATTCAACTTCAGTTGCACCTTGATAGTTATTATTAATCTAATACTCAAGATTTACAGTTCACTAGAGCCTTAGCTTGTAGACTATTAGGCCATGAACTTATGGTCACTAGTAGAAAATTAGGAATGTGATGGGCCTCTTCCACCCCTAGCCAAGTCTGCATGGGGTAAGGACGAGGTAGAGGAGGTTGATCCCTACTCTGGTAGTGGAAACTACTGGCCCTTTGCTATTTTCCCCATGTGCGAAGAGGCGGTCGCCCTGCATGGAGTAGTTCCTGTATCGCAGACTACCTCCAGCACCATGGGGAGTAACAAAGACAAGGAGCAGACAGCAACTGTGGCCTCCCCCAGAGCGATAACCTTGTTAGCGTTGAAGATACTGTCTCAAAGCCTGAAAGCTGCAAGGCTTTCGCAGACACAAAACCAAAGGTCTCAGCCTGGAAGAGGTTTCGCAGCTATCTGAGAAAGAAGATGAGATCCTCCTCAGAGCCCATATTGTGTGTGTGTGTGTGTATGCACACACAGGCTCCCGAGTGGCGCAGCGGTCTAAGGCACTGCATCTCAGTGCTAGAGGCGTATCTGGGCTGTAGCACAACCAGCTGTGATCGGGAGTCTAATAGGGCGGAGCACAATTGGGCCAGCGTCGTCCGGGTTAGTGGAGGGTTTGGCCGGGGTAGGCCTTCATTGTAAAATTAGAATTTGTTCTTAACTGACTTGCCTAGTTAAATAAAGGTTAAATAAAAATAAATATATATAGCCACTTTAATTTTGTAAAAATAAATTAATGTTCCATGAGGACATTTGTCTGGCAACAATTTATTTAACTCTTATTTTACCTGGTAAGTTGACTAAGAACACAGTCTCATTTACAGCATTGACCTGGGCAATAGTTACAGGGAGAGGAGGGGGAATGAATGAGCCAATTGGAAGCCGGGGATGATTAGGTGGCCATGATGGCATTAGGACCAGATTGGGAATTTAGCCAGGACACCGGGCTTAACACCCCTACTCTTACGATAATTGCCATGGGCTCTTTAGTGACCACAGAGAGTCAGGACACCTTTTTAACTTCCCATTCGAAAGACAACAGCACCCTACACAGGGCAATGTCCCCAATCACTGCCCTGGGGCATTGGGATATTTTTTTAGACCAAAGGAAAGAGTGCCTCCTACTGATTTTCCAACACCACTTCCAGCAGCGTCTGGTCTCCCATCCAGGACCAAACCTACTTAACCTCAGAGGAAAGCCAGCAGAGGGATGCAGGGTGGTATGCTGCTGGCCAATACAGGCATTCACATTTCCCTATGGGAAAATAAACTATTAATTCATTCATTAAACCATCAACACATATTATTGTGAATGTAACATCAAGAAATGAACCAGTCTGTTTCTCTTTCCCTGTCTCCCCTGCTTTCTCTCCCTTTCTCTTTCTCCATCTTCCTCTATCCCCAACCCTTCCCTTTTCCATCCTTCCAATATCATACAACCAGGCATGCCAAGGTGTGCCAGTGTAGAATAGGCTGACCCCTCGCTGCACCTATAGGTCCTCTGCTGTCTCCATGACCACCCCTCCCATAGTGGCGTTCGCCGGGCAGCAGGCTCAGGCTGCCCGCGATGTCAACACGGCGTCGCTCTGTCGCATCGGCCAGGAGACGGTGCAGGATATCGTCTTACGCACCATGGAGATCTTCCAGCTGTTGAGGAACATGCAGGTAAGTGTTTCTTGTGACTTTTTTTGTGTTGGGCCTGGTATGAAGGCCGAACAAAGTTCGAAGTCTTGCCTTTTATTATGGATGGTGCTCGTCTGTCAACCACCTTTAATACACGCAAAGCATTGTTTGCATGTGCTCCTCTTCTCACACGATTCAGCCTTATTTGACCCCAGACCGACAGCGTTACAGCACAACATTGATTCATTGTCATCCATTTCCTCACAGTTATATCGAATAACAGTAACACAATATCACATCCATTGTCCCTCTGTTTTGTGGTGAGAATGGATGGATATGGGCCTGAGAGCAGAAAGCTGGGCCATCTAAGACTGCTTTTATTCTTGCCCAAGGAAGGCATGTCCCATGGTGCAATCCTGTCTCACGCTTGTTTTTAAACAAGGAGGATGATATAATTGGTTGTGAAAAGGCCTTTATTTGATCATTAGATAGTCACCATCTGTTTATACCTCTTCTGGACCTTCTGTTGACACGTTGGAAAGATCAGACTGTGCCCTTAAGATGGGTTCAGGAGAAGTTGATTGTGTGCCAAATGGTACCCTATTCCCTATGTAGTTCAAGACTTTTGACCAGGACCCATACTCGGACTCTGGTCAAAAGTAGTGCACTATATAGGGAATAGGGTGCCATTTGGGACACAGTCAGATATTGTCTTTCTCGGTCTGTCTGTGTCTCAGAGAAGATCCTTCTGCAGCTCATTAAAACAACAACAGCGAAAGACAAAAGAAGACCGTAAAGCAAGCCGTGCTGCCTCGCCGCAGAATGTACAAACAGCACTGTTGTGACTTGTTTCACAGATCACAGACTCTGTGTGGGGAAAGAAAGATCACTCTGTTTACAGAGTGGTAGGCATGTATACAGGTATACACACTACCTACCCTTATGCAGGAAATAGTTTCAGGCTGTACAGGATGTTTACTATCAGTTAAAAGTGCCTAAAGCTAGTTAGTGTAAAGCTCAGGTGAAACAGTCCGGAGCTGTTCTAAGTCATACACATATCATGTAGTTATATGTAAACTTCTCCTCTCAATGGAATGCCATGTAACAGCACATTTAAATAAATACATGTAAAACCGTTTTTTTTGTCTACATTGTCTACATTCAGTCGTTATGTTACAACCCTTCTACACTTCAGTTACCACCATAAACATTTGAGAAATTACACGCTGGTTATTAGTAGTCAAGGAGTAACTGGTCAAGGAGGTACAAGTCGAGTTAACAGGAGGCCCTGAAATGACCCATAGCTATTAGTACAATGTTATTACATTACTAGGAAAGAAGTGTGTTACATACTCTTCTATGTCATCTCCCCCAGCTGCCAAATGGAGTGACGTACCACCCCAGCACCCACCAGGACAGGCTGGGCAAACTGCAGGAGCACCTGCGTATGCTCTCTGTACTCTTCCGCAAGCTGCGCCTCGTCTACGACAAATGCAACGAAAACTGCACCGGTCTGGACACCGTACCCCCAGAGGTGAGTGGCCACTGTGCCAGGACCACTCTGTGTATCACAATCAATATATAACCCGTTTGAACCGGACATAGTGTACTTTGCCACAGTTGACGCCATTTTGGCTCAGTGTACAAACCTACACAAACCACTAATGCAGATTTATGGACATTTCGGTTCTTGCCAGAGAGATTGGATTACAGTTTCCTCATACAAAATGTCTGAATGTAGTGAGGGGATCCACCGTGGCTGTGAAGAATGTTCAGAGGAACCCCTGGTGCCTGCGGGATTCTTATCTCTCCCACTCTATCAGGTCTACCTCGGGACACCCTATTTCCTATATAGTGGTCTACTTTTGTGCAGGCAAGTAGTGCACTCTACAGGGAATATGTTTCCATTTGAGACGCAATCCTCGGCTCAGCTCCACATTCAATTCAATGGCCGCTTTGTGTTTGTCCTGAGGGCCTCCTTAGTGGCTGTTATGGACACCCACCTCTAAATACCCACCACTTTATTTTACTGAGCTACTCGGTTGGCTACTGTTTTAGACCTCATGCTGGGCGATTCCACTCGTTTATTGGTGGTTTCATTGTTGCAGTCTTTTCTCCTTTTGATTTGGAGACAATTGATTGTAAACCAGTGTTTTAGAACTGTCACTGCATGCACACGTTTAATTAGGCTTTCAAACATACAGTACCAGTCAAAAGTTTGGACACACCTATTTGAGGGTTTTTCTTTATTCTTTATTATTTCCTACATTGTAGACTAATAGTGAAGACATCAAAACTGAAATAACACATGGAATCGTGTAGTAACCAAAAAAGTCTTAAACAAGTCTAAATATATTTTAGATTTAGATTCTTCAAAGTAGCCACCCTTTGGAATTCTCTCAATCAGCTTCATGAGGAATGCTTTTCCAACAGTCTTGAAGGAGTTCCCACATATGCTGAGCACTTGTTGGCTGCTTTTCGTTCACTCTGCGGTCCAACTCATCCCAAACCATCTCAATTGGGTTGAGGTCAGGTGATTGTGGAGGCCAGGTCATCTGATGCAGTGATGCTCCATCACTCTCCTTCTTGGTCAAATAGCCCTTACACAGCCTGGAGGTGTGTTGGGTCATTGTGTTGTTGAAAAACAAATGATAGTCCCACTAAGCGCAAACCAGATGGGATGGCGTATCGCTGCAGAATGCTGTGGTAGCCATGCTGGTTAAGTGTGCCTTGAATTCTAAATAAATCACTGGCAATGTAACCAGCAAAGCACCCCCACACCATCCCATCTCCTCTTCCATGCTTCACGTGGGAACCAGACATGCGGAACAGCCTGATCACCGACAATGATGAGACAGCTTATAGGGAGGAGGTCAGAGACCTGGCCGTGTGGTGCCAGGATAATAACCTCTCTCTCAACGTGATCAAGACAAAGGAGATGATTGTGAACTACAGGAAAAGGAGGACCGAACACGCCCCCATTCTCATCGACGGGGCTGTAGTGGAGCAGGTTGAGAGCTTAAAGTTCCATCACCAACAAACTATCATGGTCCAAACACACCAAGATAGTTGTGAAGAGGGCATGACACAGCCTAATCCCTCTCAGGAGACTAAAAAGGTTTGGTATGTGTCCTCAGATCCTCAAAAAGTTCCACAGCTGCACCATCGAGAGCATCCTAACTGGTTGAATCACTGCCTGGTATGGCAACTGCTCGGCCTTCGACCGCAAGGCACTACAGAGTGTGTACGGCCCAGTACATCACTGTGGCCAAGCTTCCTGCCATCCAGGACCTCTATACCAGGTGGTGTCAGAGGAAGGCCCAAAAAATTGTCAAAGACTCCAGCCATCCTAGTCATAGACTGTTCTCTCTGCTACTGCACGGCAAGCTGTACCGGAGCGCCAAGTCTAGGTCCAAAAGGCTTCTTAACAGCTTCTACCCCCAAGCCATAAGACTCCTGAACAGCTAATCAAATGGCTACCCAGACTATTTGCATTGTCCCCCCAATCTCTTTTACACTGCTGCTACTCTGTTTATTATCTATGCATAGTCACTTTACCCCTACCTAACCTGTGCCCACGCACATTGACTCTGTACCGGTACCCCTGGTACTAGCCTCGTTAGTGTTATTTTACTGCTGCTCTCTAATTATTTGTTATTTAAAAAAAAAAATGAACACTTATTTTTTCTTAACTGCATTGTTGGTTAAGGGCTTGTATTGTAAGTAAGCATTCACTGTAACATCTACACCTGTTGTATTCGGCGCATGTGACAAATACAATTTCATTTGATTTGAAAAGGAAAGCAATTCCACAAATTAACTTTTAACAAGGCACCCTGTTAATTGAAATGCATTCCAGGTGACTACCTCATCAAGCTGGCTGAGAGATTACCAAGAGTGTGTAAAGCTGTCATCAAGGCAAAGGGTGGCTACTTTGAAGAATCTCAAATGTTATATATATTTTGATTTGTTTAACACTTTATTGGTTACTACATGATTCCATATGTGATATTTCATAGTTTTGATGTCTTCGCTATTATTCTACAATGTATAAAATAGTAAAAAAAAAGAAAAACCCTTGAATGAGTAGGTGTGTCCAAACTTTTGACTAGTACTGTATATAGTACATTATATTTGTTTTATGTATGGGCCATGGTGACGGAATTACGCTGAGACTCAGATTTTTCACTAAAATGTATACCAAACAAAAACCATAGATTTCAAAGTTTAACAAACCGTGCACCTCTATGCACAATGACTATTTTTAACAATTCCTACTCAACATTTTACAAACACACATTTACAGGAAGAACTGTGCAGATACAACTTTTTTTAAGAGAATGAAACTGAGGGAGATTTTACTGTAATTCTGTTACCAAACTTTGCATCTTCACAGTTTTTTCAGTAAATGTACTGTGTATTCGTTGTGCATAGAGAGCTATAGTTTTTTAAACTTTGAAATGAATGTTTTTTGTTTGGCATTGAAAGTCTCAGTATAATTCAGTTACTGTAGAATTGCCCATATGGCATACTGGCTTGCTGTATTTCTCTCTCAGGGGGGAAAAGCTACACTTTTATTTGTAATTCTGGTCATATGTAAACCTCACTGTCCATTACACTCCACAGTTGTACCACTTCATTTAAAATGTTTACCTATCCCCCAGAGGTTGTGCAAACTACTTACTGTGCTGATCAACCAATACTTCACTGCAACATGTTGTCTGGAGGGAGTTGATTTTGGCCTGTTGAACGCCGCCATTTATCATCCCCTGAAACTCAAGTGGCTGACAAGCCTGCCGGCCGCAGTCCTGACAATCATGCTATTGGCTGGCCGCTGACCGGGCTTTCCCCAAACAGGAAGTGGAATCAATGACTAAGCCAGCGTGACCTCATCGCGTTCCTATTTACCAGCAGGCCTGGTAATGGACAACTGGGGAAGGCTTCCCACATAAGCAATTTTCTGTTTTTTCCCAGAGACTGGGGTTATGACTCACACCCACAGTCACGGAGACACACACACAAACACACACTCTTTCTCTCTCGCCCTCTCTTTCTACCCCGCACATTTTCCCCCCTTCCGACTGCCAATAACAGCTCTTACCTTTAAATTCAACATGCGTTTGGCTCATAGCTGGAATTATAGAAGTAGAAAAAGTTTTTCCGCCCCTAACAATCACAGTTGGCCTTATATAATATCCAGCACGTCTTCTGTCTTCTCTCCAATACAAGTCAGACAGCTTAGGGTTTGGCATCGGTCTCTCTGACTGACGAGAGAAAACTGCCAGAGCTGTCTCTTGTTTTTCTCATGTGATTCTCTCTCTGTCTGTCTTCTGGCCTGGCCCTATTCAGCCATGCAGTAATGCTTTGGTCACAGCCTGCTTTAATCCTTGTCCACACTGGCCTCTGCCAGTTGCTAAACCTCAGGTCATTGACTGCAATGAAATGTGATCAACTACTAGGTTATTTAGAATGTTGAATAGCACTCAGCCTCAGAGTTGTGTTGGACTTCACTGTGTTTTCACGCCTGCTAAGGCTTTTGGTTGGCTCTTGTACCTAATCGTTATGAATTTATTTATTTGCGAGTTATGAGAAGGATGCTGTGGCCGTTAATGTTGTTTCTTTTCTCAAATCATTACCTCGTTCCTACCTAACCTTTTAAGCGATCTCACCTCACGCAGCCATGTATGCTAATAGGAACCCGGTAGAGACGACAGTGGTAATGCTAGTATAATGGTACCATTTAAGATAAGCCCGTTGGTCTGGATGCAGTGCAGTAGAGAGCGATGTGTTCCATACAGCGCTGCTTATTATCCTGCAGACCAGCAGATGTCAGTGTGATTTAAAGCAGAGCAGTCGGTGTAGTGTCAGCCAGACAACGTCAAGCACAGAGAGCGCTTAAAAAGGAAATAAGCACTTGGGTATGGACTGTGGAGAAGTCCTGATTCTGAATTGGTGGTGGTGGTATGGAACTGTTTGTAGATTAGATTAGAAGTGTTTTTGTGATCTATACAAAATCCCTATTTTCTGCTCATGAAGGCAGTTCTAATTCAGTATAACGGGAGGGAATGACATAGAAATCTCTTTTATACAAGATAAGTAGGGAGAGTTTGTGCTCACACAAGCAGTATAGATAGACTTATTGTAATGGAGGACTTGGTGGACCATATATTCTTAGGTTTTAACATTGCCTAATGCAGGGTTTCCCAAACTCTGTCCTCTAGACCACCAGGGGTGCACTTTTAGTTTTTTTTTGCCCAAGCACGACACAGCTGATTCAAATAATCAACGAATCATCAAGCTTTGATCATTTGAATCAGCTGTGTGGTGTTAGGGCAAAAAAACAAAAACGTGCACCCCTTGGGGTCCCGAGGACCGAGGTTGGGAAACGCTGGCGTTAATGTGTTCGCTTCCAAGTGTTGAGCTACAGCTCTGTTATGATTAACTACTATGTATCGGTATGATAACGACTGTTTCTTTACAGCATTTCATACACCTATACATAGAGTATGGAGACTTTAGAGAAGGGGCTAGTGAGTCTATATTTGTCACGTTTTTATTTCTTTGTTTGATGAGAGACATAAGCCAATTAATGTTTTTTTCTTCTTTTTTTTCTATGTATCTTTATTTAACCAGGCGACTCCCATTGAAATGGTCATCTCTTTTACAAGGGAGTCATATGTATTTTCCTATTGAAAACCGAAGCACCAAACTACTTATCATTTTACCACCTCTCCCCCACACAGCAACTCATCCCCTACGTGGAGGACGACAGCTCCAAAAACGATGAACGCTTGGCCAGCCAGGCCCGCCCGGCAACAGAGGAGAGGAGAGAAATCCTGGAGGTTAACAAGGTGAGCTGGGGCCCCACTGGGGCCTTTCAGATATACATGTACAGTACGCTGGGCTTTAGAGAGCACAGCCCTCTATATAAAAAGTAACCCCAATGGTGAGTCCAGGAGGAGAGAGGCCAAAAGAGAGAGAGAACAGATGCTACAAAGAGAAGAAAAGATGTATGACTAAATATATTGTGAAGACATACGCTACATATTGTACACAGTACTCCCAGTACTCTTGTGTACTGTATCTTACTTAAAGTATTAATAGCCTGTCTATGACTGTTGAAAAACGTTTTTGGTAAAAACACAACATGCATTATTTGGCAGTGTTGCAGCTTTTATTAGCCCCTGGACATTGTGTGTGTGTGTGTGTGTGTGTGTGTGTGTGTGTGTGTGTGTGTGTGTGTGTGTGTGTGTGTGTGTGTGTGTGTGTGTGTGTGTGTTCCTCTGTGCATGCTTGCCTGTCTAAGTGTGCTGAATCATAATGGAGTTCACAGAAGTCACAGATGAGTATTGGTTACCTTTAAGAGCTCTATCTCCCTCACTGCTCTTAAAGGTAAACCACTACAGTAAAACATGGGGTGAACACTGAGCTTGACTCAGCTCCAGGCGGATGCCAAACAAATGGTGTATCCGCTGCGTGCAAACCTTCCATAAGCATCAATAGCAGCATTCTATCTGACCCGTGTTGTTCGATTGCATGTCTGCAGCATCCATCCCCTCCACTCCACGCTGCTCCACTTGGAGCCCAAATACCCAGCTGCATCTTAAAGCTACGACGAGGAGAAGACGTTTTGGGGAGTTAAAGGGGTTACCTCATCAGGAGGGGGGTGATGTGGCAGAATGCGGAAAGCAGATGTTTAGGAGGCCCGGCTGCATCTGCTGCAGCGAACCGAGCCAGATAGATAGAGCCAGATAGCCCAGATTCCAGAAGGGGAAAAGATGGGGGGGGGGGGGGGGATTAACATGTAACCGGATGGGATAAATGGGAAGATTTTAGTGTGAAGACATGCCACATATTGAACCAAATACCAGATTCTACAGGCCGAGAGAGAAAAGAGGGAGAAGGGAGGCTACAGAGAAAGAGAAAAAATGGATGGATTACTGGACCGGATGGATAGAGGAGATTTTAGTGTGAAGACATATTGAGACACAGGATTCCAGTCATTCCAGAGGAGGAGAGATGGAGGGAAAAGAGGGAACACTGAGAGAGAGAGAAAAAAAGAGCGAGAAGACAGATGACTGGATGAACCGATATGTAGACAAAGGGAAGAAGTCAGAGGGAAGCTCTCCATATCGAGCCAGAGAGGATTCTCCAGTAGAAGAGAGAGAGAGAAAGAAGAGAGAGACACTTGAAGGAAAGAGAGAAGACCGATAGATGGAAGTCTACAACAGACAGATAGATAGATATGTGGACAGTTGGAACGATACTGGCTTCCAAAAGAGAGCAAAGACTGATGGAATTCCTCTGGAAGACAAATAAAATGACATATACTGCACTGTAAATCAATGACAAACACAATATAAGATTGAGAAGATTATAAGAAGAAAATAGATTTTGATGTAGAACTGAATTGATAGATATGTCCCCAGAAGGGAAAGTAAAACAAAAGGGTAATTGACACCGGTATACAGTAATATTCCCATAGAACAAACAGATGTGAAGGCAAACAACTATAGCCTGGTCGCAGATCTGTTTATGCTGTCTTGACAATTCGCATGGCCAAACAGATGTAGGACCAGGCTAGCCCTGTTGTTTGTCTTTTGCTCCAACCCAGCAGGAAAGATAGGTAAAGAGTAGAGTATGCTAGGTTAGAGGCGGTACACCGGAGGAGCTCCAAGATAAATGACTCCTCCATAGTAATGTCTTGCTGCTTTATGGGCCACCCTGTGTGTGAGTGATAGCCTGTTCTCGTAATCTGTCGATTTGGGTAATTGCTGTTTGTCGGAGGTGCGTTGACTGATGGTGATGCAATCTGTCGAGGGAGGGAGGAGAGAAGAAGGGAGAGAGAGATGGTGTGCATGCGGCCGATAGTGTGTGCTTTGGTGTAAGTATGAGTGAAATATGTGTGTGAGTTCATTTGAGCATGTAACCTCTGTATGAGCGAGTATGGTGTTTGCATAAATGTTTAAGATGCATCAGCCATAATTTATTGCCACCTAATGGTCTGAGATTGCTCTGAGCTGCAGACCTTTTTGCTGCAGACCGATTGTGCATATCAATTCCCCTTTCCTCACTTTCTCCTCTGCTCTAACGAGAAACACAAACTCTGAAGCGCCCAAGTGACCCCAAATTAGAGCCTTAATGAATGCCTCGCATTAGTGGTCACACACCAATTAATGGGAGGAAACAATGAATATGACAAACCGATCACCTGATTCCCTTTTATCGAATTGTAATTCCGAAGATGTTTTGCGGACAAGCATTTTCGTCCCGTCTGTGTCGCCTTTTACGTCCAAGAAGGACACCTGACTGACTGTGTTTTCTGCAGAACGGATGATGATGATTCACTGGGCTCTCAAGTGTATTTGATAATCATTCCATCTGGGATATGAAGCTTCTGCATTGTCATCTCCCCGTCACTTTTTCTCTTCCCTACTTCACCCTCCTTCCTTTCCTCCATCCTTCTCTTCTTACCCTCTTGGGTCTTAACTGATGACCAGCTCCTTCGGGAGTGTCACAGTCAGTCCCCGTGATACGGGAGGGGACCTGGGACCATCCCGAGTGCTTCTCTGTTGCAGCCCTGCCATCAACACTCGGCCAGCGTTTGATTTAATACCAGCCTAAGTGAGAATAAATTCCTGTCATAGCCCATTAAGGAGGCCTTGGAGAGATCTGGCCTGTTATTAATTCTCCACAGCTCCTCTCTTTCTCTCTCCGTCTCTCCTCTCTCGCCTCCCCCTCCCCTCAATCCCTCCCTCGCACACACTCCCTTGCTTTTTTAATATCCTGTTAATTACCGCGTCTGTCCTCTTTATTCAAATGAAAAAGTGAGAAATTAAAAGCAAAGGCAGTTTGTAATTTCAAATCGGGGAAGTGTGGGGGGGTGCCTCTCCAATGGCGGCGCAGTCGTGGATAATGAATTGCAGTGACATTGGCCGGTTAGCAGTGTTATCTGAAGAGCAGGCCGGGGTCTGTGGAGGCCTGATGATAAACAAACAGAGACCCAGGTGATAATGAGACTCACTCGGAGAGAGGGATACAGATGGCTTTATGGAGCGCTCTCTCTCTCTTCCTCCCTCAACTACTCCCTCTCTTTCTCCCCCTCTGCCTTTTTCTCTCAACTCCCCTTTCCCTCCCTCCCTCCCTCCCTCCCTCCCTCCCTCCCTCCCTCCCTCCCTCCCTCCCTCCCTCCCTCCCTCCGACTCTCTTTCTCCCTGCTTACACACTCCAGCATTAGCAGGCTGTTCACAGGAGGCGCACAAACCTCCATGTTATTATCAGGCTCATATGTAGCCCATTAGACCAGTGTGTTGGCCAGGAGCTTTTTAATTGGTGAGCAGGAGGTCAGAGGGGAAATGCAGCGCAACTCGTGTTGTTGGAAGATCAGGGGGCTGTTTTTGGAATGAGAACGTATTTCGAGTGATTTATTTTCTTTTTTGTTAAACCGTTTAAGGAACATGTAACCATTTAGACTCGAGTTTTTTTAAATTCTCAAAATGTTTTTATTTAATTCTCAAAATGGGTTCGTTAACTACAGCAAGGCAGGCTGAAAGTCTTACTGGCTTGAAAGAGGAAGGATTAGGTCACGAGTCATGACCACCGGTGTCAAATTCCACGTGACCCGTTTAGTCAAGTTATCTAGTCTTTTCCAAGCTTTTTTTTTTGTTTGTAACCTTTTATTTAACTAGGCAAGTCAGTTAAGAACACATTTTTATTTACAATGACGGCCTACTCCGGCCAAACCCTAACCCGGACGACGCTGGGCCAATTGTGCACGACCCTATGGGACTCTCACGGTTGGTTGTGATACAGCCCAGGGTCGAACCAGGGTCTGTAGAGATGCTGAGATGCAGTGCCTTAGACCACTGCGCCACTCGGGAGCCCCCAAACACACTAATTAAACACTTAATAAGAGCCATGTTGCGCAACGTTTCTATAGGCTATGCAATTGCGTGAGAAAACAGAGTTTTGATGGCCTCTACTAAAAAGTTGATTCCATCAGCTTTCTCGAGGCTAGACCTACTATATTTATTTATCAACCTTCCAAACAGTAAGCACTTTGCTTGTCTTTACAACAGGAGTATAGCCTACCTGGCTGGCATGAAAATGAACCAGAGGAAAAGTGTCCTCCATTCGTTTTTTAAATGCATAGATTACAATATTTTTTCCCCCTGCACGTTTTGAGACGTGTGCATGATAGCGGTCCATTCTAAATTGAAACAAATTTCACACATACAGTGCATACAGAAAGTATTCAGACCCCTTGCCTCTTTCCACATTTTGTTATGTTACAGCCTCATTCTAAAATTGATTACATTTAAATTGTTTTCCCTCATCAATCTACACACAGTACCCCATAATGACAAAGCAAAAACAGGTTTTAAAAAATGTTAGCAAATGTATATATTTTTTTTAAACAGAAATATCTTATTTACATAAGTATTCAGACCCTTTGCTATGAAACTCAAAATTGTGCTCAGGTGCATCCTGTTTCCATTGATCATCCTTGATGTTTCTACAACTTGATTTGAGTCCACCTGTGGTAAATTCAATTGATTGGACATGATTTGGATAGGCACACACCTGTCTATATAAGGTCCCACAGTTGACAGTGCATGTCATAGCAAAAACCAAGCCATGAGGTCAAAGCAAAAACCAAGCCATGAGGTCAAAGGAATTGTCTGTAGCGCTACGAGACAGGATTGTGTCGAGGCACAGATCTGGGGAAGGGTACCAAAAGAAGGGTCTTGGTCAGGGAGGTGAACAAGAACCCGATGGCAGAGCTCCAGAGTTTCTCTGTGGAGATGGGAGAACCTTCCAGAAGGACAACCATCTCTGCAGCACTCCACCAATGAGGCACTCCTCAGTAAAAGGCACATGACAGCCTGCTTGGAGTTTGCCAACAAGCACCTAAGGGACTGAGAAACAAGATTCTCTGGTCTGATGAAACCAAGATTGAACTCTTTGGCCTGAATGCCATGCATCATGTCTGGAGGAAACCTGGCACCATCCCAACAATGAAGCATGGTGGTGGCAGCATCATGCTGTGTACTTTTTTTTTTTCAGGGACAGGGAGACTAGTCAGGCTCGAGGGAAAGATGAACGTAGCCAAGTATCAAGAGATCCTTGATGATGAAAAACTGCTCCAGAGCGCTCAGGGCCTCAGACTGGGGTGACGGTTCACTTTCCAACAGGACAACGACCCTAAGCACACAGCCAAGACAACGCAGGAGTGGCTTCAGGACAAGTCTTTGAATGTCCATTAGTGAACCAGCCAGAGTCCGGACTTGAACCCGATCAAACATCTTTGGAGAGACCTGAAAATAGCTATGCAGCGACGCTCCCAATCCAACCTGACAGAGCTTGAGAGGATCTGCTGAGAAGAATGGGAGAAACTCTCCAAATACAGGTGTGCCAAGCTTGTAGCGCCATACACAAGACTCAAGGCTGTAATTGCTGCCAAAGGTGCTTCAACAAAGTACTGAGTAAAGGTTCTGACAATTTCTAAACCTGTTTTTTGTCATTATGGGGTATAGTGTATAGATTGATGAGGGAAAAAATGTTTTAATCCATTTTAGAATAAGGCTGTAACGTAACAAAATGTGGAAAAAGTCAAGGGGTCTGAATACTTTCCGAATGCACTGTATATTATTTAGAATATTTAAAGACAAGATTTAAATAAGAATAGTCTGATGGGTGACAATATTAGCCTATTACTTGTGAATTATATATCATCACTTGTGAATTATATATCATCACTTGTGAATTATATATCATTACTTGTGAATCCAGTAAGGCATGAAAGAGAGCATGCCTTTTGTTGTTGACTTAAAAAAAATCATAGTCGCACACCCATGTAGCCCATAGGCCAACATGTTTTGATAAGGTTTGTATCACTACTAAAGTGGCCAAATAACTTCTTAAAATGAAGCACATTAATCCGCTTTACAAGGGGTGTAGAGCCTAACTGGCATACATAAGCAGCGCGTGAGCTTCAAGTTTGGGGAAGATCATTTTCACCACAAAAATGCACTTTTATAATCGAAGCATGACATGCATAATTGCATTTGCAGTCACTTTTGATAATGGTGTTTTCCCACTAATTGCATTTTGGAACATTCGCGCTTATAGCCTACTGCCGTGAGCACATTGCTGTGAAGAAATAGCCTAATAGTTTATCAACATTGAAAGCTAATATCTGTTAACTTGCTTTAAAATGTTTTTTTGATGCTAGTGGTTGCATTAATTTGGAATCTATTGCATCCCACAATTGTCAAAGACTATGTTTGGAATATTTATTTCTCACACAGAAGGACAAGTTGACCAGTAGAATAAGTCGACATAGGCTAGTGCTTTTGCTGTTTTGTTAGGCCTACTCATCTTGTTGACTGACAAAAAGTAAATTTGTACAGTTCTTCCAATATGTGCTTCTGAATTCAATAAGGATGCGCGCAGATGTGTCCCCGATGTGTCTCTTTATTTGTAGCCTGTGAGAAGGACCTGAGATGCTGTGAGAAGGACCCGATCACGTGACGGGCATTGGCTAATAAGAATGAAGATATCTGAGAGAGCCATGAGAGTGGGGAATTATAATGATTATATTCAGCCCAAGAGCACAACGGCCACTGATCGCAAAAGGCATGGATTTTATTCGGGGGCATTACGGCCACACAAATGCCGCTGGGAAATTCGAGTCATTATCAAGTGCTTGTCAAATTGTGAATCAGAGACTGATGAAGTGTGTGCAGATTGTGCAAATTAGCAAATATTTTCTGCTAAATGAACTAGTGTAGCCCACAGCCATATGGCATAGCCAGATCAGGACTATGATCAGGGCTAACATAAAGATAACTCTAGTATGCTATTCTGTTCTTCTAAAATACACCACATTTTCTTCATATCATGTTTCTTTAGACCTGTCCTAAAATAAATATTGGATTTATTGTGATGGTGTAGGCTATATTAAATGGATTGATTAGACTATATAAAATGTAGATGTTCCAAAGGTCTGCATCAGTGGCTTGTAGGCTATGCGTGGAAGCCAGGAGATGCTAAATGTGTTTATGTTAATTAACGGTCAATTACCGTGAGACCGGCAGTTATTTGCTTGACAATCACCAGCTGACGAAATTTCATGACCGCTTACAGCCCTATTGGTGTGAAGAGTAAATCAGGCCGACAACTGGATTCAGCTGCGCCAACAAAACAAGTGACACTTTGCCACTCTCCCCAAACACCAAACCTTGTTCTTGCTCCCCTCGTGTAAAAAGAGCAAAAATAACATCTCCAATCGGTGGAGACTTTAAAGTGGAATTACACCGCCTTTCATCTTCCCAGATATCTGCCTGCCTCATTTTCTCTCCACGGTTGCATATGAGATCTGGGCTGGACCCATATGCTCTAATCCCCTGACAGCTGAGGCAGAGATGAAAGAGCCCGGCTCGTTGGCCCTGAGATAGAGAGGGAGGCATTACCGAGCAAATGCAGTCTAAAGCCCCCTATACCTCACACTACACCCGAGTTCTCCAAGCTAACCTTCTCTATTGCACCCTTCCTCTCTAAACTACCCCTCCACCATTACACCCTTTACACTCACTCTCCAAGTTAACCATCCTCACACCCTCACTCTCCAAGCTGCCCCTCCACTACACCCAACACCCTCTCTCTCCAAGTTACCTCTCCAAAACACCTTACACTTTCTCTTTACAAGCTCTCTCACCCTCCCACCCACTCTCTCCAAGTTAACCCTCCACTACCTGCTCACCCTTCAAGATACCCTTCCAGTATGGACAACATCTCACTCCTTGCAATCCAAACCCATTGTCCGACACACTGTCCTATTCATTCACACTCTTTGACTGTATGGCACCAGGCTCAGACAAATATTGATGGTCCGTAACGTTAGCACAAAGAAAACTGTGCAGATATCTTATTTTGCTACTCCGACTCTGCCGTAAGAGAGTTACTCCAGATGGGCAAATGTATCTCCTTTAAGCATATTGTGTCCCCACTGAGTTCTGAAACCTATGAACTCTCTCTGCTCTTCTCCCAATATCATCCGAAGAGATTATAGGGAAAACTATTCAGTTATTGGGTTTATCAAACTCCCATGAGATTGGATGATAATCCTTATTTGATTTGATTTGAAGGCATCATCACAAGTCTTCCCTTCCCTCACCTCGTCTGCTTCCTCATGTCTCCACTGTCCCTTTTATCTATACTGAACAAAAATATAAACGCAACATGTAAAGTGTTGGTCCCATGTTTCATGAGCTGAAATAAAAGATCCCAGAAATGTTCGATATGCACAAAAAGCTTATTTCTCTCAAATTTTGCGCACAATTTGTTTACATCCGTGTTAGTGAGAATTTCTCATTTGCCAAGATAATTCATCCACCTGACGGGTGTGGCATATCAAGAAGTTGATTAAACAGCATGATCATTACACAGGTGCACCTTGTACTGGGGACAATAAAAGGCCACTCTAAAATGTACCGTTTTGTCACACAACACAATGTCATAGATGTCTCAAGTTTTGAGGGAGCGTGCAATTGGCATGGTGACAGCCAGAATGTCCACCAGAGCTGTTGGCAGAGAATTTGTTAATTTCTCCACCATAAGCCGCCTCAAACGTCATTTTAGAGAATTTGGCAGTACGTCCAACTGGCCTCACAATCACAGACCACGTGTAACCACGCTAGCCCAGGTCCTCCACATCTGGCTTCTTCATCTGCGGGATCGTCTGAGACCAGCTACCTGAACAGCTAATGAAACTGAGTCTTTCTGTCTGTAATAAAGCCCATTTGTGTTGAAAACTAATTCTGATTGGCTGAACCTGGCTCCCCAGTGGTTCCCACTGTCATGACTTGACTTAAACATTAATCTGAAGACTGTTATTTATCTAATTACCTAACTATGTTTAATTATTACCCAATTCAATGAATCATGTAACAATTAACTAATTAGGATCTGGGGCACCACGAGAGAGGTTCTTTAAAGAGTTACCATCTCCCGAATTAAATTAAAGGTCTTTATCTATCACATCCATAAACAGTCAACTTATTAATCAGAACCTCGTATCATATCATCATTCTGAACTGTCGTAACCTTGCATCTGCAAAAAACCCAGCCTTACTTATGATTCAGTACTACACAAATTGGTTTACTTATTTATTTACTAGCTAATTAAATTGGAACACAGGATAAACATACACACTAGCATTTGTTATTGACTGGGGACTTAATATGCTGAAAACAGGTTCGTAGCGGAATGACAACAACATGGATGCTTATTAAATAAGAGACAGAGAGGGAGAGAGAGGGACAGAGACACTTAATATTGGTACATTCAGAAATTTTTCGCTGCACGCTTGTAAGGCTCTGATTGTCCGAAATGGTTCCGACAAGTCTTCTACGGTTGTCCTTCTCTGTAGTTGTCCGGTATCTTGTGACTTGTCCTGTAGTCCTGAACAGAACTACACAGGTGACTTTCCTTCCATTCACTCTTGAAGATGCTTCTTTGAAGATAGGCTAGCCAGCTGTTTTGATGGTTTGAGTAGAGTAACAGGATGGTCCTACTTAAATTAGCTTTCGAAGATACTTTACTTAGGACAGCTAATCAGCCATACCAGTGATTGTCCGGGAGGTGAGTTTCTCATCTCTACCTCGTGTTGAGATTCAAAGTTCAAACCACTTTAAACGTGCAGCTGCAGCTTCACTTCTTTCTAGTCTGATACGTTCATTTCTTAACCCATCATTTATTCAGTTTGTTCGAAAGGGGCGGTTCCGTCAGGCTGACACGCTCTCCGACGTCACTTCGGGGCGGTGACTACTCACGGTGCAAAGTTATGTAAAACAATTATCTTTTATAGCTCCTCAAATTACATCCCTCACTTATCAGAAACACTCATCATTTTTCAAATTGCATTCAACACACATAGTATGGACACTTCATACATGTAGTGGGTATACTTTCCAAGTTACAGTATTTCCTTTATAACGTTTTTATTGACATAATAACATCAGAAACAAAATGATATTAGTGTTTTATAGATCGCCTCTGGCCATTCCCCACGGTCAATATTATAAATATTGTTCCAGTATTTGCTTTTGAACGTGTTAAGAGTTTCGGCAGGAAAAGTCTATTTGCAACAAAGAACATTCCTTTTGGGGAATCTTGGGGAGGGAGACCTGAATCTTTTCCCCTTGATTTATAACAGGACATGAGTTATTAATCCTCACAAGTTCTTTCCTCCCCCCTCTGCGGGTGAGAGGGGGTCTGATTGAAGTTATTCATTGCAAACCTGATCTATTTGGATCCTCGTGGACAGTCATGTGAAATCCATAGATTAGTGTCTAATGAGTTTATTTCAATTGACTGATTTCCTTACATAAACTGTCATTTAGTAAACTCGTTGAAATTGTTGAATGTTGTGTTTAATTTTGTTCAGTATACTTTCTAAACTGCCTGTTCACTGTGCAGAAGCTTTTATTTCAAGGGACTTGTTGTGAGCCCACAACTTTGGGGTTACGCCTAGTTTCCTAGCACAATTCTCCAACCAATTGCGCCCTCTGAACCCTGCATACAAGCTAATCCTCTCAAAGACCCCAATTGCAACAGGACAGGTTTCTTTTTGTGCTTCTAATTTAATTCTTGCTTATCAATTCCCATGTCATCACGCCCCCAGTGCAAAGCCAACACTCTACCTTCATCAGCACACTCTAGCTTTAAATCCTAAACGCTGCTTTCAAGATGGGATGAACTTTTCAACTCTGGGATTACACATTTACTGTACTGAAAACTTGTGCCTCCTTGACTGTAAAGCAACTTACATGCGAGAGTGGATCCCCTGGTGTTAAAGCTAATGTTTAGTGTTTGCCAAAGGACGCATCCATAGTCCAAGTGCTTAGGTCAGACAAAATAGGCCTACTCACCTCTGTTATGTGGTGCACATGTTATCCAGCACAAAACGGTTCTACAATGAATATTGAATACATTGAACACCTTCCTAATATTGAGTTGCACCTCCCCTCCTTTTCCCTTAGAACAACCTACATTTTTCGGGGGATAGACACAAGGTGTCTAAAGCGATCATGTTGACTCCAATGCTTCCCACAGTTGTGTCAAGTTCACTGAATGTCCTTTGGGTGGTGGACCATTCTTGATACACACAGGAAACTGTTGAGCGTGAAAAACTCAGCAGTTCTTGACACAAACCGCTGTGCCTGTCACCTCGTTCAAAGGCACTTAAATATTCTGTATTGCCCATTCACCCTCTGAATGGCACACATACCCAATCCATGTCTCAATTGCCTCAAGGCCTAAAAATCCTTATTTAACCTGTCTCCTCACCTTCATCTGATTTAACAAGTGACATCAATAACGGATCATAGCTTTCACCTGGATTCACCTGATCAGTCTGTCATGGAAAGAGTTCTTAATGTTTTGTGTACTCATTGTTTGGCCCAACCATTGGTTTTAAAGAGAGGGTGCGAAATGGCATTTTAGCCTCTGTGCCCCTTTATATATAATCACTGTGAACAAAATCCCAAAGCAGAGCCCAATCAACGCCGCTACCTGGCAGCAAGTCAAGTGCTGAAGAGGGCTGGGCAGGGAGAAGATGGGGAAAAAAGCACCAGGAGCACTGCTACTTGTAAAAGCAGCGGAATCAATGGGAACTGTTCTGCAACAGTTGGCTGCACTGCAAGCTTTCCAGCTCAGTGCTGAGGACATATTGAAAGGCAGGGTGTATGCAGAGGATGACAACATGTCTATTGTATTTCTGCCAGTGAGCGGTGGAAGGCTTTATCTCCCTCACCAAACGTTGGGCCTTTGTTCTCCTGGGAGGCCCATGTCAACTAGTTGGGCAGTTAAACTCTCCCTTAAAAAAAGCCATAAAGTTTATAAAGTCAATTAAGGCTATTAAAGCAATGTCAGACAAATTAAGGTTGCTTCGCCGAGCTCCCCAAAGGCCGCTGTCAACTGCAAAGCCCACTTAGCATCAGAAGGCTCCTCAAGCAGGTCGCAGTGCTGGCTTACCACCTCAGTTCAGTTTGCACTGTGCTTACTGAGGAGGGAACTTGCCCGGTGCCCAACCCGAGCAATAGACTTCTACAAAAAAATCCACCAGCCACTATGGTGGCAGTAGATAGTCTGCACTCGTCATATAACATAGTATACAGATATGCTACATGATGCATGCCATTGAGAGAGTGCCTTTTCTTGACCAACCCCTCTCTTGACGATGGCATGCCCACCATAACAGAACACCAAATACAGTGCATTCGGGAAGTATTCAGACCCCTTCCCTTTTTCCACATTTTGTTACGTTACAACCTACCCCACAATGGCATACCCCACAATGACAAAGCAAAAGCAGTTTTTTAAAAATGTTTGCAAATTTTATAAAAAATACAACAAATACCTTATTGTACGTAAGTATTCAGACCCTTTGCTATGAGACTTGAAATTGAGCTCAGGTGCATCCTGTTTCCATTGATCATCCTTGAGATATTTCTACAACTTGATTGGAGTCCACTTGTGGTAAATTCAATTGATTGAACATGATTTGGAAAGGCACACACCTGTCTATATAAGGTCCAACAGTTGACAGTGCATGCCAGAGTAAAAACCAAGCCATGAAGTCGAAGGAATTGTCTGTAGAGCTCCGAAACAGGATTGTGTCGAGGCACATATCTGGGGAAGGGTACCAAAACAATGTCTGCAGCATTGAAGGTCCCCAAGAACACAGTGGCCTCCATCATTCTTAAATGGAAGAAGTTTGGAATCACCAAGACTCTTTCTAGAGCTGGCCGCCCGGCCAAACTGAGCAATCGTGGAACGAGGGCCTTGGTCACAGAGGTGACCAAGAACCCGATGGTCACTCTGACAGAGCTCCAGAGTTCCTCTGTGGAGATGGGAGAACCTTCCAGAAGGACAACCATCTCTGCAGCTCTCCACTAATCAGGCCTTTATGGTGGAGTGGCCATACGGAAGCCACACTTCAGTAACATGACAGCCCGCCTGGAGTTTGCCAAAAGGCACCTAAAGAACTCAGACCATGAGAAACAAGATTCTCTGGTCTGATGAAACCAAGATTGAACTATTTTAGCCTGAATGCCAAGCGTCACGTCTGGTGGAAACCTGGCACCATCCCTATGGTGAAGCATGGTGGTGACAGCATCATGCTGTGGGGATGTTTTTCAGCGGCAGGGACTGGATGACTAGTCGGGATCGAGGGAAAGATGAATGGAGCAACGTACAGAGAGATCCTTGCTCCAGAGCAGGACCTCAGACTGGGGCGAAGGTTCACCTTCCAACAGGACAATGACCCTAAGCACACAGCCAAGACAACGCAGGAGTGGCTTCGGAACAAGTCTCTGAATGTCCTTGAGGGGCCCAGCCAGAGCCCAGACTTGAACCTGATCGAATATCTCTGGAGAGACCTGAACAACGCTCCCCATTCAACCTGATAGAGCTTGAGAGGATCTGCAGAGAATAATGGGTGAGACTCCCCAAATAAAGGTGTGCCAAGCTTGTAATGTCTTACCCAAGAATACTCAAGGCTGTAATTGCTGCCAAAGGTGCTTCAAGAAAGTACTGTGTAAAGGGTCTGAATACTTATGTAAATGTGATTTTTTATTTTATTTTTATTTGAGAAAAAAATCAAAAATCTTGTTTTTGCTTTGTCGTTATATGTTATTGTGTGTAGATTCATGAGGGGGAAAATACATTTTATAAAATTTTAGATATAAGGCTGTAACGTAACAAAATTTGTAAAAAGTCAAGGGGTCTGAATACTTTCCAAATGATTTCCTCAAGATTGTGAGTTTGGAGAAGTGAGAGCATCTGAATGTCTTTTGGACAATGGACAAGGCCCACTCAGTCATGACACTCCAAATCTTTATCTTCATGATGGACGGAGCATTCTCTTCTCACGAAGACAAGTTTCAGAACTGACTCCTCCTCGGCTGCCAATAACAGCGAGGTGGCACCGATAGATTATGGAGAAGAGTGCTATCGCAGCAATACGAGTTCTCTCTCTTCTCCTTTTCTCTCCTCCTCTCAATCTGCCTAATCCCCTCGCCTCACTCACTTACACTTGTAATTCCCAGCCAGATCCACCGGAATGAAAGCAGCGACAGGGCGGATAAGCCGAACGGAATCCTGAGTGAAGGCACATTTTTTTGCACGACTTGCTATTCTCGACTTTGGCTGGCAACTTTAAATCACGGTGAAGCCGTTCGCCAGTTATCGTCGAAATCCGCTCAATAAAAAAAGCGACCGGGCTCCGGAAAGGATTGTTGATGAAATGTCAAAAAGGAGGAATCTCTCGTCTATTGATATCATAACAAGATTAGTTTTGTTTGGTCTAATTTATCAAAACCCTGAATGTTTCTAATGGGGCAAAACAGAAATGTCAATTATGTAAGATAATAGACTATCTGCTGTTTGTACTTTCGGGACTATACCAGACTGTTTAAAAATAATAGAAATTACAGTGTGAGGGTGGCTGAGATGTTCCCTCCAAATGTGATAGGGTTTGCTCTTAGCACGTCGTCACTCAGCCAAGAGAGAAATATTTGAATGAAACGGAATTTTAATAATAAGAGGTTTTGATCTAAAATTCCGCCTCTCGCCCCATTATTAAGGACGGCTCCTTTTTATCTCACTTTGAGATGAGGGTTGAAGAGAATCAGATGAAGGGAGCAGAGAGAGCGAGAGAGGAAAAAGTGTGAGAGAGAGAAAAAGAGAGCCCAGCCCCAACGCTTCTGCCTCAACGTTCACTCAGTTCACACTCGGGTGTTCTGTATGATAAACCATCACCACTCAGATATCAAAGTTCTCTCACTTCCAATTGTTCTCCTTTAAAGGCGCGACTAATGACAAAGTTATTCTGTTCAAAGTCTCCTCCTGTAAATCTAACCGCCCTTCAGATATGCATAACCACTTTGTCTAATCTTTGCTATTTTAACACACTGATTTGACTTGAGAGGAACCCTTTAAAGTCAGACTAAGAAAGGCGAAGATGACTGAAGCTGTCAAGATAAAACTTCTGGGGTATTAATGAGTCATTGGTATCATATTGAATTGCTCGTCTTCTATCACTAAGTGGCCCGAAACTATAGTGCTGTCTTTTAGAAGATTTGGAAGGACAAAGAGAACGTACATAGGAAAGGAGGTATGCTGACATGAGGATTGCCGATGCCCTGGAGCACTCCAACATCTGCCTGGGCAAAATTGCCTCTCTGTCCTCTGCCCAGGTGTGCCATGAAAGCACCTGAGAGAGAAAGGCAGGATCTCCTCAGCGGTTGGCTGGCCATATCAAATCAAGCTTTATTTGTACAGCACATTTCAGACATGGAATGCAAGTCAATATGCTTAAAAAAAAAAAAAAAAACTATGAAATTAAAAGCTGAAATATTTACTACACAACAAACATAAGATAAAAAACTAAAGAATGACAAAAACTGAGTGACTAAAAAGCAACCTGAGCAAAAGCAAAGCTAAAAAGTTGTTTTAAAATCTCTTTTAAATATGTCCACAGTTTCAGCCCCCCTCAGGTTCTCTGGCAGGCTATTCCAGAGGTTGGGAGCATAATAACTAAAGACGGCCTCTCCATGCCTCTTGGTCCTAGGCTTTGGGATAGGTAAAAGGCCAGTGCCAGAGGACCTGAGGGACCTACTGGGTACATAACTTAAAGCATGTCTGACGTGTATTGGGGTGCACAATCGTGAATTGATTTAAAAACCATTAGAAGAATCTTAAAATGAATTCTAAAACTCACAGGGAGCCATTGCAGAGACCTTTAAAACCGGTGTAATGCGTGCTCTCCGTCTGGTCTTGGTCAGTACCCATGCTGCAGCATTCTGTATGTTTTGCTGTTGACCAATGGCTTTCGTGGGTAAACCAGACCGAAGACCATTACAGTAGACAAGCCTGCTTGTAATAAAAGCATGGATGAGTCTCTCTATCAGCCTGAGAGAGAAACGGCCGCACCTTGGCAATGTTCCTCAGGTGGTAAAAAGCTATTTTGGTCACATTCCTAATGTGTGATTGGAAATTTAGTTCCGAATCTAAAACAACACATAGGTTTTTTACCTGGTGTTTTATCTTTATTGTCTGTGAATTCAAATGTGCGTCCATATTCTCTCTCTGTGCTTTGGCTCCAACAATAAGTACCTCGGTCTTGATTTAGCTGGAGGAAGTTGCGAGCCATCCAAGTATATAAATCACTAATACAGTTTAATCATTTATCAGTGGAGCTAAAATCCTCTGGTACCTTGTCACGTCCAACTGTAACCTCCATGCACGTACACACGGATGCACACACACACACACACCTCTGTCAGTCCACTGTAGTGTACTGTATTAAGTTGTGTCTATGCTCAGGTAGCCATTTTTCCCCCACAAACCTGCTTATTGTCTGCGGGAGGCCTCTACAGACGGCAGCTCAAAACCCAATTCTTTGTTTACTTTCATGATTTGTTGAACAGCCTTCCTGCTATGCCCTACACAATGTCAGACCGTGTCAAAAGGAACGAACGTGGACGAAAATGGTCTTGAGTGGCAAGCGAGGAAATGAGAGAGTGTATCCCCATGATCCCCGAAGAGAAAGAGTGAGTGAGGGAGGGAGTCGGACCCTTCAGCGGCATGCAGGCTAAGCTGTCAGAGGTGCGAAAGGCGAAGCCGTTCTCTCAGGTTTGGCCGACCAGTCAGAACTGTCAGAGCCATCACTTTCCATCAGCAGTGGGATCGTTCATAGACCTGCAGCTCTAAAATATGTGTGTTAAAAACACATTCCACTGTCTTCTCTTCTGTTTCTCTCCCAACGGTATTGAAATGTTACGCCACAAGCATTTCGCTACACCCGCAATAACATCTGCTAAATATGTGTATGTGACCAATACGATTGGATTTGAAGGTTGGAGTAGCAGTTAATTCATTCATCTGAGTTTTTTTTTATAAAGGATTTCAGATTTGTTTGTTGGTATTTATTATCTCAGGAAAAAAATCCATATATGTACAGTATATAGAGGGATCACTGCACGTGACATTTCATTGTGTGCAACAGTACTTATGTATGACTCAATAGTATATCAGGCTGAACTGAAATTCCAAAGACTGGCTGCTAGATCTCTCAACTCATGAAGAGAAAGATAAAGGACGTCTTTATTTAAAGAGTCGCTGGTGGGGTTCATGAGGTGCATCCCGTATAGTACAGCACACGCTCCTCCCTCCCGGTGACTCAAAATGAAAGCCTGGTGGCAAAAGAGAGAGAAGAACCCCCTAGACACACAATGGAACTGTTCCAAATGTTCCAATCCGGAATATCTTCAAGGACAATCAGCTAAATAGTTTACATTAAGAGGGGCTGTGTGAAATCGATTGCTGAAGGTGTTATCTGCGCTCGCAAAAATGGCTGGTAATTAGTCACGGCTAAAGGAGCATTAGTGAGAGAGCAAGATGGATTTAATCTTTAATATATTTTCGCTGCACTGCAGATACAGTAGCCTCATGAGTGTCTGTCTCTCCCTCTCTGCATGCTATATTCTGCTAGCTAGTCAGACCACTATCTTAAGGCATACCTAGCTAGACTTCTCCAACACTGGCGCTAGGCCTGGGCCTGACTGAAGTCCTATAAGGACACTGTTAGCAGGTGTGCTTTTGGAGCAGCTTAGTCTCTGCCATTATTTGTTTGTGCCTAAACCTCAGCAATAAGGCACTTGAGTAAACCGCAGCTGTTGACTTTTGAGTTTGGACTTGTGCATTCAAAGGTAATCTGCAGGCAAACTGGCTGTGAGTGACCGATTCTGTCCAGATGTGTGTGTTTAGAGATTAAACTACTGCAGGGATTGATCATGTCAGCCAATCAGCTCTGCTTGTTCAAAAACAAAAGGCAAATCCTCCCATGAAAAACGACCGTGTGTTCTTTCAGTTGAGGCTCTTGAACCTAATGCCCCTTTCAAAGCTTTTCAAAGGCATCTTATCAACCAGCCACCACTGTTTAAATACTTGTATGTCTACGGCTTGTTTGATGGGCTCTGACAATGTGATTTCATGTGCTTTATTACAGAAGCTCAAACAGAAGAACCAACAGCTGAAGCAGATAATGGACCAGCTCAGAAACCTCATCTGGGAGATAAACTCCATGCTGGCTGTTAGGAGTTGAACGGCAAACACGGCGACACACACACACACAGGCGCACACACACAGGCGCACACACACACACACACACACACACACACACACACACACACACACACACACACACACACACACACACACACACACACACACACACACACACACACACACACACACACACACACACACACACACACACACACACACACACACACACACACACACACACACACACACACACACACCACAGACTGGAAGACATGGTTGTTAACTGGATATCTGACAGGGTCCCTTTGAGGCTGATGTTGACGCTGCACTTTAGAAATGCAGGCTTTTGCAATATACCACCCTCAGTCCCAGAAAAAGGAGGGGGAAGAAAGCAAAGAAGAACAAAGAGAAGTTGTGCGATGGAGAAATGCTGATATACACTCACCGTACAGTTTATTAGGTACACCCATTTAGTAACAGGTCGGACCCTCCTTTGCCTCCAGAACAGCCTGAATTCTTTGGCGTATTCTACAAGTTGTCGGGAAACGTTCCACAGGGATGTTGGTACATGCTAACGCGATGGCATCATGCAGTTGCTGCTGATTGAATGGCGGTACATTCATTGTACATAATAAACTGCCCGATGAGTGTAGTTGTCGCTTACAATATGGTTATTAAGAGGACTTTCAGAGTTATAGTTTATTTAATATCCTAAGATTTTTGACAAATACTACATTTACCCATTTAGAGGAGTTTTGAAGTTCGATTTCCTTCAAGATGTGTTTATACATTCCTAAACCATTTGAACTAAAATGACATACAGGATGACATGTTTGTGGTGAAGAAGAGTACAGATCTGTGCAAAAATACCATAAAACTAATCATAAGGCACATTGTTGAAACCAAGTTTCAAATTAAATCACTGCTAGACTGAGGTTTCCAATTTTTCCCCCGCACATAGATCTTCTCTTTTGCACCATGAAAATGGTACAGTGTAGTGAAATGAAAGAGTTTTGTGTTTTGCTTCTGCTTTTCATGTGTGGTTGGCTGCTTGATGTAGAAGTGTCAATGCAGTATCCTCTGGACTTTATGATTATCACAATGTCTGGTTAACTAGGAGTTCTATGGCGCTATAAAACCTGCTGTGGTTTAGACCAACACGGTTTCTTTCTGTTCTATTTTCATATCTGTGGGGCTCACTGCTCACGAGAACAGCCTGATCAAGTAGGGACGTCCGTATGTGGTCTTTTTGGATTGTCCCCAGGCTTTAAACACTTTTTATTTTATTTTTTATTACAGGCAGAAACAGTGCCAGCCCAGCCAATACGAGACATAAGCAGCTGATTAGGGCGCTAGGGGCCCCCGACCCTTGGATTGAATCCCTGTGTTATGATACTGATGATTTAACGGGATAGATGGTTTGTTTACATAGCTGATGGTTTCGACGGTTGGGGCTCGATGGAATCGGTGAAGCTCCGCCTCAAGGGCAGAACTAACTTGACTGGTTGGATGAAAGCTCAGTGGGTGGAGTTTTCAGGGGGTAAATCCTGTTGCCATTTCAAATCCCGATTGCGACTTTTGTTTTCCAACCTTACCTGAAGTTCTTAACTAATGACATTTCTAATCCATTGACTTAAGTTTCTGACTGAACAGTTTTAAATATGTGAAAATACCAGAGCAGTGGATTGGGCAATGGGGTAGGGACCAGAAGGTCATAGGTTTGAATCTTTCCGATCAATGGCCTTTTCTCAAAGGTTTATTGTTGCCTTTCCCTAGCAGGGGATTCTCACCCTCAACACCCAAACCATCTTTTAACTCTTGCTAGCGGGGTTGGAGAATATTCTCTAATGTCTTCGATTGGGATTTCAATTTGATGGGTGAATCTCATTTGTTGCTCTCTGATTCCTATCTCCTTGCCTCCTCAAAATGCACTAGAGGTGAATATACAAGGGAAGGAACTGCAGATATTCAAGGAAATACAATGAGATTCACGCCGACCCGTTCCCAAAATATTGTTGTTCAAGTTAATATCGCAAACTTGCCAAATCAAAAATATAAAACGTATAATCAAGGAGATTTGATGAACAAAATAAATGAATAACCCAGTGTGCTAGTGCATGGTGCCTGCTACATCAGGGATGTGGCTTTGATGCCTATAAGAGACGCATAAATGCTTGGGCATAGCCAAAGGTTGATCACACAAATTAACCATGAATAGGCAAGGAGATCACAATTCAAAGGTTTAGGAGGCAAGTTTCAGGCAAAATAAAGGATTTTAATTATAAACAGTAATGACAAACTCTGCGTGGAAGAGCTCTCAGTGCAGGCCAGGTGCTGCCTATTTAAACCATAATTAGGACAGGTGACCTGTAGAGCAGGGGGTTCTGGGCCTTGTAGTCTTTACCATGATGGCCATCTTAAGGCAGACGCCCTGTGGATCCCAGATAGCATGGACCATCGGTGGAGGGGCTTGTCACATCACGTAAGTGTGTGGTAGTGCAACAACATGAGACAGCGGCTTTAAGCAATTAAAATAGTACTTTAATAAGAATGTTATACATGGTTACAGAGAATAGAAACTGTAAAAAGCATGACAAAAACTACTCGTCAGGAATATGGGGTAGGTAGCCCAGGTACTCTTCTTACAGTCACTCAATAAACCCATGTCACATTTTTTAGATGGCTGTCTAGACTAACTTGCTTAGCAATCTAAACATCATGGCCAAATTACCAACCAGGGAACGTGCCCAGGAGCCTTGACCTCCAGGAGGCCTCCATTGATTTTGTTAGTCACGCAGATGGCATAAGTCATGGTAAAATGTATAGAATTGCAGGAAATTAGCTCGTAAACGGCAAACTTTTCTATCAAACCCATGGCAAAACTGCACATTTTCCTCTCCACAGCCAAGAGGGTGGCACTAAAAAGTTGCCAACAAGGTTGTTTTGTTTTGCCCATAAGGCTAGGGACGGCCCTGGGCGGAAAGGAGGAGACTGGGGCCGACAACAGAGAAAGGGCCATCAGGTCTCGGATATTAATATCAATATCAGCTTCAGATACGATTCCGATAAATAATTTAGAAGCTGGTTTGGGTCGTATCCAAGTTGTGTTATGAGGTTATTGTCCACAGGGAGATGGTAGAGGACATAGTATGCATTCCAAATGGCACCCTGTTCCCGATATAGTGCACAACCCTTTTGGCCAGAGCCTATGGGTCTCCGGTCAAAAACAGTGCACTATGTAGGGAATATGGTGCCATTTGGGATGCTCTTCCACAAAGTAAAAATCAATCGCTGGATAGTGGATCATAATTTCTCTTGAATGGTATAATTCCAACCTGGTTATGGTTGAGGACAATGGTGAAGGACTATAATTGAATGGTACACAAGGAATACATTCTCATTCAGTTGAAAGTACAGTATATTGATTTGTCTGTTTATTGTAATAATGGGCCTCCTTGTTTCTGCACCATTCAAAACAAATCATTTGCCGACATTATTATGCTTACGTTAAACAGCAGGCTACACCTCGCATCAAAGCAATGAAGACACACTCACGCATCTATGATCAAATGTATTTTTTTTAATATAAATCAATTCTTACAAAATCTTCATTTTTCTATTTCATTTATTACCCCTATAAAATTAATTTGTTAATTACAAGGTAGGAGGGAGGAAGGCATCAGGACAGCTGGAAATTAAGTCATTAAAAATAGCTTGTCTGTTTGTGATACAGTTAAGTACTGATAAATAATTCCATAGAAAAAGTGGTCATGCAGGCGCGTTGTTGGTCGTCAACACAGTTTGGTATCCAACAGAGAACCGAGGTGTCGTGGATGAAACAGAGTGGTGATGAAACTCCAGTGTATGTCGAGATTACCGAGACCCCTATATGGTGCTCCTCTTCTGACTGACTAATGGTCAAAATGGCAGTGTGTGTGTTATCATGAGCTCACAAACCAACGTTTTATTTTAAAAAAAAGGCACAATCAAGGACAGTAACCATCCTGCACATCCAACCAACCACACTGATAGAGGCCATGCATTGTTAAACCATTAGAATGTCTGGTATCCGACGGCATCGTGGAAGGATATGTTTAACTGAGACATCTAGTGTTGTATTACAAAGTCATATGTCTATTTCATTCAACATTACCATTTTGAGTTGACTATATTTGTACCAGATATGGTCAGAGAGTTGCCAGTTTCCCCAGAAGCATCAACGAGTATGCAGACGTGGACAGTGACAAACATTACAGTGGATCTGAGAAGACACACATTACAGCAAACAAAAGAAAATCCTCGATCTGTTACAAGAGACCCAGCTACATATTGGTTTCCAAATAGTCTTTGGTTGCTTTTGCAATACAGTTCACAGAATCTAAATGCTCACAGCAAATCTAATTCTAGATTATTGGTAGCATCTCGTCTCCATGGCGATTCTGAATTAAATTACATGGAAACTGTATTTCTATAACGGTTGCAATTGCTCTACGTAGGGATGTTTTTATTTAGTGGAAATGAAAAAATATATATTGACAACAATGTGAAAAAAATAAATGTTCAACTTACAAAATCTGAATATTTTTGCTCATCAACTGTTCCCTCAGCCGAGAAATCCTGTTATTTTCCCCTGTCATTTCATACTATACACTGTCTGGCTTTGTTCACATATGAAAATAAATATACATGTTTATGTACAGAAATGAGTTAAGATCTTCTGAAATGTCTCTGGTTTCACCTATGAAGTCAATGTGCAAGGCTGGGGGACTTTCTCTTTTGAGATGATAACAACAAGTTCAGACAATCCTAAGAAGGCTTGACATGAATTCAAACAAAGATGGTTTACTGAACTTCAAACGGGGTCCAACGCTTTTCATAATCATTGAGATGCATGTCTACTGCCAAGAGATCCAAGGCTTGCTGTAAGTCAGCACCAAATACAACGTAAATCTCTCTTGGCCAATATCAAATCATACAAGTTCATTCCAAACTCCTTCTCCCAGAGTACATTTCCTGAAAGAAAATACAAACGTATGCAAAAATGTAGTGAAAAAAACTATATGCTGACAATATACCAGCTACTAAATCTAATCTGTACTGTAGTATTACATGTTGATGATGATAATATCACATATGACATTGTGAGAACGTCAAGAGTAGATAGCCCAGGCCCACCGATGACAATATCAACTCATTGGCCATGTATAAACCTAGTGGACACTGACCTTCATTGATTGTATCCTGATATGAAAACAAAATCAAATGTGAAGGAGTCTATAACGACCTCAATAAGAAATGACGCAGATACAACGAAGGGGGGGGGGGGGGGGGGGGTGAAGAAAATGGATAGTTGAGCTTTGGCTCACAGCTGACACACTATTGTCCGGTTTCCCTGAGCCAGATCCAGAATCGTCCTGAACTAAAATTTACTTTCAATGGAACATCATTGAGAAAATGTTTTTTTTTGTCCAGGACTAGGTTTAATCTGTGTCTGGGAAACTGGCCCTTTAAATTCAGTCACCTTCACAATAAAAAGGTCACTACGCTCCTTCAAGTCTTCAGACATTCAAGTACCTGTTCGAGTGGACTGGCAGGGCTCTGGCGTGGTACAAAGGCAAAAGCCTCTTCACAATAGGATATACCTATACAGCCATGAACTTCCACATTTCTTGAAGCCATTTCCTTGAAATTGATCAAAACAATATACAGTTTTTTCCCCTATTCGACCACAATACACCTGTTACCAATGACTGGCAAAAGAAATTGTCAGGACAAATGTAGTTGAGCTGGGATGAGTTAGTATTGTGAGTACAACAACATCACAGGAAGACTTGGTGCAACAGAAATGATGAACTAAGACGGTAGTGAAAAACATTACAACGACAAGGCGAGGGGGAGCTGGTTGTCTTTTCTCTGTAAACCTGGAGCCAAAGGGTCAAGGTTGTGGGTCACAGCTTCCAGAGCAGAGTCAGACATGATGGGAAATATAGAGAGAGAATGTTTCATCAAGGGCTGCTCCCCAGGGAAACCCAACACTTCAAATGAAATGGCTTTCTCTAATTGAACACAAAACATATGTCCCCTGACGAATGGTCTAGGAGATGGCTATGTCTATCGAATGGCTTTGAGGCTTAAATTTCACCAACATCATTATGATGTGGTGAATCTAGGAAGAATAACAAATCCTAACAAATTACAGAGGGCATTTCAACTATATAGTATCTTCTACTGCTTTCGGTATCGATTTATGGAAAATATGTGCAATAAGCAATTTAAAAAGGCAGCACTAATGTGAATTTCGGGGACATGGCACAACAGACGCGTTTCACATTTACATTTGCAAATCTCTTAACACTGCTGTGGAAATGACGCAGGCAACTAAAGAATTGTTTAGGTTCTAAATTTAGCATGCACTCCTTCTGCCACGGTAGTGCTCGTAAGCAATAAAGGGGAAATAAATGGGTGAAAAGGGTTTGGTTTAGAAGGCAGTGTTCTGCTCCATTTCATCCAGAAATGTTCATTTTGCTCATTCCGACGGAGGGAAAGTACTCTGTTTGGGCTTATGGTTGGATGAGCTTACTTTTAGCCTCTGTACACACACTGGAACTGAACTTTTGAGGAGAAAACAAAAAACATGAGAAGAAAAGTAACACTGCTTTTGAGAGTTCTGAAGGGGAAAAAAAGGCTTATCATTGCGGTAAATCTGACAGAAATAATAATCAAACTATCAGAAATTCAAGGAATGAGCATAGAGTTCATGTTTACGTGGGTTTTGTGACTGCCGCATTGCAATACGAGTGGCACCATTTGAAAACGGCGGCTTTTAAACTGTCCTTCCAGTAAAAGAATAACAAAACTCTACTTTCTCGACCTTGACCGCCAAATGCTGAATTTGATTAAATCACGGAACAGTTCTTAGGACGATAAGACACCCAACGCTTCAAACCCCAATGAACACATGGGAGGGAAGTGTGGATCGAAAAATAAGGAAAGAAATAGTTACAGGGTTACCCAGGGTCCAGAGCAGGGGCTGGTGGTGAGTGCGTCAGAGGTTCTGATGCAGACATAGGGAGGTCATGAAGGGGTCAAGTTGAGGTTAGGAAGGGTTGCATTGAGTCTAGGTTACCAGTCCGGGGCGGATCTGATCTGTGGTTGGGTTGTCATGTTGGACACCTCCCTTCCTCTACCATCCTGCACATGAGTCACAGGAAAGTCTCTCGTCATTCTCTCCTTTGTGGCATTCATACAAAAAAAATATGATATCTAAGAGTCTCATTGTCAGTAGTTTGTGTGTTTATGTGAACATACTATAGACCTGTATATCCTGTGTGTGTGTGTGCGTGCGTAGTTCTCCAGAGACCGCAATTCCACTTGTTTCACTTGTCAAGTCCTGTGGTCATTGGCAATGTGCTGAGTAGAAGACGGAGCTGTAGCGCCCCCCCCCCCTAGGATCCAAGTTGGCTGACTGTCCTACTGCCACTGTCATGGTCCTCCTACGGCTGCTCTCCAGCGAGCCTGTCTGTTACTACCGCTACCGCCTCCCCCGGCCTCTCCAGCAGGGGGCGCGCGTCCTGTCAGAGCCTCTCGATGTCCCTGTATTTTTTGCGCAGGATGGAGACCTGGTCCTTGAACAGCACCGGGTCCAGCCTCATTTGGGAGTGGACCAGGGGCATGCCGCCAAACCAGCTGGCGAACTTGTTCATGCACGTCTGCCGCTGGGCGAAGTGGTCCGGGTCAGCCCAGCGTGACGCCCGCGACGACTGCACGGCGGGAGGAGCAAGAAAGACAAAAGGCAAAGATAAGTTATTGTTTGATCATAGCAGCACGTCATGACACTAAATCATATCAGGGTTTCTCAAAACGCTGGGTGGGGTCTAGTGCTGGGCGATATGACCAAAAATACATAGTGATAAACTGACCCATTTTTTGCTTTAATGATAAATCAAGCGAGAAATAAGAAGAATGAACTTCATAACCATCAAATTATTCTGCGAATCTGGGGCACAACTTTCACTGGGGAAGGGTGGAACCACACATTCTGAAATGGCATTTTTGTCCCTCCCAGTTTTATTATTGGAATGTGATACAAAACGAGGCCCCAGTGTGCTTTAGGACCATGCAGACGCCTCCGAGCGTTCGGGTAGGCTGTTTGGTGTATTTGGCCGACTGGATTTAGGACCCCACGGACACCCCCAGAGCGGGCTGACAGGCTGTGTGAAGGCAAAGCCTCTGGGAGGCTGGTTGGACCTGCACGAGAGAGTTGATTATAGTTCAGCAGCTACCTTACCAGCTACACCACCGAGTTCTAACAGGAAAAGAAACTGGCTACTCTTTAGTTGCGTGATGTAGCTGGCAAGGTAACTGCCGTTTAACATAAAAAAGGCAAGTATTGTAACTGACATGTAACGTTAGCTAATGTTTCATCCCCTCTCAAGTGAGGTGAATGAATAAGCTACGCTAGTGAGTAGCTACCCACAGCCAGGTCAGCTCTGAGCTCCTAGTTATCTGTCCGATAGCGATATGAGGTGGCTATTATTACTATCTAACAGCAGTTGTATGTATGGACATGTTTTGTAGCCTTTGTTGTGTTACGTTTCAGAAGTAAATTAACTTGGCAAGTTTTCGCCAGTTGATGTACCGTTAGAGAGAGCCAAAAGTTGGCTTACAGTAGCTATCAAGCTAGACCTGAATACAACGATGAAACCATCGGCCAAACAATTGAAGATTGATATTCTGAAGTTTTTTTCAGTGCAATGTGAGTTGTATTAGTCAGTATGTCAATGTAACGCTATTGATCTATCAGTTTCCCGAGCAAAATTCCCTACTTTTCACACTGACACAGTCATTAACAACTCTAACGTTACAGGTTTCACTGTCATGGTGCACAGTGGAGGTCTGTGCGGCTTTCTGTCCGACTCCCACCCGCTAACTTACCGCAAGAACTGGTCCCAACCACAATGTTATTTTAGGCGTATATGACGCAGCTCACTTGTCAGCCATGGCCCGAGCAATTTGGCACCCTATAGGCAATATCAAATTCGCAAAATTAATTTAAGAAATAGGTTCAATTACCAGAGATTCTCACATGGCCCTTCCATTGTATTACTGGGCTATATCAGCCAATATGCTCGATGTAGTTTGCAGAGAGCATTAGTTGGAGTGACTTGCACTTTCTCTTGAGCTATTTGTATAGCTTATCTTTAAGGAGTGGGAAGACAGAGAAATATGGGTGATCAATATTTAGCCATATTTCTACGCAATGTAGTAAAGTATAGACTAATCATAGGCCTATTTAGGAAGTACATTTCCGTGGAAAGACAACTATCCCGTGTTTCTCCGACCATGTATATGTAACGGAAGTGAAATGGCTAGCTAGTTAGCGGGTACGCGCTAGTAGCATTTCAATCAGTTACGTCACTTGCTCAGACTTAAGTAGTGTTGCCCCTTGCTCTGCAAGGGCCGCGGCTTTTGTGGAGCGATGGGTAGCGATGCTTCGTGGGCGACCGTTGTTGATGTGTGCAGAGGGTCCCTGGTTCGTGCCCGTGTCGGGGCGAGGGGACGACGTAAAGTTATACTGTTACATATACGGCTCTATTTAATTGAGGCCACACGCGCACCTGATCTGAGGCAGCGAGAATGATGACTGACACTTGCTACATTTTTAGGAGGCTGATTTGCAGGCAGAGACAAATAACTTGTTGAAAATAAAAAGGGCAACGCTGGCACATCGTCTATAACCTATGTGCGCGCGGTGCTTTTTCCTTTTCAAATCATGATTACATTTTTTTGTTTAATTACACTTCAACTCACGTTGGTTGAGCGCCCTCCACTTCTTTTCATTATCAATATTTATTTACAGACACTACACTACAGTCTAACCAGATTTAAGTTCATTTCATATTCAAGTTAACTGCCATGTGATTCTCTGCCCATGTAGGCAGCCTACTCTAGTTCAATGAGACCACACATACTGTACTAGGCACACGTGAACTCTCACGCCCAACTAGGAGAGGTAGGCTACTGAAGTTGAAGCAGCGAATTCTGAGTGTGTGAATAATGCAAAAAATGTGCTTTTAATACAATAGGTAGGCTAACGCATACAAAGCAGAAAGAGGGCCGTTTCCAAATAATCTGTGGACAACAAAAATATTTTCATCCCAAAGTCATCTGTCTGACTGCCAGCAGCATGAAAAATGCCAACCGCACCGCAATGATCTCTGTTGGGACCCGCACGTCCCGCAGACATCCCGTGGGAATTCTGCTCTCAAGTGCTTATTAGCAGGATCAGATGGTGACAGGGGTCCCAGCAGGGTCAGACAGCCAGGGAGGACCAGCCTACGGAGCTCAGGGGAATTTTGCAGTATATTTAGTGAATGATACAAAGTTCTATCTTGAATTGATGGGTAGACCTACAGTAGCTACAGGGCAACAGTTGAAGTTTAAAGCTACAGTCTGGGAATCATGGTCATTTCAATGATTGAACCGTTGATTCTATTCTTGGATAATATAATGTATACATGTACACCAAGGTAATTCTTTGTCGTGCCTCATTTTAGGAGGATCAGATGGTGACAGGGGTCTCAGCAGAATCAGGCAGCCAGGGAAGACTAGTCTGTGACAGAGGTGAGGTGAAGATACAACACTTTATTATCTCTGTCCAGCAAACACTGGACAAGCTGGATGCTATTTTAAGGCATTCTGACAAACCTCAAAAGTTGATTTCCAAACTGTATCAAAGGGTTGATAGTAGCTTTTCCCGATGACACAAAACATGTAAAACAAAAATGTGAGGAAGACCTGGGAGACGCTATTGATGATGGTGAATGGATACAGATGTGTTAGAATGGCCAGTCATGTTCATATAATCTCAGACATAAATGACTACAGTTGAAGACCATCCGTAGAACATACTATATGCCAGTGAAATGGAATATCATGCACAGGTGTAAATCACAAACGGGGACATATTTGCATATGTTGGGGTCTTGTGAAGGCTGGCTGAATTCTAGCAAAGAGTATGTTCTTTTATCTAAGCATGTCTTCAGATTCTCCTTCTTCCTGTTTTTGTTTGCTTGGAAATGTTGATACTGGAGACATATCAGAAGAAACTTGTGTAACCAAGCATTTATAATGGCTAATAAATTCATTGCCATTATTTGGACGGTTGGTTATCCTCCCACAATGTATGGAAGAAATGAAAAGTTATGTACAGTATCACTAGATGTGTTTTACGATTAAGGGTATACTGTGCAACTTTCATAAGGTCTGGATGCCTTATGTGGAATGTTTCACGACAAAAGGGAGTCTGTACTGTAAACATGCCTACTTCAGGGGAGATTTAGGCAATCCCTAGCTGCTGGGCTGCACAGTCCTGGCCCTTGGGGATCTGCTGTACTGTTGTCACTCTGGCCTTTGCCTAACACACCTGAAAGCAATAATGAATGTTTCACTAAGATCCTAAAGCTGAGTGGGGTGTGTTGGGTTGGAGCGCTGCAGGGCCGTGGACCCCTAGGGACAGAACGGGGTGACCCAGCTATATTGTGTGCAAGTAAAGAGCTCTACAGTACTATTAGGCCTGTGATGTGAATTATATGGAGGGTGTACTGTTTCTGTGTGTTAATGTGTAGGTGTAATAATGAATGTTTCATGTGTGTTTTCATGTGTGTATGTGTGTTTTCAAATAACTCTGCTGGGTGATTTAAAAAGTCATAGTCAATCGATCAATAGTATAATAACACTTCGCATTTTTTTTTTTTAAATCCACAATATGTAGAATCTATGAGAATAGAAAGGTTCAGAACTTTTGTGAAACATCACAGCACAGTTGAAAAAATATATGGCAAATAGAAATCCAATATGGATGGTGTTAAGAGATAGATGGGAGGGGTTGACTGACGCTGAAGGATGGGACTAAAAACAAACAAAAGATAACTAAGCTAGAAGTAGAAGCCTAAGTGTTATTGTCCATTAGTTTACTCCAATTAGGGTTAGGGGAAAATATATACACACTACCGCTTAAAAGTTTGTGGTCACCTAGAAATGTCCTTGTTTTTGAAAGAAAAGCACATTTTTTGCTCATTAAAAATAGCATCAAATTGATCAGAAATACAGTGTAGACATTGTTAATGTTTTAAATGACTATTGTAGCTGGAAATGGCAGATTTTTTAAATGGAATATCTACATAGGCGTACAGAGGCCCATTATCAGCAACCATCACTCCTGTGTTCCAATGGCACATTGTGTTAGCTAATCCAAGTTTATAATTTTAGAAGGCTTATTGATCATTAGAAAACCCCATTGCTCTGTTAGCACAGCTGCAAACTGTTGTTCTGATTAAAGAAGCAATAAAACTGGCCTCCTTTAGACAAGTTGAGTATCTGGAGCATCAGCATTTGTGGGTTCGATAACAGGCCAGAAACAAAGACCTTTCTTCTGAAACTCATCAGTCTATTCTTGTTCTGAGAAATGAAAGATATTCAATGCGAGAAATTGCCAAGAAACTGAAGATCTCGTACAACGCTGAGTACTACTCCCTTAACAGAACAGCGCAAACTGGCTCTAACCAGAATAGAAAGAGGGAGGCCCCAGTGCACAACTGAGCAAGAGTACTATTTAATGAAGCTGCCAGTTCAGGACTTGAGGCGTCTGTTTCTCAAACTAGACACTCTAATGTACTTGTCCTCTTGCTTGGTTGTGCACCAGGGCCTCCCACTCCTCTTTCCATTCTGGTTAGAGCCAGTTTGCACTGTTCTGTTACATCTATGACGTTAAAATGCCTATTTACTCTGTTACATCTGACTGTTCCATCAGCCCAGCCAGGCAATTTATAAACTTGATCTCCACTAGACATTATCTTACATTTCTTTTAGACCAACATTTAGTTTTCAATAGCGGAGATTTGTATAAAGCTTGCGGTCTGTCTCTGACATTTTCAACATTGTTTCAATATTCAAATGCGGTCCCATAGTAATGAACGTGTTGGGAGTCGGGACGAGACAGACAGGCAGAAATTCTCAGCCATTCAAAATCATGAATCAGCTGGCATCATTTTTATGGCTATATACAAATAAATTATTGGGTCTCTGGCAACCGAACCGATAGAACGAACGACCAGCCGGCTTGAGAAGCAACCCTAGATGTGTGTCAGGACTATATCTTGTGGAAGGATGAAATAAACTCAGCAAAAAAAGAAACATCCCTTTTTTAGGACCCTGTCTTTCAAAGATAATTCGTAAAAAATCTAAATAACTTCACAGATCTTCATTGTAAAGGGTTTAAACACTGTTTCCCATGCTTGTTCAATGAACCATAAACAATTAATGAACATGCACCTGTGGAACGGTCGTTAAGACACTAACAGCTTACAGACGGTAGGCAATTAAGGTCACAGTTATGAAAACTTAGGACACTAAAAAGGCCTTTCTACTGACTGAAAAACACCAAAAGAAAGATGCCCAGGGTCCCTGCTCATCTGTGTGAACGTGCCTTAGGCATGCTGGAAGGAGGCATGAGGACTGCAGATGTGGCCAGGGCAATAAATTGCAATGTCTGTAATGTGAGACGCCTAAGACAGCGCTACAGGGAGACAGGACTGATCACGTGTAACACCTGCACAGGATCGGTACATCCGGACATCACATCTGCGGGACAGGTACAGGATGGCAACAACAACTGCCCGAGTTACACCAGGAACGCACAATCCCTCCATCAGTGCTTAGACTGTCCGCAATAGGCTGAGAGAGGCTGCACTGAGGGCTTGCAGGCCTGTTGTAAGGCAGGTCCTCACCAGACATCACCGACAACAACGTCACCTATGGGCACAAACCCACTGTCGCTGGACCAGACAGGACTGGCAAAAGTGTTCTTCACTGACAAGTCGTGGTTTTTGTCTCGCCAGGGATGATGGTCGGATTCGCGTTTATCGTCTAAGGAATGAGCGTTACACCGAGGCCTGTACTCTGGAGCGGGATCGATTTGGAGGTGGAGGGTCCGTCATGGTCTGGGGCGGTGTGTCACAGCATCATCAGACTGAGCTTGTTGTCATTGCAGGCAATCTCAACGCTGTGCGTTAGAGGGAAGACATCCTCCTCCCTGATGTGGTACCCTTCCTGCAGGCTCATCCTGACATGACCCTCCAGCATGACAATGCCACCAGCCATACTGCTCATTCTGTGCGTGATATCCTGCAAAACAGGAATGTCAGTGTTCTGCCATGGCCAGCAAAGAGTCCGGATCTCAATCCCATTGGGGCACATCTGGGACCTGTTGGATCGGAGGGTGAGGGCTAGGGCCATTACCCACAGAAATATCCGGGAACTTGCAGGTGCCTTGGTGGAAGAGTGGGGTAACATCTCACAGCAAGAACTGGCAAATCTGGTGCAGTCCATGAGGAGGGGATACACTGCAGTACTTAATGCAGCTGGTGGCCACACCAGATACTGACTGTTACTTTTGATTTTGACCCCCCCCCCCTTTGTTCAGGGACACATTATTCAATTTAATTTAGTCATGTCTGTGGAACTTGTTCAGTTTATGTCTCAGTTGTTGAATCCTGTTATGTTCATAAAAATATTTACACATTTTAAGTTTGCTGAAAATAAACGCAATTGATAGTGAGAGGACGTTTCTTTTTTTGCTGAGTTTAGTATGAATACATTCATCAAAGTAACATTTTTTTTATCAAAATATGTCAATCATTATTTGAATATGTTGGTAACCTGTTGTATAAAAGTGACACGTGGCAATATATCCTCCAAACACCGGCTTCGAGGGCATTATCACTTAAATAATCCACGCTCTAGACTGCCTTTCAAGCCAATCAGAAATGAGTATTCAACAATGCCATGCTATAACTGAGCAATAAGGCCCGAGGGGTAAATGTGGTAAATGGCCAGTATACCACACAGTGGAGTGTCTGGATACAGCCCTTAGCTGTGGTATATTGGTCATGGACAGCAAACCCCTGAGGTGCCTTATTGCTATTATAAACTGGTTACCAACGTAATTAGAGCAGTAAAAAGAAAATGTCTCATACTCGTGGTATATGATCTGACATACCATTCTGGGCTCGAACCATCCATTTTATAATTAAGCAATAAAGAATGAGGGGGTGTGGTATATGGCCAATATACCACTGCTAAGGGCTGTTTTTAGGCATGATGCAAGCAAGTTTTCTGAGCTTGGAATATTGAAAGCTGTGGTATATTAGACCATATGACAAAAACATTTAATTACATCTAATGTTATTGGTAACAAGTTTATAATAGCAATAAGGCACCTTGGGGGTATATGGGCAATATACCAAGGCTTTCACCCAATCAGCATTCAGGGCTCGAAACACCAGGTTTATAATGGCTAGCAGTAAAAATAAATATTTTGTCATACCCGTGGTATATGGGGTGTGGTATATGGCCAATATACCACGACTAAGGGCTGTATCCAAGCACTGTGTGTTGTGTCGTGCCTAAGAACAGTCCTTAGCCGTGTTATATTGACCATACACCACATCCCCTTGGGCCTTATTGCTTAAATATACCATGGCTAAGGGCTGTTCTTACTCACAACGAGAAGCGGAGTGCCCGGATGCAGCCCGTAGCCATGTTATCTTGGTCATATACCGCAAACCCTTGAGATGCCGTATTGCTATTATAAACTGGTTACAAACATAAATAAAACAGTAAACTAGTATTTTTGCATCATACTCGTGGTATATTGTCAGATATAAACAGCTGAAATGCTGTTTCAGCATCCAGTACCCAAACTACCCAGTTTATAATGTCTTATTATACATACCTGTCCCATCATGGTCTCTTTGTACTGCTTCTTCTGGGTGACCTTGATGGGCGGCAGCTTGGTGACGGCTGACACCAGGAAGTTCATGAGGATGTCCTCACAGTTAGCCAGCTGGTCCACCATGCCCTTCAGGCTGGCAGGCAGGAAATTGGTGTACAGGAAGTGGTAATATCTGAGGAGGAAGAATAAGTTAGTGAACAGGAAGTGGTAATATTTGGAGAGGGAGAAGAAGAAGAGTTGAGAGGGAGATTTGGAGGTATTTGGAAAGACCTGGGACTCACTCAAGATTAGAGTTTGGATCGATTGATTGATTTGATTGAGTTAAAAGCTAATCAAGCAGTTCAATGTACGTTTTATAACAGTGCTGAAATGAGTCTTTGTTGAACAACTGAATGAAAAAGAATGTAATGAGGGTTGGGACAGGATCCACGATGCACCACTCAACATGACTGATGTACAGTATGTGGCCTCAGGCTACTTCCTACAGTAGTGTTCAGTGGAGGCTTATGTCACTTTCAATTGTGTTTGATACCTTTCCATTCCAGCCATTACAATAAGCCCGTCATCCGATTTCTTAATCCACCAGCCTCCACTGGTAGTCAGTGCTTGTCTTGGGCACGAGCTTACCAGAAAAGAGTACTGGCACCTCAAATGCTCTACTGCTTGAGTTCCTGCACCTGTTATAGAATATTAGCTCAGAAAGTATTGTGAAGCTCCTGTACCTAAATATAAACAGTACCAGCACCCAAAATAAGTACCGGCACCTATTTCAGTCCAAGTCAAGCACTGCTGGTAGTGTAATACTGTTGAACAGGGTGAAGTTGCACCTATACACTGATCTTGGGTCAGTTTTCTGATCCTAGATCTGTACCTAGGGGAAACTTCACCCTGGAGCTTGTACTGTAGCCTCCTACTGCACCTGTGGTAGATGGCAGCTCCGGTCAGCACCATGGAGTAGTCGTTGGTCCACTTGGAAGTGTAGCCCCAGCGCTCCTTGTTGCTGTCCCAGAAGTGGCTCCGGGCCGGGTAGCCCACCAACCTCTCTGGGAAGCTCTGCCACACCGTGAAGGCAAAGTCCACCTGAGGAGGAAGACAAAACCGATAGCAGACACCATGGATTCCAGTCATTGCACTAGCGCTAGTTGGCAACTTCCTTCAAACCGCACGCAGACATTAAAATGGTATCCTCGAGTTCATCTGACTCTGGGGAAGTAGATAAAGGGCCTCATAGCCAAATTCCCAAAGTATCCGTTTAATACACATTTTATACACTCAATGAATGCACACTCTCCATTTATTTTTTTATTTAACTAGGCAAGTCAGTTAAAGAACAAATTATTATTTACAATGACGGCCTACCCCGGCCAAACCCTCCCCTAACCCGGACGATGCTGGGCCAATTGTGCGCCGCCCTATGGGACCATGCACAGAGCTTATAGACAGATACGCGCCCTCTCTCGAATGCCTCGTCGCACAAACTTATTACACAAACGTGTTTTCAAAAGCCCTCTGCAGTTGGCCGACCTCTCGCTGGTTGATCAAAGCATTTAAATAAATAAATCAGAGAAAACAGACAGGGTCAGCCTGGTTCCGGCAGCAGCCAGATCCCAAATAACACCTTCCTCCCAATAGAGCACACTATAGTGCACTATGTAGGGACCAGGGTGCCATTTGGGACACATGCAGCGCCTCCACCAGAAACGGAATTAAGAGTGTGTAATAACAGCCACAAAAAACAGCCTTTATGGGCTCCCACTCAAAACCTTGTCTCGGCAACATCTGTGTTCTCATGGTGTTATGCCAAACTGTGAGCCTGACTCAGCTCGAGGAATGAAGAGAAAAGGCACCCCAGGAAGCAGAAATTAAACCCTTATTAAAACAGTCACAACGGTGGTTTCCTCAATATGCAGGGGATCGCGACGTGATAAAAGATGCCAATTAAACAGAGAGATGGGGAGAGCAAGCAATGGAGAGAGAGTGAACATGAGAGAAGTGTAAGGGGTGGGAGGGATAGAGAAAGAGTATGAGAAATTGCTAGAGATAAAGAGGGCAAAATAAGAGAGACAGATGGATCCCTAAGTACTATATAAGAGAGGGGGGTAAGAGAAAGTTGCATGCAGGACAGTGAGGCAATGAAAGAGGTAGGTTTGGAACTCGCTATACTTTCACTCGCATTCTCCCCATTTCTGTACTCTCATAGGGACAGCCAGGCTTGGTCTCTGTCAGGCTTGTAGCGCTGCCTGGAGCGTGGAGAAGTGTCGCTCCCGCACTTTTTTCAATTTGAGAATACACAAAGCTGGTGAAACTATTTCTGGAAAATTGTATAAATTACACCGAACAAAAATATCAAATGCAACATGGAGCGCTAGTCCCATGTTTCATGACCTGAAATAAAAGATCCCAGGCATTTTCCATAGGCACAAAACATTTATTACTCTCACATTTTGTGCACACATTTGTTTACATCCCTGTTTGGGAGCATTTCTCCTTTGCCAAGATAATCCATCCACCTGACAGGTGTGGCATATCAAGAAGCTGATTGAACAGCATGATCATTACACAGGTGCACCTTGTGCGGCGGACAATAAAAGGCCACTAAAATGTGCAGCTTTGTCACACAACACAAGGCCACAGATGTCTCAAGTTGAGGGAGCGTGCAATTATACTGACTACAGGAATGTCCACCAGAGCTGTTGCCAGATAATTTAATGTTAATTTCTCTACCATAAACCACCTCAAATGATGTTTTAAAGAATTTGGCAGTACATCCAACTAGCCTCTCAAATGCAGACCACATGTATGGCGTCGTGTAGGCGAGCGGTTTGCTGATGTCAACGTTATGAACAGAGTGCCTCATGGTGGCGGTGGGGTTATAGTATGGGCAGGCATAAGCTACGGAAAACTAACACAATTGCATTTTATCGATGACAATTTGAATGCACAGAAATACCGCGATGAGATCCTGAGGCCCATTGTGAGGCTCATTTTTTAAGGTATCTGTGACGAACAGATATGTATTCCCAGTCATGTGTAGGCTGTCATTGTAAATGAGAATTTGTTCTTAACTGACTTACCTAGTTAAATAAAAATAAAAAAGTGAAATCCATAGATTAGGGCCTAATGAATTTCTTTCAATTGACTGATTTCCTTATATGAACTGTAACTCAGTAAAATATTTTTAATTGTTGCATGTTGCATTTCTTTATTTTTTTCCCAGTGTATATTTAGATTAGCACAATATAATGACAAACCAAATTAAAATGTATAACAGCCTAGAGATATATAATTTGTGGTTTCTTCCCAGTCTTCTCTCAGGCGGTGGCGAGAATGATGAAGAACTATGTGTGTGTACTGCGGAGGCCAGTCAGAGGCTTGACCACTTTGGCCAATCAGCACGTTGGAAAACATATATATATATTTTTTTAAATCACTGTGTCTGCCTTGACATTCATAAAACTCCACGGAACCCCTCGCCCAGTGGAACCCAGAACGATATATGACCACATGGTTCCGGCGACACCGCTCTGCGCCGAGGACACCCAAATCATAGTGGACACAGCAAATCCCATGGAGCCGGACCCTCTCTGGAAGTTTTTGTAGCCCTGCTTGGGATATATTTAGCCTACATTGGCTATTGGTTGAGACGCAGGGCTCGATCTAGCTTGGTATGTCAGGGTGGTGATAGTTCACCTGTTTTATTTTATTCTATAATAGGGTATATTGTAACCATGTGTTCAAGCTAATCAAATCAAAGTTTATGATACAGCAGGCAAGCTAGACAAACTGAAATGCCTACTCGCAAAAAAAGCTCCCCTCTCAAACAGTGCAATGATATTCAGCTATATGTATTTACATTAGGCTATAGTCAAAAAATAGCTATACCAAGCAGTCGTAGGCCTATTAGGCTATAGGCCTAATGAAAATGGTTGTTTTTTTGTTCCTGAACTGGCCAAATGGCAGAGCTATCCTTCAGCACCACAAGTTATTAAAGGTTAAAAAGTTGGTTCAACTTCAACATCACAGTGCAATCCTGGCGCTGTCCTTTCAGCACCACGAAGGATGCTCCAATCGCTTAAAATGACATATCGTCCAGATCTGTTGCCTACGCCTAATAGTCCTACGCATCACTTATTGTTATTATTATAATAATAATTAGTGATGCACCGATATGACATTTTTGGCCTATACCCGATATTTTCCTTGCCAAAAAAAAGATACCGATAACCAATATAAAAAAATGTTACGGCCTTTTAAGCATTCTAGTACAATTAAATAGTTAAACACACACACATGGATGCGGTGGTCTAAGGACTGCATCTCAGTGCAAGAGGCGCCACTACAGCCCCTGGTTCGAATCCAGGTGTATCACATCCGGCCGTGATTGGGAGTCCCATAGGGCGGCGCACAATTGGCCCAGCGCCGTCCGGGTTTGGCCGGGGTAGGACGTCATTGTAAATAACAATTTGTTCTTAACTGACTTGCCTATTTAAATAAAGGTTGCACGCACGCACGCACACACCAAAAAGTTATTTTGTTGGCATTTACGTATGTCCCCATTACCAGTAAAACATAATCAAAACCTATTTCTTTCACTTACTTGCTGTGCTGTTTCGTTGTTCACTTGTTCAGTCACTTCATTCTCAACCAGGATTTCTATGGAACACCGTTTGGGTCTTTACGTGTCAAAAAATATACTATTTGGTAGGCCTCCCGGGTGGCGCAGTGGTCTGGGGCACTGCATCGCAGTGCTAACTGCGCCACCAGAGTCTCTGGGTTCGCCCCCAGGCTCTGTCGCAGCCGGCCGCGACCGGGAGGTCCGTGGGGCGACGCACAATTGGGCTAGCGTCGTCCGGGTTAGGGAGGGTTTGGCCGGTAGGGATTTCCTTGTCTCATCGCGCTCCAGCGACTCCTGTGGCGGGCTGGGCGCAGTGCGCACTAACCAAGGGGGCCAGATGCACGGTGTTTCCTCCGACACATTGGTGCGGCTGGCTTCCGGGTTGGAGGCGCGCTGTGTTAAAGAAGCAGTGCAGCTTGGTTGGGTTGTGCCTCGGAGGACGCATGGCTTTCGACCTTCGTCTCTCCCGAGCCCGTACGGCAGTTGTAGCGATGAGACAAGATAGTAATTACTAGCGATTGGATACCACGAAAATTGGGGAGAAAAGGGGATAAAAAAAATAAAAAAAACTATTTGATGTGTCAATTAAGCTTGTTGACCAATCAGGACCTGAATATGACTGCAGGTCACATAATTTAACGTAGTTATTATACATTGATTACACTATCACTTGTATTTCATATGTCACATATGTTTGCTATGATACTGGTAAAGTTGTCTCGCGCACCTACGGTGCTGGTCATAACAAAAGCTAGCTAGCTCATGGATGCAAACAATGTTCTTCCCCAAAAACATAGCAGAACGACAATCTGGTTCAGTAGCTATAATTAGCTAGCTAACTATATAGCTGGGTATCATCATCTAAAATAACCCTAATTTATAAGACAGTTCTTATTTGATTAATGGTGGTCGGACCTATCTATGTGAAGCTAGCCACAATAAGGATTAGCCACAACAGTGGACTTTATGGTTAGCCTTCAAAATAAAAGTATGGCATAATTCTACTATTTGTATTCATTTGCATCACTGTCAATGACATACTTTTATTATGAAGACAAACCTCAAATTCCACCATTGTGCCTAATCCTTATGGTTGCTAGCTTCACAACACAACCCTGTCGAGCCTCACTAGCCAGATGAAGCTAGCTGGCTGCTTATAACGTTAGCTTTGGGCAACAGGGTTAAGTAGCTGGCTAGCTATTTATTTTCATGAACTGAAGTTCAATTTCAATAGGCGAACATCAAGTGGCAACCTAGCTAATACTTACTCACAAGGATTCCTAAATCATTGCTAAGAATAATGAAAATTACTGAAGTTTCTACAGCTAAAGCTAGCTACCCCAGAAGTTGCAGTCGAACAAATGATGCTTTATTACCAATGCGGTATTGAAAACACATCGTTCGTGGCCGGTGTTTGCAGACTTTTGTACAGCTTTGACAGTGCTACTGTATCTTTTTTGACACGCAAAGACCCAAACGGCGTTCCATAGTATGTATGTCGTCAAGCTAATAGCAGTGACTCTATTACTGTGTAACTCCAGTAGGGCAACATCTGAAAAATAGCGCACTTGGTAGTGTGTACCGGCGCTCGACCAGTCGGCGAAAGCCAACATCACCCACGACAGAACGGTTGATTGTCAAGGGCAATGAATTCCATTATCTTGGCTTTAATGGATTTTGCCTTTGAGTTGTCTCGCTGAAATTTTCTTACTCTTTCAAATTACTGCTCGACTTGTTGACTGCTCAATCCATACAGCAGACATTGTGGGCTAGGTTAAGAATGCTGTGTTGCACAAAATTTGACGTGGCGTCATTACGTCATGTGCATACCTATATAATGTAGGCGCGTCAGCTTTGACATTGGTTTTGCACATCGGCGTTAAACCAGACATTGGCCGGGATTTCACCAATGGTGATTTTAAACCAGAGTTAAATGTCTGTGATGGAAAACTGAGGATGGATCGACATTGTAATTACTCCACAACACTAACATGTGTTAGTGTGAAAAGAAGGAAGCCTGTACAGAATAAAAACAATCCAAAACGTGCAGCCTGTTTGCAACAACATGCTGACCAAACCGCATGTCCGCGTGCGCCATCGCGCACAAGTTGATTTTGTTCACCCACACCAGAAGCGATCAGAACACGCAGGTTGAAATATCAAAACAAACTCTGAACCAATTATATTAAGTTGGGAACAGGTCAAAAAGCATTAAACATTTTTGGCAATTTAGCTAGCTTGCTGTTGCTAGATAATTTGTCCTGGTATATAAACATTGGGTTGTTATTTTACCTGAAATGCACAAGGTCCTCTACTCCGACAATTAATCCACAGATAAAACGGTAACCCGAATTCGTTTCTCATCATCTCTCCTCCTTCCTTCAGGCTTCTTTTTCTTCTTTGGACTTTATATGGGCGTTGGCAACCAACTTTACAGCATTACTACAACCTACCGGGGTGTGGACCTAAATTAATCTTTCAATCACCCACGTGGGTATATGCTCCTAAAAACCAATGAGGAGATGGGAGAGGCCAGACTTGGAGCACGTTGAGCGTCACAAATAGAAACAATTTCTATTTTAGCGCCTGGCGTGCGAGCAGTGTGGGTGCAATGATTGAACAACATTTAACATGTGTACATTTATTTTGCCGCATGTAAGGCACAAAAGTAATTGTAAAAGTAAAATGTGGCAATGAAATCAACTTTTTGTCCTAACTACAAAGCATTATGTTTGGGGCAAAACAACTAGAGGCGAAAGAGCACCTATTTACACCTATTTAGGCGAGGTGCTGGCTAGCGGAGTTGAACACTTAAAAAAATAAAAGGAGAGCCGCACACTCTAGGAGCTCAGATGCAAAAATATTTTATGTCCATCGTTTCGACAGACAAGCTGTCTTCATCAGGGTATGACGACTAACACTGCAGGGTGACTCGTTTGTATATAGTGTCAAAAGACAGACACAGGTGTCTGTAATCATGGTCGGGTGTGGCCTGATATCATTGGTTAATTCTCATATATTAAAATAGCATACAAAAAACATAAATGGATAGCGTACGATCATAGATACAATTTGGCTACATGAGCATACAAACATTTACAATAGCAAAATCACAATAATGGCTTCCGATCAAAGTCTACGTTGAGAACGAAGGGAGCAAGGGTCTTTAAATTAAAGATCCAGGCAGCCTCTCGTTTTAACAATAAATTGTCGAGGTCACCTCCTCTCCTAGGGAGGGTGACATGTGCGATGCCAATATAACGTAGAGACGAAATTGAGTGGTTTGCTTCCAAAAAGTGGGCCGCAACTGGGTAAGTCGAGTTTTTGCACCTAATGGTGCTACAATGCTCTGAGATTCGTACTTTTAATACGCTCTTTGTTTTACCCATATAATTTTTACCACAAGGACAAGTTATAAGATAAATAACTGCCTTAGTGGAGCATGTGATAACACCTATGATTGGGATCCGTTTCCCTGTTTGGGGGTGTTTGAAGGATCTACATTTATAAGTGCCATTGCATTGAGCACAGCCATTACACGTGTAGTTTCCATCCAGTAGGGCTGCAAATACATGATGGGCAGGGATATCTTGGGGTGGTAAATCAGAGTTTACAAATTGATCTCTAAGATTTCTTCCCCGCGAGAATACGACCAAGGGAAGGTCCGAAAACACATTACCGATACTATCATCGGATCTTAGAATGTGCCAATGTTTGTGAACAATTCCCTTAATTTGTTCAGAGCACTTTGAATAGCGGGTATCGGGAACGCATAAAATGCTTCTTTTTGCGAGACTGACCTTGAAAAAGGTCATGTCTCGTTTTGTTTAGAATTTTCTCAATGGCAGTATTAATCGGACCATTTTTGTACCACCACTGAGTACTACTCTTCATATTTTCAAGCATGGTGTGGTTGCATCATGTTATGGTTATGTTTGTCATCGGCAAAGACTAGGCAGTTTTTTTAGGATAAAAAGAAACAGAATAGAGCTAAGCACAGGCAAAATCCGAGAGGAAAACCTGGTTCAGTCTGCTTTCCAACAGACACTGGGAGACAAATTCACCTTTCAGCAGGACAATAACCTAAAATACAAGGCAAAATATACACTGGAGTTGCTTACCAAGACGACATTGAATGTTCCTGAGTGGCCTAGTTACAGTTTTGGCTTGAAAATGTATGGCAAGACTTGAAAATGGCTGTCTAGCAATGATCAACAACCAATGAAAAAGCTTGAAGAAATTTTAAAAGAATGATCAAATATTCTACAATAAATTTGAAATAATCTTAGACTTACCCAGCAAGACTCACACATGTAATCGCTGCCAAAGGTGATTCTAACATGTATTGACTCAAGGGATTGAATAATTATATTTATATGTTGTTTTTTAAGTTAGAATTTTTCTTCCACTGAGTATTTTGTGTAGATCGTAAAAATAAAAATGTAATCAATTTCAATCCCACTTTGTAAAAACAAAATGTGGAAAAAGTCAAGGGGTGTGAATACTTTCTAAAAGGCACTGTAGCCTACAAGGCAGGCTAACAGTTTGTTAACGCCATCTGTTCTAATTCGCTCACGAAACAGTAATTCTAGAAGATCAAAATCCATATGCCAATGAAACTGATTGAGATCAATCAAATGACTGGCATGGAGATGCAGTTTGGACGTTTCACCGGTAAAACGTGAAGAATTTGCATTAACGACAAACAGTAAATGGCCTATTTTGAAAAGATGTAGCCTAAGCCTAACTTGGTCTTTGAGGCTATTGAAACATAGAAAATGTTCTTTAGACAATATGTGTGGGCATAGGCAGACATTGCAATTGGAGGATGCATTTTATACATATTCTATTCTATATTTAATTGGCTTCATCTGTCGGTACAAACTTTGAGGAAATGATGTTGTCATAAAAAAATAAAATGCGCTCCCTCACTAAAATAGCACTACACCACTGGTCCCTGTGCTGACACAGCACCACACAAAGCACCGAGGGCCCTGGAGTAATGCCAACACTGACATCATCATTATCCCCCCCATCAGCAGAACAGAGCAGAGCAGAGGCCACAGCAGCCTGGTGTGCCACTACACTGACAGGGAGGGAGGGAGGGAAGGAAGAGAGGGGGAGGGAGGGTAGCGAGAAAGAGAGAGACAAAGAGGGTTGAGAGATGATAATAGAGATAGGAGGAAAGAGACAGAGAAGGCGAGAGAATGGGGGAAGGGGGAAAGCTACATGGGGAGAGAGAGAGAGTGGCCATTAAAAAACAAACAGCATGAGGTGGAGTGAGGTGAGAAAAGCAAGGAGTTAAAGGGTAGAGGAAAAGCAGGGGAGCGCACCAGAGCTCTGGAGAGAAAGTAGTCCCCCATTCCAACACAGTAGTATCCTTAGTGATGTGTGGAGGAACACTAACCTCTGTGGTTGAGAGTACAGTGTCCTCATCCAGGCTGAGCACGGCGTCGGTGACAATGGTCTCGTAGGGCAGGAAGCGACTGCTCATCACCTGCATGGGGAGACAAGAGAGTACACAGGGTCAGTACACTGTCCTCTGTAGCTCAGTTGGTAGATCATGGCGGTTGGCGGTTGCAATGATAGTGGGCTCGATTCCCGGGACCACCCGTACGTAAAATGTATGCACGCATGACTAAGTTGCTTTGAATAAAAGCATCTGCTAAATGGCATATTATTATATACTGAACAAAGATCGAAACGCAACCATTTCAACGATTTTACTGAGTTACAGTTCATATAAGGAAATCAGTCAATTGAAATAATTCCTTAGGCCCTAATCTATGGATGTCACACAACTGAGCACAGGTGCAGCCATGGGTGGGCCTGGGAGGGCATAAGCCCACCCACTGGGGAGCCAGGCCCAGCCAATCAGAATGATTTTTTTCCCACAAAAGGGCTTTATTACAGAGAGAAATACTCCTCAGTTTCATCAGCTGTCCAGGTGGCTGGCCTCAGACGATCCCGCAGGTGAAGAAGCGATGTGGAGGTCCTGGGCTGGTGTGGTTACATGTGGTCTGAGCTTGTGAGGCCGGTTGGACGTACTGCCAAATTCACTAAAACAAGGTTGAAGGTGGCTTATGGTAGAGAAATGAACATTAAATTATCTGGAAACAGTTCTGGTGGACATTCCTGCAGTCAGCAAGCCAATTGCACACTCCCTCAAATCTTGAGACATCTGTGGCATTGTGTTGTGACAAAACTGCACATTTTAGAGTGAACTTTTATTGTCCCCAGTACACGGTCCACCTGTGTAATGATCACGCTGTTTAATCAGCTTCTTGATATGTCACACCTGTCAGGTGGATGGATTATCTTGGCAAACGAGACATGTTCACTAACAGTGTCACGTTGGCATAAATGATTCGGGAGACAGGCGCAGGAATGCGTAATAGTTTTTTTTTTATTAAGCCCAAATTACAGCGTTCCGTGTGAAGGCACGGGGACGAAGACCGAACAAACACGTAACAAAACACAGGGTAGAAACCCAAAACAAAAGAGTGAGGAGTACCTCGAATAAATAACACGTGCCGAATGATTATCACACGGGGCGAGACCCGTAATCATCTGCGCAATCCACAATGGCACGAAAGCCCGAAACACACAGCACAGGTACTCACACGCACCAACGGACATTATAACAATAATGGACCGCCCAATGGAAACCAAAGGGCACAAGTACTAATCAGTGGGAATAGGGGACAGGTGTGCGTAATGAAAGTTCGAGTGATCCGTGACAAACAGGGATGTAAACAAATTTGTGCAATTATTTTTTTTAGAGAAATAAGCTTTTTGTGCGTATGGAAAAATTCTGGGATATTTTATTTCAGCTCATAAAACACGGGACCAACACTTTACATGTTGCGTTTATATTTTTGTTCAGTATATATTACAACGGCACAGCACAAGGGTCTATACATAAAGCACTGAATAGATATGTCCCAATAGACATGAATGAATGGGTTCCTTTAAGTCTTCTACTCTCCTTTCGTGACCAGGTATGAATATGGTAAAAATATGGTGGAAACCTTACTATAGAATAGATTGGATTGAGATGCTTTGCTTGAATGTTGTGAAACCCTACAAAACACACACTAGCTGAAGTAGTCCTCGTCTTACACACGACACAATTTCCCCTTTCCTGATTGTGACAAACCCGTATTTTCAATTTCTATAATATATGACAGCTTTAAATATCTACAAAAGTATGTATAGTTAGTATAGTACGGGTAGCAGAGGTGGGGAGTGTGGAGAGCTACATTGGGTAGGTAAAATACCGTCTTAAATGATATGTATACAATACATACATACATTTACTGACTGAGCTGAAAGCCAAGGGTGGAGAAACACACACTCAAGTGCATGTATCATGTATATTCACTAGAAATCAAACACACCCCACACGTACACACAGCCTCACGCACTCATTCGGCCACAGAACCACACACATGCATGGGACACAGACACTTCACACACCCCCCCTCCTTTCAAACGCTCCGTATAACAGCCACACGCTTCCTTGTAACCTTTTATCTGGAGACAACACTCAGCTCTGAAGGTCGGGTCATTCCAGGAATCCCTGTTCTTTCAAAAAAGCTACTGCTTACATAAAGTCTATGTGTGTGTGTGTGTGTATGTATATATACTGCATAAAGCATTGGGTAGAGAGACTAGAGAACAGAGGATGATTAGTCAAAACAACACTTCGTACCCGCCGACCTCTGCCACAAAGTGCCCTAAACGGAACACATCTCGAATGACTCAGATTGCTGTGTAACTGTGTGGCCAAAGAAGTGCGACAAAAACAACTAACAAATAACACAAATGACTCCAAATGTCTACAATTCCCAGCCACGTTTTAGTCGCTCAGAGAGAGAGAGATTTGCACATCATAACAACACTATATACACATAATATGACATTTGCAATGCCTATTATTTTGGAACTTCTGTGAGTGTAATGTTTACTGTTCATTTTGTATTGCTCATTTCACTTTTGTTTATTATCTACTTCACTTGCATTGGCAATGGTAACATGTTTCCCATGCCAATAAAGCCCATGAATTGAGAGAGAGAGGGGGGGATAAGATGAGGATGCAATTTCTTTCCCCATCACAGATGGTTTTAACGTTAAAAGTGTGACATGTTTACCTGGGGGGAGGGGCTTGTACGCGCTAGGAATGTGAGCTCTTAGAGCAGGAATCAGCCTCCCACATTCCTCAGAGAGGGAGGAAGAAATAGGGGAAAAAAGAGAGAGGGAGGGAGAGAAAGAGTGAAAAGTATAGCGAGAGAGGGTAAAGAAAGACTGTGCGAGAGACACACCGAGACAGAGAGCGAGAGGCAACAAAATGTGTGGTGCAAACCACAATAACACTGTACCGCTGGGTCTCGACCCCCCCCCCCCCCCTCAAAGTAATGAGCAGTCTAACAGTGTAATTAATACATTTCATAATCATTTGGTTGTTTAGGAAGGCCTTGGATCGCAGAATACGATTGTTTTATTTATTTCAAATAACACAACAGCATTTTAAATAGTTTGTTACTGTAGGCTATGTAAAAACTAACCCCTCCCCCAAATTTTTTACAATTATAATTAGGTTTTGAATAAACCATTTCTGTGGAATGCCTTTGTTACAACTCTGAAACAAGTGTTGGAACACGGTAACAGCTTCTTTTTAGAACGATAACGAGAAGACGAAATATGCACCAACCACCAAGACCAGAGGTCAAATGATGAAAACGGTAGCCTAAACATCAGTATAAGCTACCAAGTGGCCTTGATAGTCACAATCAGCACAAAAAAAGGAATAATAACGTATACAAGTGTTGATATGACTGCAGTAAAAAAAATATATATTGTCAGCTCGTGCTTATGTTGTGTGCGTCTTCACGCAATGGCATCGGTTGGATTTCGTTTAGCTGTTACTCCTTGTCCCAACAGTTGACACAAATCTTCATAACATTCACTTGCTTGACACACTGACGTACTTTTGTTTGGTTGTAGTGCGTAGTAGTCGCCTGTTTCCTCATTGTGTTCCGTGGTCTTGTCATTCTTCAGCCCTGTTGTGGAGTACAACAGCTGAGCAGCCACCTTATTTTGTGCAGAGGGAGGGAGCTCCCGTCTCACTTTGTTCACGGTGCCGGCCAGACTAGTTTTCTTTGCAAGCGAGTCGCTCGCCAATGACAGTGAAGAAATAGTCCATGGTGACACTGCTCCCAATGCCAACGTAAGGTTCCACAAGACTCAAAACCACATCTTCTGACACTCGCTCACATGTGGATATTTTCCCAGATATTGAAAGACGTGCAGCATTTACAATAATGCACGCTCTCACTGTGCAGCCAACTCCAAAGTAGGTCAGAGTAGACTGATATGACCGCTTGGATTCAGTGGATTGATATAGGGTAGATACCATTTAAGATTATAATTAGAGTGGATCAATACAACAGAATGGCCCGCCCTGTTCTTCATTCACTATTGGTGATTACATAATTATGCATTGTTTGCTTCCCCTCGCTCATCAACTCACCCATTCTCCCCATCATACTTCATTTATTTAATCTGTTGTTATATGTGTGATATTAGTTTCGGTATAGTTTAGGTTCAGTTTCCAGGCAATGATCGTGGGATTATCAGTTAGGCACTGCACTTTCAATTTTCGGGAGAAGGAGCGGAGCAGGCCCTACTGCCGGGAGAAGGAGCGGAGCAGGCCCTACTGCCGGGAGAAGGAGCGGAGCAGGCCCTACTGTCGGGAGAAGGAGCGGAGTAGGCCCTACTGTCGGGAGAAGGAGCGGAGTAGGCCCTACTGTCGGGAGAAGGAGCGGAGTAGGCCCTACTGTCGGGAGAAGGAGCGGAGTAGGCCCTACTGTCGGGAGAAGGAGCGGAGTAGGCCCTACTGTCGGGAGAAGGAGCGGAGTAGGCCCTACTGTCGGGAGAAGGAGCGGAGTAGGCCCTACTGTCGGGAGAAGGAGCGGAGTAGGCCCTACTGTCGGGAGAAGGAGCGGAGTAGGCCCTACTGTCGGGAGAAGGAGCGGAGTAGGCCCTACTGTCGGGAGAAGGAGCGGAGTAGGCCCTACTGTCGGGAGAAGGAGCGGAGTAGGCCCTACTGTCGGGAGAAGGAGCGGAGTAGGCCCTACTGTCGGGAGAAGGAGCGGAGTAGGCCCTACTGTCGGGAGAAGGAGCGGAGTAGGCCCTACTGTCGGGAGAAGGAGCGGAGTAGGCCCTACTGTCGGGAGAAGGAGCGGAGTAGGCCCTACTGTCGGGAGAAGGAGCGGAGTAGGCCCTACTGTCGGGAGAAGGAGCGGAGTAGGCCCTACTGTCGGGAGAAGGAGCGGAGTAGGCCCTACTGTCGGGAGAAGGAGCGGAGTAGGCCCTACTGTCGGGAGAAGGAGCGGAGTAGGCCCTACTGTCGGGAGAAGGAGCGGAGTAGGCCCTACTGTCGGGAGAAGGAGCGGAGTAGGCCCTACTGTCGGGAGAAGGAGCGGAGTAGGCCCTACTGTCGGGAGAAGGAGCGGAGTAGGCCCTACTGTCGGGAGAAGGAGCGGAGTAGGCCCTACTGTCGGGAGAAGGAGCGGAGTAGGCCCTACTGTCGGGAGAAGGAGCGGAGTAGGCCCTACTGTCGGGAGAAGGAGCGGAGTAGGCCCTACTGTCGGGAGAAGGAGCGGAGTAGACCCTACTGTCGGGAGAAGGAGCGGAGTAGGCCCTACTGTCGGGAGAAGGAGCGGAGTAGGCCCTACTGTCGGGAGAAGGAGCGGAGTAGGCCCTACTGTCGGGAGAAGGAGCGGAGTAGGCCCTACTGTCCGGGAGAAGGAGCGGAGTAGGCCCTACTGTCGGGAGAAGGAGCGGAGTAGGCCCTACTGTCGGGAGAAGGAGCGGAGTAGGCCCTACTGTCGGGAGAAGGAGCGGAGTAGGCCCTACTGTCGGGAGAAGGAGCGGAGTAGGCCCTAATGTCGGGAGAAGGAGCGGAGTAGGCCCTACTGTCGGGAGAAGGAGCGGAGCAGGCCCTACTGTCGGGAGAAGGAGCGGAGCAGGCCCTACTGTTGAGAGAAGGAGCGGAGCAGGCCCTACTGTTGAGAGAAGGAGTGGAGCAGGCCCTACTGTCGGGAGAAGGAGCGGAGCAGGCCCTACTGTCGGGAGAAGGAGTGGAGCAGGCCCTACTGTAGAGAGAAGGAGTGGAGCAGGCCCTACTGTTGAGAGAAGGAGTGGAGCAGGCCCTACTGTTGAGAGAAGGAGCGGAGCAGGCCCTACTGTAGGGAGAAGGAGTGGAGCAGGCCCTACTGTAGGGAGAAGGAGTGGAGCAGGCCCTACTGTTGAGAGAAGGAGTGGAGCAGGCCCTACTGTCGAGAGAAGGAGGGGCAGCGGGGGAAAACCATAAAAAATGACATGACCTCCTAAAACTGGTTGTAACTCCAGTTCTGTTTGTGATATTAAGATTCTAACAACGATACTGTGTTATATAGACTTATTTAGGAAAGGTAAAGGACGGGGGGGGGGGGGGGGGGGGGGGCAAGACTTAAAAAATGGCAGAGTAATAAAATTATTAAAATCATGCAGTCAATATGACTGATTTAGCGGTTCTAGTGTTAAGCTGAAGAGTCGTAAAGCAGTGTCCACATGGCCACCATGCCAGCCCAGAGGCGCCAGAAATAACTCTCCTCTCCTTCTGTGCCCCCACTACCAACCGCCAGGCTGGTGGCTCAGAGAGGCTCGCCACGTTTGGCTGGGACCGCCGCAGTGAACAACGAGCCAGCCGCAAGCACAACAAACCACAGACCCGGCTGTACTCAACTCTGGCTGTTGTCGCCGACCCACAGCACAAAACCACGCTCCCTCTGTGATTGACAGCGTAAGAAAACCACTCAGGGATGTGGAGAGAAACCAAAACCCCGCCCACTCTGTTGTGACTGACGAGTGAGAGAAACCACTTGGGTTGATTGACAGCTCAACAAACGTTTTTGTGGCGTTACGAGTGAAGCAATGCTACAGGCTCTCAAACTACTGACTCAGATCACGCTTCCTGTGTCAACTTTGACCTCTCACGATGTGAGACACTTTAGTCGAACCCCCTACGGAACACTGACCGACTACAAAGCGTTGCAAAGATAATGTCACAACAGATCGTTAGAGGTTATTTCCTTGACAACTTACGTTACCTAAACAGTGGCCTGTGGCATGGAATTGCAAAGTAAGCCGTCAGCTAACGACATCTGCTATGTCACGCATATGGCAGCGTTATGCAGATCCAAAGTCAGAAGGCTAAGTCAAAGAACGCACAGTATGTCGATGCCTAGAAACCGCTTCTCCAATAGAAATCCCCGGTCACACTTGGAGGCGATGTCATGGCGACGTTAGCTAGCTAAGCTCACGCGTAGGAACACGTCATTGGGTCTAAGGGTTGTGTCGCGCCGAACTGCACATGTGCAGACCGTCAAATCAAAAAGGCACTCCTTCAATATAAGGTGGGAGTAAATAACATGTTCGCCTACTTAAGACATTAGCTTGAATCTAGTTTGTGCCTTTAGAAAAGAAGAAAACAAACCAAAGAAGAATTTTTCACTTCTGCTTTGTTGAGTCTGCTTCGCAAATTGTTCCCGCAAGTATCGCAATGTTGGGCTTCTGGGTTCAGAAATTCTGTGCTCAAGTTGTCAAATGATCAAAGCATAGAGATACGCCAAAATGATGGCACTGAACAAGGCTTAGGGGGCGCAAGTAAAGCCAAAATGAATGCATTTTATTTGAGGCTGTGTAGCGAAACCAAAATGGCAGCCCAGCTCTTGAACGGACATGCAGAGGCAGACCTTGTTCTCTCCCTCGATGACGATGACGGGCACGGAGGTTGCAGGCCAGCGGTGCTTAGCAGGGAGAGGCTTGTCACAGTTCCACAGCACAATGATCTGAGACAGGAGAGAGACAGAGAGAGACAGAGTGAGACAGAGAGTTGGGGAGAAAGGAAGAGACATGGAGACAGAAACAGCGATTGAGATTATTGAAGGGCGTGGGGGAGTTAAAGGTGTGAGAGAGCAGGAGAAAGAGATCTCACGAGAATCACAGATATGACATTCTAAAATTACACTTCATTTTAAATTGACTAACCACGTAACACTACATTCCCCCATTGTACGTCTTCAACATTTCATTATCCAATTCAAAACATGTCTGACATTTAAATCCATCCAAACACCCCACAATTGAGAGCTTAAATAGGATTCCTTTTCAACAATCGCGCCTCAGATCATGTGTTACATGATGGCTACATGGGAACTGTGTGTCCCTGTGACTGACTTCCCTAACATGCAAGTATACCTTGGAGTTGACCTGAACGATCCGCTTCACTTTGATACCCGTCCACATTAGTGTTGTCATGATACCAACACTTTACTCACAATACGATACCAGGCCAAGAATCACAATACAGAGTAGTATCACGATACCACAGGGGGAAAAACTATTCTGTGGCTTAGCGTCCTGTTCACCCCTTCCCCGTTTTTAAAAGGTTACGCGCATGTGCTACTGGGAGAAAGGGAGGAAGGAATATACAGTTTACATACACCTTAGCCAAATACATTTAAACTCAGTTTTTCACAATTCCTGACACTTAATCCGAGTAAAAATCCCCTGTCTTACATCAGTTAGGATCACCGCTTTATTTTAAGAATGTGAAATGTCAGAATAATAGTAAAGAGAATGATTTATTTCAGCTTTCATTTCTTTCATCACATTCCCAGTGGGTCAGAAGTTTACATACACTCAATTAGTATTTGGTAGCATTGCCTTTAAATTGTTTAACTTGGGTCAAATGTTTCGGGTAGCCTTCATCTAGCTTTCCACAATTAATTGGGTGAATTTTGGCCCATTCCTCGAGGTTCGTAGGCCTCTTTGCTCGCACACGGTTTTTCATTTCTGCCTATAATCTATAGGATTGAGGTCAGAGCTTTGTGATGGCCACTCCAATACCTTGACTTTGTTGTCCTTAAGCCATTTTGCCACAACTTTGGAAGTATGCTTGGGGTCATTGTCCATTTGGAAGAACCATTTGCGACCAAGCTTTAACTTCCTGACTGATGTCTTGAGATGTTACTTCAATATATCCACATAATTTTCCTCCCTCATGATGCCATCTATTTTGTGAAGTGCACCTGTCCCTCCTGCAGCAAAGCACCCCCCACAACATGATGTTGCCACCACCGTGCTTCACGGTTGGGATGGTGTTCTTCGGCTTGCAAGCCTCCCCCTTTTTCCTCCAAACATAACGATGGTCATTATGGCCAAACAGTTCTATTTTTGTTTCAACAGACCAGAGGACATTTCTCCAAAAAGACAAATGTTTGTACCCATGTGCAGTTGCAAACCATAATCTGGCTTTGCTATGGTGGTTTTGCAGCAGTGGCTTCATCCTTGCTGAGCGGCCTTTCAGGTTGTCTATATAGGACTCGTTTTACTGTGGATATAGACACTTTTGTACCCGTTTCCTCCAGCATCTTCACAAGGTCCTTTGCTGTTGTTCTGGGATTGATTTGCACTTTTGGCACCAAAGTACTTTAATCTCTAGGAGGCAGAACACATCTCCTTCCTGAGCGGTATGACGGCTGCGTGGTCCCATGGTGTTCATACTTGCGTACTATTGTATGTACAGATGAACGTGGTACCTTCAGGCGTTTGGAAATTGCTCCCAAGGATGAACTAGACTAGGATTTTTTGCTGTAGTCTTGGCTGATTTCTTTTGATTATCCATGAAATCAAGCAAAGAGGCACTGAGTTTTTAGGTAGGCCTTGAAATACATCCACAGGTACACCTCCAATTGACTCAAATGATGTCAATTAGCCTATCAGAAGCTTCTAAAGCCATGACATAATTTTCTGGAATTTTCCAAGCTGCTTAAAGGCACAGTCAACTTAGTGTATGTAAACTTCTGACCCACTGCAATTGTGATCCAGTGAATTATAAGTGAAATAATTTGTCTGTAAACAATTGTTGGAAAAATAACTTGTGTCATGCACAAAGTAGATGTCCTAACCGACTTGCCAAAACTATAGTTTGTTAACAAGAAATTTGTAGAGTGGTTGAAAAACAAGTTTTAATGACTCCAACCTAAGTGTATGTAAACTTCTAACTTCAACTGTACATGCATAATGATCTGCATGCCATTGTGGCATTAAACACTGCATGAAACCCTCTACACTTCAGTTAACACAGACACACACTCCCTCACACACTTTCTCTCCCCCTCTCTCATAAAACACACACGCCTCTGTCCCAAACGTACACCCTGCTCCAGATTGTAAAGTTAGGCACCAAACAGAATGTAAGGGGCACCAGAAAGAGACCGATTTTTTTTAAAATATAGTTAGGTTTCTATGAATCCTTTGACGCATCTCATGAGTAGCAGACCCTTTTCTTTTCTTCCTGTGCCAATCAAATGTGGATAGACCAACTGTAAAGTTACCAGGGTGATAATTAGCTAGGTAAAATGACTAAACGTTGTTTGCTATCAAACCAATAATTAGTGGGCCGGGATTAGGTTAAAACACCCCGCTCACTTGGCTTGTAAAATTATATAAAATGACTGTGAAATAAAAACAAAACACATTTGAGCTAGAGACAAGCCATTTTCTTTGCTCTAAAGTTGCAAGCATGCCTGTCGCAAAGCTGTTTTTAAATCTCTGGCACTGCTGCGTGACAGCGAACTTGCAAAGCCTATACTCAGCTGGCCTGTGCTCTTGGTTATATCAGGGATGAAATGATATACAATGTATTAATTTTGCTCACTCTGCACACTGCTCCAATGTATCAAATGTACAAATGTAACAGAAGACTGATCCAAGGCTCCATCCCCGCTCATCAAGACTAAATTATATTTTAATAGATGTGCAGAAAGAGCGGGTGGAGAAGCAGGTGAATGAGGGCTGGTAGGGGATAGTGCTGTGGCAGTCATTACATTTTGTCAGACCATTGAATGTCAAGCAAATAACTGTCGGTCTCACGGTAATTGACCGTTAATTAACATAAACACATTTAGCATCTCCTGTAGTCCATTTCAGAAGAACAGAATAGCGTACTCTGAGTTGTCCTTATGTTAGGTCCTGATCTGGCTATGCCATATTGACGTGGGCTACGCTAGTTAATTTAGCAGACAAGATTTTCTTAGAATTTTGTGGCATTATTTTATAGTATGAAGAATACAATTGAACATAGCTGAATAAAATAGAAAGGATATTTTTCTCCAAACAATTTTAGGAAGTGCGCACATGCGGTTATTCTGTGTTGAGCGGTTAAAGAAACCCTATATGCTTAATTTAGAGTTATTTATGCAACTTTAGTTGTGATACAAACGTTGGGCTATATGTTTTGATTTTTAATACATTCTAAGGCTCCAATGATGATTTGAAAAAAGTCGCATGAAAGGCATGAGCTCTGCTTTGTTTTTTGTGTGTGCAGGCTACACACACTTCATCAGTCTCTCATTCACAATTTGACAAGCACTTGATAATGCCTCAAATTTCCCGGCGGCATCCCCTTTGTGGCCGTAATGCTGCTAAAATAAATCCATGCCTTTTGCGGCCAGTGGTCGTTGTGCTCTTGGCCAGAATATAATAATTACAATTCCCTTCTCCCGTCAGGGTGCTCCGAAGCACCTCTCACTCACATGTGAGAAGTGGTCCAGAACTGTGCCTTGACACAATCCTGTCAGAGCTCTACGGATAATTCCTTCGACCTCATGCACTGTCCATTGTGGGACCTTATATAGACAGGTGTGTGCCTTACCAAATCATGTCCAATCAATTGAATTTACCACAGGTGGACTCCAATCAAGTTGTAGAAATATCTCAGGGATGATCAATGGAAACAGGATGCACCTGATCTCAACTTATTTCAAGTCTCAGAGCAAAGGGTCTGAATACTTTTTATTTGTCATAAATGTGCAAAATGTCTAAAAAACAGTTGTTGCTTTGTCATTATGAGGTATTGTGTGTTTTTTATTTTATTTAATCCATTTTAGAATAACAAAATGTGGAAAAAGGTCAAGGGGTCTAAATACTGTATGTATGCCAGTTAGGCTCTACACCCGTTGCAAAGCGGATTAATGTGCTTAATTTTTTAGAAGTTATTGGGCCACTTATCAAAACATATAGGCCTATGGGCTAGGCTACATGAGGTGTGTGACTATGACTTTAAAAAGTAGCACAAAAAAAGTAATGCACTGTTTCTTGCCTTACTGCACACAAGATGGGCATCATTCACAAGTGACAATATATCATTCACAAGTGATAGGTTAATATTGTCACCCATCAGACTAATCTTGATTTAATATTTTCTTTACATATATACTACATGACCAAAAGTATGTGGACACGTGCTCGCCGAACACCTCATTCCAAAATCATTGGTATTGATATTTGGTCCCCGCTTTGCTGCTTTAACAGGCTCTACTCTTCTGGGAAGGCTTTCCACTAGATGTTGGAACATTGCTGCGGGGACTTGCTTCCATTCAGCCACAAGAGCATTAGTGTGAGGCCGGGCACTGATATTGGGCGATTAGGCCTGGCTCGCAGTCGGCGTTCCAATTAATCCCAAAGGTGTTCGATGGGGTTGAGGTCAGGGCTCTTTGCATGCCAGTCAAGTTATTCCACACCGATCTTAACCGCCGGTGTGGTGGTAATACGGTCACCTTAACAGTACGGAATGCGGCTGATATGCACATGAAAGTGAAGTGGACATTATTGGATTGGTGAATACAAGAGACTAGTAGTTGCTGTTGCTTAAAAAATGTACTGAATTTATAAACAACTGACTTCATAACAATTTTTTAAACAGCTGCCAGCGGGTTATTTAGCTCGGTAGGGCTGAAAATGTTGGTAGTATCACATGAAACGGTACTACGGTATTCTAAAATGTTGGTATCATAAGTTCAGTGTATCATGTATGTGTGTTTCAGTATGAGTGTGTGTATATGTGTGCCAGTGATGTGAGCAACAGACACAGTTCCTCTGTAAAACTGTGGAACACGCGCACTCACAGCAGGAAGTCCACAATCTCTGCATGCATGTCTCTGCCAGCGCCGTCTCAAAAGCTTTTTGCTCCCAATTCTCTCCCCACCCTCTCTCTCTCTCCCCCCCCTTTACTCTCTTTCATTCTCTCCCTCCCTCCCTCCCTCCCCTCCCATTCATTTATTTATATCCCTCTTCTCCACTTCCCGGCCCCCTCAACATGGAAGTCTTTGTGGGCTGAGAGTGAGATGATGTAAATGTTGATACTTTTCTTATGTACCTGGCTCTCCGTTTTGCATAGGGAGCCTGCAATCTAGAATACAAAGCATTTCTATATAGAAGGGAGGGTTGCACACCTCCCTACACATTTAAGAAGCATTAGGGAGTGTATAACACACTATAGTAAACACAGCTATCGGACTTTGGTTTAATTCCCCCGGCCCTGGTTAAAACCAATACTTCTTGTATCCAGCTGGCCCACGGGGCTTTCAGACACGCATGCAGACAGAGAGAGAGATGACCAATCGGTACAGACCACCTTTCGAATTCAATCCACGTGAGTTAACGCTGAGGTGGTAGAGAGAGAGAGGTTGCTTATCCACTGGTGCTTGAGAAGATGTCCTTTTGTCTCGGCAATGATGCCACGAAATCCCTCACAGTTGGAGTAATATTGGGTTTCGGGAGAGTTCCGACAATTGAAGGACATGAGCAGGAATGTGCACACACACAAACACGTTTGTGGCTTCTTACCTGTGCACAGTACTGTGATTTGGCAACAGACACCAGCAGCTTGAGGATGGGCTGGGATTGGGAGACCAGGGGGGTGACTGCGTGGATGACTGCCGTGAACTTGGGGTACGGTTTTATACCTGGAACATAAAACAGGTCAAAACGTACAGTATTACTGGTAAGGTTTGATACCTACATTACAGACAAACATGATATTTGTTCAAGTTGGATGGCTGGAACACAGACAAGCATAAAGTAGGATATTGACATCACTCGGTCTATAACTGAACAAAGGGACAAAACTATTGGTGATTCTCAGAAGTTCAGCCTCTTGGTACATTTCTTCGCCAAATCATCAGTTTGTTCAAAGTCATTATCCTCAATTACAGCAGGCATTAAAAAAAAAAACTTTTCTGTGAGAAATCGTTCTAAACTAGACCTAAAAATGGTTCGTTCTCTGTATGTTTTCACATTGTAGTTATTGGTGGCTAGGCTTCAGTATTTACTTGTAGGCCATGCTTACATAAACGGCTGATTTATGACGTTATTATTTACGAGATGAAAGGAGACTCCTTATTAAATGATTGATCTCACTAGGTGTCCAATTCATATCCAGAACACAAAATCATTTTAAACTAAGGGGTAGAGGCTTTGGCTCCTCATAATAACATATTGGATTCGGAGTGTCATTACGAGATCGATTCCCCTCTTTTATCGGTCTCATTTAGACCTCCAACACTCCACCTTGTCTCTTTAAAACCTCCACATGCTTAATTGGTTGACTGTGAAAAACAAATGAAACTCACCGCGGGGTAATCCGTGCTCGTCACCCCGCGACAATTGCAATATTTGCGCCTCGCGCCGAGGTGCTCGATCAAAAGGGTTGTGTATTGAGGGAGCTGACTACATCGACGAGATGACAATAGAGTTGCAGAGGTGAGAGTCCCAAATAGCACCCTATCCCCTTCACAGTGCACTAGTTTTGAGCTGGGCCTATAGGGCTCTGGGTCAGAAGTAGTGCACTACATAGGGAATGGGCAGCCATTTGGGACGCGTTAAAAGGCCTCCGAGGTCACAGATTGTTACAGAGGTGCAGTTTGTGTTGGTGAACTGGCGCAGCGGTGTATGCCGTGCGCACTGAGTGAAACGAACGACGGACTGGCCATTAGACGTGTCAACGGCCCCCTAATGCGAGCATCGATCAAGGGTCACTCGAGTAGCACGCCGTTATAGCCACTGTAACAAGTCAATTGATCTCGTGGGACAGCGTCTCGGCTACGTAGTCATTTAAGACTCTGTCACAGCTGGAATCCAAGGTTCTAGAAACAGACGCTTGTCATTTTAAAAAACAAAAAAACATTTGGACGGGGTTAGCAGTATATCACAGGCTCAAGGGAAATGTTTAAGAAGACACAAGGACTCTACCCATAACATAGACAGCATGTACCCACTACTTGACCAAATACACAACAAAATGAGATGAGATATTCTGGTGTGGCAAGGTAACTTCCTTTGTGTAACCCTAGTATGTCTATAGCTCAAGACAAAATCGGTAAAGGACTGCTGTTACACAGACACTGAACAACTGGTGCTACCATGCAATGAATGCGATGGATGGAGGAGTGGAGTTTTTCCCGGGCCAATGTGTCCCTGCTTGGGCTTGCTCTTTGGGATCCAGAACGGGTAACTGTAAAAAGCACTCTGACAACAGCTGGTGTGAAAAGGCCATACAAATACATTGGATTGATTGGTTGATTGAGAGGGGGACTCACCTAGAGCGGCGTAGTAGAAGGGGAAGTCTCCCAAGTGGGCAGAGTACTGTGGCAGGGCGAAGAGCCCCCCGGGGTGGCTGTTCCACATCAAGGTGCTCCTGGACTCCTGCTGCAGCACCCGGTCCTGGATGATCTGAGGGCAAGAGGAGATGGGCAGAGGTTAAACCAGTCCCTCCAACAGAACATTCCTAGACACTAAAACGCCAGTCACTCAAAACAGATACACTGGAGGTTCTACTATTCATTCATACCCCACTATATTATTAGCATTAGGTGTGTGTCCAGTAGAGAGAAACATTCTGAACGTTGCAGATAGCTGCATAATGTAATAAACATTTACATTTACATTTAAGTCATTTAGCAGACGCTCTTATCCAGAGCGACTTACAAATAGGTGCATTCACCTTATGATATCCAGTGGAACAACCACTTTACAATAGTGCATCTAAATCTTTTAAGGGGGGTGGGGGGTATATCCTATCCTAGGTATTCCTTAAAGAGGTGGGGTTTCAGGTGTCTCCGGAAGGTGGTGATTGACTCCGCTGACCTGGCGTCGTGAGGGCGTTTGTTCCACCATTGGGGTGCCAGAGCAGCGAACAGTTTTGACTGGGCTGAGCGGGAACTGTACTTCCTCAGAGGTAGGGAGGCGAGCAGGCCAGAGGTGGATGAACGCAGTGCCCTTGTTTGGGTGTAGGGCCTGATCAGAGCCTGAAGGTAAGGAGGTGCCGTTCCCCTCACAGCTCCGTAGGCAAGCACCATGGTCTTGTAGCGGATGCGAGCTTCAACTGGAAGCCAGTGGAGAGAGCGGAGGAGCGGGGTGACGTGAGAGAACTTGGGAAGGTTGAACACCAGACGGGCTGCGGCGTTCTGGATGAGTTGTAGGGGTTTAATGGCACAGGCAGGGAGCCCAGCCAACAGCGAGTTGCAGTAATCCAGACGGGAGATGACAAGTGCCTGGATTAGGACCTGCGCCGCTTCCTGTGTGAGGCAGGGTCGTACTCTGCGAATGTTGTAGAGCATGAACCTACAGGAACGGACCACCGCCTTGATGTTAGTTGAGAACGACAGGGTGTTGTCCAGGATCACGCCAAGGTTCTTAGCGCTCTGGGAGGAGGACACAATGGAGTTGTCAACCGTGATGGCGAGATCATGGAACGGGCAGTCCTTCCCCGGGAGGAAGAGCAGCTCCGTCTTGCCGAGGTTCAGCTTGAGGTGGTGATCCGTCATCCACACTGATATGTCTGCCAGACATGCAGAGATGAAGCTGAATCGGGTTAGTTACAACTGGGGTTGGATTGAACACCTAAAGGAGAGTAGCTCTCCAGGAACAGGGTTGGAGAACCCTAGAGTAGACTGACCCTGTTTAGTACTCTTTAGATCAGGGTTTCCCAAACTTGATTACCATACTTTATGTCTTGACATTATTTCTTGCCTTTGTCTATATCCGCAATGCTCAAACATTTCATCCACTTGATGAAGCCCCAGTAATACGGCGAGATCTCTACCAGGAGCCGCTTGCATACAAGACGTCCAAATAAACCTGGAACTCAGTACCAGTATGGGCAGCAGTCAGTCATACAGATAGAAGCTGTGCCCAAAACGTACTTCACGCACGAAAGAACAAACCAGTTCAGTGGTACATACAGTGAAACACCAGTCACTCCCATGAGGAGTCCATTCCCCTTACAAATAGACCCCAAATAGTCACTCACACATCCAAACACCAATACCAGACTGGCCATTTTCCCCTGTTGCTTTCTGAGGTGGGGGATGCAAGTGGCTGCTGCTGTGGTATCGAGGCACGACAGAAAGCGATATTACCGCTGTGCCCTTGAGCAAGTGCTAAATCGGTAAAACGTAAAACGTACGCAGGTTTGCAGTCGTGTTTTTAGGCTCTCTATTGAATCCTACGGTGCCGGAATAGGTGGCGGGGTGACTTGGCCGTTGGCCTGGTAACAACGCGTAACGTCTCGGGTGGTTGTGGATGGAAAGCGACGGTGGGCGGTTGAGAAGGGAGCTAATAATACCGCTTGGAGGGGTCCGTCTTTGTTTATTTAGCTCCCCGTTAGCTTTCGCAGAAGCAACTCGTCCTGGGGTCCACAAAAAAATAAACACGACAAGCAAACAAAACACTTATGCACCGATAGACAAGGACCGTCACAAAATTTGAAATAAACCTATTCAAACAATTCAAAAGAAATTAAACAAACAATAAAACTAAAAATGTGTGTTAAGAGTGTGTGTCCCCTCACAGTCCCCACTGTTCCATGAGATGTTGTTTAATCTGTTTAAAAAAAAAAGGTATTTGGCTGTTTGCTGGAGTAATAGGAGATGGGGAGTTCCACGCGATCATGGCGCTGTAGAATACTTTAATAATATTGACAAAGCAATATCAAAATTAATCTGCAGAGGTGGGGATAAGAAACGAGAGGCGGTTTTCCACTGCTACGGCCCCTCAGGCCAGTCAATAACCATTTGCCTCAGCCCAACAGATTAACTTGGAATCCTTTAGTCTCTCGATAAAAAGCACTCACCACCTTAAAACGAGGGCCTTAAGACCTTATGAAGGGCTATTTTTCCTGCATGACTGAACTCCTTCCCCTTGAGCGTCCCAGCTGAGCATGATGGACGACTCAATCTAGCCTCCGAACAGCTAAAATCAGCCAATTAGGAGGATAATAGATAAATCCGCTCTGTTTTGGAAACACACTGTAATTCCGTTTAATAGGTGTGCCGGGAATCGGCAGGAACAGGGAAGGCTCCGTTGGCTTTGTGATTGGTCAAAACGTCTCCACTTCCTGAAAGGAAACGCAACGTGATTGGTTGGGCTTGTTCTCTTGCTTGTGTTACTCGCTCACCAACTCAGCCGCCCGCCACACAGACGCTGGTGTCTGTGAGTGTGTGAAGTTGTGAGAGGATGACACAGGGAGTGTGTGAGGAGAGAGGTTGTGTGTGTGTGTGTGTATCGGCCTCGATCTGCAGCCGACTGAGCGTGACACGGCCGGATGAATAACCCATGCCGCTCGTTATCTCGGGAGCTGCCAAGGCAACGGCATTAACATACACTACATGAACAAAAGTATGTGGACACCTGCTCTAATTCCAAGATCATGGGCAATAAAATGCAGTTGGTCCCCCCATTGCTGCTTTAACAGCCTTCACTCTTCTGGGAAGGATTTCCACTCGGTGTTAGAACATTGCTGCAGGGAGATGCTTCCATTCAGCCACAAGACCATTAGTGAGTTTGGCCACTGATGTTGGGCAATTAGGCCTGGCTCGCAGTCGGTGTTCCAATTCAATTCCAAAGGTGTTCGATGGGGTTGAGGTCAGGGCTCTGTGCTGTAGCATTAAGATGTCCCTTTACTGGAACTAAGGGGCCAAGCCCGAACAATGAAAAAAAACAGTTCCAGACCATTTTTCCTCCTCCACCAAACTTTATAGTTGGCACTATGCATTAGGGCAGGTAGTGGTCTCTCGGCATCCGACCAAGCCCAGACTCGTCCATGTTGAAGTGTGATTCATCACTCCAGAGAACATGTTTCCACTGCTCCAGTCCAATGGTGGCGAGCTTTACACCACTCCGGCCGACACTTGGCATTGCGCATGGTGATCTTGTGCTTTGGTGCGCGTGCTCGGCCATGGAGACCCATTTTAGGAAGTTCCTGATGAACAGTTCTTGTGCTGACGTTGCTTCCAGAGGCAGTTGGGAACTCGGTAGCGAGTGTTGCAACCGAGGAGAGATGATTTTTATGCGCTATGCGCTTCAGCACTCTACGGTCCCGTTCTGTGAGCTTGTGTGGCCCACCACTTCGCGGCTGAACCGTTGTTGCTCCTAGACGTTTCCACTTCACAATAACAGCACTTACAGTTGACCGGGGCAGCTCTAGCAGGGCAGAAATTTGACAAACTGACTTGTTGGAAAGGTGGCATCCTATGACGGTGCCACGCTGAAAGTCACTGAGCTCTTCAGAAAGGCCATTCTAATGCCAATGTTTGTCTATGGAGATTGCATGGCCGTGTGCTCGATTTTATACACCTCTCGGCAACAGGTGTGGCTGAAATAGCCCGAAGCGACTAATTTGAAGGCGTGTCCACATACTTTTGAATATATAGTGTGTCACAAAGTCTCTCCCTTGAACCCGCGTATCTCCCTTGAACACATTCGGCACATAAACAACAAAACGGTAAGTCACCCGGGCTGTGCCGTGTTACATTGTCCCCCGCCCTCCTCCCCACCTGAGCACAGAGTGACAGCACGTCAGTGGGGTTAAGCCTGGGTGCCACCGCCGAGCTGGTGCCCAAACACTGAGACGGATGGAGACCTGTGTGTGAGATCGCAGCAATCCCAGGTTTGAGACTAGTAGAGATAAAGGTGATTGGCGCGACAGATTAAAGATGTCCATCGGGTTGGTGCGGCTAGCATGAATACTCAGATTGACGATATGGATGAGATTGTGGGGCGTGATGCTAGTTTTGCTCCAAGGCTGTGTAGAAAATAGAGATACATTTGAGATTGGTGCCATGCTATGGCGTAGACCAGGGGGTAGGCAATTAGATTCAGCTGCGGGCCAAATTTGGGAACGGAGCATAATTATAATCATTTGTACACTGCAAATTGACACCAACTAACCCCAAAAAGAGACTGTATTCGAAAATAACTACCATTTATTTCATACCTTGATTACATTGAGACACAATCACACTTTTTAATTCATGGGAATACTTTCTTAAATGAAACACATTATTTTTTGCTGAATTCCTGGTGATTCTAGTCTTTTTTTACCGCCTAAAAAAAAATTTGCTTGCCGGGAAGTTTTGGCATGCTGGCCGTCTGTTGCCGACCCCTGGTGTAGACTGTGCCCTATGAGCGCAAGACGTCGAAAAGACGTTGAAGACGTAAATTAGGTTGAAAAGACATAAAAAAATATATATATTTTCAACGTCTTGTGCTCATAGGATGATGCATTTGCAATCGTAGCGTGAGGTGTGCGGATGGCTGGTGGCGTGAGGATGGCTGGTAGTGTGTGGATGGCTGGTGGCGTGAGGATGGCTGGTAGTGTGTGGATGGCTGGTGGCGTGAGGATGGCTGGTAGTGTGTGGATGGCTGGTAGTGTGTGGATGGCTGGTGGCGTGAGGATGGCTGGTAGTGTGTGGATGGCTGGTGGCGTGAGGATGGCTGGTAGTGTGTGGATGGCTGGTAGTGTGTGGATGGCTGGTGGCGTGAGGATGGCTGGTAGTGTGTGGATGGCTGGTGGCGTGAGGATGGCTGGTAGTGTGAGGATGGCTGGTAGTGTGTGGATGGCTGGTGGCGTGAGGATGGCTGGTAGTGTGTGGATGGCTGGTGGTGTGTGGATGGCTGGTAGTGTGTGGATGGCTGGTGGTGTGTGGATGGCTGGTGGTGTGTGGATGGCTGGTGGCGTGAGGATGGCTGGTAGTGTGTGGATGGCTGGTGGTGTGTGGATGGCTGGTAGTGTGTGGATGGCTGGTGGTGTGTGGATGGCTGGTGGTGTAAGGCCAGTCTAGCATGAAATAGACACTTGGGAATAAACAGAGAGATTGCAGTGAGGCTAGCGTGACATTGGAACTCTGGAAGACAGAGGGAGATTGATAGCCGAGGAGACGGAGAGAGAAAATGAGAAAGAAAGTGTGTGTGTGTGTGTTTTCTGTGGGTCTGTGTGTGTGTGTGTCTGTGTGTGTGTCTCACCTCCAGAGTAGTCAGCACAATCTTCTCCATGGAGGAGAAGTAGGCCTCCCACAGGAACTGGGTCTGCTGCCTCAGAGCTAGGATCTTATCCTGATGGATGGAGCGCACCGTGGACGGGATCTGGAGGAGGACAGGAGGGGGACATTGTTAGATAGAGGGGCTGGAGAAAGGAGCGGTGGGGGGGGGGGTGAAGGAGGGGACAACGCTCCATGGTCGGGTCAGAGAGAGGGGAGGGATAAAGGGAGGGAGGAGGGAAACGGAGCGACTAGGAAACGACCGTTTGAATTTTCTGTTGCAAAATGTTTTGCTAAGGTGTGTCTAGCCTCTAATGAATACGATCCCGGGCTGAGAGACACAGTCCGTGAGTGCACTCTCCGACTCATTGCGCTAACGCTAGTTATCAATGGCGTGCGAAACTAACTCCAACGTCCTTCATATTGCACGCAGAGACATATAAATTGTATCCACGAGTTCACCTGACTGAAGTAGAATCTTGCCGTATCCCTTTAAAAGGGGTTGAGGTGGTGGTTACGGGGATGGGGAGGGGTGTGCGTCGTACCTGCAGCAGGAGCCTCTCGTCCCCGATGACGGCCGCCGTGTTCCAGTTGATGATCTCAGAGAAGGGCAGCTCCCAACCGTTACTCAGCATCACAGGCACACAGGCTGCCTAAAGACAGAGATGCACAACATGGGGAGAGAGGGAGAGAGAGAACAATAGATTAGGGACACGGAGAGAGGCGTGGAGCAGAGATAGAACATTTTTTGAAACAGACTTGGAAATCGATACAATAAAACAGCACACGGTTGGAGAGAGAGAGAGAGAGAACGAGACAGCAAAAAGAGAGAGAGAGAGAGAAAAAAGAGCAAGAGAGGGAGAGGTAACCAAGCAGAGGCTGGCCTTTGGCAGTGGCGAAGTAGAGGAGACTTAATGGAGGGGTAGAGGAAAGGCGAGAAGAGGAGAACAGCTGGTGCAGTGTGATGAGAGTTTGACGTAATGACAGCCCTGTCAATCAGGGGTCATAAAGGTGTCAGCTAAAACAGCACCGGCCCCCGGGCCCTGCTTTCGCTCTCACACTCTAAATCTCTCCTACAAACACACACACTAATACAAGTGGAGGCTCTTGCATTCACACTCACATCTGACTCGCACACACACTCACCAAGGTAGACAAACACACACACACACACTCCCTCTCGATGAGTGGAGAGGCTAGGAGATCTAGACTGAGTGGTGTGAGTCAGAGTGAAAGCGTAGGAGAGAGGAGAGAGATACAAGTGTATACTTTCTGTGGAGAAGTGTGCACTAATATCAGAGGTGATGAGTGTGGAAGTAGACAGAGTGGGAGGTGCACAGGTGTGCGACAGGTGTGAGAGGTATAGGCTGTGAAGTGTGCACCGGTTGGCTCGAATCTGAAAAGTGGATACGCTGTAGGGTTGGGATTGAAGGGCAAAAGTATGCAGCTGTCGAGTGGTACCTGGAAAGTGCATATGGAGCAGGAGTGAGTGCTTAAAAGGTGTGTGGTAAGCGTGGGGCATAGGAGAGGCTATGAGCGTTCTGTGGTGTGTGTCAAAGAAATGCCATTGGCACATTGGCAATACATTGAGGAGACGTATGGAGTGGGAGTACGTGCGGTAACAAAGTACGTATATAAAGAGAGTGGAAGGGTTCTGTGATACTCGGAGGAGATTAAATTGAGTGGGTAGGACAGAGGGAGTAGAAATGCATTTGCTGTGTAAAGAGTGAAGTTGCAATGAATGGGGTTTCACTGTGTGAGAAAGACAGCGTGGGAACTCAGGCACAGCACCGGAGTGAAGGGGAAAAAATGTGATAGTTACATAGCACAGTATAATTTTTGGACTATATATATATTATAGCGATACTTTGACGCCACCTATCGATTTGTAAGGTAGCATTAGTTTGAACTAGTCTGCTGTACCTGCGTCAAAAACGCCAGTATTTTTCATCTTATAGCTTGTTCTCCATCTTCTTTTTAAACAGTGAGCCAACATGGTGCCGGCACTTTTCTTTCCATGACTGGTCAGAACTACATTTTCTCGTGCTCTTTCTCGTCTCCGCAGCAGACATATAGTGAGAAATAATGTTTGGAACATCAAATCGCAATACATATAGAACTGGTGAGAATCGCAATACATATCGTATCGGCACCTCAGTATCGTGATATCGCATCGTGAGGTCCCTGGCTAATCGCAGCCCTACAGCACAGGTATTGGGATACATACTGTGCCTTCTGAAAGTATTCAGACCCCTTGACCTTTCCTACATTTTGTTAGGTTACAGCCTTATTCTAAAATTGATTACCCCACAATGACAAAGCAAAAACAGGTTTAAAGTAAGGTTCTAATTTATATTATTATTTTTTAAACTTCAATATCGTATTCAGACCCTTTACTCAGTACTTTGTTGAAGCACCTTTGGCAGCGATTACAGCCTTGAGTCTTCTTGGGTATGACGCTACAAGCTTGGCACACCTGTATTTGGGGAGTTTCTCCTATTCTTCTCTGCAGATCCTCTCAAGCTCTATCATGTTGTATGGGGAGCGTCGCTTCACGACTATTTTCAGGTCTCTCCAGAGATCTTCGATCGGGTCCAGACTCTGGCCGGGCCACTCAAGGACATTCAGAAACTTGTCTCAAAGCCACTCCTGTGTTATCTTGGCTGTGTGCTTAGGGTCGTTGTCCTGTTGGAAGGTGAACCTTTGCCCCAGTCTGAGGTCCAAAGTGCACTGGAGCAGGTTTTCATCAAGGATCTCTGTACTTTGCTCCGTTCATCTTTGCCTCGATCCTGACTAGTCTCCCAGTCCCTGCCACTGAAAAACATCCTCACAGCATGATGCTGCCACCACCATGCTTCACCGTAGGGATGGTTCCAGGTTTCTCCAATTGGGATGTTTCCAGGTTTCTCCAATTGGGACATTTGGCAATCAGGTCAAAGAGTTCAATCTTGGTTTCATCAGACCAGAGAATCTTGTTTCTCATGGTCTGGGAGTCTTTAGGTGCCTTTTGGCAAACTCAAAGCGGGCTGTCATGTGCCTTTCACAGAGAAGTTGCTTCCGTCTGGCCCTCTAACATAAAGGCCTAATTGACGGAGTGCTCAGGGCTTGGTTTTTTGCTCTGACATGCACTGTCAACTGTGGGACCTTATATAGACAGCTGCCTTTCCAAATCATGTCCAATCAATTGAATTTACCACCAGTGGCCTCCAATCAAGTTGTAGAAACATCTCAAGGATGATCAATGGAAACAGGATGCACCTGAACTAAATGTTTAGTCTCATAGCAAAGGGTCTGAACACTTATATGTTTTTTGTTTTTAATACAAATAATCTGTTTTCGCTTCGTCATTATGGGGTATTGCGTGTAGATTGGTGAGATTCTTTTATTTAATCGATTTTTAGAATAAGGCTGTGACGTAACAAAATGTGGGAAAAGTCAAGGGGTCTGAATACTTTCCACAAGGCGCTGTAGGTGTGTGTCGAAGCCCACTCAACTGCAGTGCCTCCAGGAATCTTAAGGAGTCGATCTCTGTGCCTGTATGTATGGGCCCACTCACTTGCAGCGCCTCCAGGAAGCGAAAGGATCCCAGGCGTCTGCCCCGAGGCACCAGGCAGAAAGTAGAGTTGTGCAGCATCTCTCTGTAGTCATATCTGTGGAGAAACACACATCATCAGTACATGTCACACACACACACACACACACACACACACACACACACACACACACAAAGTAGAGGCTGTCAGGTTTCTCTCCTATAATCATACACCCTCAGGACCACATGTATACACAGTACTAGCTATGCTCACCTTCCGGAACACACTCACATAACAGATCACACCCCAGTATACAGTAAGTCCCTCAGCTGCATCATGTAACATCATTCATAGACAGGTACGGACAGAAGACAAATCTATTTCTCCATCACAAACACACAATCTTCGAGGGTTTCTCACTGCAGTGCAATTCCTCATCTCCCTCTTCCCGCTTGCTCCCTCCATGCCACTCCATCTCCTCCCCTCCGTCTCTCCAGTGAGGTGTGCCTTATTGCTATCCAAACAGAATGATCAACCCTGCCAGGGGTAACGAGCTGTGAGTGACACCTGCTACCAAGAGGCAAGCTCCTGCTGTGGTGGGTGTGTGTGCTTAAATCAGCCACAGAAGGGGGGGGGGGGGGGGGGGTTGTGTACACACTACAGGACTGTCTGTGTCTGTCTGCACGCTCTTAAATCATGCCCAGACAGAGGGAGTAGTGTACACACTACAGGTGAAGTCACACAGGGTAGCAGAGAGTAGTTACACAGATGGGATGAGAATATGAAGATGTTTTACCCATTTTACACAGACAGCCGTTTACTGGGGCTTTAACCTCTACTGGGCCCAAGAGAAAGGCTTTCTGCCCATCTTTCTCTCTCTCCTCTCCTGCCATTGGGAGAATATCAATTGCATTTCCTTGATTCCTCTTCTCTCCACTCTGACCTTCTCATCCAATTGGTTTTGAGGAGGCGGAGAGAGAGCTCGCCAGGGATCGAGGAAATGCAATCGAGTTTCTTCCATTGTCTTTCAGTCCAATTCTCTCTTAATCACATTCACAAAGCCCTTTTTACGTCTTCAGTTGTCACAAAGTGCTTTTCAACTCTCCTCTCTATTCACTTTCTCCCTCTTCTCTCCTTCTGACCCTCCTAACTCACTCCCCCTCCCTCCCATTATAGCCACTACTGCAGAACTTGCAAGGGAGAGACAGCTAAAGACAGGCCCTTTAGGTTAGGAGGTTAAAAGAGTGGAGGCAGAAAATAATCTCATTTAGCACGGCCTATATGGGGTGAAGGTGAAAGGACAGTCATTCTCTATCCCCGTCTCTCTCCCTCTCCCCATGGTGTATGCAGAGGGATGCTGCTGTTTACTGACACTAACGGAAGGGTGTGTATGTGTTCTTGCGTACTCAATCCGCACATAAGCTCGCGTAACATTGGAGGGCAATAGCCGGGACACGTCTACCGCTAGGATTCAGAGCACAAACAGGTACACACACAAACAGGTACACACACACACACACACACACACACACACACACACACACACACACGCGGCAAGAACTAATAAATGGCCTGCGCACCGCACTAGTCAGTGCTGAAAGTCACATATGTAATATACAGTTAGAACACAACATGCATCACACACACCTCGGTGGCCACGTTTTGCAAGAGCGGAGTAGTGGACGACAGCTGCACACCCAAACATTGACAGTCTATCACCTGTCGATGGAGACAGAGACGGGGATGGGGGGGGGGGGGGGGGGGCGGCACATACATATTTCTGCACCAGCTGTCTCCCTGTGCAGCGCGGCCACCCTCGTGTCCCTCCTCGCCTTAATGCCATAGAATATCAAATGAGACAGACTGCCCTAAATAGCTGTAGCATCTCCCACCCGAGCACATCTGGTGTTTGGGTTAACTGTTCAAGATAAGATGTGGCCTTGGCATCAGGGCGTGCTCAGAGAAAGCAACGCCTCAGTCGAGTGAGGACTTGCTGCTTCATATGAGAGTCTGGTCAGTTTCCTGCTGTTAGTCAGCAGAGCAACGTTTTATTGAAGTGTATGAAAGTGTAGTCTTATTTTGTGTGGGATGGGCGGGTGCTGCTGGGAGCGAGTGTCGGTGCGGGGAATGGAAATGCAGAACAAGCTCATGAGAACCGGAGGAAACTTTTTGAATAAGTCCAAAGTCCACGCACACTATACCTTCGCTAACCTTTTACGGGGTAGACTGCACACTGTTGCAATATACTCCATTTAACATGGCTTAGTTCATTGGTTTAGTTGATTTCTGTGCACTATCCAGGGCGAAGGACGTAAGTGAAGCTCATCTGATGGACCTCTAAAAAGTCCACGGACGTAGCTAAGGTGAAGGATTAAATTGCTAGCGTGAAAACTGTGGTTTGGCGCCTTAGCGGGAGGAATTGTTGCATTTCCATTACATTCAGTAACATCTATGGATAACATTGTTAGGAATAGTATTGACGTCAAAACGGGAGAACCAAGGACACGGGTGGTTCCTAATGTTATGAGATTCTCGCTAGTGTTTACAGAACACGATTAGGATAAGGACCTGCGATTGTAACTGCAAGCGAATAACAAAAATAGACGACTGCAGTGTAGCCGTAATTATGAGTACATGTTGCATGGATTGATAAGGCATAAGAATATAAAACGTGTATTTGTTCTTAGAAATGTATGTAGATCTGCGCCTGTCTATTAATGCTATGTGTTGTCTTTTTTTATGTTTATTGAATAAATGTAGTTCTGTACCTGTCCATTAAATGTTATGTATGTCGTTTTACATAATTGTGTCATTCAGCTGTAATTGTCTATGAGTGGCTACGGATACAGAGTTCGTATCCCAATTAGCCCAGGTTAAAAAATACGGATATTCCGCCCCTCATCCTCATTGCAAGCATTGGCTAAACTGCGCATGAGGCAGACAAGTAATGTTATTTTTTCCAGGAACTATGATATGGCAGCAACTATAAAGATTAGCCTACACCATCAGACAAAATGTGCCCAAAATGTAGGGACAGCGTCCTGCTTGTGCAACATCCGTTAAAACAGACAGAACATTGTGGCCTTCATAATATATGTGTTTTGGAATGTTCTCGAAAAAAAATCGCCGCGGGCTTTTCGTTTCAGCTGTTCAGACATATGAGGCAACTACAGCATCACGGGTCAGAAGAGGGTCAGTAAAGCGCGAAACGTGAAGGGAGTGGGAGTTTGAGCAGCAGCTTCGTTAGAAAAACAAATGTGTGCGAAAAATAACACGTGCAGTACGTGGTCCGGATCCTTAGCTTCAAGGAAGAGGTTACCGGAGAGTCGGGCAAGGTGTGGGCGAAAACTCTGTATCCATAGCCACGGCTTTAATGTTATGTATTATGCCATGGTTTGTGTGGACGCCAGGATGAGTAGCTGCAGCTCCGACAGTAGCTAAATGGGGATCCTAATAAAATACTAGACACTGCTAGATAGACATACCTGCAGCAGACAGCAGATTAGTGAAACATTTCGCGATGTACCCTTGAGCAAGGCATTTAACCCTAATTGCTCCTGTAAATCGCTCTGGATAAGAGCGTCTCCTAAATGACTCAAAAGTAGAACATTTAAATTAAAACACTCATGACAGCTAGTGTCAGTTTATGACAACTGATTTATGGATCTATGTATGGTGATAATGGTGTAGATTACACAACATGATTACAGACCTGTACAAACAGTAGGTGCATGTCTAATTCCAACTATATCAATACATTATCACCCTTGTAACATCTTGATATACAGTACCAGTTAAGTTTGGACACACCTACTCATTCAAGGGTTTTTCTTTATTTTGACTATTTTCTACATTGTAGAATAATAGTGAAGACATCAAGACTATGAAATAACACATATGGAATCATGTAGTAACCAAAAAAGTGTTAAATAAAAACATTTTATATTTGAGATTCTTCAAAGTAGCCACCCTTTGCCTTGATGACAGCTTTGCACACTCTTGGCATTCTCTCAACCAGCTTCATGAGGTAGTTACCTGGAATGCATTTCAATTAACAGATGTGCCTTGTTAAAAGTTAATTTGTGGAATTTATTTTCATCTTAATGTGTTTGAGCCAGTCAGTTGTATTGTGACATGGTAGGGGTGGTATACAGAATATAGCCCTAGGAAGACCCAGAGTTACCTCTGCTGCAGAGGATAAGTTCATTCAAGTTACCAGCCTCAGATTGCAGCCCAAATAAATTCTTCAAAGAGTTCAAGTAACAGACACATCTCAACATCATCTGTTCAGAGGACACCACGTGAATCAGGCCTCCATGGTCGAATTGCTGTGAAGAAACCACTACTAAAAGGACACCAATAAAGAAGAAGAGACTTGCTTGGGCCAAGAAACACAAGCAATGGACATTAGACTGGTGGAAATCTGTCCTTTGGTCTAAGGAGTCCAAATTTGAGATTTTTGGTTCCAACCGCTGTGTCTTTGTGAGACGCAGAGTAGGTGAACGGATTATCTCCGCATGTGTGGTTCCCACCGTGAAGCATGGAGGAGGTGTGACACTGTCAGTGATTTATTTCGAATGCATTCATGCATTCTGCAGCGATACGCCATCCCATCTGGTTTGCGCTTAGTGGGACTATCATTTGTTTTTCAACAGGACAATGACCCAACACACCTCTAGGCTGTGTAAGGGCTATTTGACCAAGGAGAGTGATGGAGTGCTGCATCAGATGACCTGGCCTCCACAATCACCTGACTTCAACCCAATTGAAATGGTTTGGGATGATTTGGACCGCAGAGTGAAGGAAATACAGCCAACAAGTACTCAGCATATGTGGGAACTCCTTCGAGACTGTTGGAAAAGTATTCCAGTTGAAGCTGGTTGAGAGAATGTCAAGTGTGCAAAGCTGTCAAGGCAAAGGGTGGCTACTTTGAAGAATCTCAAACAAAGTTTGATTTGTTTAACCCTTTTTTGGTTACTACATGATTCCATATGTTATTTCATAATTTTGATGTTTTCACTATTGTTCTACAATGTAGAAAATAGTATAACATTAAGAAAAACCCCTGAATGAGTAGGTGTGTCCAAACTTTTGACTGGTACTGTACGTGTCATCTGTATACATGGACCCACTCTGACTTTAATACAAGAACAGGGTAAATTACTAAGTTCTAGGATATACAGGGTTCTACCCTCAGTCTCTTCTACTGTCTCAGTGATAGCCAGAGAGGATGGGCCCTGATCCCTGACTTGTCCACTGCTTGCCCCTTCAGTCGGCTAGCTGGGGCACTTAGAAGGGTCACTGGTCCCCTGCTGAGGGATACAATAGAGATCGCTCTCCTTTCTCCATCCCTTGTTTTTTCCCCCTCTCCTCCTCTCCATTTCTCTCAAACAGCAGAGCTCTGTCTTCCTGCTGACCTTGAGCTGCCGAGGAGGAAACCAACTGCTGAGCGAACCGAGGAGCCCACAGGCGGTGTGAGTGTGTGTTGTTTTGGTGTGTGTGAAAGTGTTTATGTGTGAGGGGTAGATAGATAAAGAGAAAGACCGTGAGAGAGGGAGAAAAAGAGAAAGGGGCAGCATATGAGTGGGCTATTGTAAAGAATGCCGTGCTTTGAGTGAAAACATTGGTAAATGAAGTCAACATAGCATAATGCGGAGGAAATATGATTCAGATGAGATGGACTGAAAATTAGCCCTGATGAAATAAATGGTGTCTTTTACAGGTCTGATGCAATTAGGTGACCCTCTCAACCAGACCCACCGGCAACAACTTTCAGTTGCCATTGCAACACCAGTTTAGTGCCTCCGCTAAAAAGAGTGACTTAATTACATGCGTTCTGAACTTCATCCAGATGGACCAAAAAATAAATAATCAACTTCTTTTTTAAAGAAACTCTTTCAGAAACAAAGCTCTTTCCTTAGTCCCCCTTTAGTCAGGTTTCTCAGAGGGAGGAGGTGGGGCTTTCCTGGGCAAGGCGCCAGCAGTGCACTGCCGTCAGGCTTGATGCAGTATGGGTATCTGACAGACGCTAGCTAGAGAAAACTCTCCCTCCGGGCCCGCTCGTTCTAAAGTGATGAAAACACAAAACCGCAAACAACCTCAATGTTCTCCAAAAACACAGAAAGTGATCAAAGTTAGGACTTTGATGAGGTTGTCACATTAGCCCAAGAGATCTCGTCTCTCTCCCAGTGTGTGCGCTGTGTGTGTGTGTGTTATTACCGTGTATGTGTGTGTATTGCCTGAAGAGGGCTAAGATGTGCTTTAGTCAGTCTTAAAACGCAAAGACGGTGAGGACCGAACTGTGTGGATTAACCGTAACAATGAGACGGGATGGAAGTAACACCGTACCACGGAGGATTAGGGCCACTGTGAGTGTGTCAGGCCTGGGAGCTAGCCGTATGCTACGGTCAGAACAGCATGACTGGAGGCCATGGGAGGTGTGCGCGTGCCTGCATGCATGCGAGAAAGAGAGCGCGCGCACGCAAGAGAGCGAGTGTGATAGTGAATTAATAAAGTTAGAGGCCTATAGGTATAAGAGAGATTAAGACTGAGCATATGGTGCGAGTAGGGCTGTTGCGGTGACCGTATTACCGCCACGCCTGCAGTCATGACGACAGTAAAATTCCATGTGACCTTTGAGTCATGGTAATCTCCTTTTATGCACTCTGGACATGTGTTGGTAGTACCCAATGGCCTGGTACTCAGGGCTCTATTGTCCCGCTAACCACTCTGACATCCATGCAAATGCTATAGAAAATCACCTCAAAACTGTAGTGTGTTTTTAAAAGAAAGAAGTTCAACAACAGGTTGAAACTGAGTGTAAAACATGGTGATTGTGCATGTTGTTTCAAAGCCAAACACAACGACTGGTTACCTCATGCTACGCTCCAAACGTTCTATCCATGAGTCTGGGAGAGAACATATAGGCCTAGGTGATGCTGTTGGTTCATTGATTGTGCAGGGCGGCTTACAGAGACAATTATAGTGAATTTTTCTATTTGATTTTTAATAGCTTAGTAATAGGACTTTTTAAAATATATTTTCATACGTAAATTAGACTGACATTACCTTCAGCTACATCTCTCCACCATGTTTCCATCTCCTCGTCTTTCTCCCTTATTCCTTTCTCGAGCGCACAGAGAGACATGTCAACAGTTTAATGAAATATGTTTTGTTGTGAAAACATGTTACTATCGATGTTCCTGAACAGATTTCACTTGGTTTCCCAAATTAAGCTCTGGGTAGCAGCAGGAACAGGGTTGGAGAGCCCATGTCATACAGAGTTTGGGCGGAATAGAACCTGTTGTGTAGCGAGGCTGCATTCTCCTCAAACGGTGGATATTCCAGTGCATACTGATGAAATGTATTAGTCTGATGGGTGAAAATATGATCCCTTGATGAGAGAGCAGGGTGTGCAGCCTGAGGCAAGCAACAGAGCGCAAGCTTTCTTTAGTGACTTTCTTAAATCAAATAGCCTATAGTCACATCATGCATTGATTTCCAAGATATTCTAAGGTTTGCATCACTCACAACTAAAGTTGACAAATAACTTTAAAATCTAACGTATAGGACCTGTTAAAATTATCACTTTCACGCTGAACAGAACCATTATAAAAGAGAAAATGGATCAAATAAGTGGCTATTATTTATATTTAGGGGGTAGATCAGCGTTAATATTGCAGATAGATTGTAGCTTCCATCAATGTAATTGTCTGCATCACTTCGAATCCCCAATATATATTTTTACACACACACACACACACACACACACACACACACACACACACCTTTTTCACTCCCGAGTGGCGCAGCGGTCTAAGGCACTGCATCTCAGTGCTAGAGGCGTCCCATAGGGCGACGCACAGTTGGCCCAGCAGCGTCCGGGTTTGGCCGGGGTAGGCCGTCATTGTAAATAAGAATTTGTTCTTAACTGACTTGCCTAGTTTAAAAAAATGTCATAAAAAAATATATAATATTACTCTCCAACCCCACCACCCCCCCAATTGGAGTAAACTAGTGAACAACAATGCTTAGGCCTGTATTTCCAGCTTATACATGCTATATACATATTATGGACACAGTCTATTTTACAATAGTTTTATTTTGTTTGTTTTTAACTCTTGTCCTTCCTCTACCCTCAACCTCTCCCATACATGTATGCTGTCCCTCCGGTTTGATTTCTATTTGCCATATCTTTCAAACAGTGCTCTTTCAAAAAAGTTCTTAACTAGCGAATGAGGCCCTATTAGGTTAAGTTCTTAACATAGGGTGAGACATTCTTACTAATTAGTTAGAGAACCAGTTCGGATTTAAGTATAACTGTTGTATGACTGAAGCCTTTAGTGAGAGGTCTAATGCTATAATATTTAGTCATTTCTGCCCTCCAAATTAATATTCATTATATAAATGGGCCCGTTTAATTTTGTCTGGCTTGCCATTCCAAATAAAGTAAAATACTTTCCTCATATAATAACAAAAAAAAAACTGTTCGCTAGGTGAGGCAAGCCCATAAGCAAATAGGTAAACTGGGATATGACTAAAGAGTTAATCAGGGTGATTTTTCCACAAATAGACAGGTACTTTCTATAAAAATGTATTGAGAGATCATTTATTATTTTGGGATATGTATATAGAGTATGTCCACATCACCGTCAGACCCCGTTATTGGTAAACTACACGGTAATGTAAAAGTTGTATTTTTTTATGATCCAATACGCAATATAGTACACTCATAATTTGGTTGTATACCAGAAAGGTTAGGAAAACTATCTAGATACTCTATGAGGCTGTGGAGGGATACAAGTTGTGGATTTAAAAGAAAACATGAATCATCAGCGTATAATGAAACCTTTGTTTGAAAGCCCTAGATTTCTAACCCCTTGATATTATTGTTGGATCTGATTTTAATAACTAACATTTTGATGGCCATAATAAATAGATATGCCGATAGTGGACAACCTTGTTTTACTCCTCTTGACAGTTTAAAACCTTGAGAAGTAGCCATTATTTACACGTAGGCCGACTATACATTATTTTAACCCATTTTATGAGAGATTCTCCAAAATTGAAATGTTCCAGGCATTTATATATAATCTCCAGTCGTACTTTATCAAAAGTCTTTTCAAAGTCAGCTATGAATAGCAGGCCTGGTTTCCCAGATTTTTCATGGTGTTTCTATTGTTTCCAGTACTTGTCTGATATGATCTCCAATGTATCGTCCATGTAAAAAACCTCTGATTAGAATGAATAATGTCTGACAATACTTTTATAATTATGCGCTATACATTTTGCTAGAATTTTTGCATCACAACACTGAAGTGTGAGGGCCTCCAATTCTTTATATTTCCCACTTGTATCCTGTTTCAGTAATAATGAAATCAGACCTTGTTGAGTGTCTGATAATCTACCATTTATATAGGAGTGGTTAAAACATGCTAATAATGGTCCTCTGAGTATATCAAAACAAGTTTGGTATACCTCCACTGGTATGCCATCTAGCCCTGGAGTTTTCCCATCCTTAAAAGCTTCAACTGCATCAAGAAGTTCCTCCTCTAATTTCACCTTCACATGAGTCTCAGTATGGCTGTTCATTTTACACTATTATTATTTTTAAAAACCCATACAATTAGCTTCGGTGAGAGGAGATGGAGGAAACAAACGAAAACATATAGTACTTAGTACTTTGCTTCCTCTTTCAAAATATAATTTGGTGAATCATAGATGACTCTGAGCCACTTCTTATGTGCACCCGCTCCGGAATGGGAAAAATGTCCTTTCTATTTTAGTATATTCTCCTTACTATAAAATCATATAATAAAAATAATGACACTGCTACTTAAGCATATCTTGTCTGCTAAATGAACAAGCCTACAGCCTATGGCATAGAGCATAGCCAGATAACATACAGTAAAGAAAACTCATTCTGTTCTGAAATACATTTTTATCCATATCACGTTTCTTTAGACCTGGCAAAAATAAATAATGGATTTATGGTTCATATTAAATTGATTTATTAGGGGGAAAATGTAGATGTTCCAAAAGGCGCACATCAGTGGCTAGTATGTGGCTTGTATGCCATGTAGGCCTGGAGATGCTAAACGTGTTTATGTTAATTAACGGTCATTTACCGTGAGACCGGCAGTCTTTTGACAATAACCTGCTGACAAAATGTCATGACCGCCACAGCCCTAGTGTGTGAGTGTATGCCTATGAGTGAGTAAGATGTGCTGCGTGGTACAGGATGACTGATTAACACAGGCAGTGTACTTGTGTGCTGTAAAGCAGGAACATGTGTTACTGTGTATTTGCATGGGAACGAGTATCTGTGCGCACATGCGTGTGGCTGTAAATATGAGGGACTGACAGGCAGTGAGGTGTGACTGACTAGTGTGTGTGCACGTGCATGCGTGGCCCCGTAACCATCACCCCTTGTACTCCCCACCCATCATCCCTGCGGCTGGATGCCCTGCCCCGTGTGGTGTGTGTCCGGTCTTCTCTAACTCCTCGCTCACCGAGCATGCACGCTCTCCGCCACAACTAATTAATTACCCTAATAGGGCCTCATTAGCTAGCTTATGCTAGTTCCAATTAGCATCCTAGCATAACGTAACCCTTAGGTCCGCTTCCCCAAACAAACACACGGGCTGTGTGCAGGATCCCATGACGGCCATGAGGACTGGCTACACATGCAGGAATCCGATTACGGTCACTTGCTGTCCAGAATCCAGTATTAGACCAACACTCCACTTACAAACCAACTGACTTTCAGAGAGGTGTCCCTTTCTAAATAGGCTAAAACGTATTTAACTGAGACAAGACAGTTCGCTCTTGTTATCGTACGCCACCTAAATCTTGACAATATGTGTGGTACACGTTTTGAGCTATTCTGATTCCATCAAGAGATACTGGGTTGCCATTTTGAAAAGGTAATAAAGTTTCGGTTATTCTCAGTATTCAAGGGTCAAAGTGGAGCAAAAGGTGATAGCATAGCATTAGCTTGTTTTGACTGGATAGGCTGAGTAACTCTAAACAAGGACTCAAAACCACAACAGTTACCTCAGGACAGTCTTGTCAAGGTGCTAGCTAGATTAGCATAACTTTATAAACCTCTACTACCATAAAGAAAGCTTGAGTGTTTAAGAGCAGTGAAGTGAGCGACACAGCCGCATGGCATGCTAACTTCTAGACACAGCCAAATGAATCAGCTTCCCAGTCATGCCTCATAGCTCCCCCCCAGCACAATCTCCTAGCCTACCATTCCCATGTCACATGTGTAAACCTGAATATTTTAGAAATACCCAGATAACAAGGGTCCCTTCTGCCGAGATACTAATTCGCTGTGATGGCTTTATCTAATGCAATCTTTTCAAATTGTCCTCTACGATTTCTTTCTCGCTGTTTTCCACAGCAAGGTAGATTGAGTCCATTTTTTTTGTTACATTTAGGGTCTGCACAGAACTCGGATTCTCTGATGCCTACTGTAACTTTTAGAAGGACTCTCAACTCCCCCAGACATATTTGCGGACACAGTCACGCACACATGCACAATATAGTCGCACAGCACCAAGACAGTTCACATGTACAGTCTTACACACACTTCAGAGTCCGTGTGATTGGCTCCCTGTGCCATGCCTTGAGTCAGGTCAGAGGTCCAGAACGTACACACACACACTGGAGACCAGCTGTGTCTCATACTGCAGTGCACTTCATTTCCAGACGGCCCTCACGATGATGCAGTGTGTATGTGTGTGTGGTGCATGTGTGCCATCCGTGTGTGAGTATACGTGTGTGTGATAGTGGGTGTCTCGGATTTTGACGTGCTTTGCTGCTGCCTCCTTTAAAACTCATACATTTGTCATCAGAGCTGCTGGAATAGATGGCACAGAGCAGACCATATTTATCCATTGAGCGATGGCCTTTTATCTGCAGCACACAACAACCATACCAATATGGAAAAACTTGGGCCGCCGAGAAATTCATTAACTGAGCGTTTGCAATGCGCACACACATAACTAATGTGCAGAACATGGGTAGCTGGTAAAATCCCAATGCATATGGCCCTGGTCCCATCTGCCTCCCAGGCCCAGCTCAGCCCTTCCACCCCTCCACTCCTCCAAAAAGTGACTGGAAACCTAATGAACTCAAATAACTTGCAAACATATTCTAATTTATTCCCTCTAAAGGCTAAAACCACAATAAACTCAGGGCCACATGGGTCCCAAGTCACAGCACAGCATGAAATAAAGTACAATAAAACACAGACTGACAAATAAAAAGATAAATGGGCAAATTAATAAAAGATGGCCTGGTTCGAGTGGGGATGTGGTGGGTGGCTGATCGCTAAAGGTTTCAGAGAGTGGGATGATTCCCTAGCATACACAGTCATAGTACAGTATTTAGACTCTCTGCTCCCTCTTCAAACACACACAAACCAACACAAATCATTTCTCGCTCGCACCAACCCTTGCAATCAAGCTCAGCGTGAGTCTGACATATCCAAAGGCGAAGCAGCAAACCCTCGCATCACATGACAGGAGAGCTGCACAGGGATAATGCCTGGGCAGATAGAGATTTTTGATGGAACAGCTACAGTGAGGGTGGATGAGAGCGGAGTGCTGTGTGTGTGTGTGTGTGTGTGTGTGTGTGTGTGTGTGTGTGTGTGTGCGCGCGCGAGCGTCCGTCCGTCCGTACACTTGAGAGGCTAACAAGGAACCAAAAACACAGGAGCAGCATGAATCAGAAAACGAGAGGGGGAGAAAAGACGTCAGTACGACAATAACGCAATTACGGTTCAATTAAGAAAATCTAATTCTATACAACATGAACCAACTGTTTTTATAAAGGGTAGGGTGTCCACCCACTCTGCCCAGGGTTGGTGAAAAGACAGTTGGTGATGAAATGTCACTTGTTATAAAATGCATAGAAAATATTCATAAAAAATACAGATATGAATCATTTAGTGGGGTCTAACATATCATAAACAATAGATAAAAAATAAAAAATCTTAACGAAAGACAATAAGCACCAAACTTTTAGCGGTGCCACTTTCTCGCAGTGAGTTTTGATGATTTTACATGTTGTGATGGTCATCTGCAAAATTGTTTCGAAGGGTCTAAAAAAGATCAATTTAACACGAGCTGTATTAAATGTAAAACGCTTTGAAAATAAAAAGCTTGGGTACGCTCAGTGCTCCGTTGACATTTCGCAGAGATAAGCTTGTTGTCGTCAGAACAGGAATTTCACATTAATATGAACGCGTATACTAAAATACTACCTGTCATGTCTCAAAATTGATATCCATCTTACCTCTACATTGTTTTTTATGTCCTCCGGATTCGAGAAGAAAGAGGAGTTCAACGGCGAGCCTGTCACAGTTAGCCACAGTTTTCGCACAGCATCCAGCCTAGCTGACACAATGCTATTTTAATGATTGTTCTTTCTCTAGCCTCCATTGAATTATTCACCCTAATTTTGGCCATCTTCATTGGGTCAAAACTCCCAACACAATTAACATACTATTTTACCCATTGTGTTTTTTGATTGGACCCTCTATAAAGGGCTTAATCCTGATGTGAAAATGTACTTTTGCGTAGGCCTGAATGAATCATGCATTGACGTCAGAGAGAAGATTTATGGAACAATGTGAGTTATTCGCACAGACCTCAAGCTAGATCTTAGAGTTTGACCCTAAGAGGAAGGGGTCATCGTTTCCATGCATGGTTTCTTGTCTTTTGGCATGACTAATGCCACTAGAGAATGTGGGCCTTTGGCTACAACCAATACATCTTAGTCATATGACACACCTTAGCCTGGTTAGCCGTCCAGTCTCATATGACCCATCTTAGGGCTAAAGCCTGGGTGGAACCTTGGGTCGGGTCAGTGGGGTCAAAGGGTACTCTGGTCCCCACCCCAACAAAGGGCAGGGGTTGGTGGTAGTCTTTGAAGGGGGTTGTTGTTGGGCTTTGCGGCTGTGGGGTATCTAGTGTGTGTGAAATCCCCCCTTTAAGCCCGAGGTGAGTGGAGCCGTCTGAGAGGACGAGAGCTGTACGGGGAACAGCTGTTCCGGAGCGCTCGGCGGCGTGGTCAGGGAGAAAGGCGGCCGAGCTGCAGCTGTGCCCTCAGGACGGCTGGGACCCAGAGAGAAGAGGGGCTGTTCACTTACAGACAAGGCCAGGAGAGGAGAGGGAGATGGTCACAGACAGGGAGACAGAGAGATGGCAGATACAAGAAATACCTTCCACACAGTAACCACAAAGAAAATGACCAAAGACGTAATTGCTCGGAAAGTCTGCCAGAAGCCCTTTGACTTCTTTACAGGAGTCTAGACTGAAGAAGCCGAATAACTGTATGTCCGACCTTGTGTCAGACAAACCTACTCAGTACAAGATAAAAGTGAAGGTAGCGGTAGACCCTTCTCAGAACTAAGAGGCCACATTTTGGACTGAAGCGATCATTAAATCCCAATAAGGATCGGAACAGAACAATAATTGATCGTGGGTAGAGGAGGAATGTGTTTAAAATTGAATACGGTGAGTTTGAATGCTAGCCTGCTAGATGGAAGAAAAGACGGGGGGGATCATAAGTCAATAATACAAGTGGGCTAAGTAGTCTCCTAGCAACCCGTTCCTGATGGAGCACTGCAGCTTATTTTGTCTCAGTTACAGACAGAGGGGAGTGTGAGACAGACAGACCCATCCCAAATTGACCCCTGACTTCTTGCCGCTTTGTTCTTCGGTACATCTGAGAGGATCGGAAAGGTAGACCTAAGCAAATTGGTAATAACTCCCACCTTGCTCTCTGATCGGCTAGGTGGAATTCCCACATACATTGCTTCCCTCTCAGATCTCCACAAAGGGCTGGGGTAAGGGCTGGGGCTCAAATTGGTATTAAGCAAGAGATGAGGACAACAGATGTTTGACATATGCAATATACCACACAAATGTAGTAGATAAGCACTAAAGTAACAGGCCAGAGGTTTAACATTTCACAGTAATAGAATGGGATCTATTGAGCGTGAATCTACACTCCTGAGGTTGGGTTCCGATCTCACAGTTGGTTGGCGCATGATGCCAACGACACCAAAGTTGTGGCTTTGATTCCTGCGTGGGTCGCAACTACTGAATATGTGACTGAACCGTAAGTCGCTTTGAATAAAAGCACCAGCTAAACGACCGTATTGTAGTTTAAATTCCTGAAGCCGGGTCTATTCCCGTTGCGGTGTTGCAAAGGAATCTGTTGGGAACCACGGCTCCTAAACCCAGTAATGGTACGTACTCAAGTCTCCTTCAGGACTGCGTGACATTCCACCTTTCATTATCCCTAGTCAGAATGTCGGAAAGAATCTACAACAGAGGGATATTGTTGCCAGAGAGCCATGACTTCAGTCACTAAGAATGTCCACCTCTTCATTTCAAAGGGAGACGATGAAGGTGAGTTGTCAGGAAAAGAGAGGGGGAAAAAAGAAAGAAAAAAAAGTGCTGGAGTAAAGGGAGGGGTGAGAGAACGAAGCATTAACAGCGCCAATTACACCGCGACTATCTGTTTGCAAGCAGCCCATGCATGCTCAAAGAATGTGTTTGACAAACAAGGACGCCTATACATACGAATATCTCTTTATGGGGTACACACACAGATAAACTCTTAGAATCACTCGTCTTGAATGCATAATCTTGACTCTCCTCCTCCCCCCCCCCCCCCCCCCCCCCCACTGTGGTGAGGAAGAGTAATCTAGTGCTTTGAACCGTCTCAGTGAAAAGCTGTCGACTCCTATCCAACCATGTAATTCCCTCCAAATGAGGTGTTTGAGGAGCCGCCATTGTTATCCACCCCCTCTGACAATCTACCTCCGGAAGTCATAACAATCTCACCAAGGCTTTAACCACCTCTGACTAAGAGCTCGGTAATTTTCATCGACAAAGTTAACACAAGCCACGAAAGCCACTCTCAAACATGGAGAAACAACTCAGAGAGCAAGTAAACCGTTGCCTCTCATAATCGGCCTGGCTAACTGCTTCGGCTCCAACAGTGACTGCAATTACTATTGCAATAACGGCTAATGGTAATGCTAATCATAACAATAGCGCAGCGTGAAGAGAAAATGATGCTTGCTTGCCCAGATGCAGTGTAGGGCACTTAGGCGAAGGAAATGAACTGGGGCCCGGCCGCCTTCGGTTGATTCCATCTGTTATCTGGCCCACCTCTTTCTGCCTTCACCGCCTTGGGGTTTGAAGTCAAGAACACAACAAACAACAGCCACTGATGTCTGAGGAGAATCCGTTGTGAATGACTGACATGGAACTGACACAGCTGGACAGATGGCTGAGAGAACAGCAAGCCGTGATGACATGACACGGTGACAGCTGAACCTCTGGTGGAAGGGTGAAACGCCAAGGAAAGAATTAGTCTTCCACGAAGCATTTTCAGGTTTCCGTAGATTCTGAACAGTCTGGGCTAAAACGCTAATGATAGGCAAACGACAGCAACAGGTCAACAAGTATTAGCAACAGCACAGAGACCTTGCAACCTCCATTTTAACTAGCTTTTCTATCAAAGAAAAAAAGGCAGCGCAAGTACCAGGAGCCCCTCGGTGCAATGCTAACGCACTTCCCTTCAGCTAGAGCAGTTCAAAAGGAACTCAATAAAACATTTACCGTGCCGAGAAGGCTTCTTCTCCCTCTATTTATACCCCTCTCACTCTCTCTCGTTCCCGCTCTCTGCTATGAATGACCTTGGGTTAAACGCATTTAATTAGAGCTCACAGGATCTGCAAGCCCCCTTCTGCTCTCCGGGCTCAAAGCCCTCCGGACAGCCGTCTCCCACATGCGAACCGGAGCTTTCAACTGTCAGACCACACAAGCTTTCTTCTCTTCAGGCTTCGCAACCGAACATAACAGGGCCTCGATCGACGGGCCAAGGTTTTGAGCCGAAGAAGTGTTCCCCCCCACACAGACACGCGCACAACATTGGCATACTTCAATACATGCACATGGCGCAGAGGAGTGAACAAAGACCGATGCATCCCACTCCCTCAGACCTTCTTCATACAAGATGGCACATCTGAGGCCTTGCAAGCCATAACATTGAAAAGGTACCTGTATCTTGGAGATTTACAGCACGTAAGCCAGAGCTACATATTTCACATATGGGCCACTTGGGTCAGTAACATCCCCGTAGTGCTCTTTAATATTGGATCTCCAAACTTGAGAATAACCAACAGCCATGATTAGCAAGACACACTGAGCCATAAAAATAAATATCTAAACATGACAAGCTTTGAGGTACCTGTGAGTATCGCTATTAGACACACGTACCGCAGGCTACCTTTTACACATCATGACGATTGCAGGCTCTCTAAAGATAGCCTATGCACATTGCCCACTACAAGTGCATTCGGAAAGTATTTAGACACCTAGACTTTTTCCACATTTTGATCCGTTACAGCCTTATTCTAAAATTAAAATAGTTTTTGTTCCCTCAACCTACACACAATAACCCATAATGACAAAGCAAAAACTGGTTATACATTTTGGGTTCTTGGTCACCTCCCTGATCAAGGCCCTTTCCCCCCCCGATTGCTCAGTTTGGCCGGGCGGCCAGCTCTAGGAAGAGGCTTGGTGGTTCCAAACTTCTTCCATTTAAGAACAATGGAGGTCACTGTGTTCTTGGGGGCCTTCACTGCTGCAGATATTTTTGGGGGTCCTTCCCCAGATCTGTGCATCGACACAATCCTGTCTCGGAGCTCAATTCCTTCGACGACATGGCTTGGTTTTTGCTCTGTCAAATGTGGGACCTTATATAGACAAGTGTGTGCCTTTCCAAATCATGTCCAATCAATTGAATTTACCACAGGTGGACTCCAATCAAGTTGTAGAAACATCTCAGGGATGATCAATGGAACCAGGATGCACTTGAGTCTCATAGCAAAGGGTCTGAATACTTATGTAAATAAAAGGTATGTTTTTCATTTTTTATACATTTGCACAAATTTCTAAAAACCTGTTTTCGCTTTATCATTATGGGGTATTATGTGTAGATTAAATTAAATAAAAAAATCCTAATCTATTTTAGAATAAGGCTGTAATGTAAAATGTTGAAAAGCGGAAGGTGTCTGAATACTTTCCAAATGCACTGTATGTGCCCAGACAAAAAGCCAGTGACGCAGAGAAACCACCACTAAGCATTACATTGAAAAAGGGAGATTTAAAAGCAAATGGAAAAAAAGCCAGTTAGTAAAACCGAAGCCATCGAATTTCCAATGCAACATCTGGGGAAATAAAAGGTATTTCTTTCTTTTCACAGAGCAGCTGATCTGACATTGAAGTTGTGAAAAACTGCAGAGAAAAGGCAGAACCAAATGTTAGCATAAGCGCTAACGTTCCCGGGTTTGGGCTCTGTCTTCCTGAGGCGGCAAAGAGAGATCTCATTAGTCTCTTTATGAATATTTGCATTGGAAAGTTTCATGGTGATGGATTCTCCACTCAGAGCCCCGATCCCCAATCAGATAATATTCACACCCTCCTATCATTAGCACCAAAAGGCACAAAAAATATATAATAATGCCACAGGAAGTAGACTCAGGAGAAAGCAAAGGCGTACAGGAAAATACAGGCCTAATTAAAGGCTAAGAAAGCTCTTTGGGTAGCTGCAAGGCCTATATTCTCTTCCACTTTAGGTATTTTCTACATCCCTCGAGTAGGCACTAAGCAGTGCAAGAACATGATAAATGCTTGTTTCTAGCGGGGCTCCGTTTTTTGTGCCGCATTTGAATTCCAACTCTTAACCTGGCAAATGAGGAGTACTGATTCACCTTTAAAAACTCAAAAAGGGATGTGGATCTCGCTCAGCTCCGGGCGAGGGACGTTTCAACTGATATCCGTCAACAGCTGTTAGCTGCGCTGCACTGTCAACAGGGCCGGCATGCCCATTAGGCAGGATTAGGGTGGCAAATTGACGAGGGCGGCATTTTCTGAGCTGAACTGACCAAAAGAAACACACCAACGACAACACCTCAATTAATTCTGCTTAAAAACAATGAAAACTTCTCATCCTGTGGCATATGTGATACTTTAGGTGAGCGTTGATGCCTCCCCATGATAAGCAGTGCCCACTTTGCCAAAGTCAGGGGCGCAAAATCTTGTCCATGCCTAGTGCGCCTCTCCGCTGAGCTGTTGGAGAGATGCAGCGCTCAAGTAATCTAACATAAATCATGTAGCCTACAGTATAAACAACAGTAGCCTGTGGGTTTTCTATTGCTTAGACTGGAGATCATATTTATGACCATGTTATGAGACAGACATTTTTATTTTTTTATTTTACATTGTGAATGTATAGCCTAAATGGTGCCCTATCAAATAAAAATGCGCTTTGAGCATTTTAATATACATGTTAACACCATATCTTAGGAACAGGACTGGTCAAAATAAAATGGATAACATGGAATGAAATTAGGCTACTCACGACAGCTGTCTGGGAGTTTCACCCCGCGGGGAAAAAATTTCATGAATCAGTGATTTCAATTGTAGGCCTATTCATACATTTTTGACGAGCTGATCATTGCGAGGAAGAAAATACTTCTGCATTTCCTGCTGCGTAAACACATTGACTCTCACTGCAAATGGGCTCAAAATAACTCCAGATAAACTTGGGTAGCTGATATGTCGATTTTAAATAGTCAAAATGATTGGTCTTAAGCCTGGATCAAGAATCAGGACTAGGCCAATGCAACTGTCTGATTTACAAAGCTATGACATGGATGGGCATCCATAAAATTGCATTGGGGGTCGACACTGTAGGCTACACAATTCTAGTTTTGAAGAGGGCAGAAAATTATTTGGTCTTACCTAGGGCAGCAGGATGGCCAAGACCGGGGCTGACTGTCAAAGCACCATCTGGCTGCTGTCCATTACAGGAATGCAGTTTTCCCCCACATAGGTATTCTTTCACACACCAGTAACCGTGCAGTGTGGGGTAATATGAGGGCTGACGATAAATTATTTCAATGATTCAACAGTTTTTCCTAGTACGTGGATTGTGGATACAGATCTGGATGAGAACTAGGTCAATGCTCATATGACGATTTTAATACGTTTTAGAAGCCATTTTATTCCATTACTCTAACAAGGATAATTGAGCTTGACTGTGAGCATATGATTTGTATAGGTGAGTGGATCGTATGTTGTGTGATGAGATTGTGTGTGAGGGACTTTACAGCAGCCCGTAGGCAAATAGGTTCAAATCAGGTGAGCAGGTCACAGAGTTTAGCTAGTGTGTGTGTGTGTGTGTGTGTGTGTGTGTGTGTGTGTGTGTGTGTGTGTGTGTGTGTGTGTGTGTAGGCCACAGACTTTAGTTTTGTGTCTCTGTGTGAGTGTCCATGTCTGATTCTTCGCCTCTATGAGCACTGCAAAAAAAATTGTGGTCTGGACTTAAACAGTGATCGCAGTCAGTTTTTCCAGACGTACTTTCAACTTCCTGGTGAGCTGTCTGGTTCATGACTCCCAGTGTTTTGACAATAACAATGCCTTTTGATTCGGGGGGGGGGGGACGACGACGACGACGACACAACAAAAAAAAACTTGGCAGATGTCCAATCCGTAGTTCTACATAATGGTAAACAATGTGAGCTCATCTTTAAAAAGGAAGTTATACAAAATGGTAAACAATGTGAGCTCATCTTTAAAAAGGAACTTCACAGTGAGTTAAGCTACACTCGGAGAAAAATTACCCTTTTCGTTTGAAGTTTCGAAAACCAGCCACTCAAGCTGAACTTAAATGGCTCATCACTCTAGCATTAAGCCCAGCCACCACAGACCCCAGTGATGGGTACTCATTGTTAGCCAGCCACGTATAACCCGTGTCATCAAGACAACAGTCTGCATTCATGGTCATGCCTGTCGTAAAGTACAAATTGCTTAACTGTGATGGTAATTGCCAAAAATCATCAGGAAAGCTCATCAATTCCAGGAATGTTCTGTATGCAAATAATGAGGTTGAACAAACCTGACAGGGCATTCGCAAACAATGCTCGTTGTTCAAACAATACGCCAGAGTCAGATTCCAAGATGACTCGCTATCACCCTGCAAGACCCTTAATTCAAAACACAGCCATATCAAATCTCTCCCTTCAAAGCACCACAGACTCAGATGGGCCCAACACACCTCTCCACCGCTGTAGCCCTGAGAAGATGGACAGCTCATAAAGCAATGCTGTCGGACTGCCATCTTGCGAGGCAAGAGAAGAAGCCATGCTCATTCTTGGCTCCTGGGCCCCCCTATAGTACCGTCTCAGATATCCATCAGCCTAGCGGCTCGCTGTTTGACAGAGTCTACAGAGGGCTCATTCTAAAGCAAAATCCTTTCTCTCTCACCACACACCGCTGGCACAGCTCCAAATAAAGCCGGTCTGAGGGGCTTCCCTTGACCCAGAGCTTTCTATGGAGAACGGGAAGGCTTTGTAGAGGAGGGGCGGCAGGGAGGCGGCAGTCAAGGAGACTGAGGGGAGAGAGGAAATAAACAAACTAGACACCACACACACACACCATAGGGGGTATATACTGGGTCTGGAGACCTTTAATAAGATTATTGTCCGATAGACATTTGTGCCACGTTTTGAAGTGGCTTTTGAAAAGGGTGATACGGACACACGGAGCGATGTGATTTGATTCCTCAATAGGCCTAAGCCGGTCTACGCATTGATAATTGAAGAGAGAGAGAAAACCTCCAACTGTGATTTGATTATCAATGAGGACCGCTAGCTGCTGGTAGTAATGTTGAGCGATGCTCAGGTTCCTCAACATGAAGAAAAAAAAACCTAGCTGTGTTGTTGTTGTTAAGGCGGCTACCTGACTGAAAGGTGCTCTGCTACGGTTACTAAAGAACAGCATATCCCTAGCGGTGATTTGGTTACTTAATACAGGACACCAGAGCACCGCAGTCAGAGCTACACCCTACGGCGAGAGAATATCCACTGGCTTTTTATTCGTGAGTCCCTTGAGAGGTTACTTATCGGTGGGCTCACACCCCTGTCAGAAGAGCACTCCGCCGTGCACGGCTGAAAAGGGGAGCAGTGAGAGCCTCTGCAAGGGTCTAATATGTACTGAGGGCATACATGAGGACTCCTCTTCAGCTGGCTAATGCTGCGCCAATGCACACATCTGTGTGAATGCTCTGCTTGGAGCGTGAAGGGCAGACACGCTCCCCTCGAGTCCATTTTCTTTCTCAAGAAGTGTGACATTCAGGCTTGTTGTTTGCGGGAGTGAAATGGATGCTGAGTTTTTAAATCAGCACGTAAAGCCCTAATCAAGCCTGTAGCTTGTCCCACACCGGACGATAACGCAAGACGATGCAGCTTGGAACAGAAAAAAGTTCCATAAAGCTAGGGCTGTGGCGGTCACAAAATTTTGTCAACCAGTGATTGTCAAGAGACTAACTGGTCGGTCTCATGATAATTGACCGTTAATTAACAAACATATTAAGCATCTCCTGGCTTCCACACAGCCTACAAGCCACTGATGCAGACCTTTGGAACATCTACATTTTAAAAAAGTCTAATAAATCCATGTAATATAGCCTTCAACTTCACAATAAATCCATTATTTATTTTAGACCGGTCTAAAGAAACATGATATGAAGAAAATATCTATTTCAGAAGAACAGAATAGCATACTCTTGAGTTGTCTTTGTTATGTCCTGATCTGGCTATGCCATATGGCTGTGGGCTACACTAGTTCATTTAGCAAACAAGATTTGCTTAGAATTCAGTGGCATTATTTTATATTATTTTATAGTATGAAGAATAGAATTGAACAAAGCTGAATAAAATAAAGGATATTTCTCTAAACGATTTGAGGGAGTGCGCACATGCGGCTATTCTGTGTTGAGCGGTTAACAAAGAAACAGGTCCTCCTATATGCTTAATTTAGAGTTATTTATGTATATGCATAATATGCATATTAAAGATATTGGAAGAACTGTCCACATTTACTTTGTCAGCCAACAAGATGAGTAGGCCTAATGAATAACAAAAGCACTAGCCTATGTCAATGTACTATCCCCCATTGTACAAAAGTTAACCTATTCTATGTGAGAAATAAATATTTCAAACATAACAAATTAATACAACCACTAGCATAAAATGTATGCAATGTGGCTGATGCAACAGATCAGAAAATTTAGCGTAAAATATTGATAACATTTTAGGCTATTTCTTCAAATTATAAGCACAGCAATGCGCACACGGCAGTAGGCTATAAGCACGAATGTTCCATTAACGGGAAAACACCATTATCAAAAGTGATCACAAATGCGATTAAGCATGTAAAACTTTTATTATGAAGGTGCATTTTTATGGTGAAAATTAACATCTTCCCCAAACTTGAAACTCACGCGCTACTTATGTATGTCAGTTAGGCTCTTCACCCCTTGTAAAGCAGATTAATATGCTTCATTTTATCTGGCCACATTAGTTGTGATACAAAGCTTATTAAAACATATAGGCCTATGGACTAGGCTTTTTAAAGGCTGTTTCTTGCTTTACCCTGGGCATCATTCACATGTGATAGGCTAATATTGTCACCCATCAGACTATTCTTGATTTAATCTTGTCTTTACATAGACTAAATAACGTGTGTGAAATGTGTTTTGATTTAGAATGGACCATTTTCATACACCTGTCTCGAAACTGGGGGAGGGGGAAAAAAATACATGTCATCCATGCACTTAAATAGCGAATGGAGGACGCTTTTCCCGTGGTTCATTTTCATTCCAGCCAGGTAGGCTATACTCCTGTTGTAAAGACAAGCAATGTGCTTAATATTAGGAAGTTTGAGGAATAAATATAGCAGGCCTAGCCTATAGAAATCTGATGGGATCCTCTTTTTAGTAGAGGCCATCAATCTGTTTTCTCACATAATTGCATAGCCTATAGAAATGTTTCACAACATGAACTCATTGGCTCTCATGAAGTGTTTGATTAGATTTTAGATCACATTTGCATTGATGTCAGAGTGATAAGAGGGACAAGAGTGCTGAGTACCAGGCAGTTAACTTCTTATGGGTGCAGGGGCAGTATTGAGTAGCTTGGATGAAAGGTGCATAGAGATGCCGAGAGTAAACGGCCTGCTCCTCAGTCATAGTTGCTAATATATGCATATTATTATTAGTATTGGATAGAAAACACTCTGAAGTTTCTAAAACTGTTTGAATTATGTCTGTGAGTATAACAGAACTCATATGGCAGGCAAAAACCTGAGAAGTTCCACTTCCTGTTTGGATTTTTTCTGAAGCTGCTAGATTTTCAACCAAGCTCCCAATGAAATTACAGCGAGATATGGATGAGTTTTCACTTCCTACGACTTCCTATGACTTCCTTCCACTAGATGTCAACAGTCTTTTATTTTGTTTATTTTGAAAAATGAATGAGTTTTTTCAAAAGTAGTCAGGTGTCCTCTGAATAGTGCATACGCGCCAGAGGGGAGCTCTCCATTTTGCATTTCTCTCTTATTGAATAGGATATGGTCCGGTTGAAATATTATTGATTTTTTTTTTTTTGTTAAAAACAACCTGAGGATTGATTATAAAAAACATTTGACATGTTTCTACGACCATTACGGATACTTTTTGGAATTTGTCAAAGGCTTTGGTTTTCTGAACATAACGCGCAACCCAAATTACGTTTTTTTGTGATAAAAGTAATATTTATCGAACAAAAATAACATTTGTTGTGTAACTGGGAGTCTCGTGAGTGCAAACATCCGAAGATTATCTAAGGTAAGCGATTAATTTTATTGCTTTTCTGACTTTCGTGACCATGCTAATTTGGGGCTAGCTGTTGTAGAATTGATTGCTACACTCACAAAAGCTTGGATTTCTTTCACTGTAAAGTATATTTTCAAAATCTGACACGATAGGTGGATTAACAACAAGCTAAACTGTGTTTTGGTATATTTCATTTGTGATTGCATGATTATAAATATTTGTAGTAATATTTTTGCATTTGACGCCCTGCAATTCTAGCGCTTGTTTAGGAAAATAGCGCAGAGAAGTTAACATTCTAAAGATTGATGCAGTACATCGTTTGACATGTTTCTACTGACTGTTACAGAACTTTTGGACATTTCGTCACGTTATAGTGGACGCACTTTGTGACTTTGGAATTGTTTACCAAACGCGCTAACCAAAGTAGCTAATTGGACATAAATAACGGACATTATCGAACAAATCAAGCATTTATTGTGGACCTGGGATTCCTAGGACTGCACTCTGAAGTTCATCAAAGGTAAGGAAACATTTATCATGTATTTTCTGGTTTCTGTTGACTCCAACATGGCGGCTAATTTGACTATTGTTCTGAGCGCCGTCTCAGATTATTGCATGGTTTGCTTTTTCCATAAAGTTATGAAATCTGACACAGCGGTTGCATTAAGGAGAGGTATATCTATAATTCCATGTATATAACTTGTATTATCATCTACATTTATGATGAGTATTTCTGTTGAAACGATGTGGCTATGCAAAATCACTTGATGTTTTTGGAACTAGTGAATGTAACGCGCCAATATAAACTCAGATTGTTTTTATATAAATATGAACTTGATCAAAGAAAACATGCATGTATTGTGTAACATGAAGTCTTATGAGTGTCATCTGATGAAGATCATCAAAGGTTAGGATTAATTTTATCTCTATTTGTGCCTTTTGTGACTGCTATCTTTGGCTGGAAAAATGGCTGTGCTTATTGTGGTTTGGTGGTGACCTAACATAATCGCTTGTAGTGCTTTCGCTGAAAAGCATATTTGAAATCAGACACTTTGGTGGGATTAACAACAAGATTACCTTTAAAATGATATAAAACACATGTATGTTTGAGGAATTTTAATTATGAGATTTCTGTTGTTTGAATTTGGCGCCCTGCGCTTTCACTGGCTGTTGTCATATCGATCTCGTTAGCAGGATTGCAGCCATAAGAAGTTAAGCAAGTTTGGTAGGCTACTAATGACCATCAGCAGCATCAGAGCTTGGAGAAGCTTAATTACCGTGACTAAACGGTCACATGGGATTTGACTGCCTTCATGACTCGTGACCGCCGGCGTGGCAGTAATACGGTCACCGCAACAGTCCTACGTAAAAATAAAACATACAATTGCGCCCCTTACTGAGGAAGAGTATGTGAAATAGGTTACATGAATTTATAAGCCATTATGTCGGCTTGCTACTGCTACAATACTGTCCTCAATCCTTCGAGAGACGACGGAGCAAGAAACAATGAAGCCCCTCATCTCCATACTTGTCAAACTGGGCCTAGGCACTTCCAATTAGGATTAGTGGGCTGATGCCGAGACAGTGTAGCCTAGTACTGTGTAGTGGGACAGACCGACGAGTGCTCAACAACGCTGGACTGACAGGAGTTGACAAGCGCTCTCCCCTCAGCAACACACACAGGAACTGCTGACACTGGAGCAGATAACAACGACAAGCCGCAAACATCAAACGGAATGGAGACTCTTCCGGAGACCGAAATAGCGATAACAGTCAGACGCAATGGTGCTTTAAACGTTGTTGTACATAGCAAATTTGAGATGCTCTGTTCCAAAATTCACGCTTGAGGTGCATGTTACAGTTTTGAAGTGAAGACAAAAGTCTTAGTAAACTGAAACTCGTACTCCCCCCCCCCCCCCCTCTAGTCTTAACAAAGGAAAAAACACCTCGTGGCACTCGACTATCAAAACAGCCTTAGCTTGACGCTAACACACGCTAACCTAGATCTACAAGACAGGTATATCCCAGCTAATAGGGTCAAACACAACCTGTGGAATAATTGTAGACTAGCGCTGAGGGTGAACTAAACACAAGTAAAAGCAGGGAGCGTGTAGCTCTTAGCAGGGTCTCTGAACGATGCTACACCTTCGCCACTTTGGTTGACTGATGACTTCAACAAGCTCATGGTAATAGCCTGTCTCGAACACACCCTTACCCATAAATCTTTACGAAGAAAAATGGGAAAGCAATCAGGTGGGAAGAGGGATGTATCTGTTAGTACCTTTGTGTGTCTGTGAGCCTGTGTGTGTCTGTGTGTGTGCCTGTGTCTGTGAGCCTGTGTGTGCGTGTGCCTGTGCCTGTGTGCGTGTGCCTGTGTGTCTGTGTGTGTGTGCGAGAGAAAGGAAAAAAAAAATACTGGGGCCATTTTAGTGTGTTGCGTACTGCATCCAAGATGAAGCCTTGATTCCCACCCACCACTTAATATGATTAAAGAGAGTCAGACAATAAAAAGCTTTTTGCCTTTTCTTAAAGTAATCAAACCATTACGGAGAGCAGCCTGGGAGAGATATTTACTTTGGACTTTTTGGCTGGAGCCGGAGTGAGCGAGGCGCAGACAGCCAAGCTTTGGGCTTCAACGTGGACCTGCCAGGGCAGGGGGGGGGGGGGGGGGGGGGGGGGTGACTTGATCGACCCACTCGTTTAGACATTCCTGTCCCTCACTCATCCTTTTCGTCGTTCAAGGAAAGATTGTATTGTATATTGTAAGCATTATATAAGATCTGCTCATCCATTTTGTCTCGTTTACTGAGAACACGCATGGTTCTGGGTCCTTAGCATGCATGTTGCCAGCAGCATACCACCCTGCATACCACTACTGGCTTGCTTCTGAAGCTAAGCAGGGTTGGTCCTGGTCAGTCCCTGGATGGGAGACCAGATGCTGCTGGAAGTGGTGTTGGAGGGCCAGTAGGAGACACTCTTTCCTCTGGTCAAAAAAATATCCCAATGCCCCAGGGCAGTGATTGGGGACACTGCCCTTTGTAGGGTGCCGTCTTTCGGATGGGACGTTAAACGGGTGTCCTGACTCTCTGAGGTCATTAAAAGATCCCATGGCACTTATCGTAAGAGTAGGGGTGTTAACCCCGGTGTCCTGGCTAAATTCCCAATCTGGCCCTCAAACCATCATGGTCACCTAATAATCCCCAGTTTACAATTGGCTCATTCATCCCCCTCCTCTCCCCTGTAACTATTCCCCAGGTCGTTGCTGCAAATGAGAACGTGTTCTCAGTCAACTTACCTGGTAAAATAAAAATAAAATAAAATGTTAAGGTTTGTGCGTGTGTGTCACCATCGTCACGCACTCTCGGGCAGTGATCGACTAAGACGTCGGGGCCTAATCAAAAACACAAAGCCGCCAGTGTCCACACCGCGTTGCGTTCCACCATCACCCCCATATAACAGCACGTCAGACCTGCCAACCAGCCGGCTTCCACAGTGTGGAAGAATGCATTAGGAATAGGAGAGAAGAGAAAGAGGGGAGGGTTGACAATACGAAAGAGTGCGAGAGAAAATATGCGGACAGACGCATAAAGGGCGAGGGGGAGTGGGAGAAGCAGAAGGAGCCAGAGAGAGAGAGAATGTGGGGGAGATGAGTGCCTCAGAGAAATAGCACTGATAATTAGCTTTTGTTAATAACCCATCTGCAACTCCTCTTTACGTCCAGGTCAGGGTGCGATGCCTCTTTCAGGGGCACAGCGACCTAACAATTCCCATGGTGGGGAAGGGAAAACAGAGGAGACCTTCAAAGCGTGTTTGTCTGTGAACAGTCTAACTTTCCATGAAGAGCAGACAAAAACAACAGGTGGTGGAAATAAACAGAGAAAAGGAGAGGGGGGGGGGGGGGGGAGAGGGGGAGAGGGGGAGAGAGCGAGAGAGAGAGAGAGAGAGAGAGAACGATTTTGCTCTCCAACCAGCTGTATTTTCATTTTTCACCTCAGAAATGTGTTCAGCGCCGCCGGGATGTGAAATGTAAAATGCCCTTCTGATTACATACTAACTAAACATTACTCCATTTAACGGGCATCAGTTATTTCAAACAAGTGGGGGGTAAGTAATGCATGTGTGTACAACAATTACTATTATTCTGTATGCTTTCAAAAAGACGTGTATGTTAATTCAACCCCTCTCATTTCCTCTGTGTGCAGATCATTAATCTGTAATAACAGGACCCACACAGTCCCTCCACAGAAAAACCGCCGCCCACACATATTCTCTACACACACATGCCCACATTTGCATACAGGGACACACGGACATGCACGTTTTCCTGCTGCAATCCCACACCACCTTCGCTCTGGGATTTCCCCAGTAAATCTCCAAGAGCGTCACTTTACCCTTTGCACAAGTTAAACGCTTTGAAAAGCAATCCATTTAAACCTGAAACATTGGAACGCTTTAACACTGCCTTGAATTATTAACTCCACGAGCCCAAAATGACCCTAAAAACTAGCACTGCTGGTCAACGGTCATCTACAGAGACCACTTACACAAAAGCCTGTTGGGCGGCCCGGGCTGCTCTAGCCCAGAAAAAGATTAACTCTTCTTTTTTTTTTCTCTTTCTCTCTTTCATCTGAAATCATCCCTCGCTCTTTGGCGGAGAGGAGGATGAAAATGGCCTTTTATTTTGGCAGCTGAAAGGGCGTCTTGAGAGGCGTGACGGTGGGCCTGTGACAGCGGCCCTGCCAAGCCTGCTTGTTTACATGTCCGCTGGGGCGCCATTGACAGTCTGGGCATGCTCGCCGCCCCGCAGATGGACGGTTCTCACGCCCCCTCCCTCACAAACGCACCTAGAACAACCATCTCATCCTAGCATAGCACAGCCCCATTTTGCCTCGCATAGCTAATATTTTCAGATATCATCCGTTGAAACAATGACACAAATGATTAAGAAACGTTTTCTTACCTGAGTTGAGTGGACCAGATAGGGAGGTATGAGCATGGTGGAGGGGAAAAAAAACAGAGAGAGAAAGCTTGATTAGTGTTGAGTTCAACAGTGAATAACCTTTCCAAGAGCTGTGCTTAGCTCCCATCTCTTGTTTAGCCTTTATAGGTCTACGTTAAGCACAGAAAGCAGCTCAGTAACAAATCCACTACACTCTTTGGGGCACAACATTCTCATTCTCTCCTCCTCTGTGCTAGCTAGCTGCTGTGGCATTCCACACATCACAACCTGCCCTTCCTCTCCAAGGTCTGAGCAGCATGCACACACCACCTGAGGGATGCTGGTAAAGACCACAATTAGGCCAGCCAAATAAGCAGGTGGGTCTTGTCATGACAGCCCAGTCCCGACCCCTCCGTACCCCCGTTTTTTTTGTGTGTCATTCCACCCGTCCCCCAGGGGGCGTACATCAAACTGCCTCCTGCCAAAGGTCAAACACAGGTGTACCAGATGGCAGAGCGAGAAAACAGACAGAGACATTGCGCGCATATATATGAGAGCCATCGTGCTCGCGCATATATATGTATATGAGAGCCATCACGCACATGTATGTATATATTTGAGAGCCATCACGAGCATGTATGTATGTATATATATGAGAGCCATCACTCGGCGTACATATACATGTATATGAAAGCCATCGCGCGCATGCGCAGCCTCCCGGGTGGCGCAGTGGTCTAGGGCACTGCATCGCAGTGCTAGCTGCGCCACCAGAGTCTCTGGGTTCGCGCCCAGGCTGGGCTGGGTTCGCGCCCAGGCTCTGTCGCAGCCGGCCGCAACCGGGAGGTCCGTGGGGCGACGCACAATTGGCATAGCGTCGTCCGGGTTAGGGAGGGTTTGGCCGGTAGGGATATCCTTGTCTCAGTATGTAAAATGTAATAAAATGTATGCACTCTACTGTAAGTCGCTCTGGATAAGAGCGTCTGCTAAATGACTAAAATGTAAATGTAAATATATATGTATGTATGTATGAGAGCCATTGCAGTGTTTTAGTACTATATCTCTTGACACAATGATGAAAATAATCATGGCCTCTAAACCTTCAAGCTGCATTCTGGACCCTATTCCAACTAAACTACTGAAAGAGCTGCTTCCTGTGCTCGGCCCTCCTATGTTGAACATAATAAACGGCTCTCTATCCACCGGATGTGTACCAAACCCACTAAAAGGGTCAGTAATAAAGCCTCTCTTGAAAAAGCCAAACCTTGACCGAGAAAATATAAAAACTAATCGAATCTTCATTCCTCTCAAAAAAATTTGAAAAAGCTGTTGCGCAGCAACTCACCGCCTTCCTGCAGACAAACAATGTATATGAAATGCTTCAGTCTGGTTTTAGACCCCATCATAGCACTGAGACTGCACTTGTGAAGGTGGTAAATGACCTTTTAATGGCGTCAGACCGAGGCTCTGCATCTGACCTCATGCTCCTAGACCTTAGTGCTGCCTTTGATACCATCGATCACCACATTCTTTTGGAGAGATTGGAAACCCAAATTGGTCTACACGGACAAGTTCTGGCCTGGTTTAGATCTTATCTGTCGGAAAGATACCAGTTCGTCTCTGTGAATGGTTTGTCCTCTGACAAATCAACCATAAATTTCGGTGTTCCTCAAGGTTCCGTTTTGGGACCACCATTGTTTTCACTATATATTTTACCTCTTGGGGATGTCATTCGAAAACAAAATGTTAACTTTTACTGCTATGCGGATGACACACAGTTGTACATTTCAATGAAACATGGTGAAGCCCCAAAATTGCCCTCGCCAGAAGCCTGTTTTTCAGACATAAGGAAGTGGATGGCTGAAAACATTCTACTTTTAAACTCGGACAAAACAGAGATGCTTGTTCTAGGTCCCAGGAAACAAAGAGATCTTCTGTTGAATCTGACAATTAATCTTGATGGTAGTTAAATCGTCTCAAATAAAACTGAAGGACCTTGGCGTTACTCTGGACCCTGATCTCTCTTTTGACAAACCTATCAAGACTGTTTCAAGGACAGCTTTTTTCCATCTACGTAATATTGCAAAAATCAGAAACTGAAAATCAAAAATGATGCAGAAAAATTAATCCATGCTTTTGTTACTTCTAGGTTAGACTACTGCAATGCTCTACTTTCCGGCTACCCAGATAAAGCACTAAATAAACTTCGGTTAGTGCTAAATACGGCTGCTAGAATCCTGACTAGAACCCCAAAATGTATATTTCATATTACTCCAGTGCTAGCCTCCCTACACTGGCTTCCTGTTAAGGCAAGGGCTGATTTCAAGGTTTTACTGCTAACCTACAAAGTATTACATGGGCTTGCTCCTACCCATCTTTCCGATTTGGTCCTGCCGTACATACCTACACGTACGCTACGGTCACAAGACGTAGGCCTCCTAATTGTCCCTAGAATTTCTAAGCAAACAGCTGGAGGCAGGGCTTTCTCCTATAGAGCTCCATTTTCATGGCATGGTCTGCCTACCCATGTGAGAGACGCAGACTCGGTCTCAACCTTTAAGTCTTTATTGAAGACTCATCTCTTCAGTAGGTCCTATGATTGAGTGTAGTCTGGCTCAGGAGTGTGAAGGTGAACGGAAAGGCTCAACGAGTGTCTCAAATACTTGTTCTCCTCACTGTATATGAGAGCCATCGCGCGCATATATATATGAGAGCCATCGCACGCATATATATATATGAGAGCCATCGCACGCATATATATATATGAGAGCCATCGCGCGCATATATATATATGAGAGCCATCACACATATATATGAGAGCCATCACACATATATATGAGAGCCATCACACATATATATGAGAGCCATCACACATATATATGAGAGCCATCGCGCATATATGAGAGCCATCGCGCACATATATATGAAAGCCATCGTGCATATATATGAGAGCCATCGCGCGCATATATATGAAAGTCATCGTGCACGCTCGCGTATATATGAGAGCCATCGCGAGCATATATGAAAGCCATCGTGCACGCTCGCGCATATATAAGAGCCATCGCTCATGCGCCATATATGAGAGCCATTGAGCTCTCAAATGAGAGAGAGCGGGTGCATGAGAGAGCGCAAGAGAGAGGGGGAGGAGGGGGACCAGTGCAAGGAAGGGAGAATTTTTTTTTACAAAGACATCATCCAGGCCATAGTCCCCTCTCCTTCACACTGTTCCTTCGCCAGCTGCCACTGTTCCGGTCTCAGTGTGGGATGGGTCTATGAGAGGTAGTACACCACGTGTGAGATTAGGAGTGTCAGACCGAAGAGGTTGGGGACAAATGTGACAGGTACATGCTGACGCTGCAGTATGTCCAGCACAGACGAGTGACCATGGGGACGGTGTGGGCTTAATTTCAGAAATGTAATGCAGTCTTGGTCAGCAGAAGCTCCATTTTTGCACAGTGCACATCCTATACTTTGATTAGAAGGTTGAGTGTAAAGGACACTGTCACAATGTGACGGGAGTAGTATATTCTATGGTAGTCTACTTATCCAGCAAGACAATTGTGACATTGCCATAGAGCACTAAAAGGAAGGACAAAAAATACACCTCACAAGTTAAGGGCACTTAAAAGCCCAATGTCGGAAACCCTCCTTCAAAGCAAGCCGACTGCGACAAGGGAAAGTCCCTGTGGCGTGAGAATAGGAAGAAACTTAGAGAGAAAATTTGCAGGCTAGGTCAGAAGGCCTTAAAATGTGGGCTCCACGACTGATCAGAGAGCAAGATAACAAGCAGAAACTGTGTCCTGTCTAGCTGCTCTGGTTTCCTCCTTCGAAGAAGTGTGTGGTGTATTGTGCAAGTGTGTCTGTGTGTGGGCAGCCACACGTCTAACGCTTGTCTGGCATTTTCTGAGAAGAGAAAGCCCAGAAACCAGGCTGTGAGCCGCTCTCAGTCAGAGAAGGAGGGAGTGACTGGCTGAGGTTTAGGGCACAGTCTCAGTTGACCATCAAAGATTGCAGAGCGAGGCTGTGTGGCAAAAGGGACGGGACTAAGTCAAAAAGACTCCAAGCCCTTGGTCCCAGCATCCGGCTCAACAAACACACACACAAAAAATAATAAAAAAATAAATCGCAGAGCGCAGAATATTTCCAGAGCGATGCTCTCTGAGTAGGGGCTGGATAAAGCTACCCATAAATCTGAGCTGCTGGGAGCAGCTGTGCCGAGCAGTGAACGATGAACACGATACAACTCCCAGTCTCCCTCTTAAGGCTTTTTTCAAATGCTATGGAACCATGTGCTATGCAGGTAGATCATTTGTGAGAATTCAGGGTCTTCAAATAAGCATTAGTGATTTAATTGTGAGTAAAAGTAGGGGAACTCGTAAAGGCCAAAAGGTTTTTGAGCACAATTTCGAGGCTTCAGTGGTATTTATTGTGTTCTGAGGATGCCAGTGAACTCAACCACTCAAATGCTAACGCTAGGTTGTCAGTTACTATTCACTACAGGATCCGTTAACAGTCTATGTCAGTGTGGGTGTAGTGTTGTGTAGAGAAAGGTTGCCATTCTTTAGCCATATTCAGGACCAAGCGTCGTCTGACATGTACAGGAGGAGACATGCAGTATATGCAGTCTCGTACGAACGGCAACGGACACCCGGCCAGAATGTCTGCCACTACCTCGGGCGTTTTGACATTTTAAGTGAATTTAAAAAGTGAAATCCACCCGCCAGAACACAACACCAGCCAGTCTACATGCCGACAGCAGCCTGACGCGTCCTCTCAGAAATCAGAAATGGGTAGAACGCGTGTTGGGTTGCTTCCTCCCACGTCAGTCTAAGAAAGGTTGAGCACAGGTGTCATAACTGCAGGGAATTCTATGTGGCTTGAAGAAAAGATGCCCTGTGTGTGCATTCCTTGAGGTAAAATAAGTCTTTCAGTCAGTCATAGGTCGCAACGCACCTCAAAAATCACACCAGTCACAGCCTATAACTTTTCGAAAAGTATTACTGATAAAGACAATAACTGGACAAAGGTGTGAGGAACCCCCTAACACCCCCTAACCAAAAGCCCCTCCCCAAATCTAAACCTCGGTGTGTTGACAGTCTCCTGTGTAGCAGCGGATGTTCTGCTCTCTCGATTAGGTTTTTGCAGTGTGGTAAAGTGGCATGTCGAAACCCAACAACTTCCTCCGCAGATAAAGTACTGTAGCCGTGTGGGAGGAAACGAAAGCAGACTTTAGTCACATTAGCTCTATTTTCAGCATGCTAACCGCAGATTACCAGTAATTGATAGCACAATTTGAAGTATCTTGCTTTTACAGGGCAACAGTGAGAGTGTTCTTTCAAACAGTAAGCCCGGACATACAGTGCCTTGCAAAAGTATTCATCGCCCTTGGCGTTTTTCCTTTTTTGTTGCATTACAACCTGTAATTTAAATAGATTTTTATTTGGATTTCATGTAATGGACATAAACAAAATTCGTGAGGTAAAAAAAAAAAAAAAGGTTTAAAAAAAATGACATGGAAAAGTGGTGCGTGCATATGTATTGCACCCTTTCCTATGACGCCCCTAAATAAGATCTGGTGCAACCAATTACCTTCAGAAGTCACACAATTAGTGTAAAAAAGTCCACCTGTGTGCAATCTAAGTGTCACATGATCTGTCACATGATCTCAGTGTATATACACACACACCTGTTCTGAAAGGCCCCAGAGTCTGCAACACCACTAAGCAAGGGGCATCACCAAGCAAGCGGCACCATGAAGACCGAGGAGCTCTCCAAACAGGTCAGGGACAAAGTTGTGGAGAAGTACAGATCAGGGTTGGGTTATAAAAAAATATCTGAAACTCTGAACATCCCACAGAGCACCATTAAATCCATTATTAAAAAAATGGAAAGAATATGGCACCACAACAAACCTGTCAAGAGAGGGCCGCCCACCAAAACTTACGAACCGGGCAAGGAGGGCATCAATCAGAGAGGCAACAAAGAGACCAAAGCTAACCCCGAAGGAGTTGAAAAGCTCCACAGCGGAGATTGGAGTATTTGTCCATAGGACCCCTTTAAGCTGTACACTCCACAGAGCTGGGCTTTACGGAAGAGTGGGCAGAAAAAAGCCATTGCTTAAAGAAATAAATAAGCAAACAATATAGAAGAAAGTACTCTGGTCAGATTAGACTAAAATTGAGCTTTTTGGCCATCAAGGAAAATGCTATGTCTGGCACAAACACAACACCTCTCATCACCCCGAGAACACCATCCACCATCATGCTGTGGGGATGTTTATCCATCGGCAGGGACTGGGAAACTGGTCAGAATTGAAGGAATAATGGATGGCACTAAATACAGGGAAATTCTTTAGGGAAACCTGTTTCAGTCTTCCAGAGATTTGAGACTGGGACAGGTTCACCTTCCAGCAGGACAATATCCCTAAGCATACTGCTAAAGCAACACGAGTGGTTTAAGGGGAAACATTTAAATGTCTTGGAATGGCCTAGTCAAAGCCCAGACTTCAATCCCAATTGAGAATCTGTGGTATGACTTAAAGATTGCTGTTTACCAGCGGAACCCATCCAACTTGAAAGAGCTGGAGAAGTTTTGCCTTGAAGAATGGGCAAACATCCCAGTGGCTAGATGTGCCAAGCTTATAGAGACATACCCCAAGAGACTTGCAGCTGTAATTGCTGCAAAAGGTGGCTCTAAAGTATTGACTTTGGGGTGTGGAGTGAAGTTAGGCACGCTCAGGTTCAGTTTTGTCTTATGCATCTTCAAAGTGGTAGGCATGTTGTGTAAATCAAATGATACAAACCCCCCCAAAAATCTACTTTAATTCCAGCTTGTAAGGCAACAAAATAGAAAAAATGCCAAGGGGGGGGTGAATACTTTTCACAAACCACTGTATTGGCCTGTGTATGCAGTATGTGACTGTGTGAGGTCATCATGCTGGAAGAGGGCTAGATATTGTGGAGGCTGCCCTTGAAGGGTAGGTTGAAGTGGTCTAGGAGACAGGAGCATAAAGGTGCCTGCTGATTGCCCATTGCAATTGCTGCTGGCATATGACTGACACAACCCAGAAAATCCCTGATTCCGAATTAGGGATGTCCTTACAGAACCACCGTCTAGGCCACAAAAAGAGTTGGGACGACTGATTAGCATTACAAAGAACATTGCTAATGTCTGAAGGAATTGTGCTGGCATCTGAAATCTGTTTTAAAATTGCAAATTGGCTTGGGCCCCTTTTGGAATTACAATCAAGTCTGACACTTAATATTTGTTTACTTTACATGTATTTACTTGCTTGTTTCAGTATGGTTCTCTTCTTGGTAAGAGTCTGATCGTTATCGCGCAAGGCACCATGTGGTGTAGTGGTTTTCTGGTCCCAGTGGATGCAACACTAGCCCCAGACAGGAAGTCACACTGGCACTTCCTGCCTTCAGCCCAATCAGACGCTTCCGTTGGCCTTTGCAGTGTTTTGCGCCCTGGCATCCTGTCGGCTAGATTGGACCGTTCCACAGGGAGGGCTATAAAAACATCAAACACCACCGAGCCAGACAAACGTCGTAGGAAAGAAGGAAGAAACGCTTCAAGCGCAAAACGTAGGAGTCCCGGAATCAAAGCTTCTCAAAAAGTAACCCTGAACACCTACCTACACATGCCACCTCTGATATCTGGAAGACAAGCATACCGCCACGTGCAGCTGTCAGTTCACCAAGGCACCGACGGGCCGAAGGGTGGCCAATGCATGGCTGCGTCCCAACTGGCACTAAAGTAGTGCACTATATTAGGTACAATGGTGTCATTTGGGACACAGACTTTACTCCAAGCTGTTTAAGATGACCTGGATATGGGCGTCTGCTGGAGAAATAAATAACGGCGGCGACGTTTATAGGGGGGCGGACTTCACGGCCCGGCGTGTCTGTATGTATGTGCATCATATCTCCGATGTGTATAGTTGTACTGCATGGCTGGAAATATTTAAGTGGAAATGGTGAGTGCACGTGTGTGAGGTCACAGTAATTGTGTGAATGTTACATCTTTGTGTGTGTGTGTGTACGTGCACACTCTTGTGTATGCCTGTGCGGGTGTGTGGCCTCTCACTGTGTGTGTGTGTGTGTACCTCTGTACCTCGGGGGGCCTTGAGGACGATATTAAATGAAGCGTCTATCTCTCTGCAGAGGGAGCTCCCACAAACCCCCTCTGTGATTAATAACTGCCCCCCCCCCCCATGCAGTCAGCCCCCCAACAGCACATGCCGCCTTTGGAAAAACAGTCCACTTCATGAGAACAGTGCATGAAACCTTTCCGGTTCATAGGGATTCAGTCAGTGTGTCAGCCAGGTCCATTTCCAATCTAACAGGAACCAGAGTGCGTTATCCATTTGGTGTGGCCTCGCGCAGAGAGGTTGGAATGCTTTTAAGCTTCCTGTGACAAGGACTGAGGAAAAACGGTTGGGTCCAATCACTACATAACACAAGTGCACAGCTACATCTCTTTCACTTGCCAGAGGAGATTACAGCTTTGTGGGATTGTTTTCAGTGTGTGTGCGTGTTGTACTGTACGGTTTGTAGGGTGCTGTAATTGTGTGCGCACAAACACCCTTTCCTCTGGCTCTACTAGCCTTGCTAAGCCACGCTACCTTCATCCATCTTCACTTCCCAAGATGCCAGAGTATAGGCTAGACTAGAGAGTGTGTGTACACGGTGTGTGGCACAGCCTCAATGTGTAAAAGCTGATCAATTAAGAGTGTCTGGTTTTGCTCACTACACACGCAACACCCAATAGTCTGACCTTTCCGCCCCCCCCCCCCCATATCCCTCTCCATCCCAGCTCTCTCCTTTCCTCCTCGCCATAGAAGAGGCATTCTACACGCTCCGTTGGAATGGCTGTTCGGCGCATTTCATTTCCTACTTCTGCTACACTGACTCCCCCTCCCTTAAATAGCCCTGCTGAGGTATCAGCAGCTCGGCCTGGACAACACACTAAAACACACAGACACTACTGCAGTACCACACACTGACGGGCAGAGCGGCATCGGCTGCCGCACGCCAATGGAATCACAACATCCAGACAAAAGTGACCCCCGTCTGCCACACACAAACATTTACTTGAACTGGTTAGACAAACCATAGTCCTCCTTGCAGGTTCAGAGTCTTAGCTCCTCCCCTCAGAAAATCCAACTCAATCTATTCGGCATAGTCACATTACAGTGTCAATGTCTTTGGCCACTGTCAATTGGGTTGTGCAGATGAGGTCTCCTTTGAACCGGGGATGCTGCCATAGCGTCCTGCCTGAGCTGAGAGTCTAGCTATTCCTCTAGTACCCGGGTCGCATTCTCTCGCGGCGAAGTACGCCTGCTCCGAGGCGGCCGACCATCACCCGTATAAATCATTCAGTCACTCCCTTGCAGACTGCAAACACAGAGAAACCGCAGCCGCATACCTTAGGTTACCCCTACCTTCAAGTGCCCGAACAGGGCTTTACTATGTTTACCTAACTACGAGAGAACTTTTTCCCTGTTGGAACGAGATGTTCATCTTTTAGTGTTCCTCGTGCCTTTCAAAAGAAAGGGAGATAGTGGCTATATCGGGTCCTAAGAGAGGACCTGTGTAGCCTTGTGTGCCCAGAAGGGAAGACGGGGACTAGGAATGTGAAGAAAATGAACCAGCGATGACAGTTTGTAAAATGTTACAAAATGTTTCTGTTGTGGCACTTTCAGACTTCTACCGTGTGTCCCAGAAACACCTGTTTTGTCCCTGCGGTAAACTTGTAAAAAAAATAACGCTGCATTAATCTTCAGGGGGCCGCCATTTTGGCTCCGATTTAGAAGACAGAGGAACGCTGGAATGTCTCTGGCACTCTGCCAGCAGCCTTTTCCTGGCCTGCCCTTTGACCTCTGCATTGGGGGAGGGGGCTGGGGTCACCTCGGCTAAACTCGGCACGACCACCTGCTCTCTCTGATCTTGTGACCTCGCCTCCCAACGACCGGCTGACACGCCAGCACACAAACATGATGGGCGGAAAGAGGGAGGGAGGAAACCAAGGGCTCTTCTATATACATACACAGAGTAGGCCTGAGTCAATGACAAAGTCGCGCACACGTCTATGTACAAATATCCATGTCCTGTGCCCACGGATAAACACACACTAAAAAGGGCTGATCGAACAGGTCAACACAAAGAGGTGACCTGTTCCAGCATGGGCACATACACACACACCAAACGCACTCCCACACACATGTCCAGGGGGTAAAAAAAACTAAATGACACCTCTGTATTTCTATCGTTTGACTGCCATCAGTGTGTGTATATACTGTATGTGTGTGTGTGTGTGTGTATATGTATATCTATCTATAGAGCATTTTCATGAAATCAACTCATGAGACATGCGTTACATCAATGGAATGTAGATCAAATGAAGGAATGCACGGAAGAATTTCAAAAACCGATGGAAAGTCGTAAAATCGGCATGAACGCTGAGCCGAGGGCATGACCAGAAAAACTCTGGGAGCATAACTGACGTAATCAGTCGGAAAGGGACTTTTATACACAGCCCCCCACCCCCACCCTGAAAACAGACAGACAGTATGTGTGTGTGTGTGTGTGAGGGGGTTAGGAGGAGGGACTGAAAGCGGGAGGGAGGGAGAAGAAATGGGGAAAGATGTGTTTGACAGGGGAACGAGTGGTGGGGGTTAAAAGAGAGGTGGAGACGGTGAGAGGGGAACGAGTGGTGGGGGTTAAGAGAGAGGTGGAGACGGTGAGAGGGGAACGAGTGGTGGGGGTTAAGAGAGAGGTGGAGACGGTGAGAGGGGAACGAGTGGTGGGGGTTAAGAGAGAGGTGGAGACGGTGAGAGGGGAACGAGTGGTGGGGGTTAAGAGAGAGGTGGAGACGGTGAGAGGGGAACGAGTGGTGGGGGTTAAGAGAGAGGTGGAGACGGTGAGAGGGGAACGAGTGGTGGGGGTTAAGAGAGAGGTGGAGACAGTGAGAGGGGAACGAGTGGTGGGGGTTAAGAGAGAGGTGGAGACGGTGAGAGGGGAACGAGTGGTGGGGGTTAAGAGAGAGGTGGAGACAGTGAGAGGGGAACGAGTGGTGGGGGTTAAGAGAGAGGTGGAGACAGTGAGGGGGGACCGAGAGATGATGATACTGTAGTTCTTCCGACCCAATTGGGGAGAGCGAGAGGAAGCCTGGGAGAAAGACAGACGTGTTCCCTGGGTCTGAAGAGACTGAGCCGAGCGAATGGCGGCAACATTTCGGCTGCACCCAAACCCCTTACATAAAAGCAGACCATATCCAATGACAAAAACGGGGTATTCCCTCATCGCCCTGGATTGTCTGTCCATGGAAGCAAAACGGGAAGTCTCAAAAAAAAGAGAAAATGACAGATCTCGCTCGCGAGTCGGCTAACGTCATGAAAACGGAGTCCCCGCGTAAGCGTTAGCGACCGAGGCCGGTTCAAAGAGCTGGGAGACATGGAATTAAATGCATGTGAACTGCTTCACGCAATTACTTAGTGGGGAGAGCAAGGGGCTCATTTTCAATGACTGATATAAAGCCAATGACAGCGGAGCACAAAATGCCAGTGTGGTCCCAGTACGTTGGACCATACTGTTGCTCTGTTCACCATCAACGGGAAGGAACTGCTTCGACCTCGGGCATGCCAGCCATTTCAGTCTGGACCGAGGCTAAACCCATGCTACATCTTTAATTCTATTGTGCAGGGCAATGGGCATAGTGAAGTCCGAGAGAGTCGTAGTGACAGTGCAGATTCACAGTAACCCAACGCAGCGTCACAAGGCAGAGTCCAGAACGCTTAGTCATCAACAAGGCAGTCACAAAAGGCCCATAGTAACACAGGGCAGTCAGAGTGTCATTGAGACCAAGGTCGCCGTGACACATGGCGCAGCGACACTGACGCCGAGGCAGACTAGTAGTAACAGGGTACGCCGGCAAGCAGATCGCAAAACACATGGCGCCATCACAACCGACACGCCTCAAGTGGGTGAACATGTCGGCGCCTTCTTCCTCATCACAAGTCGATAACACTCCAAGACACCGGATAGAAAGACCATACAACTTCTCTCTCCTACATTTGTTGCGAGGCAGTTGACGGTCGATCCTTGTAAGGGGGTCTTTAGTGGGTCTGTTGATCAAAAGGCAGATGCATTCAACACCGGCCAGGTGAAGAGGGAACTGAGCTATGTGGAAGGCTCAGGTAAAACCCTTAATATGGACCTACAGGTGACTGGTTTATCCGTTTTTACATTAGACACCTCGACGCGAGAACACGTCGGAGCATACCAGAGCCGTCAGCACTAAGTCACTGCGGCGTAGGCAGACACTGACGCCGTCGAACATCTACCGCAACACAAAGGGACGGCCAACGCTAGGGCACGGAGAGGAGATCGCTGACAGAGTCTGACAGAGTCTCTACGGACATGGGGGGTTCATGCAGGGTGGAGAGACGGAGCCCTCGAAGCGGGAACAAGAGAGCGATCAAAGTTTTTTCTTGTTTTTTTTTTAACGCATCAATCCCTCGCTGGGTGTTGGGCAGCCTGCGACAGAATATACACTGACACGCGTCACGGAGTACACAAAACACATGCATGTAGACTACACACACACACACACTCCAAGTCTGTGCCCTTTTGCCCCATTACCAGTCCACAGAAACTGGGAGGCAGGGTGGCCAGGGTGTTTGCAACATGGTCCATTTAATTTCCTCTGGGGATACTAGGGGTGGGAGGGAGGAATGTGGTTGCACACACACACACAGGGCACTCACACACATGGCATTACAGGAGGTCTTCTACGGCAGGAGCCAGGACACATGCAGACATATGGCGGCTCCATGCTGCTCTGGTGCCATGGTTGTAGGCAGTCTTTCAGTCCTGCAGATCTCTCCTTGTTTCCCCCATCGGCTACCTACATAGCTACCACTTCCTTCTCTTCTCGTAGCTCCTAACCTAAAGCCTGAAGCTCTGACAGAGACGGATGGCTTCGACCACCTCCATTGTGGTCACCAGGTTTTGAATTCGAGACATCTCACCCCACTGAAGATTGACTACAACATTCGCAGCGAGGTTCATCTAAATGGAGCGTCCGGAAGCGCAGTGACGTGCCCGGCATTTAATGTGAGTTATCAGGCCCCCCGAAAATTGATTTCTGGGCTGATTTCTGTGAATCAACCATTTGGTCTCGTCTTCACACAAACACACACCACAGAAGAATATAGCATCCCGTATGATAACAGCATGGTTTATGCTCTTACCAACCCGAGCCTCGTTGCACCTCCCGCTTCTCTCGCTGGTAAAGCTTGTCACGCCTCGTATCAGGCTCCGAGGCATGCGTTTGATCTCCTCTCCCCTTAAAGAAGTGCCAGTCTGATGATTGTAAAGCACAGGGAGATCTAGCGGCACGGACAGGCACCGGGGAATACCCCACCGCGCCATACAAGTCATCTGATCATAGCTTCAAACGGGGGGGGGGGGGGGGGGGGGGGGGGGCGACAATAGAGCTAGATCTCCACTGATCGCGAGAGAGGAGGAGGGATTGAGAAACAGCGATAGACAATGAGGAAAAGAGTGGGTATAGGGGAGAGAGAGAGAGAGGACAATGGTCTGTTTATCCTCTTCCCATGACTAACAGTTGCCATGAAGGGAAAAAAAGTGTCTGCTCATCACTAGATTGTCTCCAGACATTCCCACCCTCCCGATACCTACGGAGCTTCCTGCTCTGCCCCCCTCCCCCCCCCTCCCCCCCCCTCTTCGTTCATCCTGTTCCACCCTGCCATGGCCTAATGAGGCACCGAGGGAATGCTACTGCTTTCCTCTCCCTGTAGTGTGGAAAGTCCTGCTAAGACTCTGGTATAACATTCTTTCCAGATGGCATGCCGGTCACACAGGACAGTAGCCTACAGCCAGGCATACTGCGGCACTAGGGCCCAGTTCTACGCAGGATAACCATAGCTGGCACGGCATTGCGGGGCCAAATGTACAAAAGAAAAAATCTGACTTTTGATGCCAAAGCTAGAAAATGATTTCTTATTATATAGTTGTATTGCCCATAGTAACATGTTTGAAGTGTTATGAGTCTAAGTAAGACGGACAAAGAGGAGAACAAGAAGCTGTGTACGGAGATATGGGAGAGCCCCATGGTGGGTTTGTCAGCCTTGCTCTTTGGACTCTTTCTCTGAGTCACGCAGTTAGCTAACAGCCTTGTCTCTTTCTGCCGTCTCTATTTCTGGAGGCCGTACTGCCGAGAAGAAAAATAAGGGAGACAAAAACATATATTTTTTTAATATGAATTTTCTTCAAGCTTAAGGATCTGGGAAACCTAACCGTTTAAATTTAAACCCCAAAAAATATACTCAGTAAAAAGGACAGTCTGTCATGAACACACACCAATTTTGAATGAATTGTGGTTAAAACACAGTAAGCATCCATCATCTCCTGAACAAAGCAGATGGGTAACCACTCCATTATAGAACGCCAGGGCAGTTTCCTACATCGCCATCAATAACCGAACCTGAACTTGACTACTTAAACAGATACTGAACCTGAGCTTTAACTGGATCCCTTCGTCAGATGCAAAAAAAGGCTGCCGTTTGAAAATGAAACACAGCAGGTGGCTTTACGTGTCGCTCGGAGCACAGAGCCATGGGCATCATCTGATACGACATCAAGTCCTCTTCCCTGCATGGATTTTAACCTCAGTTTTAAAAAAAATACATTTTGTGATTAATGTATTTTTCCTCTTGTAGGGATCAAGTCTTCTTCCCTTTCCCACTGTGAAGCTGTGACAAATCCTGTTGATGTATCATCACTTCCATGATATCAACCCTGGCCCGCCCGGATCAGATACTCCCCCTGTTACATACCACTAGTCTTTTATTTTACAGTTGACTGAAAGGAAAAAACACACAGGTCAAGGTAAGTTCAGCCCAGCTGTATCCTTGTGATTTTTCTATGGCTAGTTATAGCCCTTCGAGTGAGTTCCACAAACGCTTTTTTTTTTTTTCAAAAGGGTAGGTTCACTCAAAAAAACACCACGGTCTGTCAAGGCAACTCGGTGAGTTATGATTTACCAAGTTCAGTAGGATCCAAAATAAAGATAGTTGGACCTTTTTAACTAACAAACGTATAGCAACCAGCAACATTTTGTCTCTGAAGTCGAAGGCAGTCACTGTTGCCCACTAAACCATGCAGCAGAATGCAGCTGGCTGTTGCCTATTCTTTCGGTGGGCTTTGAACCCCGACAGAGTCGTATTTTCCAGCACAGTGAGTGACAGATGGGGAAGGGCTTGGAATGGCAGACGGTGACTACAGGAAGGTTTTGAGGAGGAGAAAAAAAAAATACAAGTCTCCTTTTTTTCCCCTTCCCTGGAGTCATTCTTTTCTTGGCAACAGCCAGCCGAAAGCTTTTCAACACAACACAGAACGGAAAGGAAAGGCAGCTTAAAAAGAAACCCGACTGAAGATTTTGGAGACTGTGCTTTTTGCGTGGACTTTGCCAAGGAGAAAAAGGTTCCGGACAAGCAGAGGACAATGGCAGTGACATGGTGTGGCTAATTGATACGAGTTGCTCTGACTTTTGAACAGGGTCAGGCTGTGATAGGCCGTTTCATGTCTATCATATAGCTTCTGTTCAACTCTTGCATCTTTGGCCCAATCCTCCTCCACACCCTTTCAATTGCCCTCAGCCTAAGAAGATCCTATTAAATGCTTAGCAATCAAGTTTTCACTTTGTTATTTCCCTGAAACAATGACTCATTTTCCTGGCACAAGCAGGCTTCTGTCCATTCTGCTCTTTCCAGGATGTGAAGAGCGTCAATAGAAAATAAAAATCGGGACAGTGTGACAGTAAGAGCAAACAGACTGCAGTAAGAACTAACAGACTGCACTAAGAACTAACAAGTGAGGCAGTTTTTGGTCAAAACTTCAGAATCCCAAGTGGGACAACGTTGCGCAATGCTAAATATGTCTGGGGTCACCGCACACCACAGTAACCCGAGGGCAGCTGTCTGCCTACTCTCTGTTGTAAAAGTTGAATGCAGCTCCGACAGTCCGTGCGGTCTGTTAAGACACGTGTTCCCTGTTTGTGTTCCGGTTAAGTCCTCATGTGGTTGGTCTGAGTTTACGAGGCGGAACACATGAACCGTCTCTGGGCTGTGGTGTGTTTTGACTTGTGTCCCAAACACGTGTGCTCTGTTTGTGTTCGGGTCAGGCTTGTCCCCGTGCTCCGTTTGGGTTAGGGTCAAGCACATGTATGGTAATTGTCTGGGTATGTCTGTGTTAGGGTCAGGTGCAGAGGTGTAGTGTGGTGTGGTCTATTTGGCTGTCCATCGCTGCGAGTTTATTGGCCAGTCCGACTGAAAACACAGGCAGCGTCTGCACGGACTCAGCAGACCGCGACAGGCTACAATAACCCCCACAGCGGAGGCACCCATGTGCTAAATTACTGTCACAAATGCTCTCCTTCAGGCCCGGCAGTCTCATCCAGGCCATTCGGCCCTGTCTAGCACCGCCAGTCTTCTTCTCCCACCACATAATTGCACTCGGCTTGCCCAGCCGCTGCTGCATCAACTGAGGTCTAGGTTGGGAATTGATGACGTGTGAAGAGAAGAAAAAGAGGCTCATCATTGTGGAACAGGTGCTGCGCTGACAACGTCATTAGAGGGGAGGGTGGTGAACCTGACCGCTACTCTTGCGTTTCCCATAATGAAGTTCTGCAAGTCGCTGTGTGTACACCGAGTGTCTTACACTGAGACACATGATTAAGTTCCTCTGTTGGAACAAAAAGCCAGACAGGGAGACTAGTTAGTTTCCCTCCCTGGCTCGGTCTGTGTTAACTCAATGGAATGTGACATGGAAGGAGGGGGACTTCCCCTTCGTGAGTGATTCGACTTCCGCAAGTCCAGGCACTACCAAAGCTCGGTCCTGAAAAATACTCGAATGAACAGAAACACACACACACACACACGCAGGCACACTAACGCAGGCACACTAACAGATTGCTCAGGAATGGGTGTCCAAAAGGTCTTTCACAGTACAGTGGACATTGACCTGAATGCGATTTGATCCCTGGCCAAATCCCAGACCACACCTAGAGCGAGTAAGACAAACAGTCAAAAGACTTAAATCACATTCAGAGCACCACACAACACTGAGAGAGCCTGTGGCCCCAAGGCTGAACGATACCGCATTTCACAAATCAAAAGACCTGCACAGTGTCAACGTGGTATGTAATCGCATGAATTACCATAGAGCAATGAGAGAGTGCCACCCTGATTAAGACAAAGCGCTTCCTGCTGTGCGCCTGTGTGAATCACTATCTGAGAGGAGAGAATTCCGCCTGCCAATGGGGAGACAATAGCCCCAATATATTTCCATCTGCCTATTTCAAAACCGGGTACAACGCTAGAACACTACGATCCAGCAATAGACATACAGCACCTATTCATTTGCAACGGTGACTAGTCACTTCATAAAAGTGTCGGAGCTGTGTGTAGTCAGCCTCGACAAGGCGCTGGAGTGACAGCGGAACAAGGACAGCTATGATAAGGAAATGTAGAGCCCTGTCAATCATTAACCAGCAGGGTGACGGTGGCAATCTGCCCCAGGGCAGAACTAATTCACTCCAAAGCCTATCCCCCCCCCCCCACCCACCCACACACACGCTATTCACCACCACTACACATCCAGACGGCACGTCATAACTATATTTTACAACAGGGATGGGCAACTGGCGGGCCCGTAGCTACAAGAGCAACACTTGCATGTCGTCTCGGCCTACATTCATGACTATCGCATCTGTGAATGAACATAATCCAACAACATATATTAGGTTGGACGACGTTGCCCCAGCCAGTAAGGGACATTTAGGCAATCCAGTGAGAGAGATAAAGTGCTCCCTTAATCCAGAGAGGACAGGAGAGCCGGGCCACATTGAAAGCGATTAGTTAGCGAGAGGCAGTGCTGATCCTAACCCTCCTCTTACACCGGGATTAGGCGGGAAGGTGCAGCGCTGCTGGTGCTGAACGAACACGGGACCTTTATAAACTGGCTTTTAAAAAACCGCAGAAGAAGTGACCAGCATGAGCTTCCTCAAGAGACCTCAACCAGCCTCCTTACAGAACAAGGGGAGTTCACCAGGGCCACATTCAGTAGCCAAACGTTGTCGAATGTTGCAGATAGAAACGCCATGAAAAGGAGCAGACGTGATTCCCTATTCTACACGCGAGAGACGCATATTGGTGCTACGTTACTATCGAAGCGTTCGAAAACATTGCGACTTGCTGAACTCACCCCTGCTCCCGCAAAAGGATTAATGCGACCTCAACAACTCTTATCAGAGGATAGGACGGCCTCACCTGGGCGATATTCGGGGGATATGGCGAGGCATTAGATACGTAGCAGGATTTGAAAGGAAATTAAGCAAGAAAGTGGTTTAAATTAGTCAAACGATCTTGATGCAAATCAAGCCAACGTGCCGGTGTAAAGAACGCATAAGGCGCCATCCTTGAGGCCACCACCAACCCAATAGACAGGCTGTGAGAAATACAGAACGCACCTTTTTTTTTATGTATTCTGTAGTCTGGAATGTTGTGATTTTGTTTTCTTTAAAGGCTATCGGCGTCCCAAGACGCCAGTGGCTGAGAGACCACACAGCCTCAGTCCATATTCAGCTTTAAATGCAATCGAATAATGTAATCCTGCATTTCTAAGACCATTAAAACGCAGCAAATGTACTCTCCACAAAATAGGGCTCTGAGGTTAGTTTCTTATCCGAGACGAAATTCTAATGAAAAGGTCTTAAGTCTGAGATAATACAAGGACCCACGGTATTTGTGGCGCTGAATCAAAATGAAAACCGGAGGCTACCTGCAAAAGGGATGAGCGGTAGCACCGTGTGTGTAGACATACTACAAAAATGGCGAGTAAAAATACACAAATAAAAATCCTGCTGATAAATGATTCATACGTGTAGCTTCTGGGGTTCCACATGAGTGGTCACAGTTAAAGCAGCTTCAGCACTCGTCCAAACAAGATGCACAGGGGAAGCAAAGTGCTAAAGGACTAAAGAATACCCATAGCGGGAAGAGGAGTCTGGAACGCACTACTGTTTCAGTACAACTTAGACTAGAGGACACACACTGTACACATACTGCCCAGACTACAGGGAAAACCTAGTACATGCTTGCTTAGGCTGCCAAAACAGCATGCTCTCTCTCCTCGAACTGCACAATGGACAGACTCAAAACCAGAGAGTGCAAACCCAACCATCTCAAATGAAACAAACACTAACAGCACATACTTTGTGACTACAACACACACCCATCAGCACACAGTCGCAGACTGCAGCTCATATAGGCTAGCCGAAGCACAGTGCTCTCTCAGACTCTGTATAAGTCTACTCCTCTCAGGCCTCCCGGGTGGCGCAGTGGTCTAAGGTACTGCATCGCAGTGCTAGCCGTGCCACCAGAGATTCAGGGTTCGGGTCCAGGCTCTGTCGCAGTCGGCCGCGACCGGGAGGTCCACGCACAATCGGCCCAGCGTCGTCCGGGTTAGGGAGGGTTTGGCCGGCAGGGATATCCTTGTCTCATCGCGCACTAGCGACTCCTGTGGCGGGCCGGGCGCAGTGCACGCTGACCAGGTCGCCAGGTGTACGGTGTTTCCTCCGACACATTGGTGCGGCTGGCCTCCGGGTTGGATGGGCGTTGTCTCAAGAAGCGGTGCGGTTGGCCTCCGGGTTGGATGGGCGTTGTCTCAAGAAGCGGTGCGGTTAGGTTGGGTTGGGTCCTCGACATTCGCCTCTCCCGAGTCCGTACGGGAGTTGCAGCGATGAGACGAGACTAACTACTACCAATTGGATACCACGAAATTGGGGAGAAAAAAGGGGTTACATTTTTTATATATATATAAATAAATGAAATAGTCTGTGTGTTTACAGGTGTTATGTAGAGACAGGTGCAAATACATGGCCTGGTCACAAGATACCCCAAGAACCACAGACCTGCCCATTGGGGGGGATAAAATACGCTTCCTTCTCTGCACACATTACATTACAGCGTTATTTTAAAATTGATTTTAAAAAATGCAATCTACACAAAATACCCCATGATAAAAGTGAAAACAGGTGTTTAGAAATGTTGCCAATGTATAAAAAATAAAAAACACCTTATTAAAAAAAGTATTCAGACCCTTTGCTATGAGATTCGAAATTGAGCTCAGGTGCATCCTGTTTCCATTGATCATGTGTGAGATGTTTCTACAAATTGCAGTCCACCAGTGGTAAATTCAATTGATTGGACATGATTTGGAAAGGCACACACCTGTCTATATAAAGGTCCCACAGTTGACAGTGCATGCCAGAGCAAAAACCAAGCCAGGAGGTCAAAGGAATTGTCCGTAGAGCTCCAAGACAGGATTGAGTCGAGGCACAGATCTGGGGAAGGACATCAAAATAAATCTCCAGCATTGAAGGTCCCCAAGAACACAGTGGCCTCCTTCCATTTTATGAATGATGAAGTTTGCACACACCGAGCTGGCCACGCGGCCAAACTGAGCAATCGGGGGAGAAGGGCCTTGGTGAGCGAGGTGACCAAGAACCCGATTGTCACTGAAGGAGCTCTAGAGTTCCTCTGTGGAGATGGGAGATCCTTCCAGGACAACCATCTCTGCAGCACTCCACCAATCAGGCCTTTATGGTAGTGGCCAGACGGAAGCCACTCCTCAGTAAAAAGGCACATGACAGCCCGCTTGGAGTTTGCTAAAAGGCACCCAAAGACTTTCAGACCATGAGAAACAAGATCCTCTGATCTGATGAAACCAAGATTGAACTCCTTGGCCTGAATGCCAAGCATTCCGTCTGGACTGGAGGACACCTGGCACCATCCCTACTGTGAAGCATGGTGGTGGCAGCATCATGCTGTGGGGATGTTTTTCAGCGGCAGGGACTGGGAGACTAGTCAGGATTGAGACAAAGATGGAGAAAAGTACAGAAAGATCCTTGATGAAAACCTGCTCCAGAGCACTCAGGACCTCAGCCTGGGGGCGAAGGTTCACCTTTCAACAAGACAATGACCCTAAGCACACAGCCAAGACAACGCAGGAGGGGCTTCGGGGCAAGTCTCAATGTCCTTGAGTGGCCCAGCCAGAGCACGGAATTGAACCCGATCCAACATCTCTGGAGAGACCTGAAAATAGCTGTGCAGCGACGCTCCCAATGAAACCAGACATAACTTGAGAGGATCTGCAGAAAAGAATGGGAGAAACTCCCCAAATACAGGTGTGCCAAGCTTGTAGCGTCATACCAAAGACCCGAGACTGTAATCACTGCTTCAAAGTACTGAGTCTGAATACTTATGTAAATGTTACATTTCAGTTTTTTCTTTCTATAAAAATGTGAAAAATACTAAAAACCTGTTTTTGCTTTGTCATTATGGGATATTGTGTGTAGATTGATGATGGGGGGGGGGGCGGGACGATTTCATATATTTTAGAATACAAACGTAAAGGGAGATGCCTAGTCAGTTGTCCAAATGAATGCATTCAACTGAAATGTGTCTTCCACATTTAACCCAACCCCTCTGAATAAAGGTTGCAAAAGTAACAAAATGTGGAAAAAGTCTAGGGACCTGAATACTTTTGGAATGCACTGTACCTACTCCGAGGCAGGAGAATTTACTCTCACCTCAGTAACACGTTGACGTGAAATATACCTTGATAAATATACATTGAACACAACACACAACCATAGGTCAAGAGGCAAAACATGATACATCAAACACGCCTATAAAACGTCAGTGAAAACTCGATACACACAAACACTCAACACTCTCCTACGCGTGATTGTGTGTCAAATACGAACACACACCCATGAACATAAAAAGCAATTGGAGGGGTGGCAAACATGCATGAAAAACTTTGTGGATTTGATTTAAATGGCATCAAAAGATGTGAGATACCGACTCAGGGAATGAACGCTGTTTGAAAGGTGGGAGGTTAGTCACCGTTTTGCTACGAGTCTAAATGGCATAAAAAAGGTGCACTGCTGCATTAAAAAGCTTCTCTAATCCCCAGCCCTGGCAACCCCCAGATAAACGTGCAGCTTCTTCAAAACCTTGCAACCAAACTAAAAAGATAGCTCGTCACATTCCTGTGTCACTGTGCCAATGGCCCTACAACATCGCTTCCCCGACCCCCCCCCCCCCCCCCCCCGCTCTCACCTTGAGGGAACGGTACGTCTAGCAAGCGAACTGCAAGACAAGAAAGAAAGCAGACGCTTTGAAAACAAAGTGCTGTCGTGTAAAAACTTACTGTGGGGATATAAACATTTCAACCTTTGAATAAACCACCCCTGTCAAGCAGCTAACGGGAGTAAGACCCGCAAGCTCCAATTTCCCAGCGCAGAGCTCTCCTCGGCGCTTTCAAGTCGCTTTGATGCCGAGGCTGCGGTTGGCTAGACACCACAAACCAGGATGCAGGTTCAATATACCGTCGAGCGACCGCACAAAAGTATCACGGCCTTCTGCCTCCTGACAGATGACAAACCACAAAAAAAGAACTGAGCTTAGCTGTGGGCCACCTATGGCTCACAAATGAGAAATGCAACCTTAAAAAATGACTTTCGCAAAGAATCCGAACGGAAGAAATGTCTTCATTCCTTACCTATGTAGGCCTATGGCGTACTACTGCGTTTGCACTAACTTGTAAAACGGCCAAGCCAGACTCACTCAACTTCGCAGGCAAAGGTTTCATAGAACTTTCATCACGCTTTTCACCCATTCAATTTGTAGAGCACATTTAGCTTGCGGAGCTATAACGTAATTTAAAATGCCATTTTTGGTTTTGTTTATCCATTCCCATTTCAGTTCCGGGGGGGGGGGGGGTTGGTGTGTTTGCTCAGTCCAACATCTGCACCTTGTCCTACCTTCCTTCTCCACAACCAAACATGCACCACTTTCCCTTATCTGAAAAGGAGGCCCTTTAGGAAATCATGAATAAATAGACGAGAGACAACAGAAAAAAACAAACTGCAAATGAAAAACTGCCCTGATAACCAAATGATTTAAATATTCTCCCCATCCATGCTTTGGCAGTCTCCTCACTAGGACCAGATTCCGACCCCTACCTCCACCTCGGCCCTTCACCCCCTCAGTGTTGGTTTGGCCGGTGATCCGTGAAGTGCAATGGAATCCGCCAAATTAGTGGTCTCTGAACTGTCTCAGCAGCCATTGTTGCCAGCATCTAGAGTTCAAAAGCAACAACAAAACAAAGAGACGAGACAGCAGCCTTGGGTAATGATTGGCCAAAAGGGCTTTCACACTTCAGAGCCTTGGAGGAGAGATTGTTTAGGGGCTGTGGTGTCAAGGCACCAGGCAGCGGCTAAAGAGCCAGAGCAAACGTTAACACAAAAGGGCCCCTCTAAGTGCCTAGGGCAGCAGAGCCTTTACACCCACAAAGGGGAAGTCCAACTAACGCATAAAGCATGAACGAGGTGTGCAAGCCATCCAATCCTCTGCCGCCACTTCAAACACTGAAGGGCCGGGCCCCTACTTTCTCCCAAACATGTTGACATGCTTGAAAAAGGCATCGTCAGTCACTGAAGTAACACCCCTTTTGCCCTGTTGCAAATTCCTATTTGAATATCAATACAGTGGAGAGAAGTGTTTGCTTTTGCTCTCGTGGTGGTGAAAAGTGAATGAGGTCAGTGTATTGAGGAAAGACGGTGACGTAAACCATCTGCCGTTCCATTGAAGTACAGGCCTGAGGTGTTGTTAAATTGCTCCTGGGGCCATAAAAGCTGCCATTTGGGTTTGACCTGGGTAGGCCACCATTGTAAATAAGAATTTGTTCTTAACTGACTTGCCTAGTTAAATAAAAAGTTAAACATTTTTTTAAAATCCCACTTGACCCACTCCAGGACAGTCTTGTCAAGGCGCTAGCTAGATTAGCATAACTTTATAAACCTCTACTACCATAAAGAAAGCTTGAGTGTTTAAGAGCAGTGAGGTGAGCGACACAGCCGCATGGCATGCTAACTTCTAGACACAGCCAAATGAATCAGCTTCCCAGTCATGCCTCATAGCTCCCCCCAGCACAATCTCCTAGGCTACTATTCCCCTGTCACGTGTAAGCCTGAATATTTTAGAAATGCGCCGATAACAAGGGTCCCTCCTGCCAAGATACGTATTCACTGTGATAGCTTTATCCAATGCAATCTTTTCAATTTGTCCTCCACGATTTCTTTCCCGCTGTTTTCCACAGCAAGCAGATGGAGGCAATTTCTTTGTTACACTTAGGGTCTGCACAGAACTCGGTAGAGCCATTGAATCCACGTACAGTGCCTTCAGAAAGTATTCATACCCTTCCGACTTATAACACAATAGTTGTGTTACGACCTGATTTCTAAATGGATTAAATAGATCTCTCACCCATCTACACACAATACCGCATAACAAGTATTCACACCTCATAATAAGTATTCACACACCATAAGTATTCACACCCCTGAGTCAAGATATGATATAATCACCTTTAGAATCACCGTTTTAAAATTCTTCAAGCTCTGCCTAGTTGGTTATTGATCATTGCTAGACAGCCATTTAAGTCTTGCCATAGATTTTCAAGTTGATTTAAGTCAAAACTGTAACTAGGCCACTAAGGAACATGTCGTCTTGGTAAGCAACTCCAGTGTATATTTGGCCTTGTGTTTTAGGTTAGTGTCCTGCTGAAAGGTGAATTTGTCTCCCAGTGTCTGTTAGAAAGCAGCCTGTGGTTTTACTCTAGGATTTTGCCTGTACTTAGCTCTTTTCATTTTTTAAATAAAAATAAACTCCCTAGTCCTTGCCGATGACAAGCATACCCATAACATGATGCAGCCACCACCATGCCTGATAATATTAAGAGTGGTACTCAGTGATGTGTGTTGGATTTGTTGACCATCCTCAGTTCGCTCCCATCACAGGCATTAAACTCTGTTTTAAAGTCACCATTGGCCTCATGTTGAAATCCATGAGTGATTTCCTTCCTCTCTGGCAAACGAGTTAGGAAGGACGCCTGTATTGATCCACAACCCAAAGTGGAATTAATAACTTCACCATTCTCAAAGGGATATTCAATGTCTGCTTAAGTTTTTTCCCATCTACCAATTGGTGCCCTTCTATGTGAGGTATTGGAAAACCTCCTTGGCCTTTGCGGTTGAATCTGTATTTGAAATTCATTGCTCGACTGAGGGACCTTACAGCTAATTGTATGTGTGGGGTACAGAAATTAGGTAGTCATTCAAAAATCATGTTGTTACACACTATTATTGCACAGAGTGAGTACATGCAACTTGTGACATGCACATTTTTACTCCTGAACGTATTTAGGCTTGCCATAACATGGTTGAATACTTACAGAGCATACTGAAAGTATACAGACCCTTCACTTTCCCACATTTTGCTTCCGTTACAGGCTTATTATAAAATTGATAAAATATTTGTTTTTCCTCAATCTACACACACACAATTCCCCATATTGACAGAGCAAAAACAGTTGAGACATTTTTGTAAAGTTATTAAAAATAAAACCAGGAATATCTTACTTAAGTATTCAGGCCCTTTGCTATAAGCCTCGAAATTGAGCTCAGGTGCATCCTGTTTCCATTGATCATCCTTGAGATGTTTCTACAACTTGGTTGGAGTCCACCTGTAGTAAATTCAATTGATTGAACTTGATTTGGAAAGGCAGCTGCCTATATAAGGTACAACAGTTGACAGTGCATGTCAGAGCAAAACCCAAGCCATGAGGTCGAAGGAATTGTCCGTAGAGTTCCAAGACATGATTGATTGTGTCAAGGCACAGATCTGGGGAAGGGTACCAAATACAAATATGCAGCATTGAAGGTCCCCAAGAACACAGTGGCCTCCATCATTCTTAAATGAAAGAAGAATTTAATCACCAAGACTCTTTCTAGAGCTGGCCGCCCGGCCAAACTGAGCATTCGGGGAGAAGGGGCTTGATCAGGGAGGTGACCAAGAACCCGATGGTCCCTCTGACAGAGCTCGAGAGTTCCTCTGTGGAGATGGGAGAAACTTCCAGAAGGACAACCATCTCTGCAGCACTCCACCAATCTTGCCTTTATGGTAGAGTGGCCAGACGGAAGCCACTCCTCAGTAAAAGGCACAGGACAGCCCGTTTGGAGTTTGCCAAAAGGCATCTAAAAGACTCTCAGACCATGAGAAACAACATTCTCTGGTCTGATGCTTTGTCATTTGCTTTGTCATTATGGGGGTATTGTGTGTAGACTGATGAGGGGGGGGGGACTATTCAATCCATTTTAGAATAAGACTGTAATGTAACGAAACGTGGGAAAAGTCAAGGTGTTTTGAATACGTTCCCGAATGCACTGCATACTTACTGCCTCAAGACTTTCAGCTTTTCATTTTTAATTTGTTTGTAAAAATTGCAAAAAACATAATTCCACTTTGACATTATGGGGTAGTGTGTGTAGGCACAGTGACACAAAATCTCATTTTAATCCGTTTTAAAATTCAGGCTGTAACAACAAAATACTGTCTGGAGGCACGGTAGTGGGGCGGGAACAGGATAACAAGCATGACACCACAGCATATTCACACCGACCGTAAAGTCTGTGCCAACCGGGCTACTTTGAGCAGCCTAACAGTGGGTGCTCCCCAGAAGACAATAAAACAACAGATTAGAGGAAGTGCCTTATGGAAAATGATTTACACCGATGACCCACGGGCTTCATCGGTTGTGAATGGATTCGTAAAGTAAGCTAAATCTAATTCCAAGCAATTACAGTCAACAGATACCCAGAGAAACGAACAAAAAAAGCGGGCTGTCTTTTAGAACGTTGGCTGTGTAGGCTACAAACCGAGATTAACAGCCCGAGGTGGTGAAAGAGTTGAGGGAAATATGACCCATGAAGAATGAGAATTTAAAGTAAATAGTCCTTGCCACATAGTAGAGAATACCAAGACGTAAGTCTTTCATCCACTAAACAAGACAGATGTCAGAACAAAACAAAAAAAATTCTGCTTCCATAATGTAGATGCAATGTCTTCCTATCACCTCCGAGCAAAAATGTAATGGGCAACCAATCACACGCCTGTCTCATTCATTTTTTACATGGAACCAGTCAGCTACCTGTCTCACTCAATTGACTTCAAAGAGCCAACCAGCTGTCTCGCTTGCTTCCTTAGTACCTTCTAAACTGAGCATGTTAACTTACCTGCCTAACTCATCACTTTAAGAGAGAGACAGACAGCGAGAAAGACAGCGAGCGAGAGAGAGAGAGGCTTTTACCAACCCCTCCCACTTATTCATTCATACCTCAAGCATTCCATGACAGTCCAGGATGAAAATACTTTCATTTTTCACCTTGCCGCGATCAATTTTTCATTCTGGGTGAAACGCTCCCAATTGATCAATCCCTCTCCACCACTAGCCAAGCGGAGATGGCTGGACTGGGACTGAGCTAGTAAAGCCTCAGGTCGGTCAGTCTCGTCCAGCTTGGTCTCACAGCTACCACAGACCAGCCAGCGGCCACGTCATCATGGCAATCCCTCTGGTGACTGTGGGTCACTAAGAGCAGCCTCGCCTTCATCACTCAGCCAGGCACACACAGAGAGGTCGTGACCCATCCTCTCGCCGTGCGCGCACACACACACACAGCCAACCCCCAACAGGAGATCACTAAAAACACAGACCTATCAGCATGATCAGGAGCAAGCACCCCCCATAAACAGTTATGCCCAACCACATAGAACACACATAGCCTCGGCATCTGCGACGGCTAGGAAGGAAGAGAAGGCCATGTTGCTCTCACAATCAGAAAGAGCACTGATGCTACACCATGTCTACTTGTCTCAGAAGGTCACAGCTGTCTCACTAGTATCCGACAAGACAAGCACTCTGCATGGAGGTGTGAATAACTTAAAAAAAAAAAAAAAAAAAAAACATTTAAAAAAAAAAAATCGGTGGAATTGTGTTCTAAAGAAAAAAGGTACATAAACACGGCGAGAAAGAGGCGAGATTGACAGAAGATAAAAACAACCATGCCAGTGTAGGCTAGACTACATCTTCCCCAGAAACAATCAAACCCGCGCTAATGGAGGCAAACTAGCATTCCCCGATAATTTCCTACAGATCATTTCGCATATTTTGGCGCGATCATGGCCCAGCACTTTACTTAAGTGAGAGGACGAGGAAATATTCACGACGTATTAATATGACGAGAGAAAACAAAACGGCGACCCAGGGAGCAACAAATTACACGTCTGTTAACCTCCAGTGCCACCTCTACTCTAATATCACGCCACTATCGGCCCAGAGAATAAATCGCCATTGACATTTCCGAAAATGGAATCCATAAGGCTATTTTAAACAGAAGACAGGGATGTGGTCTTTGCTTTACCGGGTTTCTAGTCAATCTTTGGCGCTGTGCAAACAAAATGCCAAGCTCCACATCATAAAGGAGGAAAGGAAAATATGGCATTGTCGCCCCAAAATCACTTCTGTGTTTCCATATCATTGTGATAGCATGGAACTCCTCTCGCATTCAAGCGGATTTAGTCCAGCGAGGAAAATTCATGCTGATGTCAGTTATGAAAATGCACCATTCCTCCTATCCAGCGGCCCGGTATTGCAGCCTTGGGCTGTAAATCTCCAAAATACCACTATATTTTAGACAAGTCATAGACAGCAGCTACTCTTCCTGGTGTCCGGCAAAATTAAAGCAGTTATACAATTTTTAAAAGATTACATTCAGAAGTGTGCCCTCGTGCCCCTACTCCACTACCACATATCTACAACACAAAATATGCCTGTGTATGCATGTGCCTGTTCCTGTTTGTGTTGCTTCACTGTCCCCGCTGTTCCTTAAAGTGTATTTTATATATATTTTTTTTTATTTTATTTATTATTATACTGCTTGCATCAGTTACCTGATGTGGAATAGAGTTCCATGTAGTCATGGCTCTATATAGTACTGTGCGCCTCCCATAGTCTGTTCTGGACTTGGGGGCTGTGAACAGACCTCTGGAGGCATGTCTTGTGGGGTATGCATGGGTGTCTGAAGAGACCTCTGGTGGCATGTCTTGTGGGGTATGCATGGGTGTCCGAGCTGTGTGCTAGTCGTTAAAAAACAGACAGGTCTGTGCTGTCGACATGTCAATACCTCTCACAAATACAAGTAGTGACGGAATCAATCTCTCCTCCACTTTGAGCCAGGAGAGATTGACATGTATTTTAACATTTACTCTCTGTGTATTTTCAAGGGCCAGCCGTGCTGCCCTGTTCTGAGCCAATTGCAAGTCCCTCTTTGTGGCACCTGACCACACGACTGAACAGTAGTCCAGGTGCAACAAAACTAGAGCCTGTAGGACCTGCTTTGTTGATAGTGCTGTCAGGAAGGCAGTATAGCACTATTATGAACAGACTTCTCCCCATCTCAGCTACTGTTGTATCAATATGTTTTGACCATGGCAGTTTACCATCCAGGGTTACTCCAAGCAATTTAGTCCCCTCAACTTGCTCAATTTCCACATTATTTATTATGAGATTTAGGGTTTAGTGAATGATTTGTCCCAAATACAAAGCTTTTAGTTTGAAATATTTAGGACTAACTTATTCCTTGCCACCCATTCTGAAACTAACTGCAGCTCTTTGTTAAGTGTTGCAGTCATTTCAGTCACTGTAGTAGCTGAGGTGTATAGTGAGTCATCCGCATACATAGACACACTGGCTTTACAGGCTGATTTACTGGCTCAAATAGCCGACCAAGGGGGCTTTACTATTCTTAGTTAGCGGAATGACTTTTGCTTCCTTCCAGGCCTGAGGGCACACACTTTCTAGTAGGCTTAAATTAAAGATATGACAAATAGGAGAGTGGCAATATCATCCCCTATTATCCTCAGTAATTTTCCATCCAAGCTGTCAGACCCCGGTGGCTTGTCATTGTTGATAGACAATGTGTAATGTCAGCTTTTGTTCCTAATCTTGCCAATGAAAGTTTGATAATCTTGCCAAAGGAAAAAAAATCATTAAAAGTAGTTGGCAATATCAGTCGGTTGTGATGAATGAGCCATCTGATTCAATGAATGATAGAGCGGAGTTTGCCTTTCCCCAAAATGTCATTAAAAAAGGTGCTCCAAAGCTTTTTACTATCAATCTCTATGTCATTTATCTTTGTTTCATTTCTTCTTTTTATTCAGTTTAGTCACATGATTTCTCAATTTGCAGTACTTTTGCCAGGTTGTTCCGCTAGACTTATTTGCCATTCATTTAGCCTCATCCCTCTCAACCATACAATTCTTCAATTCCACATCAATCCACGAGGATTTAACAGTTTTTAGTCATTTTCTTAAATGGGTGCATGCTTATTAGTAACTGGGAAAAGCAATTTCATAAATGTGTCAAGTGCAGTGTCTGTTTGCTCCTCATTACACACCACGGAGCAACAATTGTTCTTTACATCAACATAGGAATCACTACAAAACGTACTGTATGACCTCTTATACACTATATTAGGCCCAGCCTTTGGAACTTAGGTTTTCCTAGATATGGCTACTATATTCCGATCACGACATCCAATGGATCCTGCTTTCAAGCACATTTCTGCAGCATTAGTAATCTTTAGTGATCAATACATGTTCATGATTTCATTCCTATGCTGTTGATTTTGGACTACAGGAAATGGAGGACTGAGCACGCCCCCGTTCTCATCGGCGGGGCTGTAGTGGAGCAGGTTGAGAGCTTCAAGTTCCTTGGTGTCCACATCACCAACAAACTAACATGGTCCAAGCACACCAAGACAGTTGTGAAGAGGGCACGACGAAACCTATTCCCCCTCAGGAGACTGAATAGATTTTGCATGGGTCCTCAGATCCTCAAAAGGTTCTACAGCTACACCATCGAGAGCATCCTGACTGGTTGCATCACTGCCTGGTACGGCAACTGCCCGGCCTCCGACTGCAAGGCACTACAGAGGGTAGTGCGTACGGCCCAGTACATCACCGGGGCCAAGCTTCCTGCCATCTAGGACCTCCATGCTAGGCGGTGTCAGAGGAAGGCCCTAAAAATTGGCAAAGATTCCAGCCACCCTAGTCATAGACTGTTCTCTCTGCTACCGCACAGCAAGTGGTACCAAAGCACCAAGTATAGGTCCAAGAGGCTTCTAAACAGCTTCTACCCCCAAACCATAAGACTACTGAACATCTAATCAAATGGCTACCCTGACTATTTGCATTATCTCCCCCCCTTTTTACACTGCTGCTACTCTATTATTATCTATGCATAACTCTACCCACATGCATATATTAACTCGACTCAATTATACTACTGCTATTCTCTGTTCATCATATATGCAAAGTCACTTTAACCATATCTACATGTACATACTACCTCAATCAGCCCGACTAACTGATGCTGCCTCGCTACTGTATATAGCCTGTCTTTTTACTGTTGTTTTATTTCTTTACTTACCTATTGTTCACCTAACACCTTTTTTGCACTGTTGGTTAGAGCCTGTAAGTAAGCATTTCACTGTATTTGGCACACATGACAAATAAATCAGTCTGGGATACCGGATTTAACCGGTACCCCAGCACCAGTACACCTTGTATATAGCCTCAATAATGTTATTTTACTGCTGCTCTTTAATTATTTGATACTTTTATTTCTTTTCTGGGGGGTATTTTTCTTAAAACTGCATTGTTGGTTAAGGGCTCGTAAGTAAGCATTTCACTGTAAGGTCTACACCTGTTGTATTCGGCGCATGTGATATCTGTTGAGAGGTTTTGGCCTTTCTAGGGAGTTTTTCCTAGCCACCGTGCTTCTACACCTGCATTGCTTGCTGTTTGGGGTTTTAGACTGGGTTTCTGTACAGCACTTTGAGATATCAGCTGATGTAAGAAGGGCGTTATAAATACATTTGATGATTTGATCACATAAATGATGAAGCATTTCACATGTTATCCAGATACTGACTGTTAGCACTTAGTAGTCTATAGCAGCTTCCCACAAGAATGGGCTTTAGGGGAGGCAGATGAACCTGTAGCCATATTACTTCAACAGTATTTAACATGCGATCCTCTTTAATCTTTAAAGGGATGTGATTCTGAATATAAAAACAGCAACACCTCCACCACTGGCATTTCTGTAAATGTTAAAACCTTGTATTGCTACCACTATATCAACAGGTATTGTCTAAGTGAGTTTCAGCGAGTCAGAATATGAATGCCATCTATTACTAGAAAGTCATTTCATCAACGTTGTTTCTTAAGCTCTTATGTTGACGTGGGCTATTTGAGCACTTTTCTGGAACGCTTGATAGTTTTCCGTTGCTTTACTGGAAAGCTTAGCAGAAGTAGATATGCTCATGTTATTTATGTTAGTGCAGGGTGATCTGAACACAGAGGACTTGCTACTAGGTCACACCGCTTCAGTGCTAACAGCATAAATCTGGTTCATAGGGACATGAGTGCCGCATACAATAACTGTAGGCTCAGCAGAGGTATTCAGGGCAGTTAGTGGGACATAAATTAGGTTACTTACATTGTGTCTACCAATGCCCCTGGTATAATGTACATTTGCTAAAGCATTATGATGACTCAACGACAGAAATGGTAGGGATTAACGGAGCTGGGCTTGGGTCACTGATAAGTCATTGTCTCAACGCAGCCTTGGAATCCAGTGAAAGGATCCAGGAACCTAAACGATTTGGGTGGATCACATCCTCCTTATAAAACACGTTGTTTCCAAAAGGTATCAAAATTGTCAACAAAAGTTACACCCATTGAGCCAGTTGTTTAGACAAAGAATCATGATAATGTGTTCAATACCACAAGTAAGAGGACACTGGGCCAGATATGGTATTTTATTAGTGTCTAGCAGAGTCAATCAGCTTTTTGAAATCCAGTTAACTGTTCAAAGCTGCCCTTAGTGTCATTAAAGCCCACATTGACTACGATAGAATCGATGTCCATGTCCTGGCATAGTACATTCGGGAGCAGCTAAGTAAGGTCATTTACTCAAGCTCCAGGATGGGACATTGTTTTAGCAACAGGAACAGTCACATTTCTAACCATGGAACTGCCCAAAATCACAGCTGGCGAGAAGGACGAGGAAATCCGCCTACTCCCACACTTCACAGGATGGTGCAGGCCTCCGACAGATGGAGAAGCCTCGCTCAATCCAGAGCAGGGACGGAAGGTTGCCGGCACCGACTTCGAAGTCGAAGGGGAAGGAGTAGGAGTAGGCACAGCAGCTGCAGACACAGTTACCCCTAGAGAAGGTGCAGGAAGATCAGCCTCCAGGGCAGCAAAACTATTTGTTGTTTGTATCCGCTCCGGGCCCTCTCGTTAGGAGTGGTGGAGACTGCTTTGCGGGAGGCCGCTGTCTTCGCCTTCCACGGCTCGTGACATGCGACAATCGTTGATTGCCATGCTCCTCTTGCTGTGCTCCTTCGACTCCGCATATCAGAGGGGCCATGCAACCAATTACATTCAGAAGTCACGTAATTAGTTAAATAAAGCCTAACCTGTGTGCAATCTAAGTGTCACCTGATCTCTCTCATATATATATATATATATATATATATATATATATATATATATATATAAAAATAATCACACACACCTGTTCTGAAAGGCCCCAGAGTCTGCAACACCACTAAGCAAGGGGCATCACCAAGCAAGCGGCACCATGAAGACCAAGGAGCTCTCCAAACAGGTCAGGGACAAAGTTGTGGAGAAGTACAGATCAGGGTTGGGTTATAAAAATAATATCAGAAACTTTGAACATCCCACAGAGCCATTAAATCAAATTTTATTTTTATGGAAAGAATATGGCACCACAACAAATCTGCCAAGAGCGGGCCGCCCACCAAAACTCACGGACCAGGCAAGGAGGGCATTAATCAGAGAGGCAACAAAGAGACCAAAGATAACCCTGAAGGAGCTGCAAAGAACCACAGCGGAGATTGGAGTATTTGTCCATAGGACCACTTTAAGCTGTACAATCCACAGAGCTAGGCTTTATGGAAGAGTGGCCAGAAAAAAGCCATTGCTTAGAGAAAAAATAAGCAAACATGTTTGGTGCTCGCCAAAAGGCAGGTGGGAGACTCCCCAAACATATGGAAGAAGGTACTTGTTAACTCGAAATGACACAACGACAAGGTTCCAGTTTAACAAAGTTTACTCTACTATATGAACACACTACAAGGTAGCCATTACACTCAAGGCCAGGTCCAACAACGACTAGACTTCCTGCGCATGCGCACTCTTGACTGAGTGATAGCCCCGTAATAACAGAAATATAGGGATACTTAAAACATGAACTTAACAGTACTCTGGTCAGATGAGACAAATTGAGATTTTTGGCCATCAAGGAAAACGCGATGTCTGGCGCAAAACCAACACCTCTCATTACCCCGAGAACACCATTTTCCATCAGCAGGGATTTGGAAACTGGTCAGAATTAAAGGAATGATGGATGGCGCTAAATACAGGGAAATTCTTGAGGGAAACCTGTTTCAGTCTTCCAGAGATTTGAGACTGGGACGGAGATTTGCCATGGAGAACGGGCAAACATCCCAGTGGCTAGATGTGCCAAGCTTAGAGAGACATACCCCAAGAGACTAGCAGCTGTAATTGCTGCAAAAGGTGGCTCTACAAAGTATTGACTTTGGGGGGGGGGGGGGGGGTGAATAGTTATGCCTGCTCAAGTTCTGTTTTTTTGTCTTATTTCTTGTTTGTTTCACAATAAAAAATATTTTGTATCTTCAAAAGTGTTAGGCATGTTGTGTAAATAAAATGATACACCCCCCCCCCCCAAAAAAAATATATTTTAATTTCAGCTTGTAAGGCAAGAAAATAGGAAAAATGCCAAGGGGGATGAATACTTTTGCAAGCCACTTTATAATCCTTGGCAAGCAAACCGCATTGGAACTGAGTGATCCAGTTTGTCCCGAAAGAAAGCGTAGTAGATACAGCTCCTACAGCGCTGGAACCGTTCATTTACTTCTCCAGACAACGAGGGTGCATTGGAAAACTCATCGGGGACTAACTTCATTAGCTTGATGGCCAACGTTAGCAACTTAGCAGCTCTTTCAAGCAGACTTTAACCTATCAGGTAAAAGGGACAAGAAATAGCGGTCCTAGCTGTTAAAAGCTAACCGTGTTGCAGAAACCATGCAAAAACAAGTTCGGTATTTATGTTTTAACAAAGATTGGTTGTTTTAGTTCAAATAAACTGAGTGTTTCCAGCATACAGTGTTCAGCTGCGCACTCTGATGATGTCATCGCTGCCAAAAGGAATATTTGGAATGCTCTGGATTGAGCAGTACAACAGCGTGTTCCAAGGTGCCAAATATACCCAACTCTACAAAAGGTACAATGTTTATCAAAATCTACTGGCCCGAACAGAATGATATAAATTGGACTGGTGGAGTTGTCACACGTGCAGTTAACTAAAATATATGGAAATGTCTGCTCTATGCAAAATTCCCCACCAACTGATTGCAGCATTACCACAAAAATGGAGGAGGCAAGTGGAAGGGGAGGAGGTAAGGAACTTGTTTTGTCAGCCCTGCATCAAAGACCAAAAATCAGATTTTGTCCAAAAAATGTGCACAAATTGGTTTACATCCATGATATTAGTAAGTAATTCTTCTTTGCCAAGATAATCCATCCACCTGACAGGTGTGGCATGCCAAGAAGCTGATTAAACAGCATGATCATTACACAGGTATATCTTGTGTTGGGGACAATAAAAGGCCACTCTAAAATGTGCAGTTTTGTCATAACACAATCCCACAGATGTCTGAAGTTGAGGAAGCATGCAATTGGCACGCTGACTGCAGGAATGTCCACCAGAGCTGTTGCCAGATAATAAGCCGCCTTTAACAATGTTTTAATGAATTTGGCAGTATGTCCAAATCGGCCTCATACCACATGGCGTGGTGTGGGCGAGCGGTTTGCTGATGTCAACGTTGTGAACAGAGTGCCTCATGGTGGCAGTGGGGTTATGGTATGGGCAGGCATAAGCTACGGACACAATTGCATATTATCATTGGCAACTTGAATGCACACAGATACTGTGACGCGATTCATTTATTTCATTTGACCGATTTCCTCATATGAACTAACTTAGTAAAATCTTTGAAATTGTTGCGTTTGTTTTCGTTCAGTATGACAATAGAAAGGTTCATAATTTGTGTGACACCTCACAGCACAGTGGAAAAATATGGCAAATAGGAATCAAAACTGGATAGTCTTTAAAGAAGGGATGTACCGTGTCTGTAAAATGTATATTCTATGTATACTGGACATTTACTCCAATTGGTGGAAGCTTTAGGGGGACATAAGGAAAATATATAAGAAAAACAATATACATAGTCACCCAAAAATATATGGGAGATTGGAATTGATGGAAGCTACAATCTAACCCCCCCCCCCCAAAATGTGAATACACACACACACTGGCCAACTCTTACACACGGACAATGCAATCCCACATACACACAGACTCCCCATTCAACTGAGTGGAGGAGTCCCTGGAGTGACCTTGAGACGTGGCGGCCTGTCGTGAAGAGGCTAAAGTACAAAGTCAATACCGGCCGACAGACCTGGTTAACTATTAAATGGGGCGCGGGGGGGGGGGGGGGGGGGGTCCCTGATCCAGCCGTCTGCTGGGTAACTCATGGAGGAGGAGGAGCAAACAGGCAATACACAGACGTCGCCAAAACACACAGAGAGGAGACGGTTTGGATAGTCGGGACAGACGAACTAGTTTATGACAGAGTACTCGGATATCGCCCATGGCGTGCTGTAACTAATAGCACATACACACATGGGTAGCAGATAGGATTGTGATGAACCAAAGTATTGAATACCTTGTAATTTGTCATTGAATTGCCCCCCCCCACTGACTGTCCCAGACTCTACAGTCAGCAGCTCATAAAGCTCATTGGATAATGTATCAATGAATGGCGTCTATTATTGATGCTTGGCCATGGATGGAAGTGGAACCAGTGATTCAGAATGGAAGTGATTGCAACTCTCAGAAAATGTATTGTGTGCGTGTTTGTGCGTCTAAGCTTTAGTGTCCAGGGCTACCAGGCACTGCCGGTGTTTAACAGCCCTCTCATATCCGCTGCTCCTGCCACATTCCTCTTAGAGGCTGAAAGGTCACGATGGGAAAGGGGTGGGTGAGGCACCATGTGGAAACAGTTCCATGGACAGAATTGAGAATGTATATAAATAAAATATGCCATTAACCAGGCGCTTTTATCCAAAGTGACTTAAATTATGAGTGCATAGGCTACATTTTAGTGTGTGTGACCCCATAGGGGAATCGAACCCACAACCCCGGCGTTGCTAGCACCACGCTCTTATAAACTGAGCCCCACAGGACCAAGGAGAGGGTCGCAGTTGATACTGTCGCCATCCCGAAGCCAAAGTGCAGTGAAATGCATCCAGGTATGTTGCAGTATTTTCACCTCGACGGCATTCCCTCGTTACCCCAAACAGCTGTTCCAACACGTGTGTGTGCGCATTCCAGCATTCTCACCATCGTTTCTGACTGCGAGAGACTCCCTTGGCTGTGAACGCAGCGGCATAGAGTACGCACTGGCCCGGGCCAAGCCATGTCAGTGCTAACCGGGCCACGCCATGTCAGTGCTAACCGGGCCAAAGGAAAGGTGAGCAGTCAAGGGAGGGATGCCTGGAATCCAGATAACGGATGACACATTTCTCCAGGTGACACGAGCCAAAGACATCTCCCTGGGAGAAGAGCAGAGCGCACGGGGCGATAAAGAGGAGAGGCGTGACAAATGGACAAGCACTTACTTGTGGGGATGGTGTTGCAGCATATTTGCAATTGGCGCTGTGTCATAGGGCAATGCGTTCTCGTCTCAGTGAGTTTCAGTTCATGAAAAGGTTCTGTTCAAGTTAGACTTCCCTTTGGCCAAACAAAGCCTATAGAGCCAGTGTCCCCCAAATGGCACCCTATTCCCTATTTAGTGCATTACTTTTGGTCCGGGTCAAAACAAAGTAGTGCACTATATAGGGAATAGGGTGCCATTTGGGATGTGGTACTAGTCATGGCCCCTCTCCTGCGTTTACAAGTGACTGGAAATATTTAGACTTCAATGGAGTTCTGTGGTGGCCAATACCTCACTAAACATTTTAACTAACATCGGGCCAGAAATAGAAGAGGGGGTTGAGTTATCACATATCCCAAGTTTACCGAGGATTTAGAGAGAGATATTCAATCAGGAGGCAACTCGGCCTAAAATAAACCAGTCTCACTCTCGGAGAAGTAGACTTGCCAACGCTCTGTGCAAACTTCAATGGCAAAGTTTCCCACCATGGTTACAATGTGACGCCTGTCCTTTGGGTGACTTGACTTACTCTGGCATCACTAGAACCAAAGACGAGTTGTGGCCTCCACAATCAGTGATAAACACACAAAGCACAAGCTTAGCCTATTATCAAACCTAATATGGACACTATCGTGAAAATGAGTGTGGATGTAGCCCTACTTCATATAGGCTGGGCCTTATTGAATTAACAGCATTACACAAAATTATTCCAACTAAACATGATTTGGCTGATAAATCTAGGCCTAATAAGTGTTGTACTTATTCATTATAATGTGGAGTTTATAGCAGTGTGATAGCAAGGTCACACTCCCACACCACTCTTACAGTGCACATTGCTTTATTCCCTTAAAGTACAGAGCAAATAAAACGTGTCAGTGCATATCCTCGTTTGGCTGCAATATCAGTGAAGTGGGTGGGGGTGATTTATTCAAACCGTTAAGGTAATTGACTGGCTGGCGAGGTTTTCGTTCACGCTAGAACAGTAAGAGAACCATATAAGCCATTTCAGTCCCCGAGAAAGGCAGTCAATGGCATTGTATGCCAATAAAACGAGTTCACAATCTGCTCGCAAAACACACCAGGCCGCGCGCAACGGAGAACCTCAGGGATGCGCGCGATGGTGCCTGTTTTGGAACGGTACAGAAAGACAAAAAGGTGACCACTTTTCCTTTACAGTGGTAATATGACCCACATAACACATTTATAACAGCTTTCATGTACAGTCCTTTTTTAAATCTGTCAACACGTCATAACTTACTTGTCATATTCTGCGTTGTCCTTGTCGCAGCGTGCGTCCTTGTGTTTCTGCCAATCCTTGCCGTGTTTGCAGGTGGTGAGGAGCACCACATCCTCTTGGTTGTGGACGTGATATAAGGCATTCCTCGTGTCTGACCCTATCCCTGTAAGGTATCGTTTCCCCTTAAACACGAGCATGTATTTCCTGAAAGGTGGGATGGAGTTGTACTTTAGGTACCCCCTGTCCCCTCCGGTCCTAGGGTGCTCCTTGGAGAACAGCGGGATGGACACGTCAAAGTTGGGTCTGAAATTCTCGGTACTGATGCTGGCCTTGGCCAACATGGCCTGGCCTATGTCGAAACCTAGGTCTTCCGTGTAGTCCGGCCATGTCCCAGAGTACAAGTTAAATATGAGGTGGTTTCTGCCGTTGTTCCAGAGATGAAGGTTCTGGACCTTGGTTTTGAGATTGTGCACGTACTGTGGCGAGAGCGAGTCCCGGTCCAGGGTGTCCAAGCTCAGGACGAATAGACAAGCTTGTCCCGGGTCAGTGGTGTAGAACCTGGATCCCTCAATGGTCGATAAAATATTCTGGTAACTTTCTGAGATTTTCTCCCCCTTCTGCTGGGGGTAGACATACACTTTGAAATCGTTCTTTTTGCATGCTGAGAAATCAAAGCACGAATCCATGCGACATCTTTTGCCTTTGTACACGCTTGTATTAACGTCCCTCTTCTGCCTCGGCGATATGTGCATGTTGTATTCCTCAGTGTCCAGTTGATCCAAGGGTAGGAACTGTTGTAACGGGTCAGAGAAGTGTGGCCACGGCTGGTCGGGGCGATATCCATTGTGGCTACGGTCATGCCGGTTTCTGCCCGACGCTGGAAGTTGTAGCCCTCCAAAGTAGAACAGTAGAACTAGACATGCACCGGCGGAGAGCAGGAATAAATATCGTTTTTTGGCCTGCATGTGTCCTACGAATAGGGGCAAGTTTTTTTACAAATAAAATTGAAGTGTCCCGAAGTTAGGCTCTCACCACCTCCAACTACACCGCTCCGCCATCTTCCAGCCTGCAAAGATTTCAAACTCGCGTCTTCCCCCTTCTTCGTATTCCGTTCCCCAATCCAGCGATTGATCCAGCGCATGTGGGCGATTTTAAATGCGTTCTCTCTCTCTATCTAGTTTGTCCATTTCACAATATAGTGTCAATGGGCAACAAAAATCCCCCTCGACCAAGTAAAAACATTCATATACTCCCTTTGCCCCTCTCTTTCATTCAGCCAGTCTGTATTCAAATGTAAAACTGCGCCCGGTTAGAGATGCCCGAAGCGTTCTACCAACTCTTTCCCCTGTAGAGTAGCGGCAGGGGTTCATGTGGCTTCCTGCCTTGGCCAACACAGAAAATGTATCCCACGGTTAAGATTTGTTAACACGCTGTCCGTCTGTGGTTTAAAGCCTTCGGTGAGGTCGGCTTTTAGATCCAGATGTCTCGGAGTATAATTCGGCGGACTCCTCGCGCTCTCTCCGGCGATATTTCACTCCATGGTTCAATGAATGTACGAGGAACCCGTCGTAGAACAGGAGCAGTTCATTAGTGCAACTGTAGCCTCACGAATCCCTGCATTTCTCTTATATTTTAATCTCCCGACAGACCTCATACACGCAAAAATAATCTCATCGGAGAATAGGGCCTGATACAAGCGAAGAAATTGACGCAACGACCTCAAACAGTATTTACAGTTACAATGTGACTTTGCAAATACATTGAAATTGTTACAAAAACGGGATTCCTTGATTCTAGTGTCCAATTACCAAATGCTCAAATGTTTCGATTGTTCCTCTGTAACATTCCAATCCCGACACGATGGCAGCTGACGTAACGTCCCATCAGTGTGCATACGCGTTTCTCATTGGTTTATTATTGGAACCGGAAAAGGCGGTGCTTCAAATGCACCCATTCACAACCGGAGCCCTCTCAGCGAATAACTTAAAGCACGAGTAAAATACCGAAAAATTTAGAATATCTATGCGTAAGTATTTTCTACGGATTGTATTGCACGTAATGATTATACACTGTCACCGCTGTCTTGAAATAACTCGTTTAATGTTATTTCATTTATAGTAGAGGTGACACTGTGGCCAAAAACCAGAGTTGCTCTCTAGTGTGCAAACAAAATCACAGTAACCAAAGTTGAGTGCCCTACGGTAACATTTACACAGCACGAATTGATGGTTCATCAGGAGTGAGTGGAAGTTTAAGCCTATAGGCTGTGTGTTACTACATCTATTCAATTAAGATTTTCACAAATATAAAAATAATTTATTTAAAACTATAAAGGTGGAGACCTGAAAAAGTTTAGTCTTTAACACAAACCAAAAGTGAAGTGCACTGTATGACTAATGACAGATTAATAGCACCAAATCGCTGGAGAAGTCCCACCATGCCTCATATAATCCACACAGCTGCCATTTTGTGGCACAACACTCAGGCTGGGTGAAGGGGCCATCCTTGTTTTTTATCGACCAATTAGTATAGGGAGGTGGGAGGGTAATTATAGATGTCCCCACTGAGAGGGACCGACTGGGAGCTGAGCCAGAATCCTGGGTGTTAGCCAGCCTCACTATTACCGTTGTCACACTATCGTGCCGAGTCTGACCTGAACCATACCATGCTGGCTCTGATATGTTATTTGATAATTTGCCTGAGTCACACTATCGGGCCAACCTGAACCATACTGTGCTGGCTTGGATATTTCCTCATCTCCATTCCAGCTTGGTTCCAGCTTGGAAGAGTGGATTTGTACCTAGGCCAGGTCCGCTTGGTTCGACTCAGCTCAAATAAAATAAAAGGCTATTTGTCACATGTGCCGAATACAACAGGCGTAGACCTTAAACTTAAATGCTTACTTACAAGCCCTAAACCAACAATGCAGTTTTAAGAAAATTGAGTTTAAAAAAGTATTTACTAAATAAACTAAAGTGTAAAAAAATTATTATAAAAAAGTAACAATAAAATAACAATAATGAGGCTATATACAGGGGGTACTGGTACTGAGTCAATGTGTGGGGGTACAAGTTAGTAGAGGTAATTTGTTCATGTAGGTAGGCGTAAAGTGACTATGCAAAGATGATAAACAGCGAGTAGCAGCAGTGTAAAAACAAGTGGGGGTGGGTGGTGTCAATGCAAATAGTCCAGGTGGCCATTTTATTAATTGTTCATCAGTCTTATGGCTTGGGGGTAGAAGCTGTTAAGGAGCCTTTTGGACCTGGACTTGGCGCTCCGGTACCGCTGGCCATGCAGCAGCAGAGAGAACAGTACATGACTTGGGGGACAGGAGTCTTTGGCAATTTTTGGGCCGCTTCGTCTGACACCACACAGTATAGAGGTCCTGGATGGCAGGAAGTTTGGCACCAGTGATGTACTGGACCGTACGCACTACCCTCTGTAGCGCCTTACGGTCGGATGCTGAGCAGTTGCCATACCAGGCAGTGATGAAATCGGTCAGGATGCTCTTGATGGTGCAGCCGTAGAACTTTTTGAGGACGTGGGGACCCATGCCAAATATAGTGTGAATAGGGTATTAGTGTGCTGTTGAGACAAACGCCTCCTTTAGGCCCCCAACACCAGCCACCTTTAGGTCCACAGGGACCCCGTCATTCACTTTTGAAACAAATTGTGCCCCTCATTCAGATATGTGCATATCTCAGACACAGGAGATACCTACATTGCTGTTCATGGCAATTGTTCGCAGGCAATGGCAGAGATATCCCATTTAATTTCATCACCAATTAATTGCGGTTATATTTTATACCTAATTAGACCCACTTCTCTTGCACAGTGTTACATGAGTTAAACGAACCAACTCCAAACAGGGCACCTCTGGTTGGTTCAGAATAGCTGGATTATCTGAAGGATTGCTCTTGTTCCCCTGGTATACAGATACACTGTGTGTGAAGCAGAGCTTCCTCCCCGTGTCAGCAGGCAACCGTGATAAAGGCCACGGTCAATTCGGGCTGTGGTAAACAAATACTCACGGCTGGGAAGGTAATCCCAGGGTTCAGGAAGTTCTAGGCAGACAGAAGACAAAACAGGCTTTGAGAGTCCTCTAGCCGCTGCAGATCGGGCACAGATAACTCCCCTTAGGATGATGTAATGATCTTGAGCGCTCCTGGAGGCTGGAGAAGCAGCTAGGCCTGGCTAAAAGATGTGTGTATGTGTGTGTGGTGGGAGCACAGAGTGTGTGTGTGTGTGTGTGTGTGTGTGTGTGGGAGCATGGAGTGTGTGTGTGGGAGTACGGAGTGTGTGTGTGGGAGTATGGAGTGTGTGTGTGTGGGAGTACGGCGCATGTGTGTGTGAGCACAGAGTGTGTGTGTATGTGTGTGTGTGTGTGTGTGTGTGTGTGTGTGTGTGTGTGTGTGTGTGTGTGTGTGTGAGCACGGAGTGTGTGTGTGTGTATGTGTAGGAGAAGCTCAGAGGAGAAGCCACACACACACACACACACACACAAACACACACACAAACAGACACACATAACAGGGCCGTGTAACCCAACCGCAAAGCCCCAAGATACCCTCATGGGAAACCAAAACGCAGCAGGCCAGGATTTGTTATGGGGTGACAATAAAGGGTTTGCAAACCTAATAGAGGTCACTTTGTACTCACAGGGAGACAGAGAGGCTCATAAAAACATGGAATGGAGTTAAATTGATGTAATCTCCTGTTCATGGTCTCCTTGGGAGTGTGTTCTGCTGTACACCATTTTTATCTGTGACATTGTTGTGATGGATTTAGGATACATTACACCTGTTCAAATATTCACTCCATATCCATTGTCTTGTCACCGACGTGTTCTTTCTTCATTCTCAAGGGTGATATCTGCAAACTCTGAGAGGTGAAAAGTTTTGGAGGATAAATATAAAATGTATCTAATAGAATCCCGCGCATTCAAATCCACGAGGGCTCAACATCCCAATGCAATAAACATTTGTGGTAGACTTTCCCAAAGACAAAATACATCTCACAATGACTAAAAGGCCATAGGTATTTACACAGTACAGTAGTAATGTACAGACACAAGTACAGTAGTATTGTACAGTACAGGCACAATGTGACTAATGTAGATATGGCTATTGAGCGGGAGTTAGTGTGGTCTTGAAAGTTATGGTCTTCTACTCGCATGCTCACGTCGTTGTTGCGTCCAACAACAACATTGACGAATACGCTGATTCGGTGAGCGAGTTCATTAGAAAGTGCATTGACGATGTCGTACCCACAGCAACGATTAAAACATTCCCAAACCAGAAACCGTGGATTGATAGCAGTATTCGCGTGAAACTGAAAGCGCGAACCACTGCTTTTAACCAGGGCAAGGTGACCGGAAACATGGCCGAATACAAACAGTGTAGCTATTCCCTCCGCAAGGCAATCAAACAAGCTAAGTCCCAGTATAGAGACAAAGTAGAGTCTCAATTCAACAGCTCAGACACAAGAGGTATGTGGCAGGGTCTACAGTCAATCACGGATTACAGAAAGAAAACCAGCCCCGTCGCGGACCAGGATGTCTTGCTCCGAGACAGACTAAATAACTTTTTTGCTCGCTTTGAGGACAATACAGTGCCACTGACACGGCCCGCTACCAAAACCTGCGGGCTCTCCTTCACTGCAGCCGAGGTGAGTAAAACATTTAAACGTGTTAACCCTCGCAAGGCTGCAGGCCCAGACGGCATTCCCAGCCGCGTCCTCAGAGCATGCGCAGACCAGCTGGCTGGTGTGTTTAAGGACATATTCAATCAATCCTTATCCCAGTCTGCTGTTCCCACATGCTTCAAGAGGGCCACCATTGTTCCTGTTCCCAAGAAAGCTAAGGTAACTGAGCTAAACGACTACCGCCCCGTAGCACTCACTTCCGTCATCATGAAGTGCTTTGAGAGACTAGTCAAGGACCATATCACCTCCACCCTACCTGACACCCTAGACCCACTCCAATTTGCTTACCGCCCCAATAGGTCCACAGACGACGCAATCGCAACCACACTGCACACTGCCCTAACCCATCTGGACAAGAGGAATACCTATGTGAGAATGCTGTTCATCGACTACAGCTCAGCATTTAACACCATAGTACCCTCCACACTCGTCATCAAGCTCGAGACCCTGGGTCTCGACCCCGCCCTGTGCAACTGGGTCCTGGACTTCCTGACGGGCCGCCCCCAGGTGGTGAGGGTAGGTAACAACATCTCCACCCCGCTGATCCTCAACACTGGGGCCCCATAAGGGTGCGTTCTGAGCCCTCTCCTGTACTCCCTGTCCACCCACGACTGCGTGGCCATGCACGCCTCCACGCCTTCAATCATCAAGTTTGCGGACGACACTACAGTGGTAGGCTTGATTACCAACAACGACGAGACGGCCTACAGGGAGGAGGTGAGGGACCTCAGAGTGCGGTGTCAGGAAAATAACCTCACACTCAACGTCAACAAAACAAAGGAGATGATTGTGGACTTCAGGAAACAGCAGAGGGAGCACCCCCCTATCCACATCGACGGGACAGTAGTGGAGAAGGTGGACAGTTTTAAGTTCCTCGGTGTACACATCACGGACAAACTGAATTGGTCCACCCACACAGACAGCGTTGTGAAGAAGGCGCAGCAGCGCCTCTTCAACCTCAGGAGGCTGAAGAAATTTGGCTTGTCACCAAAAGCACTCACAAACTTCTACAGATGCACAATCGAGAGCATCCTGTCGGGCTGTATCACCGCCTGGTACGGCAACTGCTCCGCCCACAACCGTAAGGCTCTCCAGAGGGTAGTGAGGTCTGCACAACGCATCACCGGGGGCAAACTACCTGCTCTCCAGGACACCTACACCACCCGATGTCACAGGAAGGCCATAAAGATCATCAAGGACAACAACCACCCGAGCCACTGCCTGTTCACCCCGCTATCATCCAGAAGGCGAGGTCAGTACAGGTGCATCAAAGCAGGGACCGAGAGACTGAAAAGCAGCTTCTATCTCAAGCCCATCAGACTGTTAAACAGCCACCACTAACATTTAGTGGCCGCTGCCAACATACTGACTCAACTCCAGCCACTTTAATAATGGGAATTGATGGAAATTATGTAAAAATGTATCACTAGCCACTTTAAACAATGCCACTTAATATAATGTTTACATACCCTACATTACTCATCTCATATGTATATGTATATACTGTACTGTATATCATCTACTGCATCTTGCCATCTTTATGTAATACATGTATCACTAGCCACTTTAAACTATGCCACTTTATGTTTACATACCCTACATTACTCATCTCATATGTATAGACTGTACACTATACCATCTACTGCATCTTGCCTATGCCGTTCCGTACCTTCACTCATTATCATCTCATCACTCATCTCTTTATGGACATATTCTTTATCCCTTTACACTTGTGTGTATAAGGTAGTAGTTGTGGAATTGTTAGGTTAGATTACTTGTTGGTTAATACTGCATTGTCGGAACTAGAAGCACAAGCATTTCGCTACACTCGCATTAACATCTGCTAACCATGTGTATGTGACAAATAACATTTGATTTGATTTGACGGAATACCTCCAGGCGAATGAATGTTCAGTTGGGGTTCCTAGCCTATTCAAATGCTGCTCAGAGCTTAGTGTGTGGGATGCAATTGCAATCTTCCTTTATTTATTTATTTTAAATGACCTTTACACTGCAGGAGCAGGGATTGCTTTAGGCAAAGTGAGGGTTTAAATGTTCTGGGATGTGGGAGGAGGACGGCCGTCGTTTGCAGGGCTCAAAGCGAGCTGGAGACGAAACTCCGAATTTTCAACCGGAATTCTATTGGGACTCCAAGGCAGCAAATGAACTGGAGCAGGTTAGATGTAGTGATAGGTTTTTGTCCTCATTAAAAAAAAAACGCTGTCGACTCCTGAACCACTCATTTGTATTCCGCTGCAATTCATCTAAGGTGGATTTTGATTTGGTATTTGGATGATATTGAAGCCGGGAGAATAAAAAAATATATATAATTCTCGCAGAGTTTCTCATCAAAAAGCCTGCAGGAGGTACTTTACATATGGCATTGTTTTAAACTCCATGATTAAAGAAAGAATCTCTTCTGTTTGGTTGAGTGTTGTTTGGCAAAGAAGAAACAGCCGACACTCAACGAGTTTGCGGATCCTGAGATGAAGAGTGTCAAGTAACAACCTGAAGTAGACTTACCACATTAAATATGACTATCACACAAGTAACTGCAGAACTGAAACATAACAAGTGTCGGTATCATTAAAACTCTCTCTACTATTTATTAACATCAACAACAGCACGGATTTCAACACTTTAAAATATGCTAACGTTGCAGAAGTGGATGGCTACTACAGTGCAATGATTATTTGATTTATGTGCATTCAAAGCAAAGTAGCTAATTCCCATTAGGGATTCCCACTGCATGCTAATCCACTTAATGTACAATTATCCACGCAAACCACACTCGTATAGAATAATAAATGGACCGTAGTAATCCTACTGATACTGGAAGGAAATCATATCGATCACAGATTATGTCTGCACACTATTCATAGTGAAAGCAATGACACGCACACAAGCCCTTGCGTTTACACACACACACACACACACACACACACACACACACACACACACACACACACACACACACACACACACACACACACACACACACACACACACACACACACACACACTGTATTTGCCATCTACATACACACAATCTCTACCTCTCTTTTTCTTTGAAGAGATGATGGGGCAAAGCCCTCCATTGCAGTGTGAATACTAATGCATGAACTCCGCTGCCAATGATCCGAGTGGCTTTCCTCGCCCCTTTGAACTCCCTCTTGCCCGATCCTCCATTTCCCTCTTCCAATCTGCTTGGATGGGAGCAGAGAGCTGGATGCAGTCCTTACCATGATTCTTTGCTGGAGAGATGCTCCGAACATTGTGGGGTGAAAAAGTCCCTCTTTCTCTGTCTCTCACCCTTTTCCTTGTTTACACATTTGAATTACTCCTCGTTCTAATTTTAGACTTAGCTTCAGAGAGAACAAGGTATAGTGTCAAAGAGAAGTGAGAAAGAGAGAATTTACATGATGTGCTTTTATGCCATCAGCATATAGCAGATACCTCTGATTACCCAGTCAAACAGACATGGCTCAATTTCTCACCACGGATGTAAAATGATTCAATTAATCAGAAATCCCCTTTAACAAAGCATATACATAAATACATTTCCGAAACGGAGTAAGAGAACCATTTTCTCCCCAAGTCTTTGAGACTTTGTGAAACACTGCAAGGATAGATCAATGACCCACCCCTCATAGGGGAACGAGGGATGCAGGCAGCTGGCTTGATGGAGGAGAAAATGACACACACGAAAGGTCAAAATGACAAGTGAGGACAAGTCAGACCATTCACATGACTTGACAGCAGTGGGGTTAATTATGAACGTCCTATTGTGTTAGTCTTTTCGCTACACGAAGTAACACGGACTACTGAGGACTGGGAGACTGTTAGCACTGTGCAATATAGAGCACTAATGCATTCTTATCCAGTGTCACTACCAGGGGTTTTACCGGGCAGCAGGAGTTCTACCGTGTAGGGATTTACAGTTATATGATGGTGTTGATGTAGAAAACATTTCTAATGTAAAAAATAAATAAAAATTGTACTTTGTTCCACCATTCGCAGCAAACCAATCTAACCACTGCTAAGTTTTATATCGTGACTGAACTATAATGAATTGGTCAACAATATATCATCGAGCTACCTTGTATGGGAAAAACACAAATTGCTCTCCATATTCCATGGAGTAGAAAACACTTAAAATGACACTAGACACTCAATCCACTTTGACTGCTGTTCCCTCAAATATAATAGATTAGTCAACAAAATAACTTGTCTATCTACCTTGTATGGTAAAAACATAATCTTTTCTCAATATTCCATGTTTACCATTCATTTTGACTATTGATTGAAGTCCTTGAGCAAACATTTACTATCTGCTGACAGCTTGTATTGTATTGACCTCACTTGTTCCTCTTGGATGTCTCATTCTTCAAGCTGTCTTTCTTTGCTCTTCCTGGATTTACCACAGAACATTCTGTGTCTTGCTGCTCTCGCTGATTCATGCACTTTTTATTGTCTGGATGCTGCAATTAACTTGGTCAGGCAAACAATGCTGGAGGAATGTCTTTGGAGAAACACTGTTTAGACGTACGGATTGGAGCGTAGACTGAAGACTGATGAAACAAAGCAGAAATCTCCCATCACTACAGTCGTGACATGTAGATATATGAAGACCGTCAACATGAATGTACATTGTTTGCCTGGTTATTTGGAACATCATGACATATGATTATGGCCAAGTGTATTTTCTGGTCATGTGGTCAGGAAAAACTCCTGGCTTTACCTACAGTAGGATGAAAAAAGGCCAACACAGTCCTGTTTCATTTTCAGCCCTTGTTTTCTGAGACACATTTCTTGACCATTTATAGGCTACTCTTCTGTTTATCATCTGTTGGCTCTGGCTCTCCCTTCCTCTCCTCTTCCTCCCCTTCCCTCTGTTATGCCTCATCACACATCTCTCCTCCCTCCTCATTTGCTTCCTAATTTGTTTCGTCCAGAGGAAAAAATATGGATGAAAATGAAAGTCGGCTATGCGTGGGTGCCGAGAAGGAAGTGTGGATGAGGAGGCAGGCTGGGTATTTATTCTTGAAAATCAGGTTTGTTTTAAATAAGTTTGTCAGTTATGGGGAGTTTCTTTATTTGTTTTAATGTTGAAGCGGGTGTGGTGACTGAGGCAGGGACAGAATGCCGGAGGCGAACATGAAGATTATAGAACAACATTTGCTATTCTGTATGATAAGGCAAAGTCCCTTCAAAGATTTTCCAGAATGGCAAATTACTGGGTTCCCACAAGAGTTTCAGTCATTTCATACAGCTTGTATGTTTCAGTTTGTTTTAGGATCAATACAAACCCAGTCTAAAGCAAAAGCAATATCTAATCTCATAAGGATATAGTGAGCTTGGATGACAGACTGAATGGACCAGTGTATCTGCTCTTGACATTATGACTGGTGTATGTACATGTACACCAAACGAAATATGTGGAAACCATTAGGTTTATATGACTCTAGTGCTTCTGTCAAGTGGGCCACATTAAATCTGTTTGTTATTGTACCCCTCTAACATATACAGTGGGGAGAACAAGTATTTGATACACTGCCGATTTTGCAGGTTTTCCTACTTACAAAGCATGTAGAGGTCTGTAATTTTTATCATAGGTGAGAGACGGAATCTAAAAAAAATCCAGAAAATTACATTGTATGATTTTTAAGTAATTCATTTGCATTTTATTGCATGACATATGTATCCAGGTTTGCACACACTGCAGCAGGGATTTTGGCCCACTCCTCCATACAGACCTTCTCCAGATCCTTCAGGTTTCGGGGCTGTCGCTGGGCAATACGGACTTTCAGCTCCCTCCAAATATTTTCTATTGGGTTCAGGTCTGGAGACTGGCTAGGCCACTCCAGGACCTTGAGATGCTTCTTACGGAGCCACTCCTTAGTTGCCCTGGCTGTGTGTTTCGGGTCGTTGTCATGCTGGAAGACCCAGCCACGACCCATCTTCAATGCTCTTACTGAGGGAAGGAGGTTGTTGGCCAAGATCTCGCGATACATGGCCCCGTCCATCCTCCCCTCAATACGGTGCAGTCGTCCTGTCCCAGAAAAGCACCTCTACATGCTTTGTAAGTAGGAAAACCTACAAAACCGTCAGTGTATCAAATACTTGTTCTCCCCACTGTATGTCTCCCCAAATGTACAGATCACACCCTACATGTAGTAAACACATCATCAACACATTTATACCCCCAAGTCTCTTACACGAAAGCACGCACACACACACACACACACACACACACACACACACACACACACACACACACACACACACACACACACACACACACACACACACACACACACACACACACACACACACACACTGCGTGTACAAAACAGGGACACATTTCTAATATTGAGTTGCACCCACTTTTGCCCTCAGAACAGCCTCAACTTGTCGGGGAATGGACTCTACAAGGTCTCGAAAGGGTTCCACGGGGATGCTGGCCCATGTTGACTACAATGCCTCTCACAGTTGTGTCAAGTTACCTGGATGTTCTTTGGGTGGCGGATCATTCTTGATACACACGGGAAACTGTTGGGCGTCAAAGGCACTTCAATCTATTGTCTTGCCCATTCACCCTCTGAATGGCACACATAAACAAGCCATGTCTCAAGGCTTAAAAATCCTCCTTTAACCTGTCTCCTCCCCTTCATCTACACTGATTGTTGGATTTAACAAGGGACATCGATAAGGGATCATAGCTTTCACCTGGATTCACCTGGTCAGTATGTCATGGAAAGAGCAGGTGTTCCTAATGTTTTGTACAATCAGTGTACATGTGCATGCATAACCAAGCACACATACACACACACACACACACACACACACACACACACACACACACACACACACACACACACACACACACACACACACACACACACACACACACACACACACACACACACACATTGACAAAGACCAGTCAGGCTGGCCATCATTAGTAACACAGCTGCAGATGTGTGTCATTACAGTAACACAGTATTTACACAAAAAAGACCACAGGAGACCCGAACTCTCTCTCTCTCTCATGCCATTACGCTCTCATGAAAAGGCCCTAAAATGAGCAGTGTTGAAACGAGCATCGCCACCTCCAACTGCTTCTTCCACCCCTCTACAAGAGGGGGGGTCTTTGTCATAAATCACCTCTCCTAGATATAAATCATCTCTCCTGTATCCACCCTAAACCCTGTGAAATTGGGGAATTTCTAAACCTGAACTTTTGGCTTCGCCTTGTGTCAACAACCCAGACGGTGGGAGGGAAACAGAGCAGAGGGAGAGCATCGCTCCAATGGCGCACACGGCACCCCGAAGATGAAGATTCATATCCTGTAAGTCAGGCCTCAACCGGCACCGGACGTGATGGGCTTGGGTGTTAACAAAGGAGGCTACCCAGGCAGAGAATGGAGAGACATGAGAGAACCAGCGGGCCTTGGACGTTGCGATAATATAGGGCCACAGTGTGTTCAGACAGGAGTTGGCAGGTTTGTACAGCCGCCGCTACACACTGAGTACACACTGAGTACACACTGAGTACACACTGACAGCTGGTTCGGAGCTTGAGAAGACACAGTTCAATGCTTCTGAGAAATACAGTCCAAGTGTCAAGACTGTGTCAGGGCCGGCTCTTGGAAAGGTGCTCTCTGTTTGTTTCTCTCTCTCTCCGTTTCTCTGGCGCTGCACCCTGTTTTTCTCTTTGTGTGTCTCTCCCTGCCTCTCATCTGTCTTTAAGATTATTCAATGGTTGGCTGGTGTATTTAAATGTGCCAATTCAGGCCAGATAAAAATTTCTCTCTCTGTCTATTTCTCTCTCTCATTGGGATTGGGATTGCCTGTACAGCTTGGAGTGTCACTATCAGACATTCCATTCACTGTATTATAGCTAAAAACCTAGAGGACTCATATAAGTATAACATGTGGAACAAATTCTTTATCTCTGCAGAGAGAAACAGCATACTGAAAAACTGCATAAGGTAAAATAGAGCCTCCAGGTGAACTGAGAGAAATGAGGGTTAGTGTGTCCCAAGACAGTCTGGGCTGTATCTGTATCTGCTAGTAAGTAGACTATGCATAAAATTCTACTATTTCACTAGGAGGTGGATGGGGGGAAGGTGGGTTTATCATGTGAATTGGAGGTGGTTTAGTGAACTAGACTTGCGTAATGACCCACTAGGCACATATTTCAATGAAATTACGTTGAACCAACGTGGAATAGATTGACATCAGTGCCCAGTGGGGAGCAACCATGGCCGAGACTTAAAGGCTTGTGTTGGGGACAAGAGAAAATGCGTTGGCTTTAGCTCAGAGGGATAATGTGGGCTTGAGATGCATAGACAACCTGGGGTTGATACTCCCTTCACAGAACAGCGCAAACTGGCTCTAACCAGAATAGAAAGAGGAGTGGGAGGCCTCGGTGCACAACGTCAGCAGTGAAGAGGCGACTCCGGGATGCTGGCCTTCTAGGCAGAGTTGCAAAGAAAAAGCCATATCTCAGACTGGCCAATAAAAAGAAAAGATTAAGATGGGCTAAAGAACAGACACTGGACAGAGGAACTCTGCCTAGAAGGCCAGCATCCCGGAGTTGCCTCTTCACTGTTGACGTTGTCACAAATGCTGACGCTCCAGATACTCAACTAGTCTAAAGGCGGCCAGTTGTATTGCTTCTTTAATCAGGACAAGTTTTCAGCTGTGCTAACATAATTGCAAATGTCTTTTCTAATGATCAATTAGCCTTTTAAAATGATAAACTTGGATTATCTAATACAACGTGCCATTGGAACACAGGAGTGATGTGTACGCCTATGTAGATATTCCATAAAAAATCATACATTTCCAGGTACAATAGCCATTTACAACATTAACAATGTCCACACTGTATTTCTGATCAATTTGATGTTATTTTAATGGACAAAAAATGTAATTTTCTTTCAAAAACAAGGACATTTCTAAGTGACCCCAAACTTATGAATGATAGTGTACATTTTAGCCAAAGTCTTTAATTGCTTTAATTTTTGGCATTTCAAGGTTCATTGTCAACACATAGGACAACCTGACCCACATGCAAGAAATAGACCACTCCAGCAACGTTACTCAGGCAATTAATCACGATGAGGCCTTACAAAGTGCTGCCATCCCAGGTAGTTAGTGGGGGAAGGCATGGGCAATTATGAAAGGAGGCGGGGGGGGGGGGGGGGGGGCTGCATCCCGCTCCCTTTTCAATGCATCAGCACACAGTGGGAAGATAAAGAGGCTTTGAGTGTCTGGGCCCCTCCTGTGGGCCAGATCATAAGCGCCGGGTCCGTCGGATTGAAAAGGTTTATTACGAGAGACCGGTAGTTCCTTCACAGACAGAGGTGTTTGTGTGTGTGTAGTGAATTCACAGACAGACGTGTGTGTATGTGATTGCGTGTATGTGTTGTGTGTGTATATTTGAGTGTATGGGTGTTTCTCAATATGCATAATATCGTTCTCCTCACTCTCATGCTCCGAGTGCATTCTCCAATGGCATTCTCTTGAGTACGAGTGTGGTGAATGCATAAAACAATACATTTGAGAAGCACTCACACTCCCCGTACTGCATTAACTCACCTCCCCATTCACTGAACAGTCTTCCAACCAGGACAATGGCAATAGAGACCAAACAAGATATACACAAAGCAACCGTTTTACCTCATTTTATCAGCTAGCTATATGTGAATAATAGTGTAGCTAATAGTGTAGCTAACCAGATAGTTTAACAGGCAAAATTACCTAAAACGAATATTATGCAAGATAGATGTCAATTCCTTGTGGGTAGCTAGCTAGTTAGCCCTATTGACTTATTATGGTCTTGCGATCTACGGTACGTAGGCAGGTAAACATGCCAAAATTAACACAGCATGTATTTATTAACATATCAAGATAACATATTCAGGCAACATTTCATTCCAAGGGCCTCCCAAGTGGCTCAGTGGTCTAAGGCACTGCATTGCAGTGCTATCTGTGCCACTAGAGATTCTGGGCTGGAGTCCAGACAGTGTCGCAGCCGGCTGCGACCGGGAGACCCTTGGGGCGGCACACAATTGGCCCAGTGTCGTCCGGGTTAGGGGAGGGTGTGGCCGACAGGGATGGCCTTGTCCCGTTGCGCACTAGCGACTCATGTGGCGGGCCGGGCGCAGTGCACGCTGACACGGTCGCCAGGTGCACGTTTCCTCCGACACATTGGTGTGGCTGGTTTCCGGGTTAAGTGGGCATTGTTTCAAGAAGCAGTGAGGCTTGGTTGGGTTGTGTTTCGGAGGACGCACGGCTTTCGACCTTCGCCTCTCCCGAGTCTGTACGAGAGTTGCAGCGATGAGACAAGAGTGTAACTACCAATTAGATACCACGAAATTGGGGAGAAAAAGGTGTAAAAGTAAACAAATAAACAAATAAACATTTTTTTTAACTAAAATGTCATTCCAAATTAGGAGTGTATTTTCTCTCGCTTCAGCTCAAATAAGGGCCAACACTGAATTCAAGAAATGTGCATTGTTTTTCACGTGGTTGCGTCATATTTCTCGCATACTTTCCGTTGAAGCTTGCATCGACGCGTGCTTCAAAAACTTTACAAACGGAGTACGGATTCAAGAATTGCCCTCCTTGCTCCGTTTCGCATACTTTGATTTGGACATACTCCGACCCTCCCGTGCTCGGAGCACGGTAGTATGCATTTTGAGAAACAACCTATGTGTGCATGTATGTCTGTGGCAGAGCAATCACTAAAGCCATGTGATTGTGTATTTTATCTCTGTGTATGTGGGAATGGGGATTTTATGCAAGTGGGAGTGAACGCAATGCCATGCCATATCTATGTATGCATGAATACCATTGCAGGTCTGTCTTTTCACCACAAACTTGGAGCACATACTTGGAGCTGACTGCGATGTTTATCTGACCTAGCGTTTCATTCCATATTCAAAAGGGTTTAATATTGAGGCAGTTGGAATTGTCAAAGCACATCAGAGTGATAATGCACATTTCAGTGAGCTTGGCTAGCTGGGTGGGATATTCAACCCACTTTATGAGACACATATCTCAGTGACAGTGAAGATATCCACTTTCATGCATAGATTTGCCCATATCCGGGTATGGTCTATAAAAGAAAGTGCATAATGAAACTGATCTCAGTGCGGTATGGGGCAAATCCTAACTCGACTTAAGTTGAATTTTCTCTTGGTCATTCATTGATATCAATGGGAGACTAAGTGAAAAGTTGACTTAAGTGAAAGTTAGGATTCACGCCTAACTTGTGACATTTTGTGGTGCACAGTTCAGTGAATAGCATTATAGCATTATATAGAGAGTTAATGGCGTGGAGAGGTTTGCTGTATCCTTAGTCAATTCTATTTTTTGAAACATTTTCTGCCGTAGTCATTGGAGCTGAACAGGCAAACAGTTTCTACTGTACCTGTACTTCTGCTATTGCCCCCCATTAACCCTTCCTTCCCCCTTCCCGTGCTCCTTTTGGCTCTCATTGACCCCCAAATACTATTGGCTCTCATCAACTTTCACTGCCTCTCTTCCCCACTGACTCGGAGTTGGCACAGGGGAGACCTGTGCCGCTGTCTTGGTTGGCACTATGGTCTCAGATGTCGCAATGCGTGGCGTAGCCAAGCCGGATGCCCACGGGGCCCAGCCGAGCCAGAGGCTGCCCTTGCTGCCAGCTGGCCTGCTAGGCTGAGCCCCCCACCCCCAACTAACCCCCACCCCCCCCTCTCCTCCCTCCACCCAGATACACAGTCGATGGGCACGCGCCCCCAGCCCTCACATGTTGGAGTGTCAACATCATCACACGGCCACAACATAATCCTTATCCCTCGGGTCTAGTTTGATCAATAAATCAATCCTCTTATTCAATGGAATGTCTTAAGCCGGGGACGGGTCACGATTAATTGCGCTGGGGGGAGGTGAAATAATCCGTCATTCGTGACAATTTAAATGCAGAGACAATTTAAGAACTAGGACAATTGGCTGATTTGATAGAGATACACCATCATCACAAACTATCCATCCCAAGAGTGCAACAACAGTTCATTGACATAACAAACATTGACAAACAAGTCATTTTTGAGATGACTTGTTTGTCTGGGATATAGCATATCCTCTGCGTTTTCTGAGGTGTAGAGAGAGTAGACAGTGAACTGTGCCCTCTCCATTGTTCAGAGGCTGTGAGAAAGGGGTACGTGCCATTTACACACACACACACACACACACACACACACACACACACACACACACACACACACACACACACACACACACACACACACACACACACACACACACACACACACACACACACAGAAAGACAGGAACAAAAGGTGTTAATTACTCACCTGATCCTTGTGGTAGCACACACCTACACTCCACACCCTTTCAAGTAGACTACAGTATAAGAAGAAGTGATGATTCACACCACTTCCTGTAAATGACATCATCACATCAGACCACTAATATGACTGTTGGTACAGGGGAAAAACCTGACTGCACAATGATCAATGGTACACTGGAAAGGTTGCACAGCAGTTAATGGAAAAGCAAGTTTGGAAAATTAAAGGCATAGAAAGCGTAAATGACTTGGTAACAGGAAATACATTTATTTCCATGACAGAATTAAAAATACATTTTGGACTGACCAATGTAGATAGTTTCAAATATATGCAACTTAAAAGTTACACATCGTGAAATTTCGATTTGAAATCTTTCGGACATCAGAGCAACCTTGAGGGAACCTTCTTTCTAATGATTTATTTTATTTAACTAGGCAAGTCAATTAAGAACAAATTCTTATTTACAACGACAGCCTACCCCGGCCAAACCCGGACGGCGCTGGGCCAATTGTGCGCCGCCCTATGGGACTCCCAATCATGGCCGGATGTGATACAGCCTGGATTTGAGTCAGAAAAGGATGTTTATATGATAGGCAAGATATACAAAACCTTTCAGAGAGCATATCCAACTAACAATCTCTTAGAAAAATGTTTAACTATTGGAAACAAGATTGAAAAAGAACTGATGTTGGCACAAGATGCAGGGAAAGTTGGAGCATAAGTAACAAAATTACAGTTAACGAAAATGTACTCTTAATCAAATCAAATTGTGTTGGTCACATACACGTATTTAATAGATGTTATTGTGGGTGTAGCGATGTCACAATCTACATAATGAGTAGACCAAGGCGCAGCGTGCGTAGAGTTCCACTTATTTTAATAAATTGAAACTCACCAAACAAAACAATAAAGCACAAACGAAAAGTGAAGCTACTGGTGTGCACACAGGCAACTAACTGTCGACAAGTTCCCACGAAACACAAAGGGGAAATGGCTGCCTAAATATGATCCCCAATCAGAGACAACGATAAACAGCTGTCTCTGATTGGAAACTTTACCAGACCAACATAAACCATTAAACCAAGACTGACTCCAAGGTCATTGTATTTATTAATCTTAATCCAACATGTTACTGGGCCCACCAATAACCGCGGCCATACTCTGGACCTGGTTATTGCCAAGGGGCTTTCTATTGACATACCCTCTATTGTTGATATTGCTTTATCTGATCACCACTGTGTATTGTTTACTACCTTGTTGTCCATAGCATCGGGTAATACATAACACATTATTAAGAAATGCTTTTCTGCCTTCCTCTTCTAATGATTTAGTTGATAGCTTTAATAGCAAATGAAGGGCAACCATTGATACCATAGCTCCAGTAAAATTGAAAAAGGCCACATTCAAATGGAGGGCCCCTTGGATGAGTGAGGAGACTAATCAATTAAAGAGAACTTGCAGAAAGGCAGAGCGGAAGTGGAGAAAGTCAAAAGTTGCAAATCCATTATGATATTCTGAGGGAGCAACTTGGCATATATAACAAGGAAATTAGAAATGCCAGACGAGCTCACTTTTCTAATGTGATTACTATTAATCAGAATAATTTGAGAGTGCTCTTCTCGACCATTGACGGCCTGATAAATCCTACCCCCGCAAACCTAAACCGATGTGAAATTAATGTGATGAGTTTGCGGCATATTTCAGAGATAAGATAAGCAACATTAGGCTGGGTATCAGTCAAGCAAGACCTGATGAGAAGTATGATGATATGTGCCCTGGCTTACCACGCAAAGGCCCTATGGATTTATTTTCCCTGGTTGACACAGACATGCTCAGGAAAGTGATTTCACAACTTAAGCCTTCAACCGGCCTTCTCGATCCTATCCCCACCACCTTCATCAAAACAGTTTTTTAATTACATATCTGAAGAAGTGCAAGCTACTGTTAATCACTCCCTGCTTACAGGCACTTTCCCCACTGCACTGAAAACTGCTATGGTGAAACCCCTTCTGAAGAAAAGTAATCTCGATTCTTCTTTAGCAATTTTCAGCCAATCTCAAACTTTCCATTCTTAAGCAAAATTCTGGAGAAATTGGTTTTCAAACAGCAAAATAATTTTTCAAGTGCCAAAAAAATGTGGTTTTCGTGCCCATTACAGCACAGACACAGCCTTAGTTAAAGTGTTAAATGATCTTAGAGCCAAAACAGATGCCAAACAGCTCTCTGTACTCTTAGTCTCTTAGTGTCACTCTTAGTGCCATTTGACACTGTTGACCCTGATGTCCTTCTGGACAGACTGGAGAAGTGGTTGGCCTCTCCGGTCCAGTTCTAAATTGGGTGAGGATCTATTTAACTGGTCAAAAGTTTGTCACCCTTGGTGAACATAACCCAGAGAAAATACATATCACCTGTGGCGTTCCACAAGGTTCAATTCTGGGTCCGGTACCTTTCAGTTTACAGTAAATTCGGAAAGTATTCAGACTTCCTGCTATCCATGATTGGCGGAGATATTGAGTGGGCTGGACATGCCGAGAGATGAGTTCAGATTGGTCTGCCATATAGCACGTTCATTACTTGAGCTGGTCAGTATATGCGGGTAATCCAGTCTAACACTGCTTTAAAAAAAAAATGTATTGCGTAGTAGAACTGGATGTGTTGCTCTCCACTTTCTCGAGGATAATGTTTTGAAATCATTGCAATTAGAGTATGATAGCTAAGGAGATGGAGAAAACATGCCATGGTTTTCTTTAGTTAGAATTACATCTTCAAACTAAGGTAAACTAAGGTAAACCATGGCATCCGTAACAGGGAGAGACGTCCATCCATGATGTATTTGATTAAGATAGTCTAACTAGCTGCATTTTCAGATATTACACATTTTAATTTTCACAGAAAGTGTTCAAGTTAAAGTGTAATGTTAGCTAGCTAATGTTAGCTGGCTGGATTGCTAGCTAACGTTACGTGTATGATCGTTTTGATTGTATCTCAGAGCCATTTGCTTTGCAAGTTATAGCCTAATGTCAGCTAGAAAACATTGAACCTGGTTGGTTATTTATCTGCAGTGTGCTAGAGTGCAGAATAACTGACGAATTTACGAACACTCAACACCTGTTGAATATGGCCAGTGTCAGTAAACATTGGCAACTAAGCGTAAATTGTTGCCAGCAGCACAGTTGCAGTCACCAACGCTCTGGATAACATAAAAACAGCCTAACCAGCTCTGCCATAGTGAGTAAAATGGTTGGTGAACAGTTCTCTCATGTTAGCCAGTTAGCTTGAGTGCTTGACTGTAGTTGTTAGGACAGAATGCTCAGATCAACCCTTGAAAAGATGGGTGGGGCTAAAGCTTAAGAGGGTGCTGAATGGGTGTAGACAAAGAAAAGCTCTCCAGTAGGTACCAAAACATTCAAAGGCCATTTTCTCAAAAGTGAAGTTACAAGTTTATCAACTTTCAAAGCATAATTACTTTCCCATTGTTCTTCAAATGCAGTGTATTATAAACAATTTGTAGCTCTGTGTCTCTGTTTTTATCCAATTTAAAAAACACTATTTCAAATTTTGCTACATCCAAATCAAGGCGGTCGGTCACAGTTACATAAGTATGCAGACCCTTTACTCAGTACTTTGTTGAAGAACCTTCGGCAGCGATTACAGCCGCGAGTCTTATTGGGTATGACGCTACAAGAGTCTGAGGTCCTGAGCAATCTGGAGCAGGTTGTCATCAAGGATCTCTCTGTACTTTGCTCTGTTCATCTTTGCCTCGATCCTGAGCAGTCTCCCAGGGACTGCCCCTGAAAAACATCCCCACAGCATGATGTTGCCACCAACATGCTCCACCGTAGGGATAGTGCCAGGTTTCCTCCAGAAGTGACTCTTGGCATTCAGGCCAAAGAGTTCAATCTTGGTTTTATCAGACCAAAGAATCTTGTTTCTCAGGGTCTGAGGGTCGTTTAGGTGCCTTTTGGCAAACTCCAAGGGTGCTATCATGTGCCTTTTACTGAGGAGTGGCTTCCGTCTGGCCACTCTACCATAAAGGCCTGATTGGTGAAAAGGTAAAGGTAAAGGGGGATACCTAGTTAATTAACCCAACCCCTCTGAATCAGAGCGGTGCGGGGGGCTGCCATCGACATCCACAGCTTCGTCGGCACCCGGGGAACAATGGGTTAACTGCCTTGAGTGCTGCAGATCAATCAATCAAATTTATTTATAAAGACCTTCTTACATCAGCTGATGTCACAAAGTGCTGTACAGAATCCCAGCCTAAAACCCCAAACAGCAAGCAATGCAGGTGTAGTTGCACGGTGGCTAGAAAGGCCAGAACTTAGAAAGAAACCTAGAGAGGAACCAGGCTTTGAGGGATGGCCATTCCTCCTCTGGCTGTGCCGAGTGGAGATTATAACAGAACATGGCCAAGATGTTCAAATGTTCATAGATGACCAGTAGGGTCAAATAATAATAATCACAGTGGTTGTAGAGAGTGCAACAAGTCAGCACCTCAGGAGTAAATGTCAGTTGGCTTTTCATAGCCGATCATTCAGAGTATCTCTACCGCTCCTGCTGTCTCTAGAGAGTTGAAAACAGCAGGTCTGGGACAGGTAGCATGTCCGGTGAACAGGTCAGGGTTCCATAGCCGCAGGCAGAACAGTTGAAACTGGAGCAGCAGCACGACCAGGTGGACTGGGGATAGCAAGGAGTCATCAGGCCAGGTAGTCCTGAGGCATGGTCCTAAGACTCAGGTCCTCCGAGAGAGAGAAAGAAATAAAGAGAGAAAGAGAGAATTAGAGAGAGCATACTTAAATTCACAATAGTGGTCCTAACAATAGTGGTCCTAAAAAGGAGCCTTGAGGAACTCCGACATTTACAGTTGATTTGTCAGAGGACAAACCATCCACAGAGACAAAATTATATATTTCCGACAGATAAGATCTAAACCAGGCCAGAACTTGTCCGTGTAGACCAATTTGGGTTTCCAATCTTTCCAAAAGAATGTGGTGATCGATGGTATCAAAAGCAGCACTAAGGTCTAGGAGCACGAGGACAGATGCAGAGCCAAAGTCTGACGCCATTAAAAGGCGTTTTTTAATGGCGTAATTAACACCTTCACAAGTGCAAGTCTCAGATATGGTTGTCCATCTGGAGGGTTCTCCTATCTCCACAGAGGAACTCTGAGGCTCTGTCAGTGTGACCATCGGGTTCTTGGTCAGTTTGGCCAGGCGGACAGCTCAAGGAAGAGTCTTGGTGGTTCCAAACTTCTTCCATTTAAGAATGATGGATGCCACTGTGATCTTGGGGACCTTCAATGCTGCAGAATGTTTTGGTACCCTTCCCCAGATCTGTGCCGCGACACAATCCTGTCTCGGAGCTCTACGGACAATCCCTTCGAACTCATTGCTTGGTTTTTGCTCTGACATGCAGTATCAACTGTGGGACCTTATATAGACAGGTGTGTTCCTTTCCAAATCATGTCCAATCAATTGACTTTAGCATAGGGGACTCCAATGAAGTTGTCGAAACATCTCAAGCATGATCAATGGAAACAGGATGCACTTGAGCTCAATCTCGAGTCTTATAGCAAAGGGTCTGAATACTTATGTAAGTAAGGTATCTGTTTTTTATTTGTAATACATTTCTAAAAATCTGTTTTCGCTTTGTCATTATGGGGTATTGTGTGTAGATTGATGAGGATCATTTTTCATTTAATCCATTTTAGAATAAGTTTGTAATGTAATATTAGGGGTCTGAATACTTTCCGAATGCACTGTATATATGCTACCCCTTGGCAGAGTTATCAGAAAGCACAGTATTGATTTCCACTGCTACGCAAACGATACACAACTTCAAATTCCTGTATCACCAGAGGATTCTAGCTCCACGGATAAATTATTAAACTGCATTAGTGATTTCAATACTTGGATGGCTCACAACTTCCTCCAGCTAAATCACGACAAGATCGAATGACTTATTGTTGGAGCCAAAGCACAGAGAGAGAATCTAGCTGCACATTTTAATTAACAGGCAATGAAGATTACCTGGTGTTTTGTTTTAGATTCTGAACTCATTTTCGAATCGCACATTAGGAATGTGACCAAAATAGCTTTTTACCACCTGAGGAACATTGCCAAGGTGCGACCGTTTCTCTATCAGGCTGATAGAGAGACTCATCCATGTAATACTCATCCTGCTCTCCTGTTTGGTCTACCCAAGAAAGCCATTGGTCAACTGTGAAACATACAGAATGCTGCAGCACGGGTACTGACCAAGACCAGACGGAGAGCACGCATTACACCGGTTTTAAAGCACTGTCTGCTTGTGAGTTTTAGAATACATTTTAAGATTCTTCTATTGGTTTTGAAACCAATCCATGATTGTGCACCCCAATACACGTCAGACATGCTTTTAAGTTATTTACACAATAGGTCCTTCAGGTCCTCTGGCACTGGCCTTTTAACTATCCCAAAGCCTAGGACCAAGAGGCATGAAGAGGCAGTCTTTAGTTATTATGCCCCCAGCCTCTGGAATAGCCTGCCAGAGAACCTGAGGGGGGCCAAAACTGTGGACATAATTAAAATAGATCTTTTTAGTTTTGATTTTCCTTAGGGTGCTTGTTAGTCATTCGGTTTGTGTCATTCTTTAATTTTTTAAATCTTATGTCTGTTGTGTAGTAAATATAACAGCTTTTTATTTATCATTGTTTTTTATTTTTATTTTTCCTGTAAAGCACATTGTGATGCATTCCATGTCCGAAATGTGCTGTATAAATAAAGCTTAATTTGTTTTGATCACTTATCTTGAAAAAAAAACTCTGACTAAAAACGTGGAAATCAATGAATCCACCATCATTAACACAATGGAAAAATCAAATGATTTATTATTTACATGTTGAAATAGCATGGGCGACCGAGATAAATTGTGCCAATTTGTTTAAGGCCAAGTGGCAACCAATAATGCAGGCACCAGGGATGGGGGTGTGATTACGTGGGTCTGGGCAAATGAGATATAGTCATTGTTTGTGTGTGTCTGTAAGTTGTTGTTCGTATGTGTATTTGGAGTAAACAACAAACAAAACAACAACAAAAAACAAGGAAAAGCAAACTTGTCCAATTGTACAAAATTACCAGAACCCAACATATTGCACAACGAGACAATTATGGTTTCAGATTCCCCAGTTGCTTAGTGCCCAAGGGGAAGTTTTGTTGGTGTCCTCTATTGGCCTTGGACCAGGAAGAACAAATAATGAACATGATTTTCCTGGACCAATGAAAATTTGGGGGAATTTTATCATTGGAAGAGGACTGCGAAGGTAAACGATTCATGTGGAAAAACACTGACATAAAATAACACAGGTGGGGAATGGGACTCGAATGCAGTTGAAATTAATATGGACTCATACATAGTGGATGAAAGGGGTCATCAAAGCTCAATGTTTTGCCCCCTCAGGGTCCTGTACTTTCCAAGGGAAATGAAATGAGAGAAGATTGAGGATTTCCCACCAAAGGCTACATGTTACATCATCTCACAACTCCGCCTTTACACATAATCAGGGAGTAAGTATTGCCAGTCCCCTAGTTCCCTGAACTCGACCCAGTAGTGGGAAGTGGGAGGGAAATTGAGAGCCCATTTTGTGCCAAGCTTTGTGCCTCATTAGGAGGTAGTGACAGAGACTCCAGGGTCCAGGACTCTTCACCGAGGGACGGGGACAGGGGGGGGGGGGGGGGGGGGGGGGGGAGAAAGCGCCGGCGGATATCATTAGGGCTGAGCTCACGGCACCAATTCATCCTCAGTGGCACCTGCAGGCTGGATGCCCCCAGGTTCCAGTTTCCCACTGTGCTGGATTTGGCCTGTTCCACTAGCTATTGAAGGTGGGGGGAGGAGAGAGGTGTTGTTGGTAGGGGGAATTATTGTTTCTGGCATACTCCAGCACATTAACACAGTGGTGCGGGGCACAAACATTCACACACACACACATTCACACACACGCACACACACACACACACACACACACACACACACACACACACACACACACACACACACACACACACACACACACACACACACACACACACACACACACACACACACACACACACACACACACACACACACACACACACACACACACACACACACACACACACACACACACGGAATCACATGAACATACTAACACAGCCTCTGGGAAGAAAGAAAGCTTTTACCGTGTTGCTCTCTTTTTTTTCTCCCTCCTTTGTCAGCGACATAATTGACTCACTGACACTCAAACGCGCTGGTAGGCTAATAACCCTGACTCTCCCCTTGATGTCGAAAGGTGGCAGGCAGGACGCAGCTGCCAGAGACAATGGGAAAGTCGCCGGGTTTTACCGTTACACCCGTCAATCGTTCGGCTTTCAGAACGCCCCCTGAAACGGGAAGCTGACCAGAAAAACCTTTCCCGCTGCTGCGGACGTTGAAAAAGGGCCACGCTCTGTCGGAATCCATCAGTGTGGAATCCATCAAGTCAGTCTAGGGCTTCCTATCAGAAAAGTTACTTGTAATTCCCCAGGCACAGGGAAGCCTGTCAGTGATAAAGAGAGAGCGAGAAGAGCGAGAGAGAGAGGCTCGACACAGTCAGTACTGATTCATTAGGAGCAATGTTGTGGTTCCTCTGAAGTGCTCACACAGGCCCTGAGCGGAGGAGATAAACACGAGAAGTGGTTTAGAGTGAGCTCAACCAGGTGAAGGATGTGTGTGTGTGTGTGTGTGTGTGTGTGTGTGTGTGTGTGTGGTGTGTGGATGGGTGCAAATTTGATCTAGATCCTGCTGCAATAACTGATGGTGGAAAGAGGCTTAACCCTTGGCTGCTGAAGTGGGTCATTTGACACACACCACCTGGAGTGATGATTGGACTGAAACTGAGACTAGCAGCCATGGATAGGATAGATATTTCTCTACCTACATGTACATATTACCTCAATTACCTCAACTAACATCTGTACCAGTCCCCCCTGTATATAGCCAAGCTACTGTTATTTTATTGTTGCTCTTTAATTGTTATTTTCTATTTTCTTATTTTTTAATTAACATTTTGTATTTGTTTTACTTCAGTTTATTTTAGTTAATACTTTTTAAAAACGTATTTTTCTTAAAACTTCATTGTTGGTTAAAGGCTTGTAAGTAAGCATTACACGGTAAGGTCTACATCTGTTGTTTTCTGCGCATGTGACAAATAATACTTGATTTGATTTGATTTCAATCAAATCAAATTATATTTGTCACATGCGCAGAATAGAACAGGTGTAGACCTTACCGTGTAATGCTTACTTACAAGCCCTTAACCAACAATGTAGTTCAAGAAATGGAGTTAAGAAAATATTCACTGAATAAACTTCAGTAAAAAATGAAATAACCCAAAAGCCTTATACTGGAGAGAGGGAGGCAGATGGAGAAGAGAAAGAGAGCCAGAGATCTTGTAAGTGTAATGTTTACTGTTCATTTTTGATTGTTTATTTCACTTGTTTATTATCTATTTCACTTCCTTTGGCAATGTAAACATATGTTTCCCATACCAATAAAGCCTATTGAATTGATATGGAGAGAGAAAGGGAGGGGAAAGAGAGAGAGCGGGAACATGAGATAAAGTCCCCACCATTCAATACTAAAAAAAGAATATTGATAGGGGAGAATTGACTGAGTACAACAAGAAAGAGAAAGCAAAAAAACTTACTTGCGACATCATGAAAAAAACTGTTAAAACAAACATTGGGCACTGCAAAGTTCAACGCGATAAGAGACGACAGAGATAAGAGAGCAAGAGAGAACATTTCCACTGTGCTTCTTAGTCAAAGGGGGAAATCATATGCTAATAAAGAAGTGTGCTGCTAGTAATTATGGTTTTCTCTCATAATAAAACCACAACAGAAACAGATGCCCTCCTCCCTGATGAATCAGATAGTGTCTCACAGAGAGAGAAAACATGGGGAAGAACACTGCTGACTTCATCCAACACACACACTCTAACACACAACACACTTTCTCCCTCATATATATATATATATATATATATATATATGTATAAACTTTCCCTCTCCGCTGTGGCCAGAGCATCCCTGTGTTCTAATGTTTAGTTTGACACACCAAAGGGGCTGAGCAGCGTAGTGTCCAACATGTTTACATCATAGGACAGCCTGTGTGTTCAACACGCCTGAAAGAGGGGATGCAGAGAGAAGAGAGAGAGAGAGCAGAGATACAACAGAGGTTGGAGGGGGAAAAGAGGTACGGTAATGAGAGAACAAGGGTTCAATAGATCAAAGGGAAGAATTGAGAGGAGAGGGAGACAGATTAAAAAGATAGGGCCGAGATAGAAAGATGGACACAGACTCAGAGATGTGTGGAGGGACAGCAGAAGTGATGGATATAATTGGATTGCTGGAGAGAGAGAAAGAGACAGGAAAAGAGACAGAGAGAGATAGTGAGAGAAAACCGGGCAGATTTATTCTAAACAGCCTAACACGCTGAGTGTCTCCTGCATGTCTTGTGGGCCCTAGTGATTTACTGTCATCTCTCACTCCTCCCCCTTTCCGCCGCATGGCCCAGGGTAAGTGCGTTTTAGTATTGACACCAGCGCGCAGCTCCACGGCGCTGCTTTCACCACCGGCATTTGTGTGTGAAGCTGCTCTCGTGTGTGTGTGTGTGTGTGTGTGTGTGGAGCAGACTTGTTCTCAGTCATTTCCATTCACCCAGGACCCAGAGGGAGTACGAAGGCTGGAGCGTGATAACCAGGAGAGATTGTCTACATGCTATAGTATTGTATAACCACAGTACCACTGAAACATCGTCTATCTTCAGGATCTGTGTATTCACTCTTTATTCAGCACTGAAGAAAGGTATTCAGTCCCTGTCTGCTGTATTAGGCTACACATAACACAATGCAGTGTGTAAAGAAAATGTGGTATATGTAAAGAAAAATATGCAGTGAGGTATGCTCAGTAATGTACACTACAGTATACAGGTTAATAGATTTATTAAGATATTTATAATATTTCATTGATATCCATGATTAGGCACCCTATATGTAGATGGGGGGGAGGGGCTGAAGACTTGATCTGCATGCCTGTTTGATACAAAAAACACCAGAAAGTTAAAAAAAAAAGACATGCTGTCAAACTGGCCAAAAATCATACATTTGTTTTTCTCAATCGATTTCAAGCATTTTTTTGGAACAATGTTGTCGATTTTCAAAACAGAGTTCACAAGGGCTTTGGAAAACAGTCAAATGCATTTTCAAAATGTAGTTGCCTTCTCAAAACATAAATACAGTCATCAAAATGATATTATAGCCCACCATCGGCATTGCTAATAGATTCATCAAAAGAACACTACTGCCTACAGAAAGATTAACGCAACCATACTTATCTTTTGAGTCCAAGGAAATTAGTCTGGCTTTTACAAATCCGAGTAGATCAATACATTTTCTTTACAGTCACAAAATCATGATGATCAAAATTAGAAGTACAAGTATCCAAAGGCGCAGAGTTCTGTCCTTTTATGCATATTTCACCAAACAATTTCATACTCATCAAATATTCCTGATACAAAAAAGAACATTCATCAGTATCATCACAATCCAATTCCATGTACTCAATACAAAGGCTGGTTTGTTCATTGTTTTGTAGACTTTCCATTGGTTCACAGAAAAACCATAAGCAAAATAAATATGGTAAGGTCAATACAATGGAGGAACACAGCTGATAGGAATAGGCAATCCACACCAAAGCAAAGCTCTATCATGGAAGGTCACATGATTACTTAATTATGTGCATCTCTGAATGTCTGCAATATTGTCAAAAATAACGTCATAACAACTAGACAGTACCGACAGTCTTCTAGATCTTACCATATATTTTAGGGCTACATAATATGCCACTGATGGGGTGATTTAGAACTGTGTGCAGTATACGGATTGCCGGAAACAGTGTACACAATCGCACAAATTTCCCTCCTGATAAAAACAGCAGGGCCGTAATTGTGTTATATTATGTGAACAGAACACCTAACAGTACATTTTGTATTCACTGATGACATTTGAATTAAACGTTTTGCAAATGGCGCTCTAAGATATGCAAGTCATGTATTAAGGCAAGAAAATGACCAGAAGTTCTGTAAATGTATTTGAGCATTTCATCATTGCGGTTTTAGATGTTCCAACACAGACACAAAAACTGCTTGTAAGCGATTGAGAAAAACTGTAAAGGGATAGGTTGTAGTCGTTGCCCTAAACTAGTTAGAGGTAGTTTCACGAACCAATGCTATCTTCCTTTATACTGGACTCGAAACATAATCCCAAACTATTCCTTTAACAGTTGTATTAGTTTAAGTGTGTTAATGTGTGTGTCCTATGTGTGTTTGTGTTTGCGCGTGCATAATATAGGCATATGTATTTATATACACCTGTGAATGTAATGTCTGACTGTGTAGTCACATAATTCCTTGTAAGTCTGCTTCCATTTGCGTGTATGTGTGGGTGATGTACTAAGGTTTGTCTTGTGCAATAAGAAAGTGAGGCTCAGTATAAGGTTTCTCTTGAGTAACAGTGCACTAGTAAAGTGCCAATGAATAAATTCCAAAAGCGTAAAAAATGTATCAGGGGGTTGTGGAAAGAGCCAGTTCAGGCAAGTCCTCGGGCACCTTGGCAGAGCTGGCATGGTCATGTGCATTAGGCACCAAACGGGAGAAAATGGGTTCAAACATGGAGGGACTACCTGGACTTGTCCAATAAGAAACGCTCGGCCTTGTTTTCCGTTGCAACACTTTTGGTTCCGGTGTGCCCTAATGAACACGACCCAGGTTCGAAATACCCTGAAAGTCACATGGTGAGCTACCATATACAAAGTCATCATTCGTCATTTACTAAATAACTAATTTACAGCCAAGTTATAGTTGGCAGGAAGGGGCAGCCCATGTTACAGTTCCAGGTTTTTTTGTTCTTTATCCAAACAATGCCTTGGGTTAATACTGTAGCCTACTCCCCCCAGTTCGGCTATCGACACCCAGATGATGTGAAAAGAAGGTGCCAGGTCTCCCAACTGGAAGCAGGCAGCCCCCACTGGCCAAGAGAGATACTGACACCAGATCTCCACCGAAGCATGAAATAGCCACTTGTGCTTTAGCTAAGAACGACTTTATCCCATGTGACTGTAAGTGTCCGCATTCCTTACCTCTCCAATGTCAGGGATGGGCTATTCCTGGCCTGTAGGTCTACACAGTCCTGAAGGTTTAATCAATACTATTACATTTGCTACTAATGGGCCAACCACCAACTACACAGCATAAGCCAAGCTCCAATCCAAACAATGGGCACTCGTAACACAAGACCCAATGTTGCAATTAAATTCAGCTAAACCAATGGCTCTCCAGGGCTGGAATTCCCCTACTTTCATTTCTTGACGGGGAGGAAGTTGTGATGGTGACAATAGGTCATGCTACAGTGGTGGTGATACATGGGTAATAGGAATCACTCCAGCATACTGGCTTTAGTTACAGTTCATTACTGGCTACAGGGTTTGAAAACACACACATATAGGGGACGATGGCCCAAGCAATGACTGGATTGTTGGCATGACAGTTCCATGTGCTTCTAAGTACAGTAAAATGCCTTTATATTAACAGTGAATGGCCATTTCACATTAACAGTTACAGCAGAGTTAGTTTGTCATAAAACAATGAGGGAGATAAATGCCATGTCTCTGATAGACTTGGCAGACACTGGATGTTTTTGTTTTTTTGCACATGGTACATTTTCCTTTCTACACTATTTTCAATATAGCTCATAATTAAAATGGAGGGGGGGGGGGGGTCTTCAGTGTGATATTTTTCTTCTTTATGTTCTCTTCATCAGTAGAGAAGCACTTGCCTGGTTCTCTCTCAACCACATCTCTCAACCCACCAATTGTCCCATGTAGGTTATCAGTCATTTATTTCCCCCTGGTTCTCTCTCTTCATGCCACACCTGGATGTATTCACAGTGAAGTTCTCTCACATGGATGGGTTTTGCTGACTGCGCTGAGAGAGAGCGACCCACAAAGTGAAGGAGGGAGAGAGTGGAGCAGGGCAGAGAACACAGATAGGACAACAGAGACAATATTTTTCACCAGGCAAGCCCAGACACTGACAATGCACACAATCAATGCAGACGACAGTCAGAAAAAGAGGGAGCGAGAGAGAGTGAAGGAGAAAGGGAACATATAGAAGTGCAAAATGTGTCACCCTCTCGCTGCGCTGGTATAGTCAGTGAGGACAGAGCGCGAGAGAGACCGAGAGAAAGAAGACGGAGGGTAAGAGCGAAAGGCTGGTGTACCCAATATGTCTATAAAGTCACCATTAGAAGTCAATAGAATGTTACACACCGTCTCAGTGGTGTATCTTGGGGGTTGTATTCACATAGGACGGACATGGAGGAATTAACATAGACGTTTTTTTCAAGTTGACTGCCATATTTGACACGTGCGTTTTGTCGTTGTTCTCCACAGTCTTTGTAGTTGGATCGTCGGTTGAGGGTTGATAAGTTGTCCTGCTCTTGATGCTTGTTCTCAGAATGGCCTGGGCTAGTGGTGCTTCAGAAGGGGTAGGAGCGTTGGGATGGCATAGGGACAAATGTAGTGGAAATGCTTGGTTAAAGGCAAGAAAGTGATCGAATGTCTGTGATAAGTCACTGGACAAGCCAATGAATTTACTTGTGTGAAGGTTTGAGGTTTTGGGACTAAGCCTGGGGTTAAGATTGAAGTTAGGATTAAGGTTGGCGTCAGGACAGCTCTGATTGGTGGTGGGAGGGGGTCAGATGTAGGAGGTCCGAGGGAGACTGGGTCCTTTTGGCAGCTGGTGTCCTGGAACGCCCGGGCTACGGAGAACACTCCAGAGAGGCTGCAGACAAGGAGAGAGACAAAGAGAGAGAGAGAGAGAGAGGGGGGGGGGGGGGAGAGAGACAAAGAGGGGGGGGGTAGAGAGAAAGGAGAGAGCACAAGGCAGGAGAAAAAAGGTGGAAGTGAGAAATGGATAAACAGAAAGAATGATGATTAGGAATATATATTTTTTTTAAAGGAGCAAAAAGAAGGGGGGGGCAAAATGAACAGAGTTAAATGATGTACATGAGGAGGAAGGGGAGATCAAACAGGAAAGGGAGTGTGATAACAAGCACGGGGCACAGGGAGGCATAAAAATGGATCAGGGAAAAGGGAATTAACAAAAGAGGAGAGAGAAGGAGATGAGCGACAGAGAGGATAAAGGAGAGAGAGGGAAGAATAAAAAGAGTGGAGACATAATTATAAAAAGGGCAGAAGCAGCAGGTAATCAATACTGTGGCGCAGCATTGCACTCCAAGGAACACAAAGAGGTGGCGAGCTGTCTGCGTCTATATGTGTGTGTGTGTGTGTGTGAGAGAGAGAGAAAAAAAGCACACACACAAGAATGAGTCAGGCGGATCAGGGGAGACAATTGACATTTAAAGCTCGGCGACGACAGTGACACAGCACGGGTGACACATGCCAAGTCTCTTGGATGAGTCTGAACTCGTCTCTGAAAGAGTGTCACACTGTGAATACACAATTTTCAGATTGAAATGAAAGTAAGCGCCGATGCTGTATTTACCATATAGGCTTTGTGGCTGTGTATCAAACAACATACTCAACATCAAGTTGGGGGCGTTAATGTAAATAGTCCGGGTAAACAGTTGATTAGTTTAGCTGTTCAGCAGTCTTATGGCTTGGGAGGTAGAAGCTGTTAAGGAGCCTTTTGGTCCTAGACTTGGCGCTCCGGTAATGCATCCCTCCATATGAAAATCCTCATTGACAAACACATCAGTCCATGTCTTCAGTAACTGTCTGTGTACAAGCGTGTGTCCGACACACACACAGATACAAAGGGAGGTAGAGAGCTGTGTGTGTGTGAGGAAGAGAGCGACTATCATGGTAGCGATAGTCTGAAATTCATTACCGTCATGGATACCCTTGACGAGCTGACAGCCTGCCATAGTCTCTCTCCTAATACACACCACACTTTATAGTGGAGGAAATAGTCAAGGTTGCCCCCCCTCTTTCTCCATCATGCATATACCACACACACACACACACACACACACACACACACACACACACACACACACACACACACACACACACACACACACACACACACACACACACACACACACACACACACACACACACACACACACACACACACACACACACACACACACACACGTCAAGGTTTATTCATACATGCACAACCACATATATACACGCACAACCACAGAGATTGAAAAACAGCTTCTATCTCAAGACCATCAGACTGTTAAATAGCCATCACTAGCACATAAGAGGCAGCTGCCTATATACATAGACTGGACACTTGAATAAATGGAACACTTTAATAATGTTACGTATCTTGCACTACTCATCTCATATGTATATACTGTATTCTATTATTCTACTGTATCTTAGTCTATGCCGCTCTGACATTGCTCGTCAATATATTTATATATTCTTAATTCCATTCCTTTACTTAGAAGTGTTTTGTATTGGGTATATGTTGTGAAAGTGTTAGATATTACTGCACTGTCGGAGCTAGAAACCCAAGCATTTCGCTACACCCGCAATAACATCTGCTAAACGCATGTATGTGACCAATAAATGTGATTTTATTTGACACAGCCCCACCCCAACCCATCCCCACACACACACTTCTCTATAATACATGTACCCACGTTATAAAGGTGGTAGTAGAGAATAGAGAACAGGCCTCAAGGTTCAATTCAATGACAAATATTGTATTTTCAATTTATGTCAATGTCAAGAATTCTCTTTTTCTTTGCCTGGAGCAGAAATCAACAGAACGAACGCACACCGCACACACAAACGCACTTGACTGAATGCTGCGACTGGTCGCCCTGTTCCCGTTGTTATGTACACCTTTCGTATTATAAATCTAGCAGCTATTATCTTGTTCTCAACTCTTGAGAAAGAGCCGTAAATCTCAAAGTGACTTCCCTGGTAAAATTAAGGATGATAATCAAATTGAAAAAATCTATAAAATTAAAAAATCCCTGATTCAAAGACCGTTTTTTTAGAGCCCCCGCACATCATTGAAAAAAAATAACCTTCAAACTGCCTTAGTTATTAGCTCTAATATTAAATGGTGAATAAGAGCGAGTCAAATTCGACCGTGCCTTTTAAGAGCCCTCAGAACACCCAGTGAACTCAGATTGACTAAATACTATTCTTTTCTCGTATTACTACACTCCACCAACCAAAATGAAACACGACAGGGTATGAATACAGCCATGTGAGTGTCTGTGTAGCCTAGTTTGTGTGCGTTAGTGCTTTGTATTTGTGTACGAGTGTGTCAGTGTGCCATTGCAGTGTGTGTGCATATGGGTGAGTGTGTCGCCTATGTTTGTGAGTGAATGTGTGTATGCGGCTATGCCCGTGTGCGATTAGTGTGTGTGTGTGTGTGTGTGTGTGTGTGTGAGACACAAAAAAAAGAGAAATGCACCACTCCCAGTTATTAAACTAACCAATTACATGGCCCACTCCTGCCGTTCACCGCCCAAACAAAGGCTGAACGTGTTGATTATTAATGTAGCGTTTTGCACTGTAATTTACACACACAGTAGAACCCAAAGACAGAGTGCTATATTGGTCTTCTCTCACTCTAGTCGCTCAGTCACTCTTCTCTCACTCTAGTCGCTCAGTCACTCTTCTCTCAGTCGCTCTCTAGCCGGTGGTGGCTCCCTTGCCACTGGGCTAAATTATTAATGTGATTCACCCAGTATTAAGATACGAGCAGCAGCCTATGAAACAGGTACTCACAGGTTGGAATTCTCGAAAGCTCTGAATGAAGAGAGGAGGTGGGGGGGTTTAATCTGTTTTCTCCGGCTCTCCATTTATCTATCTCTATGCATTAATAATCAGGCCTCATCTCTCATTATTTAATCAGAGCACACCTCTGAGTGTCTGCATCTACCTTTGTATCTCTCTCTCTCTCCTCATCTCTGTTCTGCCTCTGTGGTACTCGGTGTGAGAAAGTGTACGCCTGGAGAGTCACACAGTACCCAGCTAATCGTCAAGCCAGCTTTGAAGTGCCTGATCTGGGCTATAGTCAAGCCTTTCTTGAGGGGTACTAAACGGGACGGGGGTTTGTGATTGGAGCGTTATGAGTTCTTTGGGGTGTGGTGGTCACGAAACTCTGTCAGCTGGTGATTGTCAAGCAATACGGTAATTGACTGTAAACACATTTAGCATTTCCTGGCTTCCACACATAGTCTACAAGCCACTAACGCAGACCTTTGGAACATCTACATTTGAAAAAGTCTCATAAATCCATGTAATATAGCCTACACCTTTAACAAGAAATCCATTATTTTAGACAGGTCTAAAGAAAAATTGTATGAAGGAAATGTAGTCCATTTCATTTCAGAATCACATACTCTGAGTTGTCTTTATCAGTGGTGTAACGTATTTAAGTAAAAAATACTTTAAAGTACTACTTAAGTCGTTTTTGGGGGGTATCTGTACTTTACTTTTTATAATTTGGGCAACTTTTACTTCCCTACATTCCGAAAGAAAAATAATGTACTTTTTACTCCCTACATTTTCCATGACATCCAAAAGTACATTTTGAATTCTTAACAGGACAGGAAAATTGTCCAATTCACACACTTATCAAGAGAACATCACTGCTCATCCCTTCTGCCTCTGATCTGGCGGACTGAGACACAAATCTTTTGTAAATAATGTCTGAGTGTTGGGGTGTGCCCCTGGCTATCCGTACATTTTAAAAACAAGAAAATGGTGCAGTCTGCTTTGCTTAATATAAGTAATTTGAAATTATTTATATTTTTACTTTGATACTTAAGTATGTTTAGAACCAAATACTTTTAGACTTTTACTGAAGTAGTATTTTACTGGGTGACTTTCACTTTTACTTGAGTAACTTTCTATTAAGGTATCTATACTTTTACTCAAGTATGACAATTGGGTACCTTTACCACCACTGGTCCTTATGTTAGGTCCTGATCTGGCCAAGCCAAATAGCTGTGGTCTATACTAGTTCATTCAGCAGACAAGATTTGTTTGGAATTCTGTGGCATTTTATATTTTATAGTATAAGAATTGAACAAGCGGAATAAAATAGAAAGGATATTTTCTCCAAACGATTTGAGGGAGTGTGCACATGCGGCTATTCTGTGTTGAGCGGTTAACAAAGAAATAGGTACTCCTTTATGCTTAATTTACAGTTATTCATGTAACTTTAGTTTTTCTACAAATGTTGGGCTATATGTTTTGATTTCTAATACATTGTAAGGCTGCATGATGTGACTAATGATTTGAAAAAAGTCGATTGAAAGGCATAAGCTCTGCTTAGTTTTTTGCTCAGGCTGTACACTTCATCAGTCTCTCATTCACAATTTGACAAGCACTTGCTAATGCCTCGAATTTCCCGGCGGCATCCCCTTTGTGTGGCCGAAATGCACCCTAAAAAAATCCATGCCTTTTGTGGCCGTTTTGCCCTTGCCTTTTGTGGCCGTTTTGCCCTTGGCCCGGAGTGCTGCGCGCTCCGAAGCACCTCTCACTCACATGGCTCACGTGATCGGGTCTTTCTCACAGGCTACAAGTGAAGACAGACACAACGGGGACACAACGGCGGGTCCTTATCAAATTCCGAGGTGCATATTAAAGACATTGGAAGAACTGTCCACATCTACTTTTCGTCAGCCAACAAGATGAGTGGGCCTAACGAACAGCAACGCTCTAGCCCATGTCATTCTACTATTCCCCCATAGTACAAAAGTTGACCTATTCTATTCTGTGCGAGAACTAAATATTCCATAATAATCTGGGACAGTTTTGGGATGCGATAGATCTAAAATTAATACAACCACTAGCATCCACATTTTTTTTTATGCAATAAGGCTGACGCAACAAATCAGAATGTTTAGCTTAAAATGTTGATAAACTATTAGGCTATTTCTTCATTACAAGCGCATCAATGAGCACACGGTAGTAGGCTATAAGCGCAAATGTCCCATTAGCGGGAAAACACCATTATCAAAACCGCGACTGCGATTATGCATGTAATGCTTTTATTATAAAGGTGCTTTTTTAATGGTGAAAATGATCTTCCCCAAACCTGAAACTCACACGCTGCTTATGCATGCCATTTAGGCTCTACACCCCTTGTAAAGAGGATTAATGTGCTTAATTTTAAGAAGTTATTTGGCCACTTTAGTTGTGATACAAATCTGATCAAAACATATAGGCCTATGGGCTAGGCTACATGAGGTGTGTGACCAGTGGCCATTTTAGCATGTAAATCTTGATGGGGCAAAAAATAAATAAATACATGGGATGCATGCTAGCAAAGTCACAACACTAAACAATACATTAATTGCACTATAATGGTGACAAACGGTGCCCACAAACTGTTGGGACTACTTTATGTAGGGCCTAACACCGTACCACTGCTACACCTGGCTATCAGCGGAGCCCTGTCTGGTATCAAAACAGTTCATTCAACCTCATTTACTGTCTTAAAAATAAACTAAGCTGATATGGCTGACTTGCCTAAATAAAATGTGTTTTTTACTGACATTTGAGATGTACAAACTATATGGCATAAGGCGACGACAAGCGCATAAGAGGCAATTCGTAATTTCGATTAAGACATTAATGAGAGAGCTAGGACGGAGGTAGTCAATATAACTATTTGTTCAGCACTTTTGAAATGTACAGCCGACAGAATTCAGAACATGGGCCGTTCTTACAGTATTCTCCCTATACACCAAGTCAGAACCGTAGGATAAATAAAGGGGGCATATAAGCAGACAATGAAATCTCTTACAATATTTAATGATTACATTTCTCTAAAACAGGTTATAGGCTACATGTGCACTACCAAGTCAGAACAGTAGGCAAAATCAAGAGGGGAAAATGTTGGAATACCGTTCAAAACTTTTTTTCCCCCAGAGTTCCCAGTTGTCTTGAACTCAATGGAGTCAGATTTCCCAGTTACGAGTTAAGTTGAGTACAAATCATGCTTCATTGACAGCATGGCCAATGTTGAATGTTTATCATTTTAAACTTGGAAAAGAGACCATTAAACCCAGACTTGGGACCACACAGTCACTCCACTGAATAACAGGCTAGTGATTGCTTTGCAATGCTTAAAGTTAGCCACTGTCACTGATTCCTTCCAAACCACTCATCGTTGAATTTGCAATTTCCAACTTGTGTAATGTTTATGTCCAATGGCCGATGAGCACCGATATGTTTTATCTATAATTTCTAAACATTATTTCTCTTCATATGACAAGGATTAAAAAGGATTTGCCAGTATATTGTCGACTTGATTCATGATGATGAATGCTAGCTAAGATTTTGAAAGTATGATGTTGACATGATCAGTCCAATCAAAGCTACTGTATATATAACGTGATTTGACGTCACTTTATCTGTGACCAATTACCTTGAGCCTTCTTGGATGGGCACTTCTAATGTAACTCTATGGCAGCACCCTGGGGGCTTGAATTTTCGACCTCTACCCTTAGACTTGGCGGTGACGTAGTGTCCCCATGAGTGACAGAACACTGAGCCAGTCACGGCGCAACTAGAGAACATTACCAACCCTTACTCTTCAAATTTTCCGCTGGCTGCCCCACCACCATAGAAAGCACTGAGCTAGGCTGAAACACCTGCATTTTGGAGCTGCCTTACTCAAGGAAGCAAAAATGAGACCATGTTTGTTTGCGGCTTTATTAACTCAATGTTTTTTTTTGTGTTTTTTTTTTTGGTACATTGTTTGCAAATGTAAAAAGCACCCCCAGATCATCACCGATCCTCCACCAAATTTCACTGTGGGTGCGAGACCTGGAGAGGCCTACAAGCCACAGTGTCTCGCATCCACTGAAATTTGGTGGAGGATCGGTGATGATCTGGGGGTGCTTCAGCAAGGCTGGAATCGGGCAGATTTGTCTTTGTGAACGACGCATGAATCAAGCCACGTAAAAGGTTGTCCTGGAAGAAATATTGCTTCCTTCTTCTCTGACAATGTTCCCCAACTCTGATAATTGGTTTTTCCTGCAGGACAATACTCCATGCCACACAGCCAGGTCAATCAAGGTGTTTAAAATATATATATTTCACCTTTATTTAACCAGGTAGGCTAGTTGAGAACAAGTTCTCATTTCCAACTGCAACCTGGCCAAGATAAAGCAAAGCAGTGTGACACAGACAACAACACAGAGTTACACATGGAGTAAACAATAAACAAGCCAATAACACAATAAACAAGTCAATGACACAGTAGAAAAAAGAAAGTGCAAAAGGCATGAGGAAGTAGGCAATAAATAGGCCATAGGAGCGAATAATTACAATTTAGCAGATTAACACTGGAGTGATAAATGAGCAGATGATGATGTGCAAGTAGAGATACTGGTGTGCAAAAGAGCAGAAAAGTAAATAAAATAAAAACAGTATGGTGATGAGGTAGGTAGATTGGGTGGGCTATTTACAGATGGACTATGTACAGCTGCAGCGATCGGTTAGCTGCTCAGATAGTTGATGTTTAAAGTTGGTGAGGGAAATAAAAGTCTCCGACTTCAGCGATTTCTGCAATTCGTTCCAGTCACTGGCAGCAGAGAACTGGAAGGAAAGGCGGCCAAATGAGGTGTTGGCTTTGGGGATGATCAGTGAGATATACCTGCTGGAACATGTGCTACGGGTGGGTGTTGTTATCGTGACCAGTGAACTGAGATAAGGTGGAGTTTTACCTAGCATAGACTTATAGATGACCTGGAGCCAGTGGGTATGGCGACGAGTATGTAGCGAGGGCCAGCCGACTAGAGCTTACAGGTCGCAGTGGTGGGTGGTATAAGGCGATTTGGTAACAAAACGGATGGCACTGTGATAGACTGCATCCAGTTTGCAGAGTAGAGTGTTGGAAGCTATTTTGTAGATGACATTGCCGAAGTCGAGGATCGGTAGGATAGTCAGTTTTAGTAGTGAAAGTTGGCGACGTGAGTGAAGGAGACTTTGTTGCAAAATAGGAAACCGATTCTAGATTTCATTTTGGATTGGAGATGTTTAATATGAGTCTGGAAGGAGAGCTTACAGTCTAGCCAAACACCTAGGTATTTATAGTTGTCCACATATTCTAGGTCGGAACCGTCCAGGGTGGTGATGCTAGTCGGGCGGGCGGGTGCGGGCAGCGAACGGTTGAAAAGCATTCATTTGGTTTTACTAGCGTTGAAGAGCAGTCGGAGGCCACGGAAGGAGTGTTGTATGGCATTGAAGCTCGTTTGGAGGTTAGTTAGCACAGTGTCCAAAGAAAGGCCAGATGTATACAGAATGGTGTCATTTGCGTAGAGGTGGATCGTAGAGGTGGATCAGGGATCGATGGAGGACCACCAGATCAAGACCCTGTCATGGCCAGCCCAATCTCCAGACCTGAACCCCATTGAAAACCCCTGGAATGTGATAAATAGGAAGATGGATGGTCACAAGCCATCAAATAAAGCCGAGCTGCTTGAATTTCTGCGCCAGGAGTGGCAAAGTCACCCAACATCAATGTGAAAGACTGGTGGAGGGCATGCCAAGACACATGAAAGCTGTGTTTGAAAATCAGGCATATTCTAGCCAAATATTGATTTCTGAACTCTTCCTAAGTTAAAACATTAGTGTTGTGTTGTTTAAAAATGAATATGAATTTATTTTCTTTGCATTATTCGAGGTCTGACATGTTGCCCAACATGAGTTCACGGGCTCTCATGAAGTGTTTGATTAGATTTTCAATTACATTTACATTGATGTCAGAGTGAGTACCAGGCAGTTAGCAAGTTTGGTAGGCTACTAATGACCATCAGCAGTATCAGAGCTTGGAGAAGCCTAATTAACGTGACTAAACAGTCACATATAATTTGACTGCCTTCATGACATATGCTCACCGCAACAGCGGTGGTCTCATTTGTGATTGGATGGTATCCATTTTGTGTGTGTGTGTGTGTGATCTGGTGTTTGACTGGTTCCTTTCCCCTCTGTTTCGGGTTTTATGCCATCTCAGAAGGGCTGTTGTTTTGGTGACGGACCTTCCGTTTCCTTGGTCTATGAGACCTTCACACTTGAAGATTGTCTAACCAGGCCTGAAACGGAATGCCCTTCATCTGATGTGCTTTAAGCAAGCAAATGATCAGTGGATGTATTTCTTTTATCTGGTTGGTCTACAGACTCATTACTGCATCAGCATTTGCTCACGCACACACATACACACGAAGGAGGATATTGTTTAGATACTTATAGCTCACAGATAGGGTTTAGCAAAGCCTTGTTCCACAGTGTGCCTTCAAAATAGGTCATCCTGTTCTCGGGCTGTTCGTGAGTTCCCTTTTCCCCTGCCCTGATTTCACAACATAAACAAAAACTGACGTTTTTTTCCCTCTACGAAACAGAAAAACCCTTGCTCATCAGCATAACCAAGTGAGGTTAAGGAAATAAGTCTTATTTATTTTATGCGGAGGGAGTCGTTCGGTCTTTGTTATGACATGTCACACAGGTTTTTGTTTGTCGCATTTCTTCCTGCAACTGCAAACCCCCACTAGTACTCAAACTGTCAATGTTTGTAATTAGGATTAGGAGAAAGATTTCATTTTGGGGAATCTGGGACTGACTGGGGGTTTGGGGCAAGGGGAGGGTGTGTGCGTGGCGGGAAAGTGGGTTAAACACATACAGGTAACTGACAAAATAATGGAAACACTTGAGGGAAACAAGGTATATTTTTTTATTGAATATTACTAACATATTAAACACATTTTGGCCAAGGGATCCGTGGACTAAGTTGATAGCCAGGGGTCCGCCAAAAATGATTGAATTGTGCACTGATCAAGCATCTCACAGGCAAAGCCCGCCCGTCTTGTGATTGGTTTATTCAAATAACTCATTTGACAAGTCATGTCAATCAAATCAAAGGATGCATCTCATTCACGCAAGGTCAATGTTATCTCGCTCGTTTTAATTTCTCCGGGCCTGGCTAGCAATCATGGACAGATTAAAAAAGATGTAATAATAATTTCCCCGAGCACTAGTAGTACAACAAGTGAGGATAGGGGAAACGGGATAGCTGGTCAGTTGCACAACTGAACGCATTCAACCGAAATGCCTGCAGGCGTTATCCAATGAGGCGATGAAGCCAGCTAAACTGAGGCGGTCCGGTCCAGCAACCAGCGATCCGTTCCAACAGCAGCCCGAAATGAGCGAGGGGATTCTGGTGTAGTACATGGGGATGTATGAAACTTACGCCTCCGCCGGGAAGTTTCCCGCTTGCGTCGCCTCATTAGCTAGCATTGAGTTGGCACGATCGGCTAAGACGCTTGAGGGTGGTCACGTGTGTTTGTGAAGCAGAGATCCCGAGTTTGCGCCAGGTATGGACCGAATCAGGAGGAAGCGGTATTCGCCAAGCAAGCAGTGTGACATTCTTTACACTGGGAACAGACGCAGCTAACAAGATGAAGACTGTGCCACTCTCCAACGACACGGTGAAAAGGAGAATATCTCCTCAGATATCCGATCACTACTTGTGGAAAGATTGCAAGCATGTAAATCATTTTCGATTCAGACAGAGTCTACTGATGTTGCAAATGCTGCACAGCTGTTAGTTTTGGTTCGCTATCCATGGGAAGGACAGATTCTGGAGGACTTCTTATTTGGGAAAAAAGGTGCAGGGTCAAACAAAAGGTGAGGAAATATTCTACATGTTGGATAAATTCATGACCGAAGAAGGATTAAGCTGGGAAAAACATGTGGCTGTATGCACAAATGGTGCGGCGGCAATGACCAGTCGCAAGAGTCGGTTAGTCGCAAGAATAAAGGCTGTCAACCCCAAGATAGTGGGCGCCCACTGCATGTTACACCGGCAAGCACTTGCATCCAAAGCCATGGAACAAGACTTCTGTGCTTATTAAGGTTGTGACGGGAGTGAACAAACATTCCATCAGTGGACATAGTGAGAGACAATCATCGCGCTTCATGGAGTGAGTATATAAATTCATACTTCACAGATAAACACAAATGATTGGGACTGGGTCCGTGATCTGTTTGCCCTCGCCGTGACGTCTAAGAGCGGCCTATGTGGAATGGCTGAAGAGGAGTTGGAGTTATCCTGTAATAGGACACTGAAGATCAAATTCCAGAAAATGTCTCGTGGATTTCTGGCCTACTGTGAAAAAAAGAGTATCCTGAACTTACCACTGACTGTGAAGATTTTGCTGCCCTTTCCTGCATCTTTCTCTACATTGACAGCAATGAAGAAAGTACAGGGCTTGGTTGCAGGTGGAAAATGAAATGCAAGTTTGTCTGTCATCCATCCCACCAAGAATAAACAAGCCCTCAACTAGAGGCAGCCACACCCATCACATTTACATAGGACACTAACAGTTACTGATGAATAAGATGCCAATACTGAAGTGTGGTTTGTAGGTATGTACATCTTTCCCTTTCAAGATGATTCGATACGCATCTAGATACATGTGCTCGGACACAATACAGGAACGATACGTTTTGGTTTGAAACGATTCGGTGTGATTAGAGAATGAATCGATGAGATTCGGGTTCGATACACTTACAGCTGTTGCATAAACACATTCATTTTCCATTCTAAATTAAAATCTGCTGCTGATGGAGCTCATGAGCTGGGCCTCTCTGAGATGGATTTGTCTGAGCTGACTTTTGTGTTTGTGTGTGTAAATGATGTACACTACATCTCATTCCAAAATCATGGGCATTAATATAGACTTGGTCCTCCCTGCTATAACAGCCTCCACTCTTCTGGAAATGCTTTCCACTAGATGTTGGAACATTTCTGCGGGCACTTGCTTCCAGGCACGGATGCTGGACGATTACGTCTGGTTCGCAGTCAGCGTTCCAATTCATCCCAAAGGTGTTCAATGGGGTCGAGAACGGCACTCTGTGCAGGCCAGTCAAGTTCTTCCACACCATTTCTGTATGGGGATTGCTTTGTGTATGAGGGCATTGTCATGCTGAAACAGGAAAGGGCCTTCCCCAAACTGTTGCCACAAAGTTGGAAGCACAGAGTTGTAGCATTAAGATTTACCCTCACTGGAACTAAGGGGCCTAGCCCGAACCATGAAAAATAGCCACAGACCATTATTTCTCCTCCACCAAACTTTACAGTTGGCAATATGCATTGGGGCAGGTAGCGTTCTTCTGGCATCCGCCAAACCCAAATTTGTCTGTCTGTTGTTGCTTGACCACGAGATACTTGCGTCCAGTCTGCATGGTTAATGCAGCACATGCAACAGTGTTGACAATGATGTTTCTGCTTTGCTTCTTAATATAAATCCACAAGCGTTCTATATTTATACTATTAGTTTGTTTTTCTTAAATCTGCAAACTAGTATGTCGCTAAATCGTGTTAGCTTCTAATGCTAATCGCTAGTTAGCTGGCTAGCTAGCTAATAAATGTACTAAGTCAGAGCAAATGTAGCTAGCTATACAGCCTGATACCAGTGATGGTGTAGGTCTAAATCAGCATGTTTGTGAAACAGTATCCTGCAAATCAAAGAGGAATAGGCAAAGCATGAATATGTTGGATACACAAAGAAACATTTAATGTAGCCAAAGATGATAGAGTCCCCTAGGAAACACTGCCCAACACTTTGGTTCCTACCCCTGTCACAATAACTCCTCCCTGGCATTTTCATTCGTTATCATGTCAAACAACACCGTATTCAAAGTGCCCACTATTATTTATATTCTGACTATTGAATTATAATAATTATTTTATTCCAACAGTTCACCTAAGTTCCCTGTAAATCATCATAGTACGATGCCTCCATTCTCAAATATCTTTACTACATGTTAGGGTACTCAGCAGGGGACCCTACTTAACTCACTACCAGCACTATGTTCTCTTTAGCATGCAGAAAGATTAATCTTTGCCACATAACTTCTCTAGGGCTTTCACTTAGTGATGCAACACAAAAAAACAAAGAATGTGTGAGTGCAGAACGGTTGAAAGTACTGTAAATGTGCCATGAGCATTACTGTAGGCGGTCCAGAGATGTTTAATGATGGTGGTGATGGCGACATGATCCTCCACTTTCAGGGAGGTTACAGTGTTATTGAATTAATCTCAAGACCGTTATCACATGGTTCTTGTAGGTCCAGCATGGGTGAATGCAAAGATATGTTGTAGCTCCAAAATTGGTTCCAGGTAAGGTAACCTATTGGTTGTAGCTAGTAGTGTATTCACCATGTCTCTAGCATTGGTTCCAGCTATAATACCAGTTGTAGCTCAAGCATTAGCTGTATTAGCAGTAGCTCTATTAGCATTAGCTGTATTAGCATTAGCTGACTGCTAAACAAGGCTGCTAAATAGTTACCCGGACTACCTAAATAGTATTGTAATTGAGTAGTTTTCGGTTTTGGGTTACCGAGATTAGGTGTACGCTAGCTCTGGTAAAGCTTGTTGCTACATCATCGCAGACATTGGAGTTTGCTGAATAATTAATTTTACTTTGGGGCTCAGGTATTCTACTGCAGTTTTGGCACCACTCTTGGTTCCTTCTGCTAGTTAGGGAAGCAGAGGGAGAGGGAGGAGAGGGTCGGAGGCTGCAGCATTGCCCAGTCCCAGTACAGCTTTCACCTGACACTGATAAATACCTGAGGAATGGGACACACTCCAGAGCTCCGCTACGGCGTCATTAACCTTGTAAAACCGAACCCCGAGCCCATGATTAACGGCGGCCCATTATGTGCTATTAAACACCATCACGGGAGCGTCCCGTAGCCCATACCAAAACACACAACTAAAGCTGCCAAAGACGTAGAGGCTTACTTCGTGTAGCTAACTTTTCTAAGTGTGGCTATGTAACGACTCCCATAGGAGGAAAGCTGTTACATAAAGCCACAGGCCTCTAGTTCTTGCAGGAGGGCCAATATGCTTATGATATGATCGTATGGTAGTATATGGACCAAAATGCTCTATACTCCTGCTCTGTGTCACGTTTGCAGTGTCTCTTACATGTTTCTCCTCCCCGTTTATTTCAAAGGCTGTTATTGTTTATTAAAATAGAATAGAACGCCGGGGAGTCCCCATAGAGTCTGGGCGATAAGCAAAATACCCCAACACAGGAAAAAGTTTTTTTATTATTATTATTATTTTTTTTACATATGAAAAGAAGGGTAAAGAAGAAAGAGGCGGAGAGAATGAAGCGGGGAATGAAACAGAAAGAGAAAAAAGAGAAGGTGGCACGCAGGATGGGAGTCGAGAGAACAGGAAGGCAGAGAGCGCGAGAGACGGGTGGGGAGAGCGGGAAGGAGCGAGAGAGAGGGGAGAAAGATGAAGAGTGCTATTCCCTGATGTGACTCTCGGTAGGCTATTCGCAGCTACTGCTCGGAGGATTAGTGCATTTACACTTCGGCTTAAAAATAGTCCCCGTGATAATTTATTGAGCTGGAGCGCACCGTGCCGCATTGTGCGCCGCATTGTGCTCCTAGAGCTCTTGCACTAACTATGCACTGTTCCAGGCATGAGACCTTTCGCTCACTCCCTACAGAACCTCAATGTCATTTACAGTGGCAAGAAAAAGTATGTGAACCCTTTGGACTTCTGCATAAATTGGTCATAGATGAAGATCAGATCAAATGTTAAGTCACAACAATAGACATACGGTCTGCTTAAACGAATAACGCAAACAATTCTAGGTTTTCATGTCTTTATTGAACACCGTGTAAACATTCACAGTGCAGGGTGTGAAAAGTATGTGAACCGTAGGATCTAATAACTGGTTGACAGCAATAACCTCAACCAAATGTTTTTTCAGGAGGAATTTTGGACCATTCCTCTTTACAAAACTGTTTCAGTTCAGCAATATTCTTGGGATGTCTGGTGGGAACCGCTCTCTTGAGGTCATGCCACAGCCTCTCAATCGGGTTGAGGTCTCTGACTGGGCCACTCCAGAAGGCGTATTTTCTTCTGTTGAAGCCATTCTGTTGTTGATTTATTTGTGTGTTTTGGGTCGTTGTCTTGTTGCACCACCCAACTTCTATTGACGGACAGATAGCCATACATACTCCTGCAAAATATGTCATGATAAACTTGAGAATTCATTTTTTTCGTTGATAGCAAGCTGTCAAGGCCCTGAGGCAGCAAAGTAGCTCCAAACCATGATGCTCCCTTCACCATACTTTATAGTTGGGATGAGGTTTTGATGTTAGTGTGCTGTGCCTTTTTTTTCTCCACACATAGTGTTGCGTGTCCCTTCCTGCTAAACAACTCAACTTAGTTTAATCTGTCCACAGAATATTTTGGAACATCCAGATGCTATTTTGCGAACTTCAGATGTGCAGCAATGTTTTTTTTGTCTTACCAGGCTGATGAACATCAAGGCTTTAAGACATACTTTTGTAACCCTTTCCAGCTAAATTCAAGTCAACAATTCTTAATCTTAGGTCTTCTGAGATCTCTTTTGTTCGAGGCATGGTTCACATCAATGCTTCTTGTGAATAGCAAACTCAAATTTTGTGAGTGTTTTTTTATACGGCAGGGCAGCTCTAACCAACATCTCCAATCTCATCTCAATGATTGTACTCCAGGTTTGCTGATTCCTGACTCCAATTAGCTTTTGGAGAAGTCATTAGCCTAGGGGTTCACATACTTTCCCAAGCTACACTGTGAATGTTTAAATTATGTATTCAATGTAGGCAAGAAAAATACAATAATTTGTGTGTTTTTAGTTAAAAAACCTATTCGGGAGGGCCTCCCGGGTGACGCAGTGGTCTTGGGCACTGCATCGCTGCGATAGCTGTGCCACCAGAGACTCTGGGTTCGCGCCCAGGCTCTGTCGCAGCCGGCCGGGAGGTCTGTGGGGCGACGCACAATTGGCCTTGCGTTGTCCGGGTTAGGGAGGGTTTGGCCGGTAGGGATATCCTTGTCTCATCGCGCACCAGCGACTCCTGTGGCGGGCCGGGCGCAGTACGCAGCTCCGGACAGAGAGACAGCTCTGGACTGAGGGGCAGTTCTGGATAAATAGCCGCTCTGGGCTGAGGGACAGCTCATGACTGGCTGACGGCTCTGGACGCTCATGGCTGGCTGACGGCTCTGGACGCTCATGGCTGGCTGACGGCTCTGGACGCTCATGGCTGGCTGACGGCTCTGGACGCTCATGGCTGGCTGACGGCTCTGGATGCTCATGGCTCACTGGCGGCTCTGGTAGATCCTGTCTGGTTGGCGGCTCTGGCAGATCCTGTCTGGTTGGCGGCTCTGGCAGATCCTGTCTGGTTGGCGGCCCTGGCAGATCCTGTCTGGTTGGCGGCTCTGGCAGATCCTGTCTGGTTGGCAGCTCTGGCAGATCCTGACTGACGAATGGCTCTAGCGGCTCCTGACTGACTAACGGCTCTGACGGCTCGGGACAGACGGGCGGCTCTAATGGCTCGGGACAGACGGATGGCTCAGACGGCGCTGGGGAGACGGATGGCTCAGATGGCGCTGGGGAGACGGATGGCTCAGATGGCGCTGGGGAGACGGATGGCTCAGATGGCGCTGCGGAGACGGATGGCTCAGATGGCGCTGCGGAGACGGATGGCTCAGACTGATCCTGTCTGGCGGAAGGCTTTGGCTGCTCCTGTCTGGCGGAAGGCTCTGTAGGCTCATGGCAGACGGGCAGTTCATGCGGCGCTTGGCAGACGGACAGTTCAGGCGCCGTTGGGCAGACGGCAGACTCTGGCCGGCTGAGACGCACTGTAGGCCTGGTGCGTGTGCAACAACAACAGGACCCACCTACACTGGACTATTGGAATTGGGAGGAAATTCTGGACCGAGAAATACCAGGAGAATATAACCGCCCCAAAGCTGAGCTGGAGGCAGCGAAGGCAGAGAGGCGGAGATATGAGGAGGCAGCAAGGAGACGTGGTCAGATGCCCACCCAGACCCTCCCCTAGAATTTGTGCTGGTGCGCCCGGAGTTCGCACCTTATGGGGGGGGTTATGTCACGTTCCTGACCTATTTCTGTTAGTTTGTTGTATGTGTTAGTTGGTCAGGACGTGAGTTTGGGTGGGCATTCTATGTTTTCTGTTTCTATGTTGGTTTAGGGTTGCCTGGTATGGCTCTTAATTAGAGGCAGGTGTTTGGCGTTCCTCTAATTGAGAGTCATATTTAGGTAGGTTGTTTCACAGTGTTCGTTGTGGGTGGTTGTCTCCTGTGTCAGTGTTTGTCGCACCATACGGGACTGTTCGGTTTGTTTTTGTACATCGTCATTTTGTGTAGTCTATTTTCCCTGTTCGTGCGTTCTTCGTGTTTAATGTAAGTTCGTCGTCCAGGTCTGTCTACTCCGTTTGTTGTTTTGTTAGTTATAGTGAAGTTCGTGTTTTTTCGTCTTGTCTTTAAATAAATTATGTGTTCACAACCCGCTGCGCCTTGGTTCCATCACTACTCCTCTTTTTCGGTTGAAGAAGAGGAGGACTACCGTTACAGTCCCTTCCACGGGACGGTTGAGCTAACGTAGGCTAATGCAATTAGCATGAGGTTGTAAGTAACAAGAACAGGACATAGACATATCTGATATTGGCAGAAAGCTTAAATTCTTGTTAATCTAACTGCACTGTCCAATTTACAGTAGATATTACAGTGAAAGAATGCCATGCTATTGTTTAAGGACAGTGCACAGTTTTGAACATGAAAAGTTATTCATAAACAAATTAGGCATATTTGGGCAGTCTTGATACATAATTTTGAACAGAAATACAATGGTTCATTTGATCAGTCTAAAACTTTGCACACGCACTGCTACCATCTGGTGGCCAAAACCTAAATTGCAGCTAGGCTGGAATAACACATTATGGCCTTTCTCTTGCATTTCAAAGATGATGGTACATAAAAAAATACAAAAAAACGGTGTCACGGCTGTTGAAAGAAGAGCACCAAGGTGCATTTTCTTTATTTGGAAAAAGACGCCGAACAAAACAACAAATACTACAAAAACAAACCGTGAAGCTAAAGGTTATGTGCCCTAAACAAAAGTCAACTTCCCACAAAGACAGGTGGAAAAAAGGGATACCTATGTATGGTTCTCAATCAGAGACAATAGATAGACAGCTGCCTCTGATTGAGAACCACACCCGGCCAAACACAAAGAAGTAGAAAACATAGAACATAGAATACCCACCCCAACTCACTCAACCAAAATAGAGACATAAAAAGGATCTCTAAGGTCAGGGCGTGACAAACGGTTGATTTTTCCATTGTATTGTCTTTTACCCGATCTATTGTGTTATATTCATCTACATTTCACATTTACACAAACGTCAAAGTGTTTCCTTTCAAATGGTACCAAGAATATGCATATCCTTGCTTCAGGTCCTGAGTTACAGGCAGTTAGATTTGGGTATGTCATTTTAGGCAATAATTGAAAAAAAGGGTGGATCCTTAAGAGTTTTTTAAGCAGACTGTGTTTGTCTGTTATTGTGATTTAGATCAAGATCAGATCTAATTTTATGACCAATTTATGCAGAAATTTAGTTAGATCCAAGGAATGACAGAACAATGCAACGTGGTGAAATCAATCATGGCGTCTTGTGCTACATCAATTAGGTTTACCATGCACTTTAGCTTCAAATGCTACATTCATTGTCTTCTAAATCCAGGATATAGCTTTCACATGAAAAACCAGTGCTTTCTTTCCATTCACTGTCCTTGGGAAATGTCCACCAGACCGCCACTGTATTCTTGGAGCATAGTCTTGAAAAGACCCCTTGAATCCTTTAGCTTCCTCCCCAAACAAGGGCTCTTCAATGTCAACACAGAAGTCATTGGCAATTCAATTCAAAGTCAATATGATATGAGAGTCCTTCAAAACTCTACAGTATAAGGCATGATCTTATATCGTCCAATTTTAGAAAGGGGGAAGTGTATCAATAGTTAAGGTTAAGGGGATCATCAGTCAGTCAGTCTTTCACAGCTGAAGCGAATTTCATTTTCTATAGAAATATGATGACTCGACAGAATGGACAGAAGTGATGGAGATCATTGAGAAAGACAAGGAAGTGAGTCCAGGAAGGAATCACAATGTATCTCCAACACAACCTTGAGCTGCGAGGTGTTTGTGTGAATAATGATGACCTCACACACTGCGGGGTTGAAAACTCCTCATATCCGCGTGTTACTGTGGTAACGGGACCTTATTTCTCTCCTATTCTGCCAACTCAATGGCAGAATGTACTCAATGTTGTCTCTCACTCGAGTGCAAAATTGGTTTCAACAAGGTCAAATGTCGCGGGAGAGAGCGAGAGTGAGGAAGGCAGCTGTGCAAGACAAGGCGGCAGTGTTGGCTCATGGGTTGTGTGAGGTATTGTGGAATGTTATTTTCTCTTAACACAGGTTATAACCTTTGTTTATATAGTTAGCTAGAATAAAAAATAAAAAAAATAAAAAAATATATATACAGCCATATCGCTTAGCGACAGCAGTAGTTTACTTACTTTAAATCTAACCAGGATAATGCATTCATTATCCACCATGATTTCACTATCATTTATAATATCATCAACTACTTTCTTTAAATTGCATATCAGTAGAAGTGGCAAAATCCAGTGGAATGTTTGCCCCGCCAGGCAAATCCCCCAAATCTAGAATTTTCTATACATTTACTCTATGTGAAACAAGTGAGCTAAACAAGAGACTTATAACCCTCCCGAGTCTGGGCGGTAATTAGAGTGGTCAGGGAAGAACAGCCAGTCCTCCCACGCAATCATATCACCAATCAACCAAAAAACTCATTTGGAGGCTTTCAGTCCTGAAAAACTTTCTGAAGCGCTTTTAATTCGCATGAGTGGAGCAGCATTTCACGTGTAAACTAATTCTGCTGTCTCGTAAATAAATAAGAAATCACTTCAAACAATTAGTTCTGCCGGTGTGCATGTGTGTGTGTGTGTGTGTGAGTTGGATTGACTCATTTCAGGTTGATTACTTATAGTTATTTTTTCTTGCTTGTGTTAGAGATACGGGAAGACAGAAGACAAAAGGGAGAAGTGGGCAAGCCTGGACTTCATTACCAGATTATTGGGCAACATTTTGTCTCTAACGTTCCCTAAATGAAAACAATGCACGGACTGCAGACTGACCAATCTCTAATTTCCTTACTGAAAGTAGAGACATAGTGCGGCAAACCATAAAGCTGAACATTGCATGAAAATGGTTTTAGATGTAGCAAAGCGTAACATGTGTGGTAGGACATCATACTCACTAGGGCCAGGAGTTACTCCAGACCATGTGACCTGACCAGGAAAAAGTCTTGGCCCTAATAAACAACCAGATGCCAGTTTATGATGAGTGACTTGACACAGTGAACACACCACACTCTTGGTTAGCAATGTTGGTTAGCAACATAGCTAATGATTAGCTTACAAACTGCTGCAATCACATCGGTGGTATATCATTTGGCACATAGATGTAGTAAGCTATTACGGTTGTCTATGACATGCTAATTACAGTGTTAAAGACAGGCCCCAATGATGGAAGGTTAAAAGGCAACATTACGGGGCTGCGCAGCTCTGTCACAACACACAGGTGAAATATTGAAGCAGCTGTGGGAGGCAAACGCGTGACCGCCGAAAACTTATGCAAGTTCGATTCACAGTGTGTGGGGGGGGGGGGGGGGGGGGGGGGCAACGTTACCACTGCTCTCTCTGTACCCTTGAGCGAGATGGCACCTCACCTTAACTGCCTTAAAACCGTGTCCAGTTTGATGTACACTACCCTGTTCACGAAAATGGTTCGCTCCTACAGACAGTGAGTCACGTGGCCGTGGCTTGCTATATACAGCCGGCAGACAGGCATCGAGACATTCAGTTACTGTTGAATGTTAGAATTGGAAAAACAAGTGACCTAAGCGACTCTCCCAAAAAGCCAGGTTTGCAACATTGCTAACCAAGAGTGTGGTGTGTTCACTGTGTCAAGTCACTCATCATAAACTGGCATCTGGTTGTTTATTAGGGCCAAGACTTTTTCCTGGTCAGGTCACATGGTCTGGAGTAACTCCTGGCCCTAGTGAGTATGATGGCTTTTCACGCAAACAAAAAACATCCAGTCAGCGGTCAGCCCTGTGGGCAAAAACAGCTCATTGATGAGAAGTTGGAGAATGGCAAGAATCGTGTAAGCTAACAGGCGGGCCATAAACTGGCAAATAACAGAACAGTACAACAGTGGTGCCCAGAACCGCCTCCCGGTTCCTGTTGCGTCATGATGATGACAGAGTCAGGATTTGGCCTAAGCAGCATGAGTCCATGGCCCCATCCTGTCTGGTGTCAACAGTACAGGATGTTGGCAGTGGTGTGGGGAATGTTTTCCTGGCACACGTTAGGTCCCTTGATACCAACCGAGCAACGTTTCCATACCTGAAGAATTTAGGCCGTTCTGGTACTAGATGGGTGTACCTAATAAACTGGCCACAATGTATATCGACCTGTGGTAAAATGGGATATTATGTAAGTGTCAGCTATGTGTAGGTCCCGGTGGATATCGGCGGGGGCATCTGTCGGCTAACGTGGGATAAATATTCATATGTGGCGGGGAGGGGAAAGACCCCGGGGGAGTAAGTGTCACCTATCAAGGCCGTCATTGGCCATCCACCACTGCAGCATGTCCCAGCGTGCTCTCAAGTACAATGTTCTCTCTCCTGTAAACTCTACAGTGATGGTTCAGTGACGTGTGGTGCTACACTGTTACAGGAAAGTAGCTCGGGTAAAATATAAAATATGATATACCTGTGGGTACATAATGTTGGTGGGTACATAATGTTGTTGTGTCAAGCCAAGCGACACTAAGGACACAGAGGGAGGCTGATGTCAGTATGGTATCTGCAAGCAAGTGGTATAGACAGTCATATAACACGCACAGCTGGTAAATGAGACTACTGGAGGGGCAAATGGAACATGTTGATTGATACTACTACAGTACTCCTAAAATATACTGCTATAAGTACTAAGGGACTGGGATTTATATACAGTAGCACTCCAACTACACAAATACCTGTGGACAGTACGGGGTGGAACTCATCTCATCCACTGTTGGTCTATTGGATATGACAGGGAATCACTCGTCAAATATCAACAATCATATCGGTTGTTGATCGAACATCATATTAGTGAGTAAAATAGGGTTGAGTACTTCAACTGTATAAGCCTCAGCGGTGGAATCAGGTCTGATGGAGAAGTGAAAGAGAAAAAGGGAACAGTTTGTGCTCAAATGATGACTAATCGGCGTGGTGCTGTTCGTTCTCACGCGTTCCAGTCCAATGTGTCACCTGTTCTCACCGCCCACACGCCACTGACTAATCACAGCCTGAGACATCTGCCCTGCTCCTCCCCCTACACCTCCCCGGCCAATCAGAGCCCAGTATGAATGAGCAAAGCCTTTGTTTGACTAAGGAGGGAGAGGATAGGCCGCACCCATCTAACCACCCGAGCAGCATGCATGCGCACACGCACACACACACCTTTGCTCCTCCTGCCAGGTGATGTTGAAATGTCAAAATTAGGCCGCATCAGCTATGGATGAGAGCATGAGATATGGGTATAAATAAAGGACTGGTAAGAGTGTGTGGACTGGTAAGTGTGTGTGGGGGGAGAGAGAGAGAGAGAAGATAGATGGATTACAGCAAGAAAGTAAAAATGAGGGAGGGGAACAAACAGAGGTGGGTGAAAGAGCGGGAGAGAGAGAAGGCCGCAGGAGAGAGGGAGCAAAAGTGAGCAAGAGATTAAAAAACTAGAGTGAGGGAAGAGGGTATGAGAACAGAGGACACAAGCGTGATCTGTGATCCTTGTGATCTGCAATTACTCATCTTTCTCTTTATATCGCCTTCTTTTACCCTCACCCGCCCCTCTGACTGTATGTTGAGAGCCTTGAATGAAGGCAGCGTAGCAGGGAGACAATTGTAAATCAATTTTCTACCTAAGCACCTATGATAATCACTCCTTCTACAGGAAATTGCTTCCCACACAATTCTATTAGGGGCAGAAAACAAGAGAGAATTACTGTAAGTCGCTGAATTTTTATTGTGCACAAAATGTTTAATCTAATTCAAAACTCCAAAACAAAGAAATAAACAAACCGACTCTGTATTTTGGAGAGTACCCCCGATGAAACAGAGGTTTACCTACTAGTGCAGAATAAAGATGCTGTACCTAGCATCTAGCCTCTATGTAAATACAGAGCATTGTACAATGGGTTGACAATTAGTGTGTATCTAATGATTATGCATTTATAGCTGCAAATATGATCCTTAAGCCTATGCTTACTTCATGTACCCATATATTAGGGGAATGCATAGAACCGTAGGCTTTGTAGACATTTTAAGGAATTCCACCGAAAAACAAAAACACCCTTGCCTTTCTTGCATGAACACTTGCACTTGTCTCTTGTTACTAGCGCTGACTTTTCTGGTAGCTGCTTTATTTAGGATATTTTTGCTTACTTTGACTGGTATGTGTGGTTGTCTCACCTAGCTGCCTTAAGATTGTGCACTTACTTTAAGTCGCTCTGGATAAAAGTGTCTGCTAAATTACTAATGTACATTTTTTTCTTTTTTATTTCCACCAGTTGAGAACAAGTTCTCGTTTACAACTGCGACCTGGCCAAGATAAAGCAAAGCAGTGCGACACAAGCAACAACACAGAGTTACACATGGAATGAACAAACATACAGTCAATAACACAATATAAAAAGGCAATAAATAGGCCATAGTGGCGAAATTATTACAATTTAGCAATTAAACACTGGAGTGATAGATGTGCAGAAGATGAATGTGGAAGTAGAGATACTGGGGTGCAAAGGAGAAAAAAAAAAATAACAGTATGGGGATGAGGTAGTTGGATGGGCTGTTTACAGATGGGCTATGTACAGGTGCAGAGATCTGGGAGCTGCACTGACAGCTGGTGCTTAAAGTTAGTGAGGGAGATATGATTCTCCAGCTTCAGTGATTTTTGCAATTCGTCCCAGTCATTGGCAGCAGAGAACTGGAAGGAAAGGAGGCCAAAGTAGGAGTTGGCTTTGGAGGTGATCAGTGAAATATACTTGCTGGAGCGCGTGCTACGGGTGGGTGCTGCTATGGTGACCAGTGAGCTGAGATAAGGTGGGGCTTTACCTAGCAAAGAATTGGATGACCTGGAGCCAGTGGGTTTGGCGACGAATATGAAGCGAGGGCCAGCCAACCAGAGCATACAGGTCGCAGTGGTGGGTAGTATATGGGGCTTTGGTGACAAAACGGATGGCACTGTGATAGACTGCATCCAATTTGCTGAGTAGAGTGTTGGAGGCTATTTTGTAAATGACATCTCTGAAGTGAAGGATCGGTAGGATAGTTCGTTTTACAAGGGTATGTTTGGCAGCATGAGTGAAGGATGCTTTGTTGCGAAATAGGAAGCCGATTCTAGATTTAATTTTGGATTGGAGATGCTTAATGTGAGTCTGGAAGGAGAGTTTACAGTCTAATCAGACACCTAGGTATTTGTAGTTGTTCACATATTCTATGTCAGAACTGTCCAAGGTAGTGATGCTGGACAGGCGGGCAGATGCGGGCAGTGATGAATATGCATTTAGTTTTACTTGCAATTAATAGCAGTTGGAGGCCACGGAAGGAGAGTTGTATGGCATTGAAGCTCATCTGGAGGTTAGTTAACAGTGTCCAAAGAAGGGCCAGAAGTACACAGAATGGTGTCGTCCACGTAGAGGTGGATCAGAGAATCACCAGCAACAAGAGCGACATCATTGATGTATACAGAGAAAAGAGTCGGCCCGAGAATTGAACCCTGTGGCACCCCCATAGAGACTGCCAGAGGTCCAGACAACAGGCCCTTCGATTTGACACACTGAACTCTGTCTGAGAAGTAGTTGGTGAACCAGGCGAGGCAGTCATTTGAGAAACCAAGGCTGTTGAGTATGCCAATAAGAATGTGGTGATTGACAGAGTCGAAAGCCTTGGCCAGGTCGATGAATACAGCTGCACAGTATTGTCTCTAATCAATGGCAGTTATGATATCGTTTAGGACCTTGAGCGTGGCTGAGGTGCACCCATGACCAGCTCGAAAACCAGATTGCATAACGGAGAAGGTACGATGGTGATTCGAAATGGTCGGTGATCTGTTTGTTAACTTGGCTTTCGAAGACCTTAGAAAGGCAGGGTAGGATAGAAATAGGTCAGTAACAGTTTGGGTCTAGAGTGTCCCCCCCTTTGAAGAGGGGGATGACCGCGGCAGCGTTACAATCTTTGGGGATCTCAGACTATACGAAAGAGAGGTTGAACAGGCTAATAATAGGGGTAGCAACAATTGCGGCGGATAATTTTAGAAAGAGAGGGTCCAGATTGTCTAGCCCGGCTGATTTGTAGGGGTCCAGATTTTGCAGCTCTTTCAGAACATTGGCTATCTGGATTTGGGTGAAGGAGAAATGGGGAGGCTTGGGCAAGTTGCTGAGGGGGGTGCAGGGCTGTTGACCGGGGTAGGGGTAGCCAGGTGGAAAGTATGGCCAGCCGTAGAAAAATGCTTATTGAAATTCTCAATTATCATGGATTTATCGGTGGTGACAGTGCTTCCTAGCCTCAGTGCAGTGGGCAGCTGGGAGGAGGTGCTCTTATTCTCCATGGACTTTACAGTGTCCCAGAACTTTTTGGAGTTTGTGCTACAGGATGCAAATTTCTGTTTGAAAAAACTAGCCTTTGCTTTCCTAACTGCCTGTGTATATTGGTTCCTAACTTCCCTGAAAAGTTGCATATCGTGGGGGCTATTCGATGCTAATGCAGTACGCCACAGGATGTGTTTTGTGCTGGTCAAGGGCAGTCAGGTCTGGAGTGAACCAAGGGCTATATCTGTTCCCGTTTCTTTATTTATTGAATGGGCATACTTATTTAAGATGGTGAGGAAAGCACTTTTAAAGAATAACCAGGCATCCTCTACTGATGGAATGAGGTCAATATCCTTCCACGATACCCGGGCCAGGTCGATTAGAAAGGCCTGCTCGCTGAAGTGTTTTAGGGAGCGTTTGACAGTGATGAGGGGTGGTCGTTTGACCGCAGACCCATTACGGACACAGGCAATGAGGCAGTGATCGCTGAGATCCTGGTTGAAGACAGCAGAGGTGTATTTGGAGGGGAGGTTGGTTAGGATGATATCTATGAGGGTGCCCGTGTTTACGGATTTGGGGTTGTACCTGGTAGGTTCATTGATAATTTGTGATTGAGGGCATCTAGCTTAGATTGTAGGACGGCCGGGGTGTTAAGCATGTCCCAGTTCAGGTCACCTAACAGTACGAGCTCTGACGATAGATGGGGGGCAATCAATTCACGTATGGTGTCCAAGGCACAGCTGGGGGCAGAAGGTGGTCTATAGCAAGCGGCAACGGTGAGAGACTTGTTTCTGGAAAGAAACATTTTTAAAAGTAGAAGCTCAAATTGTTTGGGCATAGACCTGGATAGTATGACAGAACTCTGCAGGCTATCGCTGCAGTAGATTGCAACTCCGCCCCCTTTGACAGTTCTATCTTGTCGGAAAATGTTATAGTTAGTGATGGAAATTTCAGGGGTTTGGTGGCCTTCCTAAGCCAGGTTTCAGACACGGCTAGGCTATCCGGGTTGGCAGAGGGTGCTAAAGCAGTGAATAAAACAAACTTAGGGAGGAGGCTTCTAATGTTAAGATGCATGAAACCAAGTGTTTTACGGTTACAGAAGTCAACAAATGAGAGCGCCTGGGGAATGGGAGTAGAGCTAGGCACTGCAGGGCATGGATTAACCTCTACATCACCAGAGGATACGGCTAAAGGCTATAAGAACTGGTCGTCTAGTGCATTCGGAAAAGAGAGTAAAAGGAGCAGGTTTCTGGGCACGGAAGAATAGATTCAAGGCATAATGTACAGACAAGAGTATGATAGGATGTGAATACAGTGGAGGTAAACCTTGGCATTGAGTGACGATGAGAGACACCATTGAAACCAGGTGATGTCACCGAATGTGTGGGAGGTGGAACAAAAGGGTTAGTTAGCTAAGCCATATTGAGCAGGGCTAGAGGCTCTACAGTGAAATAAGACAATAATCACTAACCAAAACAGCAATTGAAACAAGGCATATTGACATTAGGGAGAGGCATGCGTAACCGAGTGATCATGGGGTCTAGTGGGTAGCTAGGCAGGCTGGAGACACGGCGATTCAGACAGCTAGCGGGCCGGGGATAGCAGAAGGGCCTTAGGGGGACGTCGCGACGAAAGAGTCAGTTGTTGCCCCCTTGGGCGGTTACGTCGGCAGACCAGTTGTGATGGATCGGCAGGGCTCCGTGTAGTAAAAGGGTCCAGGCCAATTGGCAAAATAGGTATTGTAGCCCAAGAAAATGGGCTTTTGGGCCTCTTCAGCTAACAGTCCGATATGCTCTAGACAGCTAGCGGGCCACGGCTTGCAGATGGGCATTCAGGGGACATCGCGACGGAGGAGCCTGTTGAAAACCCCCTCGGGCGTATTACGTCGGTAGACCAGTCGTGAAGGATCGGCGAGGCTCTGTATCGGCAGTAAAAGGGGTCCAGGTCAATTGGCAAAATAGGTATTGTAGCCAAGGAGTGGCTGATGGACCTCTTCGGCTAGCCGGGAGATGGGCCTAGCATAGGCTAGCTCCAGACTAATTGGTGCTTGCTTCGGGACAGAGACGTTAGTCAGGAGCAGCCACACGGATAGCAGCTAGCTAGCTGCAATGATCCAGGTGAAAAGGTTCAGAGCTTGTGGTAGGAATCCGGAGATGTGGACTGGGTTGAATCGCGCTCTGCAGACTGGCATGAGTCGTCCGGGCTAAAGGTTAGCTGATGACCGCTAGCTGACTACTAGCTAGTTAGCTGGCTAGCTTCTGTTGGGGGTTCCGGTTCTAAAGTAAAGAAAATAGCAGATCCATACCACATTGGGTGAGGCGGGTTGCAGGAGAGTATGTTGGAGTTGAGGTTTAAAAAATATATATAAGAAATATGTTAAAATGGTTAATTGAGAGAGAAATAGAGAAATGCTTGAAGTACAACAGCACTTTCTTGACAGTACCTTCAGTCGAGTCCTTAAATCTGGCATTTAGTGAAAAATACAAAAGTGTTCATTATTTATTTAAGTGTTAATCACTATGTATTTTTCCACAAGAGTGCCTTGGTGCTAATTTGAAAATGCACCTAGATTTCTCAGGAACAACAATTAGTCATTAACTCAATATTAATCAGATTTTAAAGCTCCTGGGTGGAACTGACTGTACAGGAAACCAACTAGGACTGGAAGACTAAAGCCATGCCCATCTCACATTGGCTCATTATCACCCTTCATGACCAATTAGCAAGTCCATGTTTAACATTCAGCCGTGAGCTAATGTCACTGACACCTAAAACCTATGCGGGAGAATATGGCTTGGTAATAGTGTCTATACTCAGGCGCTTCAACATATATATGAGTTAATTGGAGGTGTACCTGTGAATGTATTTCAAGGCCTACCTTCAAACTCAGTACCTCTTTGCTTGACATCATTGGAAAATCAAAAGAAATCAGCCAAGATCTCAGAAAAAAATTGTAGACCCCCACAAGTCTGGTTCATCCTTGGGAGCAATTTCCAAATGCCTGAAGGTACCACGTTCATCTGTACAAACAATAGTACGCAAGTATAAACACCATGGACCACGCAGCCGTCATACCGCTCAGGAAGGAGACGCGTTCTGTCTCCTAGAGATTAATGTATTTTGGTGAGAAAAGTGCAAATCAATCCCAGAACAACAGCAAAGGACCATGTAAAGATGCTGGAGGAAACAGGTACAAAAGTATCTATATCCACAGTAAAACGAGTCCTATATCGACATAACCTGAAAGGCCGCTCAGCAAGGAAGAAGCCACTGCTCCAAAACCGCCATAAAAAAAGCCAGACTACAGTTTGCAACTGCACATGGGGACGTACTTTTTGGAGAAATGTCCTCTGGTCTGATGAAACAAAAATAGAACTGTATGGCCATAATAACCATCGTTTTGTTTGTAGGAAAAAGGAGGAGGCTTGCAAGAATACCATCCCAACCGTGAAGCACGGGAGTGGCAGCATCATGTTGTGGGGGTGCTTTGCTGCAGGAGGGACTGGTGCACTTCAAAATATATGGCATCATGACGGAGGAAAATTATGTGGATATATTGAAGCAACATCTCAAGACATCAGTCAGGAAGTTAAAGCTTGGTCGCAAATGGGTTTTCCAAATGGACAATGACCCCAAGCATACTTCCAAAGTTGTGTCAAAATGGCTTAAGGACAACAAAGTCAAGGTATTGGAGTGGCCATCACAAAGCCCTGACATCAATCCCATAGAAAAGTTGTGGGCAGAACTGAAAAAGCGTGTGCGAGCCAGGAGGCCTACAAACCTGACTCAGTTACACCAGCTTTGTCAGGTGGAATGTGCCAAAATTCACCCAACTTATTGCGGGAAGCTTGTGGAAGACTACCCGAAACATTTGACCCAAAGTTCAACAATTTAAAGGCAATGCTACCAAATACTAATTGAGTGTATGTAAACTTCTGACCCACTGGGAATGTGATGAAAGAAATAAAAGCTGAAATAAAAGATTCTCTCTACTATTATTCGGACATTTCACATTCGTAAAATAAAGTGGAGATTCTAACTGACCTAAGACAGGGAATGTTGACTAGGATTAAATGTCAGGAATTGTGAAAAACTGAGTTTAAATGTATTTGGCTAAGGTGCATGTAAACTTCTGACTTCAACTGTATCTGGCCAAGTGCATCCAGGTATGTGTCCTCACAAGAGCATGAGTATGTCAAACCAAGCACACTAACTAACATTATTTGTTTCACTACATCTTTCAATGAATCATCACTCATTTGGAAAAAAGGCACTCTAAATACCTTACATTCAAGTTCTATTGTTTTGTCCTTGTCGCCGCTATTATTTTGTGTATTCTGTTTAGTACTTTTCATTTCTCGCCGAATGTTTTTTTTTAATAGCTCTTTTATTAAAGCTTTTCTTTTAAATGGTTGCTCTCATTGTAAAGAGCTTTGTGATTAACATCTGTAAATGAAAAGCGCTCTGCAAATGCATTGCATTATTAAAATGTACTCCGTCTACCCTGATCGCAAGGGAAACGAAGATAGACTGGACGAAAAACGAGGATAAACCCCGCCAGCGTAAAACAACAGGATTTCACTCTTCATTAAGACTTGAAGGAGAGAATACATTTGCCGTCATGGATCAGTGGAGAGCAGGCGGGTAGTGCACCAACTGGTTCCGGAAATCACCCAAAATAACACATCAGACTCAGTCAGTCAGTGAGGTGTGTGTGTGTGTTTGAGAGTAGGACGGAACCCTAATGAGAATGACGGTGTATACCGCTCTCTCTCTCCCTCTATCTGATTCCTAACTCCAGCCTTCAGTCTACTGATTGATGGGTAAATGCAGGCGCTAATTTGTAGGAAGTGGGGGAGGTAGGGCGGGTGACAATGGCAACAAAGCAAGAGGAGGGTAGAAAGGAGAGACAAGAGAGGAAGAGAGGATACACATGAAGATCCTTTGTCTGGGTTGTCTTTATCAGCGATGGCTGCCGGTTGACGGCAATGTGACGGCGGCACAATTCCTGGTTCTGACAGATACTCCCCCCCCCCCCCCCGTTTTCTTTCTCTCTCCATCTCCTTGTCTTGCTTTGTTTCGCTCTCCCGCTTTCCATCTCTCCCCTCTCTCCACCCCCTCACGCTCCCTCCCCTGCAAGACACACACCAACCTGGCTGATGGGTAATTGCTGCCTGGCTCCTGGAGATCTTACTCGAGGTGTGGGTGTGATGGAGGCGTCGGCCTAGACAAGTCACTTAAGGAGAGTTTAAGACAGGAGAGTCTTTTTTGGCCGCCCGAGGAGGAGCGACTTGACTCCATACGACTCCTTCCCTTTTCCGCCCCAACCTGCAATTACACAACGAGCCACTTCAGGGCAATTTGGGAGCTGCCATGTTAAAACGGAGCAGTTTACATCATCATCGTAACGCCACCACACACACTGCTCCGAGGAAGAGAGAGAGAGAGAGACAGAGAGGGATAGAGAGAGAGAGGGAGCGTGAGAGAGAGATGGGGAGAGAGCGAGTGGGCGAAAATTAGGGCTGTATATATCATGTCAGTCAGAGAAATGCAGACAGGGTAAACGGAGGTTTTTATATGACCGGTTCGGCCTTTTGATGACGCCGAACTCTTGTTTACAGTTACGTTGTGTGTAAACAATGAAAAGAATAGAGACAGGGTGTCGCTAAATTAAACCGAACCCGGGGATAACTGTGGGTTTGGGTTTACATGGCACGTCAGCAGTCGTCGGATGCAGAAAAGCACAAACTATGATCTTCCTACGTTATGCCTATGCTTTGGAAACAACAGAACAACTCTAGTTTACTGTACATCACCTGTAAGCCATTACAGAGCATACACCCACACTCACACTAAATTATGTTCCAGGCCACAGATGCCAGGATGTGGGTCGTAGTTCTAAGAGTTCCAGCACAGATTGGCTGTTACTTTCCCTGTACACAGATCCTAACCCGTTCAACATTCAAACCCCTGAGACTGACTTGATTCCAGTCTGTGGTTTTTCTCCTTGTTTCGCTGTCAACAGATTTAGATTATGGTTCCCCTCTGGAGAGCGATACATGGTGCTGTGTGTGTGTGTGTGTGTGTGTGTGTGTGTGTGTGTGTGTGTGTGTGTGTGTGTGTGTGTGTGTGTGTGTGTGTGTGTGTGTGTGTGTGTGTGTAGGGTTGCCACATATGAGTCATTGGGCTCTCAGGGTAAAGTGCATTAATTTCTCCAGTGACAAGCCTCTCCCTCCAGACCCATGACATAGTATGTGGAATAAGTCAGTAAAAATGGCCAAGGTACCAGAGTGATTAGAATGACTGCAAACGTACACAGTCCTGCACACCTACAAGCATACATTGGGAAGTTGCCAACAATAGGGGCGATGAAGAGCAAACGTCAAGTAAAGTTTTGCAATTTATGCTGCCAGTGATATGCAGTCAGGCGTAACGTGGGCTAGCGAGCTTAAATAACTATCTATTTGAACAGGGTATACCGTAATCCCTATAGATTATTCAACGAGGCCCCTGGGAATCATAAAGCCATTTTCTAACATACAAACTAGTTAACTGCAGTCACTCTGGATCCAGAGAAGTCTGTGTGTGTGTGTGTGTGTGCGCACATGTGTTTCTTTGCCAATAACTACATCAGCTCTGTGCTATAGCATCATATCAGATGATGGTAGGCTACTGGTTTCTTGTACGACTCTGTTCACTTTCATTGCAGTTCCACAGATAGAAACAAGTCCGGCCTCCCTGGGACATCTCTCTGTCTGAAATATAATCCTGCTGACATCTCGCTGGCAGTACTGCAGAGCAGAGCCCAGACAGAGTGGGTGTGTTCCTCCACCAGCCCAGGGAGGTGCTATCAGCCGGTCAGACACTGTTGCTGTGTAGGAGAGAGACACAGAGAGAGGAGAGAGACGACGGGAGGAGAGAGCGAGTGATTGAGAAGAAAAGAGGAGAGCAGAGACGACGGCAGGAGAGAGACTGGTGGAGAAGAGGAGAAAGGGAACAGAGCTAACGAGACTGGAGGAGAGGTGCTAGAAGATGGAGACAAGTCTGTGTCCTCGGTGTTACCTCCCTCTCTGGCCTACCACAACCTAGCAACAGCAACTCTCACTCCCTGCCTGTGGCTCTTCTATAGAAATGAAGACCGAGGCTTTCTGACTCACAATACCAACCACCAGTACTGTTTTCACACGTTAATGACAGTGTAGAATTGGTGGTACTTGAACTAGAACTTGCCCATCTATAATGCATTGAAGTACATGTCGCCATGCTTGACCATTGATATAAGTCATGTTCCATTATAAATACATGGCATGGCACGTCAAACAGATCAAATATGTAAGAGTCCAAGACCTTATTTCTTCAAGGTCAAACACTCCCAACAGCCACCTCTCTATCAGCCACCATACACCACAAAAATGCTGTCAATTAAACCTGCCAAATACCTTTCATGTATTCCTATCATTAATAGTTTGCATATAATATATTAAAGCAGAGGTGCTTAGCATTCTGTAAACACCTGCTCCCCCCCCAAATCATATTTCTCTGCAGGTCCTTCGTCAGCAGTTCTGTGGAGAGAAGGCTATTCAATGGAGACCTGAGAAAATGGCATTTGTATTCTGCTAATCTCTCTCTACTGGAGGAGGCTAATGAAGGTTAACAGGACTTCTACACACACTGTGCTGGGCGGCAGCTCCACACTCCTTCTGCAGAGTTTCTCTCTCTGAGGCCCAGCCCACACCCCCTTACACACGCATGCATAAACGTATGCACGCACACTGCACGACAGGGGGAGAATTTCTTTTTTTTCTTCTTTTATTTAACTAAATATTGTGATTGCGATTTTGACTTGCGATATAGATCAAAACACTTGGGTGAAGTGTTGGAATTTTAGAAATAGAATGATATACAGTGCCTTCATATCTCTTGATTTATTCCACATTTTGCTGTTCCAGCCTGAATTTAAAATGGATTAAAATAGATATTTTTCTCACCCATCTACACACAATACTCCATAATGACAAAGATGAAAACATGTTTAGACATTTTTGCACATTTATTGAAAATAAAATACAGAAATATACCATTTGCATAAGCATTCTCACCACATGTCAGAATCTCTTGGCAGCGATTACAGCTGTGAGTCTTTGTGGGTAAGTCTAAGAGCTTTGCACATTATTCTTATTGCAAACAGGATGCATGCTTTGCAATATTTTTTATTTTGTACAGGCTTCCTTCTCACTCTGTCATTTAGGTTAGTATTGTGGAGGAACTACAATGTTGTTGATCCATCCTCAGTTGTTTTCTCCCATCACAGCCAGTAAATTATATTTTAAAGTCACCATTGGCCTCACGGTGAAATCCCTGAGCGGTTTCCTTCCTCTCCGTCAACTAAGTTAGGAAGGACGCCTGTATCTTTGTAGTGACTGGGTGATACCCCATCCAAAGTGTAATTAATAACTTCACCATGCCAAAAGGATATTCAATGACTGCTTTTTTCCCTTCTACCAATAGGTGCCCTTTGCGAGGAATTGGAAAACCTCCCTGGTTTTTGTGGTTGAATCTTGAAATTCACTGAAAATCCACTATGTGTGGGGTACAGAGATGAGGTAGTCACTCAAAAATAATGTTAAACATTTTTATTGCACACAGAGGGCTGTATGTCATCGGTCAGAGAAAGTCCATGCAACTTAAGCACTTATTTAGGCTTGCCACAACAAAGGGGTTGAATACTTACGGACTGAAGACATTTCAGCTTTACATTTTTTATTTTGTAAAAATTTCGAAATAGATAATTCCACTTTGACATAATGGGGTGTTGTGTGTAGGCCAGTGACAAAATACCTCAATTTAAACTATTTAAAATTCAGTCTAACACAACAAGATTTGGAAAAAGTCAAGGGGTGTGAATACTTTCTGAAGGCACTGCAAAAGGAGTCTCCGGGGGGTAGTGTCTTTCCTTGGAGTCTTTAGTGAATAGAATGCATTTACTCTGGAGTAAGAGGCTGAACTGAGAGGCCTCATTATCTGAGCTCTCTGCTCAGCAGGCTCCTGTCCTCTGTGGAGTCACTAGCCCCGAAAACTCCTCCATCTCCCCCTCTTTCTCGCTCTCCCAGGCTGTAACACAACAAAACGAGGAAAAAGTCAAGGGGTGTGAATACTTGCTGAAGGCACTAGGAAGCAAAATGGAAAGCCGCATCGTTCTTGTTTGGAACAATGTGTTCACTGCACGACCTAACAGAACAGCATGCAAACGTAAAATAAAGCTAACAGCGGGGAGGAGGAACTGCGCTGCTTGAGTGACGGAGCGAGGCTTTGTGTGCGTGAGAAAGCCTTAAGAGGAGAGCGGGAGAGACGACAAAATAGAGTAAACTATAAAAACGGATGTTACGCGCGGCTGAGTGGCGTTTTAAAATATAGCAATAGGCATATCTCGTGCGATGTGGATATTGCACATCACTATTGCGATTTCTATGCGAATTAGATGAATTGTGTATCCCTAATGCACACGCACACACACATCTGAGGTAGGGGGCGCAGGGGGTACGTCCCCATCTACCCCCTCAGAGCAAAACATATTCATAATTTAAGCCATGTCAGAATGGTGTTAATAACGTGATGTTCCTTCACACACACAATTTTAATTGCGTTTTTGTAGGGCAAAGGGAGCACTGTGGATCAAAGGGCTCCCTAATGTAGGCCTTATACAAAATCAGTAACACCCTCACACCACGTCCCATGATAATTCCCCTCCGTATCCAGCTGCTCTCTGTGTGTGTGTGTGTGTGTGTGTGTGTGTGTGTGTGTGTGAGAGAGAGAAGGAAGGACCTATCAATTAATTCAGTATACTGTTACTATACGCATAATCTAAAATAAGTGCGTACACTGGATCTACTCCGATTAAATATGTACTCTGTTTGTCTCTCTCGCATCGATTCCATTTAACCTAATTGTACTTAAACCAATCATTTTGAACAGTGTAAATATATCGCTCTCTTAAACATTGTGAATAAATACTATGTCTACACCCATCTATAATTCATTCTGCCTGTATAATATGTCTGTACCTAGATCGTATATTAGTTTTGCGTAGTGTGCTAAAGCATTTACAGATGTAGGATCTTATTTGATCACCATGTTGTTGTAGGAATTTTCCTGCATAGCAGGAAATGCTAACTTCTAGTATATTCAAGGTTTAAAAAGGCTTCTAAAGTTTGTAATTTCCACTTTAAAATTGCAGACTTGATTTGCCCTAACTAAAAATGTATCAATCCCTACAAAAATGTCAATTATAATCCAATAATTCCCATTTCCTGTTGCTGCATGATTATTTTCCTGCTGTGGGAAACTGGTCAAATTAAGATCCTACATCTGTATCAAGCATTAGTTTGAGTTCTCGAAGGTGGTCACTGTGCATATAGCGTTATAAGGCTCGTTATACAAGGAGGCTACATACTAGTTTCTAAAATCTAGGTCTATGTAGTCATCCGCACTGGTGGCAGTGGAGTCAGCGCTTTAGTCTCGCTTTCTCGTTCCTAAATTAAACATGGGAAACACTTAAAGATTCCATGTGATTTATGGACCCATTTCATTTTCGTTTCCAGACTTCATAAAATAGTCGGACATACTGCATTTTTTCATTGTTATGACAGGTTTTGTCAGGCGCGGGAAGGGAGATCTGAGAAGGTTGAGAGCTGTGTGTGTGTGTGTGTGTGTGTGTGTGTGTGTGTGTGTGTGTGTGTGTGTGTGTGTGTGTGTGTGTGTGTGTGTGTGTGAGAGATTGATCTCTCCCCTGGACTTGGTGATCCCCTTAACCCCAATAAGCACAAATAAGATTTAGACGTGGATATCCACCCCCCTGGGGTCACCAATTGTAGTAGTAGTAGTATACCATAGCAGTATTCTACATATACAGTACAGTATCTAGCAGTAGTGTACAACCGAACCTAAAAGACCAATCTGCAATTTGACAGAAAATGACAGTAGCCCATGGTAAATTTGTTAAATCCAGAGCAATGTCACGAGATCAAGGTCATTTATGGTTCAGAGTAAGATTTGTTTTCAAAGCGTTGGGTTGACTTCAAATGCAACAGTATTTTTTTTTTTTTTACACGTTTAAAAGGGCTCATGAAACGGGGTGAAGGTGAGAATGGACAGACAAATTCTTTGAAAATGGGTAAATACAACATACATAATTAAACAGGTTTGGTACAATCCTGCATTCACTGATTCCATGTAGGGCTATATGGATAAGCCGACGCACACCTTGCCGCAATACCCTTTGCAAAAGGTATAACATCACAAAATATACCTTTTTTGGGACCAAGACCTATTCTATAATGTCAAAAATGTTAGAGTTAGAAAGTTGGCTGTCGGAAGTTTTGTAATGTAAGTTTACTTTTAATCCGTCTATCTGCATTTGTCAAGACATGCCATGAGGGTGCAATGAGATACCCAATGGGTTGGAACATTATTTTCTCAATCATTTTGAAAATGTTTACTTAAACTGGAAATCATATGATCCTCCATCGTTAAGTGGATTAATCAAATTAATTATTATTGAAAATATTGAAAAAAAAACATGGGCTACAGATATAAATAGCACAATTTGAAGCCATAATGGCATAAAGTATGACAAACCCTTGAAATATCCATAGGATGACATTTTTTTACTAAAAATCTTATGAGAACAAACAAGATGGGTATCGATATTGTCGGGAACATGTAGGTTTGAGAAAGTTTGATGTCATTAATGTTTGTTGAAATGTATGAATGTCTGAGCTAGTGTTTATCTTTGTCTTTTTTCTTTATGTTAAAGGTTGGGCATCAAGTCCCAGCCAACGTCATGTCTAGTTTAGTGGATCCATGTCTGAAATGTTAAGTTGTTTATTGTCTTTTGTCTAGGTCTATTGTACATATATATATATATTTTTTTAAACAATCGTACAATTTAAAAAAAAATAGACCTTTCAAAAAAAGCTAGTGCAGAAACCTCTCAAATTGATACATCCCTTGACCAGTCCCCCTGCACCTCCCACATTCTGACAGACAGAATTTCACTGTCTTCAGTAAAAAAACAAAGGGGAAGATGCTGTCCCTCAGACAGAGCTGTACAGTAGTTGACTGCCTGGCCATAGTCTCCTGACTGTGCCTTGGTAGGGTAGTGGCTGAGCACAGAGTCGGGCTGACAGACAGGTTGCCTTGTCTCCTGCTCTAAGCGTGTCTCTTCTAATATGGACAGCTCTACGTTAGGTCTCGAAGTTCACCGAAGTGCTCGTCTTAAGGTGCCGTGATGGGGGAAATGGTCTTCCAAACAGCACAGCCTGAAAGGATAAGAAGTGACTAGTGCTTCAGTCAACCCCTTGCTTTTCTTGCAGTATCCACAGATGTATTTTCTATTTATTCTATTCTACCTAATATCAAGGTAGCAGCCCCCAAGCAATCTCCATTTCTATTCTCGCACAATAAGTAATGAGCCTAACTGAACAACATGGTCCGGCCAAACCTCCCCCTGCTATCTGAGGAAGAGAGGACTCTGGAGAAAGAAACTCCCATTGTTATTTTCCCCGGCTGGCCGGGCCTCCTCTTTTCAATAAGACCGTATTAATTCCATTTTTTTTGTAATTTTATATAAAACCCTTGCCTCTTGACGGCCGGTGCATCAACAGAAATGGCAAGGGATCCGCGCTCAATATCTCTGTCAGATATATTGTAATTGTGTGGGGCAGGGTGGCAGAGGCTGGTTGGTTGGGATATTGCTCGGGTATTTCCCCCGAGTCTCTGCCGCTTAAGCAGTCCGTCTCCCGCCCTCATCCTCTTCTCTCGTTCTCTGCCTCCTCTCTTTGTCTCCCTCTCCACCTCTGTGTCTATTTCTCCATCTTTACCGCCCCCCCTCCTTTCTCCTCCACTGCTCCCCCTCGTCTATCTGCCCGCCACCAGGAAAACAATAGTCATGCATTTCACTCTCAATGTCTGTGCATTAAGCTCAACATATGATCTAGAATAGCACAACATATAAAGGTGAATCTCTGCAATTCTGGGATAGCAAAAATGTGGTGCACGTACACATCAGACAAAATGGATACACAACTATAAAACGGCACTAAGCATGCCCAGAGAGAGGTTGGAGAGAGTGCTGGTACTGTTACAGCCGTAAATATTTTCCTCCTCACTCTCTCCATTCCTCTTCCTCTCGCTCTGTTAATTTACACTTGGCTGGAGAGAGAGAGAGAGAGAGAGAGGGCGAACAGCAGTACTCTAATTCCCTCTTCTGCAGACACCAGAGTTTCTCTTGGACCGACTGGGCTTCAGAAGGCGCAGGCATATTTTAGGCAATGGGATTACGAGTAAAAAAAAGTTCAAAAGTACAGGAGTAGCCGAGAGAGAGAGAGAGACAGAGAGAGAGATGGAGGGAGGGGGGAAAAAAACTCGCTGTGGAATGCGGAAGCAGGAGAAGAAGAAAAAAAACGGACATCTCATGTTCTTTTCAAGAAGATGAAAAATGTTCTTGGGAGATGAGGAGGGAGTTGAAGTACTTTCTTTCATGGCTCCGCTGCAAATCTGGAGGTGATGAATAAGTGAGGGTGCATACGTCCACTGCTACTCCCAGTAAAAGTATGCAGCTGGTGTGGAGGAGCTGAAGGAATCCCCCTTCTCTTCAGATCCAGAACATTTCAAAAAGGTCATTTGCCGACCTGCAAGTTAATACATCTCTGTCGAGGCCAGAACGTAATGCAGCTTAAATCAGACATAAAATGTAGTCTATTACATAGATAACATATGGAGCTGGCTACTACCACTGTGTGCTCAGAGAGATAAGCTACTCAGTATAGACTTGCTGTCTCTAATGGAGACAGTTAAAGAATGTGTTCTCTAATAAAACAGTTCATAATGAACTTAGAAGTAAATATCTGACGTTTCCATGATAGTCTATTAACACCGTTGTGATTGTGAAAGAGGCCAATTTACTCTCTCTACTGCAGGTCTTAGATCAGGGTTCTATTCATTATTAGGGCATACCGTAGCAAAACGTTTTGCAACGGAAAGCTAGCATTTCCTATTGGACAAGTTCAGGTAGTCCCTAACTGTTTCAGTCCGTTTGGTGCTTAATGACACCGATTTATAAAGTTTGAATTACAATACACTGACTGTACCTGGTACCTTAAAATAACCTTTTAATGATCAAATAACTTAGTCCCCTACCTTCTCCCTGACTCGCATTCATTAACTACAGAAACATAGATCTATTGCAACAGGGAAACATAATCCCCTAGGACATAGTCCCTTTGCGAGAGCCAGTACAGTACATAACAAAGAAGACCAACTCTCTGATCTGAGCAGAACAGTGGCAAGACTCACACCTAGGAGTTAGATACCTTTGATACGAATCTAGCTATAGTAGCCGTGACTGAAGTTGGCTCTCTGAGCTTGGTAACAGTCTAGTTAGCTAACCTCAGCGCTATCTGTGGGCCTCAACACAGAAGTGAGATCTAGAGGAACGGTGCGATGTCCATATAAAATGGGACAGACTGGCCTGGCACTATTACCGACCTTATAAACAGATTGACAGAGTAGGGCGATATAAGAATGGTGGAGGAAAACTGAACGGGGTACAACTTGTTAACAGACAAACATGACTTGGGAAAAGAAACCGCAGGTTTCTGAGAATAGTTACAGTTGACTAATGGCTACCTAATGGCAAATAATAAGGCCCAGGACTGAAGCGCACCGATGAGAAACATGAGCCCTCCTTACATTTCCCCGATTAAGATTTAATATGTGCGCAATGAGAAATAATATCTCCCCCATAAATATCAGTGGGTAAGTTTGTGTCATATAGGCCCCGAGTGTGCGCTGTAACCGGCGGGCGTGCCAAAGAAAACAGCTGGCACGATGGCCAACCTGACTCATTCCACCCCATTATGGGTTTCTCCGCGCCAGTTTTATAGTAGGGACACTAAAAAGTGTGTCATGTAATCATTCCTCATTTTCTACGAGCCAAACGCTACGGAGCCAATAGGATGGATGGATTGGGGTAGAGGACGAGAAGGGAGGAATAGGGAAAGAGAGATGAAGAAGGGCTCATTGCCAGGAGCGGAACAAATGACAATAAATTGAACTATTATAAAGAACAGAGGGCTAAAGAGGAATTCTAATTAAAGTGTAGCAACATACTGTAGTTTCCCCCCCCCCTCTCTGCATAGGGCTCCCGTGTGGCGCAGCGGTCTAAGGCACTGCATCTCAGTGCTTGAGGCATCACTACAGAATACTTTCCGAATGCCCTGTATAAACTGAAAAGCACAGGACCCAAAATTGAACCTTGTGGAACGCCACGTGGCATGTATTGTCTCTGCATTATGTTCACCAAGGGTGACAAACTTTCGACCGGTTAAATAGGTCCTAAACCAAATACAGCACTTAAATCCAAGATTTCAAGGACAAAAAACTAGATTACTTTGTTCAGAAAGGGTTTCACCATAGTAGTTTTCAGTGCAGTGGGGAAAATGCCTGTAAGCAGGGAGTGATTAACAGTAGCTTGCACTTCGTCAGATATGTAATTAAAAAAACTGTTTTGAAGGTGGTGGGGATAGGATCGAGAAGGCCTGTTGAAGGCTTAAGTTGTGATATCACTTTCCTGAGCATGTCTGTGTCAACCAGGGAAAATAAATCCATAGGGCCTTTGCGTGGTAGGCTGGGTTACAAATCAAACGTCTCATCAGGTCTTGACTGACACCCAGCCTATTGTTGGTTATTTTTTGTGGAAGTTCACATATGTTTGCGGGGGTAGGATTTATCAGGCCGAGAAGAGCGCTCTCAAATTATTCTGATTAATAGTGATCAAGTTAGAAAAATGGGCCCATCTGGCATTTCTAATTGCCTTGTGACAAGTTGCTCTCAGAATATCATAATGGACCTGCAACTTTGACTTTCTCCACTTCTGCTCTGCCTTTCTGCAATTGCGCTTTAATTGATTATGTATGATTTAGATGGAGACACATTAAAAAGAGGGACTTGGGCCCCGACAGTGAATTTCAGTAACTAGGTTCCCATCCCATTGGCGACAGATTATCATGTGAATATTCCCAAATCTGCATAAAGAAAATACAGATTTTCCTTCCAGTGGTGTGTTTCCACCAAATGGACTTGTGGAGTAAAATCAGTGCGTGATGATTTTAGTGCACACAAAATGCAACGTTTTTGCTTTAGTGTTCATGTACTGAATAAAAATCTAAAGTTCAATGTGTTCCCATCGCATTTTTCAATTCTACAGATAGTTTTGTCACAAAAACAGTCGTTTTAAATAGCAAATGTCCATACTCTGGTCTTGGCATCTGCACTCTAGCCAACAACTCGCAGATACAGTGCGGGAAGGCTTTATGGGCAGACTACACTTTACATTTGAGTCATTTAGCAGATGCTCTTATTCAGAGTGACTTACAGTAAGTAGTGAGTGCATACATTTTCATACCAGCCCCCCGTGGGAATTGAACCCACAACCCTGGCGTTGCAAGCCTCATGCTCTACCAACTGAGCCACACGGGACCGAGTCTACCTGAGATTATTATGGGTAAGAGCGAGAATATTAGTATTTGTCAAACAGCAGTCAAGCATCATGTCACCGGAATAAGACCCTCAATATTTATTGGAAAGGAGAATCATGCTCATAACATGCACTTTCAACACCCTGTGAAGTTCATCATCTGTAGCCTAATAAACCGAATGGTTTCCCGAGTCGTAGCGGGAGGACCACACACACCATATAAATCGGGTGACTCCAAGTTTGTATTTGATCTGCACATGTTCCAGCACCAGTAGAGCATTCCTCTCTCTAATGCTTATGCAGTTCGGGAAAAAAAACTGAACGTATGAATCTTTTTGTATGTAAAAACTATCTGTATATGCCCGAACTCTGAATCAAATAGGCTTCCCAAAATTGACATGGTCGCTGTGTTAGAACGTTTATTTTGATTGGCAATTCTGTGCATTTATCAAAAATCCTATCAGGTAGCCTGATTTTAGATGTGTAATGTAGGCTAAACCAGATTAGGTAAATTGTTCTTCTTGCAAAGCAATAATCGTGTTCCTATTGGTCAAAACATTTTGGACACGGCATGTAGTGGTGCTTAAAAATCGGATCTAGAACCTGTCACACTGAACAAGCCAAGATGTTTACGGCCTAAGAATATGCCCACGATGTTAACATGTTGTCTGGGATCGGCAAAATCGGGGCATAAAACAGTTAAAATCATACAGTCTGTGCGGGCTTTAAGAGTGACCCCATTAAATGTGATTAAGAGAGAGGAATACTGCTCATTCATCGGACAACGTGGATTTCAAAATGGCTGCCCTCCCATGGCAACAAATCACATCCACCATGACAGGCCCTGCAGGTCATAAAACAGAAGAAATTGTTGAACATGCTTACAGCTAGATTATATGACTGGAAATGTCCAACCCATCAGAACAGGGCTCCGGGCTCCGGGCAGCCGAGCGGAAATGGAGGAAAACTCGCCTCCCTGCGGACCTGGCATCCTTTCACTCCCTCCTCTCTACATTTTCCTCTTCTGTCTCTGCTGCTAAAGCCACTTTCTACCACTCTAAATTCCAAGCATCTGCCTCTAACCCTAGGAAGCTCTTTGCCACCTTCTCCTCCCTCCTGAATCCTCCTCCCCCCCCCCCCCCCCCTCCTCCCTCTCTGCAGACGACTTCGTCAACCATTTCGAAAAGAAGGTCGACGACATCCGATCCTCGTTTGCTAAGTCAAACGACACCGCTGGTTCTGCTCACACTGCCCTACCCTGTGCTCTGACCTCTTTCTCCCCTCTCTCTCCAGATGAAATCTCGCGTCTTGTGACGGCCGGCCGCCCAACAACCTGCCCGCTTGACCCTATCCCCTCCTCTCTTCTCCAGACCATTTCCGGAGACCTTCTCCCTTACCTCACCTCGCTCATCAACTCATCCTTGACCGCTGGCTACGTCCCTTCCGTCTTCAAGAGAGCGAGAGTTGCACCCCTTCTGAAAAAACCTACACTCGATCCCTCCGATGTCAACAACTACAGACCAGTATCCCTTCTTTCTTTTCTCTCCAAAACTCTTGAACGTGCCGTCCTTGGCCAGCTCTCCTGCTATCTCTCTCAGAATGACCTTCTTGATCCAAATCAGTCAGGTTTCAAGACTAGTCACTCAACTGAGACTGCTCTTCTCTGTATCACGGAGGCGCTCCGCACTGCTAAAGCTAACTCTCTCTCCTCTGCTCTCATCCTTCTAGACCTATCGGCTGCCTTCGATACTGTGAACCATCAGATCCTCCTCTCCACCCTCTCCGAGTTGGGCATCTCCGGCGCGGCCCACGCTTGGATTGCGTCCTACCTGACAGGTCGCTCCTACCAGGTGGCGTGGCGAGAATCTGTCTCCTCACCACGCGCTCTCACCACTGGTGTCCCCCAGGGCTCTGTTCTAGGCCCTCTCCTATTCTCGCTATACACCAAGTCACTTGGCTCTGTCATAACCTCACATGGTCTCTCCTATCATTGCTATGCAGATGACACACAATTAATCTTCTCCTTTCCCCCTTCTGATGACCAGGTGGCGAATCGCATCTCTGCATGTCTGGCAGACATATCAGTGTGGATGACGGATCACCACCTCAAGCTGAACCTCGGCAAGACGGAGCTGCTCTTCCTCCCGGGGAAGGACTGCCCGTTCCATGATCTCGCCATCACGGTTGACAACTCCATTGTGTCCTCCTCCCAGAGCGCTAAGAACCTTGGCGTGATCCTGGACAACACCCCCCCGTTCTCAACTAACATCACGGCGTTGGCCCGTTCCTGTAGGTTCATGCTCTACAACATCCGCAGAGTACGACCCTGCCTCACACAGGAAGCGGCGCAGGTCCTAATCCAGGCACTTGTCATCTCCCGTCTGGATTACTGCAACTCGCTGTTGGCTGGGCTCCCTGCCTGTGCCATTAAACCCCTACAACTCATCCAGAACGCCGCAGCCCGTCTGGTGTTCAACCTTCCCAAGTTCTCTCACGTCACCCCGCTCCTCCGCTCTCTCCACTGGCTTCCAGTTGAAGCTCGCATCCGCTACAAGACCATGGTGCTTGCCTACGGAGCTGTGAGGGGAACGGCACCTCAGTACCTTCAGGCTCTGATCAGGCCCTACACCCAAACAAGGGCACTGCGTTCATCCACCTCTGGCCTGCTCGCCTCCCTACCACTGAGGAAGTACAGTTCCCGCTCAGCCCAGTCAAAACTGTTCGCTGCTCTGGCACCCCAATGGTGGAACAAACTCCCTCACGACGCCAGGACAGCGGAGTCAATCACCACCTTCCGGAGACACCTGAAACCCCACCTCTTCAAGGAATACCTAGGATAGGATAAAGCAATCCTTCTGCCCCCCCCCCCCCTTAAAAGATTTAGATGCACTATTGTAAAGTGGCTGTTCCACTGGATGTCATAAGGTGAATGCACCAATTTGTAAGTCGCTCTGGATAAGAGCGTCTGCTAAATGACTTAAATGTAAATGTAATGTCAAAACTATAAATCTACAGCATGTTAACATCTGTATACTGGTACCACTACAGCCAGGTGCTAGCTTAGGCTAGGCTAACCCCTCTCATCTAACTCTGCAGCCCATCTTCAACCATCCCCCCAATAAGACACTCGAAGACAAACATTTCTTCTAGTAAATTCCCTTGCGTATTGAGAGAATATCTCAGTGGGGACACATCTCTTCTTTACGGCGGCGCTGCTTGGCAGAGGCACACTGAGGCAGCCCAGGTCTGTATCATCAGCAATCTCTCTCTCTCTCTCTCTCCCAAGATGAGGAGTTCAGTTTGGAAGATAATCAAAGGGTGTAATTAAAATCAGGAGTGTCCCTCAAACATGGCGCCTGGCACGAGCAGGGCCAAAGGGCCGAGAGAAAGAGGGCCGACAGAAAGAAGGCCGACAGAGCGAGAGAGAGAGAGAGCGAGAGAGAGAGAGAGAGAGAGAGAGAGAGAGAGAGAGAGAGAGAGAGAGAGAGAGAGAGAGAGAGAGAGAGAGAGAGAGAGAGAGAGAGAGAGAGAGAGAGAGAGAGAGAGAGAGAGAGAGAGAGAGAGAGAGAGAGAGAGAGAGAGCGCAGACTGGCATTCTTAGCTCGCATATCAAAGGGGCCAGAGTGAGATCAATCAACCGGAATGGCTAAAAGACCTTTCAATGAACCTCCTTTAAACTCAGTACAATGCTACAAACAGAGCGTCACAAAGTGGGGCCCTGGGGTTTAATAACTCCCTCTTTGAAGACCGTACATCTTTAATAGAGGGCAAGTTAAGCCTGCGGTGGCGCCAACAATGTGCACGGTGGTGCGCTTGTGCTGATCTGGATGCTCGATGATGCACAGACGACGACGACACCTGACACACACAAACTGAAATACGAAGTAGCATTACAGGGGTACACACACACACACACACACACACACACACACACACACACAAACAAACAAGATAGACGCAGAGAGGAAAAATGGATGAAGAACTTACAAATAAAAGCCTCATTTATATTTCACCCTCCTGGCAAACCTTGCCTGTATATATTTATAAAGTCATTAAAATGAAAGTTAGAAGCTCTCTGAAGCTCCAAGCCTTGTGAATTCATTTAGTCTCAGTTATAAAGATAAAAGGCCCTTCTCTGCACTTTTCATTCAGTAAACCATCAGGCCAAATCTTATCAAACGGCAATACATGTTAGGGCAGCCATTCTCAACTGGTGGGTCTCAACCCACATTTTTAAATATAGTTTTCCATATTGTACTTTGGCGATACTTGTTTGCAATGCGAATATTGGGTTGCGACGGAGACAACCTGGTCCAATCTGGGTCCAGAGGCAAAACCAGTTGAGAACCACAGTAGGCTGGTATGTTGGTAGGCTGTTGAAACTAAGTTGGGATCAACACATTTCTGACTGATACCCAGTACCTGGATATCTCTCTGAGGTAGCTGTAAAACTAAAAGAGCTTTGTCCATCACAAGATACAAGTATCTTCCAAATTAAATGAAACACTTGAGTAAATGAGGAATAGAAAAGTATATTGAAAGCAGGTGCTTCCACACAGGGTTGGTTCCTGCGTTAATTAAACAATTAACATCCCATCATACATAGGGTCATGTATACAAATGCTGGGCTGGACATTATTTTGGCTACAACGGCTATGCCCCCATAGGATGACAATGCCCCCATCCACAGGTTACGTTATGGTTTGATGAGCCTGAAAACGATATAAACTATATGCCATCTCGGTCACCAGATGAGGAAATTCTGTGACAGCGGTGTCCACCACCACCACCATCAACAAAACACCAAAATGTTATTTATTGTGGAAGAATGGTATTGCATCCCTCCAATGATTTATATTTATACACACACACACACTAGATGACTACGGGCGCTGTTTTTGATGCCACCGTGCCTCCATCTTGGCTCTCCACCACCATTGTAAAATATATTTTGGAAGCTATAGAAATGCATTTATTAATGTCTACATTTGTTGTTGCCATGTTTATTCTATTACAGACACCCTAATTCATATTTCTAAATTATAGTATGTGAGCTAAACATTTAAAAAAAATTATACTTTAAGGTTCTAACGTTACTGTCCCTACTACAACAACAAGAAAATACATGTAATTCTGTCCTCAACATTTAATAAAAATACTGCAGAATACCCTTCATTCCTATGGTAGGACTGCTTCTTCTGGGGAGTGCCAATATGGCCGACCAGTGGCTTCAAAGCCTTCTTATTGGAAATTACATACTGTAGCATCAGTAATCCAGGGTTTCAATACGCAACATGCAACAATTTCAAAGATTTTACAGTTCATAAGGAAATCAGTCAATTGAAATCAATTCATTAGGCTCTAATCTATGGATTTCATATGACTGGGAATACAGATATGCATCGGTTAGTCACTGATACCTAAAGGTCACTGATACCTAAAAAAAGGTAGGGGTGTGGACCAGACAGCCAGTCAGTATCTGGTGTGACCATCATTTGCCTCATGCAGTGCGACACATCTCCTTCACATAGCGTTGATCAGGCTGTTGATTGTGGCCTGTGGAATGTTGTCCCACTCCTCCTCAATGGCTGTGCGAAGTTGCTGGATATTGGTAGGAACTGGACCACGCTGCCGTACACGTTGATCCAGAGCACCCAAACTGCTCAATGGGTGACATGTCTGGTGTGTATGCAGGCCGTGGAAGAACTGGGACATACAGTTGAAGTCGGAAGTTTACATACACCTCAAACCAAATACATTTAAACTCAATTTGTCACAATTCCTGACATTTAATCCTAGTAAAAAGTCCCTGTCTTAGGTCAGTTAGGATCACCACTTTATTTAAAGAATGTTAAATGTCAGAATAATAGTAGAGTGAGTGATTTATTTAAGCTTTGATTTCTTTCATCACATTCTCAGAAGGTCAGAAGAGTACATACACTCAATTAGTATTTGGTAGCATTTCCTTTAAATTGTTAAACTTGGGTCAAACGTTGCAGGTAGCCTTCCACAAGCTTCCCACAATAAGTTGGGGGAATTTTGGCCCATTCCTCGAGACAGTGCTGGTGTAATTCAGTCAGGTTTGTAGGCCTCCTTGCTCGCACATGCTTTCAGTTCTGCCCACAAATTTTCTATAGGATTGAGGTCAGGGCTTTGCGATGGCCACTCCAATACCTTGACTTTGTTGTCCTTAAGCCATTTTGCCACAACTTTGGAAGTATGCTTGGAGTCAATGTCCATTTGGAAGACCCATTTGCGACCAAGCTTTAACTTGAGATGAGATGTTGCTTCAATATATCCACATAATTTTACTTCATGATGCCATCTATTTTGTGAAGTGCACCAGTCCCTCCTGCAGCATAGCACCCCCACAACATGATGCTGCCACCCCCGTGATTCACGGGCTTGCAAGCCTCCCCCTTTTCCTCCAAACATAACGATGGTAATTATGGCCAAACAGCTCTATTTTTGTTTCATCAGACGAGAGGACATTTCTCCAAAAAGTACGATCTTTGTCCCCATGTGCAGTTGCAAACTGTAGTCTGGCTTTTTTATGGCGGTTTTGGAGCAGTAGCTTCTTCCTTGCTGAGCGGCCTTTCAGGTTATGTCGATATAGGACTCGTTTTACTGTGAATATAGATACTTTGGTACCTGTTTCCTCCAGCATCTTTACATGGTCCTTTGCTGTTGTTCTGGGATTGATTTGCACTTTTCACACCAAAGTACGTTCATCTCTAGGAGACAGAGTGTGCCTCCTTCCTCAGCAGTATGATGGCTGCACGGTCCCATGGTGTACATACTTGCGTACTATTGTTTGTACAGATGAATTTGGTACCTTCAGGCGTTTGGAAATTGCTCCCAAGGATGAACCAGACTTGTGGAGGTTTACAAAAATCAGTCTTGGCTGATTTCTTTTGATTTTCCAATGATGTCAAGGAAAGAGTCACTGAGTTTGATGGTAGGCCTTGAAAACATCCACAGGTACACCTCCAATTGACTCAAATTATGTCAATTAGATTATCAGAAGCTTCTAAAGCCATGACATCATTTTCTGGAAGTTTCCAAGCTGTTTAAAGGCACAGTCAACTTAGTGTATTTAGACTTCTGACCCACTGGAATTGTGATACAGTGAAATAATTTGTCTGTAAACAATTATTGGAAAAATGACTTGCGTCATGCACAAAGTAGATGTCCTAACCGACTTGCCAAAACTATAGTTTGTTAACAAGAAATTTGTGGAGTGGTTGAAAAACAAGTTCTAATGACTCCAACCTAAGTGTATGTAAACTTCCGACTTCGCGACATGGGGCCGCGCATTATCATGCTGAAACATGAAGTGCTGGCGGCGAATTAATAGCACGACAATGGGCCTCAGGATCTCATCACGGTATATTCAAATTGCCATCAATAAAATGCTAATTGTGTTTGTTGTCCATAGCTTATGCCTGCCCATATCATAACGCCACCGCCACCATGGGGAACTCTGTTCACAACGTGGCATACCTCTCGCACATACAACACTATACACGCTTTCTCCCATCTGCCAGTTGAAACCGGGATTCATCCGTGAAGAGCATACTTCTCCAGCATGGCAATGGCCATCGAAAGTGAGAATTTGCTCACTGAAGTCAGTTACGACGCCGAACTGCAGTCAGGTCAAAACCCTGGTGAGGATGATGAGCACGCAGACGAGCGTCGGAGAGACTGTTTCCGACAGTTCTTGCAGAAATTATTTGGTTGTATAAATCCACAGTTTCATCAGCTGTCCGGATGGCTGGTCTCAGACGATCCCACAGGGATACATGACAATTACATTAAGATTCCAGATTCGGTATATACATTAAAGGTGTTTATGTCTAACAACTTCAAGTATGTACACTACAAAGTATGTACACCAAAAGTTTTAGAATACCTAGTCATTCAATGTTTCTTTATTTTTACTATTTTCTACATTGTGGAAATGTAGAAAATTATTCGGACCGCAGAGTGACAGAAAAGCAGCCAACAAGTGCTCAGCATATATGGGAACTCCTTCAAGACTGTTGGAAAAGCATTCCATGTCAAGCTGGTTGAGAAAATGCCAAGAGTGCTCAAAGCTGTCATCAAGGCAAAGGGTGGCTATTTGAAGAATATCCAATACATTTTGATTTGTTTAACCCTTTTTTGGTTACTACATGATTCCATAAGTGTTATTTCATACTTGATGTCTTCACTATTATTCTACAATGTAGAAAATAGTAAAAATGAAAACCCTTGAATGAGTATTTGTTCTAAAATGTTTGACCGGTAGTGTAAATGCTTATTACAAGTGTAATTTGAATTGTCCAAGTCATCATGACTAACTCAGTGACATTATTCCTAGTGGTGAATAGGTTACCTATACTGTATGTACTGTACTCAGACTGGTGCCATGACTGCCTGTGAGGACCACAATGGGTCAGATCAGTTTGGCAATGGCTGACAATAACCAGACCTTCTCTCACCCGCAGAGGGGAGGAGGGTACTGGTGTGGGGGTTTTGACACAAACACATCCAGTCGTAAATTTAAGTAGGAGGCTTTCTCCCCCTTTAGTATAAACCAAAGGAATGTCTTAGTTTCACAGACAGTGTTCCTGTCGAAACTCTAACATGATCAAACGTGAATAATGGAATAATAATTGTACAAAAATGGTCTAACAGAAATACTGTTAACTTGAAAAGTATATCCCCTTCATCCGTCAAGTTTTCATCCAATATGTTGTACATATATGAAACATCCTGAAAGTTATTTTGTTAAGATATGAATGTGATGGATTTTAGTTCTCTAATAAGATAAATGTTTTTGATAATACTTTGTACAAGTAAGTAGTCACTCCCCGGGTGAGGTCAGGGAGCTTGTCAGCATGACGGAACGCCCCTTTTGACCAAGAACGCATAAAAAGCCTTGGTAACGAAATTAACATTAGAACAGGACACATGAGGCGTTAGCTACATGTTTGAAATGGTTTAAACTTTGAACCTCAACACGAGGTGAAGAAAAAAACGACATTCCTTTAGACCAGAGAGACAAAGAGCTGCAGTTCATGCCCATAGTGGTCTGAATCCTGAATCCTTAAATAATCAACACGAGGAGGAAGAGGCGGCAAACTCCCCTCTCAGACGATCACTGATACAGCTGATTAGTTGTCCTGAGTCAAATATCTCAAACCATCCCATCTTACTATGATATCAAATCACCGTACGCTACTCTCGTCACCCCATTGGAACCATCGGCACGGCTGGCTTATCTTCAAATAAGCAGATTCAGGAGCTAATGGAAGCGTGAACTCTGAAGTTCCGTTCAGGATTACACAATGGATAAAGACAATCATACGTAAATACATTCATGATTTCTTATTCGGAACTTGCAGTGGTTTGTGTGCAAAGTATATGATTAAATGGGAGAATAGTTATAGAATGTATCAACGATAAGTGTATTTTTTGCTCTCTATGTCGTTGGGTAAAATGCCATATTGTCTCAGCCCGCTAGGGAACTTGGTCTCATGTAAACTCAGGGGGGAAAAAGGTCCTCTAACTGTCAACTGAGTTTATTTTCAGCAAACTTAACATGTGTAAAAATTTGCATGAACATAACAAGATTCAACAACTGAGACATAAACGGAACAAGTTCCACAGACGTGACTAACAGAAATGTAATAATGTGACCCTGAAAAAGGGGGGGGGGGGGTCAAAATCAAAAGTATGTCAGTATCTGGTGTGGCCACCAGCTGCATTAAGTACTGCAGTGCATATCCTCCTCGTGGACTGCACCAGATTTGCCGTGAGATGTAACCCCACTCTTCCACCAAGGCACCTGCAAGTTTTCAGACATTTCTGAGGGGAATGGCCCAAGCCCTCACCCTCCGATCCAACAGGTCCCAGACATGCTCAATCCTTTTTATTTGACCTTTATTTAACTAGGCAAGTCAGTTAAGAACAAATTCTTATTTTCAATGACAGCCTAGACACAGTGGGTTAACTGCCTGTTCAGGGGCAGAACGACAGATTTATACCATGTCAGCTTGGGGATTTGAACTTGCAACCTTTCGGTTACTAGTCCATAACCTCTAGGCTACCCTGCCGCCGCTCAATAGGATTGAGATCCGGGCTAATCGCTGGCCATGATAGAACACATGAGGGAGGATGTCTTCCCTGTAACGCACAGCGTTGAGATTGCCTGCAATGACAACAAGCTCAGTCCGATGATGCTGTGACACACCGCCCCAGACTATGACGGACCCTACACCTCAATCCCGCTCCAGAGTACAGGCCTCGGTGTAACGCTCATTTCTTTGACGATAAACGCAAATCCGACCGTCACCCTGGTGAGACAAAACCGCGACTCGCCAGTGAAGAGCACTTTTTGCCAGTCCAGTCTGGTCCAGCGACGGTGGGTTGTTGCCGGTGATGTCTGGTGAGGACCTGCCTTACAACAGGCCTGCAAGCCCTCAGTCCAGCCTCTCTCAGCCTATTGCGGACAGTCTGAGCACTAATGGAGGGATTGTGCATTCCTGGTGTAACTCGGGCAGTTGTTGTTGCCATCCTGTACCTGTCCCGCAGGTGTGATGTTTGGATGTACCGATCCTGTGCAGGTGTTGTTACAGGTGGTCTGCCACTGCGAATCTGTGGATTTTTACTAATTATATTCGAAAGACAGGGTCCTGAAAAAGGGACGTTTCTTTTTTTTTGCTGAGTTTAGTAAGTGTGTGTGTGTGTGTATTCTGTGTTATTAGTTAGCTAGTAAATAAATAATTAAACCAATGTGTAGTACTGAATTATCAGCAAGGCTGTTTTTTTTTGCAGATGCATGAGGTTACGACTGTTCAGAATGATGACATGATAAAAGGTAATAATTAATATGTTGACTGTTTTATGGATGTTGTAGGTAAAGACCTTGTAATTTGGGAGATGCTAACTCTTTAAACGACCTCTTCCGTGGTGGCCCAAATTCCTAATTAGTTGTTACATGATTAATCAGGTAACAATTAAACATAGTTAGTGGATTAAATAAATAGCCATCAGATTAATGAAAGTGAAGTCACGACACTGGCATTACTAAGCAGAGAAACACATTTACTTTTGTTATCCTCCAGCTTGCATGTTCAAGCCTCTCCGTCCTAAACGGACAAGCAAACAATCACTTTTAATCTTAAAAAAAAGAAAAAGAGCCTGACATTTTTGTAAGCAATAAAAAAAATATATAAAAAGAGATAAGGTGTAATGGCACCAATTATATTTGATGATGTTGATCAGTGTACCTCATGCAGGACTGTGTTTCACCATTTCTCCCCATGATACTGACTGAGTGCATGCTTGAACAGCAGGGAGGACTGGACAAAAGCCCAGATAAGGGCCACACACACACACAAATACAGAGAACTCAGGTTACAGACGGTGCCGGGACAGGCATTAGCACTGTTTGTTGGAGCTCAGTGTGACTTCACAGAGGAAAACCACAAGAGATTTAAATAGTACAGCAAGCTATAGCAAACTACTCGACAAAGGTTGACGCTAAAGTGTTTTGACATTATACAGATTCAACATCGCTGAGTACAAGTGGTCTGCTGTATATATACACTGGTAACACATTATGTCATGTTTTCAGTAAAAATTCAGTAAGTATTTTTTTTAAACTTCACGCTTTGGGCTAGATGTATAGTTCATACATGCATAATCTTTAATCAGAATTACTGTCTTACCTCAATTAGCCACGAAATCCCTAGTTTGAAAGCAACTTTTCTGTAGGCTGTGTGGCGTCATTGAGTACTGCAAGCTTGGCCACGTGTGCCAGACCCTTAGCAATTAGAGTTCTAGACAATGAGCTTAAGCCCCTGCTATTTGAGGAACAGCTAGCAAGATGCACATTGAAGAGAGTTGCACAGTGAAAGAAGCCTGGTCCAGGCCTGCCCAACGTTATCCAATGAGGTTGCAGGGCTTGCCCAACAGCTCAGTAACACAACAGAGAGAGAGAGAGAGAGCACGAGAGCGAACAACGTTGTACTGCACATACATACATGACGTAGTACGCACTTTTCGGGGACCCGTTTTGGCTAGAGGCTACTTTCAGAACTACTGGCTAAAAAGTATGCAAATCTTCCTCAAAGTGTCTTTAAACTCATATTCCTTTTTTCCCATCCCCATACGTGTTCACCCATCATATGTGAAAACAGATATTTTTAATGTTCTGTAATTAAAATATGAGAAAAACATCCAAAAACAATTACATGCACTTTTAATTTTTGTGGTTGTAAACAAAAATGGCCACCATGAGATGAAATGACATTGTTTGCTACTTTGTTTTAGAACAATGGAGGTAATTATATGACCACCACTTTAAATGCTGTGTTTCTCTGGTAATTACTCTGGTAATTACCATTTCAAACTAAAATCATGAATTACTGACAACAATCATATTTGCCCTCGACGTGAAAGATTATCAGGTGTAGCGCTGCGGCTATCGCTAAGTGAGGTATCATAAATCCTGAACACACAAATGATGATCCAGGACTTGCATTATAGACATAAAAGTAAACTATGTACCCCCTTGATACACATAATTTCCCTCAAAATGCCCTTGCTCTCTGGCGCCGTCTTCCTCCTTTTTACGACCATCCATATGCATCTATGGCAACATGGGCTAACACGTCCCATCTCTTCCACGCCTATAACTTAACCTCTATCGATCTTAACTGAAAGACCAAATACAGACAAACTCCTTGAGATTAAGATTGACCAGCTACTAAAAATGTACTAAGATAAAAAAGAGAGAGCCACTCACTCTAGCGAGAGAACTAGACACGGAGACACAAAAACAAAATAAGCAAGACCAGTACAAGAAAAACAGGCTATGCTCCAAACTACATTAAATGATCCATGACACACAATCTACTACATTAAGGTCATCATGGCAACACATAAACCCACCAAAACCTATAAAATGTATAGTTGTGAGGAGGAGTGTACTGCGTCCAGAAGCTAATTCACCTTTCATTTTCTGTATTCAGGCTTCACTCAAACATTGTTTTAAAGGTTTGTTTTACTATTGACAGTTACAGCTGATTTTGGGATTGTATATCGATTTGCTTTCCTTAAATATAAGTCATCTGATTTATTAGTTTCAGTCTGAGGTGTTCAATCAAACTTGTCACACTCTGCTCCTGATAGAGGATAAATTCTACAAATCGGTCTCCTGAATTAGCCTTCTACGCATGAGCGCCCAGCTGGCACATGTGCACTAGGCCTGAGCTAGTTTCCCCCAGCTAAACTAGCGGAACTATGCTAGTTTTCCCCAGCTAAACTAGCGGAACTATGCTAGTTTTCCCCAGCTAAACTAGCGGAACTATGCTAGTTTTCCCCAGCTAAACTAGCGGAACTATGCTAGTTTTCCCCAGCTAAACTAGCGGAACTATGCTAGTTTTCCCCAGCTAAACTAGCGGAACTATGCTAGTTTTCCCCAGCTAAACTAGCGGAACTATGCTAGTTTTCCCCAGCTAAACTAGCGGAACTATGCTAGTTTTCCCCAGCTAAACTAGCGGAACTATGCTAGTTTTCCCCAGCTAAACTAGCGGAACTATGCTAGTTTTCATCCTCATTGCCAAACCCTCAAATACTGCACCCTCAACTTCAAAACTCCTTTGCTAGTTATATAATCACGTAACTAAGACATTTGCCGGAAATTAACTTGAATAGTCACCGGTTCGAGATGACGGTGACAGCGGCGAAGGATATCATTTCTACTTAACGCGGATCCAAGTTCAGTTTTGAGATCCACCGGTGTAATTGGTGTCGGGTTAAGATGGACGATTCTGAATGGTCTTGGAACTGTGACAACGGGCAGCCTCTCCCCGCTTGGCTCATTGGGATATGTTGTGATTTTGCCAACACAGCCAGATACTGTATGTAGACAGTCTTGTACCCTTAACCTTTTTTTTCAACTGACGATCATATGTTGTTTCAAATCTGACTTGATTAATATAATGAGTAATCCAGGAATGTCACAAAGTAACTGACACAAGAAAACTCTACAGATCGCAATGACTACAATGAATGGCTAAATGACTTCCGGACACGATGGGTCCGTGGAGCTCCAACTCTTCCTCAACAAGGTCCTATAGCAAACCTCCATATAGGGTTGGAGCCAGCAGCCAAGGCCCAGGGATATATAATGGCTGTCCTCGGGCTGGTGGTGCAACAGTAAGTCGTCCCTCTTAGGTATTGACCCAGGTTGGCTAGATCATGAGTGAATGCTGGGAAGCTGACTTCATGTGCCTGACTGCCTGGGCGGGCAGGCGTCTTGACTCCTGAGTGGCCGGTGGTGGTCGGGACGGCTGTCTACAGACTGAGTGGAAGCAGCTACGGCAGGGCGATGCCTTTTTAACGCTCTTTGTTTCGCCGTAAACTGATGAATGTGGCTCAACGGGGTGAAACTTAAAACCGCCATGACCAGATGATAAAAAAAACAATCAAGATTTTTGGGGGCTTTAAAATCGACCTTCCGGGTCATTATTGTTGCAAAGTTCAGTGCATGGATTTGCAGAGTAACAGTTTGAAAAGTTAATCTGTAATAATAGTCTACTGTGTTCACAACAGTTTCCATTTCTGATAAACTCATTTTCGTATAATGTCAATGTCCATGCTCTCTAGAAAAGGTCCATTGTAGGACATGAAACTAATAAAGCCTTTGCCTCTAGAGTCTATAGCATCAGCTAACAGATCAGAACCATAGCACTGCCTTGACAGGGAGTCTGTTTGAAATATCTCTGTGCTTCTACCAAGTTCAAAGGTCGAAGGTGATGCTGCAGAGAGACTCACGTATGACTACAGTACCATCAGTGCCTCTGGCTATTCTACCTGCATGCGCTCTCGCTGCCCTGGGTATTCCATAGCGGTGCCCTCTCTCCTTCAGCTTCATTAACAGATCTGCACGTGTTGTTCATGCTTCACTGCCCTACTGCTCTGACATCCTTGAGAGAGCGCAGGTTAGAGGGTTTTGTTGTATTCTTGTATTCCCTGCTTCTCCCGGGATAAAACCAAATGAAATGTGCTTTGGCAGCTAACCTTGACGTTCTTCAACTCCCTCTATGTGAGTAGGCAGGGAGACCAAAGGAGAAAGAAAATGTCCGCTGCACACTCGCAGTCCGGTCTGAGGCATTTGTGAGGGAGCACAGTGGCTCTAATTGGTAACCTAAGCAGGGAGCCTTTACTCCATATTGAGGGGAATTGTTGCCGGAGGTTATCAAAAGGTAGAACTATTCTTTTCAAATGCCACCGTGTTTTGTTCCAGGCTCGTTTCAAAGCACCTGGGGTACATTTCCCATTCATTACCAACTGTGGGGAGGCTGATATACCTTCATTGCCGAGGCCCCTCTCAACACGGTGCAAATAAATGGAGTAAATGGAGTCTGGGCCTTTAAAAAAGAGAAAAATAATTATTTCCTGTATTTCATAACATTTATTAGCATGTGGGCTGTGTAGCTACATTGTCTCTCACCGTGGGTAGCCGAGCTTTCAGACATTAGCGGCTAATGAGCGAGGGCTCCGAGGCAATTTCACGAACAATGCGGCCACGTTACTTTGCTACATAATGACACCTAACCTTTCAAATATGAGCCACGATTGGTACCTAATATGTAGTGCCACCTAACGCAAACGTGTGTTTCAAGTTTAAAATAGGGAGTAACCAAACTGAGGACTTCATTAAAATAGTGATATTATGCCACTCAGCTTCTGTCTTATAGGTAAGAATTACATCTAAAGGCATTTCCCTTTTTCTTCACGTTAATCATATCTTGCCGACGTTCCGGTGCAGATAGGGTCTCTTTGGGGGGGGGATCTCGCTGACAGGAAATAAAAAAAAGAACACCATCCAGGGAGAGAGAGAGAGTAAAAGAGGGGGAGAGAAGGGGGAGACTGAGGAGTTTAAGGCTAGTGACTCCACAGAAGACAGCAGCCTGCCAAGCAGAGAGCTCAGATAATGAGGCCTCTCAGTTCAGCCTCTTACTCCAGAGTAAATGCATTCTATTCACTAAAGACTCCAAGGAAAGACACTACCCCCCGGAGACTCCTTTGGAGTAAAGACAACTGTATATTTCGCTAAAGACTCCAGAGTCAAGACTCTAAATCAGAGGTGCCAAACCTTAGAGATCCTATTAAATTACTATTATTAGTGTTTTAATTTCTAATTCTGTGTCAAACATACATACCCATTCAATCCGGCCTGGAAGGTGGTTTGAGTAATATCTATATTTTATTTATCAGTAAATATCACCAAGTGAAGACATTCCTATGAGGCCATAGAGCAGGGAGAGGTAATTCATTAAGGAGCCTGGAGCAAGACAACTCTGCACTTTAGACTACGGTGCAAAGACTCTTCATGAAAGAAAACACTCTTGCTTAATAAGAATACAGTGAGATCAGAGACCGTTTTAACCAGTGACCTACAGCAAAGACAATAGGTGACGTGGACTGCAAACAAAAATGGCCACCATGAGATGAAATGACATTGTTTGCTACTTTGTTTTAGAACAATGGAGGTAATTATATGACCACCACTTTAAATGCTGTGTTTCTCTGGTAATTACTCTGGTAATTACCATTTCAAACTAAAATCATGAATTACTGACAACAATCATATTTGCCCTCGACGTGAAAGATTATCAGGTGTAGCGCTGCGGCTATCGCTAAGTGCGGTATCATAAATCCTGAACACACAAATGATGATCCAGGACTTGCATTATAGACATAAAAGTAAACTATGTACCCCCTTGATACACATAATTTCCCTCAAAATGCCCTTGCTCTCTGGCGCCGTCTTCCTCCTTTTTACGACCATCCATATGCATCTATGGCAACATGGGCTAACACCAAGTGAAGACATTCCTATGAGGCCATAGAGCAGGGAGAGGTAATTCATTAAGGAGCCTGGAGCAAGACAACTCTGCACTTTAGACTACGGTGCAAAGACTCTTCATGAAAGAAAACACTCTTGCTTAATAAGAATACAGTGAGATCAGAGACCGTTTTAACCAGTGACCTACAGCAAAGACAATAGGTGATGTGGACTGCAGAATTGAGTTATTGTTGCTACTAAAGTTATCGTTCTTCTAACATAGTAACCAAAGTGTTTCCTGCTATATCCATCTCCACCGATTAGTCCAATACACTTGCCGGGTAACTTGGTATCAAACTCTTTGGGCTGTGTCATTCAAGTTCCTAAGAGTAATGCAGTCACTTGCATCCAATGGCATGTTAATGAGGTTTGCCTCTGATAAAGAGTTACTATCGGAGTTATGCATCGTTTATGGCCATGAAATTCAATACAGAGGGGACAATATTTTTGAACAACTAACCGCTAACGTTCCAGTCTATGGAGCGCAGAGATCCAATACAGCCTAATGTAACCTACCCACAAAAAAAATATTCAGTACAAGTCAAACGTTTGGACAGACCTACTCACTCAGGGGTTTTTCCTTTTTTTTTTTTACCATTTTCTACATTGCAGAATAATAGTGAAGAAATCAAAACTATGAAATAACACATGTAGTAACCAACAACAACAAAAAAAGTGTTAAACAAATCAAAATATATTTTATATTTGAAATTCTTCAAAGAAGCCACCCTTTGCCTTGATGACAGCTTTTCATTCTCCCAACCAGCTTCATGATATAGTCACCTGGAATGCATTGTTAAGTTCAGAGTTCAGGCTTGGATCCATTTTGAACATCCATGTACCTGAAGGTGAACAAACTATGTTATGAAAGTATACTTTCAGGTACATGGATGTTCAAAATGGATCCAAGCCTGAACTCTTTACTCTCAATCTCATGAAAGAAGTTGTGCACAAATTCCAACTACATCAGTTAATGCCAAATCATATTAGTGATACTGTACTGTAAGAGGAAGGTGGGTTGCTACAACCGTTACTACAACCATTGCTACAAAGTTATGAAAATGGAACTGCCCGTTTAGGCAAACAATGACACTATCACGCTTTACTAATGTGCTCCGCAGTTTAAAAACCTTCTTTCCCTAACTTGACTACTATTGTTTAGCGAAAGGACAACTATCCCTTTTTGTTGATAAAAAGTAGAGAATCCTTCAGAATTATCCCTCTGGTGTGGAAACGATGAGGGGAGTGAGAGATGGGAATCCATTTTCCTCCCATGGCCCACTGTGCCTTAAAGGTTAATCACTACACCAGCGATCTCCTCTCCTCATCTCTCCTTCAGTCTCTACTTTTCTCACAAAAAAAAAAAAATATGTCACTTTTCTCAACTTCCCTCACCATTAGGTGCTTTCCAGCTGTTAGCCTTCCCACACATTTCTTCCAAAGGTGTCTGAAGTACACTACCTCTCCTCTGTTTCAGGCTCTCTCCCTCTATCATCTTGTCATCCTCCTTCAGTGTTTGCTTCCCCCACAAATGACCCACCGAGCACTTCCCGCAGTATATGCACTAAAACTAGTTCTCCTCTGTCCATCTCCTTCCCTCAATCTCTTCCTTTTCGCACTTTCTCCTTTCTTCACACCAATCACCATTTCTCTCTCCTTCTCTCACCTCACTGTTCTAATTCTCACTACTCCTCTCACAGCAGTATTTCTAGTAGCACAAGCTTCGGCGTTCTAGGGACAAAGCGGACCCTCTCTACCCCTTTTGTTCTCCCTTCTTTCAACTCTTTCCCAGCAGTAGCACCTACAGTGGACTTGCCCGGGGGTAACTCTGATAAAGAGTTACTATCGGAGTTATGCATCGTTTATGGCCATGAAATTCAATACAGAGGGGACAATATTTTTGAACAACTAACCGCTAACGTTCCAGTCTATGGAGCGCAGAGATCCAATACAGCCTAATGTAACCTACCCACAAAAAAAATATTCAGTACAAGTCAAACGTTTGGACAGACCTACTCACTCAGGGGTTTTTCCTTTTTTTTTTTTACCATTTTCTACATTGCAGAATAATAGTGAAGAAATCAAAACTATGAAATAACACATGTAGTAACCAACAACAACAAAAAAAGTGTTAAACAAATCAAAATATATTTTATATTTGAAATTCTTCAAAGAAGCCACCCTTTGCCTTGATGACAGCTTTTCATTCTCCCAACCAGCTTCATGATATAGTCACCTGGAATGCATTGTTAAGTTCAGAGTTCAGGCTTGGATCCATTTTGAACATCCATGTACCTGAAGGTGAACAAACTATGTTATGAAAGTATACTTTCAGGTACATGGATGTTCAAAATGGATCCAAGCCTGAACTCTTTACTCTCAATCTCATGAAAGAAGTTGTGCACAAATTCCAACTACATCAGTTAATGCCAAATCATATTAGTGATACTGTACTGTAAGAGGAAGGTGGGTTGCTACAACCGTTACTACAACCATTGCTACAAAGTTATGAAAATGGAACTGCCCGTTTAGGCAAACAATGACACTATCACGCTTTACTAATGTGCTCCGCAGTTTAAAAACCTTCTTTCCCTAACTTGACTACTATTGTTTAGCGAAAGGACAACTATCCCTTTTTGTTGATAAAAAGTAGAGAATCCTTCAGAATTATCCCTCTGGTGTGGAAACGATGAGGGGAGTGAGAGATGGGAATCCATTTTCCTCCCATGGCCCACTGTGCCTTAAAGGTTAATCACTACACCAGCGATCTCCTCTCCTCATCTCTCCTTCAGTCTCTACTTTTCTCACAAAAAAAAAAAAATATGTCACTTTTCTCAACTTCCCTCACCATTAGGTGCTTTCCAGCTGTTAGCCTTCCCACACATTTCTTCCAAAGGTGTCTGAAGTACACTACCTCTCCTCTGTTTCAGGCTCTCTCCCTCTATCATCTTGTCATCCTCCTTCAGTGTTTGCTTCCCCCACAAATGACCCACCGAGCACTTCCCGCAGTATATGCACTAAAACTAGTTCTCCTCTGTCCATCTCCTTCCCTCAATCTCTTCCTTTTCGCACTTTCTCCTTTCTTCACACCAATCACCATTTCTCTCTCCTTCTCTCACCTCACTGTTCTAATTCTCACTACTCCTCTCACAGCAGTATTTCTAGTAGCACAAGCTTCGGCGTTCTAGGGACAAAGCGGACCCTCTCTACCCCTTTTGTTCTCCCTTCTTTCAACTCTTTCCCAGCAGTAGCACCTACAGTGGACTTGCCCGGGGGCCCTAGTCTGTTCCAGCCTATCCACTGGTCTTTCTCTCTCCCCTCCCGCTCTCTGCTCGTCAGCACTGCAAGGCCAAAACAAGTGGCAAGAGAGAGAAGAATGGCAATAAGAAAGGGGCATCAAAAGCGAAAACACAACTCCAACTGTTTTCCTGGAATTCATGATGAGAACAGTTTCCCAGTATTTGGGTTTCGCCCCCGAGGCAAAAGCGGTCTGCGTTGACAGCAAGAGACAAGTTGATGGGGATGAGGCTGATTCCAGTTGCCAGTGGTGATGTGGGCGTGTCAGTGCGAGTGATTCTGAGGAGAGACGAATCGCTAAGAATGACTGGATGTGAGGGGGTCAGTTACTCAGTGTTGGGCTTGGATGATGATCTGATATGGGGAGACAGACTGTAGAGAGTAGGTCCCAGAAACACACACTTAAATTGACTGTAGTGCTGATTGGGGCAGGTGGCTGTCTGCCTAGAGAACAATTTAAACTGATTGAATGTAAAGACACACGACCATGAAATCAGGTGAGTGAAATGACCTATCATTTCACAGGCTATCATTTTTAAAGCTGGTCACTGGTCAAACAGGAATTATCATGACCAATGACAGGGGTTTTATGATGTGCATCCCAAATGGCACGCTATTCATTATATTCCTACTGTTGGTCAACAGTAGTGCACTATATAGGGAATAGACACTACCACACAGAATGGATATCTTTTAATTTTTTTTTAATATATCCTCAGCAATCTACACACACACACACACACACACACACACACACACAACTACCCCAAAATGACAAAGTGAAAACAGGAATACCTTATTTACATAAATATTCAGGCCCTTTGCTATGAGACTTGAAATTGAGCTCAAATGCATCCTGTTTCCATTGATCAACCTTGAGATGTTTCTGAAACTTGGAGCCCACCTGTGGTAAATTCAATTGATTGGACATGATTTGTAAAGGCATACACCTGTCTATATAAGGTCATACAGTTGACAGTGCATGCCAGAGTAAACACCAAGCCATGAAGTCGAAGGAATTGTCCATAGAGCTCCAAGCCAGGATTGTGTCGAGGCACAGATCTGGGGAAGGGTACCAAAAAATGTCTGCAGCATTGAAGGTCCCCAAGAACACAGTGGCCTCCATCATTCTTAAATTAAAGAAGTTTGGAACCACCGAGTCCCTTCCTAGAGCTGCCCGCCCAGCCAAACTGAGCAATCGGGGGAGAAGGGCCTTGGTCAAGGAGGTGACCAAGAACCCGATGGTCACTCTGACCCGAGCTCCTCTGTGGAGATCGGAGAACCTTCCAGACGGACAACCATCTGCAGGACTCTACCAATCAGGCCTTTTGGTAGAGTGGCTAGACGGAAGGCACTCCTCAGTAAAAGGCACATGACAGCCTACTTGGAGTTTGACAAAAGGAACCTAAAGACTCTCAGACCATGAGAAACCAAGATTGAATTCTATAGACAATGCCAAGCGTCCCGTCTGGAGGAAACCTGGAACCATCTCTACGGTGAAGCATGGTGGTGGCAGCATCACGCTGTGGGGATGTTTTTCAGCGGCATGGACTGGGAGACTAGTCAGGATCAAAGTACAGAGATATCTTTGATGAAAACCTGCTCCAGAGCGCTCAGGACCTCAGACTGGGGCAAAGGTTAATCTTCCAGCAGGACAACAACCCTAAGCAGTCTCTGAATGTCCTTGAGTGTCCCAGCCAGAGCCCGGACTTGAACCCGATCGAACATCTCTGGAGATACCTGAAAATAGCTGTACAGCAATGCTCCCCATCCAACCTGACAGAGCTTGAGAGGATCTGCAGAGAGGAATGGGATAAACTCCCCAAATACAGGTGTGCCAAGCTTGTAGCGTCATACCCAAGAAGACTCGATGCTGTAATGGCTGCAAAAAGGTGCTTCAACAAAGTACTGAGTAATGGGTCTGAATACTTATGTTAATGTGATAAAAAACATTTTTTTTACAACTTTGCAAAATGAAAAAAAATAACTGTTTTTGCTTTGTCATTATGGGGTATTGTGTGTAGATTGATGAGGATTTTTAATTTTTTTTATCCATTTTTAGAATAAAGGCTGTAACGTAACAAAATGTGGGAAAAAATCTACGGGTCTGAATACTTTCCCGAATACGCTGTATACCTTGCGTGAGTAGTTGCAGGGTTCGGACTTCCTCTCTGACACGGAGCTGCAGGACCTGCTGGAGGATGTACTGCCGTTGGCCCTCCTGCATGATGCCCATTCGCTCCAGCTTCCTGTCCGTCAATCTCATCAGAGCCCGTCCTGGATGGAAAGAGGGAGAGAGAGAGAGAGCGAAAGAAAGGTTAAAACCAACCCCTCACGAGATAAGACTGATGCGTCTCTCCCACCCAAAATAAATACCATAAGTAACAATGTATATTTAATGACATTGATCAAATGTTTGGATTTGGATCACACTTCAGATCTCTGAAGCACCTCAAGGTGAACTAAAGCATAACTGACCGAAAAGGACTGTCTCTCTGAATGCTGCCTTCAACTGCATTCAACTTTGCTACATACAATAAGCTGCACAATATATACATCCATGAAATATCACATTTACATTATGTGTAGATCTCATCAAGGGGACTATTCTCAAACCATGATTCTCTAGTTCAGGGTTCCCCAACTGGCAGCCAGTGGGCCAAATTAGTTTTCTGAGCAAAAAAAAAAAGCATATATTTTTTTTTTATGTTCAGTGCTTGACATGTAAAAACACCAGGAAATCAGCTCCAAGTAATTTAAATTTCCAATCAAAATAGAGAGACGTGATCATATACAAATGAAAGCAAGGTTTGAAATTATTGTGTTTTAGTCAAATATATCAGTTTGGGCTTCTTGCGGTCAATCTGCAGTCTACAAATGATTTGTAATTACGTTCCGGCCCCCCGACCATCTGCTCAAGAAAAAAAAATGCATCTAGTTGATGATCTCTGCTCTAGTCTATCCATTCAATACATGGTATTACATTTCTGCGCGGGTATGCTAGCAGGTAGCGTCGAGCAGCCAACGATGACCCACTGAAGAAATATCTTCATCTCGCGACATAACATACTTAACATAATTATTCATCTTCTTTCACCCATAGGCACCTCCTTCTGGGAGCTCTTGATTTTATTATCCCTAATTTAATATAATTTGTTTTAAAAAAGTGGCGGATTTCGTCCGGTAATAAAAACGCAGTGGAGAAAGTAGTCTAATTAATTACGCTCGTTATGGAAGGCCTTTGTGGCAGTGTGCGGGATTGGGGAGCTAGATCGTAGATAATTCCCGGTGATTACTATGCATAAATCCGACCCCTGTAGAGCCCATCGCTCGTTTATCCTAATGACTCTGGGCTCCGGATCGCTCCTCCTGATTGGCTAGCAGCCGTTAACTTTCCCTGGTTTACGGTCTCACAGCGGGTCTACGGTGGTGTGACCATCACATGCTCTCTTTTTCATCCCCGAGCTCCTTCCTCCCATCCACTCCTCCAACAGCACTGTACTTCCTGACTCTTTACGCACTGTAGATTTTCATAACGATTTGTTACTTAACGACTTTGTGTATATTTACTTTCTTTGACACGGCTCATTATTTGAGATAACAAAAATAACAAAAATGGGTGTTTTGTGAAAGCATTGTAGGCTAGGTCGTCTTCTGAAAGTCACTTTTGGTGATTTATTACAGTTTTATGCAACCATGAATTACCACACAAAGAGATCCCTTAGACAAGCTACAGTAGGCTGTGTGTTGGTGGTATAAAGCTGACAGCATTGTAGAGCTGGGACAATAAACCGAAAATTATCAACACCATACCGATCACTTATCGCAGGCCTTTTGCTGATATTGCTCATTACAATAAGTAGCCTATACTAGAGAAATGTGAAGTTTGAAATGAATAACTTTGCTAATATGGGTATTCGTTAAATGCGACAATTGATGGCTACAACCATCAAACTACTAGTAGTTGTAGTTTAAAAATATAAACCCAGCAGATTAAGGTTATAAACATATCGTTATCGCATCAGTTCAAGAAATGTATCACGATATTGGTTTTTGCCTATATCGCCCAGCTCTACAGCATCGGAAAATCTACTCTGCCAAAACACTTTATTTGCAGATGACTATGGCAAGTGCGGCAAAAAACGCTAAATGTGCCCAAAAAATAAAATACAATTGTAATGCCAGCTCCTGTATGGTTTAATGATGACTACTACACAAATACAAAGTCGCTAACTATAGACATTTTACTGGTCTACGAGGGCCAGTAAAATGGGATGTGAGTGAGAACTACAATATGAATGTTAACGGATCACTTGAGGAGTCTATAAATAACGACCAACCGTCACTTGGCACCTCATCCGAAATCCGACACAAATCTGCCTTTCAACAGAGACACCTCTTTAGCTTTACCTCATGGCTATCTGTTCTACAAACAAACAGCCATACAGGACGTATGAGAGATAACGCTTTCAGATCAATGACTAAACAACTGCTATAATAACACATCTTTAGTCATCAACAGCTCAGAGTTGAAAGGAGATAGAACTGCAACGATTGTGGACAGCTTAAGATGCGTCGAGATAAGAGCAATTCGGAGCCAAGCGGACAGTTTTTTGGCGGCGGTGCCAACATGGCGCCTCTCCTCTCTTTCCAGTAGCAGCCGGGCAAAACGCCTCTGTGGAGGTCCAGACTTCTCTCTCTCTCTCCACTGCGGTTCTGAGTCATTGACTCAACAATCCCACGAAGCTACAACAGGGAATTTATCAAACCACAATTAATACACAGAGCAGCGTAGCATGTCCGGGCGAAGAAAGAAGAGAGGAGTAGAGAATGAGGTGGAGAACGCCTGAAGAGAGAGAAGAGGAGAGCTGGAGAGAGATTAGGTTGAGAGGGACTGAGTGTGGATTTGAAAAAAAAAAGAGAACATAAAAAGTAAGAAAAGAGGAAGAGTGCAGAGGAAGAGGAGACTTGTACAGGACTGACTAGACAACTTTGGGTTGAGTGGAATGCTAAGACAAAAGCACAGTGTCTCCAAAATGCGGGACCATTGGGACAGTGGTGGAGTTAGAGTAGCTCTTTCCTAAATGGGTCACATCATGGCAGGTAACATTGTTTTATTTAGAGAGTGGTTATGTTACTATTCGAATAATATTATGTCAGTTTTTTGGATAGTCAAAATTCTTAAAGTAAGTAATTGCTCGACCGACAGAGATTTTTGCCATGACAGAAGAATTGCTATTTGAAGGGGGAAACAGTATACCGGTGTCAGGGCAGCCTGGATGGCGAAATGCTCAGCAGTATCTCAACGCACCGTTTTATAAAAACGTTGCAAGGATTATTTCATTTCGACAAATCTTTTTCATTGTTAAAATAGGCCTACTCCAATAATTCTCTCTCTCTCTCTCTCTCTCTCCGTCTCCTCTCACTTCCTCTCTCTTCTCTCTCTCTCTCTCGCTCCTCCTCCTCTCTCTCTCTCACCCTCTCTGCCCTCCTCTCTCTCCTCTCCTCTCTCTCTCTCTCTCTCTCACTCTCTCCTCTCTCTCTCTCTCCTCTCCTCTCTCCCTCTCTCCTTCTCTCTCTCCTCGCTCTCTCTCTCTCTCTCTCTCTCTCTCTCTCCTCCTCCTCTCTCTCTCTCTCTCTCTCTCTCTCTCTCTCTCTCTCTCTCTCTCTCTTCTCTCTCTCTCTCTCTCTCTCTCTCTCTCTCTTCTCTCTCTCTCTCTCTCTCTCTCTCTCTCTCTCTCTCTCTCTCTCTCTCTCTCTCTCTCTCTCTCCTCTCTCTCTCTCTCTCTCTCTCTCTCTCTCTCTCTCTCTCTCTCTCTCTCTCTCTCTCAAACACGGTGGTTGACTGAGAGAGGGTTTCTATCTGAATAAGTGTAATACTTTCCTCTCCTCTAGACCTGTCTGATGGGAACATTGCCAGACAACAAAGCTCCCTTTTTACTTCATCTCCTGTATCCACTTATCTTTGGCCAATTGACAGAGAAAATGATTTAAGCCACTTCTGCCTCTTCAGTTGCACAATATTGATTGGATTTAAATTTCACTCCCACTCTTCAGTAGCCTGTCCGCCCTTTTATATCATTACCCCTGTAGCCTGTTGGCTGGCGGTGTTAGCTCTGCCCTCTCTCACTGTCCGCCCCTCTATATCATTACCCCAAACCTGCCTGGGAATGAGGCACTGCCTCCTCCTCATCCAAATATGAGTTACTATTGAAAATGACTACAACCACCTATAAAAAGGTACAGACACTGTAATATACATTATTCAAGTCAGCATATTCATAAATCTACATATACAAACCTACAGCAGTGCACACACACACACACAGAGAGCCCACGGACCAGGAGTTAGATTAATGGGCAGGGGGAGTGCAGACCTCCCTCAGTGTGGGGCTGCTGGCAGATTAATCTATGGCCTGGCACAGTCAACCACCGCGTTTGATGAATGGGGCTTAGAGTACACACACACACACAAACACACACACACACACACACACACACACACACCCCTGCGGGATCTGTCCCTTTTTGCGTTTGAACCAAAAGCCATGCTAATTACTGCTCTGTGGAGCAGCAGAGGGTGAGGACAGGGGCACAAAAGCAGCAAATTAACCTCACTTTCCCAACTCTCTCCAAATGCCTCCAGTCAGCAAACATACATGTGTTTGACAGTACGAGCTGGGCTGGCTGGAGCTGGAGATATAGGGGGAGAATGTAGATCTCCTAGATAAAACCTTCAGACACAGCTGCATGTGTGGGTCTTCTGTGTAAGTGGGTATAGACTACTGAATGTCTCAGGAGTCTCTGGTTACCTTCCACATATGCAATAATTCCTTTCATGCAATGAGCAATACATCCTTATCAACGTAATATTCTATAATGGTCTAAAACTGGTGGTCTGTGAGCCAGATCCGGCCCACGAGCCGATTTAATGTGGCCCGCTGTTGTCTAAGTAAATATGAGAGTTAACATTCCCAACACGCTGTGTATACCATCCTTTACTAGTACTTGGCTTACTGGCACACATTACAAATACATGGTGACCATGATGTGACTCTTAGTAACCTAGGCACGATATTCTAAATAAAACTCTGCTCCCAAATGTCCATGAGATGGACTATGCTCTGAGATCATTTCCAAATGAGATGCTAATGTTATTTCTGACTGGAGAAAAGAGGGGCATCATTCTCAATGGGCTGCAGCCCTCTTCCTGAATGAAGCCAAGCACAGCAGCAGAGGGATAATCAGATGCACAGACTGCAACCTCAGCAGGATGCTAATGCAGAGTCACTGCCCAGCTACAGTATCTGGTCACTAATCGTTGTTTATTAACTAGCACAGAGGAACAATATAATACGTTGTATTTGATTTGTGAGAGGATCAAAATCGTGGCTCTCCAGATCACTCAGATCCAATTGGATCACTTACTATACGTTCGTTCCACTGTGTCGGAGTATCACTCACAATGTTTTTCTCACAATCACCGAGGATCAATTGCATCCTTCAGAATTCTACATTTAAGATCACTTGGGATTAATCTAACCTCATAAATCAAGCAGTCTACCCGCTTAGATCCAGACATCGTCAAGACATAATCAAGGCCCACTTAAAAGAAAAATCACCTCATCAGTGGGATGACTAACTGACAATTGCCTCCGTCTCTCTTACCCGACTGCTGTCCAGATGGGTCATTTGTGTAATGCCCGGGGTGTCGTGGATGAAAGGAGTCAAACGCAGGAGACAGAGAGTTCAGAGTAGCGTTCCAAATTTAATTCCCCACACGGGTGAAAACAACGACGCTACTCTAAAACAAATGCTTCACCACAAACAAAGTGAGAAACACGAATAAACACAAACCAACGAACACGTACCCTGACACACAAGAATGTACAGACTGTACACACAACAATCCCGCACACCCAGCAGGCCGGGCTGCTGGGTAATAAAGCCCCACAAATCACCCTAACCACAAACAGGGGTCAATAATCAACAAAAAAAGGGAGGGGGAGGAAAAGCCAGTAGCAGCTAGTAGGCCGGTGACGACGACAGCCGAGCGCCACCCGAACAGGAAGGGGAGCCATCTTCGGTGGGAGTCGTTACAATTTGCTAGGAGATTTAGAGGTTTTCACGGATCCACGTCTACCCAAATACCAGAGACCCGATCCAGGACCCGAGCAGATCCAGAATTCAAAATAATGTCACAGCTTTGGGTCAGATCTCATTTAATAGTCACAGGTATTTGGGTATGTGTAATTTTAACTGGCATACAGATCCGAAGGAGAAATTGTATCATTAATAATGCGGCTCTTGCTTTTCATGAGAGTGGAACGTGGCGTGTGTAGCTTGCGGTTGGCCAATCATAAGTCCTCAAAGCAGCAATAGGCTACAGTCAGAGAGCCTCGCACCGTGAGGCAAAAGTTAGGAGATGTAATCAATGGAAAATGGAATTAAAATGACGGAATTGATTGCCTACAACGACCAACAGCCAACATGCTGGCTCCTTTCCTGTTTCAAATTTGTTACGTGGAACGTATATATTTCCCAAATTGACCTTCTCCTGTAACATACAGTATATATATGTAACACATGTAAGCCCTTCACTACAGTCAGGATGCTACTTAATATTCTGAATGGAGTTGTAGGATGAGAAAGCGCATGCACTGCGGCCTCAGTTAGCCTAGCTTAATTAGCGTCTCCCGGTTTGATGCAATCCAACACCGGTTCTACGTAATCACATTTGATGATAAATAACCTAGCTATGGCAGCTATAGTGCGAGATGGCTTGGTTGGTTGGTTTCTGTCTCCCCTCCCATCCTCCCTGCTCCCCATGTCACTCGCTCACAGTACGGCCCCTCCGGCACCTGCTAGAGTGGCCCCCCTCTCCCCCTAGCTCCGGTTAATAAAGTAGCTTTAAATAAAAAAAAATAAAAAAACATTTTCTGCTGTTTTCCTCACTCGGATCGTACCGGGTCTGGATTCGACCAGGTCTATACGGAAGGGATCTAGTTGTCCTTTGGTCCATTTGAAACGGGCCTCTATATTCATTTTTATTGATGCATATCGGTTCCGGGTGAGAACGGGTGAACGTTTTTGCACCTGTGAAGACCTCTAAGGAGAATATTCAGGTAGTGTCATGTTTATCAATTAACTCACTAAAATGGTCAACAGTGGATCCGCTTGCAGGCTGAGCGTCAATAATAAGCATGTAGCCTTTAGCCTGAATGCCTAGTCCTCGGAGAGACATTGGTGTAGTTTATGATGGGCTAGTGCTCATTCCTCAAGTGCTGTTCAGGCCTATGGCCCAGTAGACGGGTATATATTTGCTACCCTGTGCGACACCTACCCAGGCACGTTCAAATCAGTCTGTGTAGATTCTGATTTGAACGTGCTTGGGTAGGTGTCGCACAGGGTAGCAAATGTATATTTGATGAGCTGTGAGAAAGGTGAAAAACACCATTTAAATGACCCTTCCACTGGGTAATTGTCAAAGACTCCAGTCACCAAAGTCATAGACTGTGCTCTCTGCTAACACACGGCAAGCGGTACCGGAGCGCCAAGTCTAGGTCCAAAAGGCTCCTTAACAGCTTCTACCCCCAAGCCATAAGACTGCTGAACAATTAGTCAAAATGGCCACCCGGACCATTTGCATTGCATTGATTGGGGTCCTAAACAGCACTTGAGGAATGAACACTAGCCCATCATAACCTACACCGACTGTGATTTGAACATGCCTGGATGGGTGTCTCACAGGTTGCCACTGTGTAATATGTGCCACTGTGATTTTATAAAGGGAGAGACGGACCGAGGGAGTAGTATAACTTTTAAGTTTTACAACATTTATAAGCGGTGGGCAACGTGTTCAACTGGGTTAAGCAGCAGTCAGGGTTTTTCCAAGTAGCACATGGTGACACATCAACACACTCGATATTACAATAAAAGACTCCTTCTTACAGTATGCTCTTACGGAGGTGAACCACGGAATAGAACCAACGCTATTAAAAACGCCACCATTTCCCTACAGTCACTTTAGATTGTTTGATTCTTACATTTTTGACTGCAAGTGTGTGTCGCAAATGGCACTCTATTCCCTACAATTTGTTTTAACCTTTATTTAACTAGGCAAGTCAGTTAAGAACATTAAGAACAAATTCTTACTTACAATGACGGCCTAGGAACAGTGGGTTAAACTGCCTTGTTCAGGGGCAGAACGACAGATTTTTACCTTGTCAGCTCGGGGATTCGATCTCGCAACCTTTCGGTTACTGGCCCAACGCACTAACCACTAGGCTACCTGCCACATAGTGTACCTCTTCTGTCCAGAGCCATATTGTAACGGCTTTCTTCCATAGGTGAAGGAGAGGACCAAAGTGCAGCGCGGCTAGTGTTCAACATGTTTAATACAAGAACAAGTGAAACACTACAAACAACATACAAAATAACAAATGTGCAAAACCGATACAGACCTATCTGGTGCAGAACACAAACACAGAGACAGGTAACAAACACCCACAAAATCCCAACACAAAACAAGCCTCCTATATATGAGTCTCAATCAGAGACAACGACTACCATCTGTCTCTGATTGAGAACCCACACTAGGCTGACATAGAAACAGACAAACTAGACACACAACATAGAATTCCCACCCAGCTCACGTCCTGACCAACTAAACACATACAAAACAACAGAAAACAGGTCAGGAACGTGACACATATGGGCCCCTATAGGTCAAAAGTAGTGCACTACATATGGAATAGGGTGCCATTTGGGGATACACAGCCCAACTGTCTCATATCTAATCCAATTCCTTTCTTTATCTGTCTGGAGTGGGCGGCCATTGGATTACCACGTTCTAATTCATTCAATGCACCGCTCCATGACAGGGGAGTGCGATTCAATCGACGGCAACCCCTTCACTTCCCTCTTCTGATTACATATGTTTGTGCACCTCTCCGCTAATTACACTTACGCTATCAGTAAATGTGTACTAAACTCATTTACCACACTACGCTGTTTGCTCGCTGCCAACGACTCAGTCTTTGTAATTGCACAAGATTAGGGGACTAATATCTAATTACACCTTAATATGCTTTAATGCATTTTAAAAATGACAGATCGGTGTTAATGTCAAACTCGGAGGCGGTCTTTCGGGAGCGTCGAGAGAGGGGGGGGGGGGGGGGGGGGGGGATCTTGGCAATCGAGGCGCTCGGATGGGAAACATTGATTTTGACTTTGGCTGCCGCTCGACGTTGCTGGCAGGGGATGGCAACCGACGGCTGCATATTGAAGTCGTTCAAAGAAGTGAAAACGCTGTGCTGCTGCAAAGCCCGGAGATGTAAAATATCTTGCACTGTCAGAGCTAGGACATAAACAAGGGACGTGTAAGAGTTATGATTTGGATACGGTGCCCTGTATTGATTTGCTACTTCTGAAAGGATGACCAGTGGGCCAAGACCAATGAAATTGGTAGTATTGACTTCCTACAAGAGCGTTGGGTTCTCTCTGACTGTTGAAATATTATCTTACTACTCTGTTACCATAGATACCATGGCAAAAGTGAGTCCTATCAAACAAAGGGCCTTCTCCTAATCAGATCAGAAACGAACCACACACACAGCATTTCCAACTCAATTTCCCTGGCCAGTGGGACTCAATAGATCTTTCTAGTTGTGTTTTGTGTACACAGTACTTATTCCTATTCGACTAGTTTGTTTACACAGTGTGGTTCTCAAGCACAATACTACATTCCTCATGATTTGCTTGCTCTAGTTAAATCTAATCTAGTGAAAAAATTATGCACGATATTTCTGCATGATTGGGATGCAAATTGCATTGCGAGCCCGATTGGTATGGCCTGGCCTGTTTTAATTGCAGTCTGTTAATTCATGCTGGTCGGGATGACGAGGGGAATTACTAGCGTGTTTTGTGCATATCGTTATCGCTAATTGGGCCGGTGGTTAACCCCTTATCCACTCCTCTGATCCTGAGACAAAAACATCCCACAACTGCAGGTCATTACACTAATTGTGAGACATCATCTTAGGTCATGTGCTTGTTTCATTATCGGCGGGCTAAATGAGGAAATGCATATTTGGAGACAACGTGCTAAGATGATCTAATATTTAAAAATCTAAGTTTATCGCCAAGGAAGTTTGAATTTAGCCAAACTCGTGGTGATGGTTCTCATGAGCAAAATGAGATGGATGAAATGGGCCCTTTTCTTTATTCATTACATAGTGCATCATTTGCTATTTCATTTGTTTATGTACACGTTCCTGACATGGGATAAGTGGGATTCTTACTGTATGTAGCCAGCTCCTACTAATCTTAATGGAGAGTAGCATTTTTCAGCTAGCATTTTCTACCCCTTAACGGAACGCCGCTGCCGTGTGCTCCGGTTGAGCCCTTAACCCCAGCGACCTCGGTTTCCTCACGGCCTAAGTGCATTATGGGTGAAGTGCTCAATTTCGCCAGTCACGGCGAGCTGCAAATAAACATTCTAATGTAATCAGTCGTGCTCCGAGAGGTTGAGTGCGTGGCAATTAGCCTTCGTCGCTATGCGGCAGGCGGGTCGTTGGCGGGTGGGCGGGTGTGACCTTGGAGGGGCTCGTTAGGAGGATGATTGACACGGCGACGGTGGCAACAGTAAACGCGACGAGACAGACAGACTCAGGCTGTGGCGGGCGCACCTGTGATGTCATGCTGCTTGAAGGAGTCGCTGTAGATCTGATGCTGCTTGGGGCAGTGCTTCTTTAGCCACTTGCACACGTCCTGCTGGGTCCACAGGGCCACCGGCTTGGACAGCTTTACGTTCCCCGACTGCATGGAGGGGAAAGACAACAGATGACTTGTAGGTGCAAAATAGACGGCACATACAGTACTAACACAGACTGTACATATACAGTGCACACACAAACAATATCAACCAATGCAGATAACATGGCCATCTGTATAATCCGGATGGCACAGGTCAGTAGAATCGACAGCAATACACAAGAAAAGCTAGCATATACACCATGCAGGCCTTAGGGTTAGAAATTACACAGTACATGCCAGTCTTCAGAGGGTTATAAATCACACAGTACATGCCAGTCTTCAGAGGGTTAGAAATTACACAGTACATGCCAGTCTTCAGAGGGTTAGAAATCACACAGTACATGCCAGTCTTCAGAGGGTTAGAAATTACACAGTACATGCCAGTCTTCAGAGGGTTAGAAATCACACAGTACATGCCAGTCTTCAGAGGGTTAGAAATTACACAGTACATGCCAGTCTTCAGAGGGTTAGAAATCACACAGTACATGCCAGTCTTCAGAGGGTTAGAAATCACACAGTACATGCCAGTATTCGGAGGGGTTGTGTTAAATGCGGAGGACACATTTCAGTTGAATGCATTCAGTTGTACAACTGACTAGGTATCCCCCTTTCCCTTACCAATGATAAAGCAATGTCTACAGATATGGTAATACGCGGATATGCATGTTACACAAGAAGCACTAATGGAATCATTGTACAGCACTATTCATCAGACCAAATGGGACACACTATAAATCCTTTGACAGACAACAACATGCAGCCAGGTTGGTAGTTCATATGTTGCCTAATCCCTCAGGCATTCAGTGTGCGTCCCGCTGAACAAGCCGCCACTGTAGCGAAAGTGCTGGCGTCCCTTCCTTTTGATTGAGGGGCGACTCAAATTACCCACCGAGAGAGGTGGTTAAAATTTCACATCCACCCCCTTCCTCCCATTTCCCTCCCACTCCAGTCAGCAGTGGCTCGCTGTGTGGTGCAGCATAGCAATAGAACATGCCTCCACCTCGGCTAGGCCAGCATAACAGTACCCACCGCATTCCCCTTTGTGTCTCTATCTCTACCTGACTGACGAGACAGAGAGAGAGAGAGAGAGATACAGAGAGACTGTCCTTCTCCCAGTGCCAAGCATAGTTACAGACGACGAGTACAGACGACCGACGTGACTGCTTTGGCAGGCCACAGAGACACCAAATCTGCAGAGACGGAAGAGACAAGAGACCTCCGCTGAGGGGAAGATGGCGTTGCAACAACAACCCACGTTAACCATTAAATACAGCTCAGCTCGACACCAATTAACCCTGACTAGCAGCCTGGGGCGCATGGTACAGTACAGTACGGCGAATGAGCTAGTGTAGTTCTGGATGGCTTAGTCAGAAACACTACGATGAGCCAGTAGGGAGGAAAGGGGAGGGAGGGAGGAAAGTAGGGAGGCAAGAGGAGAGAAAGAAAGAAGGCGTGTGTGTTTGTGTGCGGCCGATCAACAACCACAGGAAGCATTTGGTTGGGAGTCAGTGCTGTGAAAAAGTATTTGCCCTCATTCTAAATTCTCGACTTTCGCATATATATATCTTTTTTTATACTGAATGTCAGATCTTCAACGCAAACCTAAAATTAGACAGAAGGGAACCGGAGTGAACAAATATCACATGCTGATTTAATTTCATTTATTTCATAAACAAAAGTTATGCAACACCAACAGTAACGCACGCCCCTGTTGAAAAAGTAATTTCCACTTTAAACTCAATAACTGGTTGTGCCACCTTCAGGAAGCATTTGGTTGGAGTCATTGCAACTAAAGGTGGCACAACCAGTTAGACTCTTAGAGTGTAAGGTGGAAATTACTTTCACACGGGGGCATTACTGTTGGTGTTGCATAACTTTTGTTTAGAACTGCTTCCGTGCAGAACTGCTTTTAAACGCAGCGACATTTGTGGGTTTTATCAGGCATGAACTGCTCGTCTCATGTCCTGCCACAACATCTCAATTGGGATTCGGTCTGGACTTTGACTAGGCCATTCCATAACTTCAAAATGTAGACTTGATTGTCTGTTTTGGATCATTGTCTTGCTGCATGACGCCAGCTGCGCTTCAGCTTCAGCTCACAGACGACTGGCCTGACACTCTCCTGTAGAATTCTCAGATAATAGAAGGAAGTAATCTCTAAGGCAAGTCATCCAGGTCCAGGGGCAGCAAAGCATCCACCAAACCATCACACTCCCACACCATGCTTGACCGTTGGTATAAGGTTCTTACTGTGGAATGCAGTGTTTGGTTTTCGCAAAGCATAAATGGGACCTACAGTACCAGTCAAAACATTGGACACCTACTCATTCAAGGGTTTTTCTTTAATTTGGACTATTTTCTACATTGTAGAATAATAGTGAAGACATCAAAACTATGAAATTACACATATGGAATCATGTATTAACCAAAACATTATTTTTTTAAATGACAGTTTAGCACACTCTTGGCATTCTCTCAACCAGCTTCATGAGGTAGTCCTCTGGAATGCATTTAAATTAACAGGTCTGCCTTGTTAAAAGTTACTTTGTGGAATTTCTTTCCTTCTTAATGCGTTTGAGCCAATCAGTTGTGTTGTGACAAGGTAGAGGTGGTATACAGACAATAGCCCTATTTGGTAAAAGACCAAGTCAATATTAGGGCAAGAACAGCTCAAATAAGTAAAGAGTAATAAGTAAAAAGTCCGACATTACTTTAAGACATAAAGGTCATTCAATAAGTAACATTTCAAGAACTTCCAAAGTTTCTTCAAGTGCAGTCGCAAAAACCATCAAGCGCTATGATGAAACTGGCTCTCATGAGGACCACCACAGGAAAGGAAGACCCAGAGTTACCTCTGCTGCAGAGGATAAGTTCATTAGAGTTACCAGCCTCAGAAATTGCAGTTTAAATAAATGCTTCACAGAGTTCAAGTAACAGACACATCTCAACATCAACTGTTCAAAGGAGACTGCGTGAATCAGGCCTCCATGGTTGAATTGCTGCAAAGAAACCCCTACTAAAAAGGACACCAACAAGAAGAAGAGACTTGCTTGGGCCAAGAAACACGAGCAATGGACATTAGACCGGTGGAAATATGTCCAAATTTGAGATTTCTAGTTCCAACCGCCGTGCCTTTGTGAGACAGAGTAGGTGACCACAGCATTCTGCAACGATACGCCGTCCCATCTGGTTTGCGCTTAGTGGGACTAGCTTTTGTTTTTCAACAATGACCCAAAATACACATCCAGGCAGTGTAAGGGCTATTTGTCCAAGGAGAGTGATGGAGCGCTGCATCAAATGACCTCTCCTCCACAATCACTCAACCTCAACCCAATTGAGATGGTTTGGGATGAGTTGGACTGCAGACTGAATGGAAACAGCATATACCAAGTGCTCAGCATATGTGGGAACTCCTTCAAGACTGTTGGAAAAGCATTCCAGGTGAAGATGGTTGAGAGAATGCCAAGAGTGTGCAAAGCTGTCATCAAGGCAAAGGGTGGCTACTTTGAAGAATCTAAAACACATTTTGATTTAAAACTTGTTTGGTTACTACATGATTCCATGTGTTATTTCATAGTTCTGATGTCTTCACTTTTATTCTACAATGTAGTAAAATAAAGAAAAACCCTTGAATGAGTAGGTGTGTCCAAACTTTAGACTGGTACTGTATGTCATCCAAGAGAGAGGGCTTGGCTTTGCTCACTCTACTGCTCAGCAGTGAGTGTGTATAATGTTCACCGCACAGGGTGAGCTCGCTGGGGTTGGAGGGGGAGCTGCAACAGTTCCTGAATCAATAGCCATCCACGTATTTCATAGTACTGTAATTGTAACACAGAGCAGTGTTTCTGGGACTTTAACATTGGGTGAGGCTGAGTGAGTGAGTGAGTGAGTGAGTGAGTGAGTGAGTGAGTGAGTGAGTGAGTGAGTGAGTGAGTGAGTGAGTGAGTGAGTGAGTGAGAGAGAGAGAGAGAGAGAGAGAGAGAGAGAGAGAGAGAGAGAGAGAGAGAGAGAGAGAGACGGAGAAACAAAGGGAAATCATCCACAGAACTTCATGAGACTCTGGGCCAATTAGAGATTTGAGTGACAAGCGCCAGTGTGCAGAGCGAGAAAAAGCCAGCTATATTTCTAAGTGAGAAATTGAGAATATGTCTGCGTGCACAAGCTCGTAAACACACACAAAAAAACCCAGTCAATCTGTCCTTGGCATAATTTAACGCACTACGCAGTTCATGTATTTCACATGTTACCTTAGCAACAGAGCAAGGACAACTTCGAAACACAAACACTTTAAGGATGTCAGTCCCCAAAGCCATGAAAACGAAACAAAATGAAACCTACAGCAACACAGACTACTACCAGGTGTAATTCATTGGATACTTAATATTGATACTAAAAGCCTTACCGATAGTTCATTAATTACTTACATTCATTTAAAGTAACACCATTATTACACGAATGTAAAGGCATTCAAGGAGCTCCTCCACCACTGTGTAGCCTAGTTAGTACAATATACAGCTCTGGCATTCACAAACATACAGCGCCATCTAGCGAATAAATGGCCACACTGCATCATTCCATCATTCCAATACATTTCCTCACTGTTGAGAGGGAATAGCCATTAGCGTCACACTGACTGAGTGGTTATTTGAGACATCGAGCTCCAGTGTTGTTCTCGCCCCATCTCCTTCGTAGCTCACTTAATTAACTAGTCCAGCGTTGCCTGGGCCCGCTGTTTCTCTCCATTTATTATTTCGCTCTCTCCCAAAGCTCAAAGGAAAAGAAAATTAGCTAATTATTCCATTACGTTGCGGGGATAAGGCAGGTTAGGCTGTCTCTATGTGGACGGCAGGCCGGGCTGGGAGGGAGAAATAACACGCTATTCTGAGTAAATTAATAACCGCTTTCTTTAAATAGACGCCTCCAGGTTGAGAAATTGGATTTACAAGCAGTGTGAAGACCGACTTCATTGGGCCACATCAAAAGAACGTGCATACACAACGCTGGCTTTTAATTCCCTGACCTCGGGAAGTCAATATGGGTCCATTACACAGCAGGGCAATAGGAGCTAGTGTGTGTAGACAAAGTAAGATATTGCTTTGGGCATGATATTATCTGTAGGGTTTCTTGATTTTCCATAATAATATATGGCGTTTAGAAAATGCTGTTATCCAAAGTGACTTAGTCATGCTTGAATATGTTTTATGGGTGGGTGGTCCCAGGCATCGAACCCATTATCCTGGCGTTGAAGGCACCATGCTCCACCAGGTCATGCTTTCAGCTGATGCCGTTGCTTAGCCACAGAGTTCCTCTATAGGCAGAACTGCACCGTACTGTGATGGCTTCGACGTTTTCTTTTCTTATTGTCCTTTCAAACATGTTCCAGCAACTAGGGGAATGTGTAGCCTGGCCAGAACAGTACAGCTTGGCTCGAGTTGGTTTGGCTCAGTAGTGTTAAAAGGGTATCAAAGTCATGAACTCAAAATGGCAGATACTGTACAATGCGCATGGTTGAAAATACAGTTCGTGATTAAGACATGTTGTACTTTATGCTACATGTGAAGAGTTGACTGATTCCCTACGAAGTAAGGTAACATAACGTCCACAGATTTTGTATGTCTTTTTACATTTTTTTTGGTATTTCGCCACAATTTCGATCTTGTCTCATTGCTGCAACTCCCCAGCTGGCTCAGGAGATGAAGGTAGAGTCATGCTTATCCCGGAAGCCAGCCGCATGTGTCGGAGGAAACACCGTTCATGTGACGACTGACGTCAGCCTGCAGACGCACGGCCCGCCACTAGGAGTTGCTAGAGAGTGATGAGCCACGTAAAGCTTCCCCCCTAACCCGGACGATGCTGGGCCAATTGTGCGCCGCCCTATGGGACTCCTGATCACGGCCAGTTGTGATTGAACCCAGGTCTGTAGTGACGTCTCTAGCACTGTGAAGCAGTACCTTAGACCGCTGCGCCACTCGGGAGGCCCCCCATCCACAGATTTCTGAATAGGATTCCATGCCGTTATTACATTCTTTTTGAAATGAACCTACATGGTGGTTTATCACACTCTTATACTGTAGGAACATAGGCCTGTACCACGCAGTGAGACCATAAAAAAACAGCCTAGTTGTTCGTAGGCTTATGCGTTATACCGTTTACCAGGGTATTTGGAAAAAGCCACCGGACGGTTTTTCAATATTTGACATTTTTCAATAAAATGTGAATATTTGTAGCTACTTTAAGTTAATACCTGCAGTCAACTTGTGCAATACGTTAGGAGATAAAGCAGAGTGCGTTCTTCATGTCACCCGTCACATTATGAAGCTTACCGTAGTTCCCCCAGAACAGTTGAGCCGGTCACACGTTTGTCAGTAAATCGCACAACGGGAGTGTATAGATTTCTATATCTATAGTGAGTCTCTGTTGTGCGGCGCACATGTGGTGATGAAGTTACACGTGTATGCAATTCACTACTACACTGTTTGCCATCAGATATCTTAGAATGGCTTTCTGCCAGACGTCAGAGAGCTCTGGATGAGTTCTGCACAGCTGCCATTTTCTCCCCGTGCTTCCTACTCGAGTTCTCATGCTACTCTTCCATCAGAAAAACATGCATCACAACTTTGTTCAGTTGCACAATTTCTCTCCTTCACTTTTGCTTGTAAATGTCCACACTCATCAGAAATGACATTCGGTAGCTACTAGCTATGCTTGTATAACTTTATGAGCTGGATTTGCCTGTCTTCGCAATTTAAGTTCATGTTCGTTGTCACTAAATCCCGGGATAAGAGAAGGATGGAATGACAATATTAAAATCTGCCCAAGCCTAGTTGTTCCTCTACATTTCAAAAGCGTAGCTACGTAGGGCTTCTTAGAGGACATATTGTCTGGGTGAAAGCAGTTCCAGGCAGCCAGATTGACAGATAATTATCTCTGTCATTTTCTTTCTCATCTCCCTTCAGAGACAAGAGGCAGAAAAAGGAGGACATGTCAGATCCGTTGTCTCGACAGGATGCCATTTTTAGAGAGGAAATAAAATAAATTCTCCACTGACGACAACCTTTAATCTAAACAAGTCATTCTCAGGAAACATTGAATAAGGGCTGTCAAGGGAGTTCATTTGAAAAGTTGTGTATTTACTTAATGGATCAAGCAATGGTTAGGTGCCAGAAAGTGTAGTAAGTAAGTAATTACTGAATTCAAGATTGTCTGTTTGAATTACAGATCTGAAATTCCTTGAAAATTAGCAAGGTACAGCGAAAGATGGGACGCGTTACTAATATCCCAACATGCACCTACAAATCTGTTACAGACCAATGATTATGGTGAGTGGTCACCCCAGCCTGGTACTCATCCTGACATTTGTTAGAGCAGCCTTTCTCAACCCAGTCCTCGGGTCACACCAGCCGTAAAATACATTTAATGTGCTCCAACACCATGCATACCTGAAAACTAGTCAACTAATCAGCAAGCGTTTTTTTATTTGAACCAGGTGTGCTGGATTTAGGACACGTTAAATATATGTAACGGCTAGTGGGTCCCGAGGACTGGGTTGATGAAGACGGCATTGAAGTCCCCGTTCTTACACGTGAGAGTTCTGACTCGGAGACGGAGCGCTGGGGCGGTGAGTGGCGCTGGTACCCGGGGCTCACGTCCTGATAGGTGGGGCTGTCGTCGTCCAGCATGGCGCCCTGGTCCAGAGGCTCCTCCTCCAGGTGAGAGGTCACATCGTCCGGGCACATCTGGTGGTCCATCCCATTCTGGCTCAGGTTGCAGTGGACAGCTGCAGGGAGAGATAAGAGGGAGGGAGGGGACGAACACAAGGTTAAATAAACTATAGGACACCAATGTGTACAGTATAGATGTGTGTCTGTGAACCAACCATCATCTTGCTACTTGGTAAGTGTACAGTCGTGGCCAAAAGTTTTGAGAATGACACAAATATTAATTTACACAAAGTTTGCTGCTTCAGTGTCTTTAGATATGTTTGTCAGATGTTACTATGGAATACTGAATAATAATTACAAGCATTTCATAAATGTCAAAGGCTTTTATTGACAATTACATGAAGTTGATGTAAAGAGTCAATATTTGCAGTGTTGACCCTTCTTTTTCAAGACCTCTGCAATCCGCCCTGACATGCTGTCAATTAACTTCTGGGCCACATCCTGACTGATGACAGCCCATTCTTGCATAATCAATGCTTGGAGTTTGTCAGAATTTGCGGGTTTTTGTTTGTCCACCCGCCTCTTGAGGATTGACCACAAGTACTCAATGGTATTAAGGTCACTCTATTAAGGTCGCTCTCCCCACGTATACCAGAGACTATTGATTTGATTCATCGCCTGAAATATGTGGGCCATATACCAGAACATTCTATTCTGTGTACTTTTGATGTTACCAGTCTGTATACTAAACATCCCCCACCAGGGTGGCCGTAGAGGCCCTCAGGTTCTTCCTCAATGAACGTGCCAATTGTATTGTGGACTTGGTGGAACTGACTTTTTCTTCCAGACCAAAGGGACAGCGACGGGGAGCACAATGGCGCCTAAATATTCTAACCAATGTTTGGAAAAGAAGATGGTACGGAATCCAGACCTTAATCCTTTTATCCCCAATATTCTCCTAATTCAGAGATATTTTCCCAGATCTATACAGGGACCCAAGAAGAACTATTGGAATTCCATGCCTATCTAAACTATGAATGAGCACCTTCGTTTCACCATTAACTACGCCCTATCACAAAAGCACTTTTATATAGGACAAAACCCCCCCTCTACAGGAAACCACCCTCAAGAGGTGACAGCTTCCAGCCACGTCCCACTTATTGAAAAAGTCTCACTGTTAGTCGATTCAGCCGCATCAGAAGAATACGCAGCTCTGATGTTTCTTACCAGAAACCGACCACGGACCTCACAAAAGAAAGAGGGCTACAAACCACAAATTGGATAAAACATGCAAATGATTGTTTTGAAGGGCTAACACACTTGGAAAGCCTTCAACCAAAAGTAAAAGAAAAAGCAGAATACTCACCATCGGGAAAGGCATTTAAAAAAAGGACATTATCAGGCAGCACTGGGACATTATCAGGCAGCACTGGGACATTATTGATACTGACCCACAGCTGAAACCCATCTTCAAAAGGGAATCTTTCTGGATCCACACGGTCTCCTTTGGCCTTAACTTAAAACCGTTTTTATAGTTCCAAAATGTCCAAATGCTTTTCTTGCACTAATTGAATAGTGTGAGAGATCACACACGCACACTCACACACAACCAAAAGTATGTGGACACCTGCTCGTCGAACATCTCATTCCAGAATCATGAGCATTATTATGGAGTTAGTCTCCCATTTGCTGCTATAACAGCCTCTACTCTTCTGGGAAGGCTAGATGTTGGAACATTGCTACAGGGACTTGCTTCCATTCAGCCACAAGAGCATTAGTGAGGTCGGGCACTGATGTTGGGTGATTAGGCCAGGCTCGCAGTCGGCGTTCCAAGTTTAGATCAGGGCTCGGTGCAGGCCAGTCGAAGTTCTTCCACACTGATCGACAAACAATTTCTGTATGGACCTCGCTTTGTGCACGGGGGCATTGTCATGCTGAAACAGGAAAGGGTCTTCTCCAAAGTTTGAAGCACAGAATTGTCTAGAATGTCATTGTATGCTGTAGCCTTGATATCCCTTCACTGGAACTAAGGGACCTAGCCCGAACCATGAAAAAACAGCTCCAGACTATTATTCCTCCTCCACCAAACTTTACAGTTGGCACTAGCATTGGGGCAGGTAGCGTTCTCCTGGCATCCGCCAAACCCAGATTCATCCGTCGGACTGCCAGATGGCGAAGCGTGATTCATCACTCTAGAGGACGCGTTTCCAGCTTTTACACCACTCAAGCCAATGCTTGGCATTGTGCATGGTGAGCTTAGGCTTTTGTGCGGCTGCTCCCCCATGGAAACCAATTTCATGAAGATCCCAACAAACAGTTCCTGTGCTTGATTTGATTTGGATCTCTTTTAGTCCCCATTTGGACTAATCTTCCAAGAGTCCTTAAACATTCAAATACAATTTATAATACAAACACATTTTCACATATAACCCACTATTACAAACATACTTAATATACTAACATAATGACCCAATAAATACTCAGTCTAAAATATATTGATTCTTCATCTACTATAGTCCCACAACATTTCTATATACACTGCTCAAAAAAATAAAGGGAACACTAAAATAACACATCCTCGATCTGAATGAATGAAATATTCTTATTAAATACCTTTTTCTTTACATAGTTGAATGTGCTGACAACAAAATCACACAAAAATTATCAATGGAAATCAAATTTATCAACCCATGGAGGTCTGGATTTGGGAGTCACACTCAAAATTAAAGTGGAAAACCACACTACAGGCTGATCCAACTTTGATTTAATGTCCTTAAAACAAGTCAAAATGAGGCTCGGTAGTGTGTGTGGCCTCCACGTGCCTGTATGACCTCCCTACAACGCCTGGGCATGCTCCTGATGAGGTGGCGGATGGTCTCCTGAGGGATCTCCTCCCAGACCTGGACTAAAGCATCCGCCAACTCCTGGACAGTCTGTGGTGCAACGTGGCGTTGGTGGATGGAGCGAGACATGATGTCCCAGATGTGCTCAATTGGATTCAGGTCTGGGGAACGGGCGGGCCAGTCCATAGCACCAATGCTTTCCTCTTGCAGGAACTGCTGACACACTCCAGCCACATGAGGTCTAGCATTGTCTTGCATTAGGAGGAACCCAGGGCCAACCACACCAGCATATGGTCTCACAAGGGGTCTGAGGATCCCATCTCGGTACCTAATGGCAGTCAGGCTACCTCTGGCGAGCACCTTTAGGGCTGTGCGGCCCCCCAAAGAAATGCCACCCCACACCATGACTGACCCACCGCCAAACCGGTCATGCTGGAGGATGTTGCAGGCAGCAGAACGTTCTCCACGGAGTTACATTGTGTTGTTTAAGTGTTCCCTTTATTTTTTTGAGCAGTGTATTATATGTAAATCGTTTTAAAATAACGTTTAAATTTATATATGGAAAGGTTTCTAATTTGCTCAGTTAATTTATTCCATTTCTTTATTGCTCTAAATCGAAATGTTCTTTTGCCTATTTCTCTTTTCTGTCTGGGTAACGCATAGATGGTGGACAATCTATTCCTAGTATTTACGGAATGTCTGTCTCTTACCAACTGAATACCGTTGTGAATAGAACTTGGCCGTTTTAAATGATGTATATTATGAAATAAAATAAGCATGTTTTTTTCAATTATCTTGTCGATTGATGACCAACCAAGAACACTGCGCATGACTGCAACAGAAGAACCATATCTCCACCTTAAAACACTCCTTGATGATGCATTTCCCCAGACCACAGAACAGTAGTTCACCTGACTCTCAATTAATGCTTGTGTTATTTGCTGAATAATTTTTCCTGGTAAATATTTAGCTATCCTTCTGATTATGCATGCTGTTTTAATATATATATATATATATATATATATTTTTTTTTTTTACATAGATGAGTTATTTGAGACGACCATGATAAGCAGTTGTCTAGCTGCACTCCCAATAGTTTGGTTTCTGCCACTTCTTCAATTTGTACTCCTCCCATACTTAATTGTATCCCATGCTGTTTTGGCCTTTTCCTAGTTGAACAGACCAACATAACTCTGGTTTTCTTGGTGTTTAAAACAAGTTTTGTTTTGGCAAACCCACTCCCTGATATTCTCCAAATCTCCTTGTAAATCTTGCTGTACCTGTTGAACCGATTGTCTTGCTGCATAAATTGTAGTATCATTTGCAAATATAGTAGCTTGAGGTTCAACTAAGGCATAGGGAAGGTCGTTGGTATATATTAAATAAAGAAGTGGCCCAAGGCAGCTGCCCTGCGGTATTCCACAGTTTAACACGAGGGGAAGAAAATGAACCATTGATATAGTTGGACTGTTTCCTATCAGTTAGATATGACTGTACCCAATTCAATGCTACCTCCTTAAAACCATAATGCATTAATTTTGTCTAAATTATTTCATGATCCACTAAATCAAATGCTGCACTGAAATCTAAAAATAGTACACCCACAAACTTGCCATTATCCATAGCATTGAGCCACTGGTCAGTCATGTCAACCAATGCAGTGGTAGTGGAATGTTTTTTGCGATAAGCATGCTGATTGGCTGTAATCAGATCATTCTTCCATGTACTCCCACATTTGTCTACTCACAATACCCTCCAATATCTTACTGAGTGTAGGGAGTAGACTAATTGGCCGACTATTGGCAGGAGTAATGGGTTCTTTGCAGTCTTTCGAAATAGGACACAGTTTCGCATCCTTTGCAAACATCCCCTTTTCCAGTGACCAATTAAATATGTATCTCAGTGGAACTGCAATCTGGGGAGCAGCACAGCAAAGCAAAAAATAGTCCATAAGACCATAACCTGTAGATTTACCATCAGGTAATGACTTCAATAGGCTTAACACCTCCTCCACTGACACCGTTTGCAGACTAAAAGAGCAGATCTTAAGTTGCTTCCAGAGGCAGTCTGGAACTCGGTAGTGATTGTTGCAACTGAGGATAAATTATTTTTACACGCTACAGCCCTCATTGGTCCCATTCTGTGAGCTAGTGTGGCCTACCACTTTGCGGATGAGCCATTGTTGCTCCTAAACACTTCCACTTTACAAAAACAGTACTTACAGTTCACCGGGGCAGCTCTAGCTGGTCAGAAAGTTGCCGAACTGACTTGTTGGAAAGGTGGCATCCTACGGCCCTGGTCCACAGGGTGTTCTATTGGTCAGAGCCTACAGCGTGGCAGTGGAACGCTCCACTACCGCCAGTGTCACACGATCAACGTTTTGGATGTCAATGAGTTCACACCCTTCTGCTCCCCCTCAGTGTTTGTGTAAGTAACAGGACTCTACTGGATCACTGGGCACCTGACTAAAATCAGCCTTATATTCCTTATGTATATTTTTGATAGATTACATTAGGTCATGTCTATGGCCAGGAGTTTTCCATGACCACGTTACGTGACCATGACCATCTCCTAGAACTGGGGTCCAGACTGCAGTTTTGTTCCAAGATGGCGTAGGAGTCAGACTTCTTTTTCCTCGTCTTGTCCCGTGTATATATCTTTTAGATATTTTTTCTTCGCAAATCTTTTAATATTTTTCCTAAACCTCAACTTTAATATACTCTCCTGCAACTCGCCTCAATCAATGTGGTATGGATCTGCAATTTTTTAAAGAATTTTTCTTTACTTTTGAACCAGAATCCCCCAACAGAAGCTAGCCAGCTAACTAGCTCCTTGATAGTAGTCAGCTAATCACTGGTAGTGGTCATCAGCTAACCTCTAGCTCGGAAATCCCTCGCCAGTTTGCACAACGCGATTCAAACCAGAGCATACCGGACTTATTTTCTCTCAATATCCCCGGATTCCTACCGCAAGCTCTGAACCTTCTCACCTGGATCATCGCAGCTAGCTAGCTGCAATCCGAGTTGCTACTCCTGGCTAACGTCTCTGTCCCGAAGCAAGCACCAATTAGCCTGGAGCTAGCCCATGCTAGGCCCATCTCTCGGCTAGCTGAAGAGGTCCATCAGCCACTCCTTGGGCTACAATACCTATTTTGCCAATTAGCCTGGACCCCTTTTACTACAAGAAGCCCTGCTAATCTGTCACGACTGGACTACCGATGTAATCTGCCCGAGGGTTCTTTTTGAAACAGGCCCCTCCATCGCGACGTCCCCTGAATGCCCATCTGCTAGCCGCGGCCCGCTAGCTGTCTAGAGCATATCGGACTGTTAGCTGAATAGGTCCATCGGCAAATTTCTTGGGCCACAATACCTATTTTGCCAATTGGACTGGGCACCTTTACCACACGGAACCCTACAAATCCATCACGGCTGGTCTACCGACGGAACCGTACGAGGAGGCTACAACATAGGTCCGTCGCAACGGAAGAAGTCTAAGGCCCTTCTGCTAGCTTGCTATCCCCGGCCCGCTAGCTGTCTGAATCGCCGTGTCTCCAGCCAGCTTAACTACTCACTGGACCCCTATGATCACCCGGCTACGCATGCCTCTCCCTAATGTCAATATGCCTTGTCCATTGCTGTTCTGGTTAGTGATTGTCTTATTTCACTGTAGAGCCTCTAGCCTTGCTCAATATTCCTTAGCTAACCCTTCAGTTCCACCTCCCACAAATGCGGTGACATCACCTGGTTAAAATTATGTTTCTAGAGACAATATCTCTCTCATCGTCACTCCATGCCTAGGTGCCTCCACTGTATTCACGTCCTACTATACCTTTGTCTGTACATTATGCCTTGAATCTATTCTATCGCGCCCAGAAACCTGCTCCTTTTATCCTCTTTTCCGAACGCACTAGACGACCAGTTCTTATAGCCTTTAGCTGTACCCTTATCATACTCCTTCTCTGTTCCTCTGTTGACGTAGAGGTTAATCCAGGCCCAGCAGTGCCTAGCTCCACTCCCATTCCCCAGGCGCTCTCATTTGTTGACTTCTGTAACCATAAAAGCCTTGGTTTCATGCATGTTAACATTAGAAGCCTCCTCCCCAAGTTTGTTTTATTCACTGCCTTAGCACACTCTGCCAACCCGGATGTCCTAGCCGTGTCTGAATCCTGGCTTAGGAAGACCACCAAAACCCATGAAATTTCCATCCCTAACTATAACATTTTACGACAAGATAGAACTGCCAGTTCTGTCATACTATCCAGGTCTGTGCCCAAACTATTCGAGCTTCTACTTTTAAAAATCCACCTTTCCAGAAACAAGTCTCTCACCGTTGCCGCTTGATATAGACCACCTTCTGCCCCCAGCTGTGCCCTGGACACCATATGTGAATTGATTGCCCCCCATCTTCAGACCTTGTGCTGCTAGGTGACCTAAACTGGGACATACTTAACACCCCGGCCATCCTACAATCTAAGCTTTATTCCCTCAATCTCACACAAATTATCAAATGAACCTACCAGGTACAGCCCCAAATCCATAAACACGGGCACCCTCATAGATATCATCCTAACCAACTTGCCCTCCAAATACACCTCTGCTGTCTTCAACCAAGATCTCAGCGATCACTGCCTCATTGCCTGTGTCTGTAATGGGACTGCGGTTAAACGACCACCCCTCATCACTGTCAAACGCTCCCTAAAACACTTCAGCGAGCAGGCCTTTCTAATCGACCTGGCCCGGGTATCCTGGAAGGATATTGACCTCATCCCGTCAGTAGAGGATGCCTGGTTATTCTTTAAAAGGGCATTCCTCACCATCTTAAATAAGCATGCCGATTCAAAAAAATCTAGAACCAGGAACAGATATAGCCCTTGGTTCACTCCAGACCTGACTGCCCTTGACCAGCACAAAAACATCCTGTGGCGTACTGCATTAGCATCAAATAGCCCCCATGATATGCAACTTTTCAGGGAAGTTAGGAACCAATATACACAAATCCCCACATTCTTATCAACAGCCTTGGTTTCTCAAATGACTGCCTCGCCTGGTTCACCAACTACTTCTCTGATAGAGTTCAGTGTGTCAAATCGGAGGGCCTGTTGTTCCGGACCTCTGGCAGTCTCTATGGGGGTGCCTCAGGGTTCAATTCTCGGGCCGACTCTCTTCTCTGTATATATCAATCATGTTGCTCCTGCTGCTGGTGATTCTCTGATCCACCTCTACACAGATGACACCATTCTGTAGACACTGTTAACTAACCTCCAGACGAGCTTCAATGCCATACAACTCTCCTTCCGTGGCCTCCAACTGCTCTTAAATGCAAGTAAAACTAAATGCATGGTCATCGCCCTGCACCTGCCCGCCCAGCATCACTACTCTGGACGGTTCGGACCTATAATATGTGGACAACTAAAAATACCTAGGTGTATTATAGTTAGACTGTAAACTCTCCTTCCAGACCCACATTAATCATCTCCAATTCAAAATTAAATCTAGAATCGGCTTCCTATTTCAAAGCATCCTTCACAAATGAAGCATCCTTCACTCGTAAAACTGTTTCACCTCGTAAAACTGACTATCCTACCGATCCTTGACGATGTCATTTACAAAATAGCCTCCAACACCCTACTCAAATTGGATGCAGTCTATCACAGTGCCATCCGTTTTGTCACCAAAGCCCCATATACTACCCACCACTGCGACCTGTACGCTCTCGTTGGCTGGCCCTCGCTTCATACTCGTCGCCAAACCCACTGGCTCCAGGTCTACAAGTCTTCGCAAGGTAAAGCCCTGCCTTATCTCAGTTCACTGGTCACTACAGTAGCACCCACCCGCAGCACGCGCGCCAGCAGGTATATTTCACTGGTGACCCCCAAAGCCAATTCCTCCTTTGGCTGCCTTTCCTTCCAGTTCTCTGCTGCCAATGACTGGAACGAACTGCAAAAATCGCTAATGCTGGAGACTCCCACACTAACTTCAAGCACCAGCTGTCAGAGCAGCTCACAGATCATTGCACATCTAACTACCTCATCCCCATACTGTATTTATTTATTTAGCTCCTTTGCACCCCAGTATCTTTACTTGCACATCTATCACTCTAGTGTTTAATTGCTATATCGTAATTACCTTGCCACTTTGGCCTATTTATTTATTGCCTTACCTCCCTTATCTTACCTCATTTGCACACACTGTATATATACACACTTTTTCCCCTACTGTATTATTGACTATGTTTGTTTATTCCAGGTGTAACTCTGTGTTGTTGTATGCGTCGAACTGCTTTGCTTTATATCTTGGCCAGGTCGCAGTTGTAAATGAGAACTTGTTCTCAACTAGCCTACCTGGTTAAATAAAGGTGAAATTAAAATTAAAATGACGGTGCCACATTGAATGTCACCAGGCTCTTCAGTAAGGCCCTTCTACTGCCAATGTTTGTCTAAGGGATTGTGCCCAAATTTACTGGTCAGCAATGGGTGTGGCTGAAATAGCCAAATCCACCTACTTTTGTGTGCTATATATATATATATATATATAAACTATAAACTGTAAATATTGATCACATTCCTTGTGTATGGTCATATACTTTTATACTGTGAACCTGTTATACATTTTTACCTCCTGTTTCAGGAAGTGATTTAACTGAGTACTGCCCATACATGCATACGACCTTCCACCCCCACCTGGGATATGGATGCCTGATGAAGACCTAGGAGCATGAGCAGTAGTGTGCAGCTTTTTCCTCCTTCAACTCCAGCACCTGCAACAAGGTACCTGGATGTGCACATGTTCTTCAGCTTTTGGAAAGCAGACAACCAGGTTTTGCCTGTGCTTAGATCTATTCAGTTTATTTTTATCCTCCCCCAAAAATAAAACTCTAGTCCTTGCCAATTTTCAAGCATAACCATACTTGAAAATATGAAGAGTGGTACTCAGTGATGTGTTGGATTTACCCCAAACATAGCGTTTTGTATTAAGGACAAAGTTAATTTCTTTACCATATTTTTTGCAATTTTACTTTAGTGCCTTACTGCAAACAGGATGCATGTTTTGGAATATTTTTATTCTGTACAGGCTTCCTTCTTCTCACTCTGTCATTTAGATTAGTATTGTGGAGTAACTACAATGTTGTTGAGTCAGCCTCAGAGTTTAAAATGGGGAGAAAACTGTTTTAAAGTCACCATTGGCCTCATGGTGAAATCCCTGAGCGGTTTTCTTCCCCTCCGGCAACTGAGTTAGGAAGGACACCTGTATCTTTGTAGTGACTGTGTGTATTGATACACCATCCAAATTGTTATTAATAACTTCAGATAGTCAATGTCAACCTCCCTGGTCTTTGTGGTTGAATCTGTGTTTGAAATTCACTGCTCGACTGAGGGACTTAAAGATAATTGTGTGTGTGTGTGTGTGTGTGTGGGGTAAAGAGATGAGGTACAGTTGTCATTCAAAAATCATGCTAAACACTTAGCGTAGTCCATGCAACTTATTACTTAACTTGCCTAGTGCCTTGTGTACATTGCTGCACTTATGTGATGAAATATTAAATTAACATTTTTAAGCTAAATGATCTGATCAGCTGCATCAGACTCATTGCTTTTTAATGTGTTTTTTTTTAGCCTAGGCCTACTGGCTGTATGAATTTGGGATCTATCGTCCCAGAGTTTGTTTGGGAAAGGCCATTTCTTTCTCGACAGGCTGACGTATAGAATATGCAAACTTTTCCACTATGAGGATAGTAGATTGACATGGGTCAGTGATTCTGCTATTCTTTGCTCATCCTGTTGGCTGAGGAAAAGTAAACGTGTACAGTTATTCTAACACCTTCAAAGTGCGCATCAGAATTCGGTAAGGACAGTAGATCGTTGCACCCTCGACTTGCGTGGTCTGTTCATATGAATTACCATAATTTGTCATTCTGAGCACCGTGGGTGGACGCCCTAATCGGGTTAAGCACCCGATGCATATGGGTCCGGTAAATTTCTCAAAATGTCCAGTAAATGAAAATGCCACGCCACATTTTACTAACTGAACCTGTACCACATGTGAGTTCTTGGTGCATGTTGTTCTATTAGAATATCACTAGAGGGCAGCATATAACATCCTTTGGTAGATTGGCCGACATTATCTTACATTCAACATTTAGGTCCAAAGCTTTTTATAAACACTGACATTCATTACATAAATCACACATATTGATAAAATGTAGATTGCGGGCACTATTTGAAGTCTAATCAGAAAACAGACAGAAAGAGTACCGTCAGGCCTTACCATGGAATAGTTTTGAAAATCCAAACCTTACATCACCTCAAAAGGCTCGAAAAATGATCCAAAATAAATTATGAAACATAAACAAAATGCACGCACTCTCATGCTCGAGGTCAAAGATTAAAACCGTTTCCTTGACTGTAACCTCTAAAAACACATTCACTCTAATCCAATCTAACCCCACACTATTTTTGGAGGTTACACAAACTACACGAGCCGCATAATAATTTGATTATTTTCATACATTTCCACGACAGGCAAATGTGTCGTGGGGAGATATATATATTTTTCTATATGACACGTCCATAAATCTGATGTAAGTCATGTTGGAGCGATGCCAGGTGGGGGAGAGCTGCCAAAGCCTGTTCTGGGCCACTGTCACCGAGAGATTACAGGAAACCCAACAAGGAAAACACATTTAAGAAATAAGTGTTTTTCCTTATAGAGTAAGGAGGCAAGACGCTCGTTTGGACCTGATGCAGTAGCTCTACTTCCACTTCAGTCCACGACAATGTAAAGCAGAGGATACCGCAAAGGGTTACTGGACAAAGTCCTGCCGGATTTGATTGTGACAATTATAGGCTACAAGACAATACTGAACAAAAATATAACAACGCAACATACAACGATGAAAGAGTTTACTGAGTTACAGTTCATAAGGAAATCTGTCAATTTAAAATACATTCTGTAGGCCATTATCTATGGTTTTCACATGACTGGGAATACAGATATGCATAGGTTTGTCACAGATACAAAATAATAATAATAATAAAGTAGGGAAGTGGATCAGAAAACCAGTCAGTATCTGGTGTGACCATTTGCCTCATGCAGCTGGACACATCTCCTTCACATTGTCCTCAATGGCTGTGTGAAGTTGCTGGATATTGGCGGGAACTGGAGCACCCTATCGTACAAGTCGATCTAGAGCATTCCATTGCGGCCAGTTGAACGTACTGCCAAATTCTCTAAAAAGAAGTTGGAGGCGGCTTATGGTAGAGAAATTAACATTCAATTATCTAGCAACAGCTCTGGTGGATATTCTTACAGTCAGCATGCCAATTGCATGCTCCCTCCAAACATCTGTGGCATTTTAGAGTGGCCTTTTATTGTCCCCAGCACAAGGTGCACCTGTGTAATGATCATGTTGTTTAATCAGCTTCTTGATATGCCACACCTGTCAGCTTGATTTATTATCTTGGCAAAGGAGAAATGCTCATCAACAGGGACGTAAATAAGCTAAATAAGCTAAATAAGCTTTTTGGGTGTATGGAAAATTTCATTGGTCTTTTATTTCAGCTCATGAAACCAACTCTTAACATGTTGCGTTTATGTTGTTGTTTAGTGTATTATCAACAAATAAATAATTAAAATGTGAGAGAAGTGTTTCAAATCTGAGCTGATTGAAACAAAATGTAAATTAGACAACTAGACAAAAACCCCTGAGAGTTTCAAATCCAAGCAATTGTAAACACGCAATGGCAGCAAAACATGAACTCCACTGAACCCTTACAATGCCACCTCATTATCACCATTTTTAAATCAGCATACTGACTTGTTAAGAAGGCTAGGTGATTACCAGATACATCTGGTGTCGTTTCAGTTTCACGCTCTGAGTAGTCCCCCTAGGCAGACGAGTTGCATCCCACAATGTTAAAACAATATTCCGGTACTCACCCTAGCTCTGGGACTTCCAAGATTGAGAGCAACTAGGCAGAAACCATGATGCAGTCTCCTTCAAATAGAAAGGGCAATATACATGAGAGGGCCATGTTTTAAACAAAAGCAACTTAGGATGCAGGGCACGGAGCTATCCTCCTGCTCTCTCCCTCTTTCCCCCTCTCTATATCGTTACTCATTGCATGACTGGTGTTCAACCATTCTGGAGCAGCAATTCATTATGCATTCTCTGTTAAGCGTGTCTGTACAATTACAGCAATACTGCGATAGAAAGAGAGAGATTCAAAGGGGATAGAGGGCGAGGGATGGAAGGAGAGGTGAGGGACGGAGATGTGAAGAAAGGATGGAGGGAGAGTTGCCTGGTCTGTGTCCTGTTGGAGGGGGGCTTTGTGGGGTAGGTGGGGGTTGAGGAAAAAGGATGCTTTTTTTCCTGCAACAGTTACTATATATAGCCCAGAACATTCACCCCCCCCCCCTCCCCCCTCCTCTCTGACATGTGCTGTGCGTACATCGTGAGGCAGAGTCAGTGAGGCAGAGTCAACGAGGGGGAAAGAGACAGAAAGAGCTGAATGGAATTACATAGAACCACCATCTTGGCAGTTGGCATTACTGTATCAATGGTCTTTGGAAGGACTTGGGTTGGTCATGAATCCAAAGGTCGTACGAGCGTTTCAACATACCAGCCCTGGAATAGCTCATCCCAATGTCCTTGTGTTTGGTCACCTGTATAAATGAACTCATATCACGCTATCGTAATGGTATAGTTTCAGACAACAATAATCTTGTCAAATCAATTTTTTTTTGTCACATGCGCCGAATACAACAAGTATAGACCTTAGTGAAATGCTTACTTACAAACCCTTAACCAACAATGCAGTTGAACAAAAAAATACAAATGAATTTTTTTAAACAAATAATTAAAGAGCGACAATAAATAACAGTAACGAGGTGAGTTCAGATTTCTAAACTTTGAATATTATTAATCAGTAGTTATGCTAGAGAGATGAGGGGTGCCATAGTCTAGGGTCTACACCAGCAGTAAAGGGTTATCTGTAGGAGGAATGTATATGATCAGTGCAATTAAGCTTGGAATGTGCTAAGTGTAGGCAAGATGATCACGTGGCAGCACTGATAAGGGCAGAGAGCTGTGGATTAGTGATGAAGGGGGTCGAGGTCAGGTCACATTAAGGGAGAAGGAACAGTTTATTAACTGTATAACTTAACTTCCTGCCTAGCAATAAAGATGCAATGTTTGGCAAGAAGGAAGAGACTCCACCCCAAATTGGGGTATATATATATATATACACACACACACCACCACTGGTAGAACCATTACATCGTCTGTTCAGCTGTTCGATCCTTTGGGATGAATAAACTTGGTTTAAGCTATCATCGTGTCCGTCGAGTTCTTACTCTGATATTTAGAACCTAACAGAGGCTATATACAAGGGGTACTGGTACAGAGTCAATGTGCGGGGAGTCCAGGGTGGCTGGAGTCATCATTTTTGGGCCTTCCTCTGACACCGCCTGGTACAGAGGTCCTGTATGGTAGGAAGCTTGGCCCCAGTCATGTACTCCGCCGTACACACTACCCTCTGTAGTGCCTTGCGGTTGGAGGCTGAGCAGTTGCCATACCAGGCGGTTGCTCTCGATGGTGCAGCTGTAGAACTTTGAGGATCTGATGACCCATGCCAAATCTTTTCAGTCTCCTGAGGGGGAATAGGCATTGTCGTGCCCTCTTCACGACTGTCTTGCTGTGTTTGGATCTTGTCAGTTTGTTGGTGATGTGGACACCAAGTGACTTGAAGCTCTCAACCTGCTCCACTACAGCCCCATCAATGAGAATGGGGGCGTGCACGGCCCTCCTTTTCCTGTAGTCCACGATCATCTCCTTTGTCTTGCTCACGTTGAGGGAGAGGTTGTTATCATGGCACCACACGGCCAGGTCTCTGACCTCCCCATAGGCTGTCTCATCGTTGTCGGTGATCATGCCTACCACTGTTGCGTCGTCAGCAAACTTAATGGTGGTGTTGAGTCGTGCTTGGCCATGCAGTCATGGGTGAACAGGGAGTAAAGGAGGGGACTGAGCACGTACCCCTGAGGGGCCCTGGTGTTGAGGATCAGCGTGGCAGATGTGATTGAATCGTGTATAGTACTAGAAGCGAGCTAAGGATAAGTATGAGATGAGCATAGACCCTGATTTTAAGTCATATACAACTTCGATCTCAAATTGTACTTAAAGCTATACAATGACGAGCATCACAGACTTTCCCGCAGGCTGCATAAAGCCCCCCATATCAGCATCAACAACATCAACGTTTGGATTGAAGACAGCAATATAGAAGGGTGAAACAAGGTGGTTAAGGTTGTGGAAACACAAGTAGGCTATTTAAAGTCAATCCGTACTATAAATACAGATTTGATGTTCCCTGCAGCTATCCAGAGTCATATTTGAACCCACAGATCTAAAGAGAAGCCAGAAGTATAATCAGAAGTGAAGTTTGCTCGGTGTGAGCTGGTCCCCGGGGCGCTCTCTGGCTTCGCTGTCAAAGTAGAGCAGAGTGAATTGTTTGTGCACACACTGCATGGCCCAGAAACCAGGCCTGGAGAAAGAGGCCAACTGACTGTAGCCCTGTACAGCACAGATGGGGCCTCAGCAGCCAACTCCCCGGAACATTTTCCAAAGGTGAAGCTAATTAGTGATCCGCTAGAGGGCGTACAGGGGAAACGTGGGTGAGCGCTCTCTCTCTCCCTATTCGTACCAGGGGAGACCCTGAGGGGGGGCTTGAAGAGGAGTCAGGGATTGACTGGCCTCCAGTAAAATGACAATTCATAGGCTCTCTTTTAAATACTAACAGTAGCGTCGAGCACGAACTACAAATAAGCCTTTTCAGAAGCTGCAGAAAAATCATGTTTACTTCTCTGAACGCAAACAACTTTTGTGATTTAAGGACTGAGGAAGTCTGAATAACGTTTTTTTATTTTTTTTATTTTTTAAACTCTTCCATGCAGTCTAACTTCTTCCATCTGCGGTTCACTCGGTCATCTCTCTTCATAGCCCATCCAAATACTAATAAATTTGATCCGCAAAAATGACAATGGGCAACACTGATTCTCCCTTTCTAATGTAAGCAAAAGTCTCTGCAAGCACAGTCAGAGAAGCCTGCTAAATCTCTCCAAAAGGGTAAGTGTGTGTCTCCAACCGACTACCCTAAGGACTTCCAAGAGCACATTTTCTATCAGCAGGGGGACGGCACAGTCAGATCCTTGTTACACGCTTGCTTAAAGTACTAATTGGAACTTCTTTGAAGAGGGAAAGAGGAGCTCATTGTCCCATATGGGGATCTTCACCTCGGGTGCCTCTTACTAAGCCAAGGAGTGGATGGGGGGGGGGGGGGGGGGTTGAGAGGAACTTTGTCATCTATCTATAATGTCATGGCTGGCTCAGCTTTGAGATGCATAGGTCATCTCAGCCAATGGGGCATTGACATGCATGGGTCAACTTAGTCACAGGAGCATTGAGATGAGTGGGGGATCTCCGTTGATCGGAGTTACGAAAAACATAACCCCACTAAACAGATGAGTCAATATTGTTACTACATGGGTCACATATATTCCTAACACATAAAGGGCCCGTACACAAAGCCTGTGGCAAAAAGTAGATACTGCTATACACAACTATGCATGGTTAAATCCATTTGAATTCAATCACTTTCTGACAGCATCCCTTTTGATTTACACAAAACGTTGCATGAATTGAAAAATTTGACAGAAAGTGACCTCTTGGACATGAAAGCCAAAACATTCGGGATATAAAAAGGAGCTCAAATTTCCCACACCCCACCATACCATGATATCCAGGTCTTCATCACTGCAAAAGATAAACAGTTGAGTTCGATATCATTTAAAATCTTACAAACAGGGGTTTCAAACGGTTTGACAATTTGTGGGTGTCATTTCAATCATAGAACGGACCCATCCCTTCTGACCACTGCAATTTAGCGGTTACAGCATTGACATTTGAACTTCTACTTACTACCACAAAGATGGCCGCCTGTCCGCCCACCTTCGAACTTAAAATGCTCTATTATCTATATTTCTATGATGGCAATAGATTTCCTATGGAATATTGCCAGTATAATTTAAAACATATTCCCATTCAAGTCAACATTCTCTGATGTGTGGACCTCCAACCATCTTTGTGGTACCATTTGAAAGTTTTGATTTAGTACATTCATAAGCCAAAACATGACACCGACCCTGTATTCAAGAGCATGTTGTGTCTCAAACGATGGCAGGCACAACACAAAACCTCAGATGATGTAAAATAGGAGCTAAACTACACCATATGCGAATATGTAGGAAGAACAAAAAAAACAAGAGTTTACGCATTTTTAGGTAATGGACGTTTAAGGTAAAATAATGCTAAAAAAAAATGTATCAAATAGTTTGACAAACCAGTTTGTAAGCTTTTAAATGATATCGATCTCAATTGTTCATCTTTTCCAGTGATGAAGACACAGATGGTGGAGTCTGCAAAATAGGTCAAATTTGAGCACCTTGATTTTGGCATTCAGGTCCCCCAAAAAAAGATATATATATTTTTTTAAAGGTACTTTCTGAGCAATTCTACAACGGGCAAAAATAGATGGAAGGTTCCGTTCAAATCACAAGGGCTGCTGTCAAAATGTGATTGAATTCAAATGGATTTACCCTCATATTTACCCTCACCAGCTACTCTACTTTGGTCACCCCAGGATGCTCTGGCAAAGTTCTTTGCCATAGGCTGTTTGTATAGGGCCTCAAAATGTATAGGTCAACTGTGTTACTTGAATTGAGATGCATTTAGCCATCGCAGCTAACAGGGCCTTGGCATGCACGAGTCAGCTTTGTCACTACAGGATTGACAGGTCAATTCAGTTTCTGCAGAGTTCCGGTATGAGTCAGTACTGTTGCTGCATGGGTTATTAGCACATTTAAGATTCACAGGTCAACTCTGTCTACATGGGTCATCTACAACCTCGGGATGCACGAGTCGGCTCCAACATTAGAATGTACAGTATTAGAGTACGCACAAACAACCTTTGACGCCACTAACCATGCGCCTGAGAGTACCGCCGAGGACTTGATCTAGGCCTACAGGAAGTGTTTGGGCATGGCGGGGCTTGATGAGTTAAGTTCCCATGCACAGCTGAGAAATTTCGGACTGACTGACGTTTGCGACATATCACAATTCTACCTCCCAATTCACCCTGACATCCTATCAAAAGTTAAGTGTTCAAACTTTGCCCGGCTCCACCATGGCCCCCCAGGCTAGCCTCTGATAGGCTGTCCGATGTGAACCAGAAACGGACGCATTCTCTGAATACAAAACGTGCACAATTTAACTCACACCGTTGAGTGTGTAGCTGAGGCAGTAAGCTACAGTATTTGCGCTGGGCATCAAACAGAGTCAAATACAAAAATAGACTATATGCTCGATTTGGAGCATAAGGACAGTGTTTAATATTTCAGCAGAAGGCACAACACTCCCAATTTAGCAACGGCAGAGAACAAAAAAAAAACAAAGTGCATGGAATAATCATGACTGAAAAATAAGCTTTAGGGGTTTCTGTACTTTTTCGACTTCAGAGGCCGCAGATTTTAAAGCTTGGTCCAACCCATATGTATGAGGAGCCTCACGGGTCTTTTCTACAACCCCCTAAAACGATCGTCCTTCTATATGTTGAGTGCAGTAGGCAAGGCAAGTACCCTCCTGAATGACTGTGTTAGGTGAATCTCAAGAAGCCACATTTCCCAGAAACCAAAACGGGTTACAACGGTATCCTTATGACGTCGGACTTCGTGGTCAGATTATCTGGTCGCTAAAAAGACGTACAAAGACTGCTGGTTATGTGCCCAGATACCAACCAGAGTATGGTTGGTATCTTCCCTGACGTCTTCAAAGAGAACATCTTTACCTGGTTGTAATAGGATTGTGACGTCTGAACAACCCCAATGGGATGTAGATATCTATCTATCTCCTTAACCCAGTAAGCAGAGTGTATTCTAACTCAGGCGTTCCGTCATGCATAGAATGTCATTCCTTACCAAGACATCTCTCTTACAGTACCTCAAGAACCTCAAGATCTCGCTCACCTCGTGCGAAAGATGTCATGGCACACCCAAAAATATATCTACGTAAAAATTCAGTAAATAAGCCTCTACGGACTTCCTCTGGCATCGAGTCCCTCATCTGTGCCCACATTTATATCAAGGACTCTGAAATGGTCTCACTTCAGCCACTTCAAACCACGCAGCAGAATGGGACTCGGCAGACTTCATGGTTGTCCAGAGCTGTTACAAAGTCAAATGAAATTAAATGTATTTATAAAGCTCTTCTTACATCAGCTGATATCTCAAAGTGCTGTACAGAAACCCAGCCTAAAACCCCAAACAGCTAGCAATGCAGGTGTAGAAGCACGGTGGCTAGGAAAAACTCCCTAGAAAGGCCAAAATCTAGGAAGAAACCTAGAGAGGAACAAGGCTGTGAGGGGTGGCCAGTCCTCTTCTGGCTATGCCGGGTGGAGATAACAGAACATGCCCAAGATGTTCAAATGTTCATAAATGACCAGCATGGTCAAATAATAATAATCACATTAGTTGTCGAGCAGAGTACACAGCAGGGATGCGTCCCAATGGCACCATGTTCCCATTATAGTGTACTACCTTTGACCAGGGCGCAGATCGAAACTAGTGCACTGTAAAGGGAATAGGGTGCCATTATGGACGCAACCGCTATTCAAAAGGAGACGGGAATCGTATTTATAACTAAGAGAGGAGTTTCTAAAAAGGTAATTGGCATGAGCAAGACAGTCCTACTTTAAGTTGTTTCTCTCCCTAGTACTTTCTTAGGGCGTTTTCACACACGTTTGAGCTCTAGTTCGAATCAGAGTTAGACTATTTGTTACATTGTATTTATTCATTTTCTTTCATTTGGTCCGGGTGGTTTCACATTGCCAAAATGTCAAACATACAAACACTCCTGAACAAAACCATGTGTCCATGCGAATCCATTTATGATTATCATGACGCATCACTTTTGTCCCAATCTTCATATTACCTTTCAACAACATGCATGAGGAAACAGCACAATAGCTGCTCTAACTGCTGTGTGAATAGGCCATATTCGGTAGTCTATATCCCAGTATAGGCCCCCGTCTCCCCTAATCTGCATCGGATGCGCTGCTATTCACAATGTTTCAGCCGTATCAAGATATGATACTGCGTTTGTTCCATCAAATGCTCGCAGTCAAACAACCAATAATATTGCGCAACTCTGTTTCTTTTCCTGTGTTTGGTCCGGACTGCATTTTTCACCGGCAGCAACCCGCACCACGATACGAAATGAACCGGACCGAGACCACCCTTTTACAGCGCTCCCGAGTGCAAACAAACCAAACAAAGGGGTTAAAATGCAGAGTTCGGAAAAACTGCACCAAACCAATTTGGTGTGAAAGCCCGTTTAAAAAAGGTAATTCATGCCGTTGACTGAGTGAATTGATTCTTTCGACAGACAGTAAAACTACAGGACCTGATGTTACAGTACACATGGGAGACATCAGCAGGTACGTGCTCTCAGTGCCTTGCGTCAATTGCATATTCATCAGGTCTAAAATTAGACTGCGTTACCTCTTCCCTGTATCTCTGTGTGTGACTCTGGCTCAGTATATAAATTGAGTGTGTCTGTGTAAAAAAAAAAAAAAAGGACGCCTTCCAATTTACATCTAATCCACTTCAGGAAATTGGCAGTTACACAAACTCAGTGGGAGGAATAGGAGGTTCTCTAATCAGTGACTGACAAAATACAGGCTTCTCTGTGAATATGAAGACAATTTGTGGGTATTTTGAAACCATAATGTATCTGGCACAATATATTTTCCATCCTAACCGCTTTTATTGACTAGAATATGGCCAAAGATACTACTGAGGTTGTAGGCTACTGAATGACTAGAGCACAGAAGAAACAGCTAGAAGACATTCATATTTGTGTGTATCACTGACAACCACAGCTTTGAGGTTAAGTCTGATACCACGTAGGTGCTGTTAAACGTGTTTTCTCCCTATACTGTGGGTGCTTCCACAAAGCCCTGAGTAAACAAAGTGAAAGAGGCTAGTGCTGAGGTTCAACAAAGAGCCTGTCAGGTTCCTCGGGAAGTGTAGCCAGCATCTTCCCCTGGGCTGAGAGGCCTCGCTGACGCCAGGGCTCTGGGCCGGCGGAACTGAGGGATTCGATTTAGGCTTCTGAATGGACGCACCGTGAGGAGGGTCGGGGTAGAATGCATTAGAGCGGCTAAGCAGAGAGAGGCCAGACTGAAGGGAATGGACAGACTCGGCCAAAGGGGTAAACACTGTTTTTAAATCAAGGGTTAAGCAACGGCAAGCTAGCTAGCTAAAAAGCCATAAATGTTTAACGCTTTTCGACCTGTCCTCAAATTAATAGAATTGGAGTTTGTTTTGATATTTCAACATGCGTGTCGTGATCGCGTTTGGTGTGGGGGGACGAAATCAATTTGCGCACGGTGGCGGACGTCCGGTTTGGGCATGGTGTTAAGCAATGTTCTGTAACAGTTCACTGGAACCCTCAGCCACAAAGCCGCTTACAGTGTCCCAAGTATTATGCAACAGATGACATAAGCAGTCATAACAACTTATGTCAGTATGTGCAAGATAAGCTTTCACTGTCATACAGCAGATCATGCAGCGGGACATTGTCATGACTGTTCGTATCACTTGTCATGAAGCGACACCAGTTGTGACAGACAACTTTATGAGAACTATGTCCTCTACATGTTTTCACGGCAGTATTAAGTTAGGCTTCATCACATAGAGGCACCATCAAGTAGAACAGCACATTTGTAACAGCACTGGTCTTTAATCAAGAGTGTGTGTGTGTGAAGATTGAGGGAGGCACGGTGTCTGCCCATAGGCTGTCTCACGATTTTGACATAATGAAAAAATATTTAAAAAATCGCAACACGCAACAATTTCTAAGGTTTTACTCAGTGACAGTTCATAAGGAAATCAGTCAATTAAAAATAAAATGATTAGGCAATAACCTATGTATTTCACAGGACTGGGCAGGGGGGCAGCCGTGGGTTAGTCCCACCCACTGGGGAGCCAGGCCCAGCCAATCAGAATGAGTTTTTCCCCCACAAAGGGCTTTATTACAGACAGAAATACACTGCCAAATTCTCTAAAACAACTTTGGAGGCAGCTTATGGTAGAGAAATTAACATTCAATTCTCTGGCAACAGCTCTAGTAAAGATTCCTGTAGTCAGCATGTCAACTGCAGGCTCCCGCAAAACTTGAGACAACTGTGGCGTTGTGTCGTGTGACAAAACTGCACATTTTAAAGTGGCCTTTTATTGTCCCCAGCACAAGGTACACCTGCGTAATGACCATGCTGCTTAATATGACACACCTGTCAGGTGGATGGATAATCTCGGCAAAGGGGAAATAATAACAGGGTTGTAAACAAATCTGTGCACAACATTTTAGAGAAATAAGCTTTTTGTGCGTATGCAAATTTCAGCTCATGAAACCAACACTTTACATGTTGCGTTCGTATTTTTGTTCAGTACATTTTCTGTGAAGGAAAACTATAGATGCACGTCCCCGATCACTCTATTGAAGTAACAAAACAAAAATCACTTGACTTTTAATATAAAACACAACCTGTCAATATGTCGCCTCATATTCCGATATAAGACTAGGACGGCGCGACGGTATGAAAATCATGATACCGCCCAACCATAATGGACATAAACAAATGAATACATACCATATCATACTAAATGGAGTGTCCCGGATTTATGTTTACTATGTTGTCTACCCCTGAATCCAGGTTGTTTAAACTCAGCATAGAAAGGACTCAATCACAGAACAGCCTACACGCACTTATATTCGTTACAGGACATTTTTGCAGGCTAGAGAGTAGGACCAAGGTACATTTTGTCTCTCTGACTTGCAGCTCACATATCTACACACAATCTCTGCAAAGCAAGAGAATATTGCAGCGTCAGAATCATTTCTGCAGATAAAGGCATACCTTATCTGCAAATATAGCTAAGTGTCACCACAGTGAAGTTGGTCGTTGAGAAAATTGTTAAATGGTATAACAATATTTAGAGCAAGGACATGTTGAATAGACCTGAGTCTGCAGTCTGGTCATATGGGCTAAATAGGAGGTTAGACTTTTCCTCACCAGTCCTACATAATAATAACACAATCCCAGGAGATGCAGGGGTGACCCAGGACAACACATGAATGATACACACTTAACATTACACATGATGATCACACGGTTCAGTTTGAACAAATGTTGCATTTCAAATTAGTGATGGTAGGTGTTGATTACACCAAAACACGTTACATTTTTACTGGAGAAGTGAAACCAGAGAGACCGTTTCGGGTTTGAAAGTGATAGGATCAGTGCATGGCAACACTTAAAGATCATGAGATAGGCAACCTGGCAACCTGTCCACCTGTCCACAATAATTCTCGTCACACCTGACACAGAGGAGGGTTTCATTATAAGTATACTCCCATAGGTTATAAACCCACCAAACATACCTCTCATTGGATTCTGGATCCACAAGATGCCTCCAATAAGGTGAGGTGACTGGCCGAGCATCGCGGAACTGCACACTATGGCGATCTATAGCGTCTTGCCTTCTTCACAGAATGTCCACAACGTCGCCTTACGAAACTAAAGGCTATTATCACTGGTCTGAGCAAAGCCGTTCGCTTGTCTACATGGCATAATTCCTAAACCAGACCTTACTGTAGATACTCGGCAGAAATAACGCGCTATCTATTTAATGCAAATAAAAGGCTTTCAAATGTCAAAAAGTGATGTTTCCTACGCAGATGGAGCACTCACCACGGGCATGTTAGTGAACAGGTGCAGACCGCAAGCACCGCACGGTAACAGCGCGCGTCACAAATGTAGACTAATTATGCAAACGGTTGCTCTACATTTACCCACACCGGCATAGAATGTAAATCATTATTGAAGAGAAAGATCTATTCTCTAGTATTTTCATCACAGCGCTTTCGAAGCAACGCTACACAGGGTTTCAAATACCGACTGACGCCTGCGTGTTAATACTGATCGGTATATCATGTGAATGGACTCCTTTCCCTCTTTGCAAACACCATTGTGGTATCCATAGCAATTGCACTGTAAGAATAGATGGCGGATGACCAGGCCAAAAATTATATAGAGCGCGGCAACTGCAACATCGTCCAATCACAGGCTTTCACATTTGAGCGCAGGTAACCAAGGATTGTCTATTATATTGACAAGATATTCGAGTGACCGCTCTAACAATGGAAATACATGTCCTCAAAGATGGAAGGCAGGAGGGGTGGACCATTTAGCTAATGAAAGGGATGTGAACAACATGCCATAGAGATAGATAGAGGACTAATCTTTGTATCAGCGCTATTATAAAGTCTGTGACTGCATGGGCAGCGCTACTGATCTCCAGCGCTGCCCATCTCCATTTTAAAGAAGTACATTTTCTTCTTCATTGGCTGATTACTCCCAACTCATAGGAATCCCCACCCAGTTGACTACTTTAAAATGGTGATGAGTCCTCTATCTAGCTCTGACCACAGGAACAACTCCAATATAAAGTCGGGGTAAATTGACGAAATGTGTGTCCACTTATATCAGTGCATTTGTAACAACCTAACCATTACTGATATTGAATCAAATATACCTCATGTAGAAAATTAGTAACTACACTTTTTGTTGACCAAATTCGACACTCATTGACCTCCATACAAAAATTACTCACTTCATGGGCTTATTTTTGTGGACAGATATTGGGCAGAGTAAAACTTTTCCGGTTATCAGCAAAAAAAAGGAAGCTAGGTTGAATTAGCTGTATCCCTTAAAACCGGATGCATCTGGTTGATGGCAACTCCATTAAGCCTACCGTTCAAGAAACAAATGTGCCAGAAACCCATCACCGAGGGAGTTCTATTAACCTTAGCCATGGTGCACCGGTCAATGGCCCGTGACATGAACGCGGTGAGGGAGGAGTGCCCTTCTCAAATGAAACCGTAATCTGTGGCTCGGTCATGTTGTCAACAAGGCAGCATGGTGCATCGTCCAGAAACAGATATCTCTTTTCCATCAAATCTCTGTTTTGAAGGCATATAAAACATTTTTATCAAAAAGCAATCATTTTTGCATGTGAAAAGTAAACACAGAATCCTACTTAGCCTAGCATAATTCACGTTTGTTTTGAGCTGACTTCGCCTTGGCTTTGAATGGGGCACCTGGCGCTGCTGCTACTCTGTTTATTATACTGTATATCCTGATTGCTTAGTCACTTTTACCCCTACCCACATGTACATACTATATTACCTCAATTACCTCAACTACCTCGTACCCCTGCACATTGACTCGTACTGGAGCACCTTCCTAATATTGAGTTGCATGCCTCCCTTTTGCCCTCAGAACAGCCTCAATTCATCGGGGAATGGACTCTACAAGGTGTCGAAAGCGTTCCTAAGGGATGATGGCCCATGTTGACTGCAATACTTCCCACCGTTGGGAAGATGTCCTTTGGTCGGTGGACCATTCTTGATACACGCGGGAAATTGTTGAGCGTGAAAAACCCAGCAGCGTTGCAGTTCTTGACGCAAATCAGTGCGCCTGGCACCTACTACCATACCCCGTTCAAAGGCACCTAAATATTTTGTCTTGTCATTCACCCTCTGAATGGCACACATACATAATCCATGTCTCAATTGTCTCAAGCCTTAAAAATCCTTCTTCAACCTGTCTCCTCCCCTTCATCTACACTGATTGAAGTGTATTTAAGTGACATCAAAAAGGGACCATAGCGTTCACCTGGTCAGTCTATGTCATGGAAAGAGCAGGTGTTAATAATGTTTAGTATACTCAGTGAATAGCTTCGTTATTGTTTTTTTGTTTTTTACAGTCGAGAGGAGTCAAGAGCTTCAAGTTCCTCGGTATCCACATTACTAAGTATGGCAACTGCACCGACCTCGACCGGATGGCCCTACAGATGGTGGTGCTGACAGCCCAGAGCATCACTGGGGGTGAGCTACCAGCCACCCAGGACGTCATGTCAGGCGGTGTCAGAGAAAGGCCTGAAAAATTGCCAAAGGCTCCAGTCACCCAAGACACAGACTTTTCCCCATGATCCTCTCTGGCAGGTGGTACTGGTGCATCAAGGCTAGGACCAACAGACTTCTAAACAGCTTCTAATAAAAGTATTATTGCTGAAATGTTTTACGACCACTACGCTGCTGATTCATTGATTATTGATTGCCAATACCATTTAGTATCTATCTATTTATCCTGCTACTGGTCACTATTACTCCTGTTTACATGCTGCTGCCACACTGTTTACTATTATTATTATTATTATTATTTATCCTGCTACTGGTCACTTTTACCTCTGTTTACATGCTGCTGCCATACTGTTTACTATTATTATTATACTTTATCCTGCTACTGGTCACTATTACTTCTGTTTACATGCTGCTGCCATACTGTTTACTATTATTATTATTATAATTTATCCTGCTACTGGTCACTATTACTTCTGTTTACATGCTGCTGCCATACTGTGTACTATTATTATTATTATTAATCCTGCTACTGGTCACTATTACTTCTGTTTACATGCTGCTGCCATACTGTTTACTATTATTATCATTATTAATCCTGCTACCAGTCACTTTCTCCTAATCCCTGTACCTACAGGTGTGGCGCAGTGGTGTAAGACTCTACATCTCTGTGCTATAGGCGTCACTACAGACAACCTGGTTCGAATCCAGACTGTATGTCACGACTTCCACCGAAGTTGGTCCCTCTCCTTGTTCGGTTGAAGTCGCCGACCTTCTAGCCATCGCTGATCCTCTTTTCATTTTCCTTTGGTTTTGTCTTGTATCACACCTGGTTCCAATCCCATTCATTACATGTGTATTTAACCCTCTGTTCCCCCTCATTGTCCTGGTCGGTGATTCTGTAAGGGTGCGTGCTGGTGGCAGGGAAGTCAGGGGCAGGAGATCGAACTTGGTATAAAACGGAGCAATTTAATAAGTGCTCAAAAACTCAGAAAACCAAAATATACAAAATAATACACGTGGGTACAAAACCCGTCGCACACCAGAACATATCTTGCACATAGCTTACAAACAAACATTTACCAACAAGGACAATGAGGGGGAACAGAGGGTTAAATACACAACATGTAATTGATGGGATTGGAACCAGGTGTGATGGTAGACAAGACAAAACCAATGGAAAATGAAAAGAGGATCAGCGATGGCTAGAAGGTTGATGACGTCGACCGCCGAACGCCGCCCGAACAAGGAGAGGGACCGACTTCGGCGGAAGTTGTGACACTGTATCACAACCGGCTGTGATTGGGAGTCCCATAGAGCGGTGCACAATTGGCCCAGCGTCGTCTGAGTTTGGCCGGTGTAGGCCGTCATTGTAAATAGGAATTTGTTCTTAACTGACCTTGCCTAGTTAAATAATAATAATACAATTCTAGTTGGAGGATTCTGGATTTCCTGCTTATTCCCCCTTGATTTTGATTATCTTCCAACCAGGATTTCTAGAAAACTTTGGGAAAGTTACAGGAAAAAGTGACCTAAATTTTGCAACCATTTTTCCATTACTAAAGGGTAAAGACTTCAGGAGTTGTTGGAAAGGAAGCATTATTGTTGTGTTTCCGCGTCTGTCCTTTGTTAGCGATTATAGATAGAGTGTCTTCGGAAAGTATTCGGACCCCTTGACTTTTTCCACATTTTGTGACATTACAGCCTTACTGTAAAATGTATTCAATTGTTATTTGTCCAACACTGCAATACTAATACGTTTTAATGGGGACTGACTATTTTGTCCCTCAGAGTACTACTCCTATTCATTGGATTATCTTCCCAGCCCTCTCTTATCACATCTCTGTGAAGCAAGTGGTGCTGTTCTCTTTACATCCAATCGGTCTGCTATCTGATTGAAAGTTAATGCTATTGGTTTTCAACACAGATTTTCAATTCAAAACAGTCAGATGCTATACAACGGTCTCAGATTCAGTTTCACCGCTGTGGATTCCAACTATAACCAATGCATTCTTACATTGTTCTTACAGTACAAAACATTATTTACTACTATTCCCGTTATGAATTACTATTATTAACTATATTCTTGCTTTGTAACTACCGTGTAAAAAAAATGAAGTGCCATGTATTTAAAATGTTTGTAGAATTTACATGTTAACCAAAAAGAAAAAGCTGTAAAAACAGTTATTTTTGTCCTCCGAAGAGGGGCGGTAGTGGATGGGCCAATAAAAAATAAAATATTAATAAATACTATAACCACTTAAAATGATAAGAGCAATATTCAAATAATAAAAACAATTCTATACTCACAGATAAAGTGTGCATATAAAACCTCTTTAGAGGTAGAAGTCAGTGAAGGAGCCAGCAGCAGGTGTTAAAGAAGGCTGTCTGTGCATCAGTGTCTGATGTGAGAAGCACTGCTCTGTTCTGGAGTCTCTCACAATGCTGTAGTCAAAGCCAAGGTGCTCCTATAATTACACCCGCTGACATTCCAATACATTTCCAGTGAGTGTATTCCAGAACATCTTTTAATGTCTATTCCTACCAGCATCAGCTTTGGCTTCCAGTTAGATATGTGCCTGAGGAACAAGCAAGCCATAGGCCACTGTAGCTGTGGGAGGTGTTATGCTCCTTATCACTGACGTTTATATTTAACTGGGTGACATACATTTAGTGGTATTACCAGTCTGGCATGGTGAGGTAGGAAAAATCAGTTCCTCATAGATGGGCTTAATCATCAGAACATACCTCAGAGTACAAAGGACATTTGTTTGTGTGGGCGTGTGTGTGTGTGCAAGCTGTGTCTATCACATTTCAACTTTAAAACTTCAGAGCGAAAAAAAAGAAGGAAGATCAACAAAGACAAGTCAACCAAAGACTGTGGATGGCATCAGACTGCCAGGAAAAAAAGAGAATGAATTGTTTGCCACAGTATACATCATGTACTGAATACACTGGAACAAGGAACCCTGAGAACAATTCTGTTCCTCTTTTACGAATGAGCAAAGTCAGGTGTATTCCGCATTCATAAAGGGCAAATCAATATTTTGTATTCCTTAATTAAATATACATTTTTAAACACAATACAACCACACGAGGATACAGTGTAAATGCAATTCAAATCATGAAGGATGACATCAAAAAGTTACAAATATTTCCATTGTGGTCCTCTTGAGAATATATGATGTACACAAATGTACACACTCGGGCTCCCGAGTGGCGCAGCGGTCTAAGCCACTGCATCTCAGTGTAAGGGGCATCACTACAGTCCCTGGTTCAAATCCAAGCTGTATCACATCTGGCTGTGATTGGGAGTCCCATTGAAATCCTGTCATTGTAAATAAGAATTTATTCTTAACTGACTTGCCTAGTTAAATAAAGGTAAACGGTCAAATAAATGTCACCGAAAGGGAGAAACATACAGTACATGATCAGGACATAGTGTAACTAATGTTACAGGTAGTTACAGGTATTTCCTGTTAAAGACATGATCATGATTCCTTATCAACTCAATGGATATTAGATCATTTAATTAATTGTTCTTTCTCCCAAGAACGCCAAAAGTTTAGAAAATTGCTTGATGTCTCGATTAGGTACAGTATGTTGTCCAACACAATACGACCAGCTCACATAGATTATGTCCTGTATCATTTGAGAGGAAATCATGCAATGTTAGGTGAACTTTACTTGTCTAACACAGTTGATAAGTTTGGGCTATGGTTATTAAGAGTTCACTAATCAACAAAGTCCCAGGATTTAACTCCATAACAATGACATTCAAATGAGTAGATTGACAAATAGAAAGTATGGTCATTCAAAAAAAGTAGACAATACGTATCAGAGACTAAACTGACACCAAGTTTAGCCGATAATTTTTTTGTTGATTAATACAATATCAAGCGTATTTTACATTTAGGATGTCAAACATGGTCACAAGGGCTGCGTTCACACAGGCATCCAAATTAGGATATTTTTTCCACTAAGTGGTCTTTTGACCAATCACATCAGATCTTTTCACATCAGATCTTATTCAGATCTGATTAGACGTAAAAGAATATCCGATTTGGGCTGCCTGTCTAAACGCTGCCAATGTGCCCACATCTGAGTTCAGTCAGGTTCATGTCCCCAATTCAAGCTTAATGGACAGATTTCCAGTTGATACAGATATTCCTGAAAATGCTCCGATGTGCCTTGACACAATTCTGTCTGGGAGCTCTATGGTCAATTCCTTCGACCTCAAGGCTTGGTTTTTGGTCTGACATGCACTGTCAACTGTGGAACTTTATAAAGACAGGTGTGTGCCTTTTCAAATGATGTCCAATCGATTCAATTGACCACAGGTGGACTCTAATCAAGTTGTAGAAACGAGGATGATCAATGTATACAGGATGCACCGAAGCTCAATTTCGAGACTCATAGCAAAGTGCCTGAATACTTATGTACATAAGGTATCTGTTTTTTATTTGTAATACATTTGCAAAAATGTCTAAAAACCTTTTTTCACTTTGGGATTATGGGATATTGTGTGTAGATTGATGAGGAAAAAAATATTTAATCAATTTTAGAATAAGGCTATAATGTAACAAAATGTGGAAAAAGGGAAGGGATCTGAATACTTTTCCGAATACACTTGGTTCCACAAGAGAGGAGGTCACATGATAACACCATCATCCTGCCCTTGCCACAGCATCTCCCCGTCGAATGCCACCTTCCCATGCCTCTTGGCTCTCAGAAGAATCCACACGTCCTTGTCAGAGACGCGTACGTATCTATTAAACAGTTCTCTGAAAGTGACGCGGGTCTTCCCGTCCAGATCTGGGTCGTTCATAGTCCTGATCACATAGCACATGTCGGCTATCTCACCGTGGATGTGTTGCTCGGCTCGCCTGGCACGTTCGGCTGTTTTGGTGTCCTCCTTGGGGCGTCCGTAACCATCCTCGCCTTGGTGGAGGCGTAGGGACATGGAGTATTCACAGTCAAAGTCCTCACTGGAGGGGTTGAGCTTCTGGTTGACTGTGTTCGTCGAGGACCAGTTCTGCCAGCGGCTGTTCAGATTGCCCACGGCACTGTACTTCCTTGAGAGAGCGTTGATCTTGTTGGCGTCATCCAACTCCTTTTTGCTCCTGCGAAGAACAATCACCCAAATATTTAACAAAAAAATGAAACAATCATCAATCATGGCAACGTTCATTTCCATTGTAAAGCTCTGAACAAGTTTTGCATTAAACTGTTTTATTTGAGCAACAAATGTGCTATATCAAGTTATTTAGGTGTATTTACAGTATCCCTTACATACTTAGGGGAACGTTTAATGAGGGACCGTCATGCACCATCGCTTGTACACGAATGTTAATACAGTCAACACACTGTTGCAAAGAACATTGAACTCACACTGAGCTGGAGGGTCTTTTGACCCTCACCCATGACTCAACTTTCCCTTTAGGTGAGATGCCGTCACTATCCCTCTGCATGGCCTCCCCGGATGACCCAGTGCTGTCTGTCTGTCCAGGTTTAGAGATGTCTGTCTGTCCAGGTTTAGAGCTGTCTGTCTGTCCAGCTTCAGTGCTGTCTGTCTATCCTGGTTTAGTGATGTCTATCTGTCCAGGTTTAGAACTATCTGTCTGTCCAGGAGGTTCATTGCTCTCTGTCTGCCCAGGTTCAGTGCTGTCCATCTGTCCAGGTTTAGAGTTGTCTGTCTGTCCAGGTTTAGCTTGGCCGCCCTCCGCCTCAAGGGTCCTTTTCTCCGCCTCAGAGTACCCACTTTCCTCTGTGTCCACGCTACAGGTGTGCCCATCTCCAAATTGTCGTTACATTCCGCTCCTTCTCCTTCTCCTGCTTCCAGCTGAGGGTCAGTTTCGACACTTTGGAGCACTTTCTGTGGAGTGCGAGCGACACCCTCTTGCTCAGTGTCCTGTCTATCTCCTCCCCTGGCGGTGGAGCCACCATACAAATTAGCTCTGTCAGAAATGTAGTTCCCACACTCCTCTCCTGAACGCCGCTGGTCACAGTCTTCACCACCTGCTTGGTCTTGATCCGGGACTCCCGTGTAGAGGCACTAGAGGGGTCTTTATTTTGCCCTCCGATTGGGAAGGAGGAGAATTGCCTTGAGACTCCTGCTTGGTAGCTGAAGTGTTGTTCTGAGCAGCAGGTATGATGTGGCCAGCAGTGGGATCCTGACAGGGACAAACCTTCTTCTGCCAGGTTCCTAATTTAGTGGTGCTTGGTGTCTTTGGTGGTTCGTCCCAAAGCTCTCTTAGGGGGTCAGGAGCCCAGCTGATAGGCTCCTTGGCCAGCTTGTCTTTGATCTCGGACACCCACTTCTGCCTTTTTATGTCCCATCTGTAAGGTTGGACACCATACAGATGGGCCTCCATATACAGTACAGTCGTGGCCAAAAGTTTTGAGAATGACACGAATATACATTTTCACAAAGTTTGCGGCTTCAGTGTCTTTAGATATTTTTGTCAGATGTTACTATGGAATACTGAATAATAATTACAAGCATTTCATAAGTGTCAAAGGCTTTTATTGACAATTACATGAAGTTGATGCAAAGAGTCAATATTTGCAGTGTTGACCCTTCTTTTTCAAGACCTCTGCAAACCGCCTTGACATGCTGTCAATTAACTTCTGGGCCACATCCTGACTGATGGCAGCCCATTCTTGCATAATCAATGCTTGGAGTTTGTCAGAATTTGAGGGGTTTTGTTTGTGTCACGTCCTGACCATAGTTCTTATGTGTTTTGCTTGTTTTAGTGTTGGTCAGGACGTGAGCTGGGTGGGCATTCTATGTTGTGTGTCTAGTTTGTCTGTTTCTGTGTTCGGCCTAATATGGTTCTCAATCAGAGGCAGCTGTCAATCGTTGTCCCTGATTGGGAATCATGTATAGGTGGCTTGTTTTGTGTTGGGGATTTGTGGGTGGTTGTTTCCTGTCTCTGTGTTTTCTCTGCACCAGCTAGGACTGTATCGGTTTGCCACATTTTGTTATTTTGTTATTGTTAAGTGTTCACTGTTTATCTTTATTAAATATGTTGAGCCCCAAATACGCTGCATCTTGGTCCGATCCCTGCTACACCTCCTCTTCAGACGAAGAGGAGGAAGGCTGCCGTTACAGTTTGTCCACCTGTCTCTTGAGGATTCACCACAAGTTCTCAATGGTATTAAGGTCTGGGGAGTTTCCTGGCCATGGACCCAAAATATCAATGTTTTGTTCCCCGAGCCACTTAGTTATCACTTTTTCCTTATGGAAAGGTGCTCCATCATGCTGGAAAAGGCATTGTTCGTCACCAAACTGTTCCTGGATGGTTGGGAGAAGTTGCTCTCGGAGGATGTGTTGGTACTATTTTTTAATCATGGCTGTGTTCTTAGGCAAAATTGTGAGTGAGCCCACTCCCTTGGCTGAGAAGAAACCCCACACATAAATGGTCTCAGTGTCACACCCTGACCTTAGAGATCCTTTTTATGTCTCTAATTTGGTTTGGTCAGGGCGTGAGTTGGGATGGGCATTCTATGTTAATTTTTCTATGTTTTCTATTTCTTTGTGTTTGGCCGTGTGTGGCTCTCAATCAGAGACAGCTGTCTATCGTTGTCTCTGATTGAGAACCATACTTAGGCAGCCTTTTCCCACCTGTGTGTTGTGGGTAGTTTTCTGTTTTTTGTGTCTGCACCAGACAGAACTGTTTCGGTCGTTCTCGTTGTTTTTTTGTATTTCAGTGATCAGTTTTTATTTTAAAAATGATGACCACTTACTACGCTGCGCTTTGGTCACCTTCTTCTTCAGACGGCCGGGACACTCAGGATGCTTTACTGTTGGCATGACACAGGACTGATGGCAGCGTTCACCTTGTCTTCTCCGGACAAGCTTTTTTCTGGATGCCCCAAACAATCGCAAAGGGGATTCATCAGAGAAAATGACTTTACCCCAGTCCTCAGCAGTCCAATCCCTGCACCTTTTGCATAATATCAGTCTGTCCCTGATGTTTTTCCTGGAGAGATGTGGCTTCTTTGCTGCCCTTCTTGACACCAGGCCATCCTCCAAAAGTCTTTGCCTCACTGTGCGTGCAGATGCACTCACACCTGCCGGCTGCCATTCCTGAGCAAGCTCTGTGCTGGTGGTACCCCGATCCCGCAGCTGAATCAACTTTAGGAGACGGTCCTGGCGCTTGCTGGACTTTCTTGGGCGCCCTGAAGCGTTCTTCACAACAATTGAATCGCTCTCCTTGAAGTTCTTGATGATCCGATAAATGGTTGATTTAGGTGCAATCTTACTGGCAGAAATTTCCTTGCCTTGTGCAAAGCAATGATGGCGGCACGTGTTTCCTTGCAGGTAACCATGATTGACAGAGGAAGAACAATGATTCCAAGCAACACCCTCCTTTTGAAGCTTCCAGTCTGCTATTTGAACAGCATGACAGAGTGATCTCCAGCCTTGTCCTCATCAACACTCACACCTGTGTTAACGAGAGAATCACTGACATGATGTCAGCTGGTCCTTTTGTGGCAGGGCTGAAATGCAGTGGAAATGCTTTTTTGGGATTCAGTTCATTTGCATGGCAAAGGGGGACTTTTGCAATTAATTACAATTCATCTGATCACTCTTCATAACATTCTGGAGTATATTCAAATTGCTATCATACAAACTGAGGCAGCAGACTTTGTGAAAATTAATATTTGTGTCATTCTCAGAACTTGTTGAATTAACGTGGTTTCCACGTCATAAAATAATTTATGTGGGAAACTGATTGGATTGACAAAAAGTCCCCAATGTAAATAAATTTTGTCATTTTTTCACCTAACTTTTAAGCTAAATTCAATGACATTGTGACGTTTTTTTGTTGATTTCACTTTGAATTCATGTTACTTGACAACTCAATCAAATGTAAATCAAAACGAGATGTTGAAATTATGTCGTGCCCAGTGGGCAATCAATCACGTCAAGCTCAGGCTCAAAACAGGAGGTCAGTGACAGACAGAAAGACAGTGAGAGTTGGTGCAATACAGTAGGGCATAATTTGATTTAACAGCATCTGTTAAAGAGATCCCCTAGCACAAACACACACAAGAAAAATATTAGCTTACTGCACATGTCAAATTCGGCTCTAACTTGCATGCTTGCTGCAAGGTTCTATTTTCATAAACACAAAGACTTACTGCATTGTCACTTGTACAGATACATGATATCCACACTGTGCATGCAAATATACTATATGGAGTGTGCTGAGGCAAGACGGTTGGAGCAGCTGCAGCTGCACAGGAGTTTTTTGTGGTTCGCAGGAACCAGAGTGGTTGTCAAAGACAGAAAGAGACATTTGATCCGGGGACCGAAGGCACACGGACTCTAACCAGGAAAGAATGTGATACCTGGGGAAAACAAGGAGATCCTGATTACACATGTAGGGTTTAGTCTTGCAATGCACCTGGTAGTGAGATCAAAGTTTACAAACAGGAAGCACTGGCTCTTTTATTGCACCCAGTGCTTCAATACTTTTTATGAGTTTTAGATGCATACATGTGTATGTGTTCAGCTCTCTAGACATAGCCTAATATGATAGTGTATGTGTGTGTGGATGTTTATGTGAATCTCTCTCTCTCTCTGTGTGTGTGTGTGTGTGTGTGTGTGTGTGTGTGTTAGTCTTGTTGTTTGCATGGGTTCAATTAGAGGAGAGTGATATTTTAATAGAATCTGTCCCAAGCATACACAGGCCAGCAGACTGGTGAAAGACAGCTGTTGGCAGTCAGTCACACGGTGTGGAAGTGTGACAGTGAACATGAACAGAGGACTCCTGTATAACTGTCAGGTCATTCCAGATACCAGATAACCTTATAGGCAGGTTAGAGCTCTACCTTATGGACAAATATGTTAATTACCTCTGAATTACATTTATGGGGTATAATCGATTTATGGGTACGACAGGCCTAAAATAAATGACATAGTTCATTTTTTTATTATTCTGGACATCTAAATAGGTGTCATATTTCAATAACATGTGGGGAAAATAGTCCTTATCATATCATTTTATTTTTAAAATAAAAAATATTCTGCTAAATTGGCTAGAACGTTTTTACACTTTTTTGGGGAGGTTTTTGGCACTTTAGGGCTGGGACTTGTTTTAGGGAAAACTCAGATAGAAAATATATATTGGTAGTCAGATTAGGTTGTAGATGAACTTCCGCAGACATCTAACAAATGTCTATGTAAAGTTGACACCTTCAAGAAGCCTTATCAAGACAGTTTGGAGTTTTTAACTAAATTACATTTTTGTGAAAATGTATTGTCTAAAAACATACATTTCAATAAATGAGAACACATCATCCAACAGTATTACTACTGACATCTAGTGACAAAAGTAGGAACGTTTTTTTGCAAATACTTGACAAATTCACCAACTACACTGAACAAAAATATAAAACGCAACATGCAACAATTTCAAAGATTTTACTGAGTTACAGTTCATATAAGGAAATCAGTCAATTTAAATAAATGTTTTAGGCCATACTCTATGGATTTCATATGATGGGAATACAGATATGCATCTGTTGGTCATAGATATCTTTTTTTAAAAAGGTAGGGGTGAGAATCAGAAAACCTGTCAGTATCTCAAATAATATCAAATAAAATGTTATTGGTCGCATACACATATTTAGCAGATATATTGAGGATGTAGCAAAATGCTTGTTGTCCTAGCTCAAACAGTGCAGTAATATCTAACAATAAACACAAAATTTAAAACGCAAAAGAATATATAAGAAATATATGAAGAAATATCGAAATATTAGTATGAGCAATGTCGGAGTATAAATATATACACTACCGTTCAAAAGTTTGGGGTCACTTAGAAATGTCCTTGTTTTTGAAAGCAAATTAAATTTTTTGTCTAGAAAAACAACATCAAATTCATCAGTGTAGACATTGTTAATGTTATAAATGACTATTGTAGCGGCTGGAATATCTACATAGACGTACGGAGGCCTATTATCAGCAGCCATCACTTCTGAGTTCCAATGGCACGTTATGTTAGCTAATCCAAGTTTATCATTTTAAAACAGATCATTAGAAACCCCTTTTGCAATTATGTTAGCACAGCTGAAAACTGTTGTTCTGACAAAAGAAGCAATAAAACTGGCCTTCTTTAGGCTAGTTGAGTATCTGGAGCATCAGCATTTGTGCGTTCGACTACAGGCTCAAAATGGCCAGAAACAAAGCACTTTCTTCTGAAACTCATCAGTCTATTCTTGATCTGAGAAATGAAGACTATTCCATGCGAGAAATTGCCAAGAAACTGAAGGCTAATTTTAACAGTTTTCAGCTGTGCTAACATAATTGCAAAAGGGGTTTCTAACGATCAATTAGCCTTTTAAAATTATAAACTTGGATTAGCTAACACAACATGGCATTGGAACACAGGAGCGATGATTGCTGATAATGGGCCTCCGTACGCCTATGTAGATATTCCATAAAAAATCTGCCGTTTCCAGTTACAATAGTCATTTACAATATTAACAATGTCTACACTGTATTTCTGATCAATTTGATGTTATTTTAATGGACAAAAAGTGATTTTCTTTCAAAAACAAGGCCATTTCTAAGTGACCTCAAACTTTTGAAAGGTAGTGTATATCTATCTATCTATCTATCTATCTATCAATCTATCTATCTATCTATCTATCTATCTATCTATCTATCTATCTATCTATCTATCTATCTATCTATCTATCTATCTATCTATCTATCTATCTATCTATCTATCTATCTATCTATCTATCTATCTATCTATCTATCTATCTATCTATCTATCATGAAGCTGGTTGAGAGAATGCCAAGAGTGTGCAAAGATGTCATCAAGGCTAAGGGTGGCTACTTTGAAGAATCTCAAATATATAAAAAAAAAAAATGTAACACTTTTTTGGTTACTACATGATTCCATATGTGTTATTTCATAGTCTTGATGTCTTCACTATTATTATACAATGTAGAAAATAGTAAAAATAAAGGAAAACCCTTGATTGAGTAGGTGTGTCTAAACTTTTGACTGGTACTGTATGTATGTATGTATGTATGTATGTATGTATGTATGTATGTATGTATGTATGTATGTATGTATGTATGTATGTATGTATGTATGTATGTGTGTGTGTGTGTGTGTGTGTGTGTGTGTGTGTGTGTGTGTGTGTGTGTGTGTGTGTGTGTGTGTGTGTGTGTGTGTGTGTGTGTGTGTGTGTGTGTGTGTGTGTGTGTGTGTGTGTGTGTGTGTATGTATGTATGTATGTATGTATGTATGTGATGGGATGTGTAGACTATATGGATAGAATATGTAGTATATCTGAACAATATTATATGTACAGCAATAGTTAAATAGGATAGGCTTTGACTAGAATACAGTAAATACATATGATGTGTGTAAAATAGTATGTAAACATTATTAAAGTGACCAGTGTTCCATTATTAAAGTAACCAGTGTTCCATGACTATGTACATAGGGCAGCAGCCTCTAAGGTGCTTGGTAGAGTAACCGGGAGGTAGCCGGCTAGTGACAATGACTAAAGTTCAGGGCATGGTACTGGGCGGGGCCCGGCTAGTGGTGAGTATTTAACAGTACAATGAACTTGAGATTTAAGCTGTTTTTCAGTATCTCAGTCCCAGCTTTGATGCACCTGTACTGACCTCACCTTCTAGATGGTAGTGGGGTGAACAAGTCACTCGGCTTGGGTGGCTGAGGTCCTTGATGATCTTCTTGACCTTCCTGTGACACTGGGTGCTGTAGATGTCCTGGAGGGCAGGCAGTGTGCCCCCGGTGATGCGATGAGCAGACAATACCACCCTCTGGTGAGCCCTGCGGTTGCGGACGGTACTGTTGCCATACCAGGCGGTGACAGCCCGACAGGATGCTGTCGAAGGTGCATCTGTAAAGGTTTGTGAGGGTGGAGCCTTCTGCAAGTAGCTGAGTGGTTAGAGTGTTGGGCCAGTAACTGAAAGGTTGCTGGAGAATCCCCGAGCTGACAAGGTAAAAATCTGTCGTTCTGCCCCTGAGCAAGGCTGAAGACATGGATGTCGATTATGGCAGCCCCCCGCACCTCTCTGATTCAGAGGGGTTGGCTTAAATGCGGAAGACACATTTCAGTTGAAGGCATTCAGTTGTACAACTGACTATCCCCCTTTTCACCACACTGTCTTTGTGGTTGGACCATTTCAGATTGTCAGTGATGTGTACGCTGAGGAACTTGAAGCTTTTCACCTTCTCCAATGCGGCCTGTCGATGTGGATAGGGGCATGCTCCCTCTGCTGTCTCCTGAAGATGGGGGCATGCTCCTTTATTTTGTTGACGTTGAGAGAGATGTTGTTTCCCTGTCGCCACTCCACCAGGGCCCTCATATCCTCCCTGTAGTCTGTCTCGTCGTCCACACAGTCATGGGTAAACAGGGAGTACAGGAGGGGGCTGAGCATGCACCCTTGTGGGGCCCCTGTGTTGAGGATAAGCGTAGTGGAGGTGTTGTTGCCTACAGTACCTTCAGAACCTGGGGGCGGCCCGTCAGGAAGTCCAGGACCCAGTTGCACAGGGCGGGGTTCAGACCCAGGACCCGAAGCTTAATGATGAGCTTGGAGGGTACTATGGTGTTGAAGGCTGAGCTGTAGTCAATGAACAGCATTATTAAATAGGTATTCGTCTTGTCCGGGGGATAGGGCAGTGTGGAGTGCGACGGCGATTTCGTCATCTGTGGATCTATTGGGGCGTTGGAGGTGATATGATCCTTAACTAGCCTCTCAAAGCACTTCGTGATGACAGAAGTGAGTGCTACGGGTCGATAGTCATTTATTTAAGTTAATTTCGCTTTCTTGGGTACAGGAACAATCGTGAACATCTTAAAGCAAGTGGGTACAACTGACTAGGATAGAGAGAGATTGAATATGTCTGTAAACACTCCAGCCAGCTGGTCTGCGCATGTGGATGCCATCTGTGCTGGCAGCCTTGCGAGGGTTAACACGCTTAAATGTCTTGCTCACGCCGGCCAAGGAGAGCGAGAGCTCACAGTCCATGGGAGCGGAGGTGGCGTCGGCGACACTGTATATACCTCGAAGCGTGGTGTGACCACCACTTGCCTCATGTAGCTCGACACATCTCCTTCACATAGAGTTGATCAGGCTGTTGACTGTGGAATCTTGTTCCACTCCTCTTCAATGGCTGTGCGAAGTTGCTAGATATTAGCTGGAACTAGGGCTGGGCGATATGGCGAACATATAATATCAAGATATTTTTCTAATTTTGACAGTATGACAGTATTTTAATATATTTTATATTTTGGAATTATACAAATTCTAAATTTTCTTTGAGTAGTGCGTGACCCTAGGGTGGCAACACATACATTCCAAGTGATTTCAATGGGTCTTTCTCCATTCATATTGTTTATTCTGTTCAATTAAACTTCAAAATAATTCACTGCATTTTCATCCATTTCTGCATTTCTTGCACTTATTTGAGATCATTTCCACACTGCCACGTAGAGCTGCACGATATTTGCGAAAAATCAATCTAATTATTTTTAATCAACCTTTTCTCAATAGGGGGTGCTGTTTTCACTTTGTAAAAATTTCGTTCCCAAATTAAACTGCCTCGTACTCTATTCTTGCTCGTACAATATGCATATTATTATTACTATTGGATAGAGAACACTCTCTAGTTTCTAAAACCGTTTGAATTATATCTGTGAGTAAAACAGAACTCAAGTTGGAGCAAACTTCCTGTGAGGAAGTGAGAAATCTGAAATCAGGCAGGCTGTTCTGGGGTCAGTTTATTAATTTGCATGTCTTCTATTGGTCGAGATGCACTGCATACGCCTTCCCCTAGATGTCAGCAAATAGTGAGAATTGGAATGGAGTTGCTAGGCAGATCTGAGGCCATATAAAGGGTCTTGGAACGTGGGGTGCAGTCTTTTCAACAATCGCCATGACGCAAGACAGACCTCAGGATGGCGTTCTGGAAAGCTCCCGTTATAGGCCTTAGATATATCCGGCTCTGATTTTATTCGATATAGGTGTTAAAGACATCATAATGGTGTTATTTTAAACCGAGTTATATCAGTTTATATCAGTATATTGCGATTTTCGGATATTTCTTTGTGCTGCGTTATAGTGAGTTGGGCACGTCTTCGCCACATGGCTAATGTTTACTGCTAATTCCAAAGTTGAAGGCGACAATCTACAACCGAGCAACGATTCCTCTGGACAAAGGACAACTTGCCCAAGATTCTGATGGGAGCTCATCAAAAAGTAAGAAGTATTTATGATGTTAATTCGTTGTTCTGTTGAAAAATGTCAAACTACTATTCCGCCATTAATTTCGGTGCTGTCTCGCTTTAACGCACGCTGTATGTCATAGTGACGTTCATTTTTAAAATCTAACACAGCGGTTACATTAAGAACTAATGTATCTTTCATTTGCTGTCCAACCTGTATTTTTTAGTCAAGTTTATGATTAGTTATTGATTAGATTAGGTGCCTCTCCAAAGATTTCTCACGACATTTTGTTGGCAGCTTGGCTACTATTCTCATTGTATAACCACGATTTGTGCCGCTAAATATGCACATTTTCGAACAAACTCTATATGTATTGTGTAATATGATGTTATAGGACTGTCATCTGAAGAAGTTTGAGAAGGTTAGTGAAAAAATTAATATATTTTGCTGGTTTATTCGTTATCGCTATTGTTGGCTTGAATCAATGCTGTTGTGTGGTTGGCTATTGTAGTAAGCTAATATTGTGCTATATTGTGTTTTCGCTGTAAGAAATCTGAAATATTGGCTGGATTCACAAGATGTTTGTCTTTCATTTGCTGTACGCTGTGTATTTTTCATAAATGTTTTATGATGAGTATTTAGGTAATTCGCGTTGGTCTCTGTAGTTATTCTAGTTGCTTTGGTGAGAGTTGTGATGGTGGCTGCAATGTAAAACTATGATTTATACCTGAAATATGCACATTTTTCTAACAAAACATATGCTATACAATAAATATGTTATCAGACTGTCATCTGATGAAGTTGTTTCTTGGTTAGTGACTATTTATATCTTTATTTGGTCGAAATTGTGATAGCTACCTATGCAGGAAAAAAATGGTGGGAAAAAAAAGTTGTGTCTTTTGCTATCGTGGTTAGCTAATAGAAATACATATTGTGTCTTCCCTGTAAAACATTTTAAAAATCAGAAATGATGGCTGGATTCACAAGATGTGTATCTTTCATCTGGTGTCTTGGACTTGTGATTTAATGATATTTAGATGCTAGTATTTACTTGTGAGGCTATGCTAGGCTATGCTAGTCAGCTTTTTTTACTGATGGGGTGCTCCCGGATCCGGGATTGTGTGCAAGTAGAAGTTAATCAAATGTTGCAATTATGATTTGACTTGCGTTTTATATCAAAACACTTGGGTGAACTGTTGGAATCATGAAAATAGAATGATTATTATAATTCTGTATTTAGAATATAATAGTGGGCAATTTGATTAGAGTATTGTTTGACATGACAACGAATGAAAATGCCAGGGAGAAGTTATTGTGACAGGGTAGGAACCAAATTGTTGGTGTGTGTTTCCTAGGGAACCCTATAATCTTCGGCTACATTAATGTAGGTAACATATTCAAGCTTTGGTTTAGAAGTTACTGTTGCAGACACAACATGCTGATTTAGGCCTACACCATCACTGGTATCAGGCTGTAAAGCTAGCTACATTTGTTCTGACTCATTACATTTATTAGCTAGCTGGACAGCTAACTAGCATTAGCAGCTAACGCGATTTAGCACGCTGTTGTACATGTTGATCCAGAGCATCCCAAACATGCTCAATGGGTGACATGTCTGGTGAGTAGGCAGGCCATGGAAGAACTGGGACATTTTCAGCTTCCAGGAATTGTTTACAGATCCTTGCGGCATGGGACTGTGCTTTATCATGCTGAAACATGAGGTGGTGGCGGCGGATGAATGGCACGACAATGGGCATCAGGATCTCATCACGACATGTCTGTACATTCAAATTGCCATCCATAAAATGCCATTTTATTTGTTGTCCGTATGCCTGCCCATACCATAACCCCACCGCTCCGCTCTGTGACATCAGCAAACCGGCCGCCCATATTACGCCATACACACTGTCTGCCATCTGTCTGGTACAGCTGAAACCGGGATTTATCTGTGAAGAGCACACTTCTCCAGCATGCCAGTGGTCATCAAATGTGAGCATTTGCCCACTGAAGTCGGGTACAACCCACAATTGCAGTCAGAGCAAGACCCTGGTGAGGACGACCAGCACGCAGATGAGCTTCCGTTAGACGGTTTCTGACAGTTTGTGCAGAAATTCTTCAGTTGTGCAAACACAGTTTTGTCAGCTCTCCGGGGAGTTGGTCTCAGACAATCCCGCAGGTGAAGAAGCCAGATGTTGAGGTCCTAGGCTGGCGTGGTTGCACGTGGTCTGCTGTTGTGAGGCCGGTTGGACGTAGTGCCAAATTCTCTAAAACAATGTTGGTGGCATACGGTAGAGAAATTCTCTGGCAACAATCCTGCAGTCAACTTGCCAATTGCATGCTCTGTGGCATTGTGTTCTGTGACAAACTGCACATTTTAGTGCCATTTTGTTGTCCCCATCACAAGGTGCACCTGTGTAATGATCATGCTGTTTAATCAGGTTCTTGATATGCCACACCTGTCAAGTGTATGGATTATTTTGGCAAAGGGGAAATGCTCACTAACAGGGATGTAAACAAATTTGTACCAACACTTTAGAGAAATACACTTCTTGTGCTTGCAGAACATTTCTGGGATCTTTCATTTCATTTTAGCTCATGAAACATGGGATCAACCCTTTACAATTTGTAGAAAGAGGAGGAAGGGAAGCGCTACTGAGGTACACTATAGTATATTTTGGTAGATAGAGGGTGCTCTTTGGTAAAAGGTGTAAATAGGTCATCAAAAAGAAAGGAGGACCAAGGCACTCTTCATATAATTAATTAAAATGCCTTTATTAGTATGGCATGTTCAATAGAAACAAAGTTGTTAAAAACCGACGCGTTTCGGCTGCATGGCCTTCGTCAGGGAGTACAGGAAGTACAGGTATTTATATTGCTGTTCAGTATATATTCATCACACCAAGCAGCAGTTGTTAAGTGCTGTAAGTTCAGGAAAACACCAGCAGAGGTCCCCACAAGGTCAGTGTTGAGTCTATACAGCTCTGTAGCACGAGAGAAAAATCCTAGAACATTTGTTCTGTCTCTAGTGGTCAAATAGCCTACAGGAGAATGAGTGGGTGAGTGAGTCAGAGATGGACAAATGAGGTCTATGGTTTTTGAAGAGGTAGAGAGACAGACAGGCATGTTGAACTACAGCTGTAGTTACCTAGCCCGATCCACCATCTTCATCTCGCAAGCTTACATTGTTTCAGAAAGGTGGATCCGGTTAGTGGTTACCATATATGTACTCAGACCGGACGCAACCCATCATGTTGCTTGTGCTGCATTATCACAGACTAATAAATATCATCTCAACACTAGTTCCCCAGCTTCCCATCCATCAGAGTGTGGTAGCCCATAACCAGAGTGGAAATGAGACGGTTTTCATTCTGGCTTCACTCCATAAACTGGAGTTCCAGGTGTAAATACTATACATTTCTTATTGAAAGTCCATTCCTGTCTGGTCTTTTAGGCCACCTGGCCTGGTGGTCCAGACACCGCATCCAGGAAAGCGGAAAGGGGCAGAACAGAGTGAGTGCACCTGCATTTCCCGGTGCGTATCAAAACTAAAGCTGTTAGTCCTCTGTCTTATTTGCCTTTTATTCCTTAGCGTCGGCAGCTATTCGACGGGGTTGTTTTGGTTGGCCACCGAGATTCATTGTGCGGGATGAGGATCAACGCTGGTGCTGAAGCGACCTCTCAGGCACTCTGTGACCCCTGTGGGTGATGCAGATTTTTTGGGGGTGCTTTTAGTGGGCTGCGTATGGATAATACAATGTTCTGTTGTTCTAATCTGCCTCTGATTAACATGACCGTTAACTCAGAGCACGGATAAAACATGGATGCTTTTAGCCATGTTCTCTTGATTGCCTTGGAATCTTGTGTGCTGTCCTTAAGATTTGATCAAAGTGAGGTGGGCTGTTTTGGGGAATACAGTATAACGAGACGAGCATACAGGATCTGCCTAAACCAGAATCAGAGGATATTACCAGTCTTTCTTCTCTTGGATGGCACATTTTTTTTTCTACTCAGAATTTGATGAATGAGGTGTCATTTCCAATGCAGCCTGCAACACTAACAGCAGTCAAACATTTTCTGTTGACAAAGTGTCTTTGTAAGTAAACTTGAGAAGTAAACTTGGCATTCATTTCTCCTCGTGTTTTTGTTGATACAACCACACAACATCCTCTCCTATCTCAACAGTGACCCCAAAGACAGAGCCAGACAGCTCCACAAATCTGCCTTGGCCCAGGGACGTCAACGTTGTCGGCAAGTCGCTTGAAAGAGAAAAAAAACCCTCTGTAATCCACTAATACTTCCCAAAGACAGAGGCGAAGTGCATTATTCATTGTGTTTGGCCGTCTCGAACGGCCCTCATAAATAAACAGACAGGACGTTAAATTAGCTGTAGTACAGGCCTGGGGTCAGCGTGGGCCGTCCAGGAAGAGGAGGATATCACATCGTCCCCTGTATGGAGACTCACAGGATGAATGAGTGCGCTCGTGTAGCCAGATCGCATTAAGGGACTGGAGCAGAGCTGAAGCTCCCTAATTTGAATTTATTGGACATGTCCGTGATAGATTCCCTATTTTAGGGAGGGTGAATAAAGAAAGGGGGAAGAAGAAAGACATAGAGTTTAAAGAAACATGAGGCTTCAGTGTTTTTAAGAGGCAAAATGATGTTAGATGTTAGGAGGGCCTTCTCAGTAAGGAGTAGATATAAAAACAAGATAACATGTTGTAATCATTTTTCTTCACACCACAGGGCTGTTTCCAGGACAGAGTTTAATTTAAATCAGGACTAGGCTAATTCTGCTTAAATTAATCCAGCTTAAAACAATAGCTTTCTGAGACGTTGCTGAATTTCAGATTAATTAGTTCTAGACTAGGGTGTCCCAGACTAAGGTAAATAAGGACTAACCAGTTAATCTTTGCGATGCCTAATTAGATTAAAGATGTGCACTTGGTGCTGATCTGAGGATACTTCAAAAACCAGGGATGGGACACATAAGCATTGTGTGGATTTGGAGCGAGTCACCTAAACAAACAATGGAATGAGGTAAAATGCAATTTTCAAAGAATTTCAGTAGCTAGGTTTCCATCTAATTGCAGACAGATTTTCAGATTTTCATGCGAATATTCTGCTACCGTCCGGCAAACGGTACAAAGCATCGGTTCTCAGACCAACAGGCTCAGAAAAAGCTTCTACCCCAAACCATAAGCCTGCTAAAATAACATTTGTACATTTGAGTCATTTAGCCAGCCTGGTCTCATAGACTAAACGTAACATAGTAAACGCAAATCTTGGTCACTCATGATCTCCATTCTTGTGTATTTTATTGTAATCCTTGTGTTACTATTTTATTTATATTTTTTAAACTGCGTTGTTGGGAAGGGCTCGTAAGCAAGCATTTCCCGGTAAAGTCTACACCAGTTGTATTGGGCGCATGTGACAAATGCTGTACGTTTTGATTTATATTATGGGCTACCTGCTGCAGCAATGTCCGACTGTCTCTCTCTCCTTGAGCAATGGCCCCATTGTCTTGTACACATTCAGGTGATGCGTGCAAACACAGATGTGCTAAAGTGTCATTTTGATCATGGCTGATATGTTGATTTCTATTTAATTTCTAAAATATTTCAACTCCCCAAAGGCAGCTTGAAAGTAGATGAATTTGTCTCTAGCCTCTTTTACCAATAACATTTGTCGGAGGGGTCTGAAAACGCAAAATATAGCGACGAAGTTGGGAACAGATTTTCATCCTGCATCGAAAAAATATGCAAATTCTACCACCCAAAGTAACCCAAGGCCCGGCAGATGGTGATATTGAGTCGTTTAATCTTGCCATCCAAAGGGAATGTATGCAGCAGACTATACACACGTATCCTCCATGGACGGTTCATACATAAAACATTCTCGAGAACGTGGGAAAGAAATGGGGAAAATATGCTTACTTTCTTTATGAAACACAATTTTTCACCATAATGCTACAGTGGCTAATAGTGTTGAGCGATTAGAGTTTTTGAGGTCTCATGATGGTAGTGCCCATTACTGTTTATCACTGTCACGTTCCTGACCTGTTTCTGTTAGTTTTGTATGTGTTAGTTGGTCAGGACGTGAGTTTGGGTGGGCAGTCTATGTTTTCTGTTTCTATGTTTGTTTAAGGGTTGCCTGGTATGGCTCTCAATTAGAGGCAGGTGTTTGGCGTTTCCTCTAATTGAGAGTCATATTAAGGTAGGTGTTTTTACACTGTTTGTTGTGGGTGGTTGTCTCCTGTGTCTGTGTCTATGTCACACCATACGGGACTGTTTCGTGCGTTCGTCATTTTGTGTAGTCATTTTCCTGTTCGTGATTTCTTCGTGTTCCATGTAAGTTCGTCGTCCAGGTCTGTCTACATCGTTTTGTTGTTTTGTAATATATCAAGTGTTCTTCGTGTGTTTAGTTCGTCTTGTAAATAAATCAATATGTATTCACAACCCGCTGCGCCTTGGTCGAATCACTACTCCTCCTCTTCGGTTGAGGAGGAGGAACACCGTTACAATCACTTATTAACCATCCCTTATTCACATTACTTTATTTTAATAAAACATTTCAGTTGCTAGGTATATTACATTTGTTTTATTTGATGACTTTGTTATTTCATTCCAAGTCATCATCTAATCTAGACAGCTGCCTATGCTGTCAGACAAAATCACAACTTGAGTAGTTCTACAAAATAAATAAGACTTACTTTTATGACTGCTGAATACCAAATGTCAATCACTTAGACCATGTATTTTTGGTAACGATACCTCGCGAAGTAACTGCTCTCTATCCCTGCTCTCTTCTCTCCCTCTCCCTGTCTGCCCCACACCAGACAAGTAGGTGTGCAATGGATTATGGTCAGTGTAGTTATTTACCATGTTTTCTGCATGAAAGTATGTAGAATATTGGCCTGTTGGAAACTATAACTCCCTACTCACAGTTCGGGCTTGATCTGATTTCTCGCTCACAGGTAAAAAAAATCTAACTAAATAGAAAGAAAGAAGTGAAACAAAGAGAAACAAAGAATGAAACCAATGTTGGTCAATTAGTTGTAATCGCTCAGCACTACTCACACACTAGTGACTAATGCTAATCCCAGATGCTACGTATAGCGTTCAGCATTGTGGGGGAAAATAGTGTTTCATAAAGAAAGGTCGCATATTTTCCCTGTTTTAATAACCTAACATGGCAGGCATAGAAATAAAGATGTCCGAGCGGAGTTCGTACTTCCGTTTTTTGAATGGGAACGGAAGTTAAGTTGAAAATAGAAACACGTCATCGGTTCTAACAGCAATCTCGCGCCAAACTAGGCCTGTGCAGACTGTCAAATAAATGGCACTCCTTTTGATATAAAAAAAATGTTGTTGACAAAAATGAAAATGTGTCAGTTTGTCACTTTCACGAGGTTGGAGTAACAACATGCTCAACTACTTATTAAGACATTGGCTCAAATTCTTGTTAGGTTGTTATGCCTTTAGATTTCAAGAAAATGAACAACTAAGGAATAATTGTTCACTTCTCTCATTGACTTCTTAAACCTCGGCCTGATCTGTTTGGTCTGTTTCGCAAGCGTTCCCGGAAGTCTTGCGATGTTGTGCCTCTAGGTTTAGAAACGTTGTGCTAGGGAGGTACTCAGATCTAGACTCATTGCGGAGAAGAAACTAACATTCGTGGTCCATGGGCATGGCGTAGTGTTTGGCCAGCGCAAGAAATGTGGGTAGCCAAGCAACATGTCACCAGCATCATTCAAATGATAGCCCACCCTCAATATTTATTTGAAATTTGCATGAAGCTCATCACTGTGCACATAAAATAAGTTGTGAAGTTCATCCTAACTCATTGTGGTTGTGGTTGTATTGGTTGTATTAGGCTACAACATTATTGTCTGACTCCAAGTTTATTGCGACATGATGGTTTTTCTATGAATATTTGCGCATAAAAGCATGTCTATTGCAATTGTCACAATCAATTTTACAGGCAAAAAAAATATCCCACCTTATCTAGCATATTTTGTTTTGTCGACAAAAGCTTGATTTCCAACCAAATGGATGACAGATTTAAATATTCTAAAATCCGCATAAAAACTATATGCGCATTTTCCATATTGTTTCCATATTGTTGAAGATAAAAGTCACTGCGTAATGACTGTGCACATAAAAAAAATACTTGTAGTTCAATTCACATTGAATAACAAATACAAGTTAAAGATGCACATAATTTCCTGGTTGCAAAATTTTCATTTTATGTGACAAAACAAGCAAGCAAGAAAGTCATTGTTCCATCTAAACCGCTGTGAAATATCTTTTCCATAACCACAAATATTGTATTTTCAGCTGTTTGAATATGGTGTACAAAACCAAAAGTAAAAGAAGCAAAAAATGACGCTTAAGCTCTTATTTAAGTGTTTAGAAAAATTTCGAAAACTTTCGGGTGGAAAAAACGATTGGAACCATTTCCCTGTTTGACCACTAGGTTTTATGGGTATTATGACAACTGAGAGGTCAAATTGCATTTAAAGGGCCTGTGTGTGGTTAAAACGCAGATAGTTTTTTCCCCTCCAATGCAAAACTCAAGTGGGGAGTTACATGCAGCTAACGTTGGCTATAGCAGGAGGCAGACAGGCAGTCAAAGTAGTAGTGTTCTTTTTCAGCAACTCTGGCTTTGATATGACAGAAACTACAAAGATTAGCCTACATCATAACACAAAATTAGGATTGTTTTTGCTCAAATGCAATGTGTAGGTACTGTGTCCGGCTTGTGCAATTGCAATATTCGTTACTTTCAGATAGAGAAGGTTGTAGCCTTCATAATACACTACATGAACAAAAGTATGTGTACATTAATATGGTGTTGGTCCCCCCTTTGCTGCTATAACAGCCTCCACTACTCTGGGAAGGCTTTCCACAAGATGTTGGAACATCGCTGCGGGGACATTCAGCCACAAGAGCGTTAGTGAGGTCGGGCACTGATGTTGGGCAATTAGGCCTGACTCGCAGTCGGCTTTCCAATTCATCCCAAAGGTGCTGGATGGGGTTGAGGTCAGGGCTCTGTGCAGGCCAGTCAAGTTCTTCCACACCGATCTCGACAAACCATTTCTGTATGGACCTTGCTTTGTGCACGGGGGAATTACCATGCTGAAACAGGAAAGGGCCTTTCCCAAACTGTTGTCCCAAAGTTGGAAGCACAGACTCGTCTAGAATGTCATTGTATGCTGTAGCGTTAAGATTCCCGTTCATTGGAACTAAGGGGCCTAACCCGAACCATGAAAAACAGTCCCAGACAATTATTCCTCCTCCACCAAAGGTTACAGTTGGCACTATGTATTCGGGCAAGAAGAGTTCTGGCATTCGCCAAAACCAGATTCATCTTTTGGACTGCCAGATGGTGAAGCATGATTCATTAATGCAGAGAGCTCTACACCATTCCAGCCGATGCTTGGCATTGCGCATGGTGATCTTAGGATGCTCGGCCATTTCATGCAGCTCCCGACTAACAGTTCTTGTGCTGATGTTCCTTCCAAAGGCAGTTTGGAACTCGGTAGTGAGTTCTGCAACCGAGGACAGACGATTTTACGCGCTATGTGCTACAGCTCTCGGCAGTCCCGTTCTGTGAGCTTGTGTGGTCTACCACTTCATGGCTAACCGTTGTTGCTCCTGGAAGTTTCTACTTCACAATAACAGCACTTACGTTTGACCGGGGCAGCTCTAGCAGGGCATACATTTGACGAACTGACTTGTTGGAAAGGTGGCATCCTATGACGGTGCCACGTTGAAAGTCACTGAGCTCTTCAGTAAGGTCATTCTACTGACAATGTTTCCCATGGAGATTGTATGGCTGTCAGCTCAATTTTATACACCTGTCAGCAATGGGTGTGGCTGAAATAACCAATTCCACTAATTTGAAGGGGTGTCCATATACTTTTGTATATAAGAAAGATCAGGAAGTATTGGTTTATTATATATATTTTTTACATGTATTTAACCCCTTATTATTTGCACTAAACAGTTTCCATATACACAGTACCAGTCCAAAGTTTGGACACACCTACTCATTCAAGGATTTACCTTTATATTTACTATTTTATACATTTTAGAATAATAGTGAAGACATCAAAACTATTAAATAACACATATGGATGCATGTAGTAACCAAAAAAGTGTTAAAAAAATACAAATATATTTTATAGTTGAGATTCTTCAAAGAAGTCACCTTTTGCCTTGACAGCTTTGCACACTCCTGGCATTCTCTCAACCAGTTTTACCTGGAAGGCTTTTCCAAAAGTCTTGAAAGAGTTCCCACATATGCTGAGCATTTGTTGGCTGCTTTTCCTTCACTCTGCGGTCCAACTCATCCCAAACCATCTCATTTGGGTTGAGGTTGGGTGATTGTGGGGGCCACGTCATCTGATGCAGCACTCCATCACTCTTCTTCTTGGTCAAATAGCCCTTACACAGCCTGGAGGTGTGTTGGGTCATTGTGCTGTTGAAAAACAAATGATAGTCCCACTAAGCGCAAACCAAATGGGATGGCATATAGCTGCAGAATGCTGTGGTAGCTATCCTGGTTAAGTGTGCTTTGAATTCTAAATAAATCACTGACAGTGTCACCAGCAAAGCACTCCCACACCATCACACCTCCTCCTTCATGCTCACGGTGGCAACCACACATGCAGAGATCATCCGTTCCCATTCTCGGCGTCTCACAAAGACACAGCGGTTGGAACCAAAATTCTCAAATTTCACTCATCAGACCAAAATACACATTTGAAACCAGTCCAATGTCCATTGCTTGTGTTTCTTGGCCCAAGCAAGTCTCTTCTTATTATTGGTGTCCTTTAGTAGTGGTTTCTTTGCAGCAATTTGACCATGAAGTCCTGATTCACTCAGTCTCTGAACAGTTGATGTTGAGATGTCTGTTACTTGAACTCTGTGAAGCATTTATTTGCGCTGCAATCTGAGGCTGGTAACTCTAATGAGCTTATCCTCTGCAGCAGAGGTAACTCTGGGTCTTCCTTTCCTGTGGTGGTCCTCATGAGAGCCAGTTTCATCATAGTGCTTGATGGTTTTTGCAACTGCACTTGAAGAAACTGTGTAAATATTTGTATGAACATAACAAGATTCAACAACTGAGACTTAAACTGAACAAGTTTCACAGACATGTGACTAACATATATTGAATAATGTGTCCCTGAACAAAGGGGGAGTCAAAATCAAAAGTAACAGTCAGTATCTGGTGTGGCCACCAGCTGCATTAAGTACTGCAGTGCATCTCCTCCTCGTGGACTGCACCAGATTTGCCAGTTCTTGCTGTGGGATGTTACCCCACTCTTCCACCAAGACACCTGCAAGTTCCCATTTCTGGGGGGAATGGCCCTAGCCCTCACCGTCCGATCCAACAGGTCCCAGACATGCTCAATGGGATTGAGATCCGGGCTCTTCGCTGGCCATGGCAGAACACTGACATTCCTGTCTTGTAGGAAATCATGCACAGAACGAGCAGTATGGCTGGTGGCATTGTCATGCTGGAGGGTCATGTCAGGATGAGCCTGCAGGAAGGGTACGACTTGAGGGAGGAGGATGTCATCTCTGTAATGCATCAGCGTTGAGACAAGAAGCTCAGTCCGATGATGCTGTGACACACCGCCCCAGACCATGACGGACACTCCACCTCCAAATCGATCCCGCTCCAGAGTACAGGCCTCGGTGTAACGCTCATTCCTTCGACAATAAACGCGAATCCGACCATCACCCTTGGTGAGGCAAAACTGCTACTCGTCAGTGAAGAGCACTTTTTACCAGTCCTGTCTGGTCCAGCGACGGTGGGTTTGTGCCCATACTCGACATTGTTGCCTGTGATGTCTGGTGTGGACCTGCCTTACAACAGGACTGCAAGCCCTCAGTCCAGCCTTTCTCAGCCTATTGTGGACAGTCTGAGCACTGATGGAGGGATTGTGCGTTCCTGGTGTAACTTGGGCAGTTGTTGTTGCCATCCTGTACCTGTCCCGCAGGTGTGATGTTTGGATGTACCGATCCTGTGCAGGTGTTGTTACACGTGGTCTGCCACTGCGAGGACGATCAGCTGTCCGTCCTGTCTCCCTGTAGAGCTGTCTTAGGCGTCTCACAGTACGGACATTGCAATTTATTGCCCTGGCCACATCTGCAGTCCTTGTGCCTCCTTGCAGCACGCCTAAGGCACGTTGGTGTTTTTCAGAGTCAGTAGAAAGGCCTTTTTAGTGTCCTAAGTTTTCATAACTGTGAGCTTATTTGCCTATCGTCTGTAAGCTGTTAGTGTCTTAACAACCGTTCCACAGGTGCATGTTCATTAATTGTTCATTGAGCAAGCATGGGAAACAGTGTTTAAACCCTTTACAATGAAGTTCTGTGAAGTTATTTGGATTTTTACGAATTATATTTGAAAGACAGGGTCCTGAAAAAGGGCTGTTTCTTTTTTTGCTGAGTTTCGGTCCTGGATGGCAGGAAGCTTGGCCCCAGTGAGTTACTGGGCCATACACACTCTGTAGTATGCACACTACTCTCTGTAGTGCCTTACGGTCAGATGGTCAGATGCCAATCAGTTGCCATACCAGGCGGTGATGCAACGGGTCAGGATGCTCTCGATGGTGCAGCTGTAGAACTTTTTGAGGATCTGGGGACCCTTGCCAAATCATTGTTCCTTGGCTGAGATGGGAGAACAGTCTCCACAGCACTTCACCAATCCGGGCTTTATGGGAGAGTGGCTAGACAGAAGCCACTCCTGAAAAGAAGGCAGATGAAAGCACGCCTGGAATTAGCAAAAAGTCACTGGAAAGACTCTGAGATCATAAGGCAAAAGATTCTGTTGTCTGATGAGACAAAAACTGAACATTGTGTCCTGAATGCAAAGTACTACGTCTGGAGAAAACCAGGAAAAGCTCATCGCCCGTTTAACACCATCTCTACCGTGAAGCGTGGTGGTGGCAGCATCTCACAATGGGTATGCTTTTCAGCGTGACTGGGAGACTGTTAAGGATAGAGAGAACAATGAATGGAGCCAAATACAGGCAAATCCTTGATGAGAACCTGATTCAAAGTGCCAACAACCTTAGACTGGGGCAAAGATTTACGTTCCAATGTCAAGATGCAGTGAGAGAAGAAATGGAGTGTTTATCTTGGTCTGAGATGGAATACGTCCTCTTGGAATGACGTGTCACCCATTTCATGTTTTCAGGAAGGCGCAAAGTTGGACCTGGATTTGCCTTCTGAATAGCTGTCGTTATAGGCGACTACTATCTCCGGCTTTGATTTTATTTGATACATGTGACAATATCATCGTAAAGTATGTTTTTTCAATATAGTTTTATTAGATTTTTGAAATTTATTCGGGATGTTAGGCGTGTTGCGTTGTGTGCCTTTGTTCAGAAAGGAGAGCTTCGCGCCACTTGGCCAGTGTGCTTGCTAATTCAAGAGGGAAAAACGATGTTCTAAATCCAAACAACGACTGTTCTGGACAAAGGACCCCTTGTCCAACATTCTGATGGAAGATCACCAAAAGTAGGACCCATTTTGTGATGCTATTTCATATATCTGTTGAACTGTGTACTAGTAGTTTTGCGCCCAGGTTTTGGCCACTCTCTCGCTATAACATAAGCCTTATGTCGTAATGAAGATATTTTTAGAATTCTCACACATTGCGATTGCATTAAGAACTAGTGTATCTATCATTTCCTATACAACATGTATTTTTTTGTAATGTTTATGAATAGCTATTTGGTCAGAATAGGTGAGAGTCTAATAGAAATATCCGCACATTCTGGGAAAAAGAAGCTACGTTAGCATAATGGATAACCACTGATTTCAGCTCTAAATATGCACATTTTCAAACAAAACATAAGTGTATGTATAACCTGATGTTATAGGACTGTCATCTGAGGAAGGTTTATGAAGGTTAGTGAAAATTCTTTTGCTGGTTTATTCGCTAACGCTAACGTGCCTATTGCTATCGCTAACGTGCCTTGATGAATGAATGCGGTAGTGTGGTAGGCTATTGTAGTAAGCTAATATAATGCTATATTGTGTTTTCGCTGTAAAACACTTAAAAAATCTGAAATATTGGCTGGATTCACAAGATGCTTGTCTTTCATTTGCTGTACACGATGCATTTTTCAAAAATGTTTTATGATGAGTATTTAGGTATTCCACGTTGGTCTCTATAATTACTCTGGCTGCTTCTGTGCTATTTTTGACGGTAGCTGTGACGGTAGCTGCAATGTAAAACTGATTTATACCTCAAATATGCACATTTTTCGAACAAAACATAGATTTACTGTGTAACATGTTATAAGACTGTCACCTGATGAAGTTGTTTCTTGGTTAGTTTGGTTGGTTCTTGGTTAGTTTGGTTGGCTTTCTGCATGCTACCTGTGCTGTGAAAAATGCTGTCCTTTTTTGTATTTGGTGGTGAGCTAACATAAATATACGTGCTGTTTTCGCTGTAAAACATTTTCAAAATCGGACATGTTGGCTGGATTCACAAGATGTGTACCTTTCATTTGCTGTATTGGACTTGTTAATGTGTGAAAGTAAAATATTTCTAAAAAATATATTTTGAATTTCGCGCTCTGCCTTTTCAGTGGAATGTGGGTGGAGTTCCGCTGGCGGAACGCTGGAGCAGTAAAGGTTAAGGGGTAAAGAATACTTTCCGAAGGCACACAGATATCCTCAAATGTAGCCGCTACGTGATTTATGTTAGGTTGCTTTGACGGAGTGCCGTGTCTCTCCAGCAGCACCCGGGGCATAGACAAGGGTTTTACACAACTCCATGTGCTACATTCACCTCCAAAACTTACTCCACAGCAATAATCTGAGCACAACTGCACATCCGAGTCACTGGCACCATCTGTAAAGGACGTCAAGCGGATTGCTTAGCGTGTCCCGCTTCGGCTTATACCAAGGCTCAAACCCAGGACCTCCTCTTTGCTAGCACATGTGACCGCCCTTCCAATTTGGGACACTTCAGGCTCAAGAGAAAGTTTCACACATCTCCATGTGCTACATAAGCAGTTCATGGGCAAGGTATAAAAGCAATCCATGCTTTGGTTTCCATGTCCAAATCATCCTAAAGCAGGCAAGCATGGATTGCTGAGGGAAACGTATGTATTCATAAGAGTCTTATCACTCAGTGATGGGGTCATGATATTTTGTAGCTTAAACAAGTTAGAGCCACATTTGTATGAAGAAAACAGAACCCCCTTTTTGATATGTATTAATAATAAAAAAATGTTTTATTGAATATTAAAACATACTTACAGTGAAGCCGCTCAACCTCGACAAAACATTCAGTCATCTGGCTCCCAAAAGGCACAGCAGCAAAGCGGTAAAATAAGAATGGAACAGACTCCATCCAGAGCGACCAGTTTGTAAACTAGTGGCTACCGGATGTTACTGACCGAACCCTGGTTCTACGAACCAATCTCTCGTGACCCCATTTTCAAATCAGGCAACCCCACGTGGTTTCGTGATCCCAAGTTTGGGAAACCCTGTCCTAAAGTATCTAAAATTGATTGTGTAGCTCAACAAAGTCACAGATGATTTGGACATGATACGCGTAAAATGCTAATATAGGTACCCTGACTTGAATGGGATTTGTGCCAAAAATGCTACAATGCCTGGGAAAACAAAACCAAAACATGGATTGCTGTCATCCCTTTTCCATAGACTGCTTACAGGGTAAGAACATCAATATGTCAATTTGTAATTTGGGTGAACTATCCCTTTAAGCCTTGGTTTTGATCTAGCAGCATTGGTTCTGACCTCAAAATACTTTTCAAACTAATATTATTCCACGTTCTAAAAACTCAATTATAAATCGAGCATGAGCACTTGCAATCCACCATTTGCAAAGCATTGCATCTCTGCCAAAAGCAACCAGCCAGAGCCGCTGCCTGAGCAGAGATAATGGGGGAATTTTCTATACCGTAACATTTTCTATAGCTTTCTATACCGTCTCGGACATGGTGTCTTTAATTTTGGTGACACTCACAATAAACCAGGGATGTCTGTTCTCAATTTCTCAACTCAATTACACCTACTACGCGACTATTGTCTTTGTCCTCTTTACTGTACACAGTAGACTGTAATTTACTGGGAGAATTGTGAATTGTGCTATTTTTGATCTATCCTAATGTCACATCTGAGATAAACATTTTTTTAAATCTATGAGAAAATTTGGGCTTTTATGAAAACTACAAATCTCTAGATAACTGTTTAAAATATGGCCTATATAATCAGAAATCATTGTGTTTGATTTATATGCAGATTTTTTTTTTTCTAAGGTAGCAATTTGGTCAAGTGAACTTGAACTTTTCCAATGTAATACTTCAATCAATCAATCAATCAATCAATCAATAAATGTATTTATTAAGCCCTTTTTGCATCTGCCGATGTCACAAAGTGCTGTACAGAAACCCAGCCTAAAACCCCAAACAGCAAGCAATGCAGACGTAGAAGCACGGTGGCTAGGAAAAACTCCCTAGAAAGGCAGGAACCTAGGAAGAAACCTAGAGAGGAACCAGGCTGTGAGTACAGTACATGGCCAAGAAGTAACAGTACATGGCCAAGAAATTCAAACGTTCATAGATGACCAGCAGGGTCAGATAATGATAATCACAGTGGTCGTAGAGGGTGCAACAGGTCAGCACCTCAGGACTAAATGTCAATTGGCTTTTCATAGCTGATCAGTTAGAATTAGAGAGAGAGAGCTTAAATTCACACAGGCACACCGGTGTATGGGTACTGTATGACACCTGATAAAGGGCCCTGGGCCCCTGTCTGCTACGTTATTAAGCCTTATGTGCCTCAAGGTACGAAGAAGATTAAGTAAGTACGCCTTGCTGTACTGGTTCTCATCACTACGGCTACACTCAAGCAGTTGTCGTCCCCCAAGTTCTAAGGATAGATATCATTGGAAAGTAATGGTCAACTGAAAAAGGCTCTGTTTCAGTCATTTGTTTGTCCAGAGGAGAGAAAGGAATGGTTTGAATGTGGTTGTCAGGCTTTGGCAGCCTCGCTCCTTTAGTGCGTCAGTCCCGGGTCTTGTTGGTTGTCCTCTGTGAGTGTGTTCCCGTGGTAGTGTTCTGTGCTCGACAGCCTAATCCGTTTTTAATTGGGGCATGAGGTTGTCTTTGGATGAGGGGCTTCTCCTTTGTAATACGGGGTCTTGTAAAGAGGTGTTGCTCTGGGCATGTGATTCTTTGTCAACCGTCACACCTCGTTATCTGCGGCCACGCCAGGGTCTCTGTCAGGTCCAGAGCATTTCATAATCAGCCGCATGCTTTTCATCCTTCATGTCCACACGTGCAGCACATATATCATTTTTTATTGAGTTGGAGAGAGCCAAATAATTCAAAACACAACCCAATAGTTTAATATCTACATCGATGTGTAATAGATCTTGAAATGTACAGAGTCACTTGAAAGTTTTCACCTAGCAACACAGACATTTTCATTGTTTCCCGTTTCATCCATCACATTCAGTGAAAACCCCCCAAAACAGTCATAACATCCCCCCCATACCAGTCTGGTGTTTGGTATTTTATTAGGATCCCCATTAGCTGTTGCAAAAGCAGCAGCTACTCTTCCTGGCGTCCACACAAAACATGGAACGTGACATAATACAGAACATTAATAGACAAGAACAGCTCAAGGACAGAACTACACCCCAACATTTTTTTAAAGGCACACGTAGCCTACATATCAATACACAAACACAAACTACCGAGGTCAAATAGGGGAGAGGCGTTGTGAGGTGTTGCTTTGTCTTGTTTTTTTTAAACCAGGGTTCAAACCAGTTCATTTATGCTTTGCAATGTAAAGAATGTCTTGGACATTGAAAAAAGGTAGAAATGTCATCATGTAATTTAACAAATAAAGAAAGGCCATTCCCAAATAAAACCCAGCAATGTGTCACAGCGGAGCCCTAAAACATGACTCGGGGTCATTATAGAGGGGCTACCCAGGGTCTGATTTAGCCTTCTCTAACATTGGAAAGAGCAGCCACCGCCTTGCCTCACCTCGCTCAAGCGCCATTCTAAACCAACTGTCGTTTCCACTACCACAAACCATCCGTCATGATGAACACCTATTGAGTTCTTCAAGACGGAGAGGGGGTTCCGTAACCTCACCTCGTGTTTATACTCTTGTTCCTTTCTATTTATTTTGCTTAAACCAAACAGGAGTTTCTACTCAAAGCCGACGCAACCCAACGTTGCTCTAGCACAACATTCTTGTGGGTTTTCTCCCCATAGCCAGACAAGAATATCTATTACTCTAAAAACCAATAGGGTGTGCCAATAGCGACCACTTTATTAGCAAAAGTCAAGAATGTAAGATTGAGGATCGGTGGTGACCTTTTGATGTTTTCAGAGCAGTTTACAGGCAGACATTGGTGTCGCAATAGGATCTTGGATTTTTTTAAAGATCATTCTTTATTTCATGAGAGGTGCATATTTATTTTACACATGGTACAGGTCCAGCACAAGTGTAACACATCTCTGAAGTACATCAACTTGATATGGTTGGTGTCTCTGATAAAATAAAAATGTCTTTGCACATTTCGAGGAAAACAATGATTCTTTCATTTTCTAAGAGCCATTAACCAAAAATGCATGACCTAACACCTAATCTTTACAATTCTACAGAGACCACTGAGAAGGTTTTGGATTTCAGAGTCTGCTGCAATGAACAAGGGAATGACTTGGAATCTGTGTGTGTTGATGTCAATACTTGATGTAACGGTTTTCAGTAGACTTGCATGTTATGAATTTTATGAGCTGACTTTGTTTCAAGTGCTCGGTTAACCCTTGTCAAACCTGCAACTGATTCCTTCTGGGATATCTGTTTTGATAGTCCCGTCGAAGAACCTTGGAGAAGGAGATGAAGGACTGTGGCTTGTCATGGAAAACTGCCCTCAAAAAGACTGAAGATCGGAAGCAGTGGCTCTCTTGTGTAAGCCTTGTGTCCCACATAGGAACGAGGAGGATTAAATACGTTTGATAGTCGGTTAAACCGTATCAGCTGTATAGTTTGCATCCAACCGTCTTACACTGTATCTGTGCTAGAGGACGATCAGAAGCTTCTTCATTGACTCTGTTGGGTCTTGTATTGCAATATGTTACTGTACCTCAGCGCAGCTACAGACATCAAGTCAGTCGTTTAGGAGTTAAGAGTGTAGGATCAGCATTGTGTGCATCTTGTTGCACAGACTCCAAGCATTGGAATGCCTTACAGACAGATGCCACAATCTCAAACAAATCTAGTAATGCTATTTGTTAAAAATTCCCCTTGTTTAAGGACCCCAGGGGGAGGACCCGAGACATTGTTATGCAGTAGTTGTTATTGAATCTGAATTTCTGGACCGACGTTGGACGCACACAGCGCTGAACAAGCTGCTTTTCATTGTCTACAAATAAGGTGGACTAATATTTGACAGATGGCCATTTCCCTCTGTGGTAAACAGCTGCCATTGGTTAAGTAAATGTAATCTATTGATGTGACTAAATTAGCCTCCTTCGCTAAATCAGATAACACTGCAGTGATGCAACTGCCTCTGCGCGTGAGCATGGATAGACGAGGCCCGCGTTCCATTGTTTAAAGCTAAATTACACTGAACAAAAATAGAAACGTAACATGCAAAACGTTGGTTCCATGTTTCATGAACTGAAATAAAAGATTGCAGAAATGTTCCATATGCACAAAAGGCTTATTTCTCTCAAATCTGGTGCACAGATTTGTTTACATCCCTGTTAGTGAGCATTTTATGTCAAGATTATACATCTACCTGATAGACGTTTCATTACACAGGTGCACCTTGTACTGGGGACAAAAAAAGGCCTCTGAAATGTGCAGTTTTGTCACACAACACAATGCCACAGATGTCTCAAGATTTGATGGCTTTGAGAAGTCAATGTTCATTTCTCTACCAAAAGCCACCTCCAACGCCATTTAATTTTTTTGGCAGTACATCCAACCGGCCACACAACCATGCCAGCCCAGGACCTCCACATCCGTCTTCTTCCCCCCCTTTTGTGGGGAAAAGCTCACTCTGATTGGCTGAGCATGGCTCCCCAGCAGGTGGACCTATGCCCTTCAAGGCCTGCCCATGACTGAGCCCCGGCCAAGTCATGTGAAATCCATAGATTAGGACCTAATACATTTATTTCAATTGACTGATTTCCTTATATGAACTGTAACTCAGCAACATTTTTGAAATTGTTAAGTGTTGCGTTTATATTTTTGTTCAGTATAGATTTCCCCCAAGAAAGTAAATACATAATTTTTATTCACACCCTTCAAACATGAAGGCACCCAACTGTTGTATCCAACTGGCTATACCCTATTTGGAACCCTTAAAGTACTTGAAACCAAAACGTTTTTTTACCTTGAACCAAAATGGGTTCTTCTCCAGGTAAAACCGTATAAAGAAACTGGCGAACACATCATATAGGCTATTCGTAAGCATGTAACAGCAAGCGGCTCCATTTGTTTTGTCACTTATGACAGCAAAGTCCTCTAAACTTCTGTAGCTATCAAAAAATAAATGAAACTTTTTTTCCATTCTGAGTTCTAATACCAGTGGTTCTTAGTATTCTGAACATCATAACTTTTCAGTTTTTTTCCTTCAATGACATATCCATTCTAATAATGTTTGAAATCTAAGTCGGAAGTTAGCAGGAGTTTTGACTTCTAAAAAGTTAATGAGGGGTTCAACAGACACATTTTGTTTTCATCAGTAGATTTAATTTCTTCCCGGTATTGGACCTCCTGTATTTGTTTATGGGCCTAATCATAGAATTCCATATAGAACCCCTATTAATTCAATAGGATCTCTGTGGGTTCTCCTAAAGATTTGTCATCTAACTTTTAAAATGTATTATCTTTTTGTGGCATAAACACAAACAGTCATGATGTTTTTATCTGATTGTCAGAACAATCACTTCAAAGGGCTCCTTCTCCAGGCTACCCACACACGTTCATCTACTCGCACATTATTTCCAGCCTCCAAACAGTGGTGAATGGAAAGAGACATTTTTTACACAAAAAGGGTAATGACATTTGGCGATCGTCATTAGGCCAGAATTTATACGTCCCCTGCTGTCCACGCGTGTCTCGGTGTCGGCCACTCATCTCTGCCTTGGCAAAATGTCAGTGTTCTCATCTAACCACATCACATTGTGGAGCGTAGGCTATACAATCCGTTTTCAAGTCCATTTGCAAATTTTTCATTCGTCTGACATGCGGAAATAGCCTACAGTTTTCTTGACATTTTGTTTTAATTATTGTGATAGGCTCATACCCACGCTATTTATTTTGTCTGGACGCCGTACCAGACCGTCTTACTTTCACCCCTGGTTTTCATACAGATGTCTCAATTTCCGTTTTCCCTTTATTCTTCATGTGAGTAGGTGGTCTCAGGGGGTTGAGATGCCTCTCTGTGTTCACACTGCAGGTACTGTCTTTCCTCTTATCTGATCTGGTCTGGGCCAAGCACTGTCTACAGCCCAGGCACAGCAACCTCCCCCTCGCCCGCCCTTAGAAAACAGGAAATGATCCGTCTTCAGCACAGCTAACAGGCTGTGGAGGCAGGAGGCGGGGAGCGTTAAGAGGGGGGGCTAGGGTCAGACTACACTTCACCTAACATCCTGAATATGTGAGCCCCTAGTTGGACTTCTTTCTACTTCTGTCTACTTCTGAAGACATCAAAATCCTCTTTTTGAAGAAAACACCCATGCCTCCTGCACAGTGGAATGATTCCCCATCCTTCATCGTCCATTCTGTATCCTGCACTTCTATAGTGGGGGGAGCCGACCTCATTGCTCCTGTTCATTGTGTGTCTGGACACTTCCCCCCCCCCCAACCTAGCCCCTGTATGGAGGACATTCCAGTAAGGGTGTCAGGTCAGCCCAGGAGCTAAGGGATAAGCAGCTGTTTGCAGGCAGACGTAATTTGTTCAACCTCTGATTAGGCCCCAGAAATGTCAACGATGAAGAGACACCAACGGTGTCGGCAGCATCATTTGACACCTCTGCAATCTGTCATGGCAGAGAGCTGCAGTGTATTAAGGGGCCGAGTCGAGGGGGAGACAAAGGCAGCTGCCTTGCGCACAGGGGTCCTCATAATCTCAGCACCATTTGCCTAATAGAAGGACTCACTCGTGTGCCATTCCTCTGTGTTTCTCCTCTATTTGACTTGGTGTGAAAGACAAGGTATTGTCATAAGAGAGAGTGGCGAATTGCCTCTGTTTGGTAGAAATGTAGGACCCCGCTGGGCACACACTGGTCGAATCAACGTTGTTTCAAAGTAATTTGTCAGTGTGGAAAATACATTGGATTTAAAAAAGAAAAAAGTTGTCAACCAGTACTGTTTTCCTTGAACATTGAAATTAGGGCAAAACTTCAATTTAAATACATTGACTTAACTTGACTAACAGGTTGTTACATCAATCTAATTTCCACATAATCATAAGAACTATGTATACATTGAATTTGTGTCGAAGATTCCACCTAAAAAACATCAATATTTGTTTTAATGCTATGTTCAATGTATTAGGTGGTTTAAATTTGTGTTGAATTTCATGTTTAATTAGACATATTTTATTTGACCATGTTCTCAATGTTGATTATAAAATGGAATATTTGAACCAATGTCATTGTTTCAACATTAATGCTATCGACCTAAATAAAGAGGTATGTTGAGATAAAATTCCATGTCACAATACGCTGACAAATGATGTTGAAACAACGTTTATTCAACCATTGGGACCTGAGTGTGTATGTGTCAAAGGATGTTGTGGTGAGAGAGACTTGTGAATGAATACATTGTAATGTGACCCCAAAAGCGGTCTGTTTCGAAATCAGCACATCGTACATTAAAAAAAAACGACCAATGTATACCCAGATTGAAAACATTAGTGCATCACATGCTTTTTATTTAGTTTAACAACTTGACATTTCGACCACTTGTTACAAAAAAAATGTAGTTGAATTAAAATATCAAATCTACGGTTTAATGAGGTAAAAGCAGAGTCATTTAAGGCACGTTTCTCAACTCTTATTATTATTACTTCTACGGTTTATGCTCAACTTCAAAACACCACTGTGGTTCTGGAGGAATAAAAACAAAATGGAGTGGCTTTCCTCAGGAAAGTTATTTTACATATACACTTAAATTATACAATTTTAGTATGTTAATAAACATGTCAATTCATAGTTTTACAAGTTCCATGTGTCTTTCCTCAACATGTAACCCACCTTTAGTAACATTGCATATTAAACCGTGCATTCTTTCTTGTTGTTTCATGCTGGTAGTAATGCAATACAAGTACACACAGTACACTTAAAGGAAGCCTCCATTTTATGCCTCAGCCAAACGTTGTTAAAACAACCGTTTCTAAGCTGCAATGATGAGAGAGAGAAAAACCTATCTGGATCTGGGGTTCAGTGCGGTTGTATGTCTAAGCAAAGACACATTCGAAGGACGTTGTGGGGTGTTTCCAATAAAATGGGACTTATCTTTTGGTCAGTGGTTAGAGTTTCAAAATATGGACAGACCACATTTCTGTCAAGGCCCTGTAGCCACCTCCGGTCATAAAAAGGGGATTATTCATAACATAACCTCTCCCCCTTTTTTAAAAAAAACCATCGCGAAAGCAAAGCAAACTGAGGAGTACCATTTGAAAGGAACATTTATGAAGCTATGATCCAAGCGCACACAATGGCTAGGTATTATTATTTTATTTATGTGGTCTGAATGGGTCAAATCATCTACACTTTGCTGTACACAAATACTATATACTGTACAGTGTTTTCAAATGAAAAAGCACAATCTGATATTCAAAAGGTTCCAAAACGCTCAGAAAAGGTATAATAACACCATCCATTTCTTTACACTTTAGGGGGGTAGATGACAGCAATACTTGAGATGGAAAACGTACCATATTCATACAACATCTAGAAATAAATAGTGCATAATGTGCACTACCTTCAATTGGTTTGGTGTAATACATAATGTTGTCCTTCTTATACACAGTTTTACTAGTTAAGGTATGGCAATGCTTTAATATTATATACACTGCTCAAAAAAATAAAGGGAACACTTAAACAACACAATGTAACTCCAAGTCAATCACACTTCTGTGAAATCAAACTGTCCACTTAGGAAGCAACACCGATTGACAATAAATTTCACATGCTGTTGTGCAAATGGAATAGACAAAAGGTGGAAATTATAGGCAATTAGCAAGACACCCCCCAAAACAGGAGTGATTCTGCAGGTGGTGACCACAGACCACTTCTCAGTTCCTATGCTTCCTGGCTGATGTTTTGGTCACTTTTGAATGCTGGCGGTGCTCTCACTCTAGTGTTAGCATGAGACGGAGTCTACAACCCACACAAGTGGCTCAGGTAGTGCAGTTCATCCAGGATGGCACATCAATGCGAGCTGTGGCAAAAAGGTTTGCTGTGTCTGTCAGCGTAGTGTCCAGAGCATGCAAGCGCTACCAGGAGACAGGCCAGTACATCAGGAGACGTGGAGGAGGCCGTAGGAGGGCAACAACCCAGCAGCAGGACCGCTACCTCCGCCTTAGTGCAAGGAGGTGCACTGCCAGAGCCCTGCAAAATGACCTCCAGCAGGCCACAAATGTGCATGTGTCAGCATATGGTCTCACAAGGGGTCTCATCTCGGTACCTAATGGCAGTCAGGCTACCTCTGGCGAGCACATGGAGGGCTGTGCGGTCCCACAAAGAAATACCACCCCACACCATGACTGACCCATCGCCAAACCGGTCATGCTGGAGGATGTTGCAGGCAGCAGAACGTTCTCCACGGCGTCTCCAGACTCTGTCACGTCTGTCACATGTGCTCATGTGCTCAGTGTGAACCTGCTTTCATCTGTGAAGAGCACAGGGCGCCAGTGGCGAATTTGCCGATCTTGGTTTTCTCTGGCAAATGCTAAACGTCCTGCACGGTGTTGGGCTGTAAGCACAACCACCACCTGTGGACGTCGGGCCCTCATACCACCCTCATGGAGTCTGTTTCTGACTGTTTGAGCAGACACATGCACATTTGTGGCCTGCTGGAGGTCATTTTGCAGAGCGCTGGCAGTGCACCTCCTTGCACAAAGGCGGAGGTAGCGGTCCTGCTGCTGGGTTGTTGCCCTCCTACGGCCTCCTCCACGTCTCCTGATGTACTGGCCTGTCTCCTGGTAGCGCCTCCATGCTCTGGACACTACGCTGACAGACACAGCAAACCTTTTTGCCACAGCTCGCATTGATGTGCCATCCTGGATGAACTGCACTACCTGAGCCACTTGTGTGGGTTGTAGACTCCGTCTCATGCTACCACTAGAGTGAGAGCACCACCAGCATTCAAAAGTGACCAAAACATCAGCCAGGAAGCATAGGAACTGAGAAGTGGTCTGTGGTCACCACCTGCAGAATCACTCCTGTTTTGGGGGGTGTCTTGCTAATTGCCTATAATTTCCACCTTTTGTCTATTCCATTTGCACAACAGCATGTGAAATTTATTGTCAATCGGTGTTGCTTCCTAAGTGGACAGTTTGATTTCACAGAAGTGTGATTGACTTGGAGTTACATTGTGTTGTTTAAGTGTTCCCTTTATTTTTTTGAGCAGTGTGTATATATATATATATATATATATATTTATTTATTTATTTATTTATTTATTTATTTATCTGTATTCATTACAGTATATTATTTTTCATATTTAAATGAGGAAAGAAGATCACCACATTTTTTGCCTTGGCAGACATAGTTTGTCAGCCAATACCAAATGCAGATAAATCTCCGTCAGTTGCCAAATCCAATAATAACGTGGCATTTTGAACTTTGAAAATAATCAGAGCACTCTGGCAGGACAAGAACTATATAAGTGGCAGCAAAACCATTGACTGAGCCAGGCTTGTTCTCAGAACTGACTTTGGAGTCCGCAGTACATATAAGACCAACATTTTATACTGACGGTGACCTTGTGACCTTGTGACTTTTCCTCTCCAGAAACGATCCAGAGTGACTTATGTAAAAAAACAAACATCATGTCATTCCAAATGTATTAGGCTATATAGGAATAAAAAGCATGAAATACAAAACATTGTTCAATGTCCCAATGTCTTGGTGCAACACCTCTATAAAAATGCCTATATCTCCCATTTGGTTGTGAGAACATTCCAGATGCGCATAGGGAGTCGTGTAGTCTGAAGGCGTCTATGCAGTCTGTCATGCAGTCTATGGGTAGTTGCGTGGTCTGTCATACAGTCTACATATGCAGACAAAGCTGCAATGTTGCAGTCAGTTCCCAAAAAGGAGAGAAGTCTACCCCAATAGTCCACAGGCCTGGGGTGAGAGCTGAACTCTACTTGAGTCCATGCGTCAAATATAAGAAAAGAGCGAAGCAGTTTGTCCTCCAACTTCGCAAGGAGTTCATCACTCACAGTTTAGCTCTACGATAAGACGAGATCCTCTCTCATTCCACAAGCCCTCTTCTCTCCAACCACACTTCCAGGCTGACACCTGGAGTAACGTTACCAAGCAACAGCCAGGTGATGTAGAGTTCCCCTCCGGACAAACTCCAAAGTCGTTATGGTGAGGCGATAGTAACAGGGTAAAGCAGGAAGAGTTCCTCCTAATCTAGTTGTCCCATTGGCCGTACAGAGAGTGTGGGGAGAAACTCTAACGTTGCACCTGAAATGGCATCCTATTCCCTATACTGTGCACTCATTTAAAAGTATTGCACAATCTAGGGAATAGGGTGCCATTCTGGACGCACTCGATGTCTAGGAGAAGTCCAGCGGACGAATCATCATGGTTGTTGCTCGTAGCGAGTAGCTGGGACCCTTAAAGTAGTGCCACTTGATGCCATTTAGCTTCCCGACGTGTTGCCCTTTGGTGAAGTACATTCCGTTGAGGTTGGACGGGCCGCAGGCATCGAACCACCAACCTGGGCAGAGCAAAGAACAGATGGAGGGAATTAGATCATTTTATAAGCCCCTATGACAAAAAGTTTAAAACAACCAAAGACAGACATTAGTGTGTATGAAACGCCGTTGCTTAAAGCTAAAAGAAAGCAGAAACTTTACACCAGAAGGTCCTAGACTGTAAACTTTGAGTTTCTCTATTCTGGTTCTGCAATGTTGAACCTTGAGAGAATGCCACAGTAAACTCCAACAGCAGCAATGGAGCAATTGTTTAGACATAATTGCAAAGGTATGTAAGCATGTTAACCCTCGCAAGGCTGCCGGCCCAGACGGCCTCAGAGCACGCGCAGACCAGCTGGCTGGAGTGTTTACACACATATTCAATCTCTCCCTATCCCAGTCGGCTGTCCCCACTTGCTTCAAGATGTCCACCATTGTTCCTGTACCCAAGAAAGGAAAGGTAACTGAACTAAATGACTACCGCCCCGTTGCACTCACTTCTGGCATCATGAATTGCTTTGAGAGGTTAGTTTTAAGGACCTGTTAACTCTCAATGGTATTTCGAGAAAGAGTAGATGTGCATAGGCTCAAATAAGCTCGGTTGGGATTGGCATTCAGAAGAGTTGAAATTCCCTGCATATAATGCTGTTTGTATGTACTTTTTTTATCCTCTTACTAATTTCTCCCTCAACGGTAATGTATTGCTTTACCCCTAGCACCAAAGAGCACATGAAAAAAAGCAAGACAAATATTTTATTTTCAGGTTGGCACCGTGTGGCATGTGTCAATCGATGGGTGGTATATGGTGGGGCACAGCCTTTCCCCTCAGGTCTAAATACCAGTGCCAGTGTGAGCTGTGACATTTCACAGAAGACCTAACACTGGGTCCCACAGTTCGTACTGTTGTTCTTGTCTTTGCATGGGGTCAGGGTGGCAAAGGTTTTCCCATTGGTTCTTTGTGACTAAACCCATGGGGATGTATTTCCGATTTGATCAGTATCCTCTGTTTCCAGTGCTGAGCTTTTACTCTCTTGTAAAAACAGATGCCCCTGCTAGAAACACTTGGTGATCTGTTTCCAGACCGGATAGTCTTTTGTCATTGTCACCTCAGTACACTAGTGAACATACAGTAGGACTGGGTTAGGTCTGTTCAGTATGACTGAGCTTGTGTGTACAGCGCCTTCAGAAAGTATTCACACCCCTTGACTTTTTCCACATTTTGTTGTGTTACAAAGTGGGATTCAAATGGATTTAATTGTTATTTTTTTGTCAATGATCGACACAAAATACTCTAACGTCAAAGAGGAAGAACAAGTCTAACATAGTGTTTTCTTTTCCAGTAATTAAAAAAAAACTATTATCTCTTGTTTAGAGAAGTATTCAACCCCCTGAGTCAATACATGTTAGCATCACCTTTGGCAGCGATTACAGCTGTGAATATTTCTGGGAAAGTCTGCAAGAGCTTTGCACACCTGGATTGTACAATATTTGCCCATTTAAGTCTTGCCATAGATTTTCAACATGATTTAAGTCAAAACTGTAACTAGGCCACTCGGGAACATTCAATGTTGCCTTACTAAGCAACTCCAGTGTATATTTGGCCGTATGTTTTAGGTAATTGCCCTGCTTAAAGGGGAATTTGTCTCCCAGTGTCTGTTAGAAAGCAAACTGAACCAAGTTTTCCTCTCGGATTTTGCCTGTGTTTAGCTCTATTTCAATAATTCTTATCCAAAAAGAAAACTGACAAGCATACCCATTACATGATGCAGCCACCAACATGCTTGAAAATATAAAGAGTAGTACTCAGTGATGTGTTGTGTTGGATTTACCACAAACATTACGCTTTGTATTCAGGAGAAAAAGTGAATGTCTTTGCCACATATTTTGCAGTATTACTTTAGTGCCTTATTGCAAACAGGATGCCTTTTTTATTCTGTACAGGCTTCTTTCTTTTCACTCTGTCATTTATGTTAGTGTTTTGGAGTAACTACAATTGTTTTTATTTGAACCTTTATTTAACTAGGCAAGTCAGTTAAGAACAAACTCTTATTTTCAATGACGGCCTACCGGGGAACAGTGGGTTAACTGCCTTGTTCAGGGGCAGAACGACAGGTTTTTACCTTGTCAGCTCAGGGATTCGATCTAATAAACCTTTCGGTTACTGGCCCAAAGCTTTAACCACTAGGCTACCTGCCGCCCTCTAACCACAAGGCTACAATGTTGTTGATCCATTCTCAGTTATCTCCTATCACAGCCATTACACTCTGTTACAGTTTTAAAATCACCATTGGCCTCATGGTAAAATCCCTGAGTGGTTCCTGTCAGAACCAACGCTGGAGATGAGAAGCAAGTATGGAGAGTGAGATTAAATTTTGCACAGACATAGGACAGGAACAGCATCAGAACTGGGTAACACCACGACATACGACAATTAATGCAGAAGCGGGGAACAGAGCTGGGGAACATACAGATATAGGGGAGGTAATAACTCTGGTGATTGACTCCAGGTGAGTCCAATGAATCGCTGATGCACGTGACGAGGGAAACAGGTGTGCATAATGATGGTGGCAGGAGTGCGTAGTGCTGGGCAGTCTGGCGCCCTCGAGCGACAGAGAGGGAGAGCAGGAGTGACACTTCCCTTCTTCTCCGGCAACCGAGTTAGGCAGGGTGCCTGTATCATAGTAGTGACTTGGTGTATTGATACAACATCAAAAGTGTAATTAATAAGTGCACCATGCTCAAAGGGATATTTAATGTATTTAATGTCTTAATTTTTTATATATATATATATATATATATATATATATTATAGGTTCCCTTTGCGACCCATTGGAAAACTTCCCTGGTCTGTGGTTTAATCTGTGCTTGAAATTCACTGCTCGACTGAGGGACCCTAGAGATAATTGTGTGTGGGGTACAGAGATGGGGTAGTCATTTAGAAACCACGTTTAACACCATTATTGCACACAGAGTTAGTCCATGCCACTTATTATGGGACATGTTAAGCACATTTTTACTCCTGACAAAAGGGTTGAATAGTTATTGACTCAAGACATTTCAGCTCAGATTTTTTAATGAATTTGCAAATAATTCCATTTTGACATAAGGGGTATTTCAATTGAATCCAAAAGTAATCCATTTAAATGAATTTAAAACAACAAAATGCAGAAAAAGTCAGGGGGTGTGAATGCTTTCTGAAGGCACTGTTTGTTTTTCTCCTCTTTGGTTACTAATGTTTTTCTTGCTGTTTCTACTTCACTGATAATATATACATGTTATTACAGTGAATATGGTAAAAATAATGTATGTCAGTGCTCTGCTAAACACACTGCTGGATTGTGAGACTGGCTTGTTGAATTAGGGGAAATACGCAGTCCTTAGATCGGGTTGGACAGAATTCCCCGATCCCCGATATTGTCTTCTCTTGCCACCGACCATAAACGGTTTACAAGCCCAGTCCTCCACTGGGGAACTGTCATACAGTGAGTAGGGTCACCTTGCTCCACTTACACAGCCAGAGAATTAGAGTCATGTTGAATCTCCCTGACACTTGGTACCCGGCCCGTGGACATTTATGGTGCTAATCTGAAACCCCAAATGTGTTGTAGTGGGAGTGCAGAAGTTAGGAGATGCAGTAAGCTCCACACACGCCTCATTACGCTGTACTGTGGTACAGTGCCACCTGCACAGGTCCGTGTTAAAATGACACAACCCAGTCTCAGGGTTTGAGCTAGGAGGAGTCAGGCTAGTCTTGTAGTGGAACCAAGTTCTCTACAACAATTGTCCAGGATGCATTACAAAGATAAATCTTCCTTTCTGCCATGATGTAGTGGTTTGTGGGGACTCTTCTTGTGCCATCTCTCAGTGTGGTGCATTATTGGGTCTCCCCTACCACATCACTAAATAGTACATTATTGGGTTCTCTTTGTACCATGTCACAGTGTGGCAGTGTTGGGGAGTAGTGCACTTTATGTATACTGAACAATAATACAAACACAACATGTAAAGTGTCCCATGTTTCATGAGCTGAAATAAAAGATGCTAGAGCTTGTTTCTCTCAAGTGTTGTGCACAAATTAGTTTACTTCCCTTTTTAGTGAGCAATTCTCCTTGGCCAAGATAATCCAAACACCTGACAGGTGTGGCATATCAAGAAGTTGATTAAACAGCATGATCATTATGCAGGTGTACCTTGTGCTGGGCCTGGCTCCCTAGTTTAAAATGTACAGTTTTGTCACACGACACAATGCCACAGATGTCTCAAGTTTTGAGGGAGTGCGCAATTGGCATGCTGACTGCAGGAATGTCCACCAGAGCTGTTACCAGAGAATAGAGTGTTAATTTCTCTACCATAAGCTGCCTCCGACATCGTTTAAGAGAATTTGGCAGTACATCCAACTGGCCTCACAACCGCAGACCATGTGTAACCACGCCAGCCCAGACCTCCACATCTGGCTTTTTCACCTGTGGGATTAACTGAGACCAGCCACCCGGACAGCTGATGAAACTGAGGAGTATTTCTGTCTGTATCAAAGCCCTTTTGTGGAGAAAAACTAATTCTGATTGGCTGGGCCTGGCTCCCTAGTGGGTGGGCCTGGCTCCCAAGCAGATGGGCCTATGCCCTCCCAGGCCCACCCCTGGCTGAGCCCCTGCCCTGTCATGTGAAATACATAGATTAGGGCCTAATTAATACATTTAAATTGACTTATTTCCTTATATGAATTCTATTTCAGTAAAATATTTAAAATTGTTGCATGTTGCGTTTAGATCTTTGTTCAGTATAGTTCAACTAGTAATTTAACTACATTTAACTACATGCAGTAGCTTGGTGGTAGTTGAACTCAATTCACATCTTGGTAGTGTTTTCAGTAGTTCATTAAGATTTTTTTTGCCATGTAGCAGTGTAGCTAACTACTGGAACTATACACACTTATTATTTTGCCAAAAATACAATTAAACATGGGTAAAGTAGGCAAGAATGTTTTTGTTTTTTCAGCATCAGACCTGCCTAATTCTCACTTCAAACATAGTTTTTGTGTTTAATAGGCTAAATTACACATTCTGTTAACATTTGACCCCCGAGTGATATGGTCTTGCAATATGTAGTCTGACATTCAAATTTAGATATGATAATTTATCACTAAGTATTTTGTAGTTACTTTTTCAATGTAACTTTAAGGGTAGCTTTACTTTTGCTTAACTTCTTCCATTGTGAAGTCATTGGTAGCTTGGTAAACAATATTTTCAACAATGCAGTGTGGTGCACTATGGGGACACCCTGGTACTTACCCCCTGTGAGCATGAGGGCACACTTGCAGATGCAGTTGTCGTTGTCCATGTCTTTGGTGCTGAAGTCTGCCCCGTGGATCACCAGACTGCTCTGCCTGCCCGCTGTCCCACTGTGACTCTTCAGGAACAGTCTGAGAGGAGGAGGTAGAGGATGACAAGAAAAAGGGGACAAAATAGAAGAGGGAGATTAGAGGGAGAGAAGAAGACATAACACAATGGAAGAGACCTCCCGAGAAAGTTACACTTTCAGCAGTGATTGCCTGTGTAAATCTGTTCTGCAAACAGTCTCTCCGCCTGGGTCAACATGAATGAAATAAAGAGAGAGAATTGTAGACAAAGTTGTCTGGGAAGCACCTGCAAGCCTCAGAGCAGCTATTTACAGTACAACAGGAGCAGAGAGACCAACGACCAGGTCATTAAGGGCTGACCCAGGTACAGCCCAATGAGGCACCATCATGTAGACTACATAACTCCCATCCCACTGGTCCTAGTCCTGTACTGTATGTCAGATACAGTGTCCCTCCTTGTGTGTATGCAATGCACTATGCCCACTGTCTTCCCTCCTGTGCTCATACAGTACGGTGTGATACATTCTTCTCTGTCAGAATTATCAGAGGCCTGCTGCGCTTACTATGGCAGGCCTTTTGGTGGAGAGAGAGCATATTAACCCAAAGACGTTGTATGTTACAGTATTGCAGGCCTGCTGCCTGCAGGGCTGCTCAGTCTAACCTACACATGTGGTACCTGTAAATCAACCAAGGCCCCAGCTGTACTGGTGAAAGACATAGTGAACCAGCGGACACATACAGGAAGGGCAGGGTGGGCCAGTATCATGGAACCCCTGTCTAGGGGCACCGTGGCTGGGGTGGGTTGAGATGGATGTCTCTGGAAGGTTGGTTGGGTGGAGGGGTAACATAATGTTGTTTTCTCGTGCCGTGTCGCTAGAATAGTGTGTTTTGTGGAGTTCTATTTTTAGGTTGAGTGACTGGCATTGCAAGGCCACAAGGCATTGTCTATTGACGAGGTGATTTGGCCAGGCGTAATCTTACATCTCAAAGTTCAGATTGGTGCAATGATGTCATTAGCATGCTTGACATCAACTAATGTTGGAAGCTGGTTGAATATTTATTCCATGATCAAAAAGAGTCAATGACTCCAAACCATACACCTTGGTGTCTTCCTCATCGATCCACCCACTCCATGACTACCTTTCTCAGATCCAATCACCACCATCCTTCTCACCACTCAACCCCTAACAATTCTCCCCAATTGGGAATTGAATAGGGTCTAAGAGAGTCAAAGGGTGGCTACTTTGAAGAATCTCAAATATAAAATATATTTTGATTTGTTTAACACTTTTTTGGTTACTACATGATTCCGTATGTGTTATGTCATAGTTTTGATGTCTTCACTATTATTCTACAATGTAGAAAATAGTTTAAAAAAAAGGAGTTGGTGTGCCTAAACACACTTGAGGGTGTGTCATTGTGAATTGTGAAATCACTCTTGGTAAGAGAGCAGAAATGCTGTAGTGTCAAGCCTCTCTTTCCTGCTGTGACCTGCATCATTAGGAGCTCATTCTGTGGCCTGCCTTTCTCTAACCCACATTATCACACGCCTAAGAGTTTTCTCTCACCAAAGAAGGACTCGCAGAGCCAAGGAACTCTGTCAGAGGACCATGCCAATGTGTCTGCTCTGTGCTCTGAAACATGTTCTGTTAAGCAAAATCATTTCCTGAGACCCATTGCCGTCAATCAGAATGGACAGGGGAGTAGGCGGGTAACAAGTCTTCGTCAAATTTTGTTTTCTCCTATGAGAACGGTTGGAAAGGCTTTTAAAAATATATATCTGTATAAAGTACCAGTCAAAAGTTTGGACACACCTACTCATTTAATGTTTTTCTTTATTTGTACTATTTTCTACATTGTAGAAGCATAGTGAAGACATCAAAACTATGAAATAACACATATGGAATCATGTAGTAACCAAAAAAGTGTTAAACAAATCAAAATATATTTGATATATATACACGTAGAGTTCCACATATTTTATTAGAGAAAGTGAAACTTAGAAAAACCAAAAGGTGGAAGGTGGAAAAAATGCTACTTAAGTATGATCCCCAATTAGAGACAACGATAGCCAGCTGCCTCTAATTGGGAATCATACCAAAACCCCAACATAGAAAATAAACCTAGAACCCCACATAGAAAATATAAACTAGAACAACACCTAGTCACGCCCTGACCTACTCTACCATAGAAAAGAAATGCTCTCTATGGTCAGGACGTGACACTCAAACTGTCATTGACTGACACATCTGCTTGTAGCTGTGTGGTTTCAGGTTAGATTCATGAAGTAGAGACACTGGTCAGTGGTGTGTATTCTTGGAGCAAGTCTTTTAACATGAACATGACTCCTGTATTTAGACAGCTGTGTAAATGGATGATTTGTACGGAGCGAAAGAGGAAAGAAGTGACTGTATCACTGTTGGGAATTCAACTAAGCCACTAATCCAATACTGTATTATGTAGTGGAGAGTCATAGCTCTAATCAATGGTTTTATCTGAATCAAAGGTGGGTTGGATGAACATGCTGAAATTAGACATGGTAGTGGGGTGATGAAATAGTGTAGGGAGTTGTGTGTGTGTGTGTGTGGGGGGGGGGGGGGGGGGGGTCCTGAAAAGTGATGGAAAGCATTAACTTTTTTTTTTTTTTTTTAATTTTCCAGGTCCTGAATTTGTTCAAATGTATTTTAAGCTTAAGGGTTAGGGTTTTGGGGTTAAGGTTTAGGGTTTAGGGTTAGGTTTACGGTTTTTGGGGTTAGGGAAAATATGAAAAAAAAAAAAAGGTACACTCCAAAAAGTCCTGAAATTTCACGAAAACACAGCTGTGTGTGTGTGTGGGTGGGTGTGTGGGTAGTGGAAGGGTGGGTGTAGTGAGTCTTCATTTGTGACACAGAACGACTCTGACCCTTTAAGACTACAGAAGTTCTTGCAGATACTCTATTATACCTCTCATATCACAAAACACAGCTTGAGTTCCTGGCAGTTTAACTTCTGTTCCTGACCCACACAATCCAGGATGTAGCCTGCTACTGCTCTGATAAAGAACAGACACAAGCTGTGTATTTAGAAGACATTTACACAGCCTTTCGACCGCACACAGAAACATCGCCAAGACATGTCATAAAGAGGGATTCTCCGCATGACACTCATCCGAACCTTAAAATAGTTTTTGTCTGTATTTACTGGGTGTGTTGTGTATTTACCAGATAATCCACCTCAATTGACATCTGCATCCTGTCATGTCAAGTCCATTATGTGCTTAACTGATAAGTAGGGTGATTCAAGGCAGCAGTCTTCAAGAGGAAAAGACGGGTTTTCCTGCGTGAGTACAGTTGTTCTGCTGTCTCTGTTTCTCGGCAGAAACGATTAGCGTGTCATGTAACGGGCTGTATTTCAGCTCCGGGGTCAAACATCTGCGCAACCGTTGCGGGCCCTTACAGACTTTGAAGGCCAACTGTGCCAATCTGATTGGCTCTTGTTGGAATAACTTGAGCAAATTAGATTGGCCAAGGCTCATTAATAAGCACAATGTTGGTAGGTGGGGGATTGTTTTGAGCTTTCTCAATGACAGCCTGAAGGAAGAAGTGTTGGTGTCCTGCCATGTCATTCTGCTAATATCCAAAGGGGATGCTAATATCCAAAGGGGATGCTAATATCCAAAGGGGATGCTAATATCCAAAGGGGATGCTGGTTTGTTGGTGTTATTTCTTTGCTGGATGTTGGATATATAAAACATTTATACAAATGCTAATAGTATTAATACTACACATCATTATTACTGCTTTGTTGCAGATTTGATTTCAATCGCAATACGGAAAGGACTCTGGAGTATTGCAGAGTACAAGTGGGAAATTACCAAAATTGGGATCAGTTGAGGATCATTGTTTAATGATAATACATGATCATTTGAAACTTGAACAATTATCAAGCTTTCCCAAAATATATCCATGGCAAACTAATTCAATTACATCTATTTTCAAATAGAGGATTCTATTGTGCTAAACTACACGGTATGCATCGACTAGTCCACTGCAGTCTTTCACAGCCCACTCCAATATGCATGAGGGAATGCATGAGGGCATCCTTAACATTACCGCAAAGTTTGCAAACTTGCAACACCATGTTGCAAGTTTGGGCCCCGTGTGGCTCAGTTGGTAGAGCACGGTGCTTGCAACGCCAGGGTTGTGGGTTCGATTCCCACGAGGGGCCAGTACAAAAAAAAAGTATGAATGTATGTACTTGTAAGTCGCTCTAGATAAGAGCGTCTGCTAAATGTAAATGTAAATGTAATGTTGAGAGACACAGTGGCGGCCGGTGCTGTTTAAGATTAGGGAAGACATTCTTCTTTTTTTTGGCGCATGGCCATATTTATATGAATGAATCAAATGTATTTATAAAGCCCTTTTTACATCAGCCGATGTCACAAAGTGCTTATTCAGAAACCCAGCCAAAAAAAACAAACAGCAAACAATGCACATGTAAAAGCACAGAGGCTATGAAAACTCTGTAGAAAGAAAGGAACCTAGGAAGAAACCTAGAGAGGAACCAGGCTCTGATGAGTGGGCAGTCCTCTTCTGGCTGTGCCAGGAGGAGATTATATGGGTACATGGCCATTAAGGTCAGATTGTTCCTCAAGATGTTCAAACGTTCATAGAGGATCAGCAGGGTCAAATAAAGGTCACAGTGGTTGTAGAGGGTGCAACAGGTCAGTACCTCAGGAGTAAATGTCAGTTGGTTTTACATAGCCAAGCATTCAGAGGTCGAGACAGCAGATGTGTGTGTGTGGGGTGGGGTAGGGTGGAGAGAGTCGAAAACAGCAGGTACGGTACAAGGTAGCACGTCCAGTGAACATAGCCGCAGGCAGTACAATTGAAACTGTAGGTGGACTGGGAACAGTAGGCAAAATTAAGAGGGGAAAATAGACCAAATTATTAGGGTGAGGCACATGGGTTTATTACACAACCCACACTTAGTATTACTTTCTTAGCTACAGTATACATATCTCCCTGGCATATTACATCATTTATGCAGCAGCATACAAGACATTTTTGGACTCACCTTGTTGTGCTGTGCTCACTTGAACAGGAAGGTGGCGCGGCGGTTCTTCGTGGGCAAATTTTGTCATCAAATTCGAGCATTCTCTGGATTTATGGTGCTTTCAAAACAACTGGGAACCCGGAAAAATCATGATTTTTGAAATCAAGATCACGATGACGTCATTGATCTTCAGGTCGTAGCTCTAGAAAGGGGCCGGATTTACAATTCCGAGTTGGATGACGGTTCAAAATGTGTTTTCCCAGTCGGAGCTTGTTTATTACCAACTTCCCAGTTGTCTTGAACTCACTGAAGTCAAGTTTTCGCAATTCTGAGTTAACAGTTGTTTTGAGCACGGCACAAATCATGATTCATTGACAGCATGGCCAATGTTGAATGTTTATCATTTTAAACTTAGAAAAGAGGATTGGATTGAGGTCTGGGCGTTGACTAGGCCATTCCAAGACATTTAAATGTTTCCCCTTAAACCACCATTTTGCCACCACCATGCTTCACTGTGGGGATGGTATTCTTGGGGTGATGAGAGGTGTTGGCATTGATGGCCAAAAAGCTAAATTTTAGTATCATCTGACCAGAGTACCTTCTTCCATATGTTTGGGGAGTCTCCCACATGTCTTTTGGCAAACACCAAACCTGTTTTTCTGGCCACTCTTCCGTAAAGCCCAGCTCTGTGGAGTGTACGGCTTAAAGTGGTCCTATGGACAGATATTCCAATCTCCGCTGTGGAGCTTTGCAGCTCCTTCAGGGTTATCTTTGGCCTCTTTGTTGCCTCGCTGACTAATGCCCTCCTTGCCTGGGTCAGGAGTTTTGGTGGGCAGCCCTCTCTTGGCAGGTTTGTTGTGGTGCCACATTCTTTCCATTTTTTAATAATGGATTTAATGCTGCTCTGTGGGATGTTCAAAGTTTCTGATAGTTTTTTATAACCCAACCCTGATCTGTACTTCTCCACAACTTTGTCCCTGACCTGTTTGGAGAGCTCCTTGGTCTTCATGGTGCCACTTGCTTGGTGGTGCCCCTTGCATAATGGTGTTGCAGACTCTTGGGGCCTTTCAGAACAGGTATATACATACTGAGATCATGTTACACTTAGATTGCACAGAGGTGGACTTTATTTAACTAATTATGTGACTTATTTAGGGGCTTCATTGCAAAGGGGGTGAATACATATGCACGCAACACTCTTCCGTTTATTTATTTTAATTTTTTAAACAAGTTATTTTTTTCACTTCATCAATTTGGACTATTTTGTGTATGTCCATTACATGACATCCAAATAAAAATCCATTTAAATTACAGGTTGTAATGCAACAAAAAAGGAAAAATGCGAAGGGGGATGAACACCTTTGCAAGGCACTGTAACAACCTCATGGTAGCAACACAACATGGTAGCAGCAGAAAACAACATGATAAAAACATTATTGGGCACAGACAACAGCGCAAGGTGCAAGTAGGTAGAGACAACAATACATCACACAAAGCAGCCACAACTGTCAGCAAGAGTGTCCATGATTGAGTCTTTGAATGAAGAGATTGAGATAAAACTGTCCAGTTTGAGTGTTTGTTGCAGCTCATTCCAATCGCTAGCTGCAGCGAACTGAAAAGAGGAGCGACCCATAATCTAGCATGGGCAGGATGGTCATCTAAATCAGCGTTAGTTTGGCAGCTGGGGTGAAAGAGGAACGATTACGATAGAAGAAACCAAGTCTAGATTTAACTTTAGCCTGCAGTTTTGAAATGTGCTGAGAGAAGAACAGTGCACCGTCTAGCCATACTCCTAAGTACTTGTATGAGGTGACTACCTCAAGGTCTAACCCCTCAGAGGTAGTAATTACACCTGTGGGGAGAGGGGCATTCTTCTTACCAAACCACATGACCTTTGTTTTGGAGGTGTTCAGAGCAAGGTTAAGGGTAGAGAAAGCTTGTTGGACACTAAGAACGCTTTGTTGTAGAGCATTTAACACAAAATCCGGGGAGGGACCAGCTGAGTATAAGACTGTATCAACTGCATATAAATGGATAAGAGAGCTTCCTACTGCCTGAGCTATGTTATTGATGTAAATTGAAAGGAGCGTGGGGCCTAGGATCGAGCCTTGGAGTACTCCCTTGGTGACAGGCAGTGGCGGAGACAGTAGGTTTTCTGACATTATGCACTGCACTCTTTGAGAGAGGTAGTTAGCAAACAAGCCCAAAGACCCCTTAGAGACACCAACATTCCTTAGCCGGCCCACAAGAAAGAATGGTCTACCGTATCAAAAGCTTTGACCAAGTCAATAAAAATAGCACCACAATATTGCTTAGAATCAAGGGCAATGGTGACATATTGAGGACCTTTAAGGTTGCAGTGACATCCATAACCTGAGCGGAAACCAGATTGCATACCCGAGAGAATACTATAGACATCAAGAAAGCCAGTCAGTTGATTAATGACAAGTTTCTCCAACACTTTTGATAAACAGGGCAAAATAGAAATAGGCCTATAACAGTTAGGATCAGCTCGATCTCCTCCTATAAATAAGGGATGAACCGTGGTTACTTTCCAAGCAATGGGAACCTCCCCATAAAGGAGAGACAGGTTAAAAAGGTTGGATATAGGCTTGGCGATTATAGGGGCAGCAACCTTAATGAAGAAAGGGTCTAAACCAGGGGTGTCAAACATACGGCCCGCGGGCCGGAACCGGCCCCCAAGGAGGTTCGATCAGGCCCGCAGGATAATTTGAAAGTGGAAAAAATGCATAAAAGACATGGAATTAATATTTTTAATTCGCTGCAATTCATGGATTATCCGCTAAGGGGCGCACTCTTTCCATCAGAGTAGAAGACAAGCCGCATCACTGAGACAGACTGAAAACAGCAGACGGTATCAATGCGCCATCTGCTGCTTGTTACGACGTTGTTAATACCTTGGTCTCTACCTCTCCGCTAAACCCTCATTAGCCAAAATGTCGTTATCCAAACGGAGAAAAGTAGATAAGGAGTGTAGAATTTTCAAAGAAAAATGGACCACGTCCTATTTATTTACAGAGATGCACGGAAAACCTTCGTGCTTGGTGTGTTTGCAACAAGTTTCGGTATTGAAGGAATATAATATTCGACGCCACTACGAGACTCATCACAGCGAAAAATATGACGGCTTGCAAGGACAACTGAGAAGAGATTTTCTCAGTGATGAATATCAATAAAACAAAAATGCGTTCAAGGCTCACAAACAAGCACTTAAATGACATTCTGAAAGTGACAGCTAGTCAGGACATGACACCTGGTGTTGATGCACTTGTACAGGCCAAAAGATGCCAAGTTTCAGGAACAAATACAAGTCCAGACTAGACTAACACCTTTAAAATGCTGCCTTAGATACTGTTTGCATTGAAAGAATACAGCTCTGTGAAGATGAATCCTTACTGTGGTGATTTAAAAAATGTGCACTTTAATGTTAGTCAGCAGCTTCAAAACAAAAGTTGTGTGATGGAATTCTACTGTTCATACAACTCCATAAATTTTCAGTATGTATTGTATGTGTATGTATGTTTCATGTATGAAGTTTACAGATTTACAGGACAGGCGAACACTTTCTTCATTACACATTTAAAATCACTCTCCTTAGTTTGTAAGGTGTACGCAGGGATTACATTTAGATTTTATATGCGTATGTGTAAGTGGTTTAAAAATTCCTTTCTTTAAAAGTCTCATTTAATCTTAAAGTGCATTACTATATTTTTCAGTACCAATTAAAGTTTTGTGCCTTTGTACAATCAGTGGGATCAGTTGCAATGCATATTTGTGAATGATAAAAGTAAATTGCACATTTGTCTAAGGAAATATGAGGTGTTTCATGAAATGTTTTGTAAAAGGATAGTTCATTAAATTTCAATATTTTCCTAATGTTCTTGTGCTTCTTTACACCAAAACAAAGGAAAGACATGATATTTTGGTTATTTATAGCAGAGTATGGTATAATTTTAATGGTCCGGCCCACTTGACATCTCCCTAGGCCGTATGTGGCCCACGATGCGAAATGAGTTTGACACCCCTGGTCTAAACCATCTGACCGAGATGGTTTTTTGGGGTCAAGTTTAAGGAGCTCCTTTAGCACCTCGGACTCAGTGACTGCCTGCAGGGAGAAACTTTGCAGCGGGGCAGGGGAAAAAGAGGGAGAGGCATCGGGGATAGTCGCATTAGAAGGGGTGGGAGATGAGGAAATGTTGGACAGGCAAGGAGGCATGGCTGAGTCAAGTAGGAATCCTGACTTAAAGAGCTCAGCCATGTGCTTCTTGCCAGTAACAACCACATCATCAACATTAAGGGACATTAGCAGCTGTGAGGAGGAGGGTTTATTCTCCAGGTCTTTAACCATTAAATGTCACGATGATGACTGCTAGCTAAGATTTTTAAAGTATGATGTTGACATGAGTACAATCAGTCCAATCAAAGCTACTGTACATATAACGTGATTTGACGTCATTTTATCTGTGGCCAATGACCTTGAGCCTTCTTGGACGGGCACTTCTAATGTAACTCTATGGCAGCACCCAAGGGGCTAGAATTTTCTAGCTCTACCCTTAGACTTGGCGGTGACGTAGCGTCCCCATGAGTGACAGAACACTGAGCCAGTCACGGCGCAACACTCTGTATTTTCCTCTGGCTTGCCGCACCACCACAGAAAGCACTGAGCTAGGCTGAAACACCTGCATTTTAGAGCTGCCTTACTCAACGAAACAAATAAGAGACCATGTTTGTATGCGGCTTTATTAACTCAATGATATCTTTTTTTTTTTACATTGTTTGAAAACTGATATGTGACACGTATTAATGCCAAAATAACATGCAAAACAGGCAAGCCCCTAAACATTTTTGGCTCAAAGTATGAGCCTTTTGCCCTGAATGACGGGTCGCCACTGGCTACCGTCATAGTCAACATAGCTATTAGAAGTTACGCATTAGTAAACCCGCTACAATCACGTAGTACAGTATACAGTAAGTCATTTAGCAGTTACACCGGCAGGCCCCGGTGGCAATAAATTAATAAAACCAAAAGCTTACCTTGACTTGGAAGAGTTCCAGTGTTGGATAGCCTCTGTTTGAGCCGGGTGTTTGAGTAGGCTACATTAGCTAGCTAAGTAAATAAAAGTAAAAGTGATTTAATTTTTATTTTTATTTAGCTTGCTCCTTCTTTTTCTTTCTGCTACTTCTCCTAAATTTTTGAATATATGAATAAGATCAAAACTGTTCAACTAACATCTTTCTCTCTCTTTGAGTCAACTACTCACCACATTTTATGCACTGCAGTGCTAGCTATCTGTAGCTTATGCTTTCAGTACTAGATTCATTCTCTGATCCTTTGATTGGGTGGACAAGATGTCAGTTCATCCTGCAAAAGCTCTGATAGGTTGGACGACGTCCTCCGGAAGTCGTAATAATTACAGTGTATGTCTATGGAAGGGGGTGAGAACCATGAGCCTTTTTGTAGTTAAGTCAATGTTCCCGGAGGAGGATGGAAATGTAGACCTTCATTGCAAAACAGTATGTTTTAATCAGCTCTATGGTGACATGAATATATTTACTATAGTTTTATATAAAAAGGATAACTTTTTTTAAATATAAAATCAAATTCATGGAGTAGGATGGTCCTCCCCTTCCTCCTCTGAGGAGCCTCCACTGTCAATAACACTTTACTGCTCGGCTGCGAGGCTATATTGGTCATACAAAGTATGTAGAGTTTGCTCATTCTTGTCTGAATTACATCATGATGCATCAAGATAGAATTGTTGCGATCAATCCCACTTCTCTTCTGTGTCAACCACTTGCGTTAGGCCTACCTAAAACCTGCATGTACGCAACACAAGAACACTGCTGTTTATTTTGCAGTGCAGTTTTGGATTGAATTCAGCCTTCTGCCTGCAATGAAGCCAGTAGTCATTGCGTTCCTGTATCTGTAAGGCTGTATCAAACCACCCAGGCTCAGCCAGCGACAGTTAAAGTTAACAGAGACCTCCACTCCCCAACGTACTATAAGTCATGTGTGCCATAGGGGTCCATACATCAGGGGTTCTCAGTGAAGGTGGCATTCATCCCTAAACACTGCAAAATAAAGAACATCATAAATATGTCTTTCTCCTCCGCACCAGTGAGATGTATCAGACTGTGGCTAAACACACGGTGGAAAGGCCCCCACTGACACTTCCACAGCCCGCCTATTATCTGCCCGCCATGTCCCATTTCAAAAGGCCCCGTGTTATCCCAAATGGGGGATGTTGCCATTTTACTTTATTGTATGTACTGACATTCTGAAGGGATTCCCCCAGAGATGTCTTAAGCACATCGTAACATGTAACCTACAGGTGTACTTTTGTTATATACAGTATGTCTGCCTGTACGAACGTTTATTTTGTATGTGTGTGACGTAGAAATAATCGTGGCAGTCTTTCAAATGGACTTCTTTCATCTCTTGACTGACACAGTTCTGGGAGTGAATGCTGGCTTCAATCCTTTTATCCCAGTCTGAGAAGGAGTTTGGAGACGACCAAACCTGCTGAGGTCCAGGCAGTGCATGCTGTCGCACACCTGGCAGTCATTAGCCTGCTGAACTGCAGCCTGATTGGCTCATAGCAGAGGTTAATCACCATGCCCAATGGACCACGTCCTACCCAGAGGTGTCTGCCTGAAGCCCATTCGCTCGCCTGCCGCTGGGTGTCATCATGGAGACAGACGAACATGTGGACACACACACACACGTATGTGCACACACACTCACCATTTTTTACTTTACAAGTTGTCAATGATTATCATCGCGGAGGTGGATCATACTGTATGCATCTCTGTTCATTTCTCTAAACTAAAACCTTAAACCGCAACCCAACAAAAGGTTAATAAAATATCAGAATAATACTACCGCCTCTCACCTAAATCATCTTTCGATTTTAGATTCACAACATAACGTTGAACACCTTAGCATTTGATTTACAGACAGACAGTTTTCTGCCTGCCTCCGCTCCGTCAGAATGCAGTGCGGATGAGTGTTGGATGAGTAAACTGAGCTTCAGGAGTTAGGAGTATCAGGGATCCCATCTCAGTGTGAGGCTGGGACAGAGGGGTCACAGCCGAGCTAGAGAATCCCTCCTTTGCCAAGTCCTCCTCCAAATCCCCACGTCAAATACATCTGAGTGTACTGTCTGATTCCACCAGGGATCTTCCCATTACCATATGGAGAAATCCCAGGATTTAGGGAACTTGGCTGGTTGAAGAGGAAGGATATTTAATAACGATTTAACAGTCAGTTGAAGAGTAAACATAATAGGGCCTTTCTCCAACGGAGAGGATTTCGGCATACATACGGAGAAGGAGAGCGTTGAGCTGTAAACCTCACTTGTGTCCGTGCATATGTTCAGTAACTCCCACACTGCTTTTTAACATAGTTCTATTTCAAAATGTTCTGGAGATTATGGTTTTATTCAATACTTAAATCCTCACATGTAACGTTAAAGCACAACTGCAATGAAATATACTCAGACACACATTTACTGACCCAAATACAGCATGCAAGCAGAAACGAACATGAAATTTGAATCCTTGCAAAGATTCTATTCATAATGTAGTAAAATAAATAATCGTAATTTATACTGTAGTTAGTACACCTATGGGCATTTGAAAGTTAAGGAAACTCTAAATAGCTTATAAAGGATTAACAAGTAGACTAAGCAGTTACATAATTCAATACTTCAATATGCATTGTTAATATGTCAAATGTTCCCCCTGGACCACTGTGGTACAGGGCCACCACTCAGATCCATGTTGAAAAGGATGTAAGCCATTGGTCAAAGCCCTTCTGTAGTCTGTGTCATGTAATCAACTCTGACCCCTGACTGATGGCTCTGACCCCTGAGAAATAACATGTATCTGGCACTATCTCATGCCTGGCCGTCCCCCGCAAACACTCTCCCCGACCACCCAGGCCCCCGCGCACACACACACACACACACACACACACACTCGCCCTCTTCGAGCCTTCAAAATGATCTTATTAAATAAGATTAGACACAAATCTATTATGAATAACATCTGTCCACAGATTGGCAGTGTAAATGGTTGTTCCATTCCCCTCCCTGCCCCTTTGTAGTAAAAATGTATTTATTCCCATCTTTCTGATCACTCTCCCTCCTTTGCTCTTTCTATCAGTCTGTATTTCCTTTCCTGCTCTTTCCTCCCTCCATCTTCCTCTAATAAGACACCTAACAGGGTCTAAGACCTCATTTTGAGGCCCATACTGTAAACGTTGATAAATGAGTGTTATCAATCGAACGTGTTGACGGAGATCATTACAATGCCATTTGCAGGTCATGACTAAATTACTGTACAGCCCACTATTTCAGTTGCAATCCACTATTTCACCAAGCTAACAATTTCAGTCCATTTTATAGACTGTTCCTTTGTATTGTTTACAGAGAGACGTAGGTTATAGCAATTACGTAAACGTGATTCACAATGGAGCGAAAACCCCCCCAAAAAACGAATTTTACAAGCTTGTTCACGCATGGTTCAGTGGGAGCTGTGTAGTTATGAGTTACAAGGTCAGCCCGTAAATACTCTTTCAGCAATGTCAACGGTATTTGTAAAGTATAAGTTAAGCAGCATTGTTGATGCCAGTTTAAAGTATATTGTAATATGGGCATGGTAGGCATTGTCCTTTTGGGGTAAAATAAGACATTACATAATGGGAAAATACGTGGGAGAAAAGCATTAGGGAACAAGAAAGTTAGCTGCACACACTGACTCATATTTAAAAGACAGAACAAGTGAAAATATTTTCACAAACACTGTATTCCCTTGCTGTAAAATTGATACTAAGATGCTGTTTCATGTTTATATGGATGCAGGCTATTGCCAGTACAAACATTCTTAAGCACGGCTTCAACACAAAAGAAAAGGGAAGAGTAGCACAGACTCTCCGAGACTTCTGCGTCAATCCCATAATACTGTGTCATCTGGAAATGACTATTGCCGCATTCAGATGCTAGTCGGAACTAGGAAACTCTGAATTTCTGACTTGCTGATTCGTTGAAAGCCGCACGTGTATAACTACAACCAGTTTGCAGGTCGGAAATGTCAGAGTTTCCTAGTTCTGACTAGCACTTGAACGCGTCATTAGTCACACCATGAGAAGAGAACCAGGCCAATTTCCCTTCTTCTCCAACTACTCACTCACAAATATGTTTTGAATAACCAAGATCTACATTGCGAAGGATTGATTTAATAGCTTTATTATATTGTATTTATTATGCTGTCTGGATACTAAATAAAATAGTGTTGGTGAGTATTACTCAGCCTCTGTGCTTTGGAAATCATTAAAATAGGGGGGACAGTAATAAATGTGACAATTAGTCCTTGCTGTATATGATTTAGATCAAGGATTAGAATCCTATATTTCTCTGGGCAATAATTGCACTTCTTTCAAACCAAGTCCTTTCCGTCTGGCTTTATATTTAGATGCAACCAAGGAGCTGGCAGTAAAGCAAACATTACCTAGCAAAGCTCGACATTTATCATAAACAATGGGCACACTTGTGCATCGGTGGACTACAGCTTTAAATTAACATCTGCGGTATCCAATGGGTGTGTGTGTGTGTGTGTGTGTGTGTGCATGACCGTGCTACTTTCGTTTACGTGTCTTAACAAACGCGTCTGTCTGCGTCAGTGGAGATTGTACTATTCCAGTAAAGCCCCGACCACCGATGCCCAAAATAATCCAAAACCAAACCAAAATGTCATGCTATCTTTTGCTACAATCTGTTGCTTCTCAGTACAATAAATACAAATTGAAGAACATGTCGCAGATTGTTTGGGATTCTGAAGTGGAGGTGCCAGAGCAGAGGAGAACAGAACATAGATAGCAGCTTTGTTTGTGGCCTGGTTGGTTTTGGCCAATGTCCTTGAGAAGCAATCACACAACTATTTGAGAGAACAAATATATTTATAGTGAACAGCAGGCCGATTAGATTTCTCCACTCAGAAATCTAGCAGTCCGAGCGCCGCCGAGCCTTCCTTCCCTTAACTAAAGCCCACTGTAGGCCCAAAGACGCCTCTTCCGGCCCTGAAGAAATAAACAACCACTGTTTCACCCATCGAAATAGCAAAAGGTTACAGTATGTGTGCGTGAGGGAGAGAGAGAGAGGAAGAGAGAGAAACAGTGAAAGAGAGAGAGGGAGGGAGAATACTATGAGTGCAAATAAATCACTATCCCTGTTCAAGTGTCCTTTTACATACACGGTCGACAAACATACCTGCATTATCCCCCCTTGAAACGTATCCTACATGGTCCTTCTCTGCACTTAAACAAATCTTTCCTTGTCAAATACTGACTATAGGGAGAAGGAAGTCAGTGCCTGTGCGGTCAGTATTAAACTCTGAGAGGTAAAAAAGGATGGAGTTATCCAACCTTCACAATCGGACATATAAACCCGAATTTAGTCTCAGCGCATAACAAAAGAAATCGGTTGACCTCTCCCTATAGCGGTACCGTAAAATCCATTTCTGTAGCCCACAGAGAGTGTGCACCTAACACTTTAAGAGGCAGACTTCTTAAAGTAAATCCTGTCGTCACATAATCCAAGGCGTTTCCACAAATTAGATATGACAATCGCCTCACTCTCAACCCGACCACACCATTTTGTCCAAAAATCTGAACGCTGTGAAACACCCTTCCCGGCAGCATAAATGGCTGTAACGCCTTCGGAAAACAAACAGAAATCAATCTGAAGTTGAAAAAAGGACATTTAGAAACTGAAGTAGCTTCTTATCAGAAGGGGCTACAAATCTGACGAATCACCTCAATTGGAATTGTCAGACCATCTCCTCTCAGAGACCTTTGATTGCTCGGGAACTTTCTGGAATGTTCCAGTAGTTTTCCAAATCTAACGAATCCAAGCGTCTGCCACAGTTTGAAGCATATTTAGCGCTCTTGAAGAAGCAAAAAGTTTAACTCCTTATTCAAGGACCAAGTATCAGTTGCGGGAACACTTTACTGTACGTAAATATCTGTTATGACATGATACCGTTAAATGAGAATGAATTTCCAAATCTAACGAATCCAAGCGTCTGCCACAGTTTGAAGCATATTTAGGGCTCTGGAAGAAGCAAAAAGTTTAACCCCTTATTCAAGGACCAAGTATCAGTTGTGGGAACACTTTACTGTATGTAAAATATGTGTTATGACTTGATACCATTAAATGAGAAGGAATTTGTACTGGATAATGTCAGCAATGTCTCCATTTTAGATATCAGGCAGTAGTGGCAACATGAATTCAAGGCTTATCAAGATACACAGATACAGCTCTTTAATAGTACCTGTAGTTGCGTTTCTCACTATCGATGTGAAAACGGTCGTACAGGGAGAAGGCCTGGTGTCCGTCCCAGTCGGTGAGCTCCACACGGAGGGCATACTGCCTCTGGCTGGTCAGCAGGTATACAAACTCATTCCCCAGCCAGTGCTCTGCAGAAACCGTCCCAAAGCCCTGCGACAGAAGAAGAAGAGCAAGAGGAGGCCAGAGTCATCACTAAGGCCCATAGGGAATCTTACTGTAAATTCAGGGATACAGGATAGAAGTCATTCCCGATCCCTTCCAAGGTCTTCCTGGAAAAGATGCAATCTCTCCACCATGGAATTTTTTTCTAACATTTTTGTGATGTCATCATCAAGGACTGCTTCAGGGTTGACGCCTAAACAAATGCAACACAATGCATGAAACCGCACATGAATAACCCTCCCTGTTTATGAGAGCGTAAATTGGGACCAGCTGAAAAAGGCACACAAAGCACCTTTTCCACCCTTCCTCTCCCCACCCAAACCAAACGCGTAATAAACCCTCTTTATTACACAGTCCATAAGAATGACAACAGATGCACACAACGCCACGTATGCCTTCTCAACAATTACACCGTTTAGATATGATCACAATGTCTCCCATTGTGGATAAAGTGCTTTTGACAGCAGCAGTAGTAACACACTTGCAACGGGGAGAATTAGAAACTAGGATGACATGATGGCTCAAAGAGACTGGTCTGGAGCTCTGGACTGTTCCATTAATGATTTGCGGAAGGGTTGGGGGTGGGTTGAAGGGGGAGATGTGCCGAGAGCCTGTGATGACTAGGAGAATGGAAGGAGGAAAGTAAACATGGGGCATTCCTCCAGCCTGAGACATGTCCTGCTGTGTGGGTGGAAGGAGAAAGTGGCTGGGCCACGTCCTTAACTCAATCTGACTTCCGATTGATCTGCCTTTTAGCGCTGTCCAAGGCCTCCCCTTGTGATTCCGTTTCACCTCTGGAAACCTGGCTTGTGGTTGGGATGGTTGGACTCAAACAGTAGTGGTTCCCCCTTATTGTTCCACACCAGAGTGTTCATTTACATGCAAACTTGGCTGAATGCATCTACCAGGAATTTCAGAGGAGGTTTGAAGTCTTGTTGGGTAGAGAAGTACACATTTTCTTAAAACGATAAAGATTGATAGAAAGTGCTCTTTCATAAAGTTTGCCATACATTCTGACAAATACTAACTTAGACAAATACTTACTTAATAAGGTATTGCAAATTGTCAAATTGTGTCTCATATCGGTTAAAGAACGCATGCACCATTTCTTATCCTGCTACATATACTCTATCTAGTACTGCTAATGTAATTATAAACATTACGGTCATAAGATCACATACTTGACGACTAATAGTAGGGGTCACTGCCAGAGTGCTCTCCATCCTCCCACAAAATAGGAATAGCCCAATGAAGTTCGCCCAAAAGATTTATGAATCCTTCAAGTGTTTTGAATTTACGTGCAAAAGCCCACAGAGACCAACAGCAGTGAGTTGAATCACACAATAAAACAATATCAATCACTTTCAGGCTCTTCAAGGAAGGGTCTCTGAGGGAGGCAAAGGACCACACCGATGGTGTGCCAGTATTCGGTGGCGGTGCTAGGGTCTGTGATGATTCCATTGCCACTTGTATTCCACGCTCTCCGTGCTTGGCTAGGGGTGCCATGGCTCCCTCACCGGCTGGACTTTCTGTCCGTACCTCTTTACCCTACAAATGAGCCCAACCCTTTTCACCCTTGTCAAATCTATATTTACCCTCTGCAGATCATCTACTACCATGTGCTCAGATTGGTAATTAAAACACCCTCCACGTTTAATCTGGTCTCCAGCTGCTGTGATACCTACGTTATGTGAGTATACGCTACAGCTAATTGGAATGGCAATGGGGGTAGCTCATCGCTCCTAAAAGCAAAACAGAGCTTAGCCTCTTAGTACACCAGTCGATATCTATTCCCGTATCGAACGGACGATGGTGATCACAACACCTTGCACTGTGACGTAAGACTAAACGAATGTATCGTTTTCAGACTGCTGCTGTCCTGTTTGAAATGAAGAACAGCAGTGTGTCACGGCCCAGGGTTGGGTTGGATTCCGCGCCAGCCTCCGACACCCAAGCTGGAGTCTCTAATCTGAGGGCTGAGGAATCCCTCCCCGTGTACAGATGTACCAGAGATACGGCTGGTGATGCCGGGTAGGACACATTTTGTAGGAGTGTTCCACATGGGCCTGGCCACTCTTGAGAATACAAGGGAATCCTGCCTCACTCTTTTTCAACATGTTAAATCAAAGAGAGAGAGAGAGGCGAGAGTACACCCATTTGTTATGATTTACTGTGACAGAGGATGTGTGTTGGAAACAAACGCCTCATTCATGCCAGGCTTTATCTTGTGCGCGTGGTGCTTTAGAGTTGGGCTCTTTGTTATTCTTCTCGTCTTACCGTCTTGTACTCCTTCCACGTTTTCTGGAAGTCCACGCTGCCGTCCTCTCTGCGCTGGATGATCGTCCATCCGCCGCCAGCGGTCTCCATGTTACAATGTACCTGTAAACACACATTCACAGATGGTCATTAAGTTCTCAGGCTGCCTACAAACACAATCTACATGCTCTTATCTTACAATTTAGAGCACAAATATAGACATGGTTGGTTAAATACGCTGTTGTGAACCATCCTTCTAAAATACAGCTGGCCTAACTAGTGATTCCTTTCTATGAATCATCGGTTCCAGGACACAGTCCTTCTCACGTATCATCAGGGCGAACTATTGTGAGTCCTCCTCAAATGTAATCAATGTGTCCTGATCCTCCAACAACTCCCAGGAGGTGACCCCAATCCCAGGCCTAGTGCAGATACAAGTGGACGGGGCCAGTGGAGCAGGACACATACCAGTGGACACCTGGATGGAACATGACCCTTAACCCTTGGCCGCTGTGTAAGCTGATAACAGGGGTATCTATCTGCTGTGGTGCTATTTGTTTGAGTAGTGGAGAAGGTCTGGAGGAGGTCTATCACCTCGGACAAGATCCCAGCTGAACACACAGTGCCCAGTCTGGGTATAATTAAGTAGGTATACCCCCTGACAGAATTATTCTCCGAAACCAGACACGAGGCTTTCTCCTTTCTCCTTTCTCTCCCCCTCATCCCTCACTCCTCCACCAACCCCCCCCCCCCCCCCCCCCCCCGTACCTCCCTGCCATCCGTTTGAGGCCTGGCAGCACCCTGTGTAGGTGGTGAACACCTGTTTCACCCCCTCCCCCGCCACCCTCTTGTAAACCCTGGCACTCATCAGGCTGCCAAGTGTTTATTTTGAGCCTTCGATTATTCCTGAAGCACTGAAGCAGCCAATAACTATCATAGCCCCACTTCACTTGCTGCTCTCAAGTGGGTCAATGTCTTTGGCTTTCTTGGACAGAGTTGAAGCTCACTCTAGTAACAAAAACACGCTAAACTCCATTAAACACCCACCAAAGAGCTGCCTAAAGAGATGAAATGGTAGATATTTTCACATGGCAGTCTCTATATGAAGTTCTGTCTGGCTGCCTACCTTTTTGGTCTCCTGGGCATTAATATGTATGGTGTAGACCCCATTCTTGTAGAAACCAGCCTGGTACAGATCGGCACAGTCCCGAAACTTCTTCTCTTCGTCCACCCGCTTCGTGCTGTTTGGGACTACTGAGGAAACATGAGATACATATTTGGTATCACAACTTCAGGCTGTGGAAATTCAGGCTGGCACTGGAAACACTTCAGAAAATAGTACTTCTAAGCTAGAAAAAACAGTTGCTCAGAGGTGATGTTTGAATGTTAAACTGCCACAGTTAAATTACCTTCAGACTGTCAAACAATCTATCAACAAGTATCAACAAGCAACTTCCATATGTCATTATTTTCAAATTATATATTTGACTGACAGGTGTCAATGAGGTTAGTAAAAGCATTGTGTTCAGCACTTGGTCACTGTTATCTATCCATTACCAAAATACACTGACTATTCCAAACATTCAGGAACACCTTTCTAATATTGAGTTTACAAGATGTCGAAACCGTTCCACAGGGAGGCTGGCCCATTCTGTCTCCTATGCTTCCTATCTAAAATGTGCAGTTTGTCACACGACAAAATACGACAGATGTCTTTTACTTCAGCTCATGAAACATGGCACAGCACTTTGCATGTTGCATTTATATTTTTCGTTCAGTGTATATACAAGTATGTCATTTTTGATCCCGCTATTTAAATAAATAATTGACGACCTTTAGTTTCATGTCACATATGAGCCATCAAGCAGTGGGGTTTTTGTAATATCAAAACCGGCAGTGTCCATTTATCATGATTACCATCTTTACATTTCAGAAAATGAATATGTAAGTAAAGTGACACAGAAGCCGAACTACACGGTCTCTGTGTGGATATCCATGTAGCTCATGATAAAATCAGAAGGTGACTGGATGGCTTATTAGCAAGACAAAAGCAGTTTGTCAAGTGGATGATCTCCCGCCCAGAGAGAGGGCATCCGATTTTGACAGGCCTGTTCAAAGAGGCAGCTGTGTCTATTTCCATCTGTATATAATTATGGCGGCAATATTTTTGAAACCAAGCAAGGGGCCTAGGACAAAATACTACAAGCTATACATTTCAAGTTCCTGTTATAACAAGTGGTTTATATTTACCCTCCAAGTCCTTGTTATATCGATGGAAATTCCAATTCCAAAACGAGGGGGCGCATCTCAGTTTTCACACCATTGTTTTTACTATTGGGATTGTTTACACAAAGGGGATGTCACTGGAAAGCGAAACGTGTCAGTGATCCTTAGACTCCACTTTGATCCCCCTTCCTCAGCTGAACAGTCAGTGGAGACACAGGCTGTAGGTTAGGCATATTATTTTGGCCATTTTGATGAAGTATTGAGTGTCAGCGACAAGAATGTCCCACCGTGACAGGTTGACAGAGTAGGACCTTGCTCTGCGGAGTCTAACACAACTAAAGGCCGGCCCTGTCGTGACGCAATTTACCTCATACGGGGAGATGGCAGGACGCATTAGAGGTGGGAGAGATCGGTGTCAAAGGGGAACCTTCTGACTCACAGTGAGGACAAATTTCACAATAAACGGCGCAGTCAAAATCCACCAGAGACTGGTGACTCCCTGCTATAGGAGAGGCACCCTTGAAGAGCTTGCAGCCTGGCTCTGAAAATATGAGGTATTTCCCAATATTTATTTACTGACACATTTTTTGTGGTTCAGTGGGGACTTGTATTCAGCAGGGGGTTCATGTGAAAAGGACAGCAGGGCTGGGTGTTTGCATAAATCAGTACCCTTGCCAAAATGAGCCCAAATGGACCCAGAGAGGCTGTGACGCAGATCTAAAAAGACTCTCATGAACCTACATGGACCCAAGCAGACCCGAGAGGCCCCTCAAAGACCCCTGGGGATTGAAGAGGTCCCTTTATACATCTCACTGTGGACCCAGAAGGCACCTCATGGAGTCAAATGGCCACACGTGGACGAAAATGGACTGTGACAGATCTAGCAGACTCAATTAAATGTGAAAGGATGTTAAAAACCAAATAAAATTGACTCAAAGCCACAAACAAATATCCGAGGGAAAGACAAGCAAACCAAAATAGGGTCAATAGAAGTCTGGAATAAGTCCATGCTAGATGGTGCCATTACACACCTCATGGACATTCTCTCTACTTGCTCCAGAGTATCTTTGCAGCGTCAGGTGTCACTTCAAGACAAATGAGTATGCTTAAACATGAGCATAGTTCAATCACAAAAGGCCTTAATAGAAAACATCTGATTTACTGTACACTATGTACAATCAACACTGTAAATGCCATTTTGAAGCATTTCATAGGACTCTGAGCTAAATGCGGATAATTAAAATAAGATCATATTCCCTCCAGACATGGCTTTCCCGGCTGTAAAAATGATTGATGGCATTCATTAGGTGGGATGATAGAATAGTGTGAAAGAAAATCGTATTTAGCGGCCAGAGATTTTGAAGAGCGTTCCAACACTGAGGTCAATTACCACTACTAACGGTATTTGGCTCAATGCTCTCTCGAAAGATTTCGGTAATAATGACGACCCAAACGTGAGCTCAGTGGCATCTGGCTGCATCAGAGATGGTTGGATTAGAGTTCAGAGCATAGTACAGTGGAAAAGGTATTGAAGAGTATTTCTGTCTCTAATAAAACATTTTTGTGGGGAAAAACTCATTCTGATTGGCTGGGACTGGCTCCCCAGTGGGTGGGCCTGGCTGCCAAGTGGGTGGGCCTATGGCCTTCCAGGCCCACCCATGGCTGCATCCCTGCCCAGTCATGTGAAATCCATAGATTAGGGCCTAATTCATTTATTTCAATTGACTGAACTGCAACTCAGTCATATCTTTGAAATTGTTACATGTTGCATTTATATTATTGTTCAGTATAAATAAGCCTAAATATTGAGAAGTATGTTTCTGGACAAACTTCAGTAACAATGTTTATGGGCATTTTAGCATTTAAACCTCCTTTTTTTAAATGTTCCCCATAGTAACTGTCAGTGATGATTTGAATCTGAGCATTAAAGGAAATGCTAGGGGTCAGTTTTCAAAACAGAGCCTAACTCGAATAGACGCCATCCAATGGCACGAAAAGCTAACCCTTCCCGAACGAAAACACAAATCTGTTTGGTAAACAAACAAATCCTCCCCCCGAAAATCCTCCCCTGCAACGGAGCGTCATAACATCTAGATTTAGACACCGTGGGGAACGGAAGTGTTGCAACCTCCTCTAGGAGCCATTAGAGGTTGAATTATTCGACAGGGGTGAAGAGGTGACCCCAGCGCCTGGCTAGCTCACATTGCCACCGTGCAGGAGGATGGCACCAACCACGGAGCCAGGGCGTCCATTGTTTAACTTCACTCTCCTCTTGTTAAAGCAGCCACCAATCAAGTTGGGAGGCTGGATGCCCCAGTGACCCAAAGAAACACCCCGAGCTGACAGGGAGATAACATGACTGACTAGGTGACAAGGTTGCAGAGGTGTTTACTAAATGGATTGCTGGCAACTAATGGAACATGGCAGACGTGGACGTCTTTCCAGGTTAGTTAATGACTTGTTTTTCATTTGGCGAACAGCTTTAGCGACTTAAGAAACCCTAATAACATATTTGGGTCACAATATGGCACGGCACAGGGATTAGTTAATACACAGGGATTAGTTAATATGACCCAATCACTAGGCAGCTTTAACGGCACTCAAAGGACCATCTGCCATAAAGTGTTCCTACTGTCAGAGCTATGAAATTAAGCCGCTAGGGAGTCTTTTTGCATAGAACAATAAAGCTATGAAGTAGCGCGCGATAATCATGTCATGCACAAATCCACTCTCCATGTCTTAGATATCTATTCATGCCTGCTCATTTCCTGTTATACGGGTGAACAGCCACAGGAAGCAGTGTGGGGTCTTGGGCCGTCACAGCGGGAAGTAGGGAACATGAACAGAGTGCAAGGTTTCTCGCTAGACACTCCACCAATCCCAGCACACACATTTACTTGAAATCTCCTGTGACTGAATGTGATCGAGGGAAGCTTGGGATCAAGTGGGTTTGGGATTGTGCTGTTGTGTTGAGATGGAGGCGGTGTAATGAGTTCACTGCATTGACTTAACATAAGGCTCATGTTGCTGTCAGGTTCAAGAGGTGGACCGACGGGTCCCTTATTATCGCCACGGGGAGACACGAACGAAGAAAAAGAGTGGATTGCTCAAAATGGTGGCTGTTTGGCATTTCACTCAAGCGGTAACCACAGCCTAGGCTGTCACGGTGAAGCGTGATACGCCATTACCGTAAAGAGAGCACCACTCCGAGCAACTAGAGTGATGAGTGCTTCTGGGAAAAGAACGACCACTTTGGCTTCTCCCTCAAGCAGAGGTTAAGGGCATCACTGTGCCTCTCGGTATGGAACCATGTTTATCGTATTGGCATCATGGCACCTCTTCTTCTCTTTCATCTTTGGGAGCCCAAACAATTTCCAAGCACCTTCTTTTAAATAACATCAATTTCAAAAAAAAAAATCTTGCACCTGTAATAACACACATGCACATGTTTTGACTTTTCTCTTCAGGGCGCAGCTCTCAACTAGGCATCTTCTTGAAGGACAATACAGTGTGAAGTCTGTCAACGCGAGACCCTTAGCTACTATACCTCCGTCCTTGTTGCAGAGGCTGATGAGGTTGTGCACAGTGTCCATCATTTCCTGCTGCTGCCTCTGCATGGCGGTGCTGTTGCCCGTGGCCCTGGTCAGCTGGGTCTCCAGCTCACGGATCACCCCGCTCTGTTTCCCCACCAGAGCCTGCAGGCTTCCCTTCTCCTCCCGCAGCGTCCCCAGCTCCTCCCGGTGACGAGACTCCATCTCCTGCATCTTCTGCTCCATGAACCTTGGGAGGCGGAAGACCCGACATAGGAAGGTTTGTTAGACCTGTAGCTTTAGTATATAGATGACTGTAAACTAAAGCTATAACCAACTTTCGGATTAGTCCTCTATTCGCGATTCGGTGCTTACATAGTTGTATGGTAGTTGCATAATAGGTACCAAATAATTACTGGTGTTTCTTTGTGATTGTCAAAAACAGTCGAATTCCATCACTTTCTAAGTTATTTTCTACATGCCTTCTTTTGATAGATCAAGCAAGTGAATTATCATTCCAAATCCGCTTCCGGCATATCCCCTTCTCCCGACCCTAATGTTGTGAACTGTATAGTCTGAAAGATGATACAGGCTGACGTCGTATTGATGAACAAATTCAGAACTACTCCGCTTGCATTAAATTGGTGAATAAAATCAAATGTTTAAATGGGAGGTGATTTCATAATTGCACAATCTTTTGAAATTGCTCCCAGTAAAGGATCCTCTGTGGAGGCTGCTCTTAGAGGACGGCTCATAATAATGGCGGGAACGGAGGCAATTACCAGCCATTACCACGAGCCCATCCTCCCCAATTAAGGTGCCACCAACCTCATGTGGAACCCATGTCTATAAACCTTGAGCGCAGAATGGAAGAATTCAGTACAGCTGTGTTACTGTATTTACAGTAAGCACTGGGGATGTGAAGGAGCTTTTAAGCGGACGGTGAGAGACAGTCCCACCGGACCAATCAACAAACTGGACTCTGGAAAGCCATCCAAAAGCCACATTCGATTGCTCCCATTGCAACATCATTAAAGTGCAACTTTCAAAGACCAGCTCATCGAGGAAAATATGGCCTCATGAACTTCATACGGTTATACATCACGGGATTGGGTGTCTCGTTGCACATTGAGTTGATCTGTCTATACATGAGTTTGTGTCTGGAGTCATGAAAGGCATGATGTCTTTAAATGAAGTTTCGCATTGTGTTAGCGGGCCTGTGAGTTTACCCGTTCTTGTCGTGGAGCTTTCGGATCTCGTTGGTCTGTACCATGAGCTGCTTCTCCAGCTTGTTGGTGGACAGGGAGTTCTCGAGCAGCTGAATCTCTAGTCTGGAGGTTTGGTTCAGAACCTGTCCCAAGACAGAAATAGGTTAGCGGTATCCTGCCTTATAGAGGTGTTCCAGCAGAACAAAATGTAGGTGAGATGTAAATCATCAGCTCCTCTTTAGGAAGAGGTAATAAAGTATAGGTGTTGCATGAAGAGAGGTTGTTCTGACATGGTAATACTCTGTGATTTTGCTTAGCAAACCTTTATTTTTTGGCACGTCAACAAAAATCGAACCCACAAGTATCACTTTTGTCCCCTTCCTTCTAAAGCTCCAGAAGTATCAAGGGAAGTTGAAACCTTAACATGCATATGCACCAGTGGCGGTCAGGGCCGTTTAAGATGAGGGAGGACACTTTTCTGTTCATGAGCACGGCCTTATTTCTATTACAGCATGTCGGATGAATGTCATTCATATTCCATTCACCCAGTTCAATGTAACAGCGACAGGTTTAGGCTACTACATGATACTCACATTTTCCTTATACCCATCATGAGGTTGCTACAACAGACACAGGTTGAGAGACAAATGAGGTGACAGACACTGACACAAACAAGAGTTTCTATTCTATTTTTGAACAGACTCGTCAGAATGCATACACCCCTGATCACGCGTAAACACACAGCCACGTCGTATTTCTCTCTTGCTTCTCCTTCATTTTGGAAGAAATACATTTGTTCAAAACTGTTCAACTATTGTCTTTCTCTCTCTTTGAGTCAACTACTCAGAACATTTTATGCACTGCAGTGCTAGCTAGCTGTAGCTTATGCTTCCAATACTATAATAATTATTTGATAACTTTGATTGGGTGGAAGTCAATGTACCCAGAGGAGGACAGAAGCTAGCTGTCCTCCGGCTACAGTACACCATGGTGCTACCCTACAAAGGGCTGTTGAGGCTACTGCAAAATAGTGTGTTTTAATCAATTATTTGGTGACGTGATTATATTTAGTATAGTTTTATCTAAAATTGATAACTTTTTAAATTTTTACCATTTTTATTTTTATGAAATTCACTGAGGAGGTTGGTCCTCCCCTTCCTCCTCTGAATAGCCTCCACTGATATGAACATCACATAAAGAGAGCGTAGGTATTTACATGTCATCCATATTTTCTTTGGCCAGTTCCCCCTTTTGCCTTTTTGGGGTGGTTTAATGTGGAATAGCTGAGTCTATGGTGCGTGAGATTGTTCCCGGCAGGAGTGCGAGGAGTTTAGGGGGATATAGTACCTGCGTCTCTACATCCGTTAGCTTGCGGGTCTGCTCGGCCGTCTGGGACAAGAGGTTGGTGCCCATCTCCAACATGGCGGCCGTGTGGTTGTGAACGGCACTCTGTTGCAGCTGGGCCATCTCTGTCTTCATGCTCTCCTTTATGTCGTTTTCAATCTGAAGATAGATTATGAGAGGATGGATGAGACACAGAACGGAAACAGACTAAAACAGATGGCCCTTAAGTCAGACTCAACAAAACTGGGGTATGTTGAAAAACGAAAGTAGCAGAGGATAAACAGACGCTGTAAATCACGCAGGCACAACAAAATCGAGATACGTCTGAAACCAGTGACAGCTGAGAGACGGCGTTCGATCACTTTACAGTTGAAAGAAACAACAACCGTGACAAATGGCTACCATCCACGCTGATCAAGATTCACATCTCACACATTCGGTAACCATTGTAACATTCCCTCACGTGGACATTTCCAAGGCCTTCTTATCAGTGTCTCTGTGTCATAGATCAACTGAGTGGATTCTGTCTTTCCACCACATTATTCTAGCACAAAACCTCCTCTTTGGGGAACCACCAAGGGAAGAATGAGCTTCAGAATATCGGTGGATCCAGATGTAGGTAATTAGCTAGGGAGGGAAGAGACAGAGATGGACAGATACTCACTGGTGCTTATCTTGAGAGCACTCTTTCATCCCCCAAAAGTGAACGAGTGACAAGGCCGGGACGGGTTAAATCAGCGTCAGTTCATGCACCTGCGGTGATGTTCGGCCTGTTACGTTTCACCATCTGCACTGGCACCTTTGAAAACATTCATGAATGATCTCGACGGCCTGTTTGATTTGGTCAATCTGACAGTGGCCTTTCTGAGCTCACTATCTAATAGGGTATTTTCAGAAACTCACCAGCCAGTTCCAAACATTACAGTGTTGCATGCGCTGATGCCCTTACTCAGCAACTGTTCCTGGTACACACATACACGTCGTTGAACGAAAAGAACAGCACACATGGAGACGTCACCAGCCCGAACTCCACTACTCACTCGAGTGTGAAGGATTTATGTTGTTGCCGTGCGACTCTTAAAGAAAGCATTTGTGACATCGAAGTCTCTCACTTCATTCTTCCATCCCTGGGAAAATACAGGTTGTTTCTGTTGTCACATTAGCCGTGATGTCCGATGATACCCTATGACGACATGGTTCAAGGAACCGTAAATGTGTGGCCTCCAGGGACCTGAATGACTCACGTTAAAAGGTCCTTAGTCCTGTTCTAGAAAACACAGGCACTGGGATAGTCTAGACTTTCATGCGCAGACCTCATGTTGGATTTCATGCCCATTATAGCTAGTGCATGAGTGATAGTTTAAACTTTGAAGACCGTAGAAGTTTCATCATTAACCCTTTACACAAGTGGGAATGAACATCTATGGGATACATTTCAATGTTTCACGAAGAAGAAATATGAAACGCATATGTACACGCATGGTAGCAATTGAAAGGGAACCATTTGGAGATTGTGGAAACAGTTCACCTCGCACCAGACTGAATCCAAACATTACACTGTTGATTTTATGTTCATTTTACATTTACTGTACGTTTTGCTGCATTTGTTGATAACGAAACCTGAAAACACGCTGGATACAGTCAGCAACATGATGCGAATATTCCTGGAACATGTGAGGCAGGTGCAACACGAGTGTAACGGTTTTCCTCCTCCTCTTCATCCGAAGAGGAGGAGTAGTGATCAGACCAAAATGCAGCGGGTTTTGAAAACGTACTGAATTTGTTAACTGACGAAAGCAAACACGAAAACAAACACATGGAATGACTACAAAATAACAAAACGGACGTAGACTGACCTAAAACATGAGAACTTACATATAACACGAAGAACGCAGGAACAGCTACAGACTATAACAAACGACCGAACAAACGCTACAGTCCCGTGTGGTACGAACGAACATACAGACACAGAAGACAACCACCCACAAACAAACAGTGTGAACAGCCTACCTTTATATGGTTCCCAATCAGAGGAAACGTCAAACACCTGTCTCTGATTGAGAACCATATAAGGCTAATACCAATGACCTAAACATAGAAACACAAAACATAGAATGCCCACCCCAACTCACACCCTGACCAATGTCGTGTTGTAACTGTACATCGAACATAGTGATCATAAACATGGACGCTGTATATGACATGACTTTTATCATATGGAAATGTGAAGTGCACATTTGGACTTCAAATTTCCATATCATACAACTCATGTCTGAGTTCATGTAAGAACTCATTGTATGACATCAAAGTGGCATTTATTCTAATCCTCAACGTCTCATCTTTCAAAACACATCGAGTTCTCTTAATTTTCAGCATTTCCCTCACTGAGACAACACAACACGTGCAAAGGTTGTGCAATTAGAGGGAGGGATGGGGGCAAATTCTTGTCTCATGCGGTGCTCTAATTCAGAATGGCTTTCAGTCAAGGACCATAAAGCCCTGTAAAGCTCAGAGCCTGAGCACTGACATCATTTATAGCGTATTACTCTGCAGTCTCTTATCATCTGCCATTTGCAACCCATATACAGGTACAGTATGTTTGTAAAGGGCAAAAAACTGTAGAAGTTTCAACCTTAAAGACTGTAAGGTATTAAAAGAGTATTATGTGTGTCTTCAATTACGGTTTGTAATGTGCACAAAACTAACATATTTGAATTCCCACAGTTGTAAATAATACATGGTTTGCAGAGGAACAAAACAGTGAATGAATCGCTTGGCAAAGCCAATCCCAATACAAAATAGACAAAATGGAAAATATGTATTTAGCTACAGTACATAAGTATATTTAAGTATATTTGGCTGAATCGGCGTCAGTAGAGTGAGAAAACCATAGCGGCCGTCGACGGCCTTTCTTTAAATTACTATAGCGGCGCCAGTGGCCTTGTTTTTCTAACAGTAATATCTGTGTCAATATTGCAAGATGTACTTGCTAACAACCTGTTGTAAGCAAGTACATGGGTTGTCAAGGGTTGTCATGCTTCCTAGGTGCAGATATTTATAGGCTATACATTGCCTTGTTTTCCTATTATTTGACAGCTTAGCTGCCGTGTTAGGGTAGTAAATGCCTGTGCAGTGGAGCTCATATGATGAGTTGGATGTTTAAGCAATAAGGCACTAGGGGGGGGGGTGTTAAATGGCCAATGTAAGACGGCTAAGGGCTGTTCTTAGGCACAACGCATTGCGGAGTGCCTGGACACAGCTCTTTGTCATGGTATATTGGCCATATGCCACAAACCCCTGAGGTGCCTTATTGCTATTATAAACTGGTTACCAACATAATTAGAGCAGTAAAAATACATGTTTTGTCATACCCGTATACGGTCTGATATATCACGGCTGTCAGCCGATCAGCATTCAGGGCTCGAACCACCCAGTTTATAATTGTTTACATAGCCAGCTAACAAGTTGCTTGTTCTATCCTGTTTCTACCAATGCAATTCATTTGGAAACTGTCCCAGCTTCGTAACTAATCAGCTAACATTGGCAAACTCTGTAGTTAGTCTGTCAGGCAAGAAAGCAAGAGTTGATTGGAGGAGAGAGAGAGAGAGAGAGAGAGAGAGAGTGTGTGTGTGTGTGTGTGTGTGTGTGTGTGTGTGTGTGTGTGTGTGTGTGTGTGTGTGTGTGTGTGTGTGTGTGTGTGTGTGTGTGTGTGTGTGTGTGTGTGTGTGTGTGTGTGTGTGTGTGTGTGTGTGAAATGGGAGGCTTGTAACTGTATCAGACAATTTATTATGGAAACCCCTTATTAGGAAGAGAGTATGTGTATGGTTGAGAAAAAGAACGAGAGGGAGGGAGGAAGAGAGAGACAGTGTGAGGGAGAGAGAGAGATTATGTTCCTGACCACAATTGTATCCTATTTGTTGCTCCTCTCCTCTCCCTCTGTTCCTCTGTTCCTCTGTTCCTCTGTTCCTCAAGGTCAGTGAAAGCGAGGGAAGTGATGTGGAGAGTCAGGGCTCAGGAGAAAAAGGCAGGGACGAATAGGAGTTAGAGATGATAGGAGGGATGGAGATGTGTAGCAAGAAGGGCAGTGAGAGAAGAGTGGAGGGAGAGAGAGCAAGAGGAGGGAGAGAGGAAGGGAGAGTGAAGGAGGGGAGAGTGGAATAGGTGAAGAGGAGGGAGAAACGAGTGGAGTGGGAGGGAGAGGAGGAGGAAAAAGAGGAGGGAGAGGACAAAGCCGAGGGAGAGGAGGAAGAAGAGGGAGGGGAAGAGGGAGAGCTCATCCGAGAGGGAAGCCTTCCATGGCGTGTGTCTGTCCCAAGTCCCACCATTCACCATATTACCACACAGCCTGGGCCTAAAGTGAAAGTGGCAGGGGTTTTGGAGTTGTTTTTAAACGTGCTAGGAACTTACATCTGTTCCAGAGCTTGTAATGGAGTACAACAAGAAAATAGGTGGGGTTGACCATGTCGACCAACTGAGGAGCTATTACAATGTTGGACGCACAGGCAGAAAATAGTGGAATGTCACTTTGTGATATGGCTACAGTGGCAGGAAGAGGGGAGCCAAGACTGTGGCACCAGGGCGCGTGGACTGAGTTGTAACTCATTTGAAAGCAGGTGAAGTTTGAAGGGCGCATGAGGGGGTGTGTGGGGTGCATCCGGAGTGGACGCAGGGCAAAGAGTGGGAGATGTGTAGAAACCTCCTTTGGGTGCTCTACGTGTTCGGTGCCCTTTTGCAGGATGGGGCCGTACTTCCAGAAGTTCGATGACATGTTGTAGGCTAAATGCAAAACACTAAAGTGACAGTGTGAAATGTGAATTTGTCCTACAAATCTCGGAACAAGTTGTTGTGTTTTGTAGCGTCTCTCTTGATCTTTCTCTATCTTGTTGTCAAAGCAGGCTACTATTGTTGTCAAAGCAGGCTACTATTTCTGCATTTTGTGTCAGGCTTGGTCTGTACTAAATCTTATTGAGAGAGGTTACATATATTTTTTTAAATGGTCTCTGAATAGTTGTTTGAATGTTTACAGTGTTGCAGAAGTAAGAAACGTTGTCATTCCACTAGCCTACTTTGTGTGGGTTTTGAAATACTCTCTGAATATTGTCCTCTGGTCGTATTTATAAGTATTATATATTATACTTGGTACATTTTAAGTGAGTAATTTAGTCAAATTTACTACAATTGTAAATACTTTTTGTTGTTGTGTTCAGTGTTAACCCTTTTTTAACCCTTGGTTAAATGCCAAAGTCTGATTTTCATGACATCTGACCAGACAAAAAACATAAGTCATCCAAAAAAATGCACTCAAATTCAATTTGAAGCAATGCAATGTAATTTGCTTTTTTGATAGTGAGTGTCTTTACACAATGGAAGACAAAATGAGTGTTATTCCTATTGACATGAACGTGGTGTCATAGTAAAGAAGAGGTTGTGCTCTTTAAAACTAAGTTAACTTGTAAGTGTCATTTGTACTTTGTTTTTGAGCTACTGTATGTCTGTTTGTTTGAAATGTGTGAGAAAATTTACTTTATTCTGAAAATTCCCAGTAATCTACCGCAGCGTTCTAGAATTATCTTGGGGTCTAAAGGGCTGAAGCTGCGAGAGTGAAATCACTTTAAATGTGTATAACATATTCAAAAGATTGGCACTTATAAATAGGGAAATACTCAACTGTCATATTGCTTGCCTATATAAAGGATGGATTTCAACGTTTTGTGAACATACAGTACAATAACACAGACAGAGCAGAGACAGATCAATCCTAAAACTGTGACATCTTTCTACCCATCAGCCATCAGAAAATGTCTGCCATGTGGAAATAGCCTTTCCGTGCAATATCCCTGACTTGGTGTTCATATAAAAGCTAAGTGTAGCATAGTTTCAGGCCCACTTTCAGATACAATAGAGCTGCTTTGGCTGTGAAGTACAACAGACTGATTTAAGTGTCACACTAGGGTACGGGAGTTTGGAAAGAACATGAAGAGTCTGGAACCTACATGGTCTGGAACACCGATAATATGACGTATTGAAACAGTCTGAATCGATAACCTCAGGCTCATTGCACGACTTAGATGGCAAGTATTTATCTTTGGAGACCCGTGCCTTTAATGGTGATATACTGTAGTACTCTTCAATGCTTCACGAGCAGCTTGTACTCTTTATAGCAGTTTTCCAATCCGTTAAAACGAATCTGTGTAAATGTCTGATATGCCTTGCTTGCACCCCGCGTAAGTCACCTTGAGAGACCCCGGTGGGAGTGACACCGGTGGCCCTCCAGAAACTTAAGCTCAGCGCTCATCGACATATGGCCAGTCTCCCAGGGAATGTGCCTGACTCAGGACTCAATCTGGCGAGGGTCATAAACGGAAAGTACCAAGGAGAAACAAGATTACACAAACACGGCCCATCATGTAAAAATACAACATGGGAAGAAGCAAAGTAGCCCAATGTGGGTGTTAATTAAGTTATTTGGCTGTGCTTTTCCAGAGAGTGAACAGCAGAGGATTAGAAAGCAGGAGAAAGTAAATAGTGTCCTTCAGTGGTAGAAAGTGAGTAGAGAGGCAGACCCTTGTCGGGAATTGGGAAAGCGATGATGAAATACATAAAAGTGCATGATATGCATGCAGTGCTGGTGCGCTCCACTCTCATGAGGATTGGTTAAATGCCAAAGTCTGATTTTCATGACATCTGACCAGACAAAAAACATAAGTCATCCAAAAAAATGCACTCAAATTCAATTTGAAGCAATGCAATGTAATTTGAATGGAAACTACAAAAAACATATATATATATATATATGTTCCATCTAAATACAGCAAACAAATACAAATAGCTGTAGGCCAATGGATCACTCTTTATCGAAATTCACGTTCGTTAGAGAGGAATCTTGGCTATTATCTGAGTCAGAGGAACCATGTTTGGGACCAGTTCAGCTTGGCTTAGCAGCAGCTGGAGGACTTGGTTAAACTCCACACGCAGCCCATCGGCTGAGGGTCACTCCAAATCCGTCAAGGTTAGCCATAACTGTGGTGTCAGGTTTAACCTCTTACCTGGACTGTGGATCATTATCAGAGCCATGAGTAGAAAGGTGGTAAAGGTTGTGTGATTGATTTACACATTGCTTGTTGCTTACTTATACCATGGCATTGTTGAATACTCCTTTCTGATTGGCTTGAAGGGCATTCTAGAGAGTGCATTATTGCCCTTTATAAACTGGGTGGCTCGAGCCCTGAATGCTGATTGGCTGACAGCCGTGGTATATTTAAGCAATAAGGTCCGAGGGTTGTGGTATAAGACCAATAAACCACGGCTACGGGTGCTGTTCTTAAGCATGACACAACGCGGAGTGCCTGGATACAACCCTTACCACAAACCCCTGAGGTGCCTTATTGCGACTATAAACTGGTTACCAACGTAATTAGAGCAGTAAAAACAAATGTTTTGTCATACCCGTGGTATACGGTCTGTTACACAATTGTCAGCCAATCAGCATTCAGGGCTCGAACACCCCAGTTTGTAATCAAATCAAATCAAATGTCTTTATATAGCTCTTCTTACATCAGCTGACATCTCAAAGTGCTGTACAGAAACCCAGCCTAAAACCCCAAAACAGCAAGCAATGCAGGTGTAGAAGCACGGTGGCTAGGAAAAACTCCCTAGAAAGGCCAAAACCTAGGAAGAAACCTAGAGAGGAACCAGGCTATGAGGGGTGGCCAGTTCTCTTCTGGCTGTGCCGGGTGGAGATTATAACAGAACATGGCCAAGATGTTCAAATGTTCATAAATGACCAGCATGGTCAAATAATAATAATAACAGACCGTATGTGCTCTGTTGTAGCCTAGCTTATCTCTGGCTCTGTGGGTGTCTGGGATACATTTCCCACTGACGGGCCCCAACCATCTGAGAAGCCTCAAGTGGATATTGTAAAGGAGCTATTACTGTCGATTAGCACCTCACTCTACAGCACAGGGCACCTTGAGACTGATGCCAGCAAATGTGCTAACGCCTTCTTATCGCCAAAGGACAGTGAAGGGGTGATTTAATACGCTCTCTGAAACCTGTGGTTAAAATTAACTCAATGCCCAGGACTTTTATGAGTTGCTTAAATTGAGCTTGCATATCATTCTTTACAGACAGCATACATATGGAATATAACTCTGTCTCATTGCCCCAGCTTCAGCCAAAATGTAGTGGGTTGTTTGTAGATAAGTCACTTTGAGACAGTGAGTGAGATACTGAGAGGATACGAATTAGGAGAGTAACTCATGCTGAAATCAAAGTTAACTTCTACAACCTTTACCTCACAGCTAGATACCAGGCATATCTCTCTCTCTCTCTCTCTCTCTCTCTGTCTCTGTCTCTGTCTCTGTCTCTGTCTCTGTCTCTGGGTGCTGATTCCAGGGCTTAACTCATTCATGGACAGAGTGTGACTGCCATGTACCAAAACGAAATGGCACCCTATTCCCTATATACTGTAGTGCACTACTTTTGACCAGAGTCCAATGGGAGTCGCACTCTATCCAACCAGTCCACTGCCAGGACCCAAAGCTGTCCTCTCTGTTTCTCTCCCTTTCTGTCGGGATGCTGTTGTGTTGTGTTGATTTCGTTATCCTTTTCCAAGGACATAGTTAGTCTTGTGTACACAGCCTGAAACCAAACCAACCATCTCCAACCCAAATCATTGTATATACAACCAGAGCCCAAAATCATTTGTCAAGTAGAGCCAATATATCACTTTCTGTCCATCAAAAGCTCCTAGGCTCAACAAATTGACAAAAGTGAGAAGTGTGCCCACTGGTGAAAACTCTAAAGACTTGGCGTTTTCTTTTGTTTCCAAAACTCCCTAAAATCTATCTGATTTAGAATATTGTGCAGTAAGGAAAATAAGGACTTCCAAATTCCAATTGGCTCCTATTTTTATGCTTTTGGGCAAATGCAGATTTTCCAATTTAATTGACTTATCTAACAGGATTATTTCCATTCAAAATGAGACGATATGAATTAGGAGAGTGACTCAGACTGAATTCAAACTTCCTCTACATCCTTTACCCTCACAGCTAGCTACCAGGCATTTACCAAATAGTGACGCTACTTCTCTCTCTCTCGCTCTCTCTTTCTCTCGCTCTCACTCTCGCTCTCACTCTCACTCTCACTCTCACTCTCGCTCTCACTCTCGCTCTCGCTCTCACTCTCTATCTCTCTCTCTCTTTCTTTCTCTCACGTCCTCTGCCTTAACGTGACAGAATGGGAATCGATCAATAGGCCCCTGGTCAGCTGGAATAGAAGTCCAGTGCTTTGACTCATCACTGAAGCCTTGTAAGGAAAGCGTTAAATATTTGAAATGATCAAAAACAAATGTCATTTTCAGGAACTAATGTGGAAAATTCAGAATTTTATCAATTTGATTTAAGACAATAAATCTCTTCCCCATTTACCAGGAGGGGGGGGGGGGGTAAGGGTAGGCCATGTCGTAAAGGTGGGGTTTTAGGAGGGGCAGAAATATGGTGATGGACTCAGAGTCATGGATTGCTGGAGGGAGTTCCAGAGCCTAGAAGAAACCCTGGAGAAGGGCCGATCACTGAAGCTCTGGAGCTTGGACCTGTGGATGACAAGGTGGCCTACTGGGGTGTAACGAAGTGAGCGTGTAGGTTGGCATGTATTACTGTTGTGTAACAGCTCATACCTGAATTATTGTGTTTAAACTACAGTGCATTTCTGTGAAGGGCAAGCACAGAGCAGCCAGTGCATGTTTCAATACCTGGAGGTATCCTACATAAAATCCATTAGTACAATTATGTACACAAAACGATCACGAGAAACGTATAGAGAGCACGTTTGATCAAAATATCAATTATACAACACTTTATTTATCTTTGTACTGAATAATTGAATCCAGACTTGATACAATTAGCATATTCCTTGGTGGGACATGTAAAGTATTAAGTCAAAGGTATGTATTTATGTTTGAGTCGCACAAAATATATTTGTATGTTTTAGTAATGCAAAATATAGGTCATTCCCTTGGAGAGGAACATTTTGCATGACTGGATTCAAACGTTTGTAGAGACAAAGGTCAAACGTTTAATAAATGGAAAAAAAGCCTGAGAAAAGTAAAACTAAATCTGAACATAACTGCCAACAGTTTTCTGTTCTTTATGGGAAATTGAATCTTACTTCATCCATCAGATACATTAATTCTTCTGTGATTGGAATCATTTATCTGGTTCGAGTCCTTTGCCTATCCATCTACTAGACATGTATTATTAACCCATGTCGGAGAGATCTCACACATCAGTTCAAGGTCTTCAACAGTTGGTATCATGTATTAAACCAAACACATCCTCGGCAACCAAGGTAACGCGCCACTAAAAATGTACAGACGGGTAAAACGTTTAAGCTCGGAGCCAATTTCACAAGAAAGCCCAAAATAAGTTAACATAACCAAGAAGCAATTAATTTTTGATATCCTGTCTTATAAACATGAACTTACTCGAAATATGACAAGAGGGACGGAGAAAGTGTTTGCTTTGAATTTCAGCTCTCCTCTCTGAACGGCCGCAGGGATCTCGTCCAACAGAAATGTTTACATTTCTCTTTCAGATTCGGGTGCTGTGATGTGGAAGGCTTGCTTGTTATTACAATCAAGATTCTGCAAATGATTTTTTAGAGTTGGTCTAGACAAGGATTATTTGGCTATCTTATATGACCATATTCCAGTAGCAACACACTGATGAATCTCCAAAATCCTTTACTACTGAGTTTTCTATACTTGCCCCATGTATAGTAATACATTTGTATTTTCACCCGGTCCGAAAAACTAGATCAAGAACAGTAAAATTCTATTAATAACTCATAATATCATTGAATGATAGGCTATTATAGTAATAACCATATATTGCTGTTTTCCTTCCTTCTGTTGAGCTCAGGTCACTGAGCATCATTCATGTGAATTCATCAAGAGAGAAAATAAATATTTTGCATCCTTGATTGTGTGTGGATGTCTATTTTCACAGATCCTTGAGTTTCAAGGAGCTCTCTTATGTCAAAGCAGGCCCTCAAATGACCCCAATTAATGATGTGTATCTGGACGTATGGGAGAGGAAACATATGCATTCATCCAAGACATGGGAACGGAGAAACAAAACCAAACAACGAAACAAATTCAACTGCCCTGGTACTGGACCCCTAGTTCTCTAGTTTTCAGAGGAATTGAGCTTGTCATTCTCTCAAACATGGGAACGTTTCCACTGGGCTTCCTCCAAGTAGGAACGCGGCCGATTATGGCTGAGTGAACCCTCCGGCACTGCCGTTTCAATCTGCCGTAGAACACAGAGGAATATCAACCCACGGGACGTGGGTGATTAGATCCAAACATTTGGGGTATCTTTATCTCTGCCAGCACATTTCAGACATAGATGGAATTAGTTTGCCTCAAGGAAGCCATAATACAGTTGGTATGTGTGCACTCTCAAAGTTTGTGAATATAGTAGGCCTTTCTCATCACATGATAATAACCACGATATTCCCTCCCTGCCAGTGTCAGCTAAACATCTATCAGAGCTGATGCTTCTTCTATTCAAATGTAACTGCCATTTAATGCCAGGTTTTGTTACATTCAGCGTCATGTCCACGTCTATCTTTCCCCCTAGCATCCCGCTAAGTGAAGAGGCGATAATTTCGAGACTCTCAAGTCATCCAGGGTTACCCTCGCAAACAGAAAAACCTCCTATATAAACTCCCAAGTCAAAACCGGGGCCCCCCTTCCCTCCTTTGCTATGGATACATCACACAGCCACACTGTTACATCAGGTCTAAATGATGAGACACTCCTTCTTTGCCTCCTCATCCCCATCTCACAGCTAGACTGGACCATGTATCATCTGCAGCTGTGTGAGTCTGGACTCTGGACAGGGGGCTTTGATGTCATGCGTCTGTGCTGACAGCGGTCGTCATCGTGCCCCGGGGCAGTATGGGGTGGAGGGGCGCAGCGGGGGGGGGGGTCACTGGAAACAGGCCTTTTTCCCTCGGTTGCGGTGCCTACTGAACAACAGTGTAATGAAAACAAAGCAGCAGGAAGAGGTACAGTAGCCCTCACCAGATGGAACTGCTTTGGTCTGACCTCAGGTCATACCAGTGTAACGAAGGGAAAATGGATGCTAACGGCCACTGAGGCAGTGTGTCTCTTTTCATAGGTTGAAATGTCTATAATGTTCAGTATTTACACAATCCAAAAAGTCACAAATCATAAGATATGCCATTGTTCCTGCAATTGTATAGCTCGTTTCAAATCCTAACCAACAACCCAGAGATCATGTTGTGTAAAGTAATAACTATGAATAATAATAATAATACGTTTTTTTTTCTTCTAATCTGCAATCCACATGTCAACATGGAGAGAAAGCAGTTACTTTCAAGCAAAACCCAACCCTTGGAGCTGTGGAAGCTCATAGTCATATCATATGGAATATCCCCAGGCAGACCAGACCAGACCTGAACAGTAGAGCTCGGTTTGAACCCTGTAACATCCTCATAACCCAGCGCGGTCCTCTCCAGTCACTTACAGCTCTGACTCCTCAGAGGGCCCCGAGCGGAGCAGCAGAGGACCAGAGCATACGCAGCACAATGTAGTCTTATCCCTAGGCTTTCATCTGGCTGGACCTCTGTTTATTTTTGCTTTCTCAGACTGAAGTGCAAAAGAAGTGTGTATACACACAGTGACAAGCAAATGATCGAAACCAGCGCACCCCAAAGACAAGTACTATAGGACCATCATCCCCCAGCTGAGCTGAAGTATAAGGGATGCTCAGGGATCATTTCCGCTAGACTAACGTTACCATATTATAGTATGCTATAGAATACAATACTCCAAAATCATTATGTAATATTTGAGAGCCCAATTTTTGCAATGATTCCTCTTACATTGGAAAAATGTGACTACCAGTAGTCACCTACAATATAGCATTATTGAAATGTCATGAATAGGTAAAAACGCTATAACGCTATATTAGTATGCAGATTGACACTATGACATACAATACTATACATGAAGAAGTTTGAGAACTTAATGCATAATGTTTCAAGCTCAATGAATGAGTTCTGGGGGCCGACAGAGGCAGATCCCACCTGACCATCTATGGACCACCATTAGTCAGACTGAATCTCAGCTCCTGCTCCTCCAGTCCATCCAAACCCAACCACTCCAGACCTGCTGAGGATTAACCCACGCAAACCCAGCCTGCAGCTCCCACTGGCAGCAAAGTCCACTCAAACAAACATCTGCACCCATTTATGAGTAAACAGGCGTCAAGCTCCATTCGTTTTCCAGCTACAGGCATGTGTTCTGGGGCTGTCTTGTTGGGTGATTCTCTGGTCGTGGTCTGCATCAGTCTGGTAGTGACTGAATTTCGACCCTCGACAACAGTTGCACCTCTTGTTGAAACGATCTCTTTATCCCTGCAATTTACTAGAAACACTTACAGTATCATAGTACAAGAGGTCAGTTTTATCCTGACCCAACAAAGCTTGCTAGGGCTCTATCATAAGGGTAATTGAGACTACATTTAGTACAGTTATTCTCTAAAAGGTCAGGGTGTAAAGGTGGATTGACCTTTGACTCCTATTTTAAGCAGAGTTCGAAAATGATGTGACAGGGAAGAAAAGGGGGAATGGGGGGAGGGGCAAGCACACTATCGACATCTCACCAGTCATCTCCAGTTGGATCTGCCAGCCACAGCCCTGGTATTGTGTGGAATGTGAGAAACCTGGCTTGAGTCCCAGACAAGGCAAACACAGTGCTGGACAGGGTTAAGACATTCTCCAGAGCTGTTCCTATGTTGTGTCTGTGTGTGTGTGTGTGTGTGAGGGGTGTGGATGAGGTGCCACGCCGATCACAGCTCTAAACCGTTAACCCGGGACCCAAACACGTCCCACACACAAGACAAATCCACCCACCGCTCTGGAAGGAGATGTGAGTGGCTGACCGTGTTGTGCAGTTCCAGACCGTATGTTAATATATCATGAGATATGGACTACAAAGAATTATTCATCGAGCAACTTTTCCCTAAGCCTTACCAACACCAAAGGCAGAACAAAGAAATGACTGAGGTTATTGCAAAGTGTGACATTGAATCCTGATGTGCGATTGGCCCAGATCACAACAAGAACAGAGTAAGAGAAGGAAAACTCATCTATTCTTCATCTACTGATCCAACTCCGGCTGTGAGGGAGTGAAACTGCTTATTTGTTACCCAATATCTCCCACACTCTTTCCCTCTCTCCCCACCTTCACGTGCTTCTCTTCATTTGTTTCCCCCACACTCTTTCCCTCACTCCCCACCTTCACGTGCTTCTCTTCATTTGTTTCCCCCACAGTCTTTCCCTCTCTCTCCACCTTCACTTGCTTCTCTTCATTTGTTTCCCCCACACTCTTTCCCTCTCTCCCCACCTTCACTTGCTTCTCTTCATTTGTTTCCCCACACGGCGGATGCTTTCATTACTTGTTATTTATCTGCTTTTCTGTTTGTTTATTCAAAGCCTCTCGATTTGACAGAAACTATTCCATTGCTTTTTTTCATCACCAGTTGTGATGTTTTGATTTGTAATCATGGAAAAGTTGAAGAAGCTGAACTCTCAAATGAGGTGAAATGGTGTCCTTAGGAACTTTGGCAAGTGGCCCCAGTGCTGACAGACAAAAGCAACCACTCACAATGCAACATCTGTAGGACACAACCTCTAAGGGGAGTAGGGCTCAATGGCAGTGTTTTGGGATGCTTCGGGAATTTCCCCGAACTCCACGCAGGTCAGTCTTATCTCTCAGATGAATAATTGTCAGATGGAACAGGATTCCAATGGAATTTGTAGAGGATAAATGCTGCAGTGAGCTGGAAGACTGTCTGGACCCGAAAAAAGTTAGGAAGAAATAACGGCATAACATTACTGTACGTTCCTTCTATTCCCGCCGCATGCCAGTAAACAGAAATAGAAAGCATAGGCCTACATATCTTTCCTGTGATCGCTGTCCCTGGAAGAAAACACAGCTGTTAAATTTGAAGGTACACATTTATATAAAGGCAGAGTCTTGTAGGGCCTCGTGGAATTTTACAGGGCTGAAATGAACCCGAACGGGCTCCCCGATGGACAGTTCAGAGAAATATGACAGAAACTTAACAAGCCAGAGAAATTATGACATGAGTTATAGTCTATGTCTTATATAAATAATAGAAAGCAGTGATATACCACTGGGTTCTTTCTAATCACAGCTGGATTTCAACGATATGTTGTAGTACACTGAGATAGCAGCATTTACTGGACCACTGACTGAACAATCCATTTTTATAGTGTTGTATAATATTCCACAATGGCTACTATCTTATATTTGGGTCAGAATCACTCACCCATACAGGCTTCGCACTGTATGCTGTACGTTTGGCGATGCTTGCGAGCTATAACTTCTAAAGACGAGCGTAGCGACTGAGACTTTAGCAGACACTCTTTTCGAGAGGGACTTACAGGAGCCATGATGGCTAATTGCCTTGCTCACGGGCACATCGGCAAATGTTTGACCCAGTCGGCTCAGGGATTTGAACCAGCGGCCTTTCAATTACTGGCCCTACGCTCATAACCGCAAGGCTACCTGCCACCCAAGGTATGTTAATTCCTTATACAGGCACACCATACTTAGCCATTATTCAAAACAAGGTCAAATGTCATTGAGAACGGAAGTATCCAAATATCAGTTCCCCTGACGTATAGTATAGGCCTATGGTAAAGCTATCTATAGCACCTGAGTGACATGCTGCAGCACACTCACTCTTATGTATAATACCTGTGGTAATCCCAGGAAGAAAAATGTGTTCCATTGAAGAAATGAATATACTCGGGGCACAAGGAAACCCAAACATAATACAGGACGTTCTCAATTGATTTCACACATATGCTGGTGAGTGCAGGGCAGTAAGTAAAATGTATTTGAGCGGTGTATGACAAATGACTGGCACTCCTAAGCAAATACAAAAATAGTATTGCAATTAAAGCTCGATAAATCCTGTGCAAAGTGCCCACTGGAGGGTTATTCATTGAAATTAATGATGGAAGAGACACTGAGACTCAAGAGACTCAAGAGACACTGGAGAGACTCTCAAGACCGTGGGCATTCATTAACTCCCCGATTCATTTTGGTTGCCTAACCATGGCGTAGAGTTAAAAATACTTTTCTGCCCAATATCAAAAGTTCTAACAGGTTCGAAGCTAATGACCACAATGAAATACGATTTCTGGAAAAAGAGTTTGAAACTAAGTGAGCTGCCATATTGACCGTGACAAACATACTAAATGCCCATTTCCTGAAAAGAACAATAACCATGTCGGCCTCAACGTTCACATCCATGTGGGAATACTGTGACATTGCCGTAATGGACTTCCTTATATATCCCCTTGACATGCTGTAAAGAAGCTCTGTTCTCTTTTCACCTTCTCTGCTAGTGCAAGTGAGGCAAAGATTAATTTATGGAAGCAGTAGCAGAGTACAACAGCCCCTTCTGCTATTTCCGTGGTCTTGCAAGTTCCGCAAGGGACAGGAAGGAAGCGCTTCTCAGTCTGTTGTGCGTCCACTAGCTCGCTGCATCGTCCGATTTGTTAGTTTTGGCCCGCATTATTTGCAAAAAGAAGCTTTGATACAGAGGAAGTCACCCCTAAAATAGCTTAGTCTTTCCTTGGCTCTTTAGGCAGGCGGTGTGGCCTTCTGATGGCATTAAGAAATATTCACCCTTTGGCTGTATTAACCCCAAGAGGTGAAGGGAAACTAGGAACTACCCATGTTGTGCATCCTGATCACACTAACCATGTTCAGTTTAAAGGCAGAGCAATGGGAATTTCACAGGGATAGCACTGTGAACACTGATATTGTCTCTCCTCTTTTAACTTCAACCGCTTATTCTGGCAATGCCTCCCTCTGAAGAAACATTGGTTTGAAACCCTTTCTACGCTCTGCACTAAAGTGAACGTGTGAAGTTCTATCACTTTCACTCCCGAGGAGCCGGATTGTTTTGGGGGGGGCTCCTTGAAATGGACCTTGGTCCAAGTTTCAATGACTTGAGTTGTCCTTGAAATATTGAGGAAGTGGAAAGAGGATCTTGAGTGTATCTCTCCTGTAGCCGATTTATATCATTCAAACGTTGACCGCATCTGGAAGTGATCAGGTGAGCGATACGAAACATCTCGCCCTAAGTTATTTTCACTTTGATTTCATGTTTTTTTTTTTTTTCAAAAGGCGAAACTCGACGATCTCTCTTCTACAACTGACCGTGCACACGTTCACAAACCAGGCAGTGATGGAATGGAGCGGGGATGCATTAAATGGCTACTTTCCAGCAACAAATACACAAAGATCACAGGCAATCTGGTCCAATTCCCCCTTCTTTACAGGCCTGCTGGGGAAGTAATCCTTGGACAAACAGAAGCCACCTTTGACTGGGCAGGAATGCTATCAGTGCCTGCTCTTCCCTGGGCCGACCAGACGTCCACGGAGGGGAATGATTGGGACGGCCTAATAATTCCCGAACAGCTGCTTGCTGCATCCACCCCCCCAACAGTTAAGCTCGCATGCATTGAGGAGTGTGTGGTATCCTTTGTGGATTCTTTCATCAGGGGTGGCTGGAGTAGCATTAGGGACAACTCTCCTCTTGACAAGCAGTCAAGGCTTACGTGATTAAGATAGATAGACTGGCTGGGGGACTCTTAATCTTCTGTCGGATGAAAAATGTTAATAGCATCCTGATGTTCCCGCACCTCCATAATTGGGCTGAATTATCACTGTGTGCTGCCTCTTAAAACGTCCCCTCTAATTCTTATTATGTTGGTGTCGTCCGGTTACTGTAACTTCTATTATCAATCAACTTTACTGTTGACAAGATTATTGCATATTGTTCTTTCAGAATTTTGAAGACATGCTGGATGCAGGATTTTCCCCCCTTTGTTTTTACCCCCTTGTCTTTCTCGCTTAAGATGAGTAAATGTCAGAGGTCTGCAGAGAACGCAAATGTGTCGGGGAAGAAACGCGACGGTATTCGTGGTGATGGCAGATGCTTTCGCACACTACCATTTTTACGTTTGAGGAAAAGTTATTCCAGCGGTCTCATTAAGTCTAGAATTCAGTCTACAATTGCTGCCGTACTGTTTATATAGTACCATCACGGACTGTTGAAGTCTACTGAACAAAGATAAAACCAGTAGGATTCAATGTCCATGTGATTTCATCTGACTCCTTTTTACTCAGGGTGACCTTACAGTAGTCCTACACTGTAAAAAAAACTTGCTTAATCAGCCTTATTCCGCGAGTTGATTGGACTTCAAAAGGACAAGAATTTGAGCTACAGTGGGGCAAAAAAGTATTTAGTCAGCCACCAATTGTGCAAGTTCTCCCACTTAAAAAGATGAGAGAGGCCTGTAATTTTCATCATAGGTACACTTCAACTATGACAGACAAAATGAGAAGAAAAAATCCAGAAAATCACATTGTAGGATTTTTAATTCATTTATTTGCAAATTATGGTGGAAAATAAGTACTTGGTCACCTACAAACAAGCAAGATTTCTGGCTCTCACAGACCTGTAACTTCTTGTTTAAGAGGCTCCTCTGTCCTCCACTTGTTACCTTTATTAATGGCACCTGTTTGAACTTGTTATCAGTATAAAAGACACCTGTCCACAACCTCAAACAGTCACACTCCAAACTCCACTATGGCCAAGACCAAAGAGCTGTCAAAGGACACCAGAAACAAAATTGTAGACCTGCACCAGGCTGGGAAGACTGAATCTGCAATAGGTAAGCAGCTTGGTTTAAAGAAATCAACTGTGGGAGCAATTATTAGGAAATGGAAGACATACAAGACCACTGATAATCTCCCTCGATCTGGGGCTCCAGGCAAGATCTCACCCCGTGGGGTCAAAATGATCACAAGAACGGTGAGCAAAAATCGCAGAACCACACGGGGGGACCTAGTGAATGACCTGCAGAGAGCTGAGACCAAAGTACCAAAGCCTACCATCAGTAACACACTACGCCGCCAGGGACTCAAATCCTGCAGTGCCAGACGTGTCCCTCTGCTTAAGCCAGTACATGTCCAGGCCCGTCTGAAGTTTGCTAGAGAGCATTTGGATGATCCAGAAGAAGATTGGGAGAATGTCATATGGTCAGATGAAACCAAAATATAACTTTTTGGTAAAAACTCAACTCGTCGTGTTTGGAGGACAAAGAATGCTGAGTTGCATCCAAAGAACACCATACCTACTGTGAAGCATGGGGGTGGAAACATCATGCTTTGGGGCTGTTTTTCTGCAAAAAAAACCTTTAAGAGGCTCCTCTTAAAGTTGATCCGTGTAACTGATCCGTGTAAAGGAAAGAATGAATGGGGCCATGTATTGTGAGATTTTGAGTGAAAACCTCATTCCATCAGCAAGGGCATTGAAGATGAAACGTGGCTGGGTCTTTCAGCATGACAATGATCCCAAACACACCACCCGGGCAACGAAGGAGTGGCTTCGTAAGAAGCATTTCAAGGTCCTGGAGTGGCCTAGCCAGCCTCCAGATCTCAACCCCATAGAAAATCTTTGGAGGGAGTTGAAAGTCCGTGTTGCCAAGCAACAGCCCCAAAACATCACTGCTCTAGAGGAGATCTGCATGGAGGAATGGGTAAAAAATACCAGCAACAGTGTGTGAAAACCTTGTGAAGACTTACAGAAAACATTTGACCTCTGTCATTGCCAACAAAGGGTATATAACAAAGTATTGAGATCAACTTTTGTTACTGACCAAATACTTATTTTCCACCATAATTTGCAAATAAATTCATTAAAAACCCTACAATGTCATTTTCTGGATTTGTTTTTCTCATTTTGTCTGTCATAGTTGAAGTGTACCTATGATGAAAATTACAGGCCTCTCTCATCTTTTTAAGTGAGAGAACTTGCACAATTGGTGGCTGACTAAATACTTTTTTGCCCCACTGTATGTACTCAAACTCTGCTCAAAGTTGGTTCAGCTATAAGGCCAAATGTGCCCAAATATTGAGCAAACTCACAATCCTAAAGCAGCTGGTTGACTTACAATGTGTACATTGAATTAACTTCAATGTTACTTTGTTGAGCAAACTCACAATCCTATTGCAACTGCTTGCGTTACAATTGTACATTGAATCAACGTAATATATATATTTTTTTACAATGTATAGTCATGGTCCTCATTATGTGATGTCATTTTTCTCCACTGAACAATCTTTTGCATGCCAATAGTTTTTCTTAATTTATAGAGGTCATTATTCCCACAACCATTTACAGCCCACAGCGTATCTCACGTTTAGAGCCGTTGTTAGTACTGAAATTCCTCTTCCCAGATACGAGATAAACCGAGTGATGCATAGTGACGTGTGGAGTTTCTGAGCAAAAGCCAACCATTTATTTGGGAATTGATATGTACACACCTCTATGTGTGTGCTTTACTAGTGTGAGATACAACATCCAGTAAGAAGGAATAACATCTCTACTACTTTCCTAACTACAAACTCAATCAACAGTTCATTGGAATGAAATGTTGGGTCATTTATAATGAACGACCGTTTCTCACAACCAGATGAGTGGTAAGAATACATTTCGGAGGTAGATGAAAAGCAGTAATACCGTTGAGAAACTTTAAAGCCCCAATAGCTTTAAAGATGGTGCTACAATTACTAGTGAGCAGAGAGCACAGCATGCTAACGGGTATTAATGATGTTCAGTTAAATGAATCCCACAATTCCAGAGAAAACGATCAAATCTATTGTGCACTACGTGCAATTATTTGTTCACTTTGTGCCAACATTTTACAGACAAAAATAAACGATTGTGTGTTTAAGCAATTCATCATAGATTGGCCCTCCTAATCTCCTCGTAAAGTCACATTATTGTGAAAAGTACTGCAGGGCTGCTTTTCCCGAATGTAGAGTTTGTTTCTTTGACTCGTGTATTCATTTCAGAGAGATAGTTTATCTTTTCTGTTGCCAAGTGGTATCAGTGATGACTTCACAATTCATTAACGTCACAGCGAAACCATAGTCCTGGGCCTAAACACCTGACTGGCTTTACAAGTTGGAGGGAAAGGATGTGGCGGAGTCATATGCACCACAGGCATCTGTCTCTTAAACCCCTGATAGAGAGTGCATTCGCTTAGTTCCCTCGCCTACAATTCTTGGCAAGCCTATCGACAAGTATATTTGTTGGTTGATTGCATTCCCAGTTGAATTCAATGAGCACTGCATTGCAAAATCATTATTTCTGTTCCCCGCAATACTGTACCTTACCCAATTGTAAAGTCACATTAAGTATTAAAACTTGATCTGCCCTTGCCTGTTGAAAATCCAATTTGAAGGTTACCCATGAAAATATACAGAGCTTTGAAATAAAGATGTATACAAAATTTTGCAAGGCAAAAGATTACAGAACAGAAAATTGAAGATGTATTACCTTTAACCAGTCTATTCCCAATAATCAGTACGTTTTCACTTTTTTAAATTTTTTAAATTTTTATGTCTTTCATGTTAGTAAATCCTTTGCTTAGAAAATATCTGACGATTCCATTAACTTGCTTTCTTTATATTCTAAAGCTAGAGTGTGGACTAACGGTAAGTCCTGGGTAGCAGTACATAGAGGGAGCATTCTTCCGTCGCACTCTAGCAGTGGTCCTCGTAGGCTTCCTGTCATTAAAGAGACAGCACACTGGAGAACTCTGGAGGACTGACATACTACGACCACGCATTGTGACGGATGCAGCGCGGAACGAAACTTGACATCTGTGGAATTTGCTCAGGGAGCACAGAGTTTTTTCGGAGAAGCACCAAATACTGATCTTGCACAAATAGATCAATGGTTAATATATACAGTTGCGTAACGAAACAGCTTTGTGGATGTAAATTGTTTATGGATGTCGGTTATTTTGTCGCTATGGGACAGGCGTACAAAGGCTTTTAACTTGATTCCTCGGGAGATTTGTTCACAGTTTTACACTTGTCATAATAATCATTCATCAATTCTAGATCCTCGCCAAGATCTTAAACCATGAATACCAGAGTCGTTGAACACAGCTCCAGCCACGGAGTGCACAGATGTATCCCTGACAATACTGTAAGAACTTTCATTAAGACAACCACAAGGAAACTCCAATTGAAAGCCAGAGAACATCATTCTCAAACACACTTACATTTAAAGGGGTCACAAAAAAAAAACATCAGAGCCAGACACTCGCCCTTGCAGCCCTTGCATAAACACAGACCGCTTCAATGCATACTCGGAAAGTAAACATAAAAGAACACCTGCACAAGCTTCCAACTATGACTCCAGTCACCGCATTGCATTGCTTATGACAGTGTGGCCACTTCTCCCTTACCTTCTGCAGCCACTGAGTGTAGTTCTCCATGACGTGCTCCAGGTGTTGGATCTTCTGGGAAGCGAAGTCCTCTTCCAGTGGTGGAGCGTCTCTCTGCAGCGCATTGGCGCTGTTAAACTGCGTCGCGGCTTTCCCTTGTTGGCACGAACTCCCTCCGCTGCCGTCGCCCTCAGGTAGGATAAAGGTGTAGGTGCACTGTCCATGCTGGACTCTGTGGTACATCCGATTACTGCTGCTACTACTTTCACTACTACTACTACTACTACTGCTGCTACTCGTGCTGCCACCTGTGCTACCCTGTCCTGCGCTGCTGGCACTGCCATCTGTCCCTTTTCTATGCTCCCCCCCGCTGCAGCCCACTGCCACCAGTAGGGCTGCCAACGAAAGCAAGTGGTAGGCAAACTTCTTCCACAACATCATTCCAGCCTGGATGGAAAGGTTGAAAAGTAAAGTCCTTTTATCGTTGGCTTCTGGATGACTTTTCTTCTGTTTAGCGGTCAGTCTTGGGCCAGTACTTCCTTTAGTGGATCAGAATGCTGTAAGGATCCCAGTCGATGTCGAACATGTGTCATCCATCCCCGTGCTGGACCTCCTACTGTGAGAAGGTCTGGAGGGCATCTCCGGTGTGCTCACACACACTTAAACACACGCTCGCTACGTGTCCGGGTCAGAAGTCAGCCAGAAGTCCAGTCGTCCAGGGCTCGCCGCATACACGTGTTGCACCGTGACACCTAGTGTGTTTATATAGATGGTCCTTGTTTACACTGTATCAATGTAGCATGCGCGTGTGCATGTATGTCTACATGTGTTAAATACAAGGGTCGGTGCATACGGATAGTGTCGTCAGACCTCCTCTTGTGTGACTGCTCTGCTCTTCCTCCTCCGTCTCTGCTCTGGTTTCCCTGTGTGACTAAACGACTGGAGCGAGGCTCACTAAAGAACAGCCCCAGGCTTCCAGCACACTCTGAGCCTGCCCCTCACAGAGACTGCAGAGGAATGTGTGTTTATGGACGAGTCTCTCTCTCGTGTGTGTGTGTGTGTGTGTGTGTGTGTGTGTGTGTGTGTGTGTGTGTGTGTGTGTGTGTGTGTGTGTGTGTGTGTGTGTGTGTGTGTGTGTGTGTGTGTGTGTGTGTGTGTGTGTGTGTGGGTGCCTGCGTGCGTGCGTGGGTGCGTGCGTGGGTGCGTGCGTGGGTGCGTGCGTGCGTGGGTGCGTGCGTGGGTGCGTGTGTAAGGCAGAGAGGGACCCCAAGCACAGAGGATGTGCTCAGACTGCGAGGCTTGGTTTACACGCTCTCTGACCTGAGGCTTGTGTGGTAGCCCTGCCCCTGTACACACTCAGTCTGTTCCCGTCTCCCCTGCACTACAGTACACAGGGGATGCCACAGGATTCTCACTGTCCACCACTCAACTATATAACACAGGGGTTCACAATGCTGTGTTGTATTTCCGTGGTTTTAAGTAAATCGAGTTTTATCCCATTTAGGTGGTAAGAGAATTCAATGTTTACATACTTATATTCATATTGAGTGAAGTGATATATCGTATCTAATGTAATTCTTCTCCTCTCACCAAAAATAGCCACAACATGGTGCGAAGCTCTGCGAAAGCTGTCAAAATACCAATCCAGGAGATCTCTCCGTGTTTTAAGGAAAACAAAACCGAAATCCAAGGGTAGACAGAGGAATGTCTTCATCAGCAGCCAGCGAGGGAAGCCGAGGGAATAGTGTGGTGAAAGGCCCAGGGTCAAAGGTCAAGTCCCTATTATGGACCAGTGTCCTGACATCCCATGATTCAGGGAAGGCTATCAACAGATGGAGATGACCAGGCCCTCATCACTTCACTGTGGTCCAAACCACCCTGATGTGTGTGTGATAAAGTGTGTGTATTCTGTGATAGCTGATACAACCTAATGTTGGACTCACAGTGTGGGAGAAGGAGGGGTGTGTGAGTTAATGCATGGAGGAGACCCAAGATAACAAACCCTGGCTACCCAAGACACAAAGCATGTGCAAACATATCTGGGAAAACTGGGTACAGTTGATGTACTTCGCTGGTGTCCTAAAACGTGGGTGCCTGTTACGAAGTCCAAAGTCCAAATGAGTCCTTGAGCGCATTAAATCAAAACTACTAGCACTGCCATAAACATTAGCTTAAATGCCATGCTGTCAAATAAGATATGCTATCAAACAGTCCACAGCCCAGGGTTGGGCTCAATTCGAATGGAAGGAAGTCAATTCAGGAAGTAAACTGAAATTCCAATTCAATTATTGAAAAAAGGGCATCTATTTTCAATGACTTCTCAATAAACTGAAAAGGAGAAACGATATATCTCAAAAGTTACAAAATGTAGGAATTTTCACAATTTTCACTCTCAAATCAAATGTATTTGTCACATTTAATAAACAACAGGTGTAGACTAACAGCGAAATGCTTACTTAATGGCCCTTCCCAACAATGCAGAAAGGAAAAATAATAACATGAGTTATAAATACACAATGAGTAACGATAACTTGGCTATATACACAGGGTACCAGCACCGAGTCAATGTGCAGGGGTACGAGGTGATTGAGGTAGATATGTACATATACAATAGGTAGGGATAAAGTTACTAGGCAACAGGATAGATAATAAACAGTAATAGCAGCGTACGTGATGACTCAAAAGACAGTGCAAAAAGGGTCAATGCAGATAGTCCGGGTAGCTACTTGGATAACTATTTAACTAACTATTTAGCAGTCTTGTGGCTTGGGAGTAGAAACTGTCCAAGGTCCTGTTGGATACAGACTTCGTGGATGAGTACCACTCACTATGCGGTAGCAGAGAGAACAGTCTATGACTTGGATAACAATTTTTAGGGCCTTCCTCTGACACCGCCTGTCATATAGGTCCTGCATGGCAGGGAGCTCGGCCCCAGTGATGTACTGGGCCGTAAGCAATACCCTCTGTAGCGCCTTGGGGTCAGATACAATGCAATTGCCAAGCAGTGATGTAGCCAGCTAAGATACTCTCAATGTTGCAGCTGTATAACCTTTTGAGGATCTGAGGGCCCATGCTGAATCTTTTCAGCCTTCTGAGGAGGAAGAGGAATTGCCATGCCCTCTTCACAACTATGTGTCACGCCCTGACCTTAGAGAGCCTTTTTATGTCTCTATTTGGTTTGGTCAGGGTGTGATTTGGGGTGGGCATTCTATGTTCTATTTTCTATGATTTTGTATTTCTATGTTTTGGCCGGGTATGGTTCTCAATCAGGGACAGCTGTCTATCGTTGTCTCTGATTGGGAACCATACTTAGGTAGCCCTTTTCCCTCCTTTCAGTGTAGGAAGTTGTCTTTGTTTGTGGCACTATAGCCTTAAGCTTCACGGTCGTTTTGTATTGTTTATTGTTTTTGTCGGCGTCATCCTAAATAAGAGGAATATGTTCGCTCACCATGCTGAGCTTTGGTCTACTTCCTTTGACGGCCGTGACAGAACTTCCCACCCCAAAAGGACCAAGCAGCGTGGTAAGGGGGACTCATGGACTTGGGAGGAAATCCTGGACGGTAAAGGACCCTGGAGGCAGGCTGGGGAATATCGCCGTCCCAAGGAGGAGCTGGAGGCAGCAAAGGCAGAACGGCATCGTTACGAGGGAACACGGCTAGCAAGGAAGCCCGAGAGGCAGCCCCAATAATTTTTGGGGGGGCCCACGGGGAGATTGGCAGAGTCGGGTTATAGACCTGAGCCAACTCCCCGTACTTACCGGGGCGAGCATCGTACTGGTCAGGCACCGTGTTATGCGGTGGAGCGCACAGTGCCTCCAGTGCGCGTTCACAGCCCGGCGCATCTGCCGGGCTAGGGTGAGCATCCAGCCAGGAAGGATGGTGCCGGCTCAGCGCGCCTGGTCTCCAGTGCATCTCTTCGGCCCAGGATATCCTGCGCCGGCTCTGCGCACTGTGTCAGCGCCCCGCATTTGCAGGGCGAAGATAACCACCCAGCCAGGACGGGTTGTGCAGGCTCTAAGCTCGAGTCCTCCAGTGCGCCTCCACGGCCCAGTGTATCCGGTGCCTCTGCCAAGGACAAAGCCTCCTGTATGTCTCTCCAGCCTGGTGAGTCCTGTGCCTGCGCCCAGAACTAAGCCTCCTGTATGTCTCCCCAGCCTGGTGAGTCCTGTGCCTGCTCCCAGAGCCAGGCCTCCCGTGTGTCTCTCCACTCCAGTGATGATCCATGGCAAGAAGCCTCCAGTGATGATCCATGGCACGAAGCCTCCAGTGATGATCCACGGTAAGAAACCTCCAGTGATGATCCATGGTAAAAAGCCTCCAGTGATGATCCATGGCAAGAAGCCTCCAGTGATGATACATGGCACAAAGCCTCCAGTGATGATCCATGGCATGAAGCCTCCAGTGATGATCCATGGCAAGAAGCCTCCAGTGATGATCCATGGCACGAAGCCTCCAGTGAGGATCCATGGCACGAAGCCTCCAGTGATGATCCATGGCAAGAAGCCTCCAGTGATGATCCATGGCAAGAAGCCTCCAGTGATGATCCATGGCACGAAGCCTCCAGTGATGATCCATGGCACGAAGCCTCCAGTGATGATCCATGGCAAGAAGCCTCCAGTGATGATCCATGGCACGAAGCCTCCAGTGATGATCCATGGCAAGAAGCCTCCAGTGAGGATCCATGGCACGAAGCCTCCAGTGATGATCCATGGCACTAAGCCTCCAGTGGTGATCCATGGCACAAAGCCTCCAGTGATGATCCATGGCACGAAGCCTCCAGTGATGATCCATGGCAAGAAGCCTCCAGTGATGATCCATGACACGAAGCCTCCAGTGAGGAGTCATGGCACGAAACCTCCCACGACGGTCTCCAGTCCGGAGCCTCCAGCGACGGCCTCCAGTCCGGAGCCTCCAGCGACGGTCCCCAGTCCGGAGCCTCCAGCGACGGTCTCCAGTCCGGAGCCCCCAGCGGCATTCTCCAGTCCGGAGCCTCCAGCGACGTTCTCCAGTCCGGAGCCTCCAGCGAAGGTCTCCAGTCCGGAGCCTCCAGCGACGGTCCCCAGTCCGGGGCCTGCAACGAGGGTCCCCAGTCCGGAACCTCCAGCGACGTTCTCCAGTCCGTAGCCTCCGGGGACGGTCTCCAGTCCGGAGCCTCCGGGGACGGTCCCCAGTCCGGGGCCCGCAACGAGGGTGCCCAGTCCGGGGCCTGCAACGAGAGTGCTCAGTTCGGGGCCCGCAGCGAGGGTCCCCAGTCCGGGGCACGTAACGAGGGTCCCCAGTCCGGGGTCGGCGACGAGCGTCCCCGCACCAGAGGTACCAACAAAGAGGGGTGAGCCAGTGGTGGAGCACACCTGAGCCGCCACCACGGATAGATGCCCACCCAGACCTTCCCCTATAGGTTCAGGTTTTGCGGCCGGAGTCCGCACCTTTGGGGGGGTACTGTCACGCCCTGACCTTAGAGAGCCTTTTAATGTCTCTATTTGGTTTGGTCAGGGTGTGATTTGGGGTGGGCATTCTATGTTTTTGTTTTCTATGATTTTGTATTACTATGTTTTGGCCGGGTATGGTTCTCAATCAGGGACAGCTGTCTATCGTTGTCTCTGATTGGGAACCATACTTAGGTAACCCTTTACCATCCTTTCAGTGTGGGAAGTTGTCTTTGTTTGTGGCACTATAGCCTTAAGCTTCACGGTGATTTTGTATTGTTTATTGTTTTTGTCGGCGTCATCCTAAATAAAAGGAATATGTTCGCTCACCACGCTGCACTTTGGTCTACTTCATTTGACGACCGTGACACTGTGATGGTGTGTGGGGACCATGATAATTCCTTAGTGATGTGGACACCGAGGATCTTGAAGATCTCAACCCTCTCCACTACAGCCCTGTCAATGTGGATGGGGGCGTGCTCAGCCCTCCGTATCCTGTAGTCCACGATCAGCTCCTTTGTCTTCCTGACATTGAGGAAGAGGTTGTTGTCCTGGTGCCACACTGCCAGGTCACTGACCTCTTCCCTATAGGCTGTCTCATCGTCGTTGGTGATCTGGCCAAACACCGTCGTGTCATCAGCAAACTTGAAGGTGCTACACGTAGAATTTTTGGGACATTTTGCATTGTCAGAAAATGTACATAATATATCTGCCACTAATAGTGGAATGATAATGTTTCATAGTATTACTTACCCACCAGTGTTGGGATTGGCTGTGATATTCGCCTAATGGTTTCTCCCACCGGATAGTCATCTGTTGTCAAAATGGGAAAGCTGTTCTGACTTTGTTTTGGTCCACCACCTTAAGACAATGGTTTTGGTCCAGCAGCTTCAAAAATAAAACGTTTTGTTATTGAAAATATATTTACAACGATTTAGATGGTACAATGATTCTCTACAATATTCAATGCTTCTTTTCTCACATAAACTGAAATTGAGCAAACCGCGTTGAATTTTTGCAACCAGGAAATTACACAGCAATTTCCACTAGATAACACAGCCACATTTTGACAACAGATGCCACTCAGGCAGGAGAAATCAGTCGGTGAATAAGTAGCAATACTGTAATACTGTGAAACAATATCATTCCACTATTACAGCAGATATATTATAGACATTTTCTGAAATTACGATGCGCAAAAATATAAATAAATCCTGTGTAGCAACTTTAATGATGGTGTTGGAGACGTGCGCGGCCATGCAGTCATTGGCCTACGTGCCAATACATGTGTACTCTATAAAATTACGATGTAGAAACGGTCATATCAGAAACAACTTCCTTTTATTCCAGCTTGTATTGGCATAGTCTGCCTTTCCATAACACACAAGCTGTTCGTATTTACCTCATCTTAATTGAGTTGTGTAATCTCAGATCTTAATTCTCATAGGAATGTAAACATTAAACATTATTGAGAAAACAAACGTGGTTTCAAAGCTACTACCGTCATTTTTTTTAAACTGTTGAGGTCCCAAGTTGGTCTTTCGCCCATAACACTTTCTTTGACAAAATGGCTAACTTACGGCAATGAAGCACAGAACGGATTGCGTCAGTTTTTCAAGGCCGAACACAGCTGTTCCTAATCAGTCTCTGGCTCATGTTGTGCTTTTGAAAAAGAAATGAGCAACATTTATTTGGTTGTAAGTTGATTTTGTCAATGTATGTGTACACATACAAGACAAATATACAGTTGAAGTCGGAAGTTTACATACACTTAGGTTGGAGTCATTAAAACTAGTTTCTCAACCACTCCACACATTTCTTGTTAACAAACTATAGTTTTGGCAAGTCGTTTAGGACATCTACTTTGTGTATGACTGTAAAGGCAGTCAATGTCGTTCTCCTCCTCAGACGAGGAGGAGCATGGATCGGACCAAGATGCGGATTGGTAATTGTACATGTTTAATGTAAAACACAAGAAAACACTACAAAATACAAAACAACAAACGTGACTAACCTCAAACAGTCCTGTGTGGCCCAAACACTAGCACAGGAAACAAACACCCACAAAACACCAGTGAAACCCTGGCTGCCTTTGTATGACTCTCAATTAGAGACAAACAATACACACCTGTCTCTAATTGAGAATCATACCAGGCCGAACACAAAACCCCACATAGAAATACAAAACATAGACAAACCCACCCAACTCACGCCCTGACCAACTAAAATGAATACAAAACAAAGGAAAACAGGTCAGGAACGTGACAGAACCCCCCCCTTAAGGTGCGAACTCCGGGCGCACCAGCACAAAGTCTAGGGGAGGGTCTGGGTGGGCGTCTGTCCACGGTGGCGGCTCTGGCGGTGGACGAGGTCCCCACCCCACCATAATCAATCCCCGCTTCTTTATCCCCCTCCCAATGACCACCCTCCCACTAACCCCACCTAAATGAAGGGGCAGCACCGGGATAAGGGGCAGCACCGGGATAAGGGGCAGCACCGGGACAAGGGGCAGCACCGGGACAAGGGGCAGCACCGGGACAAGGGGCAGCACCGGGACAAGGGGCAGCACCGGGACAAGGGGCAGCACCGGGACAAGGGGCAGCACCGGGACAAGGGGCAGCACCGGGACAAGGGGCAACACCGGGATAAGGGGCAACACCGGGATAAGGGGCAACACCGGGATAAGGGGCAGCAGGTCCTGGCTGAGGGACTCCAGCAGGTCCTGGCTGAAGGACTCCGGCAGGTCCGGGCTGAGTGGCAGCTCCGGACTGTAGGGCAGCTCCGGACTGTAGGGCAGCTCCGGACTGTAGGGCAGCTCCGGACTGTAGGGCAGCTCCGGACTGTCGGACGTCTCTGGCAGCTCCTGACTGGCGGGCGTCTCTGGCAGCTCCTGACTGGCGGGCGTCTCTGGCAGCTCCTGACTGGCGGGCGTCTCTGGCGGCTCCTGACTGGCGGGCGTCTCTGGCGGCTCCTGACTGGCGGGCGTCTCTGGCGGCTCCTGACTGACGGACGGCTCTAGCGGCTCCTGACTGACGGACGGCTCTACTGGCTCGGGACAGACGGGCGGCTCTAATGGCTCGTGGCAGACGGATGACTCAGATGGCGCTGGGCAGACAGATGGCTCAGACGGCGCTGGGCAGACAGATGGCTCAGACGGCGCTGGGCAGACAGATGGCTCAGACGGCGCTGGGCAGACAGATGGCTCAGACGGCGCTGGGCAGACAGATGGCTCAGACGGCGCTGGGCAGACAGATGGCTCAGACGGCGCTGGGCAGACAGATGGCTCAGACGGCGCTGGGCAGACAGATGGCTCAGACGGCGCTGGGCAGACAGATGGCTCAGACGGCGCTGGGCAGACAGACGGCCCAGACGGCGCTGGGCAGACAGATGGCTCAGACGGCGCTGGGCAGACGGGCCGTTCAGGCACCGCTGGGCAGACGGCAGACTCTGGCCGGCTGAGACGCACTATAGGCCTGGTGCGTGGTACCGAAACTGGAGGTACCGGGCTGAGGGCACGCACCTCAGGGCGAGTGCGGGGAACAGGAACAGGGCACACTGGACTCTCGTGGCGCACTCTAGGCCTGGTGCGTGGTACCGGAACTGGAGGTACCGGGCTGAGGGCACGCACCTCAGGGCGAGTGCGGGGAGAAGGAACAGTGCGTCCAGGGCTCTGGAGACGCACAGGAGGCTTGGTGCGTGGTGCCGGAACTGGAGGCACCGGGCTGGAGACACGCACCATAGGGAGAGTACGTGGAAGAGGAACAGGGCTCTGGAGATGCACTGGAAGCCTGGTGCGTGGTGTAGGCACTGGTGGTACTGAGCTGGGGTGGGAAGGTGGCGCCGGATATACCGGACCGTGAAGGAGGACACGTGCTCTTGAGCACCGAGCCTCCCCAACCTTACCAGGTTGAATGGACCCCGTAGCCCTGCCAGTGCGGCGAGGTGGAATAGCCCGCACTGGGCTATGCAGGCGAACCGGGGACACCACCTGTAAGGCTGGTGCCATGTACACCGGCCCGAGGAGACGTACTGGAGACCAGATACGTTGGGCCGGCTTCATGGCACTCGGCTCGATGCCCAACCTAGCCCTCCCAGTGCGGCAAGGTGGAATAGCCCGCACTGGGCTAAGCACGCGTACTGGGGACACCGTGCGCTTTACCGCATAACACGGTGTCTGACCAGTACGACGCCCTCTCACTCCACGGCAAGCCCGGGGAGTTGGCTCAGGTATCCTACCTGGCTTCGCCACACTCCCCTTTAGCCCCCCCCCAAGAAATTTTTGGGTGAGCCTCTCGGGCTTCCAGCCTCTCATACGTGCTGCCTCCTCATACCAGCGCTCCTGGGCTGTGGCTGCCTCCTTCTCCTCCCGAGAGCGGCGATTCACACCAACCTTAGCCCAGGGTCCTTCTCCATTGAATATTTGTTCCCAACTCCATTCCTCTTCTCTCCATTGCTTTAGTTCCTTTCCTCCGGCTCCAATCCGCTTGGTCCTGTTGTGGTGGGTGTTTCTGTAAAGGCAGTCAATGTCGTTCTCCTCCTCAGACGAGGAGGAGCATGGATCGGACCAAGATGCGGATTGGTAATTGTACATGTTTAATGTAAAACACAAGAAAACACTACAAAATACAAAACAACAAACGTGACTAACCTCAAACAGTCCTGTGTGGCCCAAACACTAGCACAGGAAACAAACACCCACAAAACACCAGTGAAACCCTGGCTGCCTTTGTATGACTCTCAATTAGAGACAAACAATACACACCTGTCTCTAATTGAGAATCATACCAGGCCGAACACAAAACCCCACATAGAAATACAAAACATAGACAAACCCACCCAACTCACGCCCTGACCAACTAAAATGAATACAAAACAAAGGAAAACAGGTCAGGAACGTGACAATGACACAAGTAATTTTTCCAACAATTGTTTACAGACAGATTATTTCACTTATAATTCAGTGTGGGTCACAATTCCAGTGGGTCAGAAGTTTACATACACTAAGTTGGCTGTGCCTTTAAACAGCTTGGAAAATTCCAGAAAAAGATGTCATGGTTATAGAAGCTTCTGATTAGCTAATTGACATCATTTGAGTCAATTGGAGGTGTACCTGTGGATGTATTTCAAGGCCTACCTACAAACTCAGTGCCTCTTTGCTTGACATCATGGGAAAATCAAAAGAAATCAGCCAAGACCTCAGAAAAAAAATTGTAGACCTCCACAAGTCTCGTTCATCCTTGGGAGCAATTTCCAAACGCCTGAAGGTACCACGTTCATCTGTACAAACAATAGTACGCAAGTATAAACACCATGGGACCACGCAGCTGTCATACCGCTCAGGAAGGAGATGCATTCTGTCTCCTAGAGATGAATATATTTTGGTGCGAAAAGTGCAAATCAATCCCAGAACAACAGCAAAGGACCTTCTGAAGATGCTGGAGGAAACAGGTACAAAAGTATCTATATCCACAGTAAAGCGAGTCCTATATCGACATTACCTGAAAGGCCGCTCAGCAAGGAAGAAGCCACTGCTCCAAAACCGCCAGAAAAAAGCCAGACTACGGTTTGCAACTGCATGTGGGAACAAAGATTGTACTTTTTGGAGAAATGTCTTCTGGTCTGATGAAACAAAAATAGAACTGTTTGGCCATAATGACCATCGTTATGTTTGGAGGAAAAAGGGGGAGGCTTGCAAGCCGAAGAACACCATCCCAACCGTGAAGCACAGGGGTGGCAGCATCATGTTGTGGGGGTGCTTTGCTGCAGGAGGGACTGGTGCACTTCACAAAATATATGGCATCATGAGGATCAGAAATTATGTGGATATATTGAAGCGACATCTCAAGACATCAGTCAGGAAGTTAAAGCTTGGTCGCAAATAGGTCTTCTAAATGGACAATGACCCAAGCATACTTACAAAGTTGTGGCAAAATGGCTTACGGACAACAAAGTCAAGGTATTGGAGTGGCCATCACAAAGCCCTGACCTCAATCCTATAGAAAATTTGTGGGCAGAACTGAAAAAGCGTGTGCGATCAAGGATGCCTACAAACCTGACTCAATTACACCAGCACTGTCAGGAGGAATGGGCCAAAATTCCCCCAACTTGTTGTGGGAAGCTTGTGGAAGGCTACCCAAAACGTTTGACCCAAGTTCAACAATTTAAAGGCAATGCTACCAAATACTAATTGAGTGTATGTAAACTTCTGACCCACTGGGAATGTGATGAAAGAAATCAAAGCTGAAATAAATCATTCTCTCTCTTATTCTGACATTTCACATTCGTAAAATTAAGTGGTGGTCCTAACTGACCTAAAACAGGGGATTTTTACTTGGATTTAATGTGAGGATTTGTGAAAAACTGAGTTTAAATGTATTTGGCTAAGGTGTATGTAAACTTCCGACTTCAACTGTAAATGCAACACAATTCAAACCGAGACTACTGAATTGTTTATAAATATTAAGATTTAAAAATATAAAAATTTCATTAAAAGTTTAAATTGTCATAAAAGTATTACATTGTCTTCACATTCGCCTCCTACACGAATAGCACATTGTTTTCTTTTCACATTATGGAAGAAAGAAAACTGTTAAAGTGAGTTGAACTTAACTCAGGGTTATCTCCCAATAGAGACTTTAGCAACTCATTCGTACCCACTTCAATAGCTTAAGACCCTTCGTACTTACCTGCTCCTTTAACGAGGCATATTTGAATTCATTACATAGTTGTGCAATCCAGTCAGAGTTCCACTGTGGTGCTGACACTATGAGGACAGAGAAGAGGCTTTAGCCCCTAATCCTCAGGTTTGCCATGGCAACGCTGAACCTGCGCCAGCGACCATACCATTCATTGCAAGTGCTAATGCGGGCCATAACAGTGTATTATTCTCCTGTTTGGAGTTGTGAGTCCAGGGCAGACCTGTGAGCTCTACATATTCTCCTACTGAAACACCCACAGTCGAGTCCCTCCGTGGTCTCAGGAGGCCGTAAAGCATACACACAATGGCTGGCTGTGTTAACAGGACTCAGTGTGCAGACTTCACTTTTCACACTTGACGGTTGTGAGGTGAGAATTAGGGAATGAAGATGTGTGTGTGTGTGTGTTTGTCTTGGCGTGAATGTGAGTATCTATGTGTTTGAGTATATAATAACAATAATAATAATATTTAGGTGTCCATGACGGAAATAGGTACAGGTTGAGAATTTAGCCAGGACAATGGGGTTAATACCCCTATACTCTTGCGATAAGTGCCATGAGATTTTTAATGACAGAGAGTCAGGAAACCCGTTTAACATCCCATCTTAAAGATGGCACCCTGCGCAGGGCAATTTCCTCTTCACTGCCCTGGGGCATTGGGATTCAATCTTAAGACCAGAGGGAAGAGTGACCCATATAGGACCTTCAACGCCACTTCCAGCAGCGTCTGGTCTCCCATTTAGGGACCAACCCTACTTAGCTTTAGAGACAAGCAAGCAGTGGTATGCAGGGTGGTATGCTGAGAGAAGAGAGCTGTTCAACTACAACTAAATCCAGAAGGGTACTTCAACAAGGCCTACAGTACAATGAGCTCACAATGTAAGCTCAAAATCCTCGAGGCAACAAATGAAGCGACTCAATCTCTCATGGATTCACTTGCAAGGGAATGCATATAAACGACTTAAGGATAGAAGTAATTTACTCAACACACGAGAAAGAAAAGAACTGCCGAGAGACAAAGCGGGCATCTTGTCACAGGTTGGGCCTGCACCATGGATAACATGTCCCCGGATGAGAGTGACAAACAGACAGACAGACAGACATGTTTAGTCTGCCTCATAGCACCTTGGACTAATGACTTGATTGATTCTTTAAACAGCCCAACGTGGCACTTGCCTGGAGGGATGATGTCATCATGGTGAGACGACCCGACGAGTGACTCCCCCAAGCCATTAACTCGAACGTGCTGCCATTCCTAGTTATCCTCTCCACTCTTGAGCCCGAACTCAACACCGGCACTGGGCTCTGTCCCCTGTCAAAGCAGCCGGATCTCCCCTATCCTCCTCGGATGGCAAAGTTCAGGTCAAGTTTACGGAAAGGTAAAAAGTCACTGCCTGTCAATTTTCACGAAGCGCTCTTTTATTGTAATTCTTGATTGTGACCTTAGTTCCTCTCGTTGTCATTGGTGGTGCCCAGATGTGGCAGTGTCACATGAGGAATGTAAGGTATGAGAGAATAACAGTCAACGGGGAAACCCACTCATAGCTCCATTAGCTGCGGCTTAGCGCCATGGTAGCGTTTCAAAATAGAAAACAAAACATTCATAAACCAGGAAACTTAAAAAATTAAAGAGCAAGAGTGTGATCATACAGCAACAATGACAAATGTGTTTGACACATACAGTACCAGTCGAAAGTTTAGACACACCTACTCATTCAAGGGTTTTTGTTTATTTTTACTATTTTCTACATTGTAGAATAATAGTAATGACATCAAAACCATGAAATTACACATATGGAATCATGTAGTAATCAAAAAAGTGTTAAACAAATCAAAATATATTTTAGATTCTTCAAAGAAGCCACCCTTTGCCTTGATGACAGCTTTGCACACGCTTAGCATTCTCTCAACCAGCTTCACCTGGAATGTGTTTCCAACAGTCTTGAAGGATTTCCCACATATGCTGAGTGGTTGTTGGCTGCTTTTCCTTCACTCTGTGGTCCAACTCATCCCAAACCATCTCAATTGGGTTGAGTTTTGGTGATTGTGGAGGCCAGGTCATCTGATGCAGCACTCCATCACTCTCCTTGGTCAAATAGCCCTTACACAGCCTGGAGGTATGTTGTGTCACTGTCCTGTTGAAAAACAAATGATAGTCCCACTAAGTGCAAACCAGATGGGATGGCGTATCGCTGCAGAATGCTGTGGTAGCCATGCTGGTTAAGTGTACCTTGAATTCTATATAAATCACTGACAGTGTCACCAGCAAAGCACCCCCACACCATCACACCTCCTCCTCCATGCTTCACGGTGGGAACTACACATCCGTTCACCTACTCTGCATCTCACATAGACACTGCAGTTGGAACCAAAAATCTAAAATTTGGACTCAAAGAACAGATTTCCACCAGTCTAATGTCCATTACTCGTGTTTCTTGGCCCAAGCAAGTCTCTTCCTATTATTGGTGTCCTTTAGTAGTGGTTTCTTTGCAGCAATTTGACCATGAAGGCCTGATTCACTCTGAACAGTTGATGTTGAGATGTGTCTGTTACTTGAGCTCTGTGAAGCATTAATTTGGGCTATAGTTAACTCCAATGAACTTACCCTCTGCAGCAGTGGTAACTCTGGTTACCAGTTTCATCATAGCGCTTGATGGTTTTTGCGACTGCACTTGAAGAACCTTTTTTTTTATTTTCTTTTTTTTACATTTTTAGAATTCACTGACCTTCATGTCGTTTCTCTTTGCTTATTTGTTCTGTTCTTGCCATAATATGGATTTGGTCTTTTACCAAATAGGGCTATCTTCTGTATAACACCCCTACCTTGTCACAACATAACTGATTGGCTTTAACAAATTTGTTGTAAATATTTTCTTAACACTTTCTTGAACTGCGTTGTTGGTCACGGGCTTTGAAGTAAGGATTTCATGGTAAGCTCTACCTACACCTGTTGTATTTGGTGCATGTGACAAATAAAGTTTGATTTGATTTTGATTAGAAATGAACTTTTAACAAGGCACACCTGTTAATTGAAATGCATTCCAGGTGACTACCTCATGAAGCTGGTTTAGAGAATGCCAAGAGTGTAAAAAGCTGTCATCAAGGCAAATGGTAGGTACTTTGAGGAATCTGAAATATAAAATACATCCTTTTTTGGTTACTACATGATTCCATATGTGTTATTTAATGGTTATGATGTCTTCACTATTATTCTAAAATGTAGAACATAGTAAAAAATAAAGAAAAAACATGGAATGAGTAGGTGTGTCCAAACTTTTGACTGGTACTGTGTATAATTGTGCGGCCTCTAAAAGCTTTTGTGGTTTAAACCTCATGAGTACTTTCCCCTACAACTCACCAGTTTAGCATTGTAGCTAAAGCAAACTGAAAGTTCAAGTAGTCATTCATCTTCAGGACTAAGAAGTTACAAAAGTCTACAGAATATTGCATGCCAATGCTAACATGTCAATTCGGCTATAATTCTGCAAATGCCTTGTTACAGCACCTGTACACACAACACAAACATGTGCTCTGTAGCCTCACAACACAAAGCAGGTACATACTGTAGCGCACTAAAGCCTATCTCTGAACACTTAGACTCCTGCAGCATTCATAGGACTCTTTACAAATCCGTTTGATCAGCATTGTCACATAGCAGTTTACATTATGTATCACGAGCCTGGCTTTTCATTTGCAATCAACAGGTTGACTGACCCCGTGCGCAAACAAACTCGTCAACAAAGAATATGATCTGCGCTGCTTGTTGCGAGGCAAGCGGAATTTGGCGCCACTTAGAGATATCTGCCATGTCATACAGCTACTCTTTCCTCCATAACTTGAGAAGCAGAGTCAACACTAAACAATGTCCGTCTGCAGGTTAGCCTGGCCGGAGAAGGTTCCAGGTGGTTCACTGAAGTGTGGACAATCACTGCATTTCCAGGGTGATTCGGTTTCCAGTGCAAACTTGTTTTAGATCCCCCATAGGCCCGTTAGCTTCTGTAATCTGCTTGATCTGGCTTGTATTTAAACAAGTGGACGGTGCTGCAATGCTGTTCTCTCGGCAAAGGGTAGAGGGACCCTTCAGAAGTGTTTACAGAAGATCATACTCCTCCATTCTCCCTAACAAGGCAACTAATGTCCCCCTAGACTTTACTTCCAGTTCCACCCACTGGGCAAAAACTGGTTGAATCAACGTTGTTTCCACGTCATTTTAACAACAAAATGTTATGCGATGACGTTGAATCAACGTGGAAAAGTGGTTGGATTTGCAAAAAGTCATCAACTTAAGGGAATGTCGTCTTTTTTTCCCCCAACTTTTTTGACAGGGGGATTTTTTGGTGGGATTTCGTGTTGAATTCATGTTAACTGACAGCTCAACCAAATGTAAACCAAAACTAGACGTTGGACTGATGTCTGTGCCCAGTGGGCAGGGCATCAACCAATGCCGACCTACCTCGTACACCGGCCATAAAGACGATCTCTAAAGATTAGGTCTAGGTCTGCTTCAAGAGGACCCCACCTCATACCTCTGCATTGAGTTAATGTCACATTTAAGTGACATTTTGGGTAAGACATCTCCAAGATTATAGCAATGGACTGCATGCACGAAGTGCAACTGGCACCTGCTGAAAGCTGATACCTGTTGATATCAGACTTCCTCTACCTGTTAATTAAAAAAAAAATATTCTAACAAAGAAATCTTAATTGTAGCCCCTTAATTTTAATATTTCATTCAGTGCCCCTTCAACATCAATGATTTTCTCTGAATAAATACCTCATCCACTTCATCAATACACCGAGATTATTCTGTGTGATTGTCTATATAGCCTACTACTCTTTGTCCCTAGTGTTTGTCAGCCTTCCACAACATTATCAACCCTGCAACCTGATCCACTATGGGGAATAGATAGCAATTCAGCCGTAATTAGCCCCAACTCGTTTAGCTGTGCTTCTTGGACCACTGTTTGACACAAGTCATGATGTGTGTGCCCAAAAGTCACTGTCGGGAAGCTTTTTGTCATTGTCAGCCTCTGATGCATTGGCCAACGTGTTCATCAGACGGACGTGACAAGCCAAGGTATCTTTCTACTCACTCTCCTAATTTCCCCATTGGCAAGCTGTGTTTGCACTCTTCATTTTGAATGCAGCCACCATGCTGCCATTTGTCATGTTGTATTTTCTTCTGCGGTAATGGGACTGGTCGTTCTAACATGGGAAAAGAGCATGACATCGTCACATGGTTATTTCCTGGACTCACACTACCTATGGAACAACAACAACACATATCGAGTCAAAGAGTGTGTGTGAGGGTGGATGAGATCACCGACGCGAGAGCAATAAATGTGTCCACCTTATAGCACTTGCCTTTCGTCTATTCAATCAGTATCCAACCGTTCCTGACTCAAATGTAGTTCCCTATCAGGTTCACTTACTGGGATATAAAAGCACTGAAGTGGTGCTGAAACATGGAAGTCACACACAATTAGCCACAGATAGAGTTCATGTGCGTGTTCATCCTCTTCCAGTTCTCCCAAGCCTCGGTTTTCTTGGCAGAGCATGCCTGTGTTTTCGTAACACACTCAGAGAAGCAGGATGATACACGGTGGTCTGTCAACCCCCTGAGACGAATAGGAATAGGGATGGGTAAATCTCAGGTTTACTTACAGTACACTCCCCTTCTCTGGCTTCCAACAGATGAATGATGGCGGTAGAAAATCTGATAAGGCCTGATAAGAGCCTGTCTGTTTCTCGGTCTGCTCCAGCCATCACCTATTAGGGGCTGTTTGCAGATATCATGAGGTATGATGCAGCCAACACCAGACAGAGCATGTTTTTTTTTCTTTATTCTGTCACCATGGTAATCCTTTAATGGAGGGAATGGGAGTCCAAAAATGTTCACAATGTCATTAGCTTGTCGGGTAACGTACAATACGAGGACTCGTGTACAACAGACGCATCTTACTTACTGTGGTTGATGTAACAACTATACAGGTTGTGTTGCTGTAGATCTGTTTGGATCTGATGAAAACAGATCTGCTACTTAGATAATGTCCTTCTTGTAGCAAAGGCCAAAAGTTCTAAAGTGAATATGCAAGATGTTCCAGCCTTGTTCTTCTCATGTGATTAAATGTTTCTAAAGAGCTATGATATCCATCCTATCCATCTTCTGGGGTTATGTTGTTCATCAATAAACGTTTATTTGAAAAGCCGCGAGTTAAGGCTTCCTAAAACATCATTCATTGACAAAGCCTCTCATTTATGAAAACATACAGTGGCTAGAAAAAGCATGTGAACCTTTTGGAATTACCTGCATTTCTGCATAAATTTGTCATAAAATGTAATCTGATCTTCATCTAAGTCCCAACAATAGACAAACATAATTTACTTAATCTAATAACACACAAACAACTATACGTTTTCATGTCTTTGTTGAACACACCGTGTAAACATTCACAGTGCAGGGTGGGAAAAGTATGTGAGCCCTTGGATTTAATAACTGGTTGACCCTCCTTTGGCAACAATACCCTCAACTAAATGTTTTCTGTAGTTGCGGTCAGGAGGAATTTTGGACCATTCCTCTTTACAAAACTGTTTCAGTTCATCAATATTCTTGGGATGTCTGGTGTGAACTGCTCTCTTGAGGTCATGCCACAGCATCTCAATCGGGTTGAGGTCAGTACTCTGACTGGGCCACTCCAGAAGGCGTATTTTCTTCTGTTGAAGCCATTCTGTTGTTGATTTACTTCTGTATTTTGGGTCGTTGTCCTGTTGCATCACCCAACTTCTGTTGAGCTTCAATTGGTGGACAGATAGCCTAACATTCTCCTGCAAAATGTCTTGATAAACTTGGGAATTCATTTTTCCGTAGATGATAGCAAGCTGTCCAGTCCCCGAGGCAGCAAAGCAGCCCCAAACCATGATACTCCCTCCACCATACTTTACAGTTGGGATGAGGTTTTGATGTTGGTGTGCTGTGCCTTTTTCTCTCCACACAAAGTGTTGTGTGTTCCTTCCAAATAACTCAACTTTAGTATAATCTGTCCACAGAATATTTTGCCAGTAGCGCTGTGGAACATGCAGGTGCTCTTTGGTGAACTTCAGACGTGCAGCGATGTTTTTATTTGGATAGCAGTGTTTTCTTCCCATCAACAGAGATGTTGGCATGTTCCAGAGATATTTTTAAGTCTTTAGCTGACACTCTAGGATTCTTCTTAACCTCATTGAGCATTCTGCGTTGTGCTCTTGCAGTCATCTTTGCAGGATGGCCACTCCTACGGAGAGTAGCAACAGTACTGAACTTTCTCCATGTATAGACAATTTGTCTTACCATGGACTGATGAACATCAAGGCTTTTAGAGATACCTTTGTAACCCTTTCCAGCTTTATACAAGTCAACAATTCTTAATCTTAGGTCTTCTGCGATCTCTTTTGTTCGAGGCATGATTTACATCAGGCAATGCTTCTTGTGAATAGCAATCTCAAATTTTGTGAGTGTTTTTTATAGGGCAGGGCAGCTCTAACCAACATCTCCAATCTCGTCTCATTGATTGGACTCCAGGTTAGTTGACTCCTGACTCCAATGTGCTTTTGGAGAAGTCATTAGCCTAGGGGTTCACATACTTTTTCCAACCTACACTGTGAATGTTTTAATGATGTATTCAATATAGACAAGAACAATAAAAACATTTGTGTGCTATTTCTTTAAGCAGACTGTGTTTGTCTATTGTTGTGACTTGTTGTGAATTTTATGACCAATTTATGCAGAAATTCACATCTGTGTCTCATGTATTGAATCACATGTAAAAAATAAAATTTAAAAAAAGGGCCATTTGGACAATTTTACACAAACCCTTTTCACTAATGAACTAGAAATCCATTATGATAGGCCATTTAAAAAACAAACACCTGTGGAGGGACTTTTAATACATAAAAAAAAATGCTGACCACAAACTGCAGTTTTATGTCATGTTTTATGTTCTGAAAATGTACACATTTGTTCTCTGGAAAAAATGGCAATCGCACATGTACAGTACGTTCGGAAAGTATTCAGACCCCTTGACTTTTTCCACATTTTGTTATGTTACAGCCTTATTCTAAAACGTATTATACGTTTTTTTTACTTATCAATCTACACACAATACCCCATAATGACAAAGCAAAAACCTTTTTTAGATTATTTTGCTAATTAATTACATATTAACAACAGAAATTTCACATTTACATAATTATTCAGACCCTTTACACAGTAATTTCTTGAAGCACCTTTGTCAGCGATTACAGCCTTGAGTCTTCTTGGGTATGACGTTACAAGCTTGGCACAACTGTATTTGAGGAGTTTCTCCCACTCTTCCCTGCAGATCCTCTTCAGCTCTGTCAGGTTGGATGGGGAGCGTCGTTGCACAGCTATTTTCAGGTCTCTCCAGAGACGTTTTATCTGGTTCAAGTCCGGACTTTGGCTGGGCCGCTCAAGGACATTCAGAGACTTGTCCTGAAGCCACTCCTGCGTTGTCTTGGCTGTGTGCTTAGGGTCGTTGTCTGTTGGAAGGTGAACCTTTGCCCCAGTCTGAGGTCCTGAGCACTCTGGATCTCTCTGTAGTTTGCGGAGTTCATCTTTCCCTCGATCCTGACTAGTCTCCCAGTCCCTGCCGCTGAAAACACATCCCCACAGCATGATGCTGCCACCGCTATGCTTCACCGTAGGTTTGGTGCCAGGTTTCCGGTTCTTGGTCCCCTCCCTGACCAAGGCCCTTCTCCCCCGATTGCTCTGTTTGGCCGGGCAGGAAGGCTCTAGGAAGAGTCTTTGTGGTTCCAAACTACTTCCATTTAATAAGGCTAGGGGGCAGTATTTTCGTTTTTGGCTAAAAAACATTGCGTAAGTGGATAGGTGGGGGCTCTCAGAGTGAGTTGTGCGCAACAGAGAAAGGCGGCCATTGTTTCTCCCGGTCCTAATATTATCGAATATATATTTGAAAAACATCCAGAGGATTGATTATAAAAACGTTTGACATGTTTCTGTGGACATTATGGATATTATTTGGCATTTTCGTATGCGTTTTCGTGACCACTCTTTCCGGTGGATTTCGGAGCATAACGCACCAAACGAACGGAGGTATTTGGATATAAAAGTAATATTTATCGAACAAAAAGAACATTTGTTGTGTAACTGGGAGTCTCGTGAGTGGAACCACCCGAAGATTATCAAAGGTAAGCGATTAATTTGATTGATTTTCTTACTTTCGTGACCAAGCTAACCAAGCTAATATAAGGCTAAGCTAATGTAGCATAGAAAGATACACTCACAAAAGCTTGGATTTCTTTCGCTGTAAAATATATTTTCAAAATCTGACACGATAGGTGGATTAACATCAAGCTAAGCTGTGTTTTGGTATATTTCACTTGTGATTGCATGATTATAAATATTTTTAGTAATATTATTTGACTGTGGCGCTATGCTATTCAGCGTTGCTGATGACAATTATCCCAGATCCGGGATGGGTAACAAGTAGAGGCCATTTAAGAATGATGGAGGCCATTGTGTTCTTGGGGACCTTAAATGCTGCAGAAATGTTTTGGTACCCTTCCCCAGATCTGTGCCTCGACACAATCCTGTCTTGGAGCTCTACAGACAATTCCTTCGACCTCATGGCTTGGTTTTTGCTCTGACAAAACACAGTGGAATCCATTTTAGAATAAGGCTGTAATGTAACAAAATATGAAAAAAGTCAAGGTGGCTGAATACTTTCTGAATGCACTGTATGGCAACCAAGCCAGCCTGTCTTTCATGTTTTCAGACACAAACAGTGGGATGATGAAACATTTGTGAATCCTGTATCCATTTACAGTTGGCTTACTGGACTGCATAAGGCCTCAGTAGTATTGAGACACCCCACCAGCATTAGAATGGCTCACTGTAGAACATTTTAAAAAGTGGATACATTGTTCAGGGTTTTGAGGGAAATGTAAGTAGTCGTTTAATGTTTTTGTTGGAAATTAGAGGGAAATAAAGTCACATATGTGACTTGTTTCAGGATGCGTATGTCGCACGCTACCACTTCACAGGAGGGCCATTTGAACGTACATTTTTTTACTCAAAATGCGTTTTGTGGCAGAAATGCCTTCTGGAACATGTGAACTTTCATGTGCCTTAGTAACAAACTTGTATTCCATCCATAAATATGAATAAAATTGTCAAATTACTAGCCTAGTTGGTTTATCCATGGAAAGACGGGAACCTTCCCCTTAGCCATGATTGAAAGAGATAATGCAGGTATCAGGTAAAAAGAGAAATTAGGCTCTAATTACATTGTACCTGCCTCTGTAATTACCATGCAATTTAATACATATGTATTAGGAACACTTATTCAGTGGTGTAAAGTACTTAATAAGTAAAAATACTTTAAAGTACTTCTTAAGTCGTTTTTTGGGTATCTGTATTCTACTTTACTATCTATACTTTTGACAACTTTTACTTCACTACATTCCGAAAGAAAATAATCAAATTTTTACTCCATACGTTTTACCTGACACACAAAAGTATTTGTTACATTTTTAATACTTAGCAGGACAAAATGGTCCAATTCACGCACTTATCAAGACAACACATGGTAATCCCGTCTGCCTCTCATCTAGCGGACTCACTTAACACAAATGCATCTTTTGTAAATTATGTCTGAGTGTTGGAGCGTGCCCCTGGCTATCCGTACATTTTCAAAACAAGAAAATGGTGCAGTCTGCTTTGTTTAATAGGAATTTGAAATGATCCATACTTTTACTTTTGATACTTAAGTATATTTAGAACCAAATACTTTTAGACTTTTACTCAAGTAGTATTTTACTGGGTGACTTTTACTTTTACTTGAGTAACTTTCTATTAAGGTATTTATACTTTTACTCAAGTTGGCTACCTTTACCACCACTGCACATATTTTAAGGTGGAACCCATTGTTATACTATCAAAAGTAGTTGCCATAACTTACACAATAGCGATTTTAAAATTGGCCTTACTAAAGGGAGGAAACATATTGGGCCTGTGCTCACATCCGCTCACACTCACACCGCCACAATAAAGAAGCCCCTGGCTCGATTACTATACGTTTGGTTATGAGATGCGCAAATGACTTATTCATACGTTTTCATGAAAAATGGATGAGTTGGGAACATGTGCGAGACATTATATCATAACATGTTCATGTAACGACCAAGATGTAATCACCACAATAGTCTATGTCGGTGTTTCTCTTCCCGTATCTAGATGTAAAGCCATAGAAGCAAACGCAGATGTTATGGCCCTGCACTCTCCTGTTCTCCCTGGCCTGACCTTAACCATTCACTGTCACCAGACCTGTGAATTCCTGTGTGATAGTAGAGATAGCTACCGGTATAAAAATAATACCCAGTTAGATAGCCATGTACAGGGGGACAGGTGGAGTAGGCACTAAAAGGTTGACACGTCAGATAGTTTCAATGACATGCCTTTCTTGGTGCCTGTAGCAGGCAATGATTAGTGTCACACTGGGATGTCAGGACACTCAACCTACACCTGTGTGTGTGTGTGTGTGTGTGTGTGTGTGTGTGTGTGTGTGTGTGTGTGTGTGTGTGTGTGTGTGTGTGTGTGTGTGTGTGTGTGTGTGTGTGTGTGTGTGTGTGTGTGTGTGTGTGTGTGTGTGTGTGTGTGTGTGTGTGTGTGTGTGTGTGTGTGTGTGTGTGTGTGTGTGTAAGAACTACTGTTATCATCCCAGGTTCATTAAGGACCTGGCTGAGTTTACCACTTACAGGTAGTGAATTACAATGGTTTTATTTACGGGTGTAGAATTTTGATCTGCATTGGCTGTGTTTGTGGTCGATGTAACATTGAATCAATCTCCAAGTGTAACCCGACAAACATGAACCGGTCAATGTGAACTATCATTGACACTCCCTCACTCTGTTTTGACATCTCCTCCACATCTCTTCAATGCTATTGTGCATTCTTGCAGTAACTCGGAGTGATTCAATTGTTTTGCCTGTGTTTTCTCTCTCCCTTCACCAGATCGATGACCCTTTCTGTAACAGACCTGCCTATGTTTCGCGAAAGGAAATCATTTTAGCTCTCGTGTTTTTGCCAAATAAGCAATTTTTTTGGTCTCTCTCTGTGTTGGGCCCTTGGATAGATGTTTGGAAAGCTCAGGTACAGCCAATGCATTTCTATGCCTAACCTTTTGACCATGTTGAGTAGGTAAGTGATAGCTCCGAACTACAATGTCTTGAGGGCCACAGGTTTTCTACTGAACCTAGAACACAGCCATATCGAAGAGGAACTGCAGAAAGATTGTTCTGAAATCTGAAGCTGCAGTATAACAGTGGATACAACCCTCGCTCTGACCCTCAAGCTGCTCGAAGCACACTTGAACTGGATATGTACGGGCAAAAGCTGATCTGCCTCAAAAAAGGACATGTACTTCTTAGAAAAACACACAAAGCGTCTAAAAGCAACCCGAGACAGGAATATTAAATTGCTCAGATAAGTTGCATACAGAAAAATCCAAATGAAGCTCTCTTGCACCGAATGATCTTCTTGTACGCATGTGAAGTGGTGACCACCCATTGAAGCTCTGATAGTACAACACTGATGAGAAACTCTGCCGCGCCCGGGACTATGCCAAACTGTAAGGTTTTCAAATCAATTTAGGAGAACTACGGCATGAGCTTATTCTTCTGATGAGACCTCCGTGAAAAAAGGCCTAGATACAGGATGACCACATCCCTACGTGTACTCGTAAAGCTCTTTGACAAGAAGCCAAAGTAATTATTTTTGTCTCCTGTTGCGAGGATACGTTTAGGCTGCTTTTAAGATTGTGTGTGTGTGGTGTGTAATGTCAAAGCGATACACATGAATACTGTAACACACCGACGACAGCAGCAGGTTGACAAGACCTTTTGATTATGGGAGGCGTTTATGGAACCAAACTAAAATAATGAGAACAAGATGGCGGACATTGAGCCCAGGTGTACCATAAGTACAGTATTTCCACATAGGGAAGTCAGAGCTGCTTTCTCTTATTCCCCTGACTATGGAAAGGGTCTGTAAAGGCTCATTGCGTCATGGTTGGCGGCACTTGCATCACTGATCTGCAACACAGTGAGGTAAGGGATGTGAGTGACAGAGTTTAAAGAGGACCTTAAACACCTCGCAGAAGTAGGGCCATTAGCTGCATATTAAAAAGGCAAATAATAAAACAGTCAGCTTGACGTGTCTTCAGCCAACAGCAAGTTATTCTCTGTGTGATTTGTAGGGATAAGTAACAGCCATCACCTTTCAGGAACACTCACAGTGGTACAAACCAGACCTCGCTATACTCCTCCACGCGTTCCTTTACGATGTGAAGTAACTGTAGTAAATGGAAAAAGGCAAATTTTGCGGGGGTTAGATTCTTCACACACCGACTAAAGATTTATACACCAATTTCACCATCAAAGTCAGTTTATGGTTGCCTTTAATCTATGTAATTTATGTTTACATGGCTGCTAATTTGCCCTAATCAATTTCATGTCAAGTCATTAGGGTGGAAGGTGAAGGAAAAGAATAAGCTTGGTCACGCTATGTATATGTTTACCGTGAGACTGTCACATCAAATATAACCAGAAGTGCTCCAACGGTTTACATCACGTCACTTTGTTGTATGGCTCAGGAGGCCAACAATAAACACAATCAATGGAGCTCCCTCTCTCTCTGTGCCTCAGGATAGGCGAGAAAGGCCCTCAGCAGTCCTTTGAGTGTATGTCTATGTACTTGTCACGCACTGAAGTCCCTATTAGCTCGTACAAATAAATGAGAACTCATTTCCATGAAGGGGAGCGAAAGCACCAGCACATGGTGTGCGACCTTTCTGACCCAGGGTTTGGCCAGCTTGCCGACTGTGGTGGTTCTGTTTGTTGATCCTAATTTTCTAACAGTTTACAGAACCGGGGACTGGTTATGCAGTGTCGTTTCCCCGTTTTCACAGATGGGCAGACAGCGGGCACGGCTAGCGCACATTCTCTGCTTGTTCAACCGTGTCTCAGTGACAGCCACCCGACGCTCTGTACTGAGTGAAGCCCATGTGTAGTTAGCAAGGAAAATAGCTGACAAAAGGTTGAAATGTGGATTCCAACTCTAATATGTTCTTTAGGAGTAATCACCCTGGGTTATTGTAATGTCTGTTATAATGATCTTATCTCTACTTTGTTGAAAATGAAGACAGCCATCCGTTAATAATATGTTCGATGACACGTTACAACTGCCATTCTATTCCCATGTGAAGTCAATTTCAAGATCCTTTTTAGTTGAAGTAATATAGCAGTAGGCAACATATGGTTGTGTGGATTTGTGAATATTGATGATGCAGTAGAAGCAAATGCAGGTGAGTTGTATTAATAAGTTTTAAAACATTTCCAATAAGTTATTAAAACATTTCCAAACAGATCCTTTCCATTCACCGTATACTTCCTCTTGACTTTGTTGGACTTCCTTTTCAAGGATATGGTTAGAAGCCAGAAAACTTGATGTAAAACGTGTAAATCGGGTTTCAGAGGGAAATAAGATGATTGAGAGGAAAATACTGTATTAGAAATGCAGCCAGAGACTGAGTGTGGTTTTGTGGACAATATTTTGTTGTTTTTTTCTGCTGAAGGCTTTGGCATGCCAAACCTCAGGTTGAGGGAAGGCAGAAAAATATAGCATTAGCAGTATTATGATAAATAAAAACTAATAGAGGATTTCATAAAGTCGGCCAAAAACAGAATTTGGCTGTGTCTGTTACCATTACAAACACATGTCTCCATGTAGGAAACAGTCTTCTCCTATGTGTAAAGGTAGTGTTGTGGTGCCCTTAAAGGAAATATAAATGGTGACCTGAAACAACTTCTTCTTGAAGACATTGTTGTCATGGAATATGACTCACCATAATGGAACATGGCAGCCATTTTGTTTTCACTAACAACAGACTGGGGTCATACTTTGGGGAAGAGGATTGAGGCATGTCAGAGATAGTTAGATCAGGTGGATGCTGAAATGGAGTACTAAGGATGTCAACGTTATGAAAAAAAGGAACAGTTGATACGTTAACTGCAACAAGAGGTCATCTCAAACCTCCAACTTCCTTTGTTTGTTTTACCCCCTTTTTCTCCCCAATTTTGATCTTGTCTCATTTCTGCAACTCCCCAACGGGCTCAGGTCGAGTCATACATCCACCGAAACATGACCCACCAAAACCATGTTTCTTAACACTCACCCGTCGCACCAATGTGTCATAGGAAACACCGTTCAACTGACGACCAAGGTCAGTCTGCAGGCGTCCAGCCCGCCACAAGGAGTCGCTAGAGCGCGGTGAGCCAAATAAATCCCCCCTGGCTAAACCACCCCCTAACCCGGACGACGCTGGGCCAATTGTGCTCCATTCTATGGGATTCCCGTTCACGGCTGGTTGTGATACAGCCCGGGATCGAACACCTCTAGCACTGTGATGCAGTGCCTTAGACCGCTGCACCACTCGGTAGGCTCTCCTGGTTTGTTTTGAAATAGTAAGAGAAGTTGTTGTGCTGAAACTGAGTTATAGCCTGTCGGGCCACAGGTAATGTCTCCCAATATACAATGATCATCAAAGGGTTGAAAGGTCGTCACTACTGAGTTTGTCTGTGTATCACTTCCAAGCTTGAGTTGGGTTTAAAACCACAAAGTTGTCTTTGATGTGGAATTTACATTCCACTTCTCCTGGAATGTAGAAAATGCTAGTGAATGTCCATGGTTCGTGCAGCAAGGGGACAGTATTGAGAAGGTTGAAGATAATGTCGAAGCTCACTCGGTGCCAAGTTCGTTGGTCTTGTCTGTTAAAATAACATACTTGCACACATAGTTACCAACTATATGAACCAAGACTATTTTGTGAACCCATCACAAGCTGTTGAAACGATGATATTTGAGGAAATGTGTGATTTACTGATCAAGGTCCATATCTTACTTAAAATAATTATTTCTCCAACCACACAACGCGTCACTTATCATACTTCTTTCTAATGATGCAATGGGTTCCAGAGATACTATTTTGTGCCAGAGATATTATTTCGTGCCAGAGATATTATTGCCCAAATTGAATATGTATGCATCCGGACCCTCCAAACTGATAATGAACAGCGGATGTGCGCAAAATGAAAACTTGTATATCATCAATAGCTTGTCTATCACACCACACCATATTGAGCATGTCATCTTCTGTTGGACACTCGCCAACCTTTCAGCATTACATCCAACTCCTGCTGCTCTTAACATGCTAGCTCACTTTTTCTTCCTGTCCTGCCACTGTGAGAGCGAGTGGGAGAGGTTTCGTGCTAAGCACCTTCATATGCTGTGCGCCCGTTGCCAAGAAAGCTCTCAACACAAGGAGAATAGCCTGGAGCGATGAGCTCCTCTGGACCAGGTTCCGGGTTCGTCTGTCACTGCCACTTTTGTCGGGTGACGCACCTTCCCCCGTTAGCACTGAAGAAGAGGACGATGGGTGAAGGCACAGAGCCACACCTGGGGGTGTGACAGAGAGGCTCCATAGAGGTCTCCGTATGACATGTACTGCGCTCAGCAGGCGGGCAAGACGGGCAGGTGGATCAACAGACTCAGAGAGTAAGCTGACCCTCTCCTTGGCAATGCAACGTAGGGGACATCACAGGAGATGATAAATTTGTCGCCCTTTTACCCCCGTCCTTCCCGCCAAAGCGATATGTTTTTGATTACAGTAATAAAGTACTCGAGGGGATTACAACACTAAATAGCTATAAATCCAGGTCAGAACAAACTGTCAGCGGCGTCTAAAAGGGTCTTAATGGCCGACTTAATCTCTACGCCAGGGGTAGGCAACACTGGTCATGGAGTACCGCAGGCACTTAATGTTTTTGATTGAACCGACCTGGAATACCAGGTGTGTTGAATTTAGGCAATCACTGAACTGATCAATTAGCTCAGTTGGTCAGGTGGGAACCGGCTCGGACACATACATTGGATTCTACTTTGTTGGCTGATCACCAAAACGACCTTTGACCTTTGTATTGAGAACATGGTCATGATAGGGGATTGGAAAGCGGCAAAATTCAAATATGTGGCAAACAAAAAGGAAAGCCTTCCTCATCTCAGATTCCAGGTCTTGCATTATGAATCCACATTCATTAGTGGGAAATTGGCATGCTTGGTTAGTATTGTGCAAGTTGAACATCTATCTGTACAAATGACTTAAGAATACAAGTGGAAGGTTAAGCATACTGTTGACAGAATGAGGTGAAAAGCTAAGAATTGTGCAAAACTGTTTTAAATCATATCTGCATGTTATTTTTCAGCATTCATTGAAGGTGTACAGTATTTAAAACTCTCTCCGGTGGTTATTTGGATTTCTGACAGTTGGTTATGTTTGAGCATCAGGTCCAACCATTAACCCAGTTTAACCTTATGGATGTGTTATCACGTCTTCCTTGCTGTGCTCACTGGCATTTCCTTAGAGACTTCATAGAGAATAACTCTTCATGCCACACATAACTAGTGATTGCCTCATGCAGAAGAACAATGTTGAGTCATTGATGTCTGGACTCAAACATGAATATCTAAAGAGCTAAAATAAACCTTTCAGGTACATTTTTGAAAGTTTATGCCGGGGGCGGGGGGTTCAAGGTTGACTTATGGAATTGTTTTAAGATGGTCATATTATGGTTATTTGATTTAGAATTGTAGGACTCCTTTAGGTATCAAAATATTAACGACAATTATATGATCAAATATAGAATTTGACCTTTACTACTATAGCCCAAGAAACATATTGAATAACACATTCGTTAATGGCGAAAAAGACATAATATATAATAAGAAATAAGGTTTTGAAGTGTTTGTCCTATATCTAGGAGATATAAGAAAGCTCAGGAAATATATACTGTATATATATATTTGTACAGATATTTAACCCCTATTTTTGGGTAAGCACACAACTACCTTAATACTTTTTTAGACCAGCGCAGGTTACCTGCAGATGAGTCCCGTGACACTTGTCTCCCCTTTCCATAAAGGGGCCATAATAGTCGGTCAAACCATTCGGACGCTACAGACGTTTTCGTAAGATTACTGATTTTCGGGATGTCTCATGGTCTGACAAATACCTGTCACGTTCCTGACCTATTTATGTTAGTTTGTTATGTGTGTTAGTTGGTCAGGACGTGAGGTTGGGTGGGCATTCTATGTTTTCTGTTTCTGTGTTGGTTTTGGGTTGCCTGGTATGGCTCTTAATTAGAGGCAGGTGTTTGGCGTTCCTCTAATTAAGAGTCATATTTAGGTAGGCGTTGTCACAGTGTTCGTTGTGGGTGATTGTCTTCCGTGTCTGTGTAATTGTTTGCACCATACGGGACTGTGTACGGTTTGTTCGGTTTGTGTAGTCTAAATGTCCTATTCCTGCGTTCTTCTTGTTTTATGTGAGTTCGTCGTATAGGTTTGTCTACACCGTTTGTTATTTTTGTTAGTTTATTCAAGTTCGTGTTTTTTCGTTAATAAAAATGTCATTTCACTACGCTGCGCCTTGGTTCCCTCAATACTCCTCCTCTTCCGAAGATGAAGAGGAGGAGGACCGCCGTTACAATACTGCTGTAGCTCTGCCAGATTTCACTGCAGCGCAACACCGGCAGATGCAGTGGGAAAACAGATATCTCTAGCATAAATTGACGGATTTTGACGGGGGTAATTATTATTCTTTTTTTTTACTACATTGGTGCGGCAATCGACTACAGGCGCATCTAATAGATCTAAGGTAGATCTAATAGATCTGTAAAAGAGCAGTTATAGATCTAGGGCACCAGTGTGCTAATCGTGGCACTATGAGACCTGAGATGAACGCTTTAATTCACTTTATTTATACTCCAGTAGTGTAAAATTGGCCAACGGACCCATGGGAGAAAAGGTTAAGGGCAAACAGATAAAGAGCAAAAAGGAGGATGGGGCTGACGAAAGCAGCACCAATATATAAAAAGGCTAGCCAAGGGCCACAGCCCTAATAATAACCCTGACAACAAGATTACCAGCTGTGCGGGTGTGAGAGAGAAAGGGAACAGCCGGGCCAGGTGTGTGTTTGTGTGCTAATTTAATCAAGTGTGAAATATAACCACAGGTATGCCAAGAGTAGGTCAGGCTGAGCAATGGAGAGACTCTATTTATATAATAATAGAAATAGAATGCTAGATCTAGTTCATTCTGAATTCTAATTCTATGATTGTGATTCACATCCATTCATATATTTCACAGTTGGAATGCCTTTCCTTGCCACACTTGGCTGATTCCCCAGACACAAACACATCAAAGGAGAGAAGAGTGACTGACAGTAAGTATAGTGGCAATTATTAGAGGATTAGAGACCTATAAGTATTTGGTACTGTAATTACTCAATTACAGTACCAAATAATTATAGGTCTCTAATCCTGTAATAATGTATAATTTAATCCTGTAATAATAATAATTTGTTATGGTAAAGGATGTCTCTCGATCTTGTAGCCAAGAGTGGAGATGTGGGATTTTGATAAGATGGAGGAGTGGAGGATGCACTGTAGGCCGATGAAAGGACGAGGATATTTCAGATGGAGGAGAGGAACTGGTTCAATCAAACAGAAAAGAGATTGAGATCAAAATCCGACTTCCAACTGGATTGGACACAGCAGGAGAAGAGAAGGAGTAGGTCTGATCAGGGAGGACGGACAGGTGAGACGAAAGACAAGGAGAAGATGCGGCTGTCTGCAGCGGAGCGAATGTGAGAGGAGGAGGTGTGGAAGCGACAGATGAGAGAGGGGTTGAGAAAGGAGTCTGCAGGAACTCAGACAGGGATGGAGGAGAGAGAAAGCAAAGTGAGCAAGAAAGAAGGAAAATTGGAAGCATAAAAGAGGGAGGTGGCAGAACTCGTAAAATAGCTGGACACACACAGGAAGTGTTTGGAGGATGGAGAGAAATCCATTGAGGAAGAGAGGAGGAAAAAACTGGAGAACCTCGATAAGACGATGGAGAGAGAGAACGGAAAGAGAGGGAGGAGATGAGGAAGGAGACAGTGAGGGGGATCCGAGTGAGGGCAGAACTGAGAAGAGATATGAACCTGGACACAAGTGAGACAGACATGACCTATTTTCACCTGGAGGGCAGGAATGGAGTGAGGATGAAGAAATAGCATGCCAGAGGAGAGGGAGAGGGATGGAGAAGGGGAAGATGGAGGAAAGAGTGAGAGAGGAGAATAGGGGGAATGGAGAGATGGGGGAAAAGAGGCTGAGGGGAGAGGTGGGCAGTGGTGATAGAGTGCAGGAGAAAGAGAAGAAGACCAGTAAAGACAGTAAATCTGCCCTTGAGGTCTCCATCATGCTGTCCAGTGTTGAGATGGAAAGCAAGGGAAAGGTCACCAGGTGGTTCTCCAAGAAGTAGAAAGAGAAACAAAAGGACAGCAGTAATCAGAAGAAAAAAAGAAAAAAAAATATTAGATGAAAAAAAATATTATTCCATGCATCATTTTGATTTCATTAAGTTCAATTGTTCATTACTAAAATAATCCTGTATACAGTGGCAATAAAAAGTATGTAAATACCTGGATTTAAAATTTGACCTAATCTTCATCGAGGTCACAACAATAGACAAACAAAGTCTGCTTAAACTAATAACACACAAACAAGTATACGTTTTCTTTATTGAAAATACTGTGTAAACATTCACAGTGCAGGGTGGAAGAAGTATGTGAACCCTTGGATTTAATAACTAGTTGACCCTCCTTCGGCAGCAATAACCTCCACCAAATGTTTTCTGTAGTTGTGGATCAGACCTGCACAACAGTCAGGAGGAATTTTGGACCATTCCTCTTTACAAAACTGTTTCAGTTTATCAATATTCTTGGGATGTCTGGTGGGAACGGCTCTCTTGAGGTCATGCCACAGCATCTCAATCGGGTTGAGGTCAGTACTCTGACTGGGCCACTCCAGAAGGCGTATTTTCTTCTGTTGAAGCCATTCTGTTGTCGATTTACTTCTGTATTTTGGGTCGTTGTCCTGTTGCATCACCCAACTTCTGTTGAGTTTCAATTGGTGTACAGATAGCCATACATTCTACTGCAAAATGTCTTGATAAACTTGGGAATTCATTTTTCCGTCGATAATAGCAAGCTGTCCAGTCCCCGAGGCAGCAAAGCAGCCCCAAACCATGATACTCCCTACACCATACTTTACAGTTGGGATGAGGTTTTGATGTTGGTGTGCTGTGCCTTTTTTCTCCACACATGGTGCTGTGTTCCTTCCAAACAACTAAAATATAGTTTCATCTGTCCACAGAATATTTTGCCAGTAGCGCTGTGGAACATGCAGGTGCTCTTTGGTGAACTTCAGACGTGCAGCGATGTTTTTATTTGGATAGCAGTGTTTTCTTCCGTGGTGCCCTCCCATGAACACCATTCTTGTTTTAGTGTTTTATGTATCGTAGACTCATCAACAGAGATGTTAGCATGTTCCAGAGATTTCTGTAAGTCTTTAGCTGACACTCTTGGATTCTTCTTAACCTCATTGAGTATTCTGCTCTGTGCTCTTGCAGTCATCTTTGCAGGACGGCCACTCCTACGGAGAGTAGCAACAGTGCTGAACTTTCTCCATTTATAGACAATTTTTCTTACCATGGACTGATGAACTTCAAGGCTTTTAGAGATACTTTTGTAACACTTTCATGCTTTATGCAAGTCAACAATTCTTAATCTTAGGTCTTCTGACATCTCTTTCGTTTGAGGCATGGTTCACATCAGGCAATGCTTCTTGTGAATAGCAATCTCAAATTTTGTGAGTGTTTTTTATAGGCAAGGCAGCTCTAACCAACATCTTCAATCTCGTCTCATTGATTTGACTCCAAGTTAACTAACTCCTGATACCAATGAGCTTTTGGAGAAGTCATTAGTCATTAGGGGTTCACATACTTTTTCCAACCTACATTGTGAATGTTTAAATTATGTATTCAATATAGACAAGAAAAATACAATAATGTTTGTGTTATTAATTTAATCACACTATGTTTGTCTATTGTTGGGACTTAGATGAAGATCAGATCAAATTTGATGACCAATTTATGCAGAAATCCAGGTAATTCCAAGGGGTTCACATACTTTTTCTTGCCACTGTATGGATAATTTCTCTACTATAAACGGTTGTGGGTACTGCGGGTCCTTTTCTTCTGACGTCAACCCCCCCCATCGCTAACAAACGAACAGCATCGCTACTCAGGAGTTTGTCATAGTGTCTGTTTATGTGTCTGGTTGAGAGAATGCAAACAGGATTTTCCTACAAACCGGTAGTGTGTTCGTTTCTGTAAACGCCAGCAAATTAAGGAAACATAGAGACTAAGCTCACAGGAGTTTATTCTCAGTAGAAGAGCTTGGGTGTGTGGGTGTGTGTGTGCACCGTATTTGTGCGTGTATATGTGTGTGTGTACATGTTGAGGAGGGGCCAAATGAGCCTCAATAAGCCTTATTTCTGTTTGTTCGGCCACTCTGCTCTTTCTCCTAATCGTCAACGGGGCTGGAAGATGGCAGTTGGTGATTCAAAGACGTCAGGATGTGAACTGTAGCCCGAGCTACATGCCACTTCACAAACTCTCTCTACTCACTCTTTAAATAGAGGAATTGATGACGCCGAAGACATTACCCATTTATGTTGACATACAGGTAACTGCCAAAATAAAGGAAACACTATTTATTGAAAGCAGGTGCTCCACACAGGTGTGGTTCCTGGTTTAATTATGCATTCAAACATCCTATGCTCAGAGTTAAGTATAAAATGTTTAGTTGCCAATCATTTTTGCTACCATGGCTAGAAGAAGATCTCAACGTCTTTTAAAGAGGGGTGTCAATGGGGTATAGGGGGTTTAAATGGTGTGTGTGTGTGTCACTCACATGACTTGAACCAAATTCAAAACTTATGGGAGATTCTGCAGCGGCACCTGAGACAGCATTTTCCACCCCCATCAACAAACACCAAATTATGCAATTTCTCATGGAAGAATGGTGTCTCATCCCTCCATTAGAGTTCCAGACACATGTAGAATCTATGCCGTGGCACATTGAAGCTGTTCTGGCGGCCCGTGGTGCCCAACGCCCTATTAAGACACTTTATGTTGGTGTTTCCTTTATTTTGGCACTTACCTGTACATTTAATATACCCTAAATTACATTTTGAAATACTGTAATAATTGATGTATTGTTATAGGTACCGATCATACTGTATCTGTGTTGAGGTGTTGATGGCAACGTTTTTGCCAGAGGATCACATGGAAGGCTTTCTAAGACTGCATTAGCATTGTGGCTAACACCCTCTTGCGATATCACCACCGATTTCCTGTCACCATCGACAACTAGATAAACACCCCAATGAAATCCAACTTCTGCCTGGAAACACTGAACCGTGATCCAGCGATGCCCCAGACGACTCTTTGGCGATCTTTGGTGTAGTAAGTATATACAACTTCAGTGGCTATGCTACAGTATCATACAGTTTTATCACAAAGTGAGGTTTATAGAGAAATCTTTTATGTCAAAGTACAGTATCTGCAGTGCAATGTACTGTTCTGTGTAAGCTCAACGATAGCTCATTCAGCAGCCACTAGATTGTGTGTGCGTGTGCGCCTGTGTACATGCCTCACTATAGATAGGCTAAGTGTGTGTGAGCATGTGTGTGTGTGCCTTCGTGCACGAGGCACGTGTGTGAGAGTGTGTGTTTAGATGTTTGTGTGCGAGTGTGTGTGTGTGTTGGATAAGAGAAATCGAATGAAGAAGGGACAGACCAGAGATGGTTCACCCATACTGTTGAAAAGTCCCCCCGGTGTCACAGAGGTCTGGTGTGATTAGACACACCGCCTTGCATCTCAAAAGTGAATTCCTTTGTGGACGAACCGCTCGATTAATTGTGAGTGTGGCACATCTGCTGTATAGGTGTTGCATGAGGCCTGGGGCTAGGTCCTTTTTCATTTTGGCACCGGCCCGTTCTCTTACACCCTCTATTTTTAACCCCTTGACAGCTGCATATAGCAGTAGACCGGCACGTGGAACCATTTCCAAACAGGGTGGAAGTTGGATGGAAGGCCCATCCGATGTAACCCCGACTCACATGCGAAATTATTCTCAAATATCGATAGAGTCTGGCTTTAATACCTTATATGGATGACACCCATGGGATTGTTCACCTCGCTCATTGGTTATTGCAGAACTCACAGCCGATAATGTACTGAGTAACTGTACTGAGTAAGACGTGCGTCCTCCACAAAGCCAATGACCAATTTATACCAATTAATCTGGGACTTTATGATAACAGACCTCTTCCTCGGGTATCATTGTGGAAAGCCAGGATGTTTGATGTCTTCATTTATCTGTAATTATGCAACCGCTTTCGCAGCTGCAGTATATTATAGTCGATTCGTTGGATACGCTCCGAGCCGAGGCCATCGGACGTTGCCATGGGTCCACCTGGGTAATGGCGTGTTTGGGTTGGCGTCACTCTGCACACAACTGTCTTTTTGACGTCTCTAACATGAGAAGTCCTGAAAACTAGCCATTCGCGCTATTGACTAGGCGTGATCGATGAAAAGGAATTCTACGAAAGGTTTTCTTTCTAATTGCGATGGGTTTGCCGTAGCATTGCCAGGATGGAGTGTGTTTGTATATACTGTAATCAGGTATGAAGAACCCGATTGGTCTGAGAACCCGACACAAGGTCCCTCGAGCGACTTAATATGTGCAACCTCAATATCGTAGTCCAGACCAACTGCTGCTTCATTTCACTATTGTATTTTTTTGTCCCCTCTTAAACACACGTACCTGAGCCATTTATGGATGAAAGCTGCCAAAAGTGTTTCAAGCGTATTATCGCCGTGTCTCTCCTCAATGTCTAGCGTGCGGGTAGAAAGATGGCATCTGCTGTGAAATGGTATTTCAGGCCCGGTTAATGAATGGAGTCATTGTGTGCGCACCGCTAACCTGTGATCTGTGGAGTGTCACCGAAGTGCTACTCATGTTGTTATCTGAAAACTGGCAGAAATGGGTTCCAGACTGGTGCACCCCCCCCCCCCCCCCCCCCCCCCCCCCCATTCCAACACAAGGTGATTTGTGAACATGTGTGATTTTAAGGGGGGATGTTTTATGGATGTTTGGACATCAATTCGAAAAATAGGTCAGCCTGCCAGTGCTGAAAAGAGGTCCAAATGACACCACAGTGTTTTGGTTAGACTTGGAAATGGATGATAATTTGGTGAGGAAACTAAAGGTTTCCTTTGCCTTTAAGTGATTTATAAACAGCCTTCGAGATCCCATGTCTACGGCGAGTGAACGAACATGCCTGGATGAAGCCTAATCAATCATTGTCTTCATTTACACTCTGAAATCAGCTTTCAGCGAGGAATTCACTTCAGTAACCATTCTCTCAGCGTTGGCAGTTGAACTGAGGCAGAAACAATCTCATCCATTTTCACCCCTGTACTCACATTTGGTCCTCTCAACAGTGAGCACACAAGCACTATTGAAAGAGCCTTGGAACGTATTACCAAACACAATCTTTGGGTTATGGATGGTCCCCCTTTGAGCTCAGATCCAGACATAATTATTCAGAGAAATTAGGTTCCATTTTCTCCTTGGTAATGTATTCCTTTGTTTGGTATGTGTGCAGAGTAGCTAATTTCAGTCGTTTTGTGTAAAAGCATGTGCAAGTGGATTCACCCAGTGGACTTGTACAATATGCAGATGCTCTGAGGACAGATGTGCCTTGAGGGCAGAAATATGTACTGGCTGTATGTGTGTTTATGTGTACAAGTTAGTATTTGTGTATATAACTAAGCAGGTTTGTTTGTGTGAATGTACACACAGCCATCAGTAGCACTTTATCCATAAAGTAACACCACTAGCTCAGCTGTACCGCTTCATGACTTTCTCCCATTCTCCCATCGCCTCGTAGCTGCCGTTATCACCACCCTCTCTGATTAAGCCTTTCACTAGGGCATGCTAGTTAAGGGAGACCTATATCAGCCACACCAGCCCTTTATGGCCATAAGGACCTAGCTCCCAGTCAGCCAATTGAAAGGAATGTGCAGGCAGATAGAGGGGTTCACCAGGTCATCTTGCAGGGGCTCGGCAACCACTTGAAACCTGTAGGGTTCACTTTATGCGGCAACACATGTAAAGAATGTCGCGGAGAGCGCCTGATAAAGGATGGCTGACTGTAGAAGACTCTCTGTTTGGTTTGTCGTTAAAACCTATGTGAAGGAATGCCTCTCTGGTGTCTGCTCTGACAACATACACCCAGAATACATTCCTCTCTATGTGTGAAGAGTGATTATTTTTTTTTTTTCACCTCCTTGATTCAATTTCTCTGTGTTGTGACGTTAGGTGTATCCCCGAAAATGGATGATTGCTGTGGATTTCATTTGTAGAACAACAAGTGGGATGATCATATTTGAGTTGTTAGAGAGCTTGATACTCAAGCTTGACAATAAACTAGGTTTGAGGGCAGTTCTACAATCTACGTCGGGAGATTCAGATTTAAGGCTGAGGACTTTGATTAATCACATTTTGCGGTTAGCTATTTTAATTTCAGGTAATTTCCATGTAAAAGGACCCATAAGCACCAACATGTGAAGTTCATACAGTAGGAGCATGTCAAATTGGGTGTCAAATGTCTACATAAGTCTACATATTTTGTTGAAATTAAGGCATATATACATTTTCCAACAACTTTCCATCCAAACAAATTAAGAATAAGCAAAGACTTTGATTTCTGGTCAGGCAGCTGGAAAAGGGGTCTTAGAAAACATCTACCAGAAAAAGTCTTGAAAGGAATTAAAAATGCATCAAAACCCAATAATGTTGAAGTAAAGACCCCTACTAACTAATATCAACACTAATATATAGTTTCTAATATCAACTCTTATTAAGTTTTGGAAAAATGTTTCTGCCTTCTGTAAGTGAAAGAAATATTGCCTTGTGCCTTGAAATTCCATTACCCAAAAAAAAACACATACACTATATGGCCAAAAGTATGTAGACATATGCTTGTCGAACATCTCATTCCAAAATCATGGCCATTAAAATAGAACTAGTCCCCCCGTTGCTGCTATAACAGCCTCCACTCTTCTGAGAAGGCTTTCCACTAGATGTTGGAATCAAGGTAAAGGGTGGCTACTTTGAAGAATCTAAAATCTAAAATATATTTGCGTAACACTTTTTTGGTTACTACATGATTCCATATGTGTTATTTCATAGTTTTGATGTCTTCACTATTATTCTACAATGTAGAAAATAGTAAAAATAAAGAAAAACCCTTGAACGAGTAGGTGTGCCCAAACTTCTGACTTGTACTGTACATGTCAAATAAAATAAAATGTTATTGGTCCCATACACGTGTTTAGAAGATGTTATTGTGGGTGTAGCGAAATGCTTGTGTTCCTAGCTCCGACAGTGCAGTAATATCTAACAAGTAACATCTATCTATTTCACAACAATACACACAATACACACAAATCTAAGTAAAGGAATGGAATTAAGAATATATAAATATATGGAGCAATGTATGGACATAAAAATGTGTGTGCATGTGCATGAGTGTGTGTTCTAATGATTCATCCTCATGGCCAGTTGACGCAGAGAGGAAGTGGAATAGGCCGGACATTGAATCTCTGGGCTTCATGCTCATTTGTCACATGCTTCGTAAACATTAGTGTAGACTAAGAGTGAAATGTTTACTTACGAGCCATTCCCAAAAATGCAAAGAGAAAAATAGAAAAATTATAACACAAAGAATAAATACACAATAATTTGGCTATATACACGGGGTAAGTAACGAGTCGATGTGCAGGTGTATGAGGTAATTGAGATAGATATGTACATATAGGTAGGAAGGAAGTGACTAGGCAACAGGATAGATAATAAATGACTGATAATGGATCAGCTATTCCGGATGACTGTGTGATCTTTAAACAGGTCGCAGGGCCTTTAAACAGGTCGCAGGGACAAAAAGGATTACCAGGATGTGTACTCCGAGCATGCGCTGACCAACTAGCAGGTGTCTTCACTGACATTTTCAACCTCTCCCTAAATTAATCTGTAATATCAACATGTTTCAAGCAGACCACCATAGTCCCTGTGCCCAAGAACAGCAAGGTAACCTGCCTAAATGACTACCGACCCATAGCACTCACATCTGTAGCCATGAAGTGCTTTGAAAGGCTGGTCATGGCTCATAGCAACACCATTATCCCAGAAACCCTAGACCCACTCCAATTTGCATACAACCCCAACAGATCCACAGATGATGGAATCTCTATTGCACCACACTGCCCTTTCCCTCCTGATCACCACATGTTCTGAGTACATGTCCTGGTAATCCATCTGGCCCTGCGGCCTTATGAATGTTAAACTGTTTAAAGGTCTTACAGTCGTCCGGAACAGCTGGTGTTCTCCTGCATGGTTTGTTGTTGTTTGCCTCGAAGAGAACATAGAAGGCATTTAGCTAGTCTGGTAGGCTCGCGTCACCAGGCAGCTCACAGCTGGTGATGTGGTAAACTCCTCAATGTTATCAGATGAATCCCGGAAAATTTTCAAGTCTGTGCTAGCGAAACAGTCCTGTAGCTTAGCATCTTATCCTGTAGCTTAGCATCTCACCTTAGCTTCATTGGACCACTTCCGTATTGAGTGTGTCTTTGGTACTTTCTGTTTGAGTTTTTGCTATAAGTATTAGCAGGACTCAGTAGGATAGAGTTATCAGATTTGCCAAATGGAGGGCGAGGGAGAGCTTTGTGTTTCTGTTTGTGGAGAAAAGGTAATCTAGAGATTTTTCGGCTCTTGTTGCACAGGTGACATTCTGGTAGAAATGAGGTGAGACAGATTTCAGTTTCCCTGCATTAAAATCACTGTCCACTAGGAGCGCCGCTGGTATACTGGTAAAAATTAGGACAGACTGATGTGCATTTTCTTCTTTGCTTATGGCCCTATACAGCTCATTGAGTGCAGTCTTAATGCCAGCATCGGTTTGTAAATAGTATGTTTTGCAGTTTATCATGAGATATTCTACCTCAGGCGAGCAAAACCTCGAGACTTCCTTAACATTAGAGCTCACACACCAGCTGTTGTTAACAAAGAGACACACACCTCCCCTTAACCCTACCCGAAGCTGCCGTTCAGTCTTGATGATACATAGAAAAAACAGCTGGATGTATATTATCCACGTCCTTGTTCAGCCACGACTCTGAGAAACATAGGACATTACAGTTCTTCAGGTCCCGTTGATAGGAGAGTCTCGAACAGAGTTTGTCCAGTTTGTTCTCTAGTGATTGTACATTCGCCAATAGAATGGAGGGTAGAGGTGGTTTATTTACTCGCCGATGTAGTCTCGTCAGGGAGCCCGCTCGTTTTCCTCTCTTGCGCCGTCTCTTTCTCTTTTGAGTCCCGGGGATTAGGGCCTGGTCCGGAATGAGCAGTACGTCCATAGCTGCCTACTCGTTGAAGTAGAAGTCTCCATCCATAATCGAGGTTATTGACCACTGTTCTGATCACTGTTCTCTACCGTTCTCTACCGCACCTGCTGTCTCTAACTCTGAATGATTGGCTATGGAAAGCCAACTGACATTTACTCCTGAGGTGCTGACCTGTTGCACCCTCTACTACCACTGTGATTACTATTATTTGACCCTGGTGGTCATATATAAACGTTTTAACATCTTGGCCGTGTACTGTTATAATGTCCACCCGGCACAGCCAGAAGAAGACTGGCCACCCCTCAGAGCCTGGTTCCTCTCTAGGTTTCTTCCTAGGCTCCTGCCTTTCTAGGGAGTTTTTCCTAGCCACCGTGCTTCTACACCTGCATTGCTTGCTGTTTGGGGTTTTAGGCTGAATTTCTGTATAGCACTTTGTGACATCGGCCGATGTAAAAAGGGGTTTATAAATACATTTGATTGAATTTGATTGATTTATGTCCAGAATCTGTTTTTGGTCATAGGAAATTATGGCGGAAATATTATGTACAAAAAAAGTTTTTAAAATGTGCTTAAAAAAAACACAAAATAGCGTGAGGAGCCCGTAAGATGGCAGCTATCCTCTATAGCGCCATCTTATAATATCATGATATGCATGTCTGCCATCACCGATGGCAACCCAGCAGCTATTAAACGGCCTCCCAGTTCATCTTAACCACACTGGCCCAAATAAAGGTCAGGAGATACAGTGTGTATTTCTCATACACACAACAATGATAAATCCAATACTCTGTTTAAAAAGAGAAAAATATAATACGGTACTCATATCAACCGTTTATAATTCACCAGCTCAATGCATAGTTGAATGGAATCACAACAGGCCATTTAACCCTTTAATGCATTTATATGCGCTCAACGGTTAGTAGCCCCAATTTGTTCGCACCTTCATGTTCCCCGTAGAGAACAATCTTATAACCAGCAGGAAACGGATTGCAGCAAACCTTTCTTGTGGAATTGGAGACATCGGTCCCTCAACAGTACAAATTGGGTCCAATCCTGATGTGGCGCGTCTGAGGACTGACTGTGACTGTTTATGATTAAACACTGGTTTCTCATGAGATTACAGATTAGACAGGAGAGGGGGGGGGGGGGGGGTGTCTGTGTCTGTGTCTGTGTGTGTGTTCCATTTCAGCTCCTGATGTAATGGTCCAGACGACCTTTCTTTATCTCGGCTGCAGTGTCTGGACTGAGAAATGGTTACAAGCACCGCAACACTGCTGGAGTCATCATCAGGCCGGTAATTCAAACCTGCCGTTTTAAGGGCCCTTCATTCATCAGCGCACAGGCACGCGACTGGAAGGGGGTCAGAGGTGGGCGAGGGGCGGGGGGTCTGATAGTGGCCCACAGAGCACACAGACAATCCTTTAAGTTTGAATCATGGTCGACTTGAGAGATACTTAACCCCAAGAGCACCTGGACTCCCCTGGCTGGGTCTCAGATAGCAGCGTTAACATGATTACTACTCACTAATGTCCCGCTTTGTCTGAGGCACTAAGTCTGCAAACAGAATAGCTCAGGACGCCATTATGTAAATGGTGGGTATCTAATCTAAAGTTAAATACGCTGGAGTGCATTGTGGGACAGATCAAAGGAGCGTGTGTAGTCCAGCTATGGTGCACTATCCCAGGGGGTAGATTGGTCTTAAAGAGGGCTGATAGCTGCTGCCCCTTTAGGGCGGAGATAGGGGGTTATCAATCAAGGCTGTGTGTTACGTGCACTGAGGTGCTGGTGAAGTTGATCAAAGCTAGCAGAGAGCAATGGTCAAAAATCAGCAAGAAGATGACGGAACTCTCATGAGGTGAGGACTAATCATTTGTCTTGTCATTTGTGTTATAATTAAGTGATAATGCCCGAGAAGCCAAACACCGGCTTCGAGGGCATTATCACCTTTATACAACGGGTTACCAACATATTCAAATAATGATTGATATATTTTCATTAAAAACAAAATTTTGATTAATTTATTCAAACTGTTTCATCCTTCCACAAGATATAGTCCTGACACGAATCTAGGGTTGCTATAGTCGTTCAGTCTTTTTGTTCTGTATCTATGAACGTGACCCAGTCGTTCAGTCTTTTTGTTCTGTATCTATGGACGCGACCCAGTTGTTCGTTCTAAATGTTACATTGCCATACTGGAAGGGCAACGTTCTTATCCCTTGCTTGCTAGCTAGCCAACTACGGCTAACTTACAGTCAGGTCAAAAAATGCCGCCAGAAAAACAGCTAAGTAGCTGCATTTGCATTTGTTTAAGCTGTTTTCTAGTGACATTTATTTGGACACAACCATAACAATAAGCTAATGAGGTGCGATTTCGCCTGGCGTAGAAAATGTGCTCACTCGTCAGGACACTGTTGTTCAGAGGAGCTAGCCAACAACACAGCTACAGTTACACAATCACTTCAAACTGAAGCTGGAAAGATTTATTTTTCAACATTTATTTTTTTTAAACTCAGGACCCTGTCTTTCAAAGATAATTTGTAAAAATCCAAATAACTTCACAGATCTTCATTGTAAAGGGTTTAAACACTGTTTCCCATGCTTGATCAATGAACCATAAACAATTAATGAACATGCACCTGTGGAACGGTCGTTAAGACACTAACAGCCTACAGACGGTAGGCAATTAAGGTCACAGTAATGAAATCTTAGGACACTAAAGAGGCCTTTCTACTGACTCTGAAAAATACCAAAAGAAAGATGCCCCGGGTTCCTGCTCATCTGCGTGAACGTACCTTGGGCATGCAGCAAGGAGGCAAGAGGACTGCAGATATGGTCGGGGCAATAAATTGCAATATCTGTACTGTCAGACGCCTAAGACAGCGCTACAGGGAGACTGGACAGACAGTTGATCATCCTCGCAGTGGCTACCACGTTTAACAACATCTGCACAGAGTCCATACATCCAAACATCACACCTGCGGGACAGGTACAGGATGACAACAACAACTGCCCGAGTTACACCAGGAACGCACAATCCCTCCATCAGTGCTCAGATTGTCCGCAATAGGCTGAGAGTGGCTGGACTGAGGGCTTGTAGGCCTGTCGTAAAGGCAGGTCCTCACCAGACATCACCGGCAACAACACCGCTTACAGGCACAAACCCATCGTTGCTGGACCAGACAAGACTGACAAAAAGTGCTCTTCAATGACGAGTCGCAGTTTTGTCTTACCAGGGGTGATGGTCGGATTCGCGTTTATCATCTAAGGAATGAGCGTTATAACGAGGCCTGTACTCTGGAGCAGGATTGATTTGGAGGTGGAGGGTACGTCATGGTCTGGGGCGGTGTGTCACAGCAATGCTGTGCGTTCCAGGGAAGACATCTTCCTCCCTCATGTAGTACCCTTCCTGCAGGCTCATCCTGACATGACCCTCCAGCATGACAATGCTACCAGCCATACTGTTCGTTCTGTGCGTGATTTCCTGCAGGACAGGATTGTCAGTATTCTGCCATGACCAGCGAAGAGCCCGGATCTCAATCCTATTGAGCACGTCTGGGACCTGTTGGATCGGAGGTTGAGGGCTAGGGCCATTCCCCCCAGAAATGTCGGGAACTTGCAGGTGCCTTGGTGGAAGAGTGGGGTAACATCTCACAGCAAGAACTGGCAAAGCTGGGGCAGTCCATGAGGAGGAGATGCACTGCAATACTTAATGCAGCTGGTGGCCACACCAGATACTGACTGTTACTTTTGATTTTGACCCCCCCCTTTGTTCAGAGACACATTATTCCATTTCTGTTAGTCACATGTCTGTGGCACTTGTTCAGTTTATGTCTCAGTTGATGAATCTTGTTATGTTCATACAAATATTTACACATGTTAAGTTTGCTGAAAATAAATACAGCTGACAGTGAGAGGATGTGTCTTTTTTTGCTGAGTTTATATCCATACAAATTATGCCAGTTGATTCCTGATTTCTACTGGCTGAAAAATGCTGCCTGCAATTCTGTCTCGTCCCGACTCCCGACACGTTCTTTACTATGGGACAGCAGGAGAATGAATTTGAAAATTGAAACAATGTTGGAAATCTCTGCTGTTGAAAACTAAATGTTAATCTAAAAGAAATGTGAGATCATGTCTAGATGCTTTTTGTTCTGGAGATCAAGTATAAATTGCCTGGCTGGGCTGATGAGACAATGGATTGCGCAGTCAGAGATGGAACAGAGTAAATAGGCATTTTAACGTCATAGTTTTAGCCAGTGGCAACTTGTCGAATTAGACACTGGCTGGAATGCGGTTTTAACCAATCAGCATTCAGGATTAGACCCACCTGTTGTACAAATCTTGATAGAGGATCGTTTGCTCGAATTAACTCTGCATTCTTAAGTCTTTATATGATGTCTTGCAGTATCTTATTGAAAATCAGCAGTGATCCCAGCAAAAGGATGCTGGATAGATAGTGTTAAACCAATGTTGTTGAATCATCTGAATAAATAGCCACATTTGACGATTAATCCAGATTAAAGCAGAAGCCACAAAAAACGTCACAGTTTCTTCAGTCAATACTGTCAGTGGAGAGAACTCAACTCTCTCCAATCTCACAAAGACCTGTTGATTCCAATTGTGTTTTACAGGACTTTGGTTTCAACCCCTGTTCCTCAACCTGGTCCACCTACAGAATAAGAAACCGTAAAAGTTGAATTCCTATAAATCATCCTTATGCCATGTGCTCTCTCCTCTCCATGGTCTTTCTGGTAATGTCAGGGAAACCGTAGGAAGGCCGGGATTGGAGTGCAATGGATTGTTGTGCTGGGAATAGAGCTGGGATAAAAATGCAACATTCCGAGACAAGGACAAGGCTCTGATATATTGTTTTATCGAAGCTGTGAAATATAGTCCAACAGGCGGGGAGCCTGACACAAGGGAAGAATTAATATCAGTCAACCCAACAGATAGTTGTTTGAGATATTTTACCTCCACACAGAAAGTACCCTAATGGCGATGAACAGAAACATGTACCTCAATGTTACTGGTTAACATGGGGTTTGAAGATATACAGCAACAAACATATAACTTGTGTATGATTCATCAAAAAACCATGGGAAGGTATGTGGTGGAAGGAAGGCGCAGAGACTACAGAGAAATTTGCAAGTGAGAAAACACTAATCGCTCAAAGAGTTAGATTACTGGATTTTTGATGCATCCAAAAAAAGTTAACATCATGTAAATAGACTGATTCGTGAGGGATAGGAAAATCTGTATTGCTAATTCCACATGTTAAATGTTAAAACCTAGTTCTAGTTTTGATTGAAAGTTAATCAGAGAAAAATAAAAACTATAACCTTTTTAATTTCGCCACTGAGGGCCTCTATAGTTACACTGCCTGGCACATGACTGCCACCTGTTGGAGGCACAGTGAAACCACACCCTCAACCAAAACACCAACAAAGGTAACTTCACATTGGCCACTCTACTTTAATTTACTAGGTTCTTTCACTGAACATATGTCACTTGGCTATAACAATGCAGTCACGTTCATATACTCATAGACAAACGTTGGCCTAGTTCCTAAAAACCCACCATGCTTTATGCATTTGTCAACTCTTGGTCTCTTTAAAAGGGGCCAAAACTACAAAAACGGTTTAAGAGCAGTAAAATGGTCACTGGGCTCTGTGTTTGTGTGGGAAACTGTGTTTATGGCGGACCGGGCCCCTAAGAACTGTGACATGGCTGAGGGAGTGTGGGTCCAGACATGCTGTCTGGAGGAGGACCCGTCACTCATCACCCTGTCTTTCTGAAAGGGGAGGGAGGGGGAACAGGCCTCAGGGATGTCTCATGCTGCTATGGTCCTCTGGGGTAGTAGGGAGGGAAGAGGGCTATATCAGTCTGCTCATGGTCCTATGAGGTAGTAATGGGGAGGAGAGAGATCTGTGTTCGTTGGGGAAAGCGCAGTGTATAGTGTATTTGCCCTATGGTTCTCTGTCCATGGGGTGAGTTGAGAGGGGAGAGGGCTGAGTCTGCCTGGCCTGCTTATGGTCTTCTGTCATCTGGGGTAGTAGGGAGAGTAGAGGCCTGAGTCTGTCTGCCTATGGTATTCTGTCCTTTGGGGTGGAGAGGAAGGTTCTGTCCATTGGTGTTAGGAGGGAGGGGAACAGGCTCTTTCTGCCTGCCTATGGTCTTCTGTAGACTGGATAGAGAGTTTCCTCTGGGGCAGGGGAAGGCAAGGGCTGTCCGTGTTCCTGCTTATGGTCTTAGGACAGAACATAGAGGGTACACTGGGGCGGAGGTAGTGCAGAGAGGAATGGGTTGTGTCTGCCTGGTCCTTGTCCTGTAGGGTAGTGGGGAGGCGGAAGGTTGTCACTGAGCGTGCCTTGGATTTTCTGTCAACTGAGTACCAGTGGTCCACAGGGCCCTGCTCTTTACCCTAGTAGAAAACTGGAGACAAGCCAGATACAGTAACATTGTTCCACAAGTTACTCACACGTCAGAGCACAGGTTTGTTTGCTTGTGTGTGTGTGTGTGTGTGTGTGTGTGTGTCAAAACTCAATGGAAAGATATGTTGCACTTCAATTAATTCCACCTTCAAAACTGACCTTGGCTGAATCCTCAGATAAACACGCTACATATAGGCTACATGCCAGTATAATGTACAGTATAATTCAGCTTTACAGTCGTTTGGCTGTTAACTGCAATCCATAAACAGTCAGTCATAATCATACATGTACACTCCATTTACACAGCATACCATCTGTTCTGACACTCTGATCCATAATTATAACAGTTTCAACATTTCAGTCAGCCCATTGTGGAAATTCCTTTTTCATATTGACCACTAGATGGCCCCAAAGTACATTGTATTTTAGACTACCCGCCAAAGGTGGAGATTGATGAGACAGTCACTATACTATTCTGCACAAAAATGTAAACGCAACATGTAACAATTTCAAAGATTTTACTGTGTTACAGTTCACATAAGAAAATCTGTCAATTGCAATAAATGAATTAGGTCCTAATCTATGGATTTCACATGACTGGGAATACAGAAATGCATTTGTTGGTCACAGATACCTAAAAAAAAGGTAGGGACCTCGATTAGACAACCAGTCATTATCTGGTGTGACCACCACTTGTGGCCTCATGCAGCACAACATCAAATAAAATGTTATTGGTCACATAAACATATTCACCAGATGTAATTGCGGGTGTAGCAAAATGCTTATGTTCGTAGCTCCAACAGTGAAGTAATATCTAACAATTCACAACAATACATACACATCTAAAAGTAAAAGAATGGAAATAAGAATTATATAAATATTAGGATGAGCAATGTCCGGAGTGTACATATATATACAGTTCAGGTTGGAAGTTTACATACACCTTAGCCAAATACATTTAAACTCAGTTTTTCACAATTACTGACATTTAATCAGAGTAAATAGTCCCTGTCTTAGGTCAATTAGGATCACCAATTTATTTTACGAATGTGGAATGTCAGAATAATAGTAGAGAGAATGATTTATTTCAGCTTTTATTTAATTCATCACATTCCCAGTGGGTCAGAAGTTTACATACACTCAATTAGTATTTGGTAGCATTGCCTTTAAATTGTTTATCTTGGGTCAAACGTTTTGGGTAGCCTTCCACAAGCTTCCCACAATAAGTTGGGTGAATTTTGGCCCATTCCTCCTGACAGAGCTGGTGTAACTAAGTCAGGTTTGTAGGCCTCCTTGGTCGCACACGCTTTTTCAGTTCTGCCCACAAGTTTTCTATGGGATTGAGGTCAGGGCTTTGTGATGGCCGCTCCAATACGTTGACTTTGTTGTCCTTAAGCCATTTTGCCATAACATTTCTCCAAAAAGTACGATCTTTGTCCCCTTGTGCAGTTGCGAACCGTAGTCTGGCTTTTTTTATGGCGGTTTTGGAGCAGTGGCTTCTTCCTTGCCGAGTGGCCTTTCAGATTGTGTCGATATTAACGTTTTAATGTGGATATAGATACTTTAGTACCTGTTTCCTCCAGCATCTTCACAAGGTCCTTTGCTGTTGTTCTGGGATTGATTTGCACTTTTCGAACCAAAGTACGTTAATCTCTAGGAGACAGAACGTGTCTCCTTCCTGAGCGGTATGAAGGCTGCGTAGTCCCACGGTGTGTATACTTACGTACTATTGTTTGTAAAGATGAACGTGGTACCTTCAGGCGTTTGGAAATTGCTCCCAAGGATGAACCAGACTTGTGGAGGTCTACAATTTATTTTCTGAGGTCTTGGCTTTTGATTTTCCCATGATGTCAAGCAAAGAGACACAGAGTTTGAAGGTATGCCTTGAAATACATAAACAGGTACACCTCCAATTGACTCAAATGATGTCAATTAGCCTATCAGAAGCTTCAAAAGCCATGACATCATTTTCTGGAATTTTCCAAGCTGTTTAAAGGCACTGTCACGCCCTGGCTATAGAGAGGGTTTTTATTCTCTCTTTTGGTTAGGCCAGGTTGTGACTAGGGTGGGCAGTCTATGTTATTTTTTCTAGGTTATTGTTTTTCTATGTGTTTGGCCTGGTGTGGTTCACATTCAGAGGCAGCTGTCTATCGTTGTCTCTGATTGGGAGCCATATTTAGGTATCCTGTTTTCCATTTTGTGTTGTGGGTGATTCATTTATGTTTAGTGTGTGGTGCAACTGACAGAGCTGTTTTCGGGCTGAGGTAACGTAATTAATGTAGCTAGCTAACAAACTACATGTGTTTATCTAAGTCTAAATCTAGCTAGCATTCATAATACGCAGGTTAGCCATTACAAAGCAAATCAATGTAATTAGCCAGCAGCTATCTGGCAATGTGATTTGTAACTTTGCTAGCTAACGTTAGGTAACGTTAGCTACAGCCTACTGGACTGTATGTAACTGTTAGCTAGCTAACTAAATACCGCAGAGGGTAACGTGACTGGCCTAACGTGATGTGTTCTGTTTACAGAGTCCGATCCCATCAACATCTGTAGCGGCATCAAGCTTACCACCAGGAACTAGTGTAAGTCACAAAACCTTTCCATGACGAACAAATAAATATACTGGAGCTAGTCATAAACACGGTCTGTGTCTTTGTGTCATATTTGTTGTGTTTATAAGTAGGGTACAACTACTGTAGCCGTATACGTATTATGGAGGTTTAGTTGATTGTTATTGCGAAGCTTAACGTTTAAATTGGAGAAATGAAGAGTTATTAGTAAGGAGGGGATGGTGGGGGTGACTACCTGGTGTCTGTTGGGGGTGGGTATTGTGTGTGTGAAGGTTAGTATGCATGATCTATTGACACGAGGGCTATGGGTAGATATACAGTAGTACCTTGTTTGAGCGTGTATTGAGTTGTCAAAGTAGTAAAAATGTTGTCTAATCACTGATTAGTGTGTGTCCTACAGACTAGTCCTGCTGCCGATGACCTTGACACCAGCTTCAGTAGTACAGATCCTGTAGACCTATTGGATGAAAGCTTTCGGCCGAGAACAAGCACAAGCTTAACATCATCTGACTCGGAAGAGCCAAAGACTACACGTGGCTGGCAAGAGCCAAAGTGTATTGTCCAAGGTCATGGAACTCATGAAGTTCTGTCATATCAACTGCCAAGACCAGCTGAAGAACGTTCAGGACCCTGTCTGGAACATTCAGCCAACCAGTGGTGTAAAGTACTTAAGTAGAACAACTTTAAAGTACCTACTTAAGTCGTTTTTTGCTGTGTCTGTATTTTACTTTTCTATTTATATTTTTGACAACTTTTACTTCACTACATTCCTAAAGCAAATAATGTACTTTTTACCCCATACATTTTCCTTGACACCCAAAAGTACTCGTTATACTGTATTCTGAATGCTTAGCATGACAGGAAAATGGTCCAATTCACACACTTATCAATAAAAACATCCCTGGTCGTCCCTACTGTGTCTGATCTGGCAGACTCACTAACGCTTTGATCACACCGATAGCATCATTGCATTTTGGTACACCAGAATTACATACATTACCAAGGAAACAATGCGTTTGCCTTGCAGCATTGCCTTGCGAAGGCAGTTGGAGTGCGTTCGGTGTGGTCCATATGTTGGAATTATCTAACTTGTGTCAAACTATGCATAGACGGCTTGACAGAAATGGTAGCAGAAGGTGAATGTTGAACTTTTGTTGCATACATATCCAGATGCTATTTTGCGCAATGACGCTGTCGGTGTGTTTGAAGCTTAAACACGCATGGCTATCTGTAAAATAACAAATTCAAACATGAAAATTGTGCCGTCTGGTTTGCTTAATATGAGCCATTTGATATGATTTTTACTTTACTTTTGATACTTAAAACCTCTACAGAGTACCTAACCCGGATCCGGGAGCACCCCCCACCCCCCCCACACTGATTAGCATCGCTAGCATAGCGTCACAATTAAATAGTAGCATCTAAATATCATTAAATCACAAGTCCAAGACACCCAATGAAAGACACAGATCTTGTGAATAAAACCACCATTTCAGATTTTTTAAATGTTTTACAGGGAAGACACAATATGTAAATCTATTAGCTAAACACGTTAGCAAAAGACACCATTTTCTTACTCCAACAGTTTCTTACTCCATCAGGTGCTATCACCAATTCGGCTAAACTAAGATATTGATAGCCACTAACCAACAAACAAATTCATAAGATGACAGTCTAACATATTTATGGTATAGCATAGTTTTTTTTAAATGTGCATTTTTCAGGTATAAATCACAGTTCTACATTGCAGCTGCAATCTGATATAGTGCTGATGCAGCTAGAACAATTACAGAGACCAACGTTATATAACTAATTACTTGTCTTAAAACATTTCAGAAAAAATACACAGCGTACATATATTGAAAGCCCAACATCTGGTGAATCCAAACAATATTTCAGATTTATTAAATGTTTTATAGCGAAAACAAAATGTAGCGCTAAATTAGCATAACCACGCCAGCCAGAACCAGCTGGGCGCGCCCGACCAGTTCACATGCACGACAGATATATGAAATAACATCGTAAATTGGGTCTTACTATTGCTGATCTTTCATCAGAATGTTGATCAAGGTGTCCTTAGTCCTGATGAGTCGTTCAATCCATTCACAATGGCAACTTTCCCTCTTCATTTAGCCTGGGTACTGGTCGACTGGCACGGTCCCTGTCCAAAGTTAAAAAACTCACAGAACGGAACACGGCAAAACTCCCGAAAAAATTCAAATAATCTGATTAAACTATATTGAAAAAACATACATTACGATGATATGGTCACATGTATCAAACAAACTTCGAGACGGAGATAGTTTTCATCCGTAACGTCAGCATAACAAAAGACAATTGCACCTCTAAAACGCGCGTTTCAGAAAACCGGAAGTTGTCGGTCACGCTAAAGAAATAGGTCTTATTTCACGTCAGTACAAGATAAACAAAAAATTTCTCCTCTGACGTCTTCCTGACACCCAGAGGAAGAAGAATGAAGTGTGTTTCGGGTCATAGGTGGCGTGACCATATATAGGCAGAGCGTTGAAGCGAGCATACACATCTTGCAATCTTCTTCTGGCTCAGGGAAAGTGCTGTCAAATGACCTGTGTTTCACTCAGAGACAAAATTGAAACGGATTTAGAAACCATAGCTTGTTTTCTATCCAATGGTATATGGTTATATGCATATAGTAACAGCAATAATTGAATAAGAGGCAGTTTAATCTGTAGAGGCAATTATGCTAATGGGAAAACAGCACCCCCTGTATTCTCAAGAAGTTATTAAATTAAGTATATTTTTGCAATTCCATTTACTTTTGAAAACCAAATACTTTAGTCTTTTACTCAAATAGAATTTTACTGGGTTACTTTCACAACATTTTCTACTAAGGTATCTTTACTTTTACTTAAGTAGGAAAATTGGGTAATTTTTCCACCACTGCAGTCAAAATAACATCTACTGTATATTCAGTTAGACTGATGTTGTAGTGTAATATTGAATGCCTATTATACTCACAACTGCATTGTGGTATAGAGTGCTAGCTCTAGTGCATACAGTGTGTACAAATTGCTCGAATGGCCCCAACAATAACATGCAGGCAATTTGGATGCCCAAATATTGACCAATGAAAAAAGTATATTTAGTCTCTCAGTCTTTTCATAATTTTCCTTCAATTCGCTGAATCTCTCTCACTGGAGAAATCATCAGAGTGAGGGAAACAGCGACCCTCTGTCTCAGTATGTGTAGCCCATGTATCTGATGCTGTCTGGACAAAAAGAGTATGACATGTTGCCACCGCAGCGTTTGATTAATTGATGCCAGCAAGCATTTGGCCTCCCTTGTTACATTTTTTTATAAAATAATTAGCCAATCAGCGTTGGGCTGAGCTCAACTGTGGGTAGTCCTGGTGCAGCAAAACCACCCTCCAAGTGAGGCCAGTTTGGTTTTGGCTTCACACCAATAGAATCACCTGTTATCTGATGTCACCTGTTAAATCAATCAATGTATTTATAAAGCCCTTTATACAACAGCCGATGTCACAAAGTGCTGTACAGAAACCCAGCCTAAAACCCCAAACAGCAAGCAATGCAGATGTAGAAGCACTGTGGCTAGGAAAAACTCCCTAGAAAGGCCAGAACTGAGAAAGAAACCTAGAGAGGAACCAGGCTCTGAGGGGTGGCCAGTCCTCTTCTGGCTGTGCCGGGTGGAGATTATAACAGAACATGGCCAAGATGTTCAAAACATTCATAGATGACCAGCATGGTCAAATAATAATAATCACAGTGATTGTAGAGGGTGCAACAGGACAGCACCTCAGGAGTAAATGTAACTTTACTTTTCATAGCCGATCATTCAGAATTAGAGACAGCAGGTGCGTTAGGGAGAGAGTCCAAAACAGGTGGTCCGGGGCAAGGTAGCACGTCCAGTGAACAGGTCAGGGTTCCATAGTCGAAGGCAGAACAGTTGAAACTGGAGCAGCAGCATGACCAGGTGGACTGGGGACAGCAAGGAGTCATCAGGCCAGGTAGTCCTGAGGCATGGTCCTAGGGCTCACGTCCTCTGAGAGAAGAGAGAGAGAAAAGAGAGAATTAGAGGGAGCATACTTACATTCACACAGGGCACTGGTTGAGACAGGAGAAATACCCAAGATAACAGACTGACCCTAGCACCCAGACACAAACTATTGCAGCATAAATACTGGAGGCTGAGACAGGAGCAGTCGGGAGACACTGTTGCCCTGTCCGATGATACCCACGGACAGGGCCAAACAGGCAGGATAATACCCCACCCACTTTGCCAAAGCACAGCCCCCACACCACTAGAGGGATATCTTCAACCACCAACATACTACCCTGAGACAAGGCCGAGTATAGCCCACGAAGATCTCCCCCATGCACGAATAAGAGGGGGGCGCCAACCCGGACAGGAAGATCACGTCAATGACTCAACCCACTCAAGTGACGCATGGAAGAGCACCAGTAAGCCAGTGACTCATCCCCCGAAATAGGGTTAGAGACAGAGAATCCCAGTGGAGAGAGGGGAACCGGCCAGGCAGAGACAGCAAGGGCGGTCCGTCCCTCCAGTGCCTTTCCATTCACACCCCTGGGCAGACTACACTCAATCATAGGACCTACTGAAGAGATGAGTCTTCAACAAAGACTTAAAGGTCGAGACAAGTCTGCTTCTCTCACATGGATAGGCACACCATTCCATAAAAATGGAGCTCTATAGGAGAAAGCCCTGCTTCCAGCTGTTTGCTTAGAAATTCTAGGGACAGTAAGGAGGCCTGCGTCTTGTGACCGTAGCGTACGTGTAGGTATGTACGACAGGACCTCGGAAAGACATCGGAAAGAGAAGTAGGAGCAAGCCCATGCAATGCTTTGTAGGTTAGCAGTAAACAGTTAACATGAAATCAGTAGAGCGAATATGTACACTTTACTCTCAGAAATGGCCCTTCACATTCCATGATCAATCAAGTCCAACTTAAAGGGGCTTAGACTGAGGATAGACTACGAGACATAGAAACCCCCATGTTCTACACATTCTCCAAATTCATCCCCAGTGTTCCCAAATCTCGGTTTGGAGGTTTGGAGGTCGATTTGTGTGAGCCCCTGCCAGCAGCACCCGGTCCATGCAGCGCTTCACAAAATATTTGCGCTCGGACGCAGCCAAGTTGACTTTGACCTGAGCACAACGTTCCCAGAGTTCTGATAGGGCGTCGGTGAGAGGCTTGGGTTTCAGGCAGCACTGAGCGCCTCTTGTCCCCCCATCTTACACCAAGGAAATAATTCTACACAGGCTTCAAAACAGACAGCTCCGTCGAAAAGAAAAACAGCCACATGAGAGAGCACTGTGGTTTTCTCTCTGTGGAGGCAAAACAGCCACATGAGAGAGCACTGTGGTTTTCTCTCTGTGGAGGCAAAACAGCCACATGAGAGAGCAGTGTGGTTTTCTCTCTGTGGAGGCAAAACAGCCACATGAGAGAGCACTGGTTTTCTCTCTGTGGAGGCAAAACAGCCACATGAGAGAGCACTGTGGTTTTCTCTCTGTGGAGGCAGACACTGATACAGATACTCTACTAGTATGGTCTGGTAGTGTGCTGTGGACGAGCAGAGGTGAGAGCATTCTGGGTAGGGGGCCAGGTGGACGCAGAGCATAGCAGGACAGACTTTTTCACTGGAGAGTTTTTCCTTGTTTTGATTCATTTCATTTTTTGGGCAGCAGTTGCAACCCCACAGTGTATTGCTTATTTATTTATTTTTGCTGTATTGTTTTATTAATTGAGTGCATTTTCCTCAAAGTGTTCTGCTTTTGGTTTATTTTGGGCCCGTTTTCGTTCAGTTTCAGTGAACTGCCTTCAAAGTGCTCTTCTTCACTCAATTTTGTTTCGGAGTGTGTTTCTTACCAGCCTGGACACGGGTAGACGTAATACAGTAAACGTAAATATGTCTCACTCCATTTTGTATGATATGTTACGTTTCGTATGGTATGTATTCATTTGTGGATGTCCATCATCCATTTCATATGATATGTTACGAATTACAATTGGTCTGATATGTTACAAATTGCAATTGGTAAAATAAGTTACAAATGTGCAATACGCATGATATTTTACAAATTTCTACTTGTTGTGGCTAATGTTAGCTAGATGGCTAGGTGGCTAATGCTAAAGTTAGCTATGTGGGTAAAGTTATCTAGGTTAGGGGTTAAGGTTAGGGTTCATTTTAAAAGTTAGGTTAAAAGGTGTAAGGTTAGGGGAAGGGTTAGCTAACATGCTATGTAGTTGCAAAGAAGCTAAAAAAGTAGTAGGTAGTTGCAAAGTTGCTAATTAGCTCAAATTGTCCATGATGAGATTCAAACACACAACCCTTGGGATGTAGGCTACATGTCTTATACGCCTCCCCATCCATTCATCCCGACCAACCACCCTCCTTTGTTTCTTCCTTAACCTTTTCACACGTACCAACAAACGGGTGTGATCATTCTATAGTGGTCCCAGGAGTGTACGCTCAAACCGGTGTGATTAGAATGATTATTTAGAACATCCAGTTTCGATTGACGCAACAGTCAGCATTTTAGCTGGCCCCACTGTTTTTTTTTCACAGAAACATTTTGCGCAAACACAGTCCTTACAAAGTTATGTCCTGAATGTGACCAGTTTATTATTGGATGCAATGTTCACACATTCACAGAAGTAGCTACAGCATAATTAATCACATCATGGGTGAGCTCACCATTGATCAAAATAATTGAGTAAAACAGTCTCTAGAAATCGTAAATAATCCGACGATGGGTAGTTTGTGCGTGCCGCCATGTTTGTTTTTTTGGATCAACCAAAGATAATAGGAGGACACCAGATGAGTTTGGTCTATTTATAGTATGCATGTTCAAGGGATTGTGTTGTCTACCATCGTTCACATCCCATCATTCACTTCTGGAAGTTTACTCAAAAAATCTTCGGCCCGACAGACGTGAAACAGAGAATGCATTGTATGTCAACAAACATGGCTCCACACATAGCTGGAATTAGCTTAACTCATAATCAGTACAACCTTCAAAAAAGTATTTTACACACATAATATGTGTCCATTGTAATCTATGAAAGGATCGGAATGCATAATTTGTCAACAGTACTTGAAATAAATAAATAATTACCAAACAAAACATTTTCTGACAGTGATTTATTGATACAAGTGGCGCATGCCGGCAGTCAATCACATAACCTCTCACTCCCACTCTGAGCAATTCAGTGTTGTTATTTATGTGTGTAGCTAGTGAGCTAACCTGTAGCTTTTGCAATGTCTTTCAAAATGAGACAACTCACAAATGCGGAAATTCTGGAGATTTTTTATAAATTGTGACAATGAGTTAGAGTATGGAAGTCAGGAATAAGATTCTGACAGTGACAGTGAAAGTGAAGAGCGGCCCCCAAACCTTGTAGCCATTGAGAACCCTGAATCTGAGGACCCCTTGTCCGCTGACGAAGTCCCATGTCACTTTGAAGATGCTGATGGTGATGGAGGCAGACCGGCAGTGGATGGACAGGAAGTCTGTGGTAGCTGGAAGGCCGCCAGCCATTTCACTCCTCCTGGCCCTGATGTTGGCTTTGATGAGTTCCAGTCTGGAGTGCAAAGCCCCTTGCCATTTCCCTCTGAGGCAGAGTGCTTCAAGCTGTTTCTGACAGAGGAGCTGGTGGGAGACATAGTAGAGGAGATCAATCGCTATGCCTTGGAGCTACAGGAGAAGAGAGAGCCAGGAGTGAGGGGGAAACTCGCTAAATGGGTGGCAACCACAATTAATGAAATGTATACCTTCCTGGTGACAGTCCTTCTCATGGGAAAAGTAATGAAGAACTCCCTAAGAGAATATTGGAGCACAGATCCTATGTTTACAACTCTCTTCTTTGCCGCCCTCTTTTCCCAAGACGGCTTCCTAGTTCTGCTGCGATGCCTGCATTTCGTCAACAATGCTACTGCCATCTTAAGTGACCCGTTATACAAAATAAGAAATGTTCTTACCAGCCTGACATCAACATTTGGTCAGTTCTTTGTGCCACACAAGGACCTATTCATTGATGAGTCCCTGATGTTATGGAAGGGTTCTGTCAATATATTCCCTCCAAAAGGCACAGGTTTGGGGTCAAGTTCTTTGAAGACAGCATTTGTCCGGGACATTATAGTTTACCCAGGGTACACCACTGACATCCAACATTATGAGGGTCTTGGGGTGTCCGGGTCTGTGGTGATGACCATGCTGGCTCGTCATCTCGGCAAGGGACACACTTTGTATGTGGACAATTGGTACAGCAGTTCCACACTCTTTGAGCATCTGGTCTCCAACAGTACAGCGGCCTTGTGGCACAGTCAGGTCAAACAGGAAGGGGATGCTAGCAATCGGATGCGGGAAGATGCAGAGAGGGGAGGTGGAGTTCAAGGAGCACAGTCAACAGCTGGCAGTAAAGTGGCATGACAAACGAGACATCCATGTCCTCTCCACTGTCCATACAGCAACCATGTCGGTCACAGGGAAGGTGGACCACCTGACGGGAGAGTTAACCTCTCTAGGGTACGTGAGACGGTAACGTCCCACCTCTTCAACAGCCAGTAAAACTGCAGGGCGCCAAATTCTAAACAACAGAAATCCCATAATTAAAAGTCCTCAAACATACATGTATTTTACACCATTTTAAAGATACACTTGTTGTAATTTCAAAAAGGCTTTACGACGAAAGCAAACCAAACGATTATGTTAGGTGAGTGCCTATTCACAGAATAACACAGCCATTTTTCCAGCCATAGAGAGGATTCACAAAAAGAAATATAGATAAAATTAATCACTAACCTTTGATGATCTTCATCAGATGACATTCATAGGACTTCATGTTACACAATATATGTATGTTTTGTTCGGTAAAGTTCATATTTATATCCAAAAATCTGAGTTTACATTGGCGCCTTACGTTCAGAAGTTCCAAAACATCCTTTGATTTTGCAGAGAGCCACATCAATTTACAGGAATACTCATAATAAACATTGCTAAAAGATACAACTGTTATGCATGGAATTTTAGATGCACTTCTCCTTAATGCAACCGCTGTGTCAGATTTCAAAAAAGCAAACCATGCAATAATCTGAGTCGGTGCTCAGAGCCCAATCAACACACAAATATATCCGCCATATTATGCAGTCAACAGAAGTCAGAAGTAACATTATAAACATTCACTTACCTTTGATGATCTTCATCCGAATGCACTCCCAAGAATCCCAGTTCCACAATAAATGTTTGTTTTGTTCGATAATGTCCATCATTTATGTTCAAATTCCTCCTTGTTATTCTAGCCTTCAGTACACTTTCCAAACTCACGACGCGCGGGCAAACGAAGTATTGAATCAATCTTTAGGATGTCTTTAACATAATTCTTCAATACTGTTCCAACCGGATTATTCCATTGTATTCAGAAGTGCGACGGAACAGAGCTCACTCTCACGTGAATGCGCATGGTCAGAGCATGGTCAGGTCATGATAGACCTGACTCATTCCTCTCTCCTTCGGCCCCACTTCACAGTAGAGGCCTCAGACAAGGTTCTAACGACTGTTGACATCTAGTGGAAGCCTTAGGAAGTGCAACATTAACAACATCCCACTATATCTTCAATAGGATCTGAGTTGAAAATCGACCAACCTCAGATTTCCCACTTCCTGGTTGGATTTTTTCTCAGGGTTTTGCCTGCCATATGAGTTCTGTTATACTCACAGACATCATTCAAGCAATTTTAGAAACTTCAGAGTGTTTTCTATCCAAATCCACTAATACTATGCATATTCTAGCTTTTATGGCTTTGTAGCCCCTACCCCAAAGAAGTTAAAGATCAAACCAGACTGTGTGCTTCACTATAATGTTAAAATGGGGGCAGTGGATAAGGCAGACATGATAAACAGCTTTGTGGAATGCACTCGGAAAACTACCAAGTGGTATAAGAAGATATTTTTCCACCTGATCAACACTGCTGTCCTCAATGGCTACACAGTTCACCGCCAACTAACTGGTGAGATAACTGAACAAGGTTTTTTGTAATTGGAGTAATTGGATGTACAGTTCACATACAAATCACATACAGTACCATTTTTATTTTTTATTTTTTTATTTCACCTTTATTTAACCAGGTAGGCTAGTTGAGAACAAGTTCTCATTTACAACTGCGACCTGGCCAAGATAAAGCATAGCAGTGTGAACAGACAACACAGAGTTACACATGGAGTAAACAATAAACAAGTCATTAACACAGTAGGATTTGTTTTTTGTCTATATACATTGTGTGCAAAAGGCATGAGGAGGTAGACAATAAATAGGCCATGGGAGCGAATAATTACAATTTAGCAGATTAACACTGGAGTGATAAATCATCAGATGATCATGTGCAAGTAGAGATACTGGTGTGCAAAAGAGCAGAAAAGTAAATAAATAAAAAAACACATTATGCAATTACAGTGACATTATCTCACCCACCTACCCACTGCCTCATCATCCTCCCCACTCCCTCTCCCCCATAGGTAAAGTAATTACCTACCAAAAGTAAAGAGAAAACCTCATGAGAGAGCTGCTGGAGGAGCACCACACCCCTCAGCGCCCATCCACTGGGGGCCGTCCTGCTGTAAACAATCCCCTACGCCTCACTGCACAGCATTTTCCCTGCGAAGTCCCCCAAACTGCTGCTCAAGGTAATCGCACACGGAGCCACTGCAACGTCTGCCTGTCTGGCACCAGTAAAAGGAAGCATAGGAAGTTGACAAAGTATATGTGTTCAGCTTGTGACACACCTCTATGTGTCTCACCATGCTTTGGGGAGTACCATGTGCTCGAGCACTATTGAGCACATCTGCAGCAACTACTGACTGACTGACTGACTGACTTGACAGGTAATCTGCCATGATACAATGCCTTTAGAGGTGGGGGGGTGCAGTTGTTGTTCAGTCACTGCATGAATATGAAATATGGGTTATGTATATTCCTTGTTGTTGTTGTCAGTTGTCAGCCTCATCTTGCAGTTTTTTTTCCTCTAGTAAAACAAGTTTTTGCTGTTGTTGGTTCGACCACCACCAATACTTCAATAAATCAAATCAAATGTATTTCTATAGCCCTTCTTACATCAGCTGATATATCAAAGTGCTGTACAGAAACCTAGCCTAAAACCCCAAAACAGCAAGAAATGCAGGTGTAGAAGCACGGTCCTTCTCATGGGAAAAGTAAAGAAGAACTCCCTAAGAGAATATTGGAGCATGTTAAAATAGATGACTATTACATATTGGCCTATGTGTTTTCTTGCTGTGTTTTCCTCCAGTGAAACTGTTAAGGAGTGTACGCTAGCATACAAAAGCAGTCCTCGATCTTCAGCTTGTAAGGTGTCCACTTCCTGTTATGATGTTGGCAAATAATGTTCAATACTGTTGGTGTGTGTGGTTTCTGAAAGTACAGAATAGAGAGGAATTATTAGTAATTAGAATGCAATATCAGGATATAGCAATAAAACTATTTTACAAAGAAGGAAAATAACAACACTGCTACAAAAATAATAAATGATAACAGTAAGGAACAATAACTGTTGATGTCCACAAGGTGGCAGGGCAGGGCAGAACAGAGCTATGCTAAACATGCCAAATGAAAACAAACCGTGCTCATAAGGCCAGGGTAGCTTCATAAGACAACACAAGCTAATACTTCTCTGACGCAATTAGTATTGTTTTACAGAGCTAATAGAAGAATGTAGCTAGCTACATAAGCACGATTGAGTATAACATCATAAAGGTTAATAAATGAAGTTACCTCGCGTGTCTGCGGTTGTAAGGAATACATACAAATATATTATGCTCCAAACATACAGTGAGCTACAGTAGCAATGACATAACACGACATACAGAAACTATTATAACGTAACAAGGCACTTACTTTAATAGAAACGCACACATGTCAAAGATATCATGTAGTAATGAAAACAACAATAAAGGCAAAGCAAGCACCAACCTGAAAATGTGAAAAGTTTGTGCAGTTCCTGCACTGACTGCTGATGCGCAAATATCTGCGGAAACAATGGGGAGGTGCTTGGGGAAGTTTGTAGGCTTGGTAAAGCCTAAAACATAAATTGTCCGCAAAAGTGAAATGGCCTACTTTTGTGTGAATTAATGAGGAGGCTGGACACACCTAAATTCAAACTGCTGTTTGAAAGTAAAACTTGTTTGAAATTGACAAGTTGAAACAGCCTATAAATAAAACCAGGCAGCGTGCCTTAGTTTCAGGGCAGCGCGGATTCACTGTCCTGTTGCGTAACAATCACATTCACTCACAATCAATCATTTGGAACAGTGAGCGCATTCTGACATCACGTGCATAAAAAAACTCACACTGGGTCAACTCACATGTGGAAAGGTTAAGTTGTGTAACCATACCAAATGGGTGTGTCCCAGATTTGCGTTTTCTATGTTACGTTCAGTCTATGAGATCAGGCTGATTTTATTAACAGAGAAGTGTAATGACAAGTGCAAATATGTGAAAAAGAAAACACCAGCATTGTATGTCATGCAATGTGAAGAAAAATGTTCACCAGAGGGAAAGCCTCAAATCAAAACACAAAAGACAAACAGAATTAACAGCTTGCCCAAATGGGTTTAAGAGATGTGACAAATAATGACTTTTAGATAAATACATAATGTTCATGAAGCAAATTTTTGCTCTGGTGTTTATCGGTATGACACAATCACAAAGGTAATCATAAAACAACCACAACCAACCATCAAACAGCAGCATGTAGGCAGCACAACCATTAGACACACATTCACAGGCCCTAATAGCTTCTGCCCCACAAAAATAATTTGGACATTGACACATTAAAGGCAGCGAAGCTCTCTGCCTGCCTTTTGACTTCTGTTGGCTGGCGGTATAAGGTAGAAACACGCATGTGCAAGTCATGTCAATTCCTTGCGTTGAGTTTGAAGAGTGGGAGAAAAGCAAACAGTGAAGCTGCCTTTCCCCTGGCCACCTTGCGCATTTTGTACCAGATCACTGCAAATTTGCGAAGTAAGTACTAGTTCAGAAATGTATGTTATTATGCAGAAAAAAATATCCAGAAAAAAAAAACACTGACTAACATGTCCACACGTCACTGGCAATAAGGAAGTGATGGGGCGGGGAATGAAACAGCAAAATAGCATCACATACAGTACTATTCAAGGTTTTCACACACTGTTGCTGGTATTTTGGCCCATTCCTCCATGCAGATCTCCTCTAGCAGTGATGTTTTGGGGCTGTTGCTGGGCAACACGGACTTTCAACTCCCTCCAAAGATTTTCTATGAGGTTGAGATCTGGAGACTGGCTAGGCCACTCCAGGACCTTGAAATGCTTCTTACGAAGCCACTCCTTCGTTGCCCGGGCGGTGTGTTTGGGATCATTGTCATGCTGAAAGACCCAGCCACGTTTCATCTTCAATGCCCTTGCTGATGGAAGGAGGTTTTCACTCAAAATCTCACGATACATGGCCCCATTCATTCTTTCCTTTACACCACAGGTGTCAAACTCATTCCACGGAGGGCCGAGTGTCTGCGGGTTTTCGCTCCACCCTTGTACTTGATTGATGAATTAACATCACTAATTAGTTAGGAACTCCCCACACCTGGTTGTCTAGGGCTTTATTGAAAGGAAAGACCAAAAACCTGCAGACACAAGGCCCTCCGTGGAATGAGTTTGACACCCCTGCTTTACACGGATCAGTCGTCCTGGTCCCTTTGCAGAAAAACAGCCCCAAAGCATGATGTTTCCACCCCCATGCTTCACAGTAGGTATGGTGGTCTTTGGATGCAACTCAGCATTCTTTGTCCTCCAAACACGACGAGTTGAGTTTTTACCAAAAAGTTCTATTTTGGTTTCATCTGACCATATGACATTCTCCCAATCTTCTTCTGGATAATCCAAATGCTCTCTAGCAAACTTCAGACGGGCCTGGACATGTACTGGCTTAAGCAGGGGGACACGTCTGGCACTGCAGGATTTGAGTCCCTGGCGGCGTAGTGTGTTACTGATGGTAGGCTTTGTTACTTTGGTCCCAGCTCTCTGCAGGTCATTCACTAGATCCCCCCCCCCGTGTGGTTCTGGGATTTTGCTCACCGTTCTTGTGATCATTTTGACCCCACGGGGTGAGATCTTGCGTGGAGCACCAGCGAGGAAGATTATCAGTGGTCTTGTATGTCTTCCATTTCCTAATAATTGCTCCCACAGTTGATTTCTTCAAACCAAGATGCTTACCTATTGCAGATTCAGTCTTCCCAGCCTGGTGCAGGTCTACAATTTTGTTTCTGGTGTCCTTTGACAGCTCTTTGGTCTTGGCCATAGTGGAGTTTGGAGTGTGACTGTTTGAGGTTGTGGACAGGTGTCTTTTATACTGATAACAAGTTCAAACAGGTGTCATTAATACAGGTAACGAGTGGAGGACAGAGGAGCCTCTTAAAGAAGAAGTTACAGGTCTGTGAGAGCCAAAAATTCTTGCTTGTTTGTAGGTGACCAAATACTTATTTTCCACCATAATTTGCAAATAAATAAATAAAAAATCCTACAATGTGATTTTCTGGATTTTTTTTAAAATTTTGTCTGTCATAGTTGAAGTGTACCTATGATGAAAATTACAGGCCTCTCTCATCTTTTTAAGTGGGGGAACTTGCACAATTGGTGGCTGACTAAATACTTTTTTGCCCCACTGTATTCCAATCAAAATAGCTTTAATTTCCTTCTGAAACAAAACCCTTCAGCTCAGCTAGGTGGAATAAATGGGAGATGTTAACCAGCTAGGGAAATTCCCACGGAGGGAATGAATCACTGTTGTTTCACGAGAAAGAGGAAACTCTGCCTACGGAGAGAGTTAGAGCTGCAACCGACAGGCTTGTTCTGCTGGAGGGGATCCAACGCAGACAAGTCCTGACAACGAGGGATCTGGACTTACCCGGGGAGCTTCTGATGAGGGAGTCAGTCTCTTGTCCTCTTTCTTTCTATATTGATGCACAGGCTCACTTTGTCACTCACTCATTCACCGTCTACCCTTCTCTCTATCAAACACAGTCTGCTTATTTCCTCTTTGTCTCTCCCTTTCCCACACTCTTCTTCTCCCACTCCTCTCCTTTCCTTTTTTTCTCCCCTGGAAAGTCGTGGTTTCATTAATCATTAGCAGTGACTCAGAGGAACAGCCAGTCTGTGGTAGAGTTCATCCCACCAAATGTTTCACTGCATCCTCCTGCACAAGGCGATGTCAATGTCCCAATCTTGAATCCAAAGTTAGGGGACAAGAATGAAAACATGCCCTTGTGAGGCTAAGATTAGTTAGGTTGAGTAGGTCTTTGGCCAAGCTTTCCGAGGCACTGGCAATAACAATGCGTATATGACAGTTAATTCCTGCCTCAAAAGCTCAAAATACCTACCTAATCAATTTTTTTTATAAAAAGTGTCAACCTAAGAGAGTATGCACATAGTGTCATTCCTATGCTACTGTAGCTTGCTAGCTAGGCTACCTTTCCAGATTTCTGAACGAGAGACAAGGACATTTATCATCTTCACACCAAACCAGAGGATATTGGAAATTCCACATTGACATGACACGTTTGAAACAGCTGTTATGCTAGTCAAAATTGAAATCAGGGCATATACGGTGGCCATGGCATCAAACGAGACATATCCCACTCCCCACGAGACATATCCCACTCCCCACGAGACATATGCCACTCCCCACGAGACAGATCCAACTCCCTACGAAACATATCCCACTCCCCACGATACATATCCCACTCCCCACGAGACATATCCCACTCCCCACGATACATATCCCACTCCCCACGAGACATATCCCACTCCCCACGAGACATATTCCACTCCCCACGAGACATATCCCACTCCCCACGAGACATATCCCACTCCCCACGATACATATCCCACTCCCAACGAGACATATCCCACTCCCCACGAGACATATCCCACTCCCCACGAGACATATGCCACTCCCCACGAGACATATCCCACTCCCCACGATACATATCCCACTCCCCACGATACATATCCCACTCCCCACGAGACATATCCCACTCCCCACGAGACATATCCCACTCCCCACGATACATATCCCACTCCCCACGATACATATCCAACTCCCCACGAGACATATCCCACTCCCCACGAGACATATCCCACTCCCCACGAGACATATCCCACTCCCTACGAGACATATTCCACTTCCCACGAGAGATATCCCACTCCCCACTAGACATATCCCACTCCCCACGAGACATATCCCACTCCCCACGAGACATATCCCACTCCCCACGAGACATATGCCACTCCCCACGAGACATATCCCACTCCCCACGAGACATATCCCACTCCCCACGAGACATAGCCCACTCCCCACGAGACATAGCCCACTCCCCACAAGACATATCCCACTCCCCACGAGACATAGCCCACTCCCCACGAGACATAGCCCACTCCCCACGAGACATATGCCACTCCCCATGAGACATATCCCACTCCCCACGAGAAACCCTCGTAGAGTGCGCGACCAAGGATCAACCATTATTGACAGCGACCTTGCAGCAATTAGGTTTAAGTGCCTTGCTCAAGGGCGGATCGACAAATGTCTTCACCTAGTTGGATAGGGGATTCGAACCAGCAACCTTCTGGTTACAGGTCCAATGATTATTAAATAATAATAATTCTATGTTTTGAATCCAGGATCATTTTGCGTATCAGTTCATGAACCATGTGCCATGGAATCGGTATGTAGAAAATCTCTTCCCAACTATTTTGCAATCTATATGGCACAGTTGTCAATTTTATGGTCCTTAAATGAAACTGGTATACCTTTTTATCTATTACAATTTTCTTTAACCAAAGACTACTGACTCACTGTAGTGAATAGCTACTCAGGAGGTGCATGATACAGTGGCTAGTGTCAACTAATCCATGCTTATTTCCAGCTACAACTGCCGTGTTTTACTTGGCAAATCATCTATTTCTCTGATAACCTGACTAGCTAGCTAATGATAGCCTAGTTGGCAGAAACATAAGCAAGCTAGCAATTGATGTTACTTACATGTATACAGAACTGCAGTTCTCTCATGTTGTGGACATCCTGATATCAAAATGTAATTGTTCAATCTTACCATATAGTGTTACACAAACTCTTTAGGGCATGTCATCTTGTGACATCTTCCAGATCCTTTCTACCACTTCTTCCACTCTACCCACCCTCCACAGACATATACCCATCCTCCACAGACATATACCCACCCTCCACAGACATATACCCACCATCCACAGACATATACCCACCCTCCACAGACATATACCCATCCTCCACAGACATATACCCACCCTCCACAGACATATACCCACCCTCCACAGACATATACCCACCCTCCACAGACATATACCCACCCTCCAGACATATACCCACCCTCCACAGACATATACCCACCCTCCACAGACATATACCCATCCTCCACAGACATATACCCACCCTCCACAGATATATACCCACCCTCCACAGACATATACCCACCCTCCACAGACATATACCCACCCTCCACAGACATATACCCACCCTCCACAGACATATACCCACCCTCCACAGACATATACCCACCCTCCACAGACATATACCCACCCTCCACAGACATATACCCACCCTCCACAGATATATACCCACCCTCCACAGATATATACCCACCCTCCACAGACACATACCCACCCTCCACAGACATATACCCACCCTCCACAGACATATACCCACCCTCCACAGACATATACCCACCCTCCACAGACATATACCCACCCTCCACAGACATATACCCATCCTCCACAGACATATACCCACCCTCCACAGACATATACCCACCCTCCACAGACATATACCCACCCTCCACAGACATATGCCCACCCTCCACAGACATATATTCACCCTCCACAGACATATATTCACCCTCCACAGACATATATTCACCCTCCACAGACATATATTCACCCTCCACAGACATATACCCACCCTCCACAGACATATATTCACCCTCCACAGACATATATTCACCCTCCACAGACATATATTCACCCTCCACAGACATATACCCACCCTCCACAGACATATACCCACCCTCCACAGACATATACCCACCCTCCACAGACATATATTCACCCTCCACAGACATATACCCACCCTCCACAGACATATACCCACCCTCCACAGACATATACCCACCCTCCACAGACATATACCCACCCTCCACAGACATATACCCACCCTCCACAGACATATACCCACCCTCCACAGACATATACCCACCATCCACAGACATATACCCACCCTCCACAGACATATACCCATCCTCCACAGACATATACCCATCCTCCACAGACATATATCCACCCTCCACAGACATATACCCACCCTCCACAGACATATACCCACCCTCCACAGACATATACCCACCCTCCACAGACATATACCCACCCTCCACAGACATATACCCACCCTCCACAGACATATACCCACCCTCCACAGACATATCCCCCTCCTGTACCTCATCCCCCCTCTCCTCTCATCCATTGGGATCTTTGAAGGGCCTTTGACCACTGCATAGGAAATGATGAATGATCTTTATCTCCCTCCTTTAAGAAGCCAGCCTGACATGCTCTCCTTTCTCTCCTCTAAGTGGGATTTAGCAGCACCGAGCTCCTGTGGTAGTCTTATCTATAGGTCCCACTTTCATTTAAAAGCTGAATAAGGTGAGAATGTGAGTATGATGGGTTCCATTCTGCAGAGATAACGACTCTCACACATAGTCCCTAAAAGCACCTTTTTCCATAATTATTTCCATTTTTACAAGGGACAATCAGCAGTTGCTACATCCCATTGTTGGACTTATAAATGAATTATATGTACCCATTGATTCTTGAAGAATATAAATGATAAATGCCTCATGAGCTTAGTTGCACTGTCGTATCCTATCAGAACCCAAAATATTACTGATTTTACTCAATTAATGTTTGGAAACAAAGTAAATGTAACATACACTGTATAGCCTCAAAACATGGTAAAACTATACTTGTATCCATAGCTCTGTCTATGAATTTAACAGTTTATATTTGTCCAGCCCCATCCCTCAGCTTTTTATCAAAACAGTGGCAGGGACCCGCTTTGTTATTGTTTTAACTGCTGATTGGCCCTTTAAGGGGTGTATTGGAAATTACTATGCTTCACGCTGCACGAGTCTCCCAATTGAGATCTGACCTTACCTTGTCAGACATGCTATCATTATCATTTTTTCCAACACTGTTTGTTTACATGTAGGTACCTTGCAGATTTAAACAAATATAGCTAGACCACTGTATGTCATGCATTCTATGTGGGATCACATCAGTGTTTATATCAACACAACACACAACACTGTAAGTGTCACGCCCTGACCTTAGTTATCTTTGTTTTCTTTATTATTTTGGTTAGGTCATGGTGTGACGAGGTTGGTATGTGTGTGTTTGTCTTGTCTAGGGTTTTGGGTATGTCTAGGTGTGTGTGTGTAGTCTAGGCATTATGTAGGTATATGGTGGCCTAGATTGGTTCCCAATCAGAGGCAGCTGTTTATCGTTGTCTCTGATTGGGGATCCTATTTAGGTTGCCATTTTCCCATTTGGTTTGTGGGTGATTGTCTATGTGATGTTGCATGTCTGCAATCGTTATATTTAGCTTCACGTTCGTTTTTGTTATTTTGTATTAGTTTGGTTATTATTCTTCGTTATGATTAAAGAAGATGTATTCACATCACGCTGCGCTTTGGTCTCCTCGCTACGACGTTCGTGACAGTAAGGTACCAAGCAAGATTCCGAAGCATAAAATAAGTTGTTAAAAGCTTCTTGTTGGCAGTGAAAACCTTCATTTGTAAGGCGAGGCCCATTCCGCATTCCTCCGTGGCTGCCAACCAAATAAGAACCCAACCACCAGTACCGGCCAACCCTGTCAGAACAAACTCATGGGCCACACACAGTGTTGACCAAATCTCTGGCCATGCCCAATGGCCATTGCAACCCTCTAAGTTTGATAGACCTTTCCTGAAGTCCACCTGATCTGACACCATAGCAACTCAATTTTCATAACCCAAAAAAACCCTCAAGCTATTAAACTTCTCCCACATGCTTTGACCACTTCCATGTAGGAGATTAGCATTTCATTAGCATTTTTTATTAAACAGTGCATATGCATACTGGGCCTGATTATTGACATGGTATTTAATGGCGTGCAATTGAAGAGACGATTGTTAATTACACATAAACCAGTCTGATTGCTTTCACTGTCTAATGAATAGTCAGTGAATATAAATGGCTTGGCTCTAATTAAACTGCTCCCAGTAACCCCTGGTAGATATCATTTGGGCTTTTAAAGCACAAATTAGAGTTTGAAGTAATTCAAGAAAAAGTTCACCACACACTTTGAGGTAATGTGCAGCTAAATATTTGTGTTTACTGAAGCGACAATACTATTTATTATGCGAGAGTGACATCCAATTACTGTATGTTGTCAATTGGTTGAGTACCTATTTTTCCCTAACCTCTACACTCTGTGTTGAGTGATGAAGCCTGTAACAAAACAAAAATGTAATATATTGAAAGTACACAACGTACGTGATCGCCATTTCAATAGCAGGAAATGTAGTTCTTCCATCTCACACTCGTGACATCAAAAAGCAAGTGAAATATCAGTACTTAACCTGGAATCCTGATATGAATGACGAAAAGTACTTAATGTTGAATTCCAGACTAGGAGAGTCCCTCATCCTCCACAACACCATCACCTTAACCGCATACAGCTGTACAAACCTTAACTCATCCTCAAATCTTCCCATGTCTTTTTCCAGGAAGACCATTCCCAGGGTGCTTTTCATCTCCCCTGAGCCTTTGTGGTTTGAAAATTGACAACTAACCCAAAGAGAGAAAGGCATTACATGTTCGTATGATTCATCCCAGTCATCCGTGGCTTCCCAGTGATTTGTGGGTTTTATAAGATGGGACCAGTGACCTAAAAAAACCTGTAGATTTCCCCAGAATTATTGAACGAGTTCCATTATGGCATGAGGAAGCCTGAAATTGAAGGTATCTTCAAAAACCTATCTACAGCAGCATGCAGTGTCAGACTGGTCTGACACACAGCGTGAAACACGATGGAGGGAGGGAAGGGGCCCAGAAAACAGGTCGCGATCACCACAATACACATCCCTCAAGCCACTTCCCCTCCTCAACAAGCAGGAAGGTGTTAACCAACCAGAGCCTCAAGTGGGTCCAAAATAACCTTGTACTCAAGAGTGGCTGATTCTCTCGTTTTTCTCTCTCAATATTCTCTTTTCGACATCATCTCTCTCTCTTTTTTCTTCCTTTCCTCCTTGTCGCTTACTCGCACGCACACGCCCGCACGTGCACTCTCACGCGCACACACAAACAGGGAAATGGAACGCTCACGGTGCTCCGCCATTATTAAAAATGCACGACTACAAGCATCCTTTCGAAAAAAGACAAGGAGAGAGAGGCACAGAGCTACAGGAGGAACACAGAGCTGAAGGCAAGGCAAAGCTCCCCTGACACCTCAGTAGAAGGAAAATTCAATAATGGCGTTAGAAAAAAGAGAAAAAAAAGACGAGCTGAGTGACTCAATCAAAATAGCAAGGAAAACAAGAAAAAAAAGAGTGGCTGCAATTATCATGAAGGAGTGTGACAGGTGGAGAAGGCCCTCATCAGCCATCGCCACGGTGATTCTGCGTCATTAGGGAGTGTTTGAGATGGAGAACCCATCATGGCACACCGTTGATTGCTGGGATTGAGTAGAACCCCCCGGGCTCAACAAATATGAGTTATGTCGGGCTGGTTTCGAGCTGCGAGGCGCAGTGTTACTCGAAGTCCCACATTGAAGTCCACGTACAGTGAAAATGTAATAAGGATAGCCTTGTTCAGTGCCCTTGAGCATATAGCTGTCGTTATATGTACCAGCCTGTTATTAACCAATAAGAAAAATCTTGAAATCTAGTTTTATCCCCTGGGGACTGCCTTATGTATTGATTTCAGCACTTCAACGCTATGACATAATATTTGCTGCCTACTCAATGCAAACCCATTGGCCTAAGGTAAAGTATGAGACAGTAGTTCTTCCAGCCATGTCCTGTGTTTGCTCACCATACCGCTCTTCACACTCTCCCAGCCTACCAGGGCCTGAGCAGTTACAGCTGTTTGCTGAGATGACACTAACATCAGTGGCACAGACAGGAAAGACCATTTCCTGGCTGTTAGTGTACATGTCTTCTTTGACATGTGGTTGAGATGGACCGACCGGGGGCTTGTAAAAGACATGTCTCAGGTTACGCCTCAGTTGGCTCAGCCACATAGCACGTTATTGAGTTCTGGGTTACCAAGGTAACTCAAGGGGCTGGAGAATAACACCAATGTCTACACAGCTGGTGTGAGAGAGAGAGAGAGAGAGAGAGAGAGAGAGAGAGAGAGAGAGAGAGAGAGAGAGAGAGAGAGAGAGAGAGAGAGAGAGAGAGAGAGAGAGAGATAGGCCAGCGATTGAAGTCTCGCGTAGACAGTTACTGTAAGCGTGTTTATGTCCGTGGTATGTGGCCATGTTTATTTTCAGGCCAGCTGTGCTATTCTTTCAATTGTCCCCGGTCCAGCGTTGTAAAAACTTGGTCATTTCTCGTAAACCAGAACTGTTTATATTCCAGACACACCTGTAGGTAGTAGATTTCAAGACATCTAATGTGTGGTTCCTTTATATAGCAAACCACACACAGAGAAGATAGCATGACGTCTCCAATAAACAGAAGAGCATAAAAAAACACATATCAGACGTACGTATCAGCTTGACATCACATCTAGATTTGGTAAGAACAAACAGAGGCTTTAATGCTGTAAAATGTATCCAAAAATCTATGTAGATACAACATTTGCCCCCCGAAATGAAAACAAATGTTTTTCTGTCATCATTACAGTGGTTTCTTTTGCTGGTTTCATTTTCAAGTGGAATGTCACGTCTAGGAATGCATTTAATTAATTGGAAATATAGTATATCTCTGACTGAAAAAGGCTCATTTTGTCCATGGGGGATTAAACAGGGATTAGAACAGGCCTGTGCTGATGACGAGTTAGCGTTTTTATGTATTCTAAATGAGTCTCCGGGTGTATGATCCATTCCTTCTCGTTTCCCACTTCTCGTTTCCCCATTTACTGAAATTCATATTACTGCTGCCACGTTAGTAGCACAGAATCAATGAAAATCGAATTCTTCTCAGAATGACGGTATTGTAAGAGAGATAATTGGCAGGAATTTGGTTATACTGCGGAGTAGACAATGGAATGAAGAAATAGCACGTGTAACACGTGTGAGAATGTAATCATCACTCATATTGTAGGCCTAGATGCTAAGCTAACAAACACACTGCATTAAACAAGATAAATGCATCTCCCATCTCATATGCACGCCTGAATGTTTCATCATTGTGATTGGCTCTAATTGCTCAATGAGGAACAGCTGTTGAGGCTTGAACTAACTTTTTTTTCACAGAGCTGGAGAATATTGACACTTTTGAATTCACAGGGTCGTAATCGGAATCAATCTAGTACCTAACAGACAATAACACGGACTGATTCACACCTTAAACACATCAATACATATGCAGACACATGCAGGCACACACACTTCATGTCAAAATGAATTCTTATATAATGTAACATCTTCCTTACAAGTGTCCCAGATAATCAATATACTTTGGATTTCATACGACAATACACACCATTCTTAAACTGATCCTCCATTGTCCACACTCAAACTAAACATGAATTCCCTATAATTGAATTATACTAGGAATTATTCGATTGATTTCAACATTCAACATTTCAACCTTGAAGAAAGCAAGGATTCTTTCCGTTTGCGCTTAACTTGAAGAAAGGCAATGTGATGAACAAGTTTAGTGATAGAAGGATCTATTCCATTGATGGCACAGCAGTTTGCCGTACCTGCTAGTTTCAACTGATTGGATACAGCCAATAATCAGAGATTATTGTCAGAGAGATACAAAGAGATAAATGGATGTTCCGTTCCCGTCTTATTCTTAATGTGCATTAGGTAATAGATATCACTTTATAGTCCAGAGTTGGGGAAAGACAAAAGTGTGCAGAGACAAATATTTGGTTGTAGTACATTTACATTTACATTTAAGTCATTTAGCAGACGCTCTTATCCAGAGCGACTTACAAATTGGGTACGTAGTAGATTTTAAAGTTTTATAGTGATTGCATGATCAAATCATAAAAAAGTAATTTGATAAACACAACTTTAATTGAATAAATACATACAGTACAGTATATCAGAAAGATACCATAACTCTTGTGATCATAAGTAATACGACACTTTCTAAAACGTGTAGCTGAATCGATTGGCAAGATCAATCACTTCCTGATAGTTCTTTCCTATCTAAGGACAGGATGTTAAATCATTCAATGAGAAAGTTCCATGGAAAGCCATCACAGCTCGCTTCTGGCTCGAAACCGATGGATGGCGGGTATTGGCGTCCCTTACACTAACCCTCTGAGATGGTCTCACCACGCGCGCATGATGTTACTTAGGTAACCGCTGCCAATATAGACAGCAGTGACATCACAACCCCTTAAATCGGTAAACGGAGGGGGACATTGTCACGCCTGCTCCCGCTCCCCCTCCCTGGCGCTCGAAGGCGCCAGGCTCCCCAGCATTAAGCACACCTGCCTTCCCCAGTCACGTGCATCAGCGATTATTGGACTCACCTAGACTCAATCACCTGTGTCATTACCTCCCCTATATCTGTCTGTTCCCAAGCTCTGTTCCCTGCTGCAGGATGAATGTTTTTTTGTCTTTGCATACCCGGTTCTGACGCTGTCTCTGTCCTGTTTGATATCTGTTCCATATTAGATGTTCTATTCCCCGTACCTGCTTCTCTTCTCCAGCGTCGGTCCTTACAGACGTCGAGGGACGTGATTCAGCAGAAGTTCAGTTTAGTCCAATTTCTTCTTTCTTTCTCTTCCTCGTCTTTTTTATTTTGTCCAAACAGACTGGCGTGGTGACAAAATGGCATAGCATTGTTTTTTGCTTTCTGTTCTGTCAGTGTGTCACCTTTGTAGTCTCTCACTGTCACAGGCCATTGATCACAGCAAATTATTGCTTTTGTTCTATGCACTATGCTAAAATAGAATGAATGTCAAAGGGAAATATTTCAGAGTATATTTCAAAAGCTGAAATGAAGGAAATATATATCCAAAGCCGTAAATCAACAAAGTCAGGAGGGAGGGGTGTGAGAATCAGACATGAATAACTTCCAACGAGGGGAGTCGTGTGCTGTTGATGTTTCCTAGAGAGGAAATTGAAAAAAACGTGGACTTCCTGAATTGTGCTCTTCCTGCTTCCAGGCCTATATGGGAGAGAGATTGAGTGGTCTCCGTGTGCTCGTTCCATGCTTCCACCGCTGAGTCAGGGGACCAAGGAGAGAGCAGCTTACATTATCACAGCAGTGGCGGGAGACTACATCAACATGTGGTTATGCACCTGTAATAACACCTGTCCACCCGTTTAAACGCAACGTCGTACCCCGTGCGAGCCGCATTCTGGCAACGTCAGCTACTCATCTGCAGGCATATTTGTCTGGACAGCTAGGGAGGTTTTATGTTCAGCCTTTACATTAGACATTACGTTATACTCCACGGTGTTAACTGTAATTCCTCCTTACTGTCTTCTGCTAGGCTAACACTGGTGTAACCGTTCCCTTGTTACCACTCTTACAGTAAGCCTCGTGGAAGTGTAATATATGAGTATAGGAACGTTCTAGACAAGCACAGTTGTGGATGTAGACCTGGGCGGATTATGATCAAAATAAATCCATCCACGCCTCCAAATTCCATCATTAAGTAATCAAACGCGCAGAGAAGTTGATGGGAAAACATTCTGCAGTACATAGGGAATTTCCAAAAATGCGGAGGGAAACATACTGTACGCTTTTGATTCTCTGTGATGTTGCTGAGACCTCCTCTAAGCTGCGCAAATCTTTTGATTGAACGTGAGTCAAATCATGTTGACATGAATAATGAGGTTCTATACCTCCTGGCACAGCCAGAGAACTGTATGTCACTTAGGATGAATATTAGATTCTCAAAAGGAGAAAAATTCCCCAGCCTAGGATTTTTCCACTGTTGTGGCTGAGGTTAGCATGTGGATTCATTTATTCAACAGAGAAATGAAAAGGTGTTTCTGTCTGGGTGTGTGTCCTCACTAACTATAATTAGCTAATAAAAATGTAGTAAAATATTTCTAGTGGTTCGAGTGGCTCAGCCTACAATCTGTAAGATATACATATAAATGCCCATATAAAAAAGCACACTAAACCCGAACTAAATATTTGTCCAAAATGCTATCATTGCCAAGTCATTTAGCCCCTTTCTTTTCTGCCCACAACTAAAAGAGGCTTGGTGGTTGGTGCGCGGTTTAATTGCACATCTGGTAGCAGTTAGGACTGCGTACTTGGCACCGCGGAGGCTTCTACAATCGAGGAAAGCAGCACGTTCCATGAGCCTGGCCCAGCCTCTCTCCCCCACGTCTCCTGGCTAGAAACAAAATACCCATTTGGCGCAAAAGGAATTTGACCCTTGATCTCCATGGGCGGGAGGGTGTCTCCTTGGCATTGACTTTTAGTCATTATTTGATTGAATTTTTTTGAGTTCTTGGACAGTGGGAACTTTGCTCTGGGAAGTGTGGGGGAGAATGTGTGCGAAGGAGGGAGAGAGAGAGAGAGCTCAGTGGGTTGGGGGACTGTTTGTGGGAGGGAGAGAGGGAGAAAGAAAGAAAGAGTAAGAGAAATGGATGATGATACTTGTGATAGGGGCTCAGTGGGTTGTCTACTGCCTATTTACTGTATCATTGCCTCTTATGATGCCACGTTGCACGGCCCTCCTCGTAACAAATGTGACTGATCTTTTTCTCCTGGGTGGAAAAAGCGTTATTTTGATCATCCAGTGGGAGGACTGGAAGGTTGTTTGAACAGCTGGCTCCGTGATCCATCGGTTAACGGGCTTGGCGTAGCATATTCCTGCCCTTGCCATATTCAACACCTCTCGCCCATTCCTTCTCTACATTCATACATAAATTCACACTTTTTCATTTAAAAATCCAAATAAATTGTCTGTAGACGAAAGGATGTAGCGCTCTTCAGTAGTGTGAATGATATCAACCACGATTAAAATTAATTGAGATGAGACGTGGGACCTAGAACGTTCAGTATTTAATGGAATGCCGTGTGGCCTTGGGCATTTCCAGCCTAGCCGCTAGTGTAATAGTATAACTTTAGTCCGTCCCCTAAGGGCGCGAACCAGGGACCCTCTGCACACATCAACAACTGACACCCACGAAGCATCGTTACCCATCGCTCCACAAAGGCCGCGGCCCTTGCAGAGCAAGGGGAGCCACTACTTCAAGGTCTCAAAGCGAGTGACGTCACCGATTGAAACGCTATTAGCGCGCACCACCGCTAACTAGCTAACTATTTCACATCGGTTACACTCACCCCCCTTTCTGCAGCAACCAGTGATCCGGGTCAACAGCATCAATGTTTAACTAGGGACCCTCTGCACACATCAACAACAGTCACCCACGAAACATCGTTACCCATCGCTCCACAAAAGCCGCGGCTCTTGCAGAGCAAGGGGAACCACTACTTCAAGGTCCCAAAGCGAGTGACGTCACCGATTGAAACGCTATTAGCGCGCACCACCGCTAACTAGCTAGCCATTTCACATCGGTTACACTAGCATGGCAATACCAGACAGACCACAATCACACAGTAGAACATAGCAACACGCCAGACCCAACAACAACACTTACTGTCAACCTAGAAGGGTAAACACCAAAACAAACACACTATTGAAGCCATGTGAACTTCCACGAGATAGGTAACACTCACGTAATTCGCAATTGCGTAAAAGAACACACCAGGATTGGTGGAAGGCTAGTTTCTCGAGCCAACTAGACACAGAGATCTCCAAGAACAGACCAGGACAACTATAATCTCCATAAAGACATAAGTACATATAATCACAATAATCACCTACTTGTGTGGGTTCTTAATATCACCTTCTTATTATTGGAGGGTCAATTCTAGGTTTCGCTAGCATGATTGCTATATACTACTATGCTAGTTTATTGCTGCTCTAGCAAAACATGGCTCTGAAAAAAGTCATTGTTATTCACCAGGGGAGGAATGCAATTATAAATGCATTATGTGAAGTTGAGAGCAGCAGTACAGGATGTGCCGATGAGAACGGCATTAGTCCACCCGCCGACACACTTTGCATATCTGCAATCCAAGCAACTCAGCCCCCTCCCGCACCTTCCCACCATGGTAATGGACAGGCATGGTCACAGTCTCCTTGGCACAGTCCATCTGTTGTTATTGCTTTTTTTTGAAGGGGGGGGGGGGGTGGAGAGTTGCGAAGGGAGTTCCCGACCACGTGAGCGGTGCAGGCCTGTTATTACGGTACATTAACGTTAGCGCTGGGCTAACGCGCTGCATGACGTCCATTTTCTAAATGCAGGCTGCTGACGCAGATGGCCGACTCGAGTGGGCTGTAGTGGAGGAGGCAGTAGCGGTGCTCCCCCACCACAGAAACAACCTCGTGACAACAAGCGAATCCACATCCGGACATTCAAAAAGGTCACATTTCCTCAATACGGTGTTCTATTACTTTTGTTTGCCAAACTGTGAATAATAGTATACAGTGATTTGATATCCCTCCTCCTATAAGGTCTCATTTACATCCTAGAGCCACTCATACTGGAGTTGCTACTTTCTCAGTAGACTACTTATGGTTTCTCTCCAAAATCCACAAAGAGAATAGTGTGTTTGAATAAACATCATCATGCTAGCAGCCAACCCCTTCTCGCTCTGACTAGTAAAAGGCAGCCATCATAGACAGTACGAGTCTGGTTCCTCTATAGGCAAGTTATGATTGGTGCCAGCAATTGAGGCATCTTTAAGGAACACATGATTAGCTGTTGCAATTGCACCAGCATACCGGCCCAGAACATGATGCTAGCGCGGGTACAGTATTCCAAACGAACAGTAAAGTCCCGGTATGTTTTTGTATATTGGAGCAGAAACATCCTCATCCGCTGTCACAATGGCCGTCCAGAGACTTAGCAGGATCACACACTGTGAAACAGGAGTTTAATGGGCCATTCGGTTTGTACAATCAGCAGCCAATCACCTTCCTTAGGGTTCTGGGGACCAACTTTGGAGACTCCTGTGTGTGCAAGGCATCTGGCGTCAATGCTGGAGAGGCTGTAGAGAGAGACGTTCCTATTCCCTTGGTGGTTGAGCATGCCGGAATGTGGCGCAGTGGTATTTCTTCGATGCTTGGACCGGCCACACTCTCTGCTAGCGGGGTGTGTGTTTGTGCCGGTGTGTCTGTGTGTGTTTGTTTTCTGTGCGCACACGGTCAGTCTGTCTGTGTGTGTGCCCATTTGTGTGTGGTTGGCACAGGGGAGACAGGTGGCAGGGGCACCCTGATTATCTTCCCCTTAGATGGTGTGAGAGATGAGCAGACGACGGAGAGGTGTCGGTGGGGGGGGGGGGGGGGGGGGGGGGGGTTCAGATCCATTCTAGGACACAGCTAAGCAAAAGATCCAGGTGAAACACTCACGGCTCTGTGAGGATGAAGGATTTAAAGTGGGACACTGCTGTATCATCTCCAAGTCTAATCAGTGTATCAGAATTAAACATCAAATCTAATCTTCGGTTTTCTCAGATGGCTGGTTTGAACTAAAGGTCCTGACATTTAAAGACACTCTGGCCCATTCAATATTTTACAGTCATGCTCTGGTTTATAAGGAGCTTATGCTGTGTGATGTCATCCTTCTTACTTTAGGGCAATTCCACGTAATGGAATTCAAATCAAATCAAATGTTATTTGTCACATGCGCCGAATACAACAGTGAAATGCTTACTTACAAGCCCTTAACAAACAGTGCAGTTGTAAGAAAAATATGTTTAAAGTAAAATGTTTTAAATTAAAGTAACAAATAGTAAAAGAGCAGCAGTAACATAGCAGTAGTGAGGCTACAGTATATACAGGGGGTACCGGTACAGAGTCAATGTTTTTCACATTGAAATGTATGCCAAACAAAAACGATTGACTTCCAAGTTTAACCAACAATACAACTCTATGCATGGGCCGATAGGTAGCCTATAGGTAGCCTGAACAAGGCAGTTAACCCGTTGTTCCCCTGTAGGCCGTCATTGTAAATAAGAATTTGTTCTTAACTGACTTGCCTAGTTAAATTAAAAAAACAACTACTTTGAACAATTTACACAGTAAATATTTAAACATATTGGGAAAAACTGCAGATTCTGTTACCAAACGTTGTATCTGCACAGTTCTTCCTGTAAGTTGTAACATTTTCAGAGGAAATTATTAAAGGTTGTCCTTGGCGCATAATATTTTATGGTTTGTTAAACATTCAAATCAATGGCTTTTGTTTGGTATATATTGTCAAGATGTGTATGCAGGGGAAGTCAGGTGCAGGAGAGCAGAGTATGATTAAATCAAGCGCACTTTTTTATAGTTCCAAACCGGGAGCACAACAAAACAAACGCACTCAAAAAACGGAACAGAAAGTAAAGCTCTCAACGAACATCACTTGACATGAAGACAATTACACTCAAAACATGATGGGAAACAGAGGGTTAAATACAAGTCGATTGATTGGGGAAATGAAAACCAGGTGTGTATGAAAACAAGACAAGACAAATATATACATGAAAAATGGAGCGGCGACGGCTAAAAAGCCGGTGACGTCGATCGCCGAACGCCGCCCGAACAAGGAGAGGAGCCGAGTTCGGCGGAAGTCGTGAGTATATTTAACGTGAAAAGTGTCGGTGTAATTCCGTATCCATGAAATTGCCCTTTATCATTCCGATCCTTGTGTTTTTTGCCACCGGAGGAGGAATATATACATACATTCCTATGTGGTGACTGAAATTCTGGGTTATGTTGTGGTCCTATTGAATTAATTGTACATACAGAATACACCAAGTGACGAAAAACAGGCCACAAGCATTGAGGGATTTAACGTAGTTACTTTAGGGAAGGTGAAAGAGTGTTTTAGAGCTCATGAGGATGTTCCATTATACTAATACTGCTCTTTTCCTCACTTACTCTTTCAAACCTCCGCAACTCTCTCCCCCTCTTTATTAAGACCACACTGGGCCTCCACAAAATCAGCCGATGCACCATCTGCCCACACTAGCCCATGTCATATCCTCCCTCCCTATAAAAAAAACATGCAGAACAAGCATCATCCTAATTATGACCCTCACATCTGTTGTCATTGCATTTTTAAAGACATGATTTACTGTATTCATAATACATTATCATCTATGACTATGATACATTATCTGTGAAGCCCCGGCAGCAGAAGAGCCTACTGTACACACTGTGCTGACAGATTTACAGACTGATGCACTCCAATAGTGACTGGGAGATTTACAGCAGGTTTGTTGCCATTGAGCCCTAGACACCTCCTGGTGCAGTCTGGGCCCATTTCTATTAAGATTAATAATGTCCGTATTTACGAGGAAAACTGTCCCTCCAGGACACTTACGGCTGCACTGTGCCAAACCGCCACTGGAACAAATGCAATAGGCTGATTGAGGGAAAATCAAAGTGAGAGAGAGAGCCTGTGTGTGTGTGTGTGTGTGTGTGTGTGTGTGTGTGTGTGTGTGTGTGTGTGTGTGTGTGTGTGTGTGTGTGTGTGTGTGTGTGTGTGTGTGTGTGTGTGTGTGTGTGTGTGTGTGTGTGTGTGTGTGTGTGTGTGTGTGTGTGTGTGTGTGTGTGTGTGTGTGTGATAGCTTGTATGTGTTTTGTGCAAGTGAGTGTGCATCACCTGGTAGACGGCTAGTGATGGCTGTTGAACGGTCTGATGGCCGGGTAATTAAAGTTGTTTTTTACTCTCTCTGTCTTGGGTCTGATACACCTGTACTGTCTCCGTCTGTCAGACAGTAGCCAAGTGAACAGTCCATGGCTCGGGTGACTGAGGTCCTTAATAATCTTCAAATCAAATTTTATTGGTCACTTACACATATTTCGCAGATGTTATTGCAGGTGTAGTTAAATGCTTGTGTTCTTAGCTCCAACGGTGCAGTAGTATCTAACAATTAACAACAATACACACAAATCTAAAAGTAAAATATTTTAATAAAAAAATATGTTGGAATGGCATTGACTAAAATACAGTAGAACTATTTAATGAAGCTGCCAGTTGAGGAATTGTGAGGCGTCTACTTCTCAAACTAGACACTCTAATGTACTTGTCTTCTTGCTCAGTTGTGCACCAGGGCCTCCCACTCCTCTTTCTATTCTGGTTAGAGCCAGTTTGCACTATTCTGTGAAGGGAGTAATACACAGCGTTGTACGAGATCTTCAGTTTCTTGGCAATTGTCGCATTTCTCAGAACAAGAATATACTGAGAAGTTTCAGAAGAAAATGTTTCTGGCCATTTTGAGCTTGTAATCGAACCCACAAATGCTGATGCTTCAGATACTCAACTAGTCTAAAGAAGGCCAGTTTCTTTCTTCTTTAATCAGGACAACAGTTTTCAGCTGTGCTAACATAATTGCAAATGGCTTTTCTAAGGATCAATCATCCTTCTAAAATGATAAACTTGGATTAGCTAACACAACGTGCCATTGGAACACAGAGAGTGATGGTTGCTGATAATGGGCCTCTGTAAGCCTATGTAGATATTCCATAAAGAATCTTCTGTTTCCAGCTACAATAGTCATTTTCAACATTAACAATGTCTACACTGTATTTCTGATCATTTGATGTTATTTAAATGGATAAAAAATTTGCTTTTTGTTCAAAAACAAGGACATTTCTAAGTGACCCCAAACTTTTGAACGGTAGTGTATATACAGTGCATTCAGAAAGTATTCAGTCCCTTTTACTTTTACCACATTTTGTTACGTTACAGGCTTATTCTAAAATGGATTCAATTATTTTTTGCCCTCATCAATCGAAACACAAATACCCCATAATGACGAAGCGAAAACAGGTTTTTCCATAAACTGCTTACAGGATAAGGAAGCCTAAATGTAATTTTGTAAATTAGGTGAACTATCCCTTTAACATTGAGGTTAACTATTCCTTTAACCATCTAATGGTCAGAACCTGGTAATATCAGGATGTAGGATGGGAAATAAACCTAACAACTTGAATGACTAATTTCTCTGAAAACATCACCAAATTCACTGGAAATACATTAAATAGGATGAGAAACAATACTCCAAGCTGCAGCTCCATAGTTCTTGTCAGACATAGAAAACTGATGCCACATACTTGTTGGTGGGTTGGGATTGGTGTGTGTGTGTGTGAGGGGGGGGGGGGGGGGGGGGCGTGGTTGGCATTTGACCATTTCTTTGGATTCATCATGTCTAACTCATTGTTAAGAAAAGTTTGGTCCAATTCAGATGTTAGGTCCTATACGTTTCGAATATTACATGAATCCTATAAATTCAAATGACCAATTTAGATGCTATCAATGTGATTAATTTCTCAGAGATTAAATAATATTTCATCAAAATAATGTTGCAGTAATGCTAATCTTATCTGTTTCTAACAACAAGAAACAATTCCAGAACAATCTGAGAAGGTGCGTGTTCAAATCGAATTATTGTGCTTTTTGAGGTGATACCAGTCAACTGACAACACTTACTAAAAATCTGGGGGCAGACTGGTACTCAGATACACTAACCGGCTATCAAATAAATAAATTAACAAGCATTGCCAACACAAATCTACTGTGGGAGCTTCCAAGTCAGACAGGATCAGGTGAATAAAAGTTCATGGTCATTCGTTGTCTAAGACCGAGACTCCTCCACAGTGATTCCAATGATTTAGTGTATTAACTAAGCTCTGCAGGTAGTGTTTGGGAGCTAGTAGACAGTACCCCCTCCCAGTAGTACACACTCCCACTCTCTGACTCCGTATGATATGATTAACACCATTGTGATTTGGCTTCATATTTCTATATTATGAGTCAACTTGAGGTCAAGTCTCTCTTACTCTACTCTAACCTTTCCCACCAGATACCAAAACACTTAGTTATGCTTATTTAAAGTTAATTAATGATAAACAGGCCAATTACACTGATTTCATCTTTCAAAACAGTTGAAAATCTGTTTATGGAGATAGCTTTTAAATACATCATTTGCAACTGCCTCTTTAAATAGTCAGCCTATAAATTCATCACCATAAAATGACATGTACTGTAGATCACTATTAATATAGAGTATTAGCTCTTATTCATCACCCTTTACCACCAGTGAATGATCAACCATGGTGTTAATGTGCCAAAGTCAGCTATAACTCCAAATGACAGTGATTATCTTCAGCTGTGTCAACCAAATGTCATTAGAGACTTGCTGTACTGTTCTGAACATTATTATATCAAATCAAATACATTTTATTCGTCACATGCGCCGAATACAGATGTAGACCTTACCGTGAAATGCTTACTTACAAGCCCTTAACCAACAATGCAGTTCAAGAACTAGAGTTAAATAAACTAAAGTAAAAAATGTAATTAAAAGTAACGGCCTGAACCCGGACGACGCTGAGCCAAATTGTGCGCCACCCAATCACGGCTGGTTGTGATACAGTCTGGAATCAAACCAGGATATGTAGTGACGCCTCTAGCACTGAGATGCAGTGCCTTCGACCGCTCCGCCACTCAGGGGGTAGAAGCTGTTAAGGAGCCTTTTGGACATAGACTTGGCACTCCGATACCGCTTGCCGTGCATTAGCAAACAGAACAGTCTATGACTTGGTGACTGGAGTCTTTCATATTTCTTGGGCCTTCCTCTGACACCGCCTGGTATAGAGGTCCTGAATCGCAGGAAGCTTGGCCCCAGTGATATACTGGCCCGTATACACTACCCTCTGTAGCGCCTTATGGTTGGATGCTGAGCAGCTGAGCATTCCAGGCGGTGATGAAACCGGCCAGGATGCTCTCGATAGTGCAGCTGTATACATTTCTGAGGATCTGGGGACCGATGCCAAATCTTTTCAGTCTCCTGAGGAGGAAAAGGTGTTGTTGTGTCCTCTTTACAACTGTATTGCTGTGCTTGGACCACGATAGTTTGTTGGTGATGTGGACACCAAGGGACTTGAAGATCTCGACCCGCTTCACTACAGCCCCGTCAATGTGAATGGGGATGTGTTTGGCCCTCCTTTTCCTGTAGTGCTCGATCATCTCCTTTGTCTTGCTCACGTTGAGGGAGAAGTTGTTGTCCTGGCACCAAACCCTCCCTACAGGCTGTTTCATCATTGTTGGTGATCAGGCCTACCACTGTTGTGACATCAGCAAACTGATTGATGGTGTTGGAGTCATGCTTGGCCACGCAGTAGTGGGTGAACAGGGAGTAGAGGAGGGAACGAAGCACGCACCCCCGAGGGGCCCCCCGTGATGAGGATCAGCGTGACAGATGTGTTGTTTCCTACCCTTACCACCTGGGGGCGGCCCGTCAGGAAGTCCAGGATCCAGTTGCAGAGGGAGGTGTTTAGTCCCAGGGTCTTTAGCTTAGTGATGAGCTTTGAGGGAACTATGGTGTTGAACGCTGAGCTGTTGTCAATGAACAGCTTTCTCACATAGGTGTTCCTTTAGTCCAGGTGGGAAAGGGCAGTGTGGAGTGTTATTTAGATTGCATCATCTGTGGATCTGTTGGGGCGGTATGTGAATTGGAGTGGGTCTATGGTGTACGGGATGATGGTGTTGATGTGAGCCATGACCAGCCTTTCAAAGCACTTCATGGGCACCGACTTGAATGCTACGGGGCAGGAGTCATTTAGGCAGGTTACCTTCGCTTTCTTGAGCACAGGGACTATGGTGGTCTGCTTTAAACATGTAGATATTACAGACTCAGTCAGGGAGAGATGAAGACACCTGCCAGTTGGTACGGGCATGCTCTGAGTACATGTTCTGGTAATCCATCTAGGCCCGCGGCTTTGTGAATGTTGACCTGTTTAAAGATCTTGCTCACATAGGTTACGGAGAGCGTGATTACACAGTCGTCTGGAACAGCTGGTGCTTTCATGCATACTTCAGTGTTGCTTGCCTTGAAGTGAGCATAAAAGGCATTTAGCTTGTCTGGTAGACTCACGTCACTGGGCAGCTCACGGCTGGGTTTCCCTTTGTAGTCCCTAATAGTTTGCAAGCCCTACTCGCCCCATCCGACGAGTGTCAGAGCTGGTGTGGTAGGATTCAATCTTAGTCCTGTATTGAAGCTTTGCATTTCTGATGGTTCGTCTGGAGGCATAGCGGGATTTCTTATAAGCGTCCGGATTAGTGTTTGGGGCGGCAGGGTATTCTAGTGGTTAGAGCGCTGGACTAGTAACCGAAAGGTTGCAAGATCGAATCCCGAGCTGACAAGGTAAAAATCTGTCGTTCTGCCCCTGAACAAGGCAGTTAACCCACTGTTCCTAGGCCGTCATTGAAAATAAGAATTTGTTCTTAACTGACTTGCCTGGTTAAATAAAGTGTCCTGCTCCTTGAAACTGGCTACTTTAGCTTGGTGCGGATGTTGCCTGTAATCCATGGCTTCTGATGTGTACGCACGGTCACTGTGGGGACGACGTCATCAATGCACTAATTGAGGAAGCTGGTGACTGAGGTGGTTATACTCCTCAATGTCATTGGATGAATCCCAGAACATATTCCAGTCTGTGCTAGCAAAACAGTCCTGTACTGTAGCATCCGCGTCATCTGACCACTTCCATATTGAGCGAGTCACTGGTACTTCCTGCTTTAGTTTTTGCTTGTAAGCAGGAATCAGCAGGATATAATTATGGTCAGATTTGCCAAATGGAGGGTGAGGGAGAGCTTTGTATGTGTCTCTGTGTGTGGAGTAAAGGTGGTCTACAGTTTTTTTTCTCTGTGTGGCATGCTGGTAGAAATGAGGTCAAACGGATTTATGTTTGCCTGCATTAAAGTCCCTGGCCAATAACAGAGCCGCTTCTGGAAGAGCATTTTCTTGTTTGCTTATGGCCTTACACAGCTCGTTGAGTGTGGTCTCAGTGCCAGCATCGGTTTGTGGTGGTAAATAGACGGCTACAGAAAAATATAGAGAAAAACTCTTGGTAGATAGTGTGGTCTACAACTTATCATGAGGTAATCTATCTCAGGCGAGCAATACCTCAAGACTTCCTTAATAGACATCACCCACCAGTTATTGACAAATAGAAACACACCCCCACATCTCATCTTACCAGTTGTAGCTGTTCTGTCCTGAAGATGCACGGAAAACCCAGCCAACTGTATATTATCCGTGTCGTTGTTCAGCCACGACTTGGCGAAGCATAAGATATTACAGTTTTTAATGTCCCGTTGGTAGGATAGTCTCGAACGGAGATCATCCAGTTTATTCTCCAGTGATTGCACAATGGCCAATATAACAGATGGTAGAGGCGGGTTACCCAATCGCTGACAAATTCTCACAAGGCATCCCGAACTCTGCCCCCTGTATTTCCATCTTTTCTTCACGCGAATGACATGAATTTGGGCCTGGTCTCAGAGAAGCAGTTTATACTTCGCATCGGACTCGTTAAATAAAAAAATCTTCTTCCAGTTTGAGGTGATTAATCGCTGTTCTCATATCCAGAAGCTCTTTTCATTGGTAGCAGTAGCATTATGTACAAAATAAGTGACAAACAATGTTAAACACCCAGAAAATAGCACAGTTAGTTGGGAGCCCGTAAAATGGCAGCCATTATCCATCTATTATACAGTAAGCAGGCCTGTGGACCGGAGTGTGTAGCCAAAAACAAACTACCTCTATCTAATTTCGGGGCAATATGAGACTTTAATGCTAGGTTCTATCACAGTCCTCTTCAGAAAGGGAACATTCACTCTGACACAGCAAGGAGAGGGAGGGAGGTTTATGTAGCCGAGGGGACATTTAAAGGATCCCCCCCCCTCCAGTGTTGGACAACGCTGAGAGGCCATGCTGGTTTGAGAACATGGAATTAGAAGTGGTCCAAACCACAATGACATGAGCAGGAGGAAAGAGTGTGATGTCATAGTAGAGTGATGTGATGGAGGTTGCCGATGATTGGACGCAAGCCTTGTCTGACCTTAGGGGAACTTTTCTGGGTAGAATGAAAAAGTCTTTAGCTAAGTACTTGAGTTATCTACTAAGATAGATTACTTAGCAATTTAGAAAAAACAAACAATACAATGTGTTCTTGCCTGATGCATGTTTTTTTAGCTTATATGTAAAACAAAAAATATATATATATACTGTTTTCTGGATGCGATAAACGCAAACTACAAGCTGGATAGACTGATTTGTGTCACACCAATTTTGCCTAGATTGCCTTTTTAATTTAAGATATCTGAGATCTCTGTAAAAAAAAAAAAAAACGTCCCTAGTGAAAAACATAAAACTGCTCCCAATGCATGCCAATATACAGTATATTGTTTCAAGATGACTGAAAGATTTCTGCAAAAATCTTCTTGATTTTTGGAATCATAAGTTGACTGTCACGTTGATAAAGAGCACAGTCTGTGTCCATTATACCCCGTCTACTGTCTACTGTATTGATAACACCATGTCCCCCCTTCTCTGTGGCGTTCATGTCCCCCTTTCTCTGTGGCATTTCATCGTTCAATTGGATTCAAAGATTAAAGTCATCATTTAAGTACCAAGAAATGCTTTCAAGTGCTTTCATGTGAAATAATGCCTCCCATATAATATACTGACAAAGTGTGGCTTAGCTTAAGCTCTTTGCTATGGACACGAATAGTTTGTGACATGAAAGGCTTTCAATTACTCAGTAAAATGCTCTACTTTTCAACATGGAACCACACACTGACTCTAAGCTGCATTAGACCACTTAATAGAGATGAATTAAATGCTTAGTCTGTGGGGAATATAACAATGCTTGATCTCCCTGGCCTCCTGGATCCTGATGCTAAAATGATATTAACGGGACTGTTTGGAATTATTGGATGCAAATCTGTGTTTGGTTATTGAAATAAAATAAAAAATACCGTTTTTTTTTAATGACTCATAAAGTCATGGGACTGTTGAAATGTCGTTTGAGGCTGGGAGATTCATGAGGGTTTCTTTTCTTTCGCTGAAATCTATGAATGTAAAGAGGTTTCCATTTAAAAAGTTAGTCGTAGAGGATGTTCTCAGATACGCTTATAGAGGCTGAGTTTGTTTTTGGTTCCTACCAGAGATGGGTACAAATAGCATTTCCTTTCTTTTAAATACTTTGAGTATTTAGTTGTGCCAGCCTGGAGTGCCAGATGGGTGAGGTTTGCGTTGTTTTGCATGTGTGTTTGGAACTACAATAATTTATCCTCCCACACTGCTGAGTCACACTAACCAGAATGTATAGCTGCATTGTAATGGCTCAGGTATTCATCTTTGATCACCCATAATAAGAATTTCAATCAACAATTTCATGAGCATCCCAATTCATATGATCTAACCTCTGGGTGTAATTCCACTGCCACCCAGCAGAGACCACTGTGGGCAAACATCTTCCAATAACAGGACCTTTGACATCATCAACCTTGAGCCCTGACATGAACACATGCACCAATGGCATTGCTATGGAAACATCTATTTCCAGGAACTGGAGTTTAAGCCTATGTCGGGAAATCTGTGGTTCTGGTCATATTCTTTTTAGTTATAGCTGCATTCTAACATAACTTCCAGGGTTTGGCTATTGACTGTCTGTAGTCTGTTTACATTAATTTAAAGTGAGAGGTACAGCAGCTTAGAGTAGACACCACTAAAATAAGTTACCACCCTATCTTTCAGACCGACATTCAGTGACACCTCGCTCTTTCTTTATCACACAGACCAAAACTCCTCGCCCTACAAAAGGAAGCTTGACAAACTCCTCAGTGAGCAAACACAATGATGAGTTCTACCTAGACAGTGATTTGCAGGCTGTAGTGTAATTCAGCCTGGCACGTCACAGACACCAGCTAGACACATTGTGTACCCATCTTTCCCCTTTGAAGCAGACTAATGTCCCGTAAGAAAGCAGGCGTGTGGGAAGAGACAAAGGAAATGCAAAAGCACTGGCAGGCAAGCTTAATGGATCAGAAACGGTGACAAACAGATGCATCTCCTCTCCTGCATTTGTTTTTGGTGCTTGTTTGGTTTCCATGTAAAAATGCCAAGCTCGGGTGCCTCGATGAGTCACACGTGGCTGTCGTTCCATTCATCCAATAAACAGGCTGGGAGATATTGTATTGCTGCCATTTGTCTTAGAAATGATTTTGCATTCAAAAGCTGTTTTATGTCTGTTTGTTTATTCTTAGTGTACGTGTGTGTGTGTGTGTGTGTGTGTGTGTGTGTGTGTGTGTGTGTGTGTGTGTGTGTGTGTGTGTGTGTGTGTGTGTGTGTGTGTGTGTGTGTGTGTGTGTGTGTGTGTGTGTGTGTGTGTGTGTGAGAGAAAAAGGCCTTCATAATTCTCATAACAACCTGCTGATGCACTGAAACAGAACACCATTAATGATTAAAGCGAGCTCAGAAGCAACCAGTCTTTGTAGATAAACTCCAAAGCAAGTGTTTACTGCAGCCAGAGAAGAAAAGCTTCCATCTGATCTAAGACTACAAACGAAATGAGCCTGTGAAAATCTCCAAAACGTTCCAAACCCTATTTTATTTGTTAATAGAACTGGTGAACACTGTGTAGCCAACATAAAGTCAACAAGAGAGAAAGGGAGTTTTTCTCAGAGAATGACAGGCTTATTGAGATCCTACCTTCGCCGGAAGCCTTTTTTACATGGATCCATGCCAGCAAATACTTACCGTAAACCAGCCATATTGCTAGGAAAAGCTCACTCATATTACAATGGCCTGCAGTGCCCTGATCCTCAAAGTTATAGCCTACTTGAAAACGTTTCTGACTTGACAGAATACTGGTATGTAGTCCTACAGTATTTCCTAGCCCTTTAGATGGGTTATCTGACAATGCCATGAAACCTGTGCACACGCTTCAATGGGGCAGAAGGCTCTGTGTTGTTGTGATTCTGGATGGCCAGATAGCTAGCTACAATGACAAGAAGATGCCATGTGGGAATTGTAGGTGTCTCGTTTCAGCTAGTTTTCTCTTGTTCTCGGTAGCATGTCTTGTTTTGGGATGTTTTGACTGATGTCACATCTATGCTAATATGTCTAAAATTCACTAGCTAGCTAACCAACAACTGTAACAATGTACTCGAGAGACAACAAGTGCTCATTATGCAAATGTATTTATCAATAAATATTGGAGACAAAATATAGCTTACATGTTGTCAACAACTAAGCCAACACTGACTTGTCTAGTTAAATAAAGGTTAAAAAATTTTTTTTTTAAACGCGTTGCTAAACAACCAACCCGGCTATTGCTGGAGCTCGACTGATTACAGTTGGCATTTTGTCCACCTGAGCAATGTTACCTGACTCCAACTCAAGTGCCTTGTCTGTCTAGGCCTAGAGCAAATATTGTCAGTCATCTTAAGGAGTCCACTTGAGAATACATATCCACTATTTTTGCTGCTGCCCCCTACTGTTTTGGAGGTCCAGGTCTATACTAAAAGTATAGAACTGGACATAAAAGTGTTTGTCATTGAGACTGTAAAAACTAATGTGCTACAGCAACCAACTTCACCAAAAATCATGTTCCCAAACCTATAGCGTACATACCATTCTCAACACTCCTTACACAATACTTAAATACTTAACCACAAACTATAAAAAGCTATACATGGTGAAATAAATAATGTTTCTGGAGGACGATTTATATTGGCTTGCGAAAACACAAACCAAAATCAAAGACCACAACACATAAATGTGTCCCAAGACCCAAACGTTAAAAAACGATCCTTTGGGTCCATTCATTTCACATGCTTCCAATTCCGACAGAAATGCTCAAGAGGAAACAGTTGATTTAAGATATTACTTGAGAATGACTTCAATTAGCCATGGATAATGTGAACCCTGAGCATATACATCATGGTTGACAGCACCAAGCGACCAACAGCAGGCTAGTATGACATGTGACTGTGACTTTCCGAGCAGCACTTAAAGTCACATAGTCGCATGTGACTTTTCAGAGCAGCGACAGGCTCATTTGAAAGGGACACTTCAGAGCGTTGTTATAGATGACTATGAATGTCAGAATGTTAGTCTAGTAAAGCCTCATCATATTAGACTAAGAGGATGGACTCGGAATACTTAACAGATGAATAGACAATGTTGGGTTGCTATTGTTAGGAATAGGATTCACTGTATCCATGGTAAAAGTATAGGAAACTACTTTCTTAATATTTTACCAAATTATTCTGATACGCAGTGAACAATGATTTCACTGTACTGGGATTGGAATAGTTTGTAGTGTAAGAAGCCAACATGCACAAGTTGTTCCTTACTGTTTGGTTGTTCTCAAAATGTTCTCAAAATATGCATTACAGCAACAAGCATATTTACAGACGCTTGTACACATGTTATATGGACATACACATGTATAGTCTGATCGAAAATGATTGGCACCAATGATAAAGATGAGCAAAAAAGATTGTATAACATAAATAATACAAATACTGGGCCATATTGTACATAAAAATAAAACATATATATATATATATATATATATACAGTATATCACAAAAGTGAGTACACCCCTCACATTTTTGTAAATATTTGAGTATGTCTTTTCATGTGACAACACTGAAGAAATGACACTTTGCTACAATGTAAAGTAGTGAGTGTACAGCTTGTATAACAGTGTAAATTTGCTGTCCCCTCAAAATAACTCAACACACAGGCATTAATGTCTAAACCACTGGCAACAAAAGTGAGTACACCCCTAAGTGAAAATGTCCAAATTGGGCCCAATTAGCCATTTTCCCTCCCCGGTGTCATGTGACTCGTTAGTGTTACAAGGTCTCAGGTATGAATGGGGAGCAGGTGTGTTAAATTTAGTGTCATCGCTCTCACACTCCCTCATACTGACTGGTCACTGGAAGTTTAACATGGCACCTCATGGCAAAGAACTCTCTGAGGATCTGAAAAAAATAATTGTTGCTCTACATAAAGATGGCCTGGGCTATAAGAAGATTGCCAAGACTCTGAAACTGAGCTGCAGCACGGTGGCCAAGACCATACAGTGGTTTAACTGGACAGGTTCCACTCAGAACAGGCCTCGCCATGATCGACCAAAGAAGTTGAGTGCACGTGCTCAGCGTCATATCCAGAGGTTGTCTTTGGGAAATAGACGTATGATTGCTGCCAGCATTGCTGCAGAGGTTGAAGGGGTGGGGGGTCAGCCTGTCAGTGCTCAGACCATACGCCGTATACTGCATCAAATTGGTCTGCATGGCTGTCGTCCCAGAAGGAAGCCTCTTCTAAAAATGATGCACAAGAAAGCCCGCAAACAGTTTGCTGAAGACAAGCAGACTAAGGACATGGATTACTGGAACCATGTCCTGTGGTCTGATGAGACCAAGATAAACTTATTTGGTTCAGATGGTGTGTGGCGGCAACCAGGTGAGGAGTACAAAGACAAGTGTGTCTTGCCTACAGTCAAGCATGGTGGTGGGAGTGTCATGGTCTGGGGCTGCATGAGTGCTGCCGTCACTGGGGAGCTACAGTTCATTGAGGGAACCTTGAATGCCAACATGTACTGTGACATACTGAAGCAGAGTATGATCCCCTCCCTTCGGAGACTGGGCCGCAGGGCAGTATTCCAACACGATAACGACCCCAAACACACCTCCAAGACGACCACTGCCTTGCTAAAGAAGCTGAAAGTAAAGGTGATGGACTGGCCAAGCATGTCTCCAGACCTAAACCCTATTGAGCATCTGTGGGGTATCCTCAAATGGAAGGTGGAGGAGTGCAAGGTCTCTAACATCCACCAGCTCCGTGATATCGTCATGGAGGAGTGGAAGAGGACTCCAGTGGCAATCTGTGAAGCTCTGGTGAACTCCATGCCCAAGAGGGTTAAGGCAGTGCTGGAAAATGATGGTGGCCACACAAAATATTGACACTTTGGGCCCAATTTGGACATTTTCACTTAGGGGTGTACTCACTTTTGTTGCCAGTGGTTTAGACATTAATGCCTGTGTGTTGAGTTATTTTGAGGGGACAGCAAATTTACACTGTTATACAAGCTGTACACTCACTCCTTTACATTGTAGCAAAGTGTCATTTCTTCAGTGTTGTCACATGAAAAGATATACTCAAATATTTACAAAAATGTGAGGAGTGTACTCACTTTTGTGATATACTGTATATATATATATATATAATACTAATACAATTGCTCAGAGAAAGAGATTTAGTTTAATCCTGAAGAGTCTATTGATGCACCCGTGAAACAATCTAAGTAACAATAAAAAAAAAATATATATATATATTAAAATATGTCCATTTAAACTAGTCTCAGTCCACGCATGTGCCTATGGCAGCCTTCCGCATCTGCGGTGGAAGGTGGCAGAGCTATATCGGTGTGTGTCAGACAATGAGACATTCCCGAAAATCGGTCTGCTCAGGAAAACCTATGTTGCATCCGAACCGTTATGGAAAGGGGAGACTCTCACGATGGTGTTCCACGACCCCCACAAGTGTCACGGGACTCGTCTGAACGTAATCCATACAAACAAATGGAAGTATGGAGGTAGGTTGGTGCCAACACAAATAAGGGGTTAAATATGTGTAAAAAAAAAACAGAATATTTCCTGTGCTTTCTTATATATCATAGATATAGGACAGACACCTTATTTCTTGTGATTCATTACATTTTTTGCCCAAATTCAATATTTTGTCAAATAATTTGTTCATCTTTTTTTTATACATAAAGGGGTCCTAAAACTCAAAATCAAATAGCTAAATGATTAATGGTACTGTATGAACATCCTAAAACCATTCCATATGTTAGCACTTCAGCACCAATCGCTACGTTGTAACGTTGGGTCAGCTAAACGCACAGTGGAGCAGCAGACTCGATACTATACTGACTCATGGCAGAGCAGACTTTGCTACCTTTGCTACCTCATTAAAACGTGTTCATTTTGATAAAAATAATGTCACTACAGTAGCTAACTAACTAGCTAGCTTGCTTATGGAAGGAGCATTGCATTTAGTGTTGTACTAGCTGGTTGGTTATCTTCTCTTTCGTTTTATATGAAGTGACTGGCTCAGGCTTAGCTAGCAAGGTAATATTGGACAAGTTGTCGTGTACATGATCAAACTTCAGAAATACACTAAACTCCTTAGCTTGAAGTAAAATAACGTGACTAAGACCTCCTCGAAATCAAACTTCAAAATGAATTACAGATTTATCGATATCTTGATTTATTCGACTATTTTTGAGGGCGACAAGTGACTCTTGTTGCTAGGTAACTGTCACGCCCTGGCCATAGAGAGACTTTTATTCTCTATTTTGGTTAGGCCAGGGTGTGACTAGGGTGGGAATAGTGACTAGGGTGGGCATAGTTTCTTTATTTCTATGTTTTCTATTTCTTTGTGTTTGTCCGGGTGTGGTTCTCAATCAGAGGCAGCTGTCTATCGTTGTCTCTGATTGAGAATCATACTTAGGTAGCCTTTTTCCCACCAGTGTTTGTGGGTAGTTGTTTTCTGTATAGTTGTAGTTAACTTAGAGAACTGTTCATTTTTCTCTTTGTTATTTTTGTTTCAGTGTTCAGCTTAATAAAATATCATGAACACGTACCACGCTGCGCTTTGGTCCACTCCTTCTTCATCAGACGAGCGTGACAGTAACATTATAAGATTCATGGGAAGAAGTTGCTGCCAAGGGCGCCGAGTAGACATAGGATGCCCATTCGATCAAAAAGCTTCCGAAGGACGCAGAGGATCCCTCCATGACTAGACAACTAGCATTTGAGTTTGACTCGATTGACTCGTGAAAGTGCATATCAAGTGATCTAGTGCTCGAAGTGGTCACTCAAAGTGTTGGGTTTAAGATTCAGGCTTAGATTCAGGCTTATATAGACAGGTGTGTGCCTTTCCAAATCATGTCCAATTAATTGAATTTACCAAAGGTGGACTCCAATCAAGTTGTAGAAACATCTCAAGGATGATCAATGGAAACATGATGCACTTGAGCTCAAATCCGAGTCTTATAGCAAAGGGTCTGAATACTTATGTAAATAAGGTATTTCTGTGTTACATTTTTATACATTTAAAAAAATATATGCATTTGCTTAGCCATTATAGGGTATTGTGTGTAGATTGATGAGGATTTTTATTTATTTAATCCATTTTAGAATAAGGCTGTAATGTAACAACATTTTGAAAAGTTCAAGGGGTATGAATACTTTCCAAAATGCACTGTCTTGTTTCAGCCTCCTGGCAGAGGCCACCAGGTATCCTGGTACTTGGTAAAGTTCATGACGCCATTGACCTCAGGACCAATATCATAAAACATTTTAGAAAAAAAGTTCAGTGCAGTTATACTCGCAAGGTGTGGTATTGAAAGGTAACGAAAACAACTATTACTTGGTAAACAAAATAAATAAAAAAATCACCCAGAACTGGGGGGTTTATCGATTACACTTGGTGAATATCTACCTTCAGCAAAGACCCTGGAAGCAGTCATTACAGAGCTAATTTACAACCAAACTGGAGGGCTCCATAATAAAACCAGTATGAAATGCTGACAGCTCCCTTTAGTTGATGGATGTTTCTGGAGTGGTTGATGATTACCAAACTGCTGGTAATGTGGATGCATGAATCATAGCATGAATGTAGCTGCAGAAGCACTCAGCTCGCGTCATGGACTGACAGGGGAAGGAGACATCAGCAAACTCCTACGTGGAAGGAGAAGATGGGGACACAAGGAGAAGATGGGGAGAGTCTGCCAATGAATCGTACTGAATGTACCAATGTTACAATGGCATCTGTGTGGGATTTGATAAAGGTTGTGCTGTGTGTGTGTGTGTGATGTGTATGCACGTGTGCGTGTGCGCATATATCATCATGACTAAGGAGGACATCTGCGTCTCTCCACTTGATTTCACACATGCTGACAATTTTATAATGACCTGCATTTTTCATTGCTTTTTTAATAGTTTGGCAGGAATTGTCTCTGAGGATCACATTCCCCATTGGACAAGAGCAGAGCGGAGAGGGGAAAGAGTGAGGATTGTGGAGACTTACATTTGTTACATTTCACAGAATAACCAGGTAACGATGTAACAAGAGAATACAAATGGATTTAAGCTCCTAACCAGGCAATACAGAGCTCATGTAGGATAGAAATGAAATGTTAGTCTAAAATTATGTTAGGGTCCTGATGTAACCGTGCGCAGGTTACCATCAGGTACCTTTATCAGGGCGGGAGTAATCTGATGATTACCACATGGAAGGGCACATTAGCAAACTGCCGTTTACACGTATGTACACATATTTACATGTATGCAAAACCTTATTGCACCGCACATCCCACACAGGAGACTCACTCTGACACACAATGATATACGTTGCAGCATCAAATCAGTCACCCGCACTTGTATTTCTCACACGAAGCAGCTCTCATGATCTCAACTGTTTCCCAGATGTGGAATGTCAGTGATGATCCCGTCCTATGGATCTCAGTGGGAGGCACGGGGTGCCCTTTGTGCAGGAGCTGAACCCGTCATAGACTTCCGCTGCTATACGGTTGCTCTAAGGCTGGCGCCTCTCCCTTTCAACTCTACCATGCTCTGTTTATTCATTGTTTGTGCACAGGAAGCATGAGTCTGCGGTGTCCAACATGTGGACACACAGGAATACACATGCTCTAACATGCGTACGCATATGCATGTGCACACATGCCAAACGCATACACTGAGTTAGTCTTTGTTTATTTTTTAGCCACCAAGCACTGGCATTGCAATACTTTTGATTACTGTTTATTTATACGGCTTTTATTTCTCAATTCGATTTTTGTCAATTTCTTTTGAAGTGGAGGATATCTCATTGCACTGGATGACTAACAGACGCTTGAAATACAAATTGAAAACATAAAAAGCAGGCTGCTCAGGGAAAGAAAAGGCCTGGAGTTGTATTTTGCTTGCTAAATATACACCCTCAAACAACATATCCCTTAAAATATACCCCTGTGAGCAACGTGAGAGGCGTTTACAGTCGCCACAAAGCTTCTCCAAGCATTCATAACACTGAGTGATGATTTGTGAAAGCAGAATCTGTTATTAACTTTGGTTTTCTTTTGACATTTGGGAATCTATTCAGTGCACCCTTGCATTATGGTCTGTCTCCGTGACTGTCCAGACAGGTCTTGGATGGCCAACACAAACAACCAATCCCCCGTAGTTGGGCAGCAGGCGTCACGGCAACCCAAAACGGGCCACAGCAACCGAAAGAGTCTGACACCGAGCACCAGCCCCTCCACTGTTCGTCCGACCATAGTAAAGTTTTCCAGACTGGAAAAAATGTCCACAACAATTAACATAGTTTAGAGGCAAAGGCACCTTAGCACTAAGCTGAAACAAGAATGGTAAAGAACAAGAAAAAAAAACGACTTAAACACACAGTGCAGGAATAAACTCATTAAAGGGAGACATTTTAGCTGGCTACAAAAGCAAAAGATTGGTTTTGTCTGAGAGATTAGCAATGCTCGAATTTGTCTGGCACCAAGGCAGCCATTAAAATGTTTGGCACTCACTTGCCTATGCTATGGCTGAAGCTTTTTACTGAGATCCAGATCTAATAGAAGGGGAATACCAGCCATACAGACATGAACAGGCTTGGAATGGGCCAAAGGGGGCGGCTGAAAAGCACAACAGACGTGTTGAGCTGAAAATATGTCTACCTCCATGACAACCTTCCCCTTTTATGTGAGTGTTCTCGGGCTTTGAGATTTATGTTATTGAAGGTGGGACATTTTGCGCCCGGCATTGTTGAACTTGCTCTTGCAGGTCTTAGGTGGTAGGTGCACATGTCAACAAGACATCTGATCGCAGATTATGTATGCATAACAGGTTCGGGTTTCTAAAAACAGCCTGGTCCCAGTGCACCAAAAATAAAAGGGCGGAAAAGTGAGAGAGAGGAAAAAAAATGGTTGGTTGTCTGGTTTCAATTCTCCTGGCTCATTGTTAGCAGAACACAGGGGCCGGCTGTGTATTGTGGTAGAAAACTAGAGCTTTGTCAGCCTCCAGCTTTCACACATTGTCCAGAAGTGTGGCAGAGATGCTGAGGTGGGACTTACACTAAAGGATTTACAAGCTGTAAAGTGGCTTTTTGGTTTGGCCATTTTACTTTTGTCCCCATAGGAGAACACTTTTTGGTTTCAAATGTATATTTAGAACCTTTCAGTGGTGTAACGGTTCCACGTAGAACCTTGTATAAGTGAACGGGTTCCACTTGGAACCAACAATAATTATTTTCAGAGGGTTCTCCTATGGGGATAATTGAAGAACCCTTTATAGTTCTAAGTAGTACCTTCTTTTCTAAGAGAGTAGTTTACCGACGTCTCACAGACTGTTGATATGGAACAACAGCATCCAGGGGTAAAGTGGGGGATAAACATTGCTCAATGACTAACCTCTGTCTCCTTTCCTACCTTTCTATCCCCTTTCAACTTTTCACGTGGCTCCTGCCCTTCTCTCTATCATCTAGCTCGACTCTTTCCCCTCTCCCATCCATCTCTCTCTCCTCCCTCCTTTCCCACCTTTATCATCTTCTCTCTAAAATCGTCCTCCTCCCTTGTTCCCTCTCTCCTCTCACCCCCTCCTTTCTTATCTTCATTATCTCCCATTTACTCTACTCCCTCTTCATCTCTCTTCACTTCTCTGCCCTTTTCCTCTCCTCTCTCTTCTCGTTCCCTCTCTCGTCTCACTGAGATGTGAAGAGCGTTGCCCTCTATGTTGGCCCCAGAACAAGCGCTGGCCTTGTGAGGCTCTGTTTGCTCTCCGAGATGTTTTCTCACATAGCAGTGTTTCACAGCCTGCCCTGGCAGATCACACCTCCCTGTGTGTGTGTATGTTTGAGTGTGTGTGTGTGTGTGTGTGTTTGCGTACACTCAAACCAGGCCTATGCATTCGTTCTTAATACGTGCTGTTGGTAAATTGCATAGGTGTGTGATTGTGTGTGAACACACACCTATGTGTTTGTGTTTCTGTGAGTATTTACTTGTTTGTGCGTGTGTGTGTACCCTTGCTCACAGAAGACCTAACGGACCAAGGCATGCATTGCTTTCCTGTTTTCTCTATCAACAAACGGAAAAGGAAATTCTCCAGGTTTTTAGATTTTATTGGAATTGTTTGAGAAAATGAAAATTAGCAAATGAACATTTCACCAAAATACTCCACCACGAGCGGCTGTAAAACGGACAAATACCTCCCAAAAAGGACTTATGTTTGTCAAATGAGCATCAATATGGTTGATAGTCCATAATCATAAATTACATACTTAAAATTAACTGTATAATTTTAATGATGTGTCAGTGAGGGTTGCTTTTTTTAAGCACCAATGAGATTGCAGCAAAAACATGAGGCAGCTGGTCACATCTTACTACATTTAGTCTTTTGAAATGTAGATTGTACCCCTGTACGCATCGATATACAGTATGAGTCTTTCCACACATACAGGATCTTAATTTGAGCCAGTTTGCAAAAGCAGGAAAATAATCCAACAGCAACAGAAAATGTGAATTATTATTTGGATCTAAATTAATGGACTTTTTTGTATGGGCTGATACATTTTTCGTAAGGGAGAATCAAGTCTGACATTTCTAAGTGGAAAGCCTTTTTAAACCTCAAATACACTAAACGTTTAATATCAGGAAAGTTATACTGCAACAGGGTGATCAAATTAAGATCCTACATCTGTAGTAAGATCCCATGTGAACTCACTCTTTCAGGCAGATGGCCGCCAGAAATGTTCCATACCGTTCCTGAGTAAAATCAGTTCTAGATGAGGTCTTTATTGTGTGTGACAGGAATTGACTGTCTTTTTAAATTGACAATCTATCGGCTATCCATCATTCTGAAGCTACAGCTAGCAGGACTTAAAATATACATGCCACTCTACAAATTACAATTACAAATTACATAAGACTTCACACTTCTGAGCAAAAAAGCTTTAATTCCTAGGTACATGATGGATTCTGAGAAACTTTTGGAAGAGGGCGATCTAAATACATACTTTAATACAAATGAATATGAATCAGACTAAATACCATGTAGTATGTTGCCCATGTCATGGCATTTGTAAATACTTGCAAAGTGCATGTTTCTCTGATAAGTATGCGCTGAGTTTAATGTTGAATTTGATATATTCATCAGACAGAATTGGTTTGCTGGAGCTAAACCAACAATGGTGGCTTTTGGAAAAAATGTAGAACTGCATTTCAAGGTAAAGGAACAATATTTCAAAGTTTATCATACCGTCCTTGTGGAATTCTGTTGTTGAATATTTGGCCAATTCCAAATCTGGGAAGCAAAAAATAACGTGAGTAATGGCAGGAAAGATGTCATTAGCCTCGTCTGAGGCAAAAGACTGCCATATGATGTCCAATGCACAACAACGCACTGCAAATAGAAGATTTTGACATTCATCTTATCTTTTATCACCATGTACTGCACACACAAGAGAGAGACCTAACTCTCTCAGGGCTGAGATGAAATCCATGTTAGCGAAAATCTCAGGGAGGGTCACAGAAACCACACTCAGGGAAAAATAACACACATCACATAGATCAAAACGTGTGATACGGGAGCCAGTGAGGTTCATCTGACAAAGAACATTCCTAAATTGTGTGTTTTCTTCATTTATCACGCTCCATCTGGAAAAAGTGCAGTCCTGAGATGCCAGAGAGTTGCAGTTAGCATTCCCAGACTCAAATTAATCAGGACATTTACCACAAAATGACCTAAGGGACTGGCATTTTCCTAGGTACTTTTGGCCGTCGACACGAGAGAACCACGACACCGTACACGAAACTTGACAAGTCTGGCGTCTAGCAATTCTAATCAGACTAGGTTCAAGCCTCATTTGCTTAAAAATACATGTTTAATTATATTTTAACGAGAGGTACATCTCGAGAGCTGTTCAAATAATGACACAACGGTTTATATCGCCTCCATTTCAAACACTGTCGAGGTGTTTAATAACTCGAGTACCATCTGTATCTCACCCGGGGTTCGTTGCTAATTTTAAACCTAATAATGTACTGCTCTTCGGACTTTGCTCCGACAGCAATTCAGGTCTGTCAAATATCCCCTCCCAGACAGTTCCCCCGTCTATCCTGCCCACACCTGATCTTATCTGCTGCTACACAATATGGAACATGATGGAGAGACAGACAAAAACAGCACTCTTATGCAACCCAGACTTTTAGAGCACGTTCCCTAATCGGAACAGTGAATGGCCACAGTCAGACAGACGGGGGATTTCAGGAGTGCAGCCAAAAGGCGAGAAAGGACAGCAGATCAGATTGCATGTAGATGAAGATTTTTAGCTTTTAGTGATATTAGTCCCATAGAGGCATCTGTATTACACAGATTTCACAAATTGGCTAACTGCTTATGCGACTGGGGAGTGGGAACACAGTGCAAAGTCTCTGCACATTAAGTCAACTCCTCGAATCCCTGTTAAATTCAACCTGCCAATAGAGACTCATTCAGTTGATGATCTTTCTATCTGAACAACAAGTAGAGTATGAACCCTCTTTTATGATCAGGTGTGTAACAAGTTCCATGATAAAGCAACGATTCCCCTTTGGTAATTTTCTCAAAATACTCAGGCAGGGTGTAGAGTATTTCTGACATCTTGAAACAGACACCTGCACCCAACTCGGCTGACAAAAAGCTACACACTTTGAGGTTTGGTTCTGAAACCAGCCCACTAACGTGACAACTCTCAGACACCGACACAGGACTCCATTTTAGTAATACACACAGACTACTTTTAGCTTCCCCCCCGCCCCCCCGCCCCTCCATTCCACCACCCTATTTGAAAAAAAACAGAGTGCTCTTGCTGCAGCTCCGGCAGAGTGATCCGGCTGGGCTTTTATGAGATACTGGAGTGGGGCTGGCGGCAGGAAGACTGACCGGCTTGTGGGGAGGACAGAGGAGCCATTTTGTTGCCCCCATCCCATCACTGAGCCCCTTTAAATATGAATTCATAAACTCCCAGAGCCATTGCTCCACATCAAACACAGACCCCGTAGGAAAAGCACTGAGCTGATGCATCTAGGAAAGAAAATAGAGAGAAACGGGTAAACAGGACTATGTGCAGACAGAAATTTATGAAAATATTGATGTGCTAAATATATTCATTGGTTTTGTGGAATAGTGTCGGAATGATGATTTAAAGCAAAAGCACTTGAATAGATTTTGAAATAAGCAGCTGCGTCTTGGAAGTTCCAAGTGTGAAAATGTATTTACTGAACAAAAACATAAACGCAACATGCAACAATTTCAAAGATTTTATTAAGTTACAGTTCATATAAGGAAATGAGTCAATTGAAATAAATTCATTAGGCCCTAAATCTATGGATTTCACATGACTGGGAATACAGATACGAATCTGTTGGTCACAGATACCTTAAAAGGTAGGGGCGTGGATCTGAAAACCAGTCAGTATCTGGTGTGACCACCATTTGTTTCTGTAAGTCGCTCTGGATAAGAGCATCTGCTAAATGACTAAAATGTCAAAAGTAAATGTCTGCTTAGTATGCAGGCCATGGAAGAATAAGGGACGTTTGTGTACAGATCCTTGCTGCAAGGGGCCGTGCTTTATCATGCTGAATCATGAGGTGTTGGTGGCGGATGAATGGCATGACAATGGGCCTCAGGAATCATCCCTGTATCTCTGTGCATTCACATTACCATAGATAGAAATGCAGTTGTGTTTGTTGTCCGTAGCTTATGCCTGCCCATATCATAACCCCACCACCACGGGGACTTTGTTCACAACATTGACATCAGATCTGCCATCTGCCTGGTACAGTTGAAACCAAGATTTATCCGTGAAGAGAACACTTCTCCATCGCGCCAGTGATCATCAAAGGTGAGCATTTGCTTTCTAAAGTCAGTTACGACGCCAAACTGCAGTCAGGTCAAGATCCTGGTGAGGACCACGAGCATTCAGAAGAGCTTCCCTGAGACGGTTTCTGACGGTTTTTACAGAAATTCTTCAGTTGTGCAAACCCACAGTTTCATCAGCTGTCCGGGTGGCTGGTCTCAGACGATCCCGCAGGTGAAGAAGCTGGATGTGGAGGTCATGGGTTGGCGTGGTTACATGCGATCTGCAGTTGGGATGCCAGTTTGATGTACTGACAAATTCTCTAAAACAACATTGGAAGCGGCTTATGGTAGAGAAATGAACATTCTATTCTCTGGCAACAGCTCTAGTGGACATTCTTGCAGTCAGCATGCCAAGGCATATACATCTGTTCTGCCTTCACTTAGATTATTCAGATTTTTTAAAACTTCAACATCTTTTGCTCCCAAAACTTTAGTAAATTCTCAGTATGGAGAAACCATCCACATTTTGAAATTACAATATATACAGAGTTTACAAAACATGAGGAAAACCTTCCTAATATTGAGTTGTACCCCCTTTTGCACTCAGAACAGCCTCCATTCGTCAGGGCATGGACTCTACAAGGTGTAGAAAGCACTCAACAGGGATGCTGGCCCAATGCTTCCCACAGTCGTGTCAAGTTGGCTGGGTATTTTTGGGGTGGGCGACCATTCTTGATACACACAGGAAACTGTTGAGCATGAAAAACCCAATGATAAACCCTTTTGCTGATGTTTTGTACAGTATGTCCATTCAAAGGCTTTGAAGCCACCGGTCAGCCATATTGGCAGTCCCCGGTAGGAGCAGGTAAGAATGAACAGAATTCTGGAGTATTTCAATGAAATGTTTCAAGGACAAAATTACATGTATTTTGTAGTGGGGACAATAACATTAGTAATCTCAACAAATTAAATATGCTTTAAGGTAAATGTTTTTCTATATTTTTTCATTCAAATTTGTATTCATAAACTGGGTGGTTCGAGCCCTGAATGCTGATTGGCTGACATCCATGGTATATCAGACCGTATACCACGGGTATGACAAAACCTTTGTTTTTAGTGCTCTAATTACGTTGGTAACCAGTTTATAACAGCAATAAGGCACCTCGGGGGTGTGTGGTATATGGCCAATATACCACGGCTAAGGGCTGTATCAAGGCACTCTGTGTTGCGTCATGCTCAAGATCAGCCGTTAGCTGTGGTATATTGGCCATAGACCACACCCCCTCATGCCTTATTGCTTAAGCATAGCTCAAAGAATATCATTTAAAAGTATGCATTAAGTTGTCTGTAATAGAATAAATGTGGCAATAATGAATGTAGATATTAATAATTGCATTTCTATAGCTTCCAAAATATTGGGGCAGTGCCAAGGTGGAATTACAGTGAATTCAATACAGCTCCCCCTATTAGTCATCTAGTGTATGTATATATACATAATTGGAACCCTGCAGCGTTGCAGTTCTTGACACACTCAAACCGGTGAACCTGGCACCTATTAACATACCCCATTCAAAAGCACTTACATATTGTTTCTTGCCCATTCCCCCTCTGAATGGCACACATTCACAATCCATGTCTCAATATTGTCTCGAGGCTTAAAAATCCTTCTTTACCCTGTCTCCTCCCCTTCATCTACACTGATTGAAGAGGATTTAACAAGTGCCATCAATAAGGGATCATAACTTCCACCTGGATTCACCTGGTCAGTCTGCGTCATGGAAAGAGCACTCAGTATAATACCATTTAAATAATGTTAACAACTTAATTTGTTCAAAGACTTTAAAAAATGCCACTAGGCATTTGTACATTCCCATATCCCCATATCAAAACAATATACAGGATAATCTTGTATTTTACATCAGAGATAGCCAACATTTTGGGTAGGATGTATTGGCTATAAAGCCGCTAATATTCTTTGGTGGTAGGTATGGGTATGCTAACCTCGCTAGCCCTCTCAAGTGTTTGGATGTCACTATGTCCTTTTTTGCAGGTGTTTAACTTTCATGGTCAGCCGACCTGGATGTTGAAAGGACTTCCACTATGTCAATAGCCTTTTATGCGTTAAACTAGGGTGTAGGATACATTTTTAGATCCACTGAAGTGGACACGCTTAACCAGGTCAACAAATAGAGTAACAGACAACATACACATCACTGCCTCGGAAACATAAGGCTGTTGTGTCTCTAGTGGGTGTTTTTTCTTCTCAGAAGCCTTGAATTCAGAAAAGTCGTCCAAACTTGCTCGCCCACTTTCTCTGTGCTCAGTCAAGCCTCGTAGAGTGGGAAGGTTGCCGCTCGCCACAGCTTCCCATTTCCGCCTGGAATGTCTCAGTTGATGTAGTTTTGCATGACCGATTTTAGGCTTTAAATATAAGGGACATTACAATATGAGATCAAGGCAGAAATGAAAGGATGCAATGGAGGAGAGCAAGAGGAGGAAGGGGATTAAGATGAGGAGGCCCAAGTGGAAGAAGATTAAAGAGAGAGATTTACATGCGAGCGAGGGGAGGGAAAGGAGAAGGTGGCACTCTGGTGAATCCGATTGGGCAGGCGTGTCTCTCAAACACTCGGCGGTTTGCTTCATTACATTTAAGTCATTTAGCATTAAAACCACCCATCCTTTCTGCAGAGCATCAGACCTTTCGCTTTCTCCACTGTCGGGTGGAAGAGACAAAGTGGACACCGACAGCGAATGTAGGGGGGTCTCTATGAAATAAACATTTGAGAGTTTCTTCATTCAATGTCACATTTGATTTGTGGCTAATGCCATACGTTGTCTTTGATTTGTTGCTACTGTTTGATATGCAAAAGACCTACATGCCAGATCTGGTGATGCACAGCTAATTGGCTCGGTGGGATGCGAAGTCGGATCTGGAGGCACCGTGTTCTGTTGAGCTTGAAACCTGTGTGTCCCTGGTTCATTTCTAAAAGCACATTGGCTAAGGTTTTACAACATGGCATCCCTTGGCTTGTCACAGCAGGGGCACCGATACATGCAGGCTGCCAAAACATCCCGTTCTGGATGGGGTGCTGGCTCTCCCCACTCCTCCCCTCCTGCGAACCAAATAAATCCCAGACTATCTCTTCAAGGTTGACCTCCTTGTGAACTGCTGGCTTTTTGAGAGCTGTTTAAATAGCAGAGGCAGAAAAAAAGATTCTAATGCTTCAAAGGGGGGGTTTTAATATTACGAGTGCATACTCTATCTCAGTCTTAAAGTATGTCAAGAGGGTGATTAGAGGTAAAAAAGTTGGATGAAATCACACTCACTGGAAGAGATGGCATCTGCTTAGGCATACCATAAAAACACATCTGTTGACTTCTGTGGCAAGAGCATAATCTACAAGCTCTTCAATATGGATATTTGTATATCTCTTACTAAAATATGTCACGCTGGAAGACTATCACGTTGATACACAAAGCAAAGGACCAGGATGATAAGGTTGTAGCTCGCCGTGGTTACCGTCCATGACTGACATGAGTCCTCACCAGGTCTGATTGGTTACTGTGACACCCCACAGAGATAGTGAGAAGGACAAATACAAAGACAGGAAGAAAGAGAGAGTACAGAGAGTGTGAACAGACCTCGGAGACAAGGAGCACCTTGGGACGCAGTAGGCAGGAAATTAAGTCAACAGTCTGACTCCTTTCCTCCCCTAAAGATCCTAGAAAATGCCTATCGCTGCCGTGGGGCCATGGTTCTTTGCTTTCTCCATTCTGCTTCGGGGGAGTTAGCAAGCTAGTTTTTAATGAAACAGACACTAAAATGAGATGAGAAAAGCGAACTAGAGCTGTGGACTGTGGCACCAGATATGAAAACGTAGACACAAAGGAATAGAACACGTGTTTGTACAAACACAGATATGCAATGCAATGTATGGTAGTTTTAAAAATGAATGGGATTACTAGACTTTGTAGCAGTTTAGGAGTTTTCATTAATCATGTTTTGAGGTAAACACTCATGCAAATGTTACATGTTTTCTAAATATATATATATATATATATATACTTTTTATTAGAGTAATGTTGAATTCTCTCTATACTATTGTTGCAAAGACAAACGTCATGTGGAAGGATATTAAGGCCATATTTCTAGATTGGGAAGAACGAGCTAAACAACAAACTGCGGTAGAGGAAGCCAATGATGGTTCAGCCAGGGCTTTTTGGTAGAAGAAGATGAGCATCCCGCAGATGGGCTAGTGAAAGTGAGCTGATTAATGATTACTCTAACTTGGCCAAAACAGAAAGATAAAAACATATCCCAGGAAGAGAAGCACATCAGATTTCTGGCAGAGAGAGGGGAAATGCAGGAAAATATGTCATCATTCTTGCTGTTCACTGGACCTCATGCAAATCAAATCAAAAATTAAATCAAAGTTCATTAGTCGCTACACAGATTTGCAGATGTTATTGCAGGTGCAGCGAAATGCTTATGTTTCCAGCTCCAACAGTGCAGTAATACCTTAGCAAAAAAAACAATACACACATTAATAAAAAATATATATATATATATCAGAGCGAGCAACATCAGAGACCGGAATATAAATATATACAGGGCTGGGTAGGTTACTTTCTAAATGTAATACGTTACAGTTACTAGTTACCTCTCCAAAATTGTAATCAATAAAGTCATTTTTGGATTACCCAAACTCAGTAACGTAATCTGATTACATTCAGTTACTTTTAGATTACTTTCCCCTTAGAGTTCTGGTTCACCAACTACTTCTCAGATAGAGTTCAGTGAGTCAAATCGGAGGGCCTGTTGGCTGGACCTCTGCCAGTCTCTATGGAGGTGCCACAGAGTTCATTTCTCGGGCCGAATCTCTCTCTGTATACAGTGGGGCAAAAGAAATCTTGCTTGTTTGTAGGTGACCAAACACTTATTTTCTCATTTTGTCTGTCATAGTTGAAGTGTACCTATGATGAAAATTACAGGCCTCTCTCATCTTTTTAAGTGGGAGAACTTGCACAATTGGTGGCTGACTAAATACTTTTTTGCCCCGCTGTATATCAATGATGTCGCTCTTGCTGCTGGTGATTCTCTGATCCACCTCTACGCAGATGACACCATTCTGTATACATCTGGCCCTTCTTTGGACACTGTGCTAACAAACCTCCAAACGGGCTTCAACGCCGTACTGCATTCCTGCCGTGGCCTCCAACTGCTTTTAAATGCTAGTAAAACTAAGTGCATGCTCTTCAACCGATCGCTGCCCGCACACTCCCGCCCAACTAGCATCCCTACTCTGGACGGTTCTGACTTAAAATATGTGGACAACTACAAATACCTAGGTGTCTGGTTAGACTGTAAACTTTCCTTCCAGACTCACATTAAGCATCTCCAATCCAAAATTAAATCTAGAATCGGCTTCCTATTCCGCAACAAAGCATCCTTCACTCATGCTGCCAAACATACCCTCGTAAAACTGACTATCCTACTCATCCTTGACTTCGGCGATGTCATTTACAAAATAGCCCCAAAGACTCTACTCAGCCTACAGGATGTAGTCTATCACAGTGCCATCCGTTTTGTCACCAAAGGCCCCATATACTACCCACCACTGTGACCTGTATGCTCTCGTTGGCTGGCCCTCACTACATATTCGTCGCCAAACCCACTGGCTCTAGGTCACCTATAAGTCTTTGCTATATAAAGCCCTGCCTTATCTCAGCTCACTGGTCACCATAGCAACACCCACCCATAGCACGCGCTCCAGCAGGTATATTTCACTGGTCATCCCCAAAGCCAACACTTCCTTTGGCCGCCTTTCTTTCCAGTTCTCTGCTGCCAACGACGGGAACGAATTGCAAAAATCACTGAAGCTGGAGTCTTATATCTCCCTCTAACTTTAAGCATCAGCTGTCAGAGCAGCTTACCGATCACTGTACCTGTACACAGCCAATCTGTAAATAGCACACCCAACTACCTCATCCTCATATTATTGCTTACCCTCTTGCTCTTTTGCACCCCAGTATCTCTACTTGCACATCATCATCTGCACATCTATCACTCCAGTGTTAATGGTAAATTGTAATTATTTCGCCTTCATGGCCTATTTATTGCCTACCTCCCTAGTCTTCTACATTTGCACACACTGTATATAGATTTGTTAATTTTGTTCTATTGTGTTATTGACTGTACATTTGTTTATGTGTACCTCTGTGTTGTTGGTTTTGTCGAACTGCTTTACTTTATCGTGGCCGGGTCACAGTTGTAAATGTGAACTTGTTCTCAACTGACCTACCTGGTTAAATAAAGGTGAAATAAAAAGAATAATAAAAAAGAGGGATTAGAAGAAGACAAACATTTGTCACCAATTGAATGACATCTATCGCAGGATAAATCAATGTTAAAGTTTACATAGCTGGACATGTATGGATGTTACATTTTACTTTATGGGTTGGTTATGTAGGCTTCTTCTAACCCGTTGCTTTCTACTACATATAATAATATCTTTACATTAATATAAATAATGTATAAGTCCCAAAATGGATGTAGCAACTACAGATTGCCCCTTTTAGTCTATCAAACGTGTGCAAGTTTGAGCATGTCTCCATTAGGCCTATGGATTTGTTTTCTTTTATCAGCATGATTTAGATTGAGCAATAAAACCCCCACTTTTATTTCATAGGCTGAGATCCGCACTATGCAGCTGTTGCAAGAGAGTCTTTTTTACTGGCTGTCCACTGGTTTAAACAATGATTGGCAGCTTAAACTTCTTGAAGTCAACCATTATTGGGTTCAAATATACATTTAGATATATGAACAGCCATCCATAACAACCACAATCCGTAAGGCGCAAATAGCTGAATGAGAGAGCAGCAGTGTGATTCACGTCAATGCGCTATGTAGATATCAATAATAAGTTATATCCGTATCGTCATAGACTACACCACTGCTGTCGTCCTTACCTCCAAGTGTTTATTCAAGTTGGATAATCTTTGGATGCGGACAGCAGTCACACCATTGGAAGACATAGCTTGGACTGTAGCCCACAAAGCCTATAATCTGCACAAAATACACCATAAGGACAAAGCAAAAACAGGTTTTTAGAATTTTTTTCAAGTTTATTAAAAACCAAAAACTGAAATATCGCATTTACATATGTGTTCAGACCTTTTACTGAGTTACTTTGTTGAAGAACCCTTGGCAACGATTACAGCCTCGAGTCTTCTTGGCACACCTGTATTTGGGGAGTTCCTCCCATTCTTCTCTGCAGATTCTCTCAAGCTCTGTCAGGTTGGATGGGGAGCGTCGCTGGACAGCTATTTTCAGGTCTCTCCAGAGATGTTCGACCGGGTTCAAGTCCGGGCTCTGGGTTGAACACACAAAGACATTCAGAGACTTGTCCGAAAGTCACTCCTGCTTTGTCTTGGCTGTGTGCTTAGGGTCGTTGTCCTGTTCGAATGTGAATCTTCGCTTCAATCTGAGGTTCTGTGTGCTCTGGAGCAGATTTATCAAGAATCTCTCTGTACTTTGCTAAATTAATCTTTCCCTCGATCCTGACTAGTCTCACAGTCCCTGCTGCTGAAAAACATCCCCACAGCATGATGCTGCCACCACCATGCTTCACCGTAGGGATGGTTCCAGGTTTCATCCACATGTGACGCTTGGCATTCAGGCCAAAGAGTTCAATCTTGGTCTCATCAGACCAGAGAATCTTGTTTCTCATGGTCTGAGAGTCTTTAGGTGTCTTTTGGCAACTCCAAGCAGGCTGTCGTGTGCATTTTACTGAGGAGTGGCTTCCGTCTGGCTACTCTCCCATAAAGACCTGATTGGTTCACCTCTCTGACCAAGGCCCTTCTCCCCCGATTGCTCAGTTTGGCCAGGCGGCCAGCTCTAGGAAGAGTCTTGGTCGTTCCAAACTTTTTCCATTTCTGAATGATGGAGACCACTGTGTTCTTGCGGACCTTGAAATCTACAGAAATGTTTTGGTACCCTTCCCCAGATTGATGTCTCGACATAATCCTGTCTCGGAGCTCTGCAAAAAATGTCTTCGACCTCATGGCTTGGTTTTTGCTCTGACATGTACTGTCAACTGTGGGACCTTATATAGATAGGCGTGTGCCTTTTCAAATTATGTCCAATCAATTTAAATTTACCACAGGTGGACTCCAATCAAGTTGTAGAAACATTTCAAGGATGATCACAGGAAACAGGATGCACCTGAGCTCAATTTCGAGTCTCATAGCAAAGGGTCTGAAAACGTACATAAATAAGGGATTTGTTTTTTTTATACCTTTGCAAAAAAAAATATTATAAATTCTTCATTTTCGCTTTGTCATTATCATTATGTGCCAAACTTGTAGAGTTACTCCCAAGAAGACTTGATGCTGTAATTTCTGCCAAAGGTGCTTCAACAAAGTACTGAGTAAAGGGTCTGAACACTTATGTAAATTAGATATTTAAGTGTTTTAATATATATATATTTTTTAAGATTTCGAAAAATCTGTTTTTACTTTGTCATTATTGGGTATTGTGTGTAGATTGATTGAACAACTATTGAATCCATTTCAGAATAGGGCTGTAACTGAACAAAATGTGGAAAAGGTCAAGGAGAGCCCTTTTCAACATCAGTTGTCACAAAGTGCTTAGTCACGAAGTGCTTATTAAGAAATAGAGCGTAAAACCTCAGAGAGCAAGCAATGCAGATGTAGAGGCATGGTGGCTAGGAAGAACTCGCTAGAAAGGCAGGAACCTGGGACAAAAACCTAGAGAGGAACCAGGCTCTTCTGACTTTGCCGGGTTTAGATTATAAGAATACCTGGCTATTAAGGCCAGATCATTCTTCAAGACGTTCAAACTTTCATAGAAGACCAGCAGGTTAAAATAATAATCATAGTGGTTGTCGAGGGTGCAGGAGGTCAGAACCTCAGGAGTTAATGTCAGTTGGATTTCCATAGTCGAGCATGTAGAGGTCAAGACAGCATGTGCGGGGAGGGGGTCCGGTGAACAGGTCAGTGTTCCATAAGTGCAGGCAGAACAGCAGAAACTGGGTCAGCAACACGACAAAGTGGACTAGGGACGGGGATAGCCAGGAGTCGTCAGGCCAGGTAGTCTTGACGCTTGGTCCTAGGGCTCAGGTCCTCCGGGAGGAGAGAGAGAGAGATGGAATAATTAGAGGGAGCATATCTAAGATCACACAGGACACCAGATAAGACAGGAGAATTACACCATATATAACAGACAGACCCTAGCCCGTCGGCATATTGCAGCATAGATACAGGAGGCTGAGATGGGGGGGACATAAACCCCACCCACTTTGGCAAAGCACAGCCCCCCACACCACTAAAGGGATATTAACAGGCCACTAACACACTACCCTAAGACAAGGCTAAGCATAGCCACGAAGCTCTCCCCACCGCACGAGCCCGAGGACAGGAAGGATGGAAGAGTGCGAGAAAGCCAGTGACTCCCCGCGTAACAGGGTCAGAGGCAGAGAATCCCAGTGGATAGGGGAGCCGGCCAAGCAGAGACAGCAAGGGTGGTTCGTCACTCCAGTGCCTTGGCGTTCGCCTTAGCACCCCTGGGCCAGACTACACTCAATCATAGGACCTACTGAAGAGATGAGTCTTCAGTAAAGACTTAAAGCTTGAGACCGAGTCTGTGACTCTCACATGGATCGGCAGACCATTCTATAAAAATGTAGTTTTATAGGAGAAAGCCTTCAGCGGTTTTCTTATCAATTCTAGGAACAGTTAGGAGGCCTGCGTCTTGTGACTGTAGCGTCCAGTAGGTATGTACGGCAGAACCAAATCGGTGAGATAGGTAGGAGCAAGTCCATGTAATGTTTTGTAGGTTAGCAGTAAAACATTGAAATCAGCCCTAGCCTTAACAGGAAGCCAGTGTAGGGAGGCTAGTACTGAGGTAATATGATCACATTTTGGGGTTCTAGTCAAGACTCTAGCAGCTGTATTTAGCACAAGCTGAAGTTTATTTAGTGCCTTATCTGGGTAGCCGGAGAATTGAGCATTTCAGTAGTCTAACCTTGAAGTGACAAAAGCATGGATTAGCTTTTCTGCATCACATTTGGACAAAATGTTTCAGATTTTTTGCAATATTATGAAGATGAAAAAAAGTCTGCTCTTGAAATATTTTGTATATGTTCGTCGAAGGAGAGATCAGTGTCCAGAGTAATGCCGAGGTCCTTCTGTCACGATCGTCTTCTTTAGAGAATGGGGACCAAGGCGCAGCGTGTGAAAAATACATCTTCTCTTTATTTTGAAGATGAACACGAAACGAAACACTTATACAAACTATACAAAAACAACAAACAACCGTGAAGCTACAAACGAAAGTGCACACACAAGCTACTTACGTTCAACATAGACACAGCTAGACTTCTATACTAAACATAAACCCAACTACTCTAATAAACCCCCTAAACTTTACAACCACCCTAGACACTACAAAAAACACGTACATTCCCCATGTCACACCCTGACCTAACTAAAATAATTAAGAAAACAAAGAATACTAAGGCCAGGGCGTGACACCTTCACAGTTTTACTTTAGAGAACTGTACAACCATCGAGATATATTTATACATCTGACAGCAGATCTCTTCATGTGTTGGGACCTAGAACTAGCATCTCTGTTTTGTCTGAGTTTAACCTTCTACTGCAGTGGGCTAAGTCAGGGTCATACAGAGTGATTATTTAGACAAAAATATGGTGTTTCTATGTCAAACATTTTTGTAATATTTCCGTCTTCTATGATGTACACTACCAGTCAAAAGTTTGGACACACCTGCTCATTCCAGGGTTTTACTTTATTTGTACTATTTCCATGTAGAACAATAGTGAAGACATGAAAACTATGATATAACACATATGGAATCTTATAGTAACCAAAAAAAGTGTTAAACAAATCTAAATATATTTGAGATTTGAGATTCTTCAAAGTAGCCACCCTTTGCCTTGCACACTCAAGTGCAGTCACAAAAACCATCAAGCGCTAAGAAGAAACTGGCTCTCATGAGGACCGCCACAGGAAAGGAAGACCCAGAGTTACCTCTGCTGCAGAGGATAAGTTCATTAGAGTTATTTGCACCTCAGATTGCAGCTCAAATAAATGCTTCACAGAGTTCAAGTAACAGACACATCTCAACTGTTCAGAGCAGACTGCGTAAATCAGGCTTTCATGGTCCAATTGCTGCAAATAAACCAATAGTAAAGGACACCAATAATAAGAAGAGACTTGGTTGGGCCAAAGAACATGAGCAATGGACATTAGACTGGTGGAAATATGTTATTTTGGTCTGAGTCCAAATTTGAGATTGTTGGTTCCAACCTCCGTGTCTCTGTGAGACGCAGAATAGGTGAACGGATGATCTCCGCATGTGTGGTTACCACCATGAAGTATGGGGTGTGCTTTGCTGGTGACACTGTCGGTAATGTATTTAGAATTCTAGGCACACTTAACCAGCATGTCTACCAAAGTATTCTGCAGCGATACGCCATCCCATCTGGTTTGTACTTAGTTTTTCAACAGGACAATGACCCAAAATACACCTCCAGGCTGTGTAAGGGCTATTTGACCAAGAAGGAGAGTGATGGAGTGCTTCATCAGATGACCTGGCCTCCACAATCACCCGACCTCAACCCAATTGAGATGGTTTGGGATGAGTTGGACCGCAGAGTGAAGGAAAGTGCTCAGCATATGTGGGAACTCCTTCAAGACTGTTGGAAAAGCATTCCAGGTGAAACTGGTTGAGAGAATGGCAAGAGTGTGCAAAGCTTTGGCAAAGGGTGGATACTTTGCATAATGTCAAATCTAAAATATATTTTTATTTGTTTAACACTTTTTTGGTTACTACATGACTCCATATGTGTTATTACATAGTTTTGATGTCCTCACTATTTTTCTACAATGTAGAAAATATAAAAAATACAGAAAAACCCTTGAATGAGCAGGTTTGTCCAAACTTTTGACTGGTACTGTACATCACAGGCGACGGAAATACATATGACACAACTTTTTGACAAAGGAACACCGGATTTTCATAAAGAAAATAAAAACTTTACTCATGATGAAATTATGAAAAATATTAATAACATTTCACCCATGGGGCCAAAAGGGCACTTTTGGTCATTGACTGCAGGAAAGGGCTGCAACTAAAAAAACAAATATCTGCAATCCACTTCCTCAAGTCTGAAACTCAGGCTTCCAGTCTGAAACTCAGGCTTCCAGGGTAGGCAATTTTGGGGTTTCACCATGTTTCATCAAAATGTACAGCTGTGTGTCATCTGCATAGCAGTGAAAGTTGTTGACAATATGTTTCCGAATGACATCATCAAGAGGTGGCATATAGAGTGAAAACAATAGTGGACCTAGAATGGAACCTTGAGGAACACCGAAACATACCATTGATTTGTTAGAGGACAAAACATCCACAGAGATGAACTGATACCTTTTTCAACAGATAGGATCTAAACCAGGCAAGAACTTGTCCGCGTAGACCAATTACAGTTTCCAATCTTTCCAATACAATGTTGTGATCGATGGTGTCGAGGATAGACGCATCTTCATGAGTGCAGTCTCTGCACTATGATGGGGTTTAAAACCAGACTGGGGCGTTTCATATAAATAATTTTTCTTCAGGAAGGCAGTGAGTTTCTGAGGAACAGCTTTCTCAAAAATGTTGATAGGAATGGGAGATTTGATAGACCAATAGATTTTTAAAAATTCTGGGTTAAGGTTTGGCTTTTTCAGGAGACGCTTTATTACTGAAACTTCTAGTGAATGTGGTACACATCCGTAGGATAGGTAGACGTTTATTATGATGAACATAGAAGGGCCAAGCACAGGAAATAGCTCTTAGCTCAGTTTAGTTGGAATAGGGTCCAATAGACAGCTGGAAGGTTTAGAGGCCATTCCTATTTTCATGAATGTTTCGACAGACACAAGATTAAAAAACGTTTGTGTTTCCATTGATCCGAGGTCCTTGCAGTTCTGTGCAGACTCAGGACAACTGAGGTTTGGAGAAATAGCCATTTTCGAGGAGTCCGTCATTTGTTTTCTAATGATCATGATCTCTTCGTCAAATAAGTTCATGAATTTAGCACTGCTGAAGTGAAGGCCAACCTCACTTGCTGAATGCTGCTTTTGAGTTAGCTTTGCGACAGTATCCAAAATACATTTAGGATTGTTTTTATTATACTCAATCAGGTTGTAGGCTGATCAGGCAGCAGTGAGGGCTTTTCGATATTGCACAGTACGGTCTTTCCAAGCTTGTTGGAAGACTTCCAATTTTCTGGAGCGCCATATCCGTTCCAATTTTCTGGAAGCTTGCTTCAGGGCTCGGGTATTTTCTCTATAAAAGGCAGCTAGTTTCTTGTGACACGTTTTTTTGTTATTAGGGTTGTGACTGCATCTAGGGTATTACACAAGGTTAAGTTTAGATCCTTGGTTAGATGGTTAACAGAATGTTTTCTATTCCAACGTCCTTGGGTAGGTGATGGGAGTCTGGAAGGGCATCAAGCAATCTTTGGGTTGTCTGAGAATTTATAGCGCGACTTTTGATAATCCTTGGTTGGGGTCTAAGCAAATTATTTGTTGCGATTCTAAACGTAATACGATGGTGGTCCGATTGTCCAGAATTATGAGGAAAAACATTTAGATCCACAATATCTATTCCATGGGACAAAACTAGATCCAGGGTATGATTGTGACAATGCGTAGGTGCCGAGACATGTTGCACCAAACCCACTGAGTCGACGATGGCTCCGGAAGACCTTTGGAGTGGGTCTGTGGACTTCTCCATGTGAATTTCAAAGTCACCAAAAAATGTGAATAATATCTGCCATAACTACGAATCTGATAGGAATTCATGGAACTCAGTGAGGAACACTGTATTCTGGCCCAGGAAGCCTGTATTCAGTAGCTAAAAAAAAGTGATTGGGTGGGCTGCATAGATTCCATGACGAGAACCTCAAAGATGAAAAAGCATTTTTTCATATAAATTGACATTTGCTTTCAAAAAATGTCGCAACACCTCTGCCTTTGCGGGATGCACGGAAGATATGGTCACTAGTATAACCAGGAGGACAGGCCTCATTTAACTCATCATGCTTAAGCCATGTTTCAGTCAGGCCAATCACATCAAGATTATGATCAGTGATTAGTTCATTGACTATAACTGCCTTGGAAATGAGAGATCAAACATGAAGTAGTCCTATTTTGAGTTGTGAGGTATTATCACAGTCTCTTCAAAAAATGACAGGGATAGAAGAGGTCTTTATTCCAGTGAGATTGCTAAAGCGAACACCGCCATGTTTAGATTTTGTCCGACCTAGATCGAAGCACAGACACCGTCTCAATGGGGAGAACTAAGCTGACTACACTGACTGTGCTAGTGGCAGACTCCACTAAGCTGGCAGGCTGGCTAACAGCCTGCTGCCTGGCCTGCACCCTATCTCATTGTGGAGCTACAGGAGTTAGAGCCCTGTCTATGTTAATAGATAAGATGAGAGCACCCCTCCAGCTAGGATGGAGTCCTCAATTACCTCGGAGTCCTCAATCGACTCTGTACTGTTACCTCATGTACATAGCCAAGTTATCATTACCCATTGTGTATTTATTATTACTATTACGTTTTATTATTTCTCTCTTTTCTTTGTCTCTGCATGGTTGGCAAGGGCCCATAAGTAAGCATTTCACTCTACAGCACTGTACTCTCCTTTACTGTACTGTTCTCTACTATGCTCTACTCTACTTTACAGTACTGTGCTGTCCAAACTTGTTGAAACATAGACTTCTATGATTGGTTCATATTTGGTCCGGTAGGGCGAACTGTCCGTGGACGGTCGGTGGTCAGTGGATGAGGATGCTTGTTAAAGTAAATGGAAAGAGGGTAGGTGTCATGTTAGGTGTCAGTAAGAGAGGTGATATTAACTAGAGAGAGAGAGAGAGAGAGAGCGGTAGAGAGAGGGAGAGTGAGAGGGAGGAGTTGTCCAGACTGTTTTCACAGACTGGCTTTGACAGAAAGAGGGGGAAAAAACAGTTATGAGCTGAACATAACAGTATGCCAGTAGAAGGGAGGATAGTAGCAGGTGACCGAACTGTGGTTTGTGACTACTATGATTTTCTATTACTGCCAATTGAATTACAGTAATTGGTGACAATTAATTAACCATTTTAATTGCTCAATAATTCATAAACAAACTTGATATAAGTAAGAACACTATAACTAATTCTGTTAACTCCTCACGAGGGAGAGAAATTAGAAAATATCTTGAAGAGGATTAACCTTTCTGGCGCAGGCGTTCCTGCTAGCGACCCACCTCGACAACATCTGGTGAAATTGCAGAGCGCCAAATTCAAAATACAGAAAGTCATAATAAACATTAATGAAAAAGTGTTATACGTCGGCTTAAAGATTAACTTCTTGTTAATCCAGCCGCTTTGTCAGATTTCAAAAAGGCTTTACGGTGAAAGCATACCATGCGATTATCTGAGGACAGCGCCCCGCTTACAAAACCATACAAATATTTTACAACCAAGTAAAGGAATTACAAAAGTCAGAAATAGCGATAAAATTAGTCACTTACCTTTGAAAATCTTCATATGGTAGCAGTGACAGGAGTCCCAGCTACACATTAAATGTTTGTTTTGTTCGATAAAGTCCCGCTTTATATCCCAAAAACTCAGTTTTGTTGGCACGTTTTGTTCAGTAATCCACTGGCTCAAAGGCGGTCAAGACATGCAGACGAATACATCCCAATAGTACCGGTAAAGTTTGTTGAAACATGTGAAACGATGTTTATAATTAATCCTCAGGTTGTCAATTGTTGAAATATCAATAATCAATAATATTTAAACCGGACAAATGCGTCTTCAATAGAAAGGAAAAACAACGAAGGGCGCGCACTCGGTCATGCACGCAAACCATTCTTCCTCAGTCCACTGACAGAAAGGTCTCATTGTTCTTCATTTTTCAGAAAGCAAGCCTGAAACAATTTCTAAAGACTGTTGTTATCTAGTGGAAGCCATAGGAACTGAAATCTGGGTCCTAACCCATTAGATACTCAATAGGCATTCAATTGAAAATACCCACATAAAAAAATCCCACTTCCTGGATGGATTTTCCTGAGGCTTTCGCCTGCCATATCAGTTCTGTTATACTGACAGACATTATTTTAACAGTGTTGGAAACGAGTGTTTTCTATTCAAATCTACCAACTACATGCATATCCTAGCTTCTGGGCCTGAGTAACAGGCAGTTTACTTTGGGCACGCTTCTCATCCAGATGTCGAAATACTGCCCCCTAGCCATAAGAAGTTGAGTTTTTGGTATCGGAATATCAGGGCACAAGGCAATGTTTCTTAAACTTACCGAAGGCTAATCATTTCTCCAAAACTAAATTGACATTAGTTGGCAAGGGTTTTCAGTTCAGCATTATTGTGTTTTGATGTATTTTAAGACCTTTTCTGTTAAACGTTGTCTAAGACCCGTTTCCATCTGTTTGACCAGAACTGAAAGCCTTTGCTGATTCCAAATTTCTGGGATGGAAAACAGTTGGAAAAATTATACTGTATATGGCTTAATTTCTACAAAATATAGACTCCCAATTTGACTCCCAATTTGACATGCTCTTATGAACCTCACGTTGATGCGTGTTATAGTCTGGACACTATATAAATCATTCCTACTGAATATGTATTGTACTTGACTGCAATATAGTAATAGTACTATTCATTTGAGCATTGTTATTATGGACATTGTGCAACAGAGACGCTGTGAGTCAAGGTGCAGGTGAAAAGTTTAATAAAACGACAAACATGAAACAAGACAACGTAACAGTGGCGATTACGCATGAACACAGGAACAATACTGACTGAGGAAGGAACCCAGGGGAGTGACAGAAATAGGGGAGGTAATCAGGAAGGTAATGGAGTCCAGGTGAGTATCATGATGATCTGCAGGTGCACTCAATGATGGATGCCAGGTTTTTATTTTTATATTTATTTCACGTTTATTTAACCAGGTAGGCTAGTTGAGAACAAGTTTTAATTTACAACTGCGACCTGGCAAAGATAAAGCAAAGCAGTGTGACACAGACAACAACACAGAGTTACACATGGTGTAAACAATAAACAAGCCAATAACACAATAAACAAGTCAATGACACAGTAGAAAAAAGAAAGTCTATATACAGTGTGTGCAAAAGCATGAGGAGGTAGGCAATAAATAGGCCACAGTAGCGAAGAATTACAATTTAGCAGATTAACACTGGAGTGATAAATGAGCAGATGATGATGTGGTGTGCGTAATGATGGATCCCAGGACCGGTGGTTAGTATACCGGCGACGTCGAATGCTGGAGGGGAGGAGCAGGAGTAGATGTGACACATTGGTATTGACCGTGACCTTTACTCTCCTGTGATGTCATGACCCAAAAGTCGGAGCAGTACAACGTGTCACTACCTCAAATTCTGTGACCTCATGTTAAGTTGGCTAAATCGCTCTCAGTATTCTACTGTTTGTACATGGCTGTACACCTTTAAGTAAAGTCAATTAACATTGAAACGCGTGTGGACATTCCTTTTTTTGCCGACGAGAATAAAACTTCAAGGTCAGGTTGTACAAGACCATGCGCTAGCTAGCTAAGAAACAGTGAGTTAGCCAGTTAGCTAGCTTCATGCGCGATGAAGAGCAGGAGGCCACCGGAGGGAAATGCCGACGGTGGAGATCAGCAGCATCAAGTTGGCGTTACAATGGCAATGTTTGGAACTATCAATACGTTTTTGGAAGAGAACGAGGACTGGATGGAGTATGTGGAAAGGTCGGGACACTTTTTCTTGACAATTAGAATGAAAGATGAGGCTAAACCATGCTCTATTCTTTATGATTGTGTGTGGGGCTAAAACCTACAAGCTAATGAGGGATTTGGCTACACCATGGAGACCTGGAGATCTCGTTGCTCTCGGTAAGACTCACCCCAACACAAAGCCGTCAGTGATCGTCCAGAGGTTCAAGTAATTTTCAGAAAACACGTCAGTCTGTTGCGAACTGTTGCTGAATTATGTCAACTCTCTGAACATTGTGAGTTTGGGGCTGTGTTAGACATGCTCCGTGACAGATTAGTCTGTGGCATTAATGAGGACTGCATACAGCGCCCTTTGCTGGGGGAAGCCACACTGACTTTCAAGAGAGAATTGGATATATCTCAAGGGATGGAGATGGCAGCTAGCAATGCTAAGGACATGCAAAAGGCCAACAGTGGAAGTTGTGCAGTGAGTCAGGTGACAAAATAGGCTAAAAAGGGAAAAGCTGTGGAATTTTTCAGATGTGGGGGAACACAATATGCAAACAACTGTACGTTCAAGGACATTGTCTGTCACAATTGCAACAAAAAGGGACATTTAGCTAAAAACTGCAGGGGTGCTAAGAGGAAGCCAGATGGTGGGCAGACTGGGTGAGGCAAGTTCAAATCATATGAACCTGCAGTCTACAGCGCACCATGTAGAGAGCACAGAAAAGTTGGAAGAGGATTGTTCCTACAGCATGTTTAATGTGAGTGAGCTGTGCACGGAGCCCATCTATGCTACAGTGGAGGTAGATGGTAAAGAGATGAGGATTTAGGTTGGCACGGAGGCCTCTGCATCTGTCATCAGTGAGGAGACCTACAGAAAGACGTGGGCTCAAAACAGGCTCCTGCCATTTTTTTTTATTTTTTATTTATTTCACCTTTATTTAACCAGGTAGGCTAGTTGAGAACAAGTTCTCATTTGCAACTGCGACCTGGCCAAGATAAAGCATAGCAGTGTGAACAGACAACAACACAGAGTTACACATGGAGTAAACAATAGACAAGTCAATAACATGGTAGAAAAAGAGAATCTATATACAATGTGTGCAAAAGGCATGAGGTAGGCAATAAATCGAATAATTACAATTTAGCAGATTAACACTGGAGTGATAAATCATCAGATGATCATGTGCAAGAAGAGATACTGGTGTGCAAAAGAGCAGAAAAGTAAATAAATAAAAGCAGTATGGGGGTGAGGTAGGTAAATTGGGTGGGTAGTTTACAGATGGACTATGTACAGCTGCAGCTGCAGCTGCATCACACCGGCAGGCATCAGACTGTGTAAATACAACAGAGAGACCAAACCATTGCTGGGGGAAGTGAGAGCAGGGCTCCTGGTGGTGAAAGGGAATGGGCCTAGCTTACTAGGGCATGACTGGCAAAACAAAATACAACTGAACTGGGGTGAGATAAAACACACGCAAGTGACTGAGGATGTCCTTCCAAAGTACCCGGAAGTTTGTAGAGATTAACTGGGCATGCTGCAAGGCACTGCAGTTAAGATGCTCATGGATCCTAAGGCCAAGCATCGCTTTTTTCAAGCCCAGGACAGTGCCCTATGCCATGAAAAGGAAAGTGGAGGACAAGTTGGAGTGGCTAACAAACATCATTACTCCCATTCAGTTCTCCCGCTAGGCAGCTCCAATTGTTCCTGTTCTGAAAAGTGACGTCACTGTGCGTATATGCGGGGACCCCAAACTCCATCAACAGACCAAGCTGGACGCTTACCCAGTGCCGCGGGTGGAGCACCTGTTCGTGATGCTTGACATGAGCCACGCAGACCGACAGCTCTTCCTGGACGAGGCCTCGGTAGAGAGTGTCACAGTCAACACCTCACAAAGGCATGTTCAAGTACAACCGCTTGGTTTTCAGAGTGGCGTCCAGTCAGGCCATTTTCCAGAGGTCAATGGACAATCTGTTGCAGGGGATCACTTAGTGTACCTGGATGACATCCTGGTTACAGGGTAGATGGGGGAGGAGCACCTCCACAATTTGGACCAGGTGTTAAAGAGACTCTACAATGAAGGGTTGCGCCTGAAGCGTAGAAAGTGCACCTTTCATGCACAGAGTGTGACGTACCCGTCACAAAGTCACAGCACAGGGTCTGTGTCCCGTGGAGAACAAAGTCAGAGCAATTAAAGATGCTACAAACCCCAAGAACGTGTCAGAACTTGATCCTGGGCATGGTGATCTACTATGGTAAGTTCCACCCTGAGTTGTCAACAGTGTGGCTCCACAAATATTGTAAATGAAGGTGGGGGCCAGCACAGGAGATAGCTTTCAAGGAAGTGAAAGGACCACTACAATCAACACAACTGCTGGTCCACTTCGACCAAGACAAAGAGATCATCCTGTCATGTGACGCCTTGCACTATGGTGTCGGGGCAGTACTCTCACGTCAGATGGAGGACTGGTCAGAAAAACCCATTAGATTTGCATTGCACACGCTGACAAGGGATATTCACAGTTAGACAGGGAAGGTCTAGCTATAGTCTTTGCTGTGAAGCATTGTCCTCAGTACCCCTACGGTCATCATTTCACCATATGCACTGACCACAAACCACTGATGAGTGTTTTCAGTGAATCAATATGCATTACTCCCATGGCAAGGATTCAGCTTCAGCAAGGATACACACTGTCAGCTTACGGGCGCAACAACTGTGGTGCTTCCTGAAACTATTTTCCAAATGGAGAAATTGTCAAACTCACATGTGAATGCCAAACATATTTTGGCTTATATGAATAAGCCAAAACCCAATGATGTTTCTGTTAATTTGTTCCTTTAGTTGGGCCTCATGGTAGGCAAAGAGGCGTAATTACTAGGCTTTATGCCGTTTATTTAGGCTACATGTGACTGTGTGTGTGTGTGTGTGTGTGTGTGTGTGTGTGTGTGTGTGTGTGTGTGTGTGTGTGTGTGTGTGTGTGTGTGTGTGTGTGTGTGTGTGTGTGTGTGTGTGTGTGTGTGTGTGTGTGTGTTTGGGCACATGCATATGGGTGCAATAGCGATTTAAAAGATTAGGTTATACATTTCTCATCCACATGTCCATAGATCAATGTTAATTCCCCTTTATTCAACATAGGTCATAGTGAAACTCTTTTTCCTTTTTTTCCTAAAAACCCTTAGTGTTTTATTTTAGTTAGGGTTACACAAATGTTTGTTTTTTTGTGATGCACTACTCAGTCTGGGTTAAGTTATTCTTTAATAATACTGTAACAAACAGTTCATTTAAGGCAGTCTCCTGGAATGTCTGGGGCAGTGGGCATGTGGTCAAGAGGAAGAAAATTCAAACATTCATAAAAAAAGGAAAGCGTTTCAATTGCGATGCTACAGGAGACCCATTTATCTTCAACCGAACATGCTAAGCTGAGGAGGGACTGGGTGGGCCAGGTGTACCTATCTTATTTTAGTTCAAACAAAAGAAGCACTGCCATCCTCGTAAATAAAAATGTCCCATTGTCACGTAAACTCGTCAGGCTGCTCCTTATTACACACACCTGTCACCATCGTTACGCGCACCAGCGCCTCATCAGTCTCACCTGGACTCAATTACCTGCCTGATTACCTTCCCTATATAGGCCACTCCCTTTGGTTCTTTCCCTATTGTTTCTGTCCTGTTGTTTCATGTCTGTATCGTACTCGTGTTTCTTGTTTTGTTCCTTGTGTTATTTATTATTAACGTCACTCCCTGTACTTGCTTCCCAACTCCTTAGCGTACACGTTACAGAATAACACCTCACCAAACGGGAACATCTGAGTTTTATTTTATTTTGTGAGTGTAGGTGATGTCAGGTCTGGTTGCTGCTACCGGAGGAACCGGGGATGCCACAGCTGGCTCGTCAGACTTCCATGCCTCAGCCGGTTCATCAGGTTTACAAGACCCGGTTGTCCTGTCAAGCGTCCGTTGCCGAGTCTACCGAGGATGCCTCAACTGGCTCGTCAGGTTCACAAGACTCGGCCGGCTCGTCAGGCTCCCGTGCCTCAGCCGGCCCGCCAGGTTCCCGTGCCTCAGCAGATGTGACCGGCATGCTCCTGGTCTTTTGGACCATCCCTCTGGTCGGCGTTCTGCGGCTGGGACCGTCCCTCTGGTTGGCGTCCTGCGGCTGGTGCCGCATATCAGGGAGGGGGTACTGTCACTTATACTCCCTCTCCGGCTCTCTAAGTCGTCAGGCTGCTCTTTATTACGCACACCTGGTACCATCGTTACGCGCATCAGCGCCTCAGACTCACCTGGACTCAATCACCTGCCTGATTACCTTCCCTAAATATGTCACTCCCTTTGGTTCTTTCTCTAGGCGTTATTGTTTCTGTTCTGTTGTTTCATAGCTGTACGCTACTCATGTTTCTTGTTTTGTTCCTTGCGTTATTTATTATTAAAGTCACTCCCTGAACTTGCTTCCCGACTCCTAGCGTACACGTTACACCCATTTATATTTGAGCACCAAGTAACAGACCCTGAAGGACAATTTATTTTGATTACAGGTAGTATACTTGGGGAACATATTGCTATACTAAATGTATATGGCCCGAACACAGACTTCCCCAAATGTATGTTTGATGTGATTTTATTATTTAATCAACACTGCAAGGGAGATACTAGTCAGGATTGAGGCAAAGATGAATGGAGCAATGTACAGAGAGATCCTTGATGAAAGCCTGCTCCAGAGTACTCAGGACCTCTAGACTGAGGGCGAAGGTTCACCTTCCAACAGGACAACGACTCTAAGCACACAGCCAAGACAATGCAGGAGAGGCTTCGGGACAAGTCTCTGAATGTATTTGAGATGGTCCAGCCAGATCCCAGACTTGAACCCGATCGAATCTCTGGAGAGATCTGAAAATAGCTGTGCAGTGACTCTCCTCATCTAACCTGACAGAGCTTGAGAGGATTTGCAGAGAAGAATAGGGGAAACTCACCAAATACAGGTGTATCAAGCTTGTAGCGTCATACCCAAGAAGACTCAAGGCTGTAATCGCTGCCAAAGGTGCTTCAACAAGGTACTGAGTAAAGGGTCTGAATACTTATGTAAATGTGATATTTAAGTTTTATATTTAAAATACATCTGCAAACATTTCTAAAAACTGTTTTTTGCTGTCATCATTATGATTAAAAGGATTTAATCAATTTTAGAAGAAGGCTGTAATGTATTTTGGGGGGGAAAAAGTCAAGGGGTCTGAATACTTTCCGAATGCATAGGACAAAGCAGTCTCTAAGGTGCAGGGTAGAGCACCGAGTGGTAGCCGGCTAGTAACAGTGACTAAGGTTCAGCGGACGGTACTGGGCGGAAGATGGCTAGTGGTGCCTGTTTAACAGTCTGATGGCCTGGGGATAGAAGCTGTTTGTCAGTCTCTCGGTCCCAGCTTTGATGCCGCATGCACTGTCTCATCCTTCTAGATGGTAGTGGGGTGAACAGGCAGTGGCTTGGGTGGCTGAGGTCCTTGACAATCTTTTTGGCCTTCCTGTGACAACGGGTGTGGTAGATGTCATGGAGGGCCTGCAGTGTGCCCCTGATGATGTGTTGGGCTGACCGCACCACCCTCTGGAGAGCCCTGTGGTGCAATTACTGTACCAGGCAGTGATAAAGCCTGACAGGGTGCTTTCAATGGCGTATCTGTAGAAGTTTTCGAGGGTCTAAGGTGCCAAGCCAAATTTATTCAGCCTCCTGAGGTTGAAGAGGCATTGTTGCGCCTTCTTCACCACACTCTCTGTGTGAAGGGACCATTTAAGCTTATCAGTGATGTGCACACCGAGGAACTTTAAGCTTTTGACCCTCCCCACTGCAGCCCCGTCAATGTGGATGGGGTCTTTCTCCCTCTGCTGTCTCCTGTATTCCACGATCAGCTCCTATGTTTTGTTGACATTGAGGGGAGTGGTTATTTTCCTGGCACCAATCTGCCAGGGCTCTCACCTCATCCCTGTAGGCTGTCTTGTTATTATTTGTAATCACTGTTGTGTCGTCGGAAAACTTGATGATTGAGTTGAGTGAACAGGGTGTACACGAGGGGGCTGAGCAAGCACCCCTGTGGGGCCACCGTGTTGTGGATCAGCGTGGTGGAGGCGTGTTGCCTATTGTCACCACTTGGGGCAGCCCGTTATGAAGTCCAGGACCCAGTTGCACAGGGAGGGGTTCAGACCCAGGGCCCTGAGCTTTGTGATGAACTTGGATGTCACTATGATGTTGAAGGCTGAGCTGTAGTTGATGAGCAACATTCTTACATAGCTATTTCTCTTGTTCAGGTGCGATAGGGCAGTGTGCAGTGCAATGGCGATTGCCTTGTCTGTGGATCTGTTGGGGCGGTATGTAGGGTAAGGTGGAGCTGATATGATCCTTAACTAGCCTCTCAAAGCACTTCATTATGACAGAAGTGAGTGCTACGGGGCGGTAGTCATTTAGTTCAGTTACCTTCGCTTTCTTGGGTACTGGAACAATGGTGGACATCTTGAAGCAAGTGGGGACAGCAGACTGAGATATGGAGAAATAGGATACGTCCGTAAACACTCCAGCCAGCTGGTCTGCACATGCTCTGAGGACAAGGCTTTGGATGCCATCTGGGCTGGCAGCCTTGCGAGGTTTAACATTCTTAAAGGAAAATGTCTAAAATGTCTAAATGTTTCAGCTTCATATTCATATTAATTGGTAAAAATCACACAAGCCACAATGAGGAGGTCATTGGAAACACTTATCTTCTATCTTTTTTACTACAAAACATATAAACACGCAATTTTCACATATGTTGATGTTACGGTGGTGCTGGAGATGATGACTATGAAGTTGAAAAATGTTGACATTTTCCTTTAAATTCAAGTCAGCCACAGACTTACTCCCTCGGCCACGAAAGGGAGAAAAAAGAGAGATTCAATTGAAAACACATTTCTACGCAGAGCAAGTTTTCAGCACCTTATCAGGGGAAATAGATCTCTTATAACATTGCTATAAAAATGGAATGAACCAAACTTGCTGTGGACTGTACTTCATGTACTAGCACAGTAATTACTTCTTCGAATAGCTTGTAATATGTTGACAATGGGACATTTTTAGGTAAGGTAAGGAAAGTCCTCAAACTTGGGAAAGGCAGGAGATGGGAGGTAAAACATGAATATAACAGATTCAATCAAAATAGTGACATTCAATTTCAAGATTACACTGTGTAGGGCTGATTGACTGTCAAAACAGTCTTCGAGAGATTAACTACCTGTTATGAAAGGTGTCAAAGTTTTTACTAACACATATAATTGGAAGTCAGGTTATGAAATGTGACAACTCCCCCCCCCCCCCCCCAAAAACAAAAACAAGAAAATAGGCACTTTTTAATACTAGTACTGACTCTGCTGATAACTACCTTGTTGAAGGAAAATGTGAAGGGTTGTTGTCTCACATAGCTATCTTCAGATGAATTAACTAATTGTAAGTCACTCTGGATAAGAGAGTCTGCTAAATGACTAAAATGTCAAATGTAGATAAACTGACAAATCAGTCCATGATGCCTCAGTGTGCATTTTAAACCACTAGCTGCTGACACAAGCCAACCCATGCTTACCGTGATGATAAAACTCAATAAAATTTGTAGACACTGTCTATGCTGATTTATTAGTATCTTTTCAGCACTTTATAGCCACTTCACCCACAGATTGCCTGCCAAATGAGAAAGCTTATTTCCTGCTTGTGTGCAAATTAGGCCTATTTGCTCAGCACGGCCCTCCGAAATCTCTCTTTCTTTCTTTCTTCCTCTCCCTTTCTTCTTCCCGTCAGCTGTCAACTCTGCCTCAAACGGAAGGGGAAACTGCCGAAACAAAAATGCCCTCTCTGTCAGTCCACCGTGGAAATTACCAGTCGTTTAAATCTTAATGCACAATCAAGCGAGCCAGGCATCCATCTGTTGAACACGACTACACAGAATACAGTTCAAACAGGAAAAAACAAAACATTGACTAAAGTGTTTGTACTATGCTGTTCTGTGTACAATTTTTTGTGGACTCGAATTCATTGGAATTTTTTAAAGATGATCATACCATGGTTCATTTACAGTAGCTATGATGTTTGCTGTTTTATTATCCTTTGGTCAAACATAGAATTTGGCCTTACTGCTATTGGTCCATGGAAACACATTGAATAACACATTAATTCATACACGGCCAAACAAAAAGTAAAAAAACACTTCAAAAGTATGATTTGAGGTGTCTGAAATGCATCTGAGAGATATAGGAAAGCATCAGGATTAAAAAATGTATTAAAAAAATAAGAAGGTCCCAAAAAATCCTACTAATTTTCATACATTTTTTACAGGTCGATACCGGGTTACCATGAGACGAGTCTCGTGAAGCAAAACAAAGAACACCTTCGTGTTCATGAGCGTCTCATAATTTTGATGGTGGTGTCATATTAATTCATAGCTCAAACCTTTCGGATTTGAGACATTTTTGTGAAAAAAATTGTTTGGTGTTGGGACGAGTCTCAACTTTCGTTTTCATGAGATCCTGAAGATTGGTTGTCTCCTGACGTACATAACCCAACCAGAAGCCATGGATACAGGCAACATTCGCACTGAGCTAAATGCTAGAGCGGCCACTTTCAAAGATTGGAACACTAATCTGGACGTTTAGAAGAAATCCCGCTACGAGCCATCAAACAGGCAAATCGTCAATACAGGACTAAGTTTGAATCCTGCTCTGACGCTTGTCGGATGTGGCAGGGCTTGCAAACTATCACGGATTACAAAGGGAAACCAAGCCACGAGCTGCCCAGTGACGCGAGCATAGACGGTTCTATGCTGGCTTCGAGGCAAGCAACACTAAATAATGCAGGAGAGCACCAGCTGTTCCGGACGACTGTGTGATCCCGCACTCCGTAGCCAATGTAAGTAAGACCTTTAAATAGGTTAACATTCATAGGGCCAGACTGATTACCAGAACACGTACTCAGAGCATGCGCTGAACAGCTGTGAAGTGTTTTCAATGACATTTTAAACCTCTCCCTGACCCATTCTGTAATACCTGCATGTTTCAAGTCGACCACCATAGTCCCTGTGCCCAAGAACGCCAAGGTAACCTGTCTAAATAACTCTTACCCCGTAGCACTCACATCTGTAGCAATGAAATCCTTTGAAAGGCTGGTCATGACTCACATCATCCCAGACACCCGGGACGGACTCAAAATCACATACTGCCCCAACATATCCACAGATGACGCTATCTCTATTGCACTCCTCACTGCCCTCTCCCACCTGGACAAAAGTAACACCTACAGTGCCCTCAGAAAGCATTCATACCTCTTGACTTATTCCACATTTGTTGTGTTACAGCCTGAATTAAAAATGTATTAAAAATATTTTTTCTCTCACTCATCTAGACACAGCACCCCATAATGACAAACTAATAACAGGTTTTTAGACATTTTATTGAAAATGATGTACAGAAATATCTCAATTTACATAAGTGTTCACACCCTGAGTCATTACTTGGTAGAAGCACCTTTGGTGGCGATTACAGCTGTGACTCTTTTTGGATAAGTCTCTATGAGCTTTGCACACCTGGATTGCACAATATTTGCCCATTATTAAGCTCTCTCAAGTTGATTATTGATCATTATTGATCATTTTTTAGACAGCCATTTTCCAGACTTAGATTTTCAAGACGATTTAAGTCAAAACTGTAACTAGGCCACTCAGTGTCGACTCAATTGATAAGCAACTCCAATGTAGATTTGGCTTTCTGTTTTAAGTTATTGTCTGAAAGGTGAATTTGTCTCAAAGTGTCTGTTGGATAGCAGACTGAACTAGGTTTTCCTCTAGGATTTTGCCTGTGCTTGCAGCTGTAATATGATGCAGCACCACCATGCTTGAAAATATGGTACACATCACGGAGTGGTACTCAGTGATGTGTTCTGTTGGAATTCACAAAAACAAAATGCTTTGTATTCAAGACAAAAAGTGTATTTCTTTGTTACATTTTTTGCAGTATTACTTAAGTGCCTTGTTGTTTTGGAAGATTTTTATTCCGTACAGGCTTCCTTCTTTTCACTCTGTCATTTAGATTAGTATTGTGGAGTAACTACAATGTTGTTGATCCATCGTCAGGTGTCTCATATAACAACCATTGAACTCTGTAACTGTTTTAAAATCACCATTGGCCTCATGGCAAAATCCCTGAGCAGTTTCCTTCCTCTCCGGCAACTGAGTTAGGAAGGACGCCTGTATCTTGGTAGTGACTGGTTGTATTGATACACCATCCAAAACATAATTAATAACTTCACTACGCTCAAAGGGATATTCAGCATCTGTTTGTTTTTTTACACATCTACCAATCGGTGCCCTTCTTTGCGAGGCATTGAAAAACCTCCCTCCTCTTTGTGGTTGAATCTGTTCATGAAATTCACTACTCGATTGAGGGACCATACAGATACATGTATGTGTGTGATACAGAGACTGGGTAGTCATTAAAAAAATAATGTTAACCACTATTATATAACACAGAATTATTTAAGTCTTGCCATAAAAAAGGGGTTGAATACTTATTGACTCAAGGCATTTCAGCTTTACATTTTTAATTAATTTCTAAAATGTTCCCCAAACAAAATTCCACGTTGACACAACGGAGTATTGTGTGTAGATCAGTCACACAAAATCTAGGTAAAAAAAGGTAAAGTGCTGTGAATATTTTCTGAAGGCTGTGCATTGACTAGCACAGCTTTCAACACTGTAGTGCCCTTCAAGCTCATCTCTGAGCTAAGGACCCTGGGATTGAACACCTCCCACTGCAACTGGAACCTGGACTTCCTGACGGGCCGCTCCCAGGTGGTGAAGGTAGGCAACAACACATCCGCCACGCTGACCCCCAACACGGGGGCCCCTCAGGGGTGCGTGCTTAGTCCCCTCCTGTACTCCCTGTTCACCCACGAATGTGTGGCCGCGCACAACTCTAACACAATCATTACGTTTTCTGACAACATGACGGTGGTAGGCCTGAACACCAACGACGATGAGACAGCCTATAGGAAGGAAGTCAGAGACCTGGCAGTGTGGTGCCAGGGCAACAATCTCCCTCAACATCAACAAGACAAAGGAGCTGATCAGGGACTACAGGAAATGGTGGACCGAGCACACCCCCATTCACAACGACGGAGCTGTAGTGGAGCAAGTCGAGAGCTTCAAGTTCCTTAGTGTCCTCATCACTAAGGATCTATCATGGTCCACACACACCAACACGACAATACCTCTTCCCCCTCAGGAGACTGAAAAGATTTGGCCTGTGTCCCCAGATCCTCAAAAAGTTCTACAGCTGCACCATTGAGAGCATCTTGACTGGCAGCATCACCCCTTCGTATGGCAACAGCTTGGTATCCAACCGCAAGGCACTACAGAGGGTAGTGTGTACAGCCCAGTACATCACTGGGGCCAAGCTCCCTGCCTTCCAGGACCTCTACCATATACAGTTGAAATCAGAAGTTCTTCATCACATTCCCAGTGGGTCAGAAGGTTACATACACTCAATTAGTATTTGGTAGCATTGCCTTTAAACTGTTTAACTTGGGTCAAACATTTCGGGTAGCCTTCCACAAGATTCCCACAATAAGTTGGGTGAATTTTGGCCCATTCCTCCTGATGGAGCTGGTGTAACTGAGTCAGGTTTGTAGGCCTCCTTGCTCGCACACGGTTTTTCAGTTCTGCCCAAAACTGTTCTATAGAATTGAGGTCAGGGCTTTGTGATGGCCACTCCAATACCTTGACTTTGTTGTCCTTAAGCCATTTTGCCATAACTTTGGAAGTATGCTTGGGGTCATTGTCCATTTGGAAGACCCATTTGCAACCAAGCTTTAACTTCCTGACTGATGTCTTGACATGTTGCTTCAATATGACCACATAATTTTACTACCTCATGATGCCATCTCTTTTGGGAAGTGCACCAGTCCCTCCTGTAGCAAAGCACCCCCAATACATGATGCTGCCACCCCGTGCTTCACTGTTGGGATGGTGTTCTTTGACTTGCAAGCCTCCACTTTTTCCTCCTACCATAACGATGGTCATTATGGCCAAACAGTTCTATTTTTGTTTCATCAGACCAGAGGACATTTCTCCAAAAAGTATGATCTTTGTCCCCATGTGCAGTTGCAAACTATAGTCTGGCTTTTTTCTGGCGGTTTTGGAGCAGTGGCTTCTTCCTTGCTGAGCGGCCTTTCATGTTATTTCAATATAGGACTCATTTTACTGTGGATAGAGATACTTTTGTACATATTTCCTCCAGCATCTTCACAAGGTCCTTTGCTGTTGTTCTGGTATTGATTTGCATTTTTCGCAGCAAAGTACGTTCATCTCTAGGAGACAGAACGCGTCTCCTTCCTGAGCGGTTTGACTGCTGCGTGGTCCCGTGGTGTTTATAATTGTGTACTATTGTTTGTACAGATGAACATGGTACCTTCAGGCGTTTGGAAATTGCTCCCAATGATGAACCAGACTTGTGGAGGTCTACAATTTTTTTTCTGAGGTCTTGGCTGATTTCTTTTGATTTTCCCATGATGTCAAGCAAAGAAACACTGCGTTTGAAGGTAGGCCTTGAAATACATCCACAGGTACACCTCCAATTGACTCAAATTGTGTCAATTAGCCTATCATAAGCTTCTAAAGCCATGACATAATTTTCTGGAATTTTCCAAGCTGTTTAAAGGCACAGTCATCATAGTGTATGTAAACTTCTGACCCACTGGAATTGTGATACAGTGCATTATAAGTGAAATAATCTATCTGTAAACAATTGTTGTTGCACAAAGTAGATGTCCTAACTGACTTGCCAAAACTATAGTTTGTTAACAAGACATTTTTGGAGTGGTTGAAAAACTAGTTTTAATGACTCCAACCTAAGTGTATGTAAACTTCCGATGTCAACTGTACCAGGCGGTATCAGAAGAAGGCCCTAAACAGTGTAAAAGACTCCAGCCACACAAGTCATAAACTGTTCTCTCTGCATGGAAATCCGTAACGATGCACCAAGTCTGGAACCAACAGGACCCTGAACAGCTTCTACCCCCAAGCCAGAAGACAGCTAAATAGTTAAATAGTTAACCAAATAGCTACCCGGGCTATCTGCATTGACCCTTTTTGCACAAACTTTTTTTTACTCATCACATACACTGCTGCTACTTTTTATTATCTATCCTGGTGCCTAGTCACTTTATTCCTTGTTATATATACACATATCTACCGCAATTACTTCATACCTCTGCACATGAACTCTATGCTGGTACCCCGTGTATATAGCCAAGTTATCGTTCTCATTGTGCATTTATTCGTACTTCTATTATTACATGTAATTACTTTTCTATTATTTCTATATTTTTTTCTCTCTGCATTGTTGGGAAGGGCCCATATGTACGCATTGCACTGTTAGTCTACTCCTGTTGTATACAAAGAATGTGACAAATACAATTGTATGATTTGATTTGACAATCACCGCTGAAGCTCTGCCACCTTCCATCACAGATGCGGAAGGTCGACATCGGCGGATGCGGTGAAATTAGATTTCATCTAACCGAGCTTAGTGTCATTTCTTTTACATTCACAGTAATGTCATCCGACAGAAGGCTATGTCATTTTCAACAGATATTGTCTTCTTATTAGGTCTTGATATTTGACAGATTTTTACTGAGCAGATTAGGTGCTTTTAAATCCACGGCTCTGCCCTGTGTCTTCAAGTTGGAAGGATATTGAATGTGAAGGAGAGGTACAGTACGTCTGGATTAAAAAAGATCATTTGATTGATGTCAGAAACATTTGAATCAGGGGCTCTGTTAGAGCCCTGTAGAGATGGTGGTCCAATCCATACTGTATTACAGGATTTTGAGCACACACATACACCTCTGTTTGGCTGTCTGGAGGAAAACACTAATGACCAGCTCCTCCCAGGAGGGGAAAGGATCAGACACACACACACACACACAGTACAGACACACAAGAACACCCTCATACACACGTACACACAGGCACACACACACTATTATCCTGCAGTGCTTTAGGCAGACATGTGGTGTTTGGAGTCTGGGGTTTATGACAGCTCTATTGTTGACAGTCATCCCCTCGTCATGGCCACACTCTTGTTAAAGCCCTGCAGCCTGAGTTTAAGAGCCCCAAAACCTGAGACGGCACCCCATGGAGGGTGCTGGGGTTGGACATTCTCCGATTTTTATCACTCTCCATTGTTAATGTTAGCGACTTGGGTCTAAGCCGGGTTCCAGACGGTGGGCCCCAATAAGCGCTTGTTCAGTATCAACACACCCACTTAAAATCTGCTCATATTGGTATGAATTGTGGGTTGTAGAGCTATAACTTAATGAACTCAAGAACCTGCCTGCATTCCTTATAGCGCTATAGAATATCCCTCTGCTTTAAAAGCCACAGTGCGCTCAGCAGTGCTTTCGAAATTAATAAAATCAGTATATCTCTCAGTTAATATAAATGTACTTTAATCAAAATAAGACGCATTAAGCCTCTGTCACAATGCAGAAATCTGATAACGAAAAGCGCCCGGGTGGTGAGTCATGGCTCTGAAGGATTAGTGAGTGAGTTTCTGTATTGCTTCAGAATCAGAGGGGATTACAAAAGGGTACATGAGAGCAATGTGTTATGGGTAAAAATGTACCCACAGACAGTGTGTCCAGCCACATCTTTCCATTGTGAACCCTTAGTGCCTCATAAGTGTCACCTTCATGACTTCTGTCGTCTCTCCGGGTGATTTACACAAGCCAAATATTCCACTGCTGAAGCTCAGGTAGTGAAATTATATCCCTGGCTGCTACCCTGAACCTTCTGTTCAGCTCCTCTACGGTCAACCCCTCCCACGACCCAAACACCAGGCTCTTTCGAGATATAAGCAGCTTTCTGTGCCACTTATGCAACCCTGTGTGTGTCTGCTATTCAGATTAGCAGTGTTGCTAAATGTTCTATCAATACTGCCTATTTTTTGAGTAGCTAATGCCTCCCCCCGCTACCATACAACCACCCAGAGACAAACTTACTCTAGAATGAATAATATAAAGCCTACTGTAAACCTGAAACATCTGGAGGGTTTTTGGGAAGATCAAAGCATCCAATACTAAAGATTAAAAGTCGGTAGATTTACCATACTTTGAGTACTCGTGTCATTCAATGCTAGCATAAAAGTATTGGTTAACTGCCAAAATACATGCCTCTCTCTCCATGGCTAACCGTATGCTACAATGTTTGTTTGACTGCATACTCAGAATGACATTCTATCTGTTAATAAAGTGCAGTTTTGATCATTAGAAAGCTGTCATTCTAACCCACCGAACCTTTACAAAAGACTATGCTAACTGCATGATGCTACATGTCTTTGTTAGCGTACTAATTCCACATTCCAGTCCCTGCATCTCATATCTCTATATTAGCCTTATCTCTGCACAACTACCTTACCTGATAGCACGCAAACTCCAGTATCCATTGACTGCCCCCTCACAGTGTTGAAAGGCTGTGTCTCCCAGATATTGCTAGGAGCATGCCCCGACTGTTTCTCATTGTGTGCTACACTTACAGCACACTCCACTGCACCTGGTAAAGATCTGTTGTAGGCCTACCCCCAGGCTCTATATTTTTGATTTGCCTCAAATCAGAGGGAGTTTACCGGTGAATGCTGAATGACCGAATGCCAGTGGAATTATCTATGAGGTCCATCATCGTGACACATACTAACTCCCTGTCTTCATCATACAATGAGGTAGTGTAACAAATGGGGCGGGAAACATGTGTTCCTCTGTCACCTGAGGATTGAAAGAACCTTTCATGTCACCATATAGGTTAGATCAATTCAGATGGATGAGATGTTATATACTCAGGCCCCCAGTGTCTGGTCTGGAAGTTACAAGCTCTGCTGGTCGGCTGCTGCATAGCAACCTGGCGGTGCCAAAATACCTGGTCTGCCCTAGAAAGCCTATGTAAATTAGAATTGCTCGAACAGCCCCCCAAAATGTGTAGATGCACGTTTTTCAGCTCTACAATTGGTGTATTATGACGAAGTTTGATTGCCACAGTGAATCATTTTAAAGTTCACTACAAATCAAGCTATTTAATTAAATAGTGATCCATTCTGACTACTACATTGGTCATCACACAGAACCACGTGCTGACACAGACCAATCATGGGCCGGCAGGGGGGTGTGGTATCAACAAGCCTGTCAAGTGGAGATGGAGGGGCTGACCAATGTCTATATGGCTGACAGAGGACGACAGAGCGGAGAACAGAGCATGGATATGAAGATTGCAATCCTCAATCACATCATGTTTGAAATATCAATTTAGTGTGCAATTATAATTGAATGCATTTTGAATTCCAAACTACATTTTATGTCTGAGTTTTTTTTAATGAGAAGTAATGCAATTACACAAATGATAAAGACAGATAGTCTACAATCATATAAAAACACAGAATCGAGATAAAATAATTGTATAATTTATATATAGTCCCCTTTTTTCTCATAGGGTAATCCAATCTAGCCTAACCGAGTTGTGATCGGTTGATGTGATGGTAGCCCATTAACTTTTGGGTCATATGATATCTAGACTAGATAGGGTACTCCCGCACACTTAACTTTGCGCCAATTTGAATTTGATTTTACATAGAGAGTCACCATCCTCTGTATTTAACTGTACTAATCATCACTCGAAAGAGTCCGGTAAATCAGTCGTAATTCGGATTATCATAGTTCATATTTGCTGTCCATTTTGTTTTCCTATGTTGACCTGGCTATGTTCTAGGTAATGCTGAGCTTTCAAGTTAACATTCAAATCAAATCAAAGTTATTTGTCACATGCACCAAATACAACAGGTGTAGTGTTAACACCTTAGTGTTAAGTAAAAAAAATAAAATTATAAAAGTAACAAATAATTAAACAGCAGCAGTAAAATAACAATAACGAGGCTATATACAGGTGGTACCGGTACAGTCAATGTGCGGGGCACCGGTTAGTCGAGGTAATTGAGGTAATATGTACGTGTTGGTAGAGTTAAAGTGACTATGCATAGATAATAAACAGAGAGTAGCAGCAGCGTAAAAGAGGGGTCTGGGTAGCCCTTTGATTAGCTGTTCAGGAGTCTTATGGCTTGGGGGTACAATTTGTGGCTTGGGTGAAGAAGCCTTTTGGTACCGCTTGCCTTGCGGTAGCAGAGAGAACAGTCTATGACTAGGGTGGCTGGAGTCTTTGACCATTTTTAGGGCCTTCCTCTGACACCGCCTAGTATAGAGGTCCAGGATGGCAGGAAGCTTGGGCCCCAGTGATGTATTGAGCCGTATGCACTACCCTCTGTAGTGCCTTGCGGTCGGAGTCCGAGCAGTTGCCATACCGGGCAGTGATGCAACCAGTCAGGATGCTCTCGATGGTACAGTTGTATAACTTTTTGAGGATCTGAGGACCCATGCTAAATCCTTTGTCTCCTGAGGGGGAATAGGCTTTGTCATGCCCTCTTCACCACTGTCTTAGTGTGTTTGGACCATAATAGTTTGTTGGTGATGTGGACACCAAGGAACTTGGCTCTCAACTTGCTCCACTGCAGCCCCGTCAATGTGAATGGATGCGTGTTCAGACCTCCTTTTCCTGTAGTCCATAATAATCTCTTTGTCTTGATCACATTGAGGGAGAGGTTGTTGTCCTGGCACAAAACGGCCAGTTCTCTGACCTCCTCCCTATAGGCTGTCTCATCGTTGTTGGTGATCAGACCTACCACTGTTGTGTCATCTGCACATTTGATGTTGATTTTAGAGTTGTGTTCCTGGCCATGCTGTCATGAGTGAACAGGGAGTACAGGAGGGGACTGAGCATGTACCCATGAGGGGCCCCCGTGTTGAGGATCAGTGTGGCGGATCAGTTGTTACCTACCCTTACCACCTGGGGTGGCCTGTTAGGAAGTCCAGGATCTAGTTGCAGAGGGAGGTGTTTAGTCCCAGGGTCCTTAGCTTAGTGATGAGCTTTGAATGCACTATGGTGTTGAACTCTGAGCTGTAACCCTTACCCTAACCCTTGTGAGTGTTGACCTGTTTAAAGGTCTTTCTCACATCGGTTACAAAGTATGTGATCACACAGTCGTCCGGAACAGCTGATGTTCTCATGCATGCTTCAGTGTTACTTGCCTCGAAGCGAGCATAGAAGTAATTTAGCTCATCTGGTAGGCTTGTGTCACTGGGCAGCTCGAGGCTGTGCTTCCCTTTGTAGTCTGTAATAGTTTGTAAGCCCTGCCACATCCAATGAGCGTCGGAGCCTTGTGTCACTGGGCAGCTCGCGGCTGTGCTCCCCTTTGTAGTCTGTAATAGTTTGGAAGCCCTGCCACATCCGATGAGTGTCAGAGCCGCTGCAAAGGTTTAAAATAGCAAGCATCAGGATCATAGACATTAAAACCAGGTTGACTTTCTCAGGCAGGATAAAAACAACTACATCAAAGATGTTCCTTTGCTAGTTATGGACACTTTCACCATGATCCTTAGCAATTTTGTTGTGCCATTCAGCAATATGGCATGCTTCAAATTTAAATACTTCCAGCTTCATGCACCATCTGAAGTTTTCCATAGGAATATGTGTACAGCGTATTTGGAAAATATTCAGACCCCTTGACCTTTTCCATATTTTTTTACGTTACATATATTTTTCTTAATCAGTCAAAACACAAAACCCATAATGACAAAGCAAAAACAGGTTTTTAGAAATGTTTCAGACCGTTTACGCAGTACTTCGGTGGGTATTACGCTACAAGCTGGGCACACCTGTATTTTCAGAATTTCTCCCATTCTTGTCTGCAGATCCTCTCAAGCTCTGTCAGGATGGATGGGGAGTGTCATTGCACAGCTATTTTCTGGTCTGTCCAGAGATGTCCAATCGGGTTCAAGTCCAGGCTCTCGCTGGGTCACTTAAGGACATTCAGAGTCCCAATGTCACGCCCTGACCTTAGAGAGCTTTTATGTCTCTATTTTGGGTTTGGTCAGGGTGTGATTTGGGGTGGGCATTCTATGTTCTATTTTTTATTTCTTTGTTTTGGCCGGGTATGGTTCTCAATCAGGGACAGCTGTCTATTGTTGTCTCTGATTGGGAACCATACTTAGGTATCCCTTTTCCCTCCTTTCTTTGTGGGAAGTTAACTTTGTTTGTGGCACATAGCCCTTAAGCTTCACGGTTGTTTTGTATTGTTTATTGGGGTTTTTTGCCGCTTTGGTCCAGTTCTTTCGACGGACGTGACACCCAAAGCCACTCCTGCATTGTCTCTCCCCAGTCTGAGGTCCTGAGTGCTCTGGAGCAGGTTTGCATCAAGGATTTCTATGTACTTTGCTCCGTTCATCTTTCCCTCTGTCCTGACTAGTCTCCCAGTCACTGCCGCTGAAAAACATAGCCATAGCATGATGCTGCCACCAACATGTTTCATCATAGGGATGGTGCCAGGTTTCTGCCAGATATGACGCTTGGTATTCAGGCCAAAGAGTTCAATCTTGGGTTCATCACATCAGAGAATCTTGTTTCTCATGGTCTGAGAGCCAAGCAGGCGGTCATGTGCATGTGCCTTTTACTGAGGAGTCTGGCCACTCAACCATAAAGGCCTGATTGGTGGAGTACTGCAAAGATGGTTGTCCTTCTGGAAGGTTCTCCTATCTCCACAGAGAAACTCTGGAGCTCTGTCAGAGTGACCATCGGGTTCTTGGTCACTTCAATCAATCAATCAAGTTTATTTTATATAGCCCTTCGTACATCAGCTAATATCTCGAAGTGCTGTACAGAGACCCAGCCTAAAACCCCAAACAGCTAGAATGCAGGTGAAGAAGCACGGTGGCTAGGAAAAACTCCCTAGAAAGGCCAAAACCTAGGAAGAAACCTAGAGAGGAACCAGGCTATGAGGGGTGGCCAGTCCTCTTCTGGCTGTGCCGGGTGGAGATTATAACAGAACTATGCCAAAATGTTCAAAAAAAACTTCCCTGACCAAGGCTCTTCTCCCCTGATTGCTCAGTTTGTCCACGAGGTCAGCTCTAGGATGAGTCTTGGTTGTTCCAAACTTTTTCCATTTAAGAATGATGTGTGATCTTGGGGACCTTCAATAATGCAGACATTTTTTGGTACCCTTCCCCAGATCTGTGCCTCGACACAATCCTGTCTCGGAGCTCTATGGACAATTCCTTCGACCTCATGGCTTGGTTTTTGCTCTGGCATGCACTGTCAACTGTGGGACCTTATATAGACAGGTGTGTGCCTTTCCAAATCATGTCCAATCAATTGAATTTCCCACAGGTGGACTTCAATCAAGTTTCAGAAACATCTCAAGGATGATCAATGGAAACAGGATGCACCTGAGCTCAATTTCAAGTCTCATAGCAACGTGCCTGAATACTTATGCAAATAAGGTATTTTACATTTTTTATACATACATTTGCAAAGAAAATCCAAAAACCTGTGCTCGCTTTGTCATTATGGGGTATTGTGTGTAGATTGATGAGAAAAACATATTTAATCCATTTTAGAATAAGGCTGTAACGGTATAATGAGCTGTATATACTCTGAGGGCATGCCAAAGTGTCCATATCTTACTCAAGGTCGATGATGCCTTTAGCCAGAATGTTCATTTCCCTTTTGCTTCTGCAGCAAGTTCTAGGGAAATGTGGGCAGTGCAACCAGGAAGTGACTGATGGGAGAAAACCATGAAAAGAGAGGAAAGTAAATTAAAATCTTTCATAGATTCACCAATAATTTATGTTCCAGGGAAAGTCAGTCGTTTTATGATGATGCCATGAAATGTTTCCATAAACTGCAGCACTGAGCTGAATATAAATATACATCTGAAGAGCTCTCAGTGATGTCAGTTCCTGCCACAAAATTGTTGGCTTTATCTCCAGGAAGCCACAGTAAACAGTGAGCAATTCCTAGTGATGTTGACATTCTTACCCGCTGTAAGTATATGATATTATCACTTGACTGTGACAAGCTCTATGGTTTCCCTCTCAAGGCCATACTCAACAACGAATGGCTTATTGCAGTGTGAGAGTGGGAATAAAATTGTTAGGCATATAAAAACAGGGTGGGAAAAAAACTTGATATCAAGACATGTCAGCCTTCATATAGCCTTCAGGAGCAGGCAAAGAATGAAGAGATATGATCATATTTCTACAGATATTCTTTAACCCTTAAGAGTCTAAGCCCTGTCTAAGCCGAGGAGTGGTTCTACTAAGCTATATGGAATTGTTTTAAGAAGGTCATGCCATTAGTCATTTTGTTATTTGATTTTGAATTTTAAGACCCCTTGAAGTATCAATTATGAATAATTGTTTATGAATAATTGTTTATAATTGTTTGAATAATTGTTGGCCCATACAATCGCATTGAATAACAGATTCACTACATGGGACAGATAGTTCCCCCCAAAAAATCTAAAGGAGGTTTGTTCTGAAGTGTCTGTCCTATATCTGAGAGAACATTTTTTTTTTTTTTTTTTTAGACATGTATTTAACACCTTATTTTTGGCACTAAACAGTCTCCATACAGTGCATTCGGAAAGTTTTCAGCTCTCTTGACTTCTACCTTTGTTACATTGCAGCTTTATTCTATAATTGATTAAATTAAACATTTTAATCAATCTACACACAATACCCCATAATGACAAAGTGAAAACAGGTTTAGAACTTCTTGAAAAAAAAAAAAAAAAAAGAAATACCTTAATTACATACTGTAAGTATTCAGACCCATTGCTATGAGACTCGAAATTGAGCTCAGGTGTATCCTGTTTCCATTAATCATCCTTGAGAGGTTTCTACAACTTGATTGAAGTCCACCTGTGGGAAATTCAATTGATTGGGAATGATTTGGAAAGGCACACACCTGTCTATGTAAGGTCCCACAGTTGGCAGTGCATGTCAGAGCATAAACCAAGTCATGAGGTCAAAGGAATTGTCCATAGATCTCCGAGACAAGATTGTGTCAAGGCAGCCCATAACAAAGAGGAAGACAACGCAGAGATAATATAACAATAACAAAAATAACAAAAATATATTTATTAAATACAGGAAACTATATACAAGTAATAATTGTGTGTGTAGTCAGTAGTGTAAGTGAGTGGATGCATGCATAGATAGTGATAATGAGGGGTGTTGAGAGGTGCCAAAGAAAAACGAACAAAAAGAAGCCACAAAATGCCACAACGGAAACAATACAGTGTGTCTGCGTGGTGAGTCTCCTCGATCCTCGATGTATGGGGGGGGGGGGACCCCGGAAACATACTTCCCTGGTTAAAGATACCCCACTCCCTAGCCAGCCTCGTCCTCCCCAGACCTTAGCAACCTTTGTGCACAGGAAGCAACCTTTTAAGAGGAGAGAAAAAAACGAGGACAGCAGGGAACAGATGACAGAAGGAACAGGACAACACAAAACCACAAAAAATAAACAGTGGCCGGTCACATCGACACGCATACGTCACAAAACTTGGGGACAACTCGCATGATAAAACACGTGTCCACCGATCAATAGGACCAGACGCGTTCAGGAACAGGGCGCACGAGAGAGAGTGTCAGCAATGACACTATCAGCCCCTCGGATGTGCCTGTAAGAACAAACACCATCTCATTATCCTCTGGTTAGGATACATCATAGACCTCAAGAAGGTGAGTGGGTTATGGTCGGTGTAGACCACAATAGGTACTAAACCCGTCTAACAGGCCTCTCAACACCGGACGCATCTGCTTGCAGCAGGACTGCCCCTGCCCCCACGTGACTTGCATCCACCTGCAAGGTGAATGACAAATCAACTTGAGGAGCAGCAAGCACCGGAGTAGAGGTAAGCAACTTCTTTGCATCATCAAAAGCCTGCTGACAGAGAGGAGACCAGACATAAACTGCCTTAGCTTTCAGAAAATCTGTCAGGGGAACGACTACGGTAGAGAAGTTCCTACAGAAACTACAATAACCAATCATTCCCAAGAAATGCATCAGTTATTTATTTAGTGGTTGGTCGTGGAAATTCACTGATAGCTGACCAAGATACAGGGAGAAGCCCAGCTGGAGAAAGAAGGCAATATCATTCTCCAGCATGTACCTGATCTCAGCATCCAGATGGCTAAGTTTCTCTGAAGAAGCTCTATACAACTGCTGACGGATGGGGTCAGCATCCCCAACGTCAATATCGTGTTCTATTAAGTTTGTATGTGTAGGTGTATCAGAAAACAAAACTGGAAAACTCAGAATTAGACCGACCAACTCATCTCGCCTATCAGCAGGTAGATGAGCGAGAAGGCTATCCAAAACATCCAGTGACTCTGAATTTGTCAATCTACCATGCAGTACACAATCGTCGGGACCAGGGAATCCTCCTCACCATGCATGGACACAGCATGACAAAAAGAAGAACCCAGCGATGTAACATTACAGGCCAAAACAACAAGTTTAACGTCCTCTGCGGACTCACACTGTTCAGCCCCAGAGGAATGTGCGCAATAGGGTTTTAGAAGATTTACATAGCACAGTTTGTGCACTTTCCTCCATTCCGGAGTGGCTAAACTAAATAGTTTTGCTCAGTGCACTGGCACACAGCCATATATGGACCTTGAAACTTGGCTTGAAATGGAGAACCAACAATTGGTAGCAGAGCAAGAACCTGGTCACCTGGACTAAAGTGACGACGCTCAGCTCGCCGATCAAATATTCCTTTCATCCTCCCGTGAAGACTACAGCTTCTCTTTAGCCAAATCACACACATAAGATAACAGGGACTAAGGTGGCTTAGGAGACTTCCAGTCATCCTGGAGCACTGCTAGAAGCCCACACACACTATGTCTGAATACTAGGTAATTCGGACTGAAACCTGTGCTCTCCTGTGAAACCTTCCTGGCGGCTAACAGTAACCATGGCAACCCCTCCTCCCAATCCTAATCCATCTCCGTACAATAAGCTCTCATCAAAGACGTAAGTGTTTGATGGAAACGTTCCAGGGTTCCGTGACTCTGTGCGTGATAGGGGCTAGCCAAATAGTGTTTAATAAGGAACTGTTGGAGAACCTGACCAAACAGATTAGAGGTGAAATTAGAACCTTTGTCACTCTGAATAACCTTAGGGATTCCAAACACTGAGACAAACTGAGTCAAAGCTTTTAGCAGGGACTTAGTTGTGATAGACCGGAGAGGATAGGCAGCAGGAAACCTGGCGGTCTGACATCACAGTGAACAGGTTACTACTACCATTCTTAGACTGGGACTTTGGGACTTTCACATGCACCTGGGCATGAGACGTGGTGACAGGAGTGAATGGATATGGGACAGGAGCTGCTAACGCAGTAGGTTAAGGTTTAACGTTAGCGCGAGTACTAAACTTACCTTTAGTACAGAACAGGACATTCATTTTTCCAATGACCTGAACCCTGACAGTAGTGAAACTCTTGAATGAAGTCAGCTTTGCCACGGGAGACAGGCTCAACCCTAGAAACTCTGCCATGAAGCAGAGTTTCCCAAATCTCTCCGAAAACCACCACTCACTCTGAATACGGGGCTCTGCAAAGCCACTTTGGTGAGTCAAAACATACTCGTCCACCAAAATCGCAACTTCACAGACCGTCTTCACTTTTCATTCGTTAATGTACGTGGCTATTCGGTCAGGGATTCTGTCCTTAAATTGCTCTATAATAATGATCAGATCACACAGCCCCTGGACAGTCTTAAGCGCAAAGGTGGAACACCAGCGATTAAACCGTGAAGATAATTCTCGCGCAAACTCAGTATGAATCTGTTTATCAGCCCATTTTAAAGTTGTAAATTGTTGGCGGTATTCTTTGTGAACCAATTCGTAAATCTGTAACACAGTCATTTTAACCTTAGCATAGCTGACTCTGTCGGCTACAGCAAGAGCTGAATATGCAACGAAAAGAACATCTCAGGGTCCTATCAAATGTGTCTGGGGCACGACCGAGTGAAGAGCGACCCCTAGGTAAAATCAGGGTCACCTTCCCTAAGCAAACTCTCCCCCAAGAGCTTTCCATCCCTAACCAATTCTAGACGCAGCTTGATTTAAGCGCACTCCAAATCCTTGTTAAATTCCAATTCCTTTTCATACTTAACACGATCATACTCTAGCTTAACACGGTCGTGCTCTAGCTGTAACAGAAGCAGTTATTTTTGCTGTTCAAAAGGAAGACTACTAGGGCTAACAGACGTAGCTGGTGGGGGCGACGAGTCCTCGGCAGAGGCTGCCGCAGTGGTAACTACCAGTATACCACTCTCCATCAGATTGGCCTTCAAGATCAACAGAATTTTTAAGACGATTATCACTCATTTTAACCTGGTAGTGTTCAACAATCTTCAACAGCTGTTCCTTAGTACATAATTCAAACAGTTCCTCCGATGGACCGCGAATGAACTCATCTACATTAGACAAAATAGTAAAAAATATCTGCAAATAACATCTTGCCCCTTTACCTAGTTAGAGACAGTTTGTGCTGTTCTGTGAAGGGAGTAGTACACAGCGTTGTACGAGATCTTCAGTTTCTTGTCAATTTCTCGCATGGAATGGCCTTCATTTTCTAAGAACAAGAATAGACTGAGGAGTTTCAGAAGAAAGTTCTTTGTTTCTGTCCATTTTGAGCCTGTAATTAAACCCACAAGCGGTGGTGCTCCAGATACTCAACTAGTCTAAAGAAGTTCAGTTTTATTGCTTCTTTAATCAGGACAACAGTTCTCAGCTGTGCTATCATAATTGCAAAAGGTTTTTCTATTGATCAATTACACAACATGCCATTGGAACACAGGAGTGATGGTTGCTGATAATAGGCCTCTGTACGCCTATGTAGATATTCCATAAAAAAAATCTGCACTTTCCAGCTAAAATAGTCATTTACAACATTAACAATGTCTACACTGTATTTCTGATCAATTTGATGTTATTTTCGGTGAAAAACAAGGACAATTCTAAGTGACCCCAACATTTTGAATGGTAGTGTATATAAGGAACTTCCCCGAATCCTACAGTAGCTCAACCATAGTCTTTGCGGCTTCACAGTGGGTAATTACGCACTGTAGACCCCTGCCCCTAGCATGGACCCCTCCAGCACGGCAGATACACACCCCCCCCCCCCCCCCCCCCCCCCCCCCCCCGAGCCAGGGATGTGCCCCCCAGACAACTGCTCTGTCCACGGACACCACACAAAAGTAACTAACAAAATAACCATTCCCAACGTATTCCAAAGTGGAACACACCGCTAAGCCTAAGAGGGGGAAAAAGAGACTATAGGTCCGTGTAGCAAATGACACTACCCTACCCAAATCTCCCACTGAGGTACACCGCAGATTGTACTCACCTCAGACCGATGTCCCAACAACGAGTTTCCATCCTGGGCAGGGGCCTGGAAACGAACCAATCTTCCTCACTCCATCGCAGCACATAACCACTGTCCGCTGCAGAAAACATCAACAAAAGGCAACCAACACTGGGCCTACCAAACAACGCAACTCAAAAAAGCTGTAACAAAAGATGCAAACAAAGCACCCACAGAATTTATCTATACACTAACTCCACATTTTCTCCCAAACAGAATACACTTACCAGTTAGCTTAGCGACACTAGTATTAGGCCTACTGGCATACTTTTCCAGGCAATGCACCTATTTGATGACATCACCGGACAACCAAAATCACTGATATGTCTCTAAGGCACTATACCAACAAGACTAGGCAGTGAATACCAACCAAAGCACATCCTAATTGGCATTAACCCATCGTAATGCAAAGAAATACTATGCGCCAAAATGTTAAGGAACCAACCTTATGTCCCAGACGAGCCCCCACTTGTTATGAACTGGCTCGTAGCCCGTAATAAAGAGGGAGACAACGCGGAGATCAAAGAATAACAAAAATATATTTATTCAATAAAGTTAACTATATACAGGTTGCAATGGTGTGTGTGTAGTCAGTAGTGTACGTGAGTGGATGCGTGCATAGACGCTGATAATGAGAGGTGTTGAGAGGTGCCAAAATAAACGAACGAAAAGAAGCCCTAAAATGCCACAACGAAAAAACAACAGTGTGTCTGCGTGGAGAGAGTCTCCTCAATGTATGGGAGGAAGGTATATTTATCCCCGGGACACACCCAACCCCAGATGTGTCCCATTTTGCTGACGACCCTCCCAGCTCCACCCACCGATATCCTATTAAGGAAAACAATAGCAGAGAGAAACAATTTGGCAGACATAGTGGGAGTGTCACGCCCTGACCTTAGAGAGACTTTTTATTTCTCTATTTGGTTAGGTCAGGGTGTGATTTGGGTGGGCATTCTAGTTTGTCTATTTCTTTGTTGGCCGGGTATGGATCCAAATCAGAGGCAGCTGTCTATCCTTGTCTCTGATTGGGGATCATACTTAGGCAGCCCTTTTTCCCACCTTCAGTTGTGGGATCTTGTTTGTGTGTAGTTTGCTTTCTGCACTGCATATAGCTTTACGTTCGTTTTTTGTATTTTGTTGTTTTTCGGCGTAATTTTTAATAAAGAAAAAATGTATGCCTACCACGCTGCACCTTGGTCTCCTTCCGACAACGAGTTTAACAGGGAGGGTCGTCACTGATACCAACACATTTATGCAGCATTGAAGGTCACCAAGAACACAGTGGCCTCCATAATTCTTAAATGAAAGAAGATTGGAACCACCAAGACCCAAACTGAGCAGTCGGGGGAGAAGGGGAGGTGACCAAGAACCTGATGGTCACTCTGACAGAGCTCCAGAGATCCTCTGTGGAGATGGGAGAAACTTGCAGAAGGACAACCATCTATGCCGCACACAACCAATCAGGCCTTTATGGTAGAGTGGCCAGACGGAAGCCACTCCTCCGTAAAAGGCATTTGGCAGCCCGCTTAGAGTTTGCCAAAAGGCACCTAAAGGACTCTCAGAGCATAAGAAGCCAGATTCTCTGGTCTGATGAAACCAAGATTGAACTCTTCTGCCTGAATGACAAGTGTCACATCTGGAGATATGTCACTCGCTGTGGAAGTCAAAAACAGCGTCCTCTGGCAACGGGGGCTTCTACCTTGGGTTCACATCCTCAGAGCTCCCATCCTCATCAGACCGTGAGGCTGTCTGAGACTCTGGCACATTCATCATCCATGATGTATACTACAGCTGGCTCGGGTGCATCGGGCCCCATTGCCCTTTAGTCCTCGAGGGGTTTGCAAAGAATGTCAGGACCTCCTCAGCCATTGCACCAGCTGTCATCATCGGCAGTTCGACACCTTCTGGAAACAAAGATTCTCTACAGGAATGACAGAGTCCATCCAAATGATCTTGGCTTCAGGACATGCATTTCAAGGCTGCGTTGAGACAATGACTTATCAATGACCCAAGACCAGCTCAGTTAATCCCTACCATTGTGTCACTGAGTTGTCATAATGCTGCAGCAAATGTACATCATCCCAGGGGACACAATGTAATTAACTTAATTTATGTCCCATTAACTGCTCTGGTAAAACATTGTCTGCATTAACATACGTATATAGCCTAAGAAACAAGGTTCATGAAATGAATAACTTGCTAGTTATAGATGATTCATATTCTGACATTATATATCTGAAACGCACATAGATAATACCTTTGATGATACAGTGGTAGCTGTATTGGTTATAACATCTACAGAAAAGATAGAAATGCCAATGGGGGTGGTGTTGCGGTCTATATTCAGAACCACATTCATGTAAGGCTTAGAGAGGATCTCATGTTAAATACTGTTGAAGTAATATGGCTACAGGTTAATCTGCCTCATCTAAAGCCCATTCTTGTGGGAAGCCGCTATACACCACCAAGTGCTAACAGTCAGTATCTGGATAATATGTGTGAAATGCTTGATAATGTATGTGATATCAACAGAGAGGTATATTTTTGGGGTGATTTTAATATTGACTGGCTGTCGTCAAGCTGCCCACAAAGCTTCAAACTGTAACCAGTGCCTGCAACCTGGTTCAGGTTATCAGTCAACCTATCAGGGTAGTTACAAACAGAACAGGAATTAAATCATCAACATGTATTGATACAACATCTTTACTAATGCTGCAGAAATGTGCTTTAAAAGGATTGGATCCTTTTTTTAAATTTTCACCTAAAATGACATACCCAATTCTAACTGCCTGTAGCTCAGGCATTGAAGCAAGGATATGCATATTATTGACACCATTTGAAAGGAAACACTTTGAAGTTTGTGAAAATGTGAAATGAATGAAGGAGAATATAACACATTAGATTTGGTCAAATTAAATATTAAGAAAAAAACAACCGTTTGTCACGCCCTGACCGTAGAGAGCTTTTTATGTCTCTATTTTAGTTTGGTCAGGGTGTGATTTGGGTGGGCATTCTATGTTCCCTTTTCTATGATTTGTATTTCTTTGTGTTTGGCCGGGTGTGGTTCTCTGATTGAGAACCTCTGATTGAGAACCATACTTAGGTAGCCTTTTTCCCACCTGTATTTGTGGGCAGTTGTCCATGTATAGTTGCCTGTGAGCACTACGTTGGCGTCACGTTTTCGTTTTGATGTTTATTGTTTTGTTGGCGACATCTTATAATAAAGAAGTATGTACCCTCACCACGCTGCACCTTGGTCTACTGTTTCCACCTTAGACGATCGTGACACCGTTTTATTTTTATTTTTTTGTAGTGTTAAGGCTCTCGTCGGAATGCGTAGACCAAAGCGCAGCGTGGAAAGTGTTCATGATTTTATTGATCAAAGAAACACTCGAACAAAGTAACAAAACGAAAGCGAACAGTTCTGTCCGGTAAACAGATACTAAACAGAAAATAACTACCCACAAAACACGGTTGGGAATAAGGCTGCCTAAGTATCATTCCCAATCAGAGACAACGATAGACAGCTGCCTCTGATTGGGAACCACACCACAGATGGGGATAATGTGATAACGGGATAAAGCGTTGCTATACCTTCTTAACAGCACTATCAACAAGGCAGTTCAAACAGGCTCTAGTTTTGTCGCACCTAGACTACTGTTCAGTCGTGTGGTCAGGTGCCACAAAGAGGGACTTGCAATTGGCTCAGAACAGGGAATCATGGCTGGCCCTTGGATGTACACAGAGAGCAAACATGAATAAAATGCATGTACATCTCTCCTGGCTCAAAGTAGAGGAGAGATTGAGAGATAGAGCCATGACCACAGAGATAGAGCCATGACCACATGAAACTCTATTCCACGTCAGGTAACTGATGCAAGCAGTAGAATCAGATTTAAATGGAACAACAGGGGATTGTGAAGCAACACAAACATAGGCACAGGCACATGCATACACACATGATAACGTACGCACTTTACACACACGTAGACATGGATTTTGTGTTGTAGATATGTGGTAGTGGAGTATGGGCCACTACCACATATCTCATTATGTAATGAATGTATTGTAATGTTTTTAAAATGGTATAACTGCCTTAATTTTGCCGAACCCCAGGAAGAGTATAGGGATCCATAATAAATACAAATCTAATTTCATGTAAAAGTCCATAATGAAACTGACATTAAATGTGGAGAAGGATACATTTGTGATAGAGCTGTGGCCATGATCACAATCTATAACTTCCAATTTAATTAACTAAACATGGTCATTAATAAGTGTATAATAACACAAGGCTAAAACAACAAACTCATGTTATAGGCTATTTATGGAATCTGTTTTCCAGCTACAGGTAGGCTACACAAGTGGCACAAATTGATTTGCAATGTCTCCAGCGATATCGTAATTTCAACATATTTACTGTATCAAATGGTATGCTACAGTAGCCTACAATGGCATAAAAATATGTGGCCTGCTTTAATGCCAGGGAGTTCCATAACTCGAACTCCATTTCAAATTTCCACTTGTGCAGTGCTGGAGACCCAAGGTTTCCCAGTTGACATTAGAATGCAGTTGACTCTAAACCACCTCTGAGCTCATTTATCTAAAGTGCTCTAGTGCACCCTAAGTTGTTTCCCAGTGCTTTGTCGACATGATATCAGTTCTAGCACGTGAATATGTTTCATGGAAAAAGGGTTGGAAATAGGTGTCTCCATAATTACCACTCTAAATAGCCTACCTACACTGATAAAATGTGGTCACAGTGTGTGTGCATGCTGCTCTGTCACCGTGATTCAGCTGCCAGCTGCAGCGCTCTCTCAACCAGTGCTCTCAACACACACACACCCCTCCGGCCCTCCCCTACACCACTCACTCACTCAGTAACAGCCTGCTCACTGCCTCCTAGTCAGCAGCAACAGGTCACAGTGAAATATATATTTTTAAACGAGAAATGCCATGGCGGCCACAGTGCAATTTAGAAGGAGCCCAAAAACCCACAACTAATACATTTTTACCTGCAACCTCATTTTCAAAGTAGCCCAATTTGCGTGACAACGACAGACATGGCAACCTTGCCCCCGTGCCTTTCATTAGCCAACCACACTCTTTGGAGGGTAGTAACCCATTTACTATTTGTTCATTCAAACCATAACCCTCTTTAGAATTAATATGATTGATTATTCGGAATAATAACGTTTCCAATGCACCACAATGGGGATTGTTTTATTGTGCTAATTCGATTTCCGCAGGGGCGCAGACATAGACCCTTAGGGGTTTCAATGTCCAGCTTCTCTTCTTATTTGGATGTGCCTAAATCAAAGGCTGACCAATTATCATGGGAGAATTACCATCTATCATAGATTGGTTAGGCGAAGACGTGGGCAAAAGGCTTCTTGGTGGTAGGGAGTTATGCCTCATACAACAGCAGAGACGACAGAGATTAGACTTGATTTCCTGTTCTGGACCTTGAATCTGTGATTGGCTCAGTGAGGTCTCACTATCAACCCACCGTATAAAACCTCAATGAGACAAGAAGAAGATGAGAAGGACAAGGGGCTTGGTTTATTGCACTAGGAGGATATGACAAACTGAGCTCTGCGAAATTGAACGGAACCTGCTGAGGTGATTGTTGATAAATGCCCAGGGTCAGCTGGGTTCAGACATAACAAGTGTGTTGATGCTAGGTCAGAGGTCGCATAAGCTGGAACCAATGGAATTTGAATTGGTATACTGAATCATTGCTCAACTATCAATAAAATTATTTTTTCACAGCTGAGGAAAGAGGCAGAAATACTAGTTGATATCACATATACATTTCTAGACCAGAGTATACAACTAATGACTTTGCAGCTGGCTAGATTAGTTTCTGGAGTGTATAACTAATGACTTTGCAGCTGGCTAGATGAGTATCTGGACTATACAACTAATGACCTTGCAGCTGGCTAGATGAGTTTCTAGAGTATACAACTTATGACTTTGCAGCTGGCTAGATGAGTATCTAGAGTATACAACTAATGACCTTGTAGCTGGCTAGATGAGTTTCTGGACTATACAACTTGTGACTTTGCAGCTGGCTAGATGAGTATCTAGAGTATACAACTTATGACTTTGCAGCTGGCTAGATGAGTATCTAGAGTATACAACTAATGACCTTGTAGCTGGCTAGATGAGTTTCTGGAATATAAAACTAATGACCTTGCAGCTGGCTAGATGAGTTTCTGGACTATACAACTTATGACTTTGCAGCTGGCTAGATGAGTATCTAGAGTATACAACTAATGACCTTGTAGCTGGCTAGATGAGTTTCTGGAATATAAAACTAATGACCTTGCAGCTGGCTAGATGAGTTTCTGGACTATACAACTTATGACCTTGCACCTGGCTAGATGAGTTTCTGGACTATACAACTTATGACCTTGCAGCTGGCTAGATGAGTTTCTGGACTATACAACTTATGACTTTGCAGCTGGTTAGATGAGTTTCTGGAGTATACAACTTATGACTTTGCAGTTGGTTAGGTGAGTTTCTGGAGTATACAACGTATGACTTTGCAGCTGGCTAGAGCAGTGTCTAGTGTATATAACTAATGATTACATAGCTAGATGTGGTATGACAGTGTTTTGATACACACGAATTTGGACATTATTGATCGATAGTCCCTATGGAAAGAGGGGGGGGGGGGGTCAGTGTAATAGTCCTGTGGCCATTTGATTAGTTGTTCAGCAGTCTTATGGCTTGGGGGTAGAAGCTGTTAAGGAGCCATTTGGTCCTAGACTTGGCGCTCCAATACCGCTTGCTGTGCGGTAGCAGAGCAAACTGTCTATGACTTGTGGTGACTAGAGTTTCTGACAATTTTATGGGCTTTCTTCTGACACCACACAGTATATAGGTCCTGGATTGTAGAAAACTTGGCCCCAGTGATGTACTGGGCCGTACGCACTACCCTCTGTAGCGCCTTACGGACAGATGCTGAGCAGTTGTCATACCAGGCGGTGATGCAACCTGTCAAGATGCTCTCAATGGGGCAGCTGTAAAACTTTTTGAGTTTTGGGACCCAGGCCAAATCTTTTCAGTCACATTAGGGGGAAAAGGCATTGTCGTGCACTCTTCACAAATTTCTTGGTGTGTTTGGACGATGATGGTTTGTTGGTGATGTAGACAACAAGGGACTTCCAACTCTCGACCTATTCCACTACAGCCCCATCGATGTGAATGGGGGCATGTTCGGCCCTCCTTTTCCTGTAGTCCACGATCATCTCCTTTGTGTTGCTCACATTGAGGGTCAGGTTGTTGTCCTGGCACCACACTGCCAGGTCTCTGACCTCCTTCCATTAGGCTCTCATCATTGTTGGTGATGAGGCCTACCAACGTTGTGCTGTCAGAAAACTTAATGATGGTGTTGGAGTAGTGCTTGGCCACGCAGTCGTGGGCAAACAGGGAGTACAGGAGGGAACTAAGCACGCACCCCTGAGGGGCTCCCATTTTGAGGATCAGCATGGCAGATGTGTTGTTGCCTACCCTTCACCACCTGGGGGCAGCCCGTCAGGAAGTCCATGATCCAGTTGCAGAGGGAGGTGTTTAGTCCCAGGGTCTTTAGCTTAGTGATGAGCTTTATGGACACTATGGTGTTGAAAGCTGAGCTGTAGTCAATGAACAGCATTCTCACATATGTGTTCCTTTTGTCCAGGTGGGAAAGGGCAGTGTGGCGTGCGATTGAGAATGTGTCATATGTGGATCTGTTGAGTCGGTATGCGAATTGGAGTGGGTCTAGGGTTTCCGGGATGATGGTGTTGATGTGAGCGACGACCAGTCTTTCAAAGCACTTCATGGCTACCGACATGAGTTCTACGGGGCGGTAGTCATTTAGGCAGGTTACCTTCACTATATTGGGCACAGACTACGGTGGTCTGCTTGAAACATGTTAGTATTACAGATTCGGTCAGGGAGAGGTTGAGAATGTCAGTGAAGACACTTGCCAGTTGGTCCGTGCATGCTCTGAGTACACATCCTGGTAATCTGTCTGGCCCTGCGGCCTTGTGAATGTTGACCTGTTTAAAGGTCTTGGTGACATTGGCTACGGAGAGCGTAATCACACAGTTGTCCAGAACAGCTGGTGCTCTCATGCATGCTTCAGTGTTGCTTGCCTCGAAGTGAGCATTAAAGGCATTTAGCCCGTCTGGTAGGCTCGCGTCTATGGGTGGGTTTCCCCTTGTAGTCCGTAATAGTTTGCATGCCCGGCCACATCCGACGAGCATCAGAGCTGTTGTTGTAGGATTCAATCTTAGTCCTGTATTGATGCTTTGCCTGTTTGATGGTTCGTCTGAGGGCATAGCGGGATTCCTTATAAGCATCTGGATTAGTGTCCCAGTCCTTGAAAGCGGAAGCTCTAGCCTTTAGCTTGGTGCATATGTTGCCTTTAATCCATGGCTTCTGGTTGGGATATGTACGTACAGTCACTGTGGGGACGACGTCCTCGATGCACTTATTGATAAAGCCAGTGACTGATGGGGTGTACTCCTCAATGCCATCAGAAGAATCCCGGAACATATTCCAGTCTGTGCTAGCAAAGCAGTCCTGTAGTTCAGCATCTGCTTCATCTGATCACTTTTTCATAGACCGAGTCACTGGTGCTTCCACAGTGTGAAACTGCAACAAACACAAAGTACATGTTTTCAGTTACAGTAGTACAGAATGTCTTACACAATAACTGCACCCACTGTATGAAATAAGGAATACAAGTACTCAATCTAGAGTCAAATATAAAATAAAGTTATTAGAATGCAATTGTATGCTTGATATTGCTAAGCTAGGTGTCCCTAGGGAGAAATAGCACTGAAGCTAATTGCAAAGTAGCTAACAGCTAACTCAATCGTTTACAGAAACATGAAAATGATAAACATTTATCTTGTATTAATAAACAAATGTATTTCCAGACATTGCGTCTTACAAAGCTTATGGAGAAGGATGTCACACTTGCACATCTTACACAAAGCTTCACTTCTGAAATGGCTTCCTGTCACATGACACAAACAGGTAAATTCTACTTTGTTGCACTTAAACTACCACTAGGGGGTGCTAAACAACTAACAGGTCCAGAACAGATATCCAGAAGCTCTTATAGGTCATAAGAGACGATAGCATTAACATTGTGTACAAAATAAGTTACAAACAATGTGAAAAAACACACAAAATAGCACAATTGGTTAGGAGTCCGTAAAACGGCAGCCATCCCCTCCAGCGCCATTATCAACTGCGAGCGAGTTCTCGTGAGTAATAGGCTGTTTTAAAACTCTGGAGCTGCAATTTTAAAAAAGTACCATCTTTACAATTTAAATAACAAGGTGACCCCCGGAAGCCAGATGGCGATGGGTAAATTAGACGCGCATTCGGTCTTTATATTACTGTAACATAGGCTATGTTGCAGCAAACATAGGCCATGATGAGATGATAGGTCTACTTGCATTGTGAGCTGTGCTCCATACTGAGATGGGCTGTCTGTCCCCACCCTGAGCATTGATTCATCATGCAGAGACCATAGAGACGCCAGATTTCGACATCTCATATATACTGAAATATATACAAATATACAAAAATATAAATGCAACATGCAAAAATTAACGGTTTTAACCAGTTACATTTCATGTAAGGAAATCAGTCAATTGAAATAAATTCATTAGGCTCTAATCTATGGATTTCACATGACTGGGCAGGGGTGCAGCACATGCCCACCCACTGGGGAGCCAGGCCCAGCCAATCAGAATTAGTTTTTCCCCACAAAAGGGCTTAATTACAGATATAAATACTCCTCAGTTTCATCAGCTATCCGGTTGGCTGGTCTCAGATGATCCCGCAGGTAAAGAAGCCGGATGTGGAGGTCCTGGGCTGGTGTGGTTACACATGGTCTGCGGTTGTGAGGCCGGTGGGGCGTACTACCAAATTCTCTAAAAATGAAGTTGGAGGCGGCTTGCGGTAGAGAAATTGACATTCAATTCTCTGGCAACAGTTCTGGTGGACATTCCTGTAGTCAGCATGCCAATTGCATGCTCCCTCAAAACTTGAGACATCTGTGGCATTGTGTTGTGTGACAAAACTGCACATTTTAGAGTGGTCTTATATTGTCCCCAGCACAAAGGTCTTCTTGATATGCCATACCTGTCAGGTGGATGGATTATCATGGCAAAGGAGAAATGCTCACTAACAGGGATGTAAACAAATGTTTGCACAACATTTTTGAGAAATAAGCTTTTTGTGCGTATGGAACATTTCTGGGATCTTATATTTCAGCTCATGAAACATGGGACCAACACTTTACATGTTGGGTTTATATTTTTGTTCAGTATAATTTAACAGTTCCTTTTCACGCCATGCTGTTCAAATAAATAATGTATTATAATTTACCGGTTTATTTATCCTGGGAAAGGGGAGTGGTTTTGGGTACTAAATCCCGGTAAATCTCGGTAACCGGGTTCCCGCCATTCATCCCTAGTGCTCATTCATCAGGGCAATGAATAGAGCCACATGACAAACATCAGCAGACACCATTTATCAACCACAATACCAGGCTGATAAAGTCCCTGGGACAAGCGGGAGAACTCAAACCAACCACATTAAAATATGGAGGAAGAGAAGAAGAGGAGGACACTGGATACCCAGCAGAACGAATGTCTGACCTAAGACATATTGGAACAAATCACTGCAGTCATCCCACTGCTAAACTGACTCTGGGGCCAGAAGCAGATATATGGATTAGGAGTATAGCTTTTCCATGACCACAGAAGCCCCCTGCTCATCAAATCGTTCAGGAGGGGAAACTGTTTAGACAGAAATGTTATCAAGGCATTCATTTACTGTCTTAAAAAACAAGCTGCATTTCCCTAAGGCCAGGCTGTCTTTAACTCAGATTTTTGCACGCCCTTTCTATAAATAAGTAACATATTATATATTAGCCACACACAGAGAAACTGTCTTTTATTATAAATGAAGGGTTTCTTTGTGGCCTTCTAAGGCTTAATTCAGTAACTGGGGTGTTATCTTTTGCTACCTGAAGCGCTTCTAAATTGTTCCTTCCTTGCATGCATTTTAAACTAATACTTAAAAGCTGTACTTCTATTTTTGCCTGGTAAGGTATTTCATCCTCCAGTCAGATTTACATACGAATATGCAGGCACAAAACAAAAGAAGCCAGTGAGTAATGAGTATGCTGAAGATATACAATACACTTCCTGATTCGGTAGTTCTGCCTATAGGGCAGATCCAGACAGCTTCCTTAGAGGACAATAGAGAGATTTACACACTGTTTACTTTTCTGGCTCTCTGCCCACCTCTGAATGGCTTCAGGGGCTCGGATTTAGAATCAAAGATAAAGCAAGAGAAAGGGGGGTAAATAGATAGAACTATAATTAGGTGAGAAAGAGTGAAAGAGAGAGAGAGTGAAAGAGAGAGGAAATTGGTATTGGGTGCACGGGAAAGGGAGAGAGAGAGAGTTATCTAACACGAAGAGTTATCTATCAAAAATGGAGATGTATTGGTAAACCACTTCTCCAATCGTTTTGGCTCTATAACAAGGAACAAACAGTAAAAACATATACAGTACATAATCAAATACAAATATTAAAATCAAATATTAAAGACTACCAGAACCCACAGTATTCTTCAACAAACTACAAACCCTCCCACCCCAAAAGGCCTGTGGTGTTGACAGTATCCTAGATAAGAATGTGTTATTTAACTGACTTGCCTAGTTAAATAAAGGTTAAAATTAAAATAAAATATATATATATTTAAATTGACAAACAAACCAACCAAAATGAAGGCAAACTCTTCTCATTCTTTGTTGATTTCAAAAAAGCTTTTGAATAATTTTGGTATGAGGGTCTGCTATGCAAATAGGTGGAACGTGGTGTTGGGGGGAAAAATACAACATTATCAAATCTATGTACACAAACAACTAGTCTGGGGTAAAAAATACACACAGGGCTGTGAGGTGAGACAGGGATGCAGCTTGAGCCCCACCCTCTTCAACATATACAGTGCATAAGGAAAGTATTCAGACCCCTTGACTTTTTCCTCATTTTGTTACGTTACTGCCTTATTCTAAAATTGAGTAAATCGTTTTTTTCCCTCATCAATCTTCACACAATACCCCATAATGACATCACAATACCCCATAATGACATCACAATACCCCTTGATGACATCACAATAGCCCATAATGACAAAGCAAAAAACTGTGTTTAGAATTTTTTGTGAATGTATTAAAAATATAAAATGAACATATTACATTTACATACAGTATATCAACGAACTGGTGAGGGCACTAGAACAGTCCGCAGAAACCTACTAAGAATCTGAAGTGAAATGTCTACTGTTTGCTGATGATCTGTTGCTTCTGTCCCCAACCAAGGAGGGCCTACAGCAGAAGCTAGATTGTCTGCACAGATTCTGTCAGACGTGGGCCCTAACAGTAAATCTTAGTAACACAAAAATAATGGTGTTCCAAAAAAGGTCCAATTGCCAGGATCACAAATTCCCTCTAGACACCGTTGCCCTAGAGTTCACAAAAAACTTTTGACTGATAGTGTAGTTTGGACACACCTTCTCATTCAAGGGTTTTTCTTTATTTTTACTATTTTCTACATTGTATAATAAGAGTGAAGACATTAAAAAACTATGAAATAACACATGAAATCATGTAGTAACATGATTGTTAAACAAATCAAAATATATGTGAGATTTGAGATTCATCAACAGAAGATAGCTCTATTTGGTAAAAGACCAAGACCATATTATGTCAAGAACAGATCAAATAAGCAAAGTGAAACAATAGTCCATCATTACTTTAAGACAAGAACTTTGAAAGTTTCTTCAAGTGCAGTCGCAAAAACCGTCAAGCGCTATGATGAAACTGGCTCTCATGAGGACCACCACAGCAATGGAAGACCCAGAGTTACCTCTGCTGCAGAGGATTAGTTCATTAGAGTTACCAGCCTCAGAAATTGCAGCCAAAATAAATGCTTCACAGAGTTCAAGTAACAGACACATCTCACCATCAACTGTTCAGAGGAGACTGTGTGAATCCGGCCTTCATGGTAGAATTCCTGCCGAGAAACCACTACTAAAGGACACCAATAATAAGAAGAAACTTGCTTGGGCCAAGAAACACGAGCAATGGACATTAGACCGGTGGAAAGCTGTCATTTGGATTTTTGTTTCCAACCGCTGTGTCTTTGTGAGACGCAGAGTAGGTGAACGGATGATCTTCGCATGTGTGGTTCCTAACGTGAAGCATGGAGGGTGAGGTGTGATGGTGTTGGGGTGCTTTGTTCGTGACACTGTCTGTGATTTATTTAGAATTCAGGGCATACTTAACTAGCATGGCTACCACACCATTCTGCAGCGATACGCCATCACATCTGGTTTGGGCTTAGTGGGACTATCATTTGTTTTTTAACAGGACAATGACCCAACACACCTCCAGGCTATGTGAGGGCTATTTGACAAGAAGGAGAGTGATGGAGTGCTGCATCAGATGACCTGGTCTCCACAATCCCCCGAACTCAACCCAATTGAGATGGTTAGGGATGAGTTGGACCACAGAGTGAAGGAAAAGCAGCCAAAAAGTGCTCAGCATTGATGGGAACTCCTTCAAGACTGTTGGAAAAGCATTCCGGGTGAAGCTGGTTGAAAGAATGTGTGCAAAGCTGTCATCAAGGCAAAGGGTGGCTGCTTTGAAGAATCGAAAATCGGAAATATATTTTGATTTGTTTAACACTTTTTTGGTTACTACATGATTCCATATGTTATTTCGTAGTTTTGATGTCTTCACTATTATTCTAGAATGTAAAAAATAAAGATAAACCCTTGAATGAGTAGGTGTGTCCAAACTCTTGATTTATACTGTATTTCCCTCAGATTACACAGACCCACAAATAATTCAAAAACAAATCCAATTTTGATAATCTCCCATATCTATTGGGTGAAATACCACAGTGTGCCATCACAGCAGCAATATTTGTGACTTGTTGTCAAAAGAAAAGGGCAACCAGTGAAGAACAAACACCATTGTAAATACAACCCATATTTATTCATTTTCCCTTTTGTACCTTAACTATTTGCACAATATTGCCACACTGTATATAGCCATGACTTGAAATGTCTCTATTCCTTTGGAAATTTTGTGAGTGTAATGTTCACTACTCATTTTTCATTGTTTATTTCACTATTATTTATTATCTATTTCACTTGCTTTGGCAATGTAAACATATGTTTCCCATGCCAATAAAGCCCTCTGAATTGAAGAGAGAGAGAGAATTCAAGAGAGAGAGAGCAAATAAGAGAGGAGGATCAAGGGGGGATGAGATTAGCAACCACCAATGAAAGTGTGGGGAGGGACTGTAACACTGGGCCAGATAAAAGGGTGCAGGGTTAACCCAAGCACCAAGTGCCCCCCCCCCCCCTCAATTGGCCACACATGCTTTTCATGGGTTAGTGGTGGGGGGGGGGGGGGGGGGGGGGGGGGGGGGGGATCTAGAGAGCGAAAGCTCACAAATGTTGAAATCCCTATGCATGTTGACCGCAGACATGTTACAGGGGCCAATGGCTTCACGACTGTACACACACACAACGACCAATGAGCGTGGTGCCAGCTGTTGCTGCCCATGTAACCACAGTCCTCTCTTGGGATTGAATACGCACACTAGCATATGCTATGGGTGTATGGATGCCTGCATGTGTGTATCTGTACGCCTAGCATGGCTAGCTAAGTATATGCATTGCACTTTGGTTTTGTTCACAATACTGTATGCATGAGTGTGTGTCCATACATGCGTACATGCATGCTGATGCTATATGTACTGTGCTTAATACCCTATACTTCTACACATATATGGGATGACACTGTATAGTTTAGCTGCCAATGTCACGAGAACTATGCACACGCTTCAATGGGGCAGAAGGCTCTGTGTTGTTGTGATTCTGGATGGCCAGATAGCTAGCAATAGCAATGACAAAAAGCTGCCATGTGGGGAATTGTAGGTGACTCATTTCAGCTAGTTTTATCTTGTTCTTGACACCATGTCTTGTGTTGAGGTGTTTCCGACTGATGTCACGTCTATGCTAGAATTCGCTGGCTAGCTAACCAACAACTGTAACGATGCAATTGAGAGACACCAAGGGCTCATTGTCCAAATGTATACATGTTTTTTCCGTAAACATTGGAGACGAAATCTAGTTTCCATGTTGTGAACAATCTAAGCCAATCCTGTCTGTTTTGCCCCATAGTTGCGAACGCGCCGGCTTTGTTGCTTAACAACCAACCCATCTATTTAGATATGGTTGGGATTGTGATGGGTGGGAGTGTGTCGGCTATGTGAGCATGTGTGTATATAGTGGGCCTGGGTAGTCTCCAGGCAGCAGTCCCAGCTAGCCTCATTAACTGTGGTCTCTGGCAGGGAGCTGTGCTCATTGCACTCTGGGTGTGGTGACAGGGAGAGAGCTAGGGTTTCAGCCATGATGCCATTCTCAGCTGTGAATGATCCCATAACCATATGCTAGCTCCCTCCGAAAACACGTACACCCAGGCTCCTATAACCAAACATACATGGGCCAGCTCTTTCCACAATGTGCCTGCTTACGGCTACTCTCAGATACGGCACATATACTGTAGGTCTATGCGCACACACACGCGCGCTCACACACAAATACAGGCATTCGAAAATTCACTGCCCTGAAAACCTGGACACTGACCCAGAAATATAAAAAACCATGCCAAGGCTATTTAAAGCCGGGTGTCTCACAAACGCATGGCAAAAAGGAAAATATGTAACACAATTCTTTCCCTAGTGTTGTTTCCCAGGTGGAGACATTCAAAACCCCTCTCTTCTACTCTCCTCCCTCGTTACTCCATCCTTCCCTTCTCCCAGGGTCGTTCCACCTCAAAAAGCACATGACACAGGATTTCAGATTGTTCTGAAATCATTTCTGTAGTTAGTAACAGAAACGATTAGCATTCCTGAAACATTATTTTGCTAAAATAATATTTTGAAATTCAACTAATTGATTGCACCTAAATGGATATTTACTGATTACCTGAATCCTATAATTGAAAATACCCAATTTTGGTGCAATCAATAAGCTTAATTTCTTAGAGATAAAATTACATTTCAACAAAATAATGTTTCAGGAATGCCAATCAGTTTTATAACTACAGAAAGATTTTCAGAACAATCCGAGATTGGTGTCATGGCTTGCTAAAATGACACGGAATGGCCAGTTCACCTCAGTTCAGGGGAAGTTGTATTTCGAGCGTAAGTGCAGAGACTGCCATTGTGGCGCTATTTGTTGGGATCGTTTGACAAAACGGAGCGCCCGTGGGTTGAGAGAGCTGTGATGAAGCAGCAGCATACAAAACACATCACCCTGTCACTGCAACCCACACGCACGCACGCACACGCGCAGGGTGGATGCAATTACAGAGAGCTTTGACAGGAGGAGCTCAAGATAAACTCTGACAATTTTTGTGGTGGAAAAAGTCACGCCTTTCATCTTTGAGTGGCTCCCTGCTATTTGAGAGAGACACGGAAGTTTCTTGTTTGAGTTGGTGATATCCTCTGTGACATAAAGCTCCTAAGTGTGGGAGGAGAGATGGGTGTCTGGGAGAGGATGATGAGAAGAAGTGAGGGAATTTAACACACCTGTAAAAATCTCTCAAGGTCAATGGAAGCCCATTGCTTTTACAGTGACCTCTTGGTTTGAGAGTGAGGGAGGAAGAGAAAGCAGGATAGTGTGTAAGCACGGTATGCTGTACCGTATGCTGTGTACTTTATAGGTGGACAGTATCCTTACTGGAAGTGCAGCTCAGTGTGTACCGGACTTGATGAAACGTCTAATTTAAATAGACTATGTTCTGCTATAAACTAAAGTAAATATTCATACATTTAAATGTGTATCCATTTAAAGCCAATGATGTGTAATCATGGCACCATCACCACCATGTGCACCAGGGCTTATTGAAAACATACATTGTCCAGGTGTTCCCAGTTGACACATGGTGATAATACCATGTATGCCTAATAGACAGACCTTTGCAGAGGAGAATAGGGGTTAGCCTGCCTAGATGGAGGCCTTCATTAAAGGAAAGGTTCACCCATTTTTAATGTTATATTGTTTTTGTGCATCTCTGAGTGATGTTCTATCGATTCCTTGGGTCATTTCATGTTTTCATGTGTATCTGAGTTATTGGCGATGAAGTAGACAGAAATCCGGACGGTATGATGTGATAAAGTCGCCGTCGCTACACTGGAAGTTAATAGGAATACAACTTTTAGATGGCGAAAACGTCTATCATACATGTCAGACTTCAATACTGACCGATGCCATAACTCGGGAGGATGTCTTCTCTCGAATGAGCCATTGATCATATTCCTACCTCGAGAAATGTGTAATTTAACGGAGGGTTTACAAAAATTTTCCTATTTATCTGCCTCTTTAGTCCAGGGTGACTTGCATGGTGCCATTGCCAGAGATATTATAGGAAGGAGATAGGAATCCAATGAATGAAGGAACGTATGATGCCCAGGCCAATCGCGTTCACATTGTCATGGTGTGTCACATGGTTGCTAAAATAATCTTCACGCAATACCTTCTCAAAGTCAGTGTATATGTTGAGAATGTGCCTATTTTCCTCTAAAGTACATAATGTAACGATTCCAAAACAATACAATATTACAGATAGCAAGTTAATTATCTCACATCTCAGAAAAGATTTGTAATGTTGTACTTCTTTTTGGCGAAATCCGTAAAGAGAGCATTGCATTGTGGGTTTTGTTGTCGACTTCAGCTGCAACAGATTTCCAGAATTGTTCAGAATGGACTGCGCGTTTCCCATCTCCTTAAAAGTATATCTGCTGTTGCAATTGTCAGACTCCACTCTGTGAGTCACATTGATCTGCTGGTTGAACATGGGCAGATTGTAGATTAAATTGATAGTGTAGTTTCTTTAGGCGATTTTACAGCTAACTAGCTACTTCACATGCTGATATTGTCTTTGCTATTATTGTGTGTAGCTACGTTTTCTTGCTTGCTGGCTAGCTAGCCAGTCTGCCCATAAACCCATAAGAGAGCTTTGCGTTGTGGATTTTGTAGTCGACTTCAGCTGCAAAATATTTCCATGTTGCTAGCAACCTTATTATAACACCATAATTAAACATTTGTTCACAAAAAATATTGTTCTCACATGTGAGTTATGTATTTAACACTGTAAATTAAAGGGATGAGTGGGTTTTGGGTGGATTTTTCCTTTAACACCTAGCTAACAACATTCTGCTTCCTCTCAGAGCAAAGAAATCCATGGCTTTGGTAACTATGTTGACCCCTGACCTGGCGCTCTCCATAGTTCTAGGCATCTGAATACATTTGAGACCGCCATTTGCTCTCAGCTCTTCAACAAGCACATCATGAACCAATAGAGGAAAACAGAGATAGAGGGTGAAGAAAAAAGGTGTCACAGTATCCTAAGGGCATGCTCATTCATCACTGGCCCCATCCCGAGGAATGGTTGCGGAGTGAATAGTCCTTGATAGAACCAGATAGATGTCGCCCCAATTTCCAGTCCAATTTCCAGCCTTCTTAAGTTCCCTCTTTCATTCTGCCGATCCATGGGATGGATAGATCTAAGGGCTAGTTAAAGAGGCTGCAGGGCGAGCACCCTATAAAGAGTGGCCTACATTGACACCCAGATGTTGTCTGTATCATGTGCGGTTGGAGGAGGCATGTATAATGTATAAGAGCTGTATAATCCATTGGTTGATGTATGGAGAATTGTAAAACACACTCAATTACTTTAATTTGCAGTATGGAAATCATAAAAATATATATTTATGGCTGATATATTCACATACCGGTATACTGTAAGTTACGGGTCATTGTTTTTTTTGGTTTAGGATAAGGGAAAAGTTGAGCACACAAGGGAAAAGTAAGGGATGATGCTTTTGGATAGGAATCCATGATATTTCCATATGTACTGTGGGTGGAATCATAACCTTTGGCCCTGCGTAAATTGAAGTTACGAATGCAAGACCTCAAGTCAGAATTGTGCCCTCATTGCCCTGTAAGCAGAGGAAGTAAAAGTACCAAAGCATAGTGTATCAATCATCTCGTATGGTCTTCATAACATCGCATGATGTACTGAACTATTCCACGTTCATAAAGTTGGTCTTCACTTAACCTTCAGGTCATTAATCACTTTTGTGAGTCAAGCTTCACTGTTTGTCTATTGGTCTCTGTAGACCTGCCTGTATGTAGCTCTAAGTTTTCTCACGGTAATTTAATAGTGCAGGTCACTCGATCACAACGAGACCACATTTACCGGCCCTGAAGAGGTAACAACGATAACAGTTAACGTTATCCTCACGCGCTTTGTTAGCCAATTTAGGCAAATGAAATCAATCTTAGTGCTCTTCTGAGTTTTGCTGTCTGTGTCGCACTGTATGACAACCACGTCTTATAAAAGAAAGGGGTCAAACAAATGGATTTTCATCAAATGATTAGGATTAAGATGGAAAAGGGTAAAACAGATAGATTTTCGTCCATTGTTTAGGATTAAAGAGTATTTCCAATAGGTAGAGGGATTATGTGTGCTGCAGATTTATATGATTGCCGGGAAACTAGATAAATGATGTCATTAATAGACGATTCAGCTCATTACCGTGGCTGTGTCTAATCCAGGGTTCCAGTAATGAAGTCATAACTATTTTGATTGCTTGTTTTTAATTACTAATGACAGAACGCCACAGCCACAATAGCAATGGAGACGCAATAGAGGACTGCATGACAACTCACATTCAATATCCAAGTCCACATTATGAAAAATCAAATCAAATATATTACAAGAGAAGACAGGGTTCATAAAACGACATGTGCTCACTCTCGCTCACACTGTCAACACGTTTCCCATTGTGGAGAAAAGTCTCATGGAGAAATAGAAATGAAATAGGAGAGAATTCTATAATGAGATAGGGAGACAGTGGAGAGAGAAAGAGACAGAGAGAGAGAGAGAGCTTGTGGGGAGAAAGTCACGCTGTTCTTTGTGGTGGTTGTGAAAGAGGAGCGGAGTGACATGCCGGGTCTGGAGATGATGCCTTCATGGTCCATGGGGTGAACTAGCTAGCTAGAGATCGCAGCGGGGGGTAGGGTTCATTGGAGCGCCTCAATGTGCCTGCCTGCTCACAGATGTGCTTCAAAAGACGACAGGGGGGAAGGAAGGAAGGAACGTCACATTCTGCAAAGCTATCTCTAAATCTCCACCCGCAGCTGCTGCTACCAACCAACATTTCTCTACCCCCCCCCCCCCCCCCATCTGTCCCACATAAAGTCATTGGAATCATTTGTCATGTGTGAAACATAGCCTTGATGTGGTTGGAACAAACAAAGCACGGGACAAAAGTTCCTTGCGGATCCAAAAATGCCCCCCACTCCCTTTGTATACCCACTGCACGCACAACTATGCACACACATACACGCACACACACAGACCCCCCCCCCCCCCTTCCCACACATACACACACTAACATTAACTTTCCCCATTGGCCACATGTGCTGTTTATTAGCACTGCTGGGATAAGCATCAAATCCCCAAAATCTTTCCACTGACACCTCTAACCTTTGACCCCTAACCCGTGTTTAACAGGCAAAGGAGTAACAAAAATGGTAAACCACCTGCAGACTCAGACTGTATCCACTTTATCACATAATAGGTGACTTACTGTGTCCCAGGCTGTGTACACAGATGGCATGGACTAATAGACTACTTTTGACCAGGGCACATTTAGGTAATAGGGTGACATTTGGGACACATCCATTGACATCCCGGTCAGTCCTCTACTATAACCTGAACTAAGTACCAATGACATGCTCTATCTGTTTGAGCAGCTCTGAAGAAACAAGGTTATATACATATATATATAACAATTTGAAGTGTTTCAAAGTACACTACACAAAAGTATATGGACACCAGCTCATCGAAAATCTCATTCCAAAATCATGGGCATTAATATGGAGTTGTCCCCCATTTGCTGCTATAACTGCCTACACTCTTCTGGGAAGGCTTTACACTTTATGTTGGAACATTGCTGTGGGGACTTGCTTCCATTCAGCCACAAGACCATTAGGGAGGTCGCGCACTAACATTGGGCGATTTGGCCTGACTTGCAGTCGACGCTCCAATTCATCCCAAAGGTGTTCGATGGGGTTGAGGTCAGGGCTCTATGCAGGCCAGTCAAGTTCTTCCAAACCGATCTCGACAAACCATTCCTGTATGGACCTCGCTTTGTGAACAGGGGCATTGTCATGTTGAAACAGGAAAGGTTCTTCCTGAAACTGTTGCCATAAATTTGGAAGCACAGAATCGTCTAGAATGTCATTGTATGCTGTAGCATTAAGATTTCCCCTTCACTGGAACTAAGGGGCCGAGCCTGAAACATGAAAAACAGCCCCAGACCATTATTTCTCTTCCACCAAACTTTACAGTTGGCACTATGCATTGGGTTAAGTAGCGTTCTCTTGGCATCCACCAAACCCAGATTTGTCTGTCGGACTGCCTGATGGTGAAGCGTGATTCATCACTCCAGAGAACGCTTTTCCACTGCGTTTCCACTGCTCCAGAGCCACCCAACGCTTGGCATTGCGCATGGTAAGCTAAGGCATGTGAGTGGCTGCTCAGTCATGGAAACCCAACTCATGAAACTCCCGACGAACAGTTCTTGTGCGGATGTTGCTTCCAGACCAGTTTGGAAGTCGATAGTGAGGACATACGATTTTTATGCACTACAGGCATCTGCACTCGTCGGCCCCGTTCTGTGAGCATGTGTGGCCTACCACTTCGCAGCTGAGCCGTTGTTGCTCCAAAATGTTTTTACTTCACAATAACAACACTTACAGTTGACCAGGGCAGCTCTAGAAGGGCAGAATTTTGATGAACTAACTTGTTGGAAAGGTGGCAGCAATGTTTGTCTACGGAGATTGCATGGCTGTGTGCTCGATTTTATACACTTGTCAGCAACGGGTGTGGCTGAAATAGCTGAATTCACATACTTTTGGCCATATAGTGTATGTCAAATCATAGTAAGTACTGCATGTGTTCAAATTTGTACTAATCACATAGTGTTATTTCTCATCATGAACTGTAAGTATGGAGAATATACACTGAGTGTGCAAAACATTAAGAACACCTTTGTAATATTAAGTTGCACCCCCCCCTCCCCTTTTGCCCTCAGAACATCCTCAATACGTAGGGGCATGGACTGTAAAAGGTGTCGAAAGCGTTCCACAGGGATGCTGGCCCATGTTGACTCCAATGCTTCCCACGGTTGTGTCAAGTTGGCTGGGTGTCCTTTCGGTGGTGGAACCATTCTTGATACACACAAAAAACAGTTGAGCTTGAAAAACGCAGCAGCGTTGCAGTTCTTGACACTAACCGGTGCACCTGGCACCTACTACCATACCCCATTCAAAGGCACTTAAAACGTTTGTCTTGCCCATTCACCCTCTGAATGGCACACATACACAATCCATGTCAGACTTGTCCCAAGGCTTAAGAATGCTTCTTTAACCTGTTTCCTCCCCTTCATCTACACTGATTGAAGTGGATTTAGTGACATCAATAAGGGAATATAGGCTGACCAGGTCAATCCAGGTGAAAGCTATGTCATGGAAAGAGCATTTGTTCTTCTTTTTTTGTGCACTCAGTGTACATGTACAGTGAATATGGAAAGTATTCACACCCCTTGACTTTTTCCACATTGTGTTACGCTACAGCCTTATTCTAAAATTGATTAAATCGTTTCCCCCCCTCAATCTACACACAATACCCCATAATGACAAAGCAAAAACAGGTTTGTAGAAAAACAAAACTAAAATATTACATTCACATAACTATTCAGACCATTTACTCAGTACTTTGTTGAAGCACCTTTGGCAGTGATTACAACGTTCTTGGGTATGACGCTACAAGCTTGGCACACCTGTATTTGGGGAGTTTCTCCCATTCCTCTCTGCAGATCCTCTCAAGCTCTGTCAGGTTGGATGGGGAGCGTTGATGCATAGCTATTTTCAGGTTTCTCCAGAGATGTTATATTGGGTTGAAGTCCGGGCTCTGGCTGGGCCACTCAAGGACTTGTCCCGAAGCCACTCCTGCGTTGTCTTGGCTGTGTGCTTAGGGTCGTTGTCCTGTTGGAAGGTGAACCTTCACCCCAGTCTGAGGTCCTGAGCACTCTGGAACAGGTTTTCATCAAGGATCTCTCTGTACTTTGCTCTGTTCATCTTTGCCTCAATCCTGACTAGTCTCCCAATCCCAGGCGCTGAAAAACATCACAGCATGATGTTGCCACCACCATGCTTCACCATAGGGATGGTGCCAGGTTTCCTCCAGATGTGACACTTGGCATTCAGGCTAAAGAGTTCAATCTTGGTTTCATCAGACCAGAGAATCTTGATTCTCATGGTCTGGAGTCTTTATGTGCCTTTTGGCAAACTCCAATCTGGCTATCATGTGCCTTTTACTGAGGGGTGGCTTCCATGTGGCCGCTCTACCATAAAGGCCTGACTGGTGGAATGCTGCAGAGATGGTTGTCCTTCTGGAAGGTTCTCCCATCTCCACATAGGAACTCTAGAGCTCTGTCAGAGTGACCATTGGGAGCCTCCCTGACCAAGGCCCTTCTCCCCTGATTGCTCAGTTTGGCCGGGCGACCAGCTCTAGGAAGAGTCTTGGTGTTTCCAAACTTCTTCCATTTAAGAATGATTGAGGCCACTGTGTTCTTGGGAACCTTCAATACTACATAAATGCTTTGGTACCCTTCCCAAGATCTGTGCCTCAACACAATCCTGTCTTGGAGCTCTAATGACAATTGCTTTTGCTCATGGCTTGGTTTTTGCTCTGACATGCACTTTCAACTATGGGACCTTGTGTGCCTTTCCAAATCATGTCCAATCAATTGAATTTACCACAGGTGGACTCCAATCAGTTCTAGAAACATCTCAAGGATGATCAATGGAAACAGGATGCATCTGAGCTCAATTTCGAGTCTCATAGCAAAGGGTCTGAATACTTATGCAAAATAGGTGATTCTGTTTTTCATTTTTCATACATTTGCTAAAATGTCTAAACTTGTTTTCACTTTGTCATTATGGGATTTTGTGTGTAGATTGCTGAGGAAAAACATTGATTTAATCAATTTTAGAATAAGGCTGTAACGTAACAAAATCTGGAAAAAGTCGAGGGGTCTGAATACTTTCCGAAGGCACTGTATACGCATGGATGTTTGAACTGCACGAAAGACTAAAATACATTTTTCCTGGTAGGATCACATGGTCAGGAAAAACTTCTGACCCTTCTTCTTTCATGTAAACACAATGCAGAGTATACATTAGGCTGGAGGTTTCTATTATTTGTGGCATGATGTATACTCTTGCCGCTGTGACTTTAAACCAGTCTTTCAGTGGTTCTCATAATACATTAATACGGAGAGCACAGTTGTTCCCGTTACACGAGGTGGTCTCTGGAGAGGATTAGCTGTACAATAACAGACCCTTAGTTAGGTGTGCATGCACACACACACACACACACACACACACACACACACACACACACACACACACACACACACACACACACACACACGTCATCCACTTCCTGCCTTTTCTATCATAATGTAAAGGACAGAGAGTTCTACCACCTGCCCTTGTTCCCTCTCAGTCACGACCTGAACCTCCATCCTGTTCCAGTCATCCTCTAGTCACATTGCTATTCTCTAAGATATAAATAGAGTGCATGACACCTTGAACTTGGTTGGCACCAACCCAAACAACAACGGGTCAAATCTCTCATGTGGTGTAAGGACTGTCCCCTCGAACCAATCCATACACACACAAACTAATTATAAAAGGCACACACGTGCTTGCATATACACACACACACATACCACATACTTACAAACACAAACAAAGGCATAGCAGCCCCACCTGTCCTGCTCTATGACATTTGTCCTCTACCTGGTCTGGCATCATGTGAGGTACTGTATATCTATACTGTACATCAATGACAGACAGTCATGTCCCTGTAAACCATGTAGTCAAGTCCCTGTAAGCTGCGACTAATGCTGTTTTGGCCATCACCCTATGAGGTCAGGGGGGACACGTGCGTTGGGAGTGGATGAATGTATGAGGCCCTGAGTGAGTGAGGGACACTAAGCCACCACTATGCTCTTAAAAAGACATGGAAATGAATGAGTCTGCCACATAATCAGCTTAGGCATGGGACCTGCACTTACGTAATGTGCTTCTGGAGGCCTTTCATTTAGAGGGCTGAGCAACTGATACCTCAACTAACTCACTGCTGCTGGAATGAAATGTACACTGGTGTAAGCAAGCACAACCGTGGCTGTGAAGGGACCCTGTGTGTGTGTGTGTGTGTGTGTGTGTGTGTGTGTGTGTGTGTGTGTGTGTGTGTGTGTGTGTGTGTGTGTGTGTGTGTGTGTGTGTGTGTGTGTGTGTGTGTGTGTGTGTGTGTGTGTGTGTGTGTGTGTGTGTGTGTGTGTCTCCCTCTCTGTACATGTGAGACTTTCAAAATCAAATCAAAGTTTTTTGGTTGCTTACACCGATTTGCAGATGTTATCGCAGCTGGAGCAACATTTTTCATCTTTCTAGCTCCAACAGTGCAGTAAGAGCTGTCAATAAAAAAGCAATACATACTGTCGTGGGAATTCTACATAGGGACACTTGAAGTCTTAAATGAATCATTGTTTATTAACAGTTAACTGGAAAGGTTCCAAAAAACTTGATGCACCATAGTCCCATTAGATCTCTTATATACTGCTTACAGACAAGTTACATAGGCATGATTTAGCTTATTCATCATTCAAAATTAATTAATCATTAACGTTTGGTTCATGCATGTGACCGACCAATTCTGGTTCATGCATGTGCCAGACCAATACCTTATGAAGCTTCTTCTCTCCAAGCTGAGAACTTGAAACTGAGATATATTTTGTCCTCAAAACAAGGTACTGCCAAATTGCAGATACCGATAGTGAGGATTCCTGCCAGGCACGATCAGTCACTTGAATGAACACAGAAATTGATTATTAGAAAAGCATAAACGTACATTTTCCATCACATTCCCTCCTCTTATCACTCAATCTGTGATAATTATCATTAAATGTTAATGTAAGCAATTATATTTTAGCTTCTATATCAAAATACATCATTATAATAAATCAAAATAAAAGGGTGTACTTCTATTAACAGGAGTGAATCTAATTTAATTCATACTAAAGCTCAAATCTACAATCAAAGTAATAAGTAAACAAAATCAATGCATAAAACCACAGACTTTCAAACCCTTCATTCTGGGTTGTACAATCCAATTTGTAAAACCACTGCTTAAGACCTTCACTTCATACAGTTACACATATGCTTCATTACACACTTTCATTTATGGATTCTGACAATGACATTTCAGCTGGGGCTTTTGTCGCGAGTGGCATGTTAAGGACAGGTCGGTATCTCAATGCAGTTCTTTGTCTAAATTACTATGAATTTCGTAGCGCATACCTCCACAATCAACCTGACATGACAAAAAAACTATTTTGGATGAGCCTAAATCATTCTACACACAATACTCCATTATGACGAAGCTAAAACAGGTTTTTATGTTTGCTAATTAAAAAAAAAATGAACTTAAATATCAGTATTCAGACCCTTTACTCAGTACTTTGTTGAGGCACCTTTGGAAGCGATTACAGCATTGAGTCTTCTTGGGTATGACGTTACAAGCATTGCACACCTGTATTTGGGGAGTTTCTCCCATCCTTCTCTGCAGATCTTCTCAAGCTCTGTCAGGTTGGATGGGGAGCGTTGCTGTACAGCTATTTTCAGGTCTCTCCAGAGATGTTCGATCGGGTTCAAGTCCGGGCTCTGGCTGGGCCATTCAAGGACATTCAGAGACTTGTCCAGAAGCCACTCCTGCGTTATCTTGGCTGTGTGCTTAGGGTTGTTGTCCTGTTGGAAGGTGAACCTTCGCCCCAGTCTGAGGTCCTGAGCTCTCTGGAGCAGGATATCATCAAGACTTTCTCTGTATTTTTCCCTATTCATCTTTCCCTCAAGCCTCCCAGTCCCAGCCGCTGAAAAACATCCCCACAGCATGATGCTGCCACCACTATGCTTCCCTGCAGGGATGGTGCCAGGTTTCCTCCAAATGTGATGCTTGGCATTGAGACCAAAGAGTTCAATCTTGGTTTCATCAGACCAGATAATCTTGATTCTCATGGTCTCAGTCTTTAAATGCCTTTTGGCAAACTCCACGTGGGCTGTCATGTCCCTTTTACTGAGGGGTGACTTACATCTGCCACTCTACCATAAAGGCCTAATTGGTGGAGGGCTGTAGAGATGGTTGTCTTTTTGGAAGGTTCTCCCATCTCCACAGATGATCTGTAGAGTGCTGTCAGAGTGACAATCGTTTTCTTGGTCACCTCCCTGACCAAGGCCCTTCTCCCCCGATTGCTCAGTTTGGCCAGACAGCCAGCTCTAGGAAGAGTCTTGGTGGTTCCAAACTTCTTCCATTTAAGAATGATGGAGGCCACTGTGTTCTTGGGGACCTTCAACGCTGCCGAAATGTTTTGGTACCCTTCCCCAGATCTGTGCCTTGAAACAATCCTGTCTCAGAGCTCTATGGACAATTCCTTTGACCTCATGGCTTGGGTTTTGCTCTGACATGTACTGTCAACTGTGGGACCTTATATAGACAGGTGTGTGCCTTTCCAAATCACATCCAATCAATTGAATTTACCACAGGGACTCCAATCAAGTTCTAGAAACATCTCAAGAATGATCAGTGGAAACAGGATGCATCTGCGCTAAATTTTGAGTCTCATAGCAATGGGCCTGAATACTTATGTAAGGTATTTCTGTTTTTTAATATTTACACATTTTCCCCAAAAATCTGAACCTTTCGCTTTGTCATTATGGGGTATTGTGGCTGGATTGCTGAGGATTTTCTATTTATTTAATCCATTTTAGAATAAGCCTGTAACGTAACAAAATGTGGAAAAAGTCAAGGGGTCTGAATACTTTCCGAAGGCACTGTATTTGGATCCACTTCAATTTTGGACACAGTTCCACGTAATGGAAACAGATTATTATTTTAGTTTACGTTGCCTTCTTACTTAAATCACTGGTCATACCCAAAGTATAGAATTGAGTAATAATCATTGGAAACGGTCAAAAACATCTCTTATTCAATTATTCATACCTCTGTCCTTTACAGCCTGTTTGAGTTCAGTTAATATCGATTGTTCCACAGGAAACTTATCTCTAACCCAAAGACACAGAAATTTGTTACTAGAAAAGCACAAACATAACAATTTCCATCATGACAGATAATTCCGCCCCCAAAATGTTTTTTTGTTTTTATATAGGATGAGCCATGACTAGAACAACAAGCTCTCACAGTTTCACGTCAGAATTAGACGTTCATACATGTTCCTCAACCTCAAAATTTCAAAGTTGTTCCAAATGTGAAATTTAAGTATTTAAGGTTAAGTTTAGGTATTAACTCTGCATTTTAATCTTAGGGTTAAGTTTAGGCATTAACTCAGAAATCTTTAGGTTAGGCATTAACTCTGAATGGTTAAGGTAAGTGTTAAGGTTTGGGATAGGGTTAAAACAAACCACAAAAACAACTTTCTAATTGCTGGATTCGAACATGCAAAAACAGAAGCAGATACTTACTTATGGCCATCCGCCATCCCCGTCCACAATGCTCTAACAAAACCGAAACCTACTTGAAGGTAACAGCGCTCACTGTTGCCTTTAGTGGCCAGTTTCCACGTCATCTCCCAACGTCCTCAGACATGGATGGACGTTGAATACTGGCTTGTATCACGGGTAACCTGGCTGGACTAGAATACAGTATACTGTATGCATGTAAAGTGGGTGAAACACTATGTAAACATTATTAAAGTGACCAGTGTTCAATGACTCAATGTACAGTGTCTTCAGAAAGTATTCATACCCCTTGACTTATTCCACATTTTGTTGTGCTACAGCCTGAATTTAAAATGGATTCAATTTAGATTTTTTTGTCACTGGCCTACACACAATACCCTATAATGTCAAATTTAGTTTTTAATTTAGTTTTTCAAATTAATAAAAATGAAAAGCTGAAATGTCTTGAGTCAATATGTATTCAAACCCTTTGTTATGGCAACCAAAAAATAAGTTCAGGAGTAAAAATGTGCTTTAACAATTCACGTCAACTCCGTGTTCAATTATAGTGTTTAACTGGATTTTTGAATGACTACCTCATCTCTGTATCCCACAGATACAATTATCTGTATGGTCCTTCAGTTGAGCACTGAATTTCAAACACAGATTCAACCACAAAGACCAGGGAGGTTTTCCAATGCCTCGCCAAGAAGGGCACCTATTGCTAGACAAAAAAAATCATTTAAAAAAGCAGACATTGAATATCCCTTTGAGCATGGTGTACAGTATTATTATTTTAGGACCCCTTTAGGTAGGATATATATATATACACTACTACTACTACTATAGCCCATAGAAACACATTGAATAACACATTCATAAATGGCAAAAAAAGACAGTCCAAAAATGTCCATTAATTTGTATAGGTTACCTTCAGATGAGTCCAGTAGAGCAAAATGGAGAACACTATTGTGTTCATATTATTTTGCAGGGCAAACCGTTTTCGTGAGAATACCGATTTTCTAGTACCAACCAACATTTTCACTTTCACATCAAAATGGCTTGCATTAAGCAATAGCCCTAGTTCCCACGGACCCTTACGTCACAACATCTGACAAAGCACATGCCTGCAATCCTTAAACCGTAGCATAGCAATAGAGTAGTTTTATCACTAAAGCCACGCCCTGATCTGTTTCATCTGTCCTTGTGCTTGTCTCCACCCTCTCCAGGTGTCGCCCATCTTCCCCACTTATCCCCTGGGTATTTATACCAGTGTTTTCTGTCTGTCTGTGCCAGTTCGTCTTGCTTGTTCAAGTCAGCCAGCGGTTTGTCTCATCTCCTATTTTCCCCAGTCTCTCTTTTTCTCGTCCTCCTGGTTTTTGACCGTTGCCTGTCGTGAACCTGTACCCACCCGCCTGACCACTCTGCCTGACCTGACCCTGAGCCTGCCTGCCGTCCTGTACCTTGGCCCCACTACTCTGGATTTTCAACCACTGCTTGCCTTGACCTGTCGTTTACCTGCCCCCGTCGTTACAATAAACATTGTTACTTCTACACAGTCTGCACTTGGGTCTTACCTTGATTCCTGATAACTATAGCACATTCAGAGATTGATTTATATCCATGAATCTAAAATAATTAATTGACCTTAAACAAAAAACCCGTTCTGTTTGTCATTTACTGAGAAGATTGATATGAGATGAAAGGCTAGTTCCAAACGAGTTCCGGAAGCTAAGCTAGAGCTCTATGTGACGTTCACAGCGATGGGGGCAGACATTTTGATCAAGGGAGACATTTAGAAAACATTAACATTTCTATACGATTATGTATTTTACAGTTACAAGGAAGGTGAAAACTTAGTTAGTCATTTTATAATTTGTTAATACTATATTTAGAAAGCATATAAGTAACTTCAAGTCTTATTCATACAGTTTTGTTGAATAGGAAATACATCATATAAAATATTTAATATTTGTATCATATTTGTACCTTGTAATTGAGCATTCGTCCTCAAAATTGACTACACCTCAGCAATTTATAACAATTTTAACCAGAAAGGTGAGATTTGAACCTTTCTTGGAGTATGCAGCATCTTAAAACCTGTCTAGGATGAGGGTGCCGCTAGCGGCACACCCCCCCCACCCCCACTGAAAAGGCAGAGCCGCGAAATTAAAAAAATATATATTTTTAAAATATTTAACTTTCACACATTAAAGTCCAATACAGCTAATGAAAGACACAGATCTTGTGAATCCAGCCAACATGTCCGATTTTTAAAATGTTTTACAGGGAAGACACAATATGTAAAGATGTAAATCTATTAGCTAAAAACACATTAGCATAATCCACCATCTTTTCTTTGTCCACCAACAACAGTAGCTATCACTAATTCGGCTAAACTAAGATATTTATAGCCCCTAACCAAGAAAAAAACTCATCAGATGACAGTCTGATAACATATTTATGTAATGGGATAGGTTTTGTTAGAAAAATGTGCATATTTCAGGTAGATGGCATAGGTTACAATTGCACCCACCGTCACAAATGGACTAGAATAACTACATAGAGCAACGTGTTTACCTACTTACTAATCATCAAACATTTCGTAAAAATACACAGCATACACTAATCGAAAGACACAGATCCTGTGAATACAGACAATATTTCAGATTTTCTAAGTGTCTTACAGCGAAAACACAATAAATCGTTATATTAGCATAGCACATGTGCAAACATTACCCCAGCATTAATTCTAGCCAAAGTGAGCGATAACGTAAACATCGCCAAAATATATTATTTTTTTCACTAACCTTCTCAGAATTCTTCAGATGACACCCCTGTAACATCACATTACAACATGCATATACAGTTTGTTCGAAAATGTGCATATTTAGCCACCAAAATCATGGTTAGACAATGGAAAAAGTAGCCCAGCTGGTGAGAAAATGTCCGTGCGCCATATTAGACAGTGATCTACTCGTATACATAAATACTCATAAACGTGACTAAAAAATATAGGGTGGACAGCGATTGATAGACAATTTAATTCTTAATACAATCGCGGAATTACATTTTTTAAATTATCCTTACTTTTCAATACAGTTTGCGCCAAGCGAAGCTACGTCAAAAAACATGGCGTCCTAAGCCACTAACATTTTGACAGAAACACGATTTATCATAATAAAAATTTCCTACTTTGAGCTGTTCTTCCATCAGTATCTTGGGCAAAGGATCCTTTCTTGGGTCTAATCGTCTTTTGGTGGAAAGCTGTCCTCTTGCCATGTGGAAATGCCAACTGCGTTCAGCATGAACTGGAAGCGTGCCCAGCGATTCACAGCGTTTCAGAAATAAATGTCCCAAAATCGCACTAAACGGATATAAATTGCTATAAAACGCTTTAAATTAACTACCTTATGATGTTTTTAACTCCTATAACGAGTCTTAACATGACCGGAGAAAGATTACTCCCAACACTAATGCTTGGAACAGGTGCGGGTCGGTGGTCTCCAGGCGCATGACGCAGCTCCAAAAGAGTGACTAGCTACAGGGTTTTTTAATTTATAGTGCCTGTGAACGCGCAATCGACCCCATTCAAATCGTCATCACGTAAAGGCATCCAGGGGAAGACGTAAGCAGTGTCCGTATACTCATAGGAATAACAGTGGCCTTTAAACTGACTCCAGATCAGGGGCCAAAATTTCTGAAATCTGACTCCATGTCAGGGAAATTGCTGTAGAATGGGTTCTGTTCCACTTAGAGACAAAATTTCAACTCCTATAAAAACTATAGACTGTTTTCTATCCAATAATAATAATAATAATATGCATATTGTACGATCAAGAATTTTGTAGGAAGCCGTTTCAAAAATTACACGATTAGCATAAATAGTGACAACAGCGCCCCCAGCCTCAACAGGTTATTAACTCATCAAAAAAAGAAACAGCCCTTTTCAGGACCCTGTCTTTCAAAGATAATTAGTAAAAATCCAAACATCTTCACAGACCTTCATTGTAATGGGTTTGAACACTGCTTTTTCAATGAACCATAAACAATTAATGAACATGCACCTGTGGAACGGTCGTTAAGACACTAACAGCTTACAGACGGTAGGCAATTAAGGTCACAGTTATGAAAACTTAGGATATTAAAGGGACCTTTCTACTGACTCTGAAAAAAACCAAAAGAAAGATGCCCAGGGTCCCTGCTTATTTGTGTGAACGTGCCTTAGGCATGCTGCAAGGAGGCATGAGTACTGCAGATGTGGCCAGGGCAATAAATTGCAATATCCGTACTGTGAGACGCCTAAGACAGTGCTACAAGGAGACAGGATGGACAGCTGATTGTCCTCGCATTGTTATACCACTTGTAACAACACCTGCACAGGATCAGTACATCTGAACATCACACCTGCGGGACAGGTACAGGATGGCAACAACAACTGCCTGAGTTACACCAGGAACGCACAATCCCTCCATCAGTGCTCAGATTGTTCGCAATAGGCTGAGAGAGGCTGGACTGAGGGCTTGTAGGCCTGTTGTAAGGCAGGTCCTCACTAGACATAACTGGCAACAATGTCGCCTATGGGCACAAACCCACCTTTGCTGGACCAGACAGGACTGGCAAAAAGTGCTCTTCACTGACGAGTCGCGGTGTTGTCTAACCAGGGGTGATGGTCAGATTCACGTTTATCGACGAAGGAATGAGCGTTACACTGAGGTCTGTACTCTGGAGCGGGATCGATTTGGAGGTGGAGGATCAGTCATGGTCTGGGGCGGTGTGTCACAGCATCATCGGACTGAGCTTGTTGCCATTGCAGGCAATGTCAATGCTGTGCGTTAAGGGAATACATGCTCCTCCCATGTGGTACCCTTCCTGCAGGCTCATCCTGACATGACCCTCCAGCATGACAATGCCACCAGCCATACTGCTCATTCTGTGTGTGATTTCCTGCAAGACAGGAATGTCAGTGTTCTGCCATGGCCAGCGAAGAGCCCGGATCTCAATCCCATTGAGCACTTCTGGGACCTGTTGGATCGGAGGGTGAGGGCTAGGGCCATTCCCCCCAGAAATGTCTGGGAAACTTGCAGGTGCCTTGGTGGAAGAGTGGGGTGACATCATTCAGCAAGAACTGGCAAATCTGGTGCAGAGATACACTGCAGTACTTAATGCAGCTGGTGGCCCCACCAGATACTGACTGTTACTTTTGATTTTGACCCAACCTTTGTTCATGGACACATTATTCCATTTATGTTAGTCACATGTCTGTGGACCTTGTTCAGTTTATGTCTCATTTGTTGAATTTTGTTATGTTCATATAAATATTTACACGTTAAGTTTGCTGAAAATAAATGCAGTTGACAGTGAGAGGACGTTTCTTTTTTTGCTGAGTTTAGTTGTTTTTTTATGGCCCTCATGCTAAATAATAACTTTTTGAAATTATGTAGATTACATTATTGATTACATTTAGTTACATTTAACTGGTTTAAATTGATGGATTTTGATGGGGATTTGTTTTATTATGTTACATAGATTGATGCACGGGTGCGTCAATAGACTCTTAAGGATTAGTTACACTTTGGATGCTGTATCAATACACCCAGTCACTACAAAGATACAGGCGTCCTTCCTAACTCAGTTGCCGGAGAGGAAGGAAGATGAGATGAGATTAATTCCCCTTTCAGCAGGACAATAGCCTAAAATACAATACCAAGTCTACAGTGGAGGTACTTACCAAGAAGAGAGTAAATGTTGTGAATGAGTGGTCGAGTTACAGTTTTGATTTAAATCTACTTGAAAATCTATCCCAAGACCTAAAAATGGTTGTCTAGCAATGATCAATAACCAATTTGAAAAACTGTTAGAATTTTGAAAAGAATAGAAAGGCGGAGGTAGCGATCCTGCTGCTGGGTTGTTGCCCTCCTACGGCCTCCTCCACGTCTCAATCAGTGTTGCTTCCTAATTGGACAGTTTGATTTCACAGAAGTGTGATTGACATGGAGTTACACTGTGTTGTTTAAGTGTTCTCTTTATTTTTTTGAGCAGTGTATTTAATCAATGTGGAACTCAGGCTGCAACACAACCAAATGCGCAATAGTATGAATACTTTCTTCTTATTTTTTTAAAATATATATATTTAACTAGGCAAGTCAGTAAAGAACAAATTCTTATTTACAATTGGCCCAGGAAGATGCTGGGCCAATTGTGCGCCACTCTATGGTTCTCCCAATCACGTCCGAGTGTGAGACAGCCTGGAATTGAACCAGAGTGTCTGTAGCATTGAGATGAAGTGCATTACACCGCTGCGCCACTCAGGAGCCCATTGTACGGTTGGGAATGTAGCATCACTGCAAAGACCTTACAACAGCTGAGTATTATATGATGCTAACAGGATGCTAACTTGAGACCAGTGAAGTCGATTGGAATAGCTGGACAAACCCTTCTAAGAGTGAGAGTTCTTTTCAACTCTTTTAGGTTTCAAATGTTGAGTGGAACTATTATGCCATGGATGTGAATCTCATGATTTTTATGATCATCAGAAAAATGTCTCCAGCATTTCTTGTTCCTACACATGGTCACTGCACATGGTCACGACACATGGTCATCCTATCATACAATACATACAATTCAGACCAGAAACAGCCCACTCTCAAACAGGCACAACATATATGAACTCCAGTAAACCGAAAGCGGAGACGAGGTGTACATTGTGACACATCACCCTACTGTTTGGAACACAGAGCGTCCACTCTGAAATGTCCCTGGCTCAGCTCATGACAGACTTCATTAGTCCAGTACTTTTCCATTTACCCAAAGTGCTTTTCCTCCCATCCCTCTTCATTAGAAAGCATCTCCGAGTGACATAACACGTCACAAATCTCCTCTTCCTCCCCCCAACACAGCAATGATTAAAAAAAGGCTGAGAAGGGAATGGGATGGGATTTGTGTCTCGAGAGCTGGTGTGTGTGTGTGTGTGTGTGTGTGTGTGTGTGTGTGTGTGTGTGTGTGTGTGTGTGTGTGTGTGTGTGTCCCTCTCTGTACATGTGAGACCTTCAAAATCATGTGTGTGTGTGTGTGTGTGTGTGTGTGTGTGTGTGTATAACAGAAATTCACTCTCTCACACACACACACTCATTCCCCAGCATAATTCAAGTACATGTGTGTTCTGTCCTTGTGAGTTGACATGAACATTTTTTTCCTCTTCTGAAATGTAGCGAGGTGAGCTACAACAATACATCCTTATTATGGTGTACTGTAGGATGAAGATGCCACTGAGGCCTGATCTAAGATCAATTATGCTTTCTTCCAGATTGTCTGAGTTTCTACATAAGTTCTGTAAACTGATCCTACATTTGTCGATATGGGCAACCTCTACTTTAAACAACTGTAATCCTCATCCACATGAAAAGCTAGGAAGATCGGAGACAGAACCCCAGACTCATCCTTGGTCCCCCTTGTGTAAGTGTGTCTGAAGTACGCCCTTATAGTACAGTTCAAGTCGGAGGTTTGCATACACCTTAGCGAAATGAATTTTAAACTCAGTTTTTCACAATTCTTGACATTTAATCCGAGTAAAAATTCCCCGTTTTAGGTCAGTTAGGATCACCACTTCATTTGAAGAATGTGAAAATGTCAGAATAATAGTAGAAAGAATTATTTATTTCAGCTTTTATTTATTTCGTCACATTCCCAGTGGGTTAGAAGTTTACATACACTCAATTAGTATTTGGTAGCATTGCCTTTAAATTGTTTAACTTGGGTCAAACGTTTCAGGTAGCCTTCCACAAGCTTCCCACAATGAGTTGGGTGAATTTTGGCCCATTCCTCCTGACAGAGCTGGTGTAACTGAGTCAGGTTTGTAGGCCTCCTTGCTCGCACACGGTTTTTCAGTTCTGCCCACACATTTTCTATAGGATTGAGGTCAGGGCTTTGTGATGACCACTCCAATACCTTGACTTTGTTGTCCTTAAGCCATTTTGCCACAACTTTGGAAGTATGCTTGGGTCATTGTTCATTTGGAAGACCCATTTGCGACCAAGCTTTAACTTCCTGACTGATGTCGTGAGATGTTGCTTCAATATATCCACATAATTTGATGCCATCTATTTTGTGAAGTGCACCAGTCCCTCCTGCAGCAAAGCACCCCCACAACATGATGCTGCCACCCCTGTGATTCACGGTTCGAATGGTGTTCTTCGGGCTTGCAAGCCTCCCCCTTTTTCCTCCAAACATAACGATGGTCATTATGGCCAAACAGTTCTATTTTTGTTTCCTCAGACCAGAGGACATTTCTCCAACAAGTACAATCTTTGTCCCCATGTGCAATTGCAAACCGTAGTCTGACATTTTTATGGCAGTATTGGAGCAGTGGCTTCTTCCTTGCTGAGCGGCCTTTCAGGTCATGTCGATCTAGGACTTGTTTTACTGTGGACATAGATACTTTTGTACCTGTTTCCTCCAGCATCTTCACAAAGTCCTTTGCTGTTGTTCTGGGATTGATTTGAACTTTTAGCACCAAAATACGTTCATCTCTATGAGACAGAACGCGTCTCCTTCCTGAGCTGTATGACGGCTGCGTGGTCCCATGGTGTTTATAGTTGCGCACTATTGTTTGTACAGATGAACGTGGTACCATCAGTCGTTTGGAAATTGCTCCCAAGGATGAACCAGACTTGAGGAGGTCTTCCTATTTTTTTATGAGGTCTTGGCTGATTTCTTTTGATTTTCCCATGATGTCAAGCAAAGAGGCACTGAGTTTGAAGGTAGGCCTTGAAATACATCCTCAGGTACACCTCCAAGCGACTCAAATTATGTCAATTAGCCTATCAGAAGCTTCTAAAGCCATGACATCATTTTCTGAAATTTTCCAAGCTGTTTAAAGGCACAGTCAACTTAGTAAACTTCTGACCCACTGGAATTGTGATAAAGTGAATTATAAGTGAAATAATCTGTCTGTAAACAGTTGTTGGAAAAATTACTTGTGTCATGCACAAAGTAGATGTCCCAATCTGGCCCTCAAACCATCATGGTCACCTAATAATCCCCAGTTTACAATTGGCTCATTCATCCCCCTCCTCTCCCCTGTAACTATTCCCCAGGTCGTTGCTGCAAATGAGAACGTGTTCTCAGTCAACTTACCTGGTAAAATAACGGTAAAATAAAAATAAATAAATAAATAACCGACTTGCCAAAACTATAGTTTGCTTACAAGAAATTTGTGGAGTGGTTGAAAAACTAAGTGCATGTAAACTTCCGACTTCAACTGTACGTTGAGCGTAAAACAAAACCTGACAAGGACGAGTGTTTCAAGTCATGGTGGCGCACCCATGTCTGTCGTCTACGGCAAACAAAGGTTCCATTCACTCCCTCCAACAATAGACTCATACCACCAGTCCACCTATGAGACTCAGAAGTTGGCAGACATTTTAGAGACGTAAACTCTACAATGTTACTCTCTGCTGGTTTATGCCCACTGACTGTGGGAAAGGTAAAGTTGTATCATGGGGGCCAAGCGGTAATGATGAGGGATGTTATTTCATACAATGTACTTTCTCTTGAAGCTATGGAGAAGCAGCAATCTGTTCTCTGTATAAGCCTCAAATACAGAGACTTACTGGTGTCTTAAGGTCCATTTGGACTTGTCAGAGATACCAGGGATCTTGGTTAACCCAGATGACATCATGGATCTTCGCCAGCTGACCAACCGTTTTCCCATCCTTTCTCAATTTCCTTGAAATAGAGTGTTATGGAAGTAGTACGGTGAGGGCAGCAAGGGTAACCTAGCAACAGACAGACTCTGTCTTAAGGACTTAGGGGTGTCATCTAGAGGTTACTAACCAACGGTGAGAGTGGGGAGAAATTAAGAGAGAACGAGAGAGAAAGGAGGGGGATAGAGTTAGGAGAGAAGGAGGAAGGTGAAGAGAGAGGGGGAGAGAGCTCTGTAAAGTGAAGGAGACAGAGGCAGAAAGAGAGAGGGCAGAGAAAATAAAAGAGAAAATGAGAAAGAGAAAGAGAATGAAACAGAAAGGAAAGTGGCCAGCCACCCTCTGCCATCACCTCCATTTCCTTTGGCAACTCCTGGGCTAGCGCCTCAGACAGCTTGGAGTAACTAGCGGGGCGGCCGGCCTCCCATTCCATAACATCCATAAAAGCATAATTTGGTGCTATTTGGCGACTTTCTGTTTTTATAAGCTGTCGTATTCAGCCGCTAGAACTTTCCAGGGCACTTCTTTTTATTAAAAAATACCTTTGCACATAGTCAAATTTTCTCCTTGAGTGAAAAGTTAGTGAAATTGGTGTTACGGAGGGTTCAAGGACCAAAACTTTGCTTCATGACAGGTTGTCATAAACGACAAACAAATATAAAAAGGATTTTATGCCCTTGGGTTGTTGTGTTAACCCATAACGCATAGGCAGCATACTACTTTACAATGTTTTTTTATGTTAAAGGCTGATGTTATGCAACATACTATTCCCTGGTCTATAATTTGACAGTCTCCATTTTCTTATGAACCAGACACTATGATTGTCACGCCCTGACCTTAGAGAGCCGTTTTATTTCTCTATTTGGTTAGGTCAGGGTGTGATTTGGGGTGGGCATTCTATGTTGTTTGTTTCTATGTTTTGGCCGGGTATGGTTCTCAATCAGAGACAGCTGTCTATCGTTGTCTCTGATTGGGAATCATACTTAGGCAGCCTTTTTTCCTTTTGGTAGTTGTGGGTAGTTATCTTCGTTTGTGCACGTATAGCCTTACGGAGCTTCACGGTCGTTTATCTTGTATTATTGTTTTGTTGGCGACATTTGCATAATAAAGGAAAAATGTACGCTCACCACGCTGCACGTTGGTCTATTCCATACGACGATCGTGGCAATGATAAATATAGTGCTGACAGTAGGGATAAAAGTAACTTATGCAACAAGATCACTTCGCTCATCCACTATTACATTACCTTCCCTGACACCACCAGTGAATCAAATATGAATTACACTCTCAAACATTCTGCCTATAAATTTGCTAGAAAATAATTAAGGATTTCAGGGTATTTTTTCAAAGGAACAATTGGATATGTGCTGATGCGTGTACACTAATCTCTAGATTAGAGCCACGCCAGTCAAGAAAAAGCAGATACTCATCTATTTTGAGAAGTGTCTAACATCTCCTATTGACTGTAGTAATAAAGTTCTGCTTTACATCGTGATGAACAGAAATGGGATTGAAAGTATGGATTGGTATGTACATTCCCCTACAGTGCCTTCAGAAAGGATTCATACCCCTTGACTTATTACACATTTTGTTGTTTTACAGCCTGAATTCAAATGCATTAAATATATTTTTTTCTCTCACCCATCTACACACAATACCCTATAAATACAAAGTGAAAACATGATTTTTAAAAAGTGTGACATTTTATGAAAATGAAATACAGAATTATATCAGTAACAGAAGTATTTACACCCCGGAGTCAATCATTTGTAGAAACACCTTTGGGGGCAATTACAGCTTTGAGTCATCTTGGGATTTGGTTTTTTTCTCCCATTCTTCCTTGCAGATTTTCTTAAGTTAGATGGGGAGCGGCGCTGATCAGCAATCTTCAAGTCTTTCCATAGATTTTCAACGGGCATCAAGTCTGGGCTTTGGCTGGGTCACTAAAGGACTTTCAGATTCTTGTTCTGAAGCCATTCCAGCTTTGCTTTGGGTTATTGTGCTGTTGGAAGGTAAATCTGAGCACCCGTCTTAGGTTGTTTGCACTGTGAAGCAGGTTTCCATCAAGGATTTGCCTGTATTTGGCTCCATTCATTGTTTCCTTTGTTTCCTTTGTCCTTACCAGTCTCCCTTCCTTGAAAAGCATCCCCATAGCATGATGCTGCCACCACCATGCTTCACGGTAGAGACGGTGTTAGACGGGTGATGAGCTGTGCCTGGTTTTCTCTAGACATAGTGCTTTGCATTCAGGCCAAAGACATTTTTGTCTTATTCTACCACAGAATATTTTGCCTTATGATCTTAGAGTCTTTCCCATGCCTTTTTGCAAACTCCAGGCGTGCTGTCATGTGCCTTTTTCTCAGGAGTGGCTTTCGTCGGGCCACTCTCCCATGAAGTCCAGATTGGTGAAGTGCTTTAGAGACTGTTGTCGTTCTGGCAGATTCTCCCATCTCAGCCAATGTCACGCCCTGGCCTTAGTATTCTTTGTTTTCTTTATTATTTTAGTTAGGTCAGGGTGTGACATGGGGAATGTTTGTGTTTTGTTGGTTTTGGGTGTTTCTATGGTAAAGGGGTTGTTGGGTGTAGTATATGGGTTTGTGTTGAGTTCATGTGTCTAGCGTTGTCTATGTTTAGTTGTCTAGGAGAGTCTATGGTTACCTGAATGAGTTCCCAATTAGAGACAGCTGATTTCGGTTGTCTCTGATTGGGAGCCTTATTTAGGGTAGCCATAGGCTTTCATTTGTTGTGAGTAGTTGTCTATGTGATACGTTTGTAGCCAGTGTGTGCACATCGTTGTTTAGCTTCACGATCGTTTTCTTGTTTTGTTTAGTGTTTAAGTGTTTTTGTTTCGTTTGCCTTCTTCGTTAATAAAAAGGAGATGGCTTATTTTCCTAAAGCTGCGTTTTGGTCCGTCAATCCTCCACACGATCGTGACAGAACTACTCACCATTACAGGACCAAGCGGCATGGAAAGCGGCAACAGGACCCACCTACACAGGATTCGTGGACATGGGAGGAGATACTGGATGGTAAGGGGCCGTGGGCACAACCGGGAGAATATCGCCTTCCTCGTGAAGAGCTGGAGGCAGCTAAAGCCGAGAGGAGGCGATATGAGGAGGCAGCACGGAGACAAGGCTGGAAGTCCGTGAGTACAACCAAAAAATTTCTTGGGGGAGGCCTTAAAGGGAGTGTGGCGAAGTCAGGTAGGAAACCTGCGCCTACTCCCTGTACTTACTGTGGAGAGCGAGAGTACGGGCAGACACCGTGTTACGCAGTAGAGCGCATGGTGTCTCCTGTACGCGTGCATAGCCCGGTTCGGTACATTTCAGCTCCACGTATCGGCCGGGCTAGACTGAGCGTTGAGCCGTATGTCATGAAGCCGGCCCAACGCATCTGGTCACCAGTGCGTCTCCTCGGGCCGGCGTACATGGCACCAGCCTTACGCATGGTGTCCCCGGTTCGCCTACATAGGCCGGTGCGGGTTATTCCACCTCCCCGCACTGGTCAGGCGACGGGGAGCATACAACCAGGTAAGGTTGGGCAGGCTCGGCGCTCAAGGGAGCCAGTACGCCTGCACGGTCCGGTATTTCTGGCGCCACCTCCCCGCCCCAACCCAGTACCACCAGTGCCTCCTCCACGCACTAGCTATATGGTGCGTGTCTCCAGCCCTTTACCACCAGTGCCTAAACCACGCACCAAGCCTCCTGTGTGTCCCCAGAGTCCTGTGCGTCCTGTTGCTGCTCCCCGCACTAGCCCTGAGATGCGTGTCCCCAGCCCGGTGCCACCAGTCCCGGCACCACGCACCAGGCCTACAGTGCGCCTCAGCCGGCAGGAGTCTGCCGTCTGCACAGCGATGCCTGAACTGCCCGTCTGCCAAGCGCCATCTGAGCCATCCGTCTCCCCAGCGCCATCTGAGCCATCCGTCTCCCCAGCGCCATCTGAGCCATCCGTCTCCCCAGCGCCGTCTGAGCCATCCGTCTGCCATGAGCCTGCAAAGCCGCCCGTCTGCCATGAGCCTGCAAAGCCGCCCGTCTGCCATGAGCCTACAGAGCCGTCCGCCAGACAGGAGCCGCTAGAGCCGTCCGCCAGACAGGAGCCGCTAGAGCCGCCCGCCAGACAGGATCTGCCAGAGCCGCCAACCAGACAGGATCTGCCAGAGCCGCCAACCAGACAGGATCTGCCAGAGCCGCCAACCAGACAGGATCTGCCAGAGCCGCCAACCAGACAGGATCTGCCAGAGCCGCCAACCAGACAGGATCTGCCAGAGCCGCCAACCAGACAGGATCCGCCAGAGCCGCCAACCAGACAGGATCTGCCAGAGCCGCCAACCAGACAGGATCTGCCAGAGCCGCCAACCAGACAGGATCTGCCAGAGCCGTCAGCTAGCCGTGAGCAGCCAGATCCGTCAGCTAGCCGTGAGCAGCCAGATCCGTCAGCTAGCCGTGAGCAGCCAGATCCGTCAGCTAGCCGTGAGCAGCCAGATCCGTCAGCCAGCCGTGAGCAGCCAGATCCGTCAGCCAGCCGTGAGCAGCCAGATCCGTCAGCCAGCCGTGAGCAGCCAGATCCGTCAGCCAGCCATGAGCAGCCAGATCCGTCAGCCAGCCATGGGCCGTCCCTCAGTCCGGAGCTGCCGTTCCTCAGTCCGGAGCTGCCGTTCCTCAGTCCGGAGCTGCCGTTCCTCAGTCCGGAGCTGCCGTTCCTCAGTCCGGAGCTGCCGTTCCTCAGTCCGGAGCTGCCCCTTATCCTGGTGCTGTCCCTTACCCTGGTACTGCCCCTTAGTTCGGAGCTGCCCCTGACCCTGGTACTGCCCCTTACCCTGGTACTGCCCCTTAGTCCGGAGCTGCCCCTTAGTCCGGAACTGCCCCTTAATGCAGTGGGGTTAATGTGGAGGGGGGTCATTTGGAGGAAGCTAAGGAGGCGGTTAGGGACTGTGGTGACGTGGGGACCACGACCAGAGCCGGAGCCGCCACCGTGGATGGAAGCCCACCCAGACCCTCCCCTAGACTGGTTAATGGTGCGCCCGGAGTTCGCACCTTAAGGGGGGGGTTATGTCACGCCCTGGCCTTAGTATTCTTTGTTTTCTTTATTATTTTAGTTAGGTCAGGGTGTGACATAGGGAATGTTTGTGTTTTGTTGGTTTTGGGTGTTTCTATGGTAAAGGGGTTGTTGGGTGTAGTATATGGGTTTGTGTTGAGTTCATGTGTCTAGCGTTGTCTATGTTTAGTTGTCTAGGAGAGTCTATGGTTACCTGAATGAGTTCCCAATTAGAGACAGCTGATTTCGGTTGTCTCTGATTGGGAGCCTTATTTAGGGTAGCCATAGGCTTTCATTTGTTGTGAGTAGTTGTCTATGTGATACGTTTGTAGCCAGTGTGTGCACATCGTTGTTTAGCTTCACGATCGTTTTCTTGTTTTGTTTAGTGTTTAAGTGTTTTTGTTTTTCGTTTGCCTTCTTCGTTAATAAAAAGGAAATGGCTTATTTTCCTAAAGCTGCGTTTTGGTCCGTCAATCCTCCACATGATCGTGACAGCCAAGGAACTCTGCAATTCTGTCAGAGTGGTTATTCAGTTCTTGGTCACCTCCCTGACCAAGGTCTTTCTGCCCGGTTGTTCAGTTTGGCCAGACAGCCAGCTCTAGGCAGAGTCAGGGTAGCTCAATATTTTTCAATTTCCCAATGATGGAGACGGCTGTGCTCTTGGAAACTTTCAACACTCTAGAAATGATTTGATACCCTTCTCATCACAATTATATCTCAGAGATCTACAGACAGTTCCTTGGACTTCATGGTAGAGTTTCTGCTCTGACATACACTGTCAACTGTAGGACCTTATATAGACAGGTGTGTTTCTTTCTAAATCATGTCCAAACTATTTAATTGGCCACAGGTGGACTCCAAGTTGTAGTGATATCTCAAGGATGATCAAAAGAAATTGGATGGGCCTGAGCTCAATTTGGAGTGTCATAGCTAAGGCGTGTGAATACTTACGTAAATGAGATATTTCTGTATTTCATTTTCAATAAACTTCCAAAAATATTAAAATTAAGTTTTCACTTTTGTCATTATGGGGAATTGTGTGTCGATGTCTGAGAAAAATATGTAATCAATCCATGTTGAATTCAGGCTGTAACACAACAAAATGTGGAATAAGTCAAGGGGTATGAATACTTTCTGAAGGTATTGTAAATACTGTTTTGATTTCTGTAGGGAAAGAGAACATTGGATGATTAGGCGACATTATAGTGCAATGGGACAAATAGCAGAGTATTAAATGTTACTCCCACTCCCTCCCACACTAAAAGGAAATGTATAGTTGGCAATTACTTACTGGCTTTGCGTTACAGAGAATGAGAGCTACGAAATGCATTATCATCATCAAGTAGGTCAGAGTACTAAAGTCAGGAGCCAAGGGCAGAGATACACCACTGCAACAGAACCACTTCCTATTTAAACTTTCCAACGATAAGAGAAATATAACTGGCAGAACAGCCAAACACCTCTCAACTGTTGTCTCACTACAATCAAACGTATAACATTATAAACACTCAAGCATAATAGACAAATCCAATGACAACCCAGAGAAATATGGCAAAACAGTAACCAACTTGGCACTTTGTTTCTGTGTGTGTGTGTGTGTGTGATAAAAGTCACCTTGTCCAAGAGAGATTTGCACGGTTATCAAAACATCACACCAGGTTAATCCTACACAAAACACAGCCTTTATTTTAAGTGTTTCTAATATACCCTATGGGGAAAATGAACGGTGGAAAACGATTGGAACCATTTCCCTGTTTGACGACTAGGTTTTATGGGTATTATGACTCATACTGTGGTACTCTATTATAGCATCTTGGATGACCATCATTCATATTCCATTCATCCAGCTCAATGTAACATACAGGTATATGGGTCTAGGCCACTACATGATACTCACATTTTTCCTTTACCCATCATGAGGTTGCTACAACCTAACCTATGAATGAAAGTTTACAACGTAGGTGCACAGGTCGAGAGAATAATTTGAGTTATCAAGGTGACAGACACATTCAATTCCACCTTGCACACTCTTGCCTGCATCTAGCTGATCTAGGGTGTAATCATTAGTCCAGCAGTGGCAAACGAGAGTTTCTATTGCACAAATTCAGGTATGTTTATCCCCGTTCGTTCAGTTTGTTTCCGTTTAAGAAACGTTTACCAACAGAATCGGAGGAATGAGCACACCCCTGATCACACACAAACACAGTTTACTTTCATAACAGTCACATACAAGCAGCATGATCACTTTGGACGTTATATAATTCCTTTTCGCATCTACGCGCTCTCCTCCTCTCACCTTTTCCCTTCGCTTGTGGACTTCAGTGCACAACAAATCAGCTGTCTGTTATGACCAGGCAAAAAACCTTTCTAAGCCAAACCTATCATAACACAAGGCGAGACCCAGATGCAGACACATGAGGCAGAGGGTTAGAGTCTTACAATGTTTATTAATCCAAAGGAGTTGACAAGAGAATGGTCGTGGACAGGCAAAAGGTCAAAAACCAGATCAGAGTCCAGGAGGTACAGTGGCAGACAGGCTCGTGGTCAAGGCAGGCAGAAAGGTCAAGCAGGCTGGCACAGAGTCCAGAAACAGGCAAGGGTCAAAACCAGGGGGACTAGAAAAAGGAGAAAAGCAAAAAGCAGGAGAACGGGAAAAACGCTGGTTTACTTGGAAAACATTACCAAGACGAACTGGCACGGAGAAACAGAAAACACAGGGGAAAATACACTGGGGAAAATAAGTGAATCCTGGAGGGGGTAGAGACAATCTCAGGGACAGGTGAAACAGATCAGGGCGTAACAGAACCTTCATAACATAACCGCTTCATTGTTGCCACCACATTAGCTAACGTCATAGTCACCATAGTTACTAGAACTAACGCATTAGTAAACCCGCTAGCTACAGTCATGTAGTACAGTGTACAGTCAGCAAGCAGTTTAGCATTTACACCAGCGGGTCCTGGTGGCAATAAATTAATAAAACCAAAAGCTTACCTTGACTTGGAAGAGTTCCAGTTTTGGTTAGCCATAGCCAGCTAGCTAATATAGCATCCCTCTCTGTTTGAGCTGGGTGTTTGAGTAGGCTAAACTAGCTAGCTGCATTCGCAAGCTAAGAAAGTGAAAGTGAAAAATATCTTGCTTCTTCTTCATTTTTGTATAACTTTAAGTCAACTACTGCTAGCTAGCACTGCAGTGCTAGCTAGCAGTAGCTTATGCTTTCAGTACTAGATTAATTCTCTGATCCTTTGATTGTGTGGACAACGTGTCAGTTCATGCTGCAAGAGCTCAGATAGGTTGGAGGACGTCCTCCGGAAGTTTTTGAATGTTTCATAATTTAAGTTTTTCTGAAATTCACTGAAGAGGATGGTCCTCCCCTTCCTCCTATGAGGAGCCTCCACTGGTGTGTAGTAAGTGTTTATACTGCATTTGTGAAATTATTTTGTAGAGGGCTTAATGTTGCTAGAACCATACCACAATTCCCGTTTAGATGGAGTATTTGGTTGTTTTGGCTGCCAGAGCCAATTTGCCTCTAAACATGTAAGGTCTTGGACTATAAGGAGTAACGTTATGCTCCTTTAGTCCATTATTGGGCTAGAGTAGAACATTATTCTCACTCTCATTGAACAACAAGTCTCTGTCTAGGTGATTTCCCAAAAGGAGCAACTCCTGAAAATCACACACAGAGTGTGGTATGAAGAAGAATGCAGATGTTCCCCCTTTCATGTTAGCTTTAAACACTTCTCTTTGACAAAGGTTATGCATAACTTCACAATGCAGTCCCGATGGCCTCCATTTCATGCATTCTTTTGACTTGCCATTCAGAGTCCCTGATGTGACTGTTTTTCCATTGCACATTTACATGCAAGCCTGCGCTCGTCAGTGCAAGCTCAATCAACATTTGAGATGGGACTTTTTGCACAAACACACACCCTTCTTTGATGTCCATAGTTACTGTGAAATACAAGTGACCTTTGTCTGGCTTCGCAGGGAGGGAACACAACACAAAAAGTTATTAGATACTGGCTTTCATATTCACATGAAGAAATAAATGGTTATTTAAAGCATTATTGAACAGTTTCTAAACCATTTACAATCGTGATTTGTTCATGTTTATCAACATACATGCATAGAAATAAATGTATAAACCATTAATTTCAAGGACCTGTAATCATCATGAATGACAGTAACACAAAGTTTCAAAGCTGCAGTTCTTACCTTTTGTATATTGCTACAGTATTTTACGAACATTTCCTGAAATCCTCCCTGTAAATGTTATTGTACCCTGAACTAAAATCAATCCTTTGACTTTAACTGCCAATATTGTTGATCAGACTTACTTCCTGGTCCTTTAGAAATGGACCTTTGAACTTTCATCCTATGCATTTTACTGGATATTAATGGACGGATTCCATTATGCTGAGCCGCGGGGCACCAGGCAAAGGCACATCACGTCATCGGGTAAAAGCGGGAATGGAGGAGCGCTATAACCTGTGACGCTCTTTAATTTTGTCGACAAGGCAGCACGGTGCATTTTACAGAAACATACAACACACCTTTTTCCATAAAATACGTGTTAAAATGTTCTAACTAGATTTCATTCGGAAGGCAGATAAAGCCTTTTTTTATCAAAAGCAATCACTTTTGAATGGGAAAACACGTAATCCTAATCTTTTCTACGCATACTTAATTACGTCACTTTTGTTTTGAGACAACTTCGCCGTGGGCTTTGAACGGGGCACCTGGCTCATGCCCGGTGGCAGTCCGGTTCCAAATCGAATGCAATCAACTTTCAGAGGATGCAAAACACGGCTCCACAGGCGCCCGGGCGAGATTAACCCCTTTCCTTTCTTGGGCAGAGTGACTTCTAATTGGCTGAAAGTTACTTATGGGAAAGTTTCCATAAAACATATGTACCTTCAGGGGTTATCAACACCGTTTTAAAACTTAACTGCTTTTTATTAATGACCAGTGATTCAAGTAACTAAAGACCCACATTGTATAGACAGTCAAGTGTTATATGTTTAGTTAATTTAGATCTCAAAAGACAGATAAAAAAAAGTGCTTATCTTTCGGAATCCACCAAGGAAAACCCATTAAATGTATATTTCAAACACCCATAGTTAAATCACATTGGTGTTTTACCAATTTTATGCCAACTTGAATATAAATGCCTGCCGAACTGCTTATTTGATGAATACGTCATTTAAAAATGGCTTGTTCGCAAAGCATTCGGCAGCTCCACAGGACTTAAAACCCTTTGAAATTGCTTTGGCAAGCTGCTCAATGAGAGGAGCAATAAAAAGGGGGAAATAAGTCATTACGGGAAATTCCTTTATATTCAGTCTGAAAACACTTTGGAGCAGCCTTTTTCTCCCCACACTACCTATTTGGAATAAGTGTTGATCTCAGTCATTATTGACCCACCCAGCCATCTCCTAAACTAGCCATTGACTGAGCTAAATAGGTGCAGCAGATCATTCACCCAAAATTATACTGCTCCCAAAGAACAGCTTTATAGTGTGTTACAAGCAATGCGAGTAAAACTACTTTGATGAAAAAGTCTAGAGTCACAGACTAGGGTTGTTGAAAATGAAAAATGAAAAAGCACTAGTTGTAGCAGTTAGGCAGAGGCAATATGGGAATAATAGTCTTATCTAGGGACAATATCGTTAAACTGAGTATCAAGATGCCGTCGAGTTACACTTTGTGTGAAACTGCATGTTGAATGTGATTGTTATACTTCTATATATTCTCCTACCATCTATGGATGAAGTATCGCAATGTCGTTATGAATGCATACTTCATGTCCATCACAGTTATCATCATCGTGATTGTCATCATATAACACGGCATGAATGATGGCCCTTCTTTATTTAGTTATCTTCGGAACATTCTCCCCTCTCTGTCTGGACGTTAGGCCAGGTTGTTTGTTCAGTGTTCCTGGATAGCCCTGAGGTGTGAGGTGTTCCAAACCAGTGCCTAAACCTTCTGTACAGGTACTCATACAGACAGAGAGAGGGAGAGAGAGAATGCACAGAGAGAGAGAGAGAGATATAAAGAGATGACACTAAACCATGCTGCTGCACTAATGTTTTCTTTCAAGACGTTCATCTCTCAATGGGCGCCCTACAAACACAGGGCCGGGATGAAAGGGGTCTAGACCCCTCTCATTCTACACACCGGCTCGGACCCTCCCCAGTCTCCCTTCCTCACCATGCAACCAAGTGTTACATTTACACATGCCATCCCCAGCCGGTTAAACACAACATCACATGATGATACATGGAGCCTATAAATGGAGAAAAAAAGATTGCAGAATCAATTATTCATTGAATTGACTGTATATTTCCATAGAGATGCATTATAGAGTTGCCTCTCATTGATAACACACACTCGGTTCAAATGAAAATGAAATCTATAGTATAAAAAATTATTCTCGATAACGTGATATTAATATGCGCCTTAGGATATGAATTCATTGTAGTTCAACGTATGGGGGAGGGGTACACAGAAAAAGAGAGATAGAGAGAAGGAGGCGGAGCAGGCGGAGGAGCAGGGGAGTGATGGAGAGGAGGAGGAGGAAGAGGAGGAGGGGAAAGATGGAGAGAGGAGGGAGTACTGTAAAATAGCCCCTGGACTCACTTTGTCGAGATAACAAAGTGCCACTGCCGCAGCGCTGTCACCGGAGTCGACGGACAATCGGCAGCACTTTCCCAGAATCCTACGGGGGTTCCATCTCTCTTTTCTGCCTCCCTCCGTCCCAACGACTCTATCCTCTATCCACACATGTATGCACCAAAGTCCTGTAGGTAATTAGACGGGTCCTGCGTGCTTAGTTAAGGTTAACACATGATCCATATCCTGATCATGGAGATAGAGAGAGGGAAAGAGGGGACGGGAGAGGGAGAGAAGGCGATGGAGAGCATAGCATCTTGGGCGAGACGTAGGGCCCTTTCATGGACAAGCATGGCGTGCTTCAAAAGCCTTCATCAAAACCTCGCCTGGAAACCAGAAACCCCCTCTCCCTCTATTCTTCTCTCTCCCTCTCTCTCCCCTCTCTCTACAGTGACAGAAGGTAAAGAGGGAGTGAAGGACAGAGGGAAAAAGAGGAGAGAAAGAGGGAGATTAAAGAGGAGAGAGATCAGTCAGACAACGAAAGGAGTCTTCGGCGTGGATAATGTATTTTCTTAGGAACTGTTTTCTCTTGTGGTTGCTCATGAATGCCTCTGAATCCTTTCTCATCATCTTTTGTTATGCTCTATGGTTAGGTTACAGAAAGAACAATAGGTGTGCATGAGCATGAGTGAAGAATTTAAATTGGATCCCTGCCAATGGTTAAGGATGGTCTGAGCCTACTGTAGCTTGTCTATGTCATATACAGTGCCTTTGGAAAGTATTCAGACCCTTTGACTTTTTCCACATTTTGTTATGTTACAGCCTTATTCTAAAATGTATATATATATTTTTATTCCTCTCATCAATCAAATTGAATTGGTGTAGACCTTATTGTGAAATGCTTAATTACAAGCCCTTAACCAACAATGCAGTTCAAGAAATAGAGTTAAGAAAATATTTACTAAATAAAATAAAAAGTAACACAATAAAATAACAATAACAATGATAATATACTGTAGGTCCTGGATGGCAGGAATCTTGGTGTACTGAGCCATACGCACTACCCTCTGTAGCGCCTTACGGTCAGATGCCGAGCAGTTGCCACACCAGGCAGTGATGCAACCAGTCAGGATGCTCTCGATGATGCAGCTGTAGAACTTTTTGAGGATCTGGGGACCCATGCCAAATCTTTTTAGTCTCCTGAGCCTCTGCCTGCCCTTGACCTGTCGTTTGCCTGCCCCCTGTTTCATAAATAAACATTTGTTATTTCGAACTGTCTACATCTGGGTCTTATCCTGAGGTATGACACACACATGCGGAGATCATCCCTTCACCTACTCTGCGTATCACAAAGACAAGGCGGTTGGAACCAAAAATCGCACATTTGGACTCATCAGACCAAAGGACAGATTTCCAAGGGTCTAATGTCCATTGCTCGTGTCTCTTGGTCCAAGGAAGTCTCTTCTTCTTATTGGTGTCTTTAAGTAGTGGGTTCTTTACAGCAATTCGACCATGAAGGCCTGATTAACGCAGTCTCCTTTGAACAGTTGATGTTGAGATGTGTCTGTTACTTGAACTCTGTGAAGCATTTATTTGGGCTTCAATTTCTGAACTTATCCTCTGCAGCAGAGGCAACTCTGGGTCTTCCTTTCCTGTGGCGGTCCTTATGAGAGTGCTTGATGATTTTTGCGACTGCACTTGAAGAAACTTTCAAAATTGACTGACTGTCAAGTCTTAAAGTAATGATGGACTGTCATTTCTCTTTGATTATTTGAGCTGTTCTTGCCATAACATGGACTTGGTATTTTACCAAATAGGGCTATCTTCTGTATACCACCTCTACCTTGTCACAACACAACTGATTGGCTGAAACGCATTAATAAGAAGGAAAGAAATTCCACAAATGAACTTTTAACAAGGCACACTTGTTAATTGAAATGCATTGCAGGTGACTAGCTCATGAAACTGGTTGAGAGAATGCCAAGAGTGTGCAAAGCTGTCATCAAGTCAAATGGTGGCTATTTTAAATATAAAATATATTTTGATTTGTTTAACCCTTTCACACGTACCATCACACGGGTGTGATTAGAACATTTATTTAGAACGGCCAATTTCGAATGACGCAACAATCATCATCTGAGCTGGCCACAGTTTTTTTTCAGAAACATTTTTCAAAAACACAGTCCTTACAAAGTTATGTCCAGAATGCTTGCAGTTTATTTTTTAATGCACTATTCAGACATTCACAGAAGTACCTACAGCATAACACAATCATCCAAACTGGAAAAAATGTAGGCTACATTTGTCCTAGCGCTAACTGAGGAAAGATTTATGTAACACAAGCGGTCATATTTAGATAACTCTCAGCTGACATAAACTACAAAATTAATTAGCTAATAGAAATTGCTATTTATTATTAATCACATCACGGGTGAGCTCACCATTGATTGAAATAATTGAGTAAAACACTCTAGAAATTGAAAGTCATCCGACGATAGGTAGTTTCTGCTCGCTGCCATTTTTCTTTCTCTCACAGAAACCAAAGATAATAAGAGAAGACAAGATGAGTTTGGTCTGTTTATAGTATGCATGTTGAAGGGGGTGTGTCGTCTGTCATTGTTCACATTCCACCATTAATTTCCGGAAGTTCTCAAAAAATTTGTGAACCCTCACTCACCTCATTTTGTTGTAACATCTTTGGTCTAACAGACGATTACGTGGAACCCAGAATGCATTGTATGTCAACAAACATGGCCCCACACATAGCTAGAATTAGCTAAGCTCATCATAATCAGTACAACCTTCAAAAAACTATTTTACACAAATAATATGTGCCCTTTACAAGCTATGCAAGAATTGGAATGCATGATTTGTCACCGGTAATTGAAAACGTGAATAAAACATATATATAAATAATTACAGCACAAAACATTTTATGATAGTGATTTATTGATACTAGTGGTGTGTGCCGGCAGTCAATCACGTAACCTCTGACTCCCACTCTGAGCTATTCAGAGTTGTTGTTTATGTATGTAGCTAAGCTGTAGCATGAGCAATGTCTTTCAAAAGGAGATAACTCACAAATGCGGAAATTCTGGAGATTTTTATAAATTCTGACAATGAGTCTGAAAGTCAGGAATCAGATTCGGACAGTGAGGAGCTGCCCCCCAACCTTGTAGCCATTGAGAACCCTGAATCTGAGGACTCCTTGTCCACTGACGAAGTCACAGGTCCCTTTGAAGATGCTGGTGGTGATGGAGGCAGACCAACAGTGGATGAAGTACAGGAGGTCTGTCGTAGCTGGAAGGCCGCCAGCCATTTCACCCCTCCTGGCCCTGCTGTTTGCTTTGATGAGCCCCAGTCTGGAGTGCAAGTCTAACCGCTTCAGATACCAGAACTAGAGGCCTGTAACTTTACTAAACCCTGATTACAAAATTACCAAGTTTCAAGTGTGACTTATACAACAAATACCCATGGGTTCTAAGCTCAAATCCATGACTCTCTCTCGCTCTCTCTCTCTCTCTCTCTCTCTCTCTCTCTCTCTCTCTCTCTCTCTCTCTCTCTCTCTCTCTCTCTCTCTCTCTCTCTCTCTCTCTCTCTCTCTCTCTCTCTCTCTCTCTCTCTCTCTCTCTCTCTCTCTCTCTCTCTCTCTCTCTCTCTCTCTCTCTCTCTCTCTCTCTCTCTCTCTCTCTCTCTCTCTCTCTCTCTCTCTCTCTCTCTCTCTCTCTCTCTCTCTCTCTCTCTCTCTCTCTCTCTCCCTCCCTCCCTCTCCAGAGCCTACGACTTAATTAGAATATAATGATTATAAACGGTCCCATCAGAAAGGCCTTATTAATCAAAACAAAACGTTCATTTTTCAAAATAGGCCTCCAATGAGCTAGTAGTATTAAAAGGAAGCGCACTATCGTGCTTCTTGGTAGGGGGAAGATGAGAATGCTGCCGAGCGTGTTGGGCGGATGATGATTTCTAAATCCTATCAGGGGGAACCAAGGTGGCACATTGGCATTCATTATCAGTCAGTGTTTAATCAAGAGCCGGAGTGATTAAGTAGCAAATTGAGGAGCTTGTCATTTCTCGAAATTGAGTTTGTTGTGTGTGTGTGTGAGCAAGGGTTATTATTCGTTTCCAACTCACAGCAGTTCTATGAGTAAGGTTCTAATTATTTTATTTTTTACAAGACTAAAGTAGTTTCTTTAACAATCCCGTTTGACATTTGAACCAAATTGGATTGCCAGATTAAAAGCTGCAATATGTAACTTTTTTAGGCGACCCGACCAAATTCACATAGAAATGGGAGTTATAGATCTGCCATTCTCATTGAAGGTACAGTAAGTCTAAGAAGTGGTCGATCTGTTCTATGTGCACTATGCTACCTGTAAATTTAGTTTTTGCGTTTTTTTAACTTTCAGTCGAAAACACAATATTTCTGGTTATTGAAAGATATATTCCCCAGTGGTTTAGATGGTTCAATGAGTAAAGGAGTTATAGCCAGGTATGTGATACATTTACACCATCCTCTTCTGAGCATCAGAAACGTTCAAAAACCCTTGTGTATCAAGCGAAATCTGTAAGCATAATATTGTCATTACCGTAGGTTCATCTGAATACGAAAGCCATTACAGATTTCAGAGATCACCAACTGTGTTATTCACAGGGATCTGACACTAAACGTAGCTTCAAGTAGCTAACTGTTCAAATGATGATGAAAGCCTTGCCTGGAGAAAGACAGTGCGTGATATATGTGCTATAGAAATTGTTGCGCAACCTTAGATCACACCATTCACCATATCCATACATTTCTTGTGTCTCTTTGGTACAATCAACAGGGAGGAAAAAGTAGTTCACCTCCCCACAGGGAACATTATGCGGGGGAAGACTTTCTTTTCTTTTCCTTTTCACTTCCTCGCCTGTCAAAACCTGAATCCAATAAAGTGTCTCCGACAAATCAACAGCTCTTTCAACTAATTCCTCGCAATCCTGAGAATAAAGAAACGTGGGCAATCGAGAGAAGCGTTCGGACACCATGAGGGATGTAGCAGCAAAAACAAGAAGTACTATTATGTACTTCAATGGTAGAGGCCTTAGTTTGCTTAGTGTGCTTTAGAGGGTCCAGTAATGGCTGAGGTGCAGTCACACACCTTATTACCACATTTTCAGCTGACTTTGGTATTAGAACTGTCTGGTCTTTTCGGGTGAAGTATCAGTCCAGTAATGCAGTCATTTAGGTACCTTGCAACTTGGCAGAGAACAGCTTAGAACTGAACTCCACTGATACCTAGTATGCATTCATTCTATCCACCTCTTCTTGGCACAGACGTTTGGCAGTGATAGGTGTTGTCCGGTAAGGTTCCTGTGGTGTTTGGTATAGACACACATCCAATCCTGTAATGTCTGACCCAGTTTGTGGCCATATAGTACTACAGTGCATTGCAGTGGCCCAGTGGAGTGTCGGTTTGGTTCACTGAGGTGCTACGTCTCCACGCCGGCCATGGCTTAGCCTCCAGCCATGAGTCTTTATGAGGCTTGACAGCGTGTTTACTTTGGACTCCATTTCCTAGAAGTTTATGCATGGTTTGGCGCTCACTAACAGTTGATGGCCGGGCCTCTTTATTGAATTAGTTCTGTCTCAGAGCATGAGAGACGTGGTGGTTTTTGTCCCCTGAAAACATCCACCCAAACCCCTTTCCCTAGTCTCTCTCCTAATGAAAGGGTAATAAATGTATGTTCTACACTCTGACATAGACACACACTGACCCTAACCCCAACACAAACATCAACAGAGTCAACCATTCAGGGGGTTATAAATTGTGGTCACACCCAGACACAAAGGCACACAAATAGAAGTGGGGAAACTGGGTGGATATGTAGGGAATGGATCGATCAGTGTTGTTGAGCAAGAGTTGGAGAGAGATTCTCCAATTGGCTCGTTGCTTTATCCTATTGAGATGCCTCTCTTTGGGATGTGTCGTACATACATCGTTCTTGGGCAAATATCGCATACTTACATGTACTGACCTTGTTCTGTATAGAGAAGCGTATCCGCACAGCGAAAACAACGCGTGCCTTAACTAGTGATAGCATGGGTCTGTTAACCCATTGATCAAGCGAGCAAAGACACACACACACATGCCCACGCTACCCACTAATGCACACACATCCCCCCCCCCCTTCCTCCTTTCCTCCCACTTCTTCCAAGAAAAACACCAAAATATGGTGTCTTCCATTTCAACACTTTGAAGTGTCGGGGGTCGTCACGACCATTGCTCAACTAAGGCCTTAATAAGCCCACTCTGAATTAACTAACTTCGATCACATGCTAAAGTAGTTGTAGCGTGATAGTGCTCTAGCCAAGATTTGACTTGCTCTTAATCTCACCATCCGTAAGAGATCCGGACGCCTCAGGAACACTTTGGCACTACCGTACATCTCTGCGACAGATATGGAAAGCAGAGGCAGGATAAATCTCCCAGTTAGCACTTTACATCCCCATTATACTAATCTCAATTCAGAACCCATCAGATTAGTTCCGCAAAATGATAATGCTTCATCCATCACTCATAAAGATTAGTCATCAACACTGATAATCCCAAATCAAAGCCCAAACCTTATTTGATGGTTATCGGGTGGTGATATACAGTGTGCGCTAATAGATAAGTAATTGATGCTTTTATGGTATATAGATCATGTTAATCATTACCGAGATATCAGCATCTGTAAAATGGCGTCTTGGGAGACCAGTATACAGTATTCCTCAGTCATTGGTTGTGGCCTGAGGGAGAAGAAACAGTGAGGATAAAGGACACAGGGATCAATAAAGAAAACCCACACAAGATCGATATTAGGCCACAATGTTTATTCAGTAGTGTTGTTTCAACGTATAGGTACAATACTGTCTGCTTTTGTAAGACTAAAAAAAAGTGACCATTACAGTCATCTGTGCTCACAGAATGCCAGTCATTATCATCATCCTCCTGGTGTAACGTACGCACCTCCTTACGCTCTCCGAGAGAGCAAGTACATTTCCAAATGGTAGGCACTTTGAAGGTTTAAAACATTTGTGAATATGCATTTATATATATAATATATATCTTTTTGTATACTAATAAGCAATTGGACTCAATGGTCAAAGTCTCTAATAAAATAAAAAGCTATAAAAAAAATGAAGGAAAAGAAAATGAGAGAGTAATGTGGCCATAATGGGAATAAGTTCAAGCAATGGTGAGAATACTGTTTCTTTGGGTTTTGGTTTGCAGTTTAGTACCTATCTTTTCTATGATGATAATATGAGAGAGAGAGATTGCAGGCAGAAGCCGGAGGGTATAGCAGAAATGAGGGAGAGGAGGGGATGCAGGGAGGAGGATGGCCTCATGTGGGTGGTTGTGAGTTCAGACGTCTACTTCACATTTGTGTACAGCTCAAAAGGCAACTTCATAACCTGTTGTACCTTTCACGCAGAGGTGACCGTTTCAATGCGAGAGGATGGCAACAACAGGTCAATCCCATGGTGTATTTCTCTATGTCTTGTTCCTGGTAACCAACCTCACGCTCTCTGAGAATCGCTCAAAGGAGAGCTCCTCGCCGCTAAACGGACGAAGGTGTCATCTGCAAACTGAGGGCCAGCACTTACGTTTTCTCTTGGACTTAGCTCAAGTCAAAATGCTGTGACTGACCACAACACGTGAGAAACCTTCGGAAAAAGGATCCAAAAGTTCAATTTTCCTCTAAAGACTGGATCGGAATCACAGTGGTCCCGCACAGAACCGACTCTTTTCAATGGGCAGCTGGTGTGTATCCAGTAGCACAGAAAAGTCTGTCGGAGAGGATCTCCGGGCTAAACCATCGACACAGGGGAGACAAAAACACTGGCAACACAGTGGAGTGAGAAAAAGGGGGAGAGGCCGAGAGCTTACGTGGAGGAGATGGAGAGAGTGCTGAGGATGAGAGGGAGGAGCAAGGGCAGATGGGACAGGCAGAGTAAACTAGGGGAAAACATTGGGCATGGCAGGGGGCCAATGCCCCAGAGCCAAATTTAACCCCAAAGATAGTAAACACTCAGAGCTGAACGAGACCAGCAAAGAAGCAATGAGGTGAATGTGCAATATGAGAAGTTGTATGCAATTAAATAAAATTGAAAAAAAAAAAAACATCCACAAGACATACTGTAAAGTAAGTCTTGTGTTTTTCTTGAGCCCCTGCTGACACATCTTAGCTTTTTAAGACCGATTACTGTGTTTTAACATGTATGCTGTATAATAAATGGTTTTGACCAAAAGAAACATTGAAAGAAAACAAACAAGACGAACAAAAAATAACTGAAACGCTCAAGTTCAACTAGAATGATTGACATTGTAACCTGAAGGGAGAACATTTACATTGACAGTTATCAGCGTTAATATGAAGATGAAAAAGCTTCATGAAAACTACAAAAGGCATATATATATTTATTTTTTTACATCTGAGAAAAAAATATAAATGAATGAAATACACCTTTTAAAGATCAACGCCAGACATGCTAGGACAATATTTTTTTATAGGATTGATACAGAATAATTATATTCAATTATTTCCACTTTTAAAACATTTCTTTACAAATACATACTGCTACAGTTAAATAGTAGTCAGCGACTAAAAACAGCTCCTTTGACAGAAGACAGATGCAATAGCTTTTTCTCACCTTAACAGATTTTTTAAAATGTTTTTATATTTTTTTGCCTTTTCAAATAATACACAAAATGTTTAAATACACTGAGATATGCCATAAAATAAGCAATGCTTGGCTTTTCATTAAAAAAAGAAAGAAAATGTCTTAATTACAATACTCTATGCAAAAGCTTTCCTTTATGTAATTTTTCCTCAATTAACTTTTTTCTTTTTGTTGTTGTTGTTACAGTATATTTGAACAGGTTTTTTCTCGTTGTCATGGACTGCTTGCTATAAACTGTCACTCCGATTTGTCTATCTTCTCATGAGGGGGCGGGGCTTTATGCATAAAACTCCTTGGTTGGGGCCTTCTGATAGGCTGCCCCAGAGGGTTTCCTCTCTCCCAGGTCGTAGCTGCCCTCGTCCTTCTTCCTCATGCGGTAAACCAAGAGGAGGATGAGGAAGATGGCGAAGAGGAAGCCAATAACTCCACCCGCAATGACAGCTGTGGACAGAGAGAGGGTGAGGTCAGAGGTTAGAGGTCAAAGGCTAATTCAGAGGACATTAAAGCTTATAGCATCTAGAGAGGGAACTTTGAATGCACCGTGCCCTTTCTTACACAATCCCCCTATCAAGCTACTCAACATTACTCCTAGGACATGCCCTTGTTTCCTGCATGCTAATTATTTCCATAGGATTTCATCATTCTTCCAATTATACTTGTATAAGGTTTCTTTACAGCCCTTAATCTGTTTTAGGGCTCTTGTGGCGAAACAATCTCCCCTCTGCTCTAGTTTTATTTCCACATGTTGAACTGGCGCCTCGGCCCCATGGGTAAAAAGATATCTGGCACGCTTACCAGCCAGAAACCGTCCGGCTCCTCGGCGTGGAGCGGATAAATGTAAATTAGATTACAGACAATTTGAGTTTGTGGGAGCCATAAGGGACAGGATGAGGAAAGGTAGGAGGTAGAGAGGACAGGAGGAGGTTAGCTAGCCAGATCTGTTTCCACACAGTGGGCCTGGGCCTCCTGAACTCAGAGTTTTACATTACTCTAATCCACAGTATATACAGCCCTGTCAAGGCCATGGTTTTAGTGGATGTGGCCAACATGACTATAATTGAAAACAGAAAAAAGTAGTGTAGCTAGCAGACAGTTCGAAAAGTCAAGGCCTCACATGTCAACATGACCAGTCATTTGAGCAATTTTGAGATACAATAGTTAGCCAAAGTTTCCTACATTGCAAACTTTGGAATAAACAACAAAATCCAAATGAGCAAAGGCGGCTGACTGGTTGGATGTTTGTGGGATATATTTCCATCACGGCTGTATTGACGTCCCTATTTGTCCTCAACCATGTCACTTTTTCACAGTAACTATCAGATGGGTGGCAGAACAAAGGGGAACTGAAGTGCCAATCCATTTGTAACACTCTACATGTTTATCGCCGACACTGAAAGGAAAAACAGCATCAGAGAGTGCGATTGCCAGTCAGATCACTTTCCTAGTTTGGATTTCATTAGAAGTGAATTAACACTAAATTGGAGCAAAGTGCGCTATGAACTCTGGAAGGTCCCACTGTGACGGGTAGAAATGTATTTTATACATTATTTTCAGAAGCTGTAGAGAGCATGAGAGACACGGGCAGAACATCATGACTAAGGAATGTGGATCTGATCAGGAAATAAACACAATGTACACTGAGTGTATAAAACACTAGGAACACCTGCTCTTTCCATGACATACCGACCAGGTGAAAGCTATGATCCGCTACTGATGTCACCTGTTAAATCCACTTCAAATCACTGCAGATGAAGGGGAGGAGACAAGTTGAAGAGGCAATTGAGACATGGATTATATGTGTGCCATTCAGAGGGTGAATGGGCAAGACAAAAGTTTTAAGTGTATTTTGAACGGGGTATGGTAGTAGGCGCCAGGCTCACTGGTTTGTGTCAAGAACTGCAACGCTGCTGGGTTTTTAACGCTCAACAGTTTCTCGTGTGTATCAAGAATGGTCCTCCACCCAAAGGACATCCAGCCAACTTGACACAACAGTGGGAAGCATTGGAGTCAACATGAGCCAGCATCCCTGTGGAACGCTTTCGGCACCTTGTAGAGTCGATGCACGACAAATTGAGGATGTTCTGAGGGCAAAAGGTGGTGCTACTCAATATTAGGAAGGTGTTCCTAATGTTTTTTAACACTCAGTGTATAACAGCAATGTTATAGCAATTATATTACAGATTATTAGGTGTTATATGGCAGAGGATATATGAAGTTGCTGCACAAGCTAAAGATGCAGCAAAGATCCAACCAACAAAACTCGCCAGACATCCAAATGCAGATTTCCATGTCATCAATCTCGGCAGCAGACCCACTTTAGTGTCGCTCCAGACCCGCCACCTGACCTACTTCATAATCAACGTTGTAATCAAGAATTCAGAAATAACACGGCAGTGTCATTACCTGATGTGACAGAATTTCCCATACAACAGCTCACAACCCATAATCAACATTCAGATGTGTAGACACAGGTGTAAAGACTGCACACTGTTGCCTGCGTCGAGTGTGAAAATGGTGAACCCCTGTTCTGCTGTTGCCGTACGTACCTGCCAGCACCTCCGTCCTCTGGAAGAGGTTTTCCGAGCGAACATCGATGGGCTCCAGGGGGGAGCTGAGGGTGCTGGCGATCTGGTTCTTGCGCACGTCCTCGGTGACGGGTACTGGGGGCTGGGAGGAGAGAATGGAAGGATACGATGGTGGTATATCGTTTTTTTTTTACAAACATAACGGCCAGGAGAATGGAAGTTAGAGATGGAGGGATATAGTTTAAGTACTAACATAGATGCCTGGCTCCATATTTGGGTCTCTAGCTCCGAAACCAGGGCCAAGTAAAATCACCTGCCCTACACCTTCCGTGTTAACAGATCTGAAAAGACTGGATAGGAGAAAGCAACATGGCAGAAGCCACACTAACACTATTGGGGGGTTTGGTGGAGTCGTCACTGTATTGCTGTCACCTCCCTAGTGTCTTCATGTGTAAATATTGAACGGTAAGGGATTAGGGGAAGGGACCACAATGGAACCAGGCCAGAAATAATCTAGGCCATCACCCAACACACCAAGGGAAGGGGGGAGGGGGGGGGGGGGCCAAGAGCTGATGCTGTAGTGTTCTAAAACGGGAGATTATGTCTGTTTGATTCAGTAATCCAGCATAACGTACAACAAACCAGAGCAACATCAGGAGCCTAGATGACTGCTTGATCCTCATCCCCAGAGGAACCTCTTGGAGGGCATTATCATCACTGCATTAGAGGGATTTGATGACATGCTATGTCAACGAGTTAAGACTTATGGCTGATGGTTTATACTCTGTGGGGAGGTCAAAGAGCATAAGATCACTGTCTAGCAAAATGCTAGAATATCAGTGTGTTATTAGGGCTCTATTACCAATGACTACTTTTATGTATAGCATTCCAGCATCGGGGTCAATGCATGTTCAACTGTTATTTGGGGAGGGGAAAGGCTCCCACAGAATAGTAGACAATTTCCAATATCTACCGTACGGGGGGGGGGGGTGGGTACTGGTCCTAGGGCAGTTCGGGCAAATGCCCAATGGGCCGGTCCATCTTTAGCTTAGTGGGCCGGTCTAAAAGGTTGTCATGTTCCCTCACCTCTGTTCTGACTGGCTTCCTGGGCGTTTTTCTAGGCAGGTCTTCTCTGGGCGTGTCTGTCTCCGCTCTGGGAGTGAAGTCTTTGGTGGAGTCCTGGGTGGGTTCTGCTTTGGGCGCAATGTACAGCGTGCTCCCGGTCACCGTCTCCTCGATCACCTCCTCAGCAATGCCTGCAGAGCAAGATGAGGAGACGGCACTGTTGTACTACTTCACCAGCACTCAATGACTTTCAGTTGGTTGTCAGTCTATATCTAAGTGAAATCCGGCTTTTTGTAAAAAGGGGCTTCAATGCCTAAGGAAGACCTCAGTTCTACAGACATGCCCACTCTGGTTGAAAAGCCAGTCTCAATGAATCCTTTAAAAAGACACAGTATTGAGAAATGACTTTTCGTGCGTGCCAGCCTGCCTGTGCGTGTCAACCCAGTCGAAGGCTACTGTGACCAGACTCTTACCTGACCCTGACCCCGAGTTAAAGTCGTCGTCGTCCTCAGGGTAGTAACCCCCGGACCCTGTGTCGTCAATGAAAAGTTCATCCACTTCGGAGGACGACTTGGCCGCGTCCGCTATCTGAAACGGAGAACAACAGAAATCTAGACAAAGTATTGGGCATTTAGACTGCTCCGAGACCACTTTCCAATGCGCAGGTCCAACATAACTTTCTTACAGTCGCCACTTTTGACTTTGAAATACTTCTAGCAGTGAACCCGTTCCTGGATACCACGGTCTGATTGTTTGGTAGAAAAGCACTGAGATTCAATGAAAAGTGAACACCAAAAAGGGCTTATCACTTGACTCAAAGCCATAGTTGACCCAAAGATAGCTAGTCGTTTCAGCACTCCAGTATGTTCTGCCAGGCGGACCTACCGTTATTTGCTTGAACATCGTAGTCCATGTACCACAAGAGGGCACTTGTCTCAACAAACCACGCTGGACTATATCACTGTGTCAGAGTCAAACAACCACTCTCTAAACAGATTAGACGTCTAGCTCCCCCCACCATTGTTGCCAGGGTAAAAGTTCATAGAAGTGTGTGTGTGTGTTTGTCTTACAGCTTAACGGACTGGCCAATAGTAAAGCTGAAATTGAACAATGCTGTTCGTGTGACTTGCAAAGACATCAACCCCCTCAAGACTATAGAATGCTAGTTTATAAAATGTCATCCGTCCTCAATTTCCTTTACAAACAACAACAGTGAAATTACTGCACAATGGGCAAAACATTGCCATCATTGTCATGTGTGTGTGTGTGTGTAGGTGAGTGCGCACCTTCGTGCGTGTGTGCATTTAGTGGAATAGCTAGGTAGGACCCATGGCAACCTCCATTCAACCTCAGTCTGAGTCCGAGTGTGATGTCCCCTCCATACTGATGCTGCTTTAGAAAAAGGGCCACAAAAGAGGGCCAACAATAAATCATCCCTGCTTTGCTAGTGCTTGTGTGGTGCTGGTGGTGCTCGTTGGTTTGGTGCACCAATGTTTTTGTCACGTTTCAACCCTGCTCTTGTGCTCTTCAGCTGATATACTTGGAAATAAATGACCTGGGATCAGTTTTACACTCGTTGCTTTTGCGGAAAAGGCCGGGGACGAAAGAGAGTGAGGACATAACATACGGGACGACACATTTCTCAGAAGGAAGCTGTGATAAGTAGGTTTGTGTTGTTGTTGTGTGTGTGTGTGTGTGTGTGTGTGTGTGTGTGTGTGTGTGTGTGTGTGTGTGTGTGTGTGTGTGTGTGTGTGTGTGTGTGTGTGTGTGTGTGTGTGTGTGTGTTCTAACCATGTGGGGACCATTTCCCACATCCGCATGAGGACAAAGGCTATTTTAAGGTTTGGGTTAGAATTTTGAATGGAATGTTTGTCTCGGTCCTCACAAGGATAGAAGAACAAAACCTGTGTGTGTGTAGGTGCGTTTGCATATGTGCGTCTGTGTCTATGCACGGTTGCCTGTTTCACTTTGACTGCAATAGGTGTACAACTGAGTGTATAAAACTGCAAACTGAGCCTATGGGAATGAGGGTGAACATAGCCCCTAAATGCCTCGGGCTGTGGGGGTAAAGTGTGTGTTTTGAAGGTCTGTCTGCCTCTCTTCAAAGAGCAGCCTGACACTCTCCGCCGTCACAAAGGGGCAGGTCTGCGGTGGAGAGCGTTGGTGAAAAGACAGGGGATGATAAAACAGAACAATATCTGCCCCCCCCCTCCAAAAAGGAGCAATGACTTTCCAACAGAAAGGTATTCAGGTCAGGGCTGGCTGATCAAAGGATGAATTTGATCAAAGCAACTTTATTTTAACCTCGCTGCCTATTCTGTTTCACCAACCCTCCCTCCCCAGTTCAGTTCACTAGCTGGGCCCACACACCACTATGCATCAGCAATAATACAATTAACGAACCAAAGGATGGAGCCCACAAATCAAGCCACAAACAGCAGAGCCTAATGAGATAGAGGCAATTGAGGCCACACACACTCACACCCGAACGCGCACACGCTCAAGCGCACACGCGCGCGTACCCACAGTATTCAACACAGCACAAATCTAAAGAAAGTGAAAGTAAACAATGCCGTTGCTATAGCGTGCATGGCACAAAGAGCGAGACAAGGAGTGAATCAAATCAGATGTTCATTCTGGAGCGGAAATGGTCCGTAAACTCCTGCCTCTTATCACTATTGACATGTTTAACCTTCGAGGAGGACTTGCCTTTGAATCCTTATCCCAAGCTGGGAGTTCAAGCCTGGAACCCCATAACAAAGGAGCACCCTCCTCATAGAAATAGGATTTCTAGAATTAGGCTACTAGTAACTCCATTTCTATGGCCATTCTCTCGCGGATGAAAACCCTCTTCTCCTTCCGGTCCATTCTATCTGTTTACTTTCCTTCCGCAGAAAGTGAGAGGCCAGACAGAGCGTTGGGTTATCTTTCAGCTCGTCAACTCCACTCGTGTAAATTGCAATTAGCCTATTATAGTAACTGACGTTCAAGATGTGGTAATCGTGTAATGGGACTCCATAAAAATCACCCTCTGGGTTCTGTTCCCAAACAAAGCCTAATCTACACATGCTTTGACTACTACGCACTGGCATTATTTGAACTCAAGAGATAAAGGGCTTCTTCCAAGCAGGCTATTTAAATAACTTCTTCCTTTAGAAAGACTAACGGACAGACATCTGTTAATGCTTCAAGCGCACACACACACACACACACACACACACACACACACACACACACACACACACACACACACACACACACACACACACACACACACACACACACACACACACACACACACACACACACACACACACACACACTGTGTGCTTGTAAATACCCCCCAAAGTGTTAATGACTAGGTCTGGGGGTCATTGTCCACTTCCAGGTATGACCCTAACTAATACAGTGAGAGCTGGCAGATACAGCTCATGTAGCTCACTGGTATGAATGAACGGGGAAAAGCCCATAGAGAATCCATCCAGCCAGACAGAGCCTTAGCCGCCTAATCCTTAGCCGAGACCCTAACAAGCAACAAGCAGCACCTAGCCTCGCGCCTGACTGACAGCGAGACTGCGATAACGAGCGGCACCGTGGCTTTTATTAGAACAGAACTACCGTTCCTACGGTCTGTCTGCACCTAATGAACAACGAGTGACCAGCAGGAGGCTGGCTGGTGGATGCGGTCAGTCTCCATGGAGAACGTCTACAGGGAAAGAAATATTATACGCAAGAGGAGGAAGAAGAGAGGAGAGGCAGAGACGAGCGAGAGTGACAAGGAGGGAGAGTGACATAGAAAGAGGAGAGAGAGAGACTGGTAGGAGGGAGAGAGAGAGAGAGAGAGATTACGCGCTGCAGTAGACAATCTGTGGCCTGCAGGTTGCTTTGCTAAAAGCTTGTTAAACAGCCAAGCCCATGGCTGGCGGTGTCCGAAAGTCAAAGAGGCTCTCTTTATGGCGTGTGCAGTTAGCTGTGAGCTAGCGCTATCGTGAGAGGAGGTAGTTAGAGTAGGGTGGGTGGCTATGGATCATGGGGGTAGTGTAGGGTAACTTGGGTGAGCCATCTTGCCCCGTCTCTAATCCGTGTAGACACATTGCATTCACTTCGTACACGGTCAATATTATCCCACGCCAACACAGGGGAGGAAAAAAAGACACAGGAAAAAGCTCACACACGCAAGGGCTCGTACAAACAGTAAGGCTTACATCATTGACAGGAGTGGAAAGCAAGAGACAGGGGGCAGACAGTGCCTCGGACATTCCTTGTCTGTCTGTTGCTCTGCTCCCGCTCAAAAATATTTCCTCAAGAGAACCTCGAGTTAACTACGAGGGCGAGAGAGAACCATTACAACATAAAGCACTTAAGACTTGCTATGCGGTCATTTCATCTTTCTTAAGGATATTCCCTGATGTCAGTCATTGTACCTCACAGTACTTCAATGGTCATTGTTCAGTATTGTCCGCTTCTGTAAGACCATTGGGTACCACTGTACTATCAAATAGAAATCAGTCTCCTCTCCCCAGGAAGGGGGAAACAAAAGTGAACCCTGAAAGTCAATGATTTTCCGAAGGGAAAAAGTGTCTGAGTGTCTCTGCGTTAAAGAAGTGCAGGTAGATGTGAGTTTATCTGTAAACTCAGCGAGCCACGGATCCATACGGTGATCAATACTGCCACCACTCTGGCCTGGCCTCCTTCCCATCTCTCTCCCACAGGCACATTTACAAGGTGGCTTTTTTATCGGCCCTGAACGGATGGATGGCTACGGCTTTTCCCGGTGCCGGACCTGGCTGGGAGGAAAGGATTAGAGGTGACTGGGTGAGAGCAATTGGCTTGAGTGGGCTAGAATGGCTGGATTCGAGACGCAGCGTTTCAATAGTGAAGATTTGACTCTTGTTATCGGCTCTATGTGGTGTTTAGTGTGTCACTTGTTGTCTTAAGAGATAACGACAACAGCAATGGACGGCTAGGTTGGCACCTGTTTGGCGGCCATTTTGTAGGCTAACGCTAGCACATACTAATGCTAAACAAACAACCCGGGCAGGAGCAAGCTGGCTTCATAATTGATGTTTTGTTGGTGAGGATTTGGTTGTCGAATGTAAATGGGGTTGAGAAATGAGTTCATAAAGGCTACAAGTCCACAGCAACGAAGTGGGAGTTCAAACACTGACCCACAAGCTAAGCAAACGGCTGTGGTGGTGGAGGAAAGGAGGGGGAGGAGGGTGGACGGATGTCTCTCCGCGCTCTTCAGAACCTTCAACTTTTATTGCCCTCCTGGGATCGTAATAAGAAACAAATTGATGGTCTTTGAGACACTGGAGGGGAGGGGCTGTTACTGCAGGAAGTTGACACAAATCAAACTCTCCCTAAAAACCAGACTGTGTGCCCTGGAGCTATTCCCGGAGTGCGGGGGACAGCTTTGTAGCTTGGTGTGTGTGTGTTGACATTTACCACAAAATCCAGGAAACAGAATCTGTTCATCTGGCTCTGTCGCTAGCAGCTCACTTTGCCACATGTTCCCTTTTCATCAAGCATAACAGCATAAATAATGCATCCACAATAGGGCTTTCTTTTGAATGATCGATTTGTGTTATTTAAGCCTGTAAAGCCTTTATAATCCTAATTGGAATACAAGAGACACAGTTAAGAAGAGCTACACAGGCGAGTGTTGACAGTATGTCGACGACTAGCTTTTGAACAATTGATCGGCGGTTGATCTGAGATTCCCGAAACCGTCACCACTCGTACTAAACTGAATGACGAACACCGGAATGAACCCAGCCGAAGAGCTCCTGTGGAGAGTTCAGGAAGTAATCCAGATGCCGTGGCTCCTTCCTGTTTCGAAGCAGTGCCACACTTGGGTTGACGTGGAGAGTTTATAGGTGGATGTGTTACCTTTTTCATTTCGGGGTGCAGTTGGACTCCATCATCAAATGAATGGCGGAGAGCAGTCATTTACGGGTGCATTAGTTGATCTTTATGTCCCCATAAAGATTGAGTAAACTGTCCGGGACTGTGCTAGAATTAAAACCAGCAGACCTTGCTGCTCTATGGAACTGGATCAGCTCACCACATACTGCTGGGTAAATATGCTCCGTACTTTCAGAACCGTTTGACAGATCGGTTTCTTTAGTTCTACACAATGCTAGGACATTCTATACCCCCAAAAAGGCCGTCAAGTTCTGAAGTTCTGAAGTTCTGATAAGCTTTGCTTTAGTTCTCCAAACAAACATGTCAAAGTCCAGTCAAGCAGCTCAAACTACCTTAAACTACATCCATATGTGAACAAACACAAGCTGCATACGCTGGCTGGGGAAACGTTTGTTAAAGTTTGACCAAAATAAGACCAGGCTCAAGAGTTTTCACAAACATGTCTCACAGACGAGAACAGAGAGCTTGACTAACTCCGTCCTCACATACACTGACCATTCATCTACCTCAGACTGCATAAATATAACATGAGGCAAGAATCATAAAGAACCTGATAGTACAGACTGTGCAAAATAAAAAATATTTTATTTTATTTTGCGCCTGTGACAAAAAAATCCAATGTTTTTCCTACAGACGCCCAATAAGAGACAACATCCTGAGGAAGAAAGTCAATTTCATGGTTTCCAACGAAAACAGACGCTCACTGATAGTCTGGCCGTGGGACAATAGAGTAAACCTACCTGCCTGTACAATCCTATTTACGCAGTTCAGCAAGATAGAGTAAGGCAAGAAATGTGTATTCTAATGGTCTGAATGTAAACCTGAATGAGACCATAAATCATAACAAGCCATAACACAATTCACGAGACACAATCATTTTGCAATGTTGCAATATAACATAACATGCGACATATGTGCCAATTTCGCTGTGGTATCGGTGTGTCAACGTGTGTGAACGCTCACACCCGCCGCAACACATTACAGGCTAATTAACTTCATCTCAGACCACTAAATATTTTACTCGCATTCCAATTAAAGCCTGTCTGCTTGACTCATTCGCTGAGGCCCCTGATGAACCTCATGTAAAGTTAAATGTAAACCTTGAGTGAAACAATAAGAAGCAAATGTGACTCACGTGGTCTCAACATGTACGTTTTTTTTGTGAATACCTCAGCTCTATCGCATCTAAGCCTGCAGAAAATGACAGAGTTCTTTCTGCACACAGCCCTCTCTGGAATCCCAAGTCTACCATTTGGAATACTGCCTGCCCCCCCCCCCCCCCCCGGGTTGGGAATTGGGAAATTCCTCAGCCCCGTTAAACATCTTTTGATACGCACAGGAAACCCTAGATTCTTTGTCAGCTCGGAAACCCAATATGCTGGGAAATGGGCTTCACCTGCGAGTCATTTTTGGGAGGAGGGAAACTGAAAGATTTTCCGCGGCGTGGCAGGTTTCGTCCCTCAAGTCGCAGTGGAAATAGGAAGCTGTAACAGAGGCGAGGCTGAACAGAAACGAGCACAGGGTGGTTTTAAGTGCTCAGGCCTGTATAAAAACAGGTCTAACGTTCTATAACTCTAAAACCTCCTAGCTGTAACAAAAAAACAAATTGAGTTCAGTAACATCAGTAATCTAGAATTCCCACATCCAGGAGCAACGTTCTTACTTGACTACCATTTATCAAGTCCACTATCCACACAAATAACCCTGGGCCAGTCAAAATGGCGCCCGTGGAAACATGAACGTTAGGTCTCTTCAGAGGGCAGATCTGTGAGAGGAGGATGTTGCTTATTTTAACACGAGTGGGGAGAGAGGGGAAAGGGGCTTAGAGAAGTTTCAACCCTCAGCAAACCACTGACCCCCTAATTGACATCGTCTCAAGTGGGAAAGTACCACGCCGTGTTCCCAAATTCACCATTTTGACCGGTTCTGACTTGTCTGAATGTCGTTGGAGACGCTCTGTTCTTTCGCCCTGCCTTTGTACCCGCTTGGCGTTCATTTCACACATCCCCGACTAACTCGGCAACGCGCACTTCATCACAAAGAAACGTTTCACGAAAGGTTTGGAACAGATCTTCCTCCCGCCTTCCGGTTCGCCGGAAAATAACGCATTTTCAGCAACATCCTTTCCAAGGCCACATATTCATGCAAAGCCCTTTAAGGCAATTAAGGCAATGACTGCTGGTCCTCAAACGTCTCCAGCAAAATTACTATGAGGATGATAGCGGAAGAGCGATTAACAAAATGTCATCTATTCAGGTTATAGGCGCTGAATTACCCCTCCAGCCAGTTAATCATTGGCCTTATTCATCATGGCTCATATCACCTAAAGAGAGGTTGATGAGGGGAGGGGCAAAGTGAGAGAGCGTTAAAAAAAGGAGAGAGCACAAAAGAGAAAGGAGACGAGGGGGCATTTGAAAGCCTCAGGTAAGAGCAATTACTGCAGCCAACACACACACACACGCACACACAATTCCAACGGCGTCATCAGTTTCACCTTTAATTAATAGCCGGACCAAAACTGTCTCACACGGTAACCTCTACTGAAGTACTTTTGGCTAGAGGCACATTAAAGCAAGATGAGGCCATTTCAGTCATGGGGAAAATGAGCAGGCCTGCCCCGCGGTCGGCTCCACACAATCACGCTGAAGAAAATTAACACTTTCCCAAGAGCTCATTCTCCAAGTCCGAGTAACTCTACCGTGACTCATTGATCTTAATATAACACAGACCGGATTTCCATTCCTGTAGTAAAATCCCTGGTGGCCGTGTGGAGGAAAATGTTGAAATGTCCTTATGGCCTCAAAGACGTAGATTCCACCTCCTTTCTGACTTCACATGCAGCACATGAATAATGTCCTACTTAGATTTTTATCCTACAGGTGGAAGAGAGGCCTGCTTTTTCTAGAAAAAGGAAATGAATACTTTTTTCTCCCAGGTTGACAGGTATGCTTGACTATTCTCGATGGGGCCTGTGCACATTAGGGAGAGTATGCAGGGTGGATATTGCAGGAAACAGGCCTTGGGTTCTGTTCAAAGCGCTCATCTCTTTGGTTTGATATGCAACACTCGGGTACGATTGGGTTCTTCCTGAACACAGGGCTGGCTTACAAGCACATGGTCCAGATTCGTACCGTTCCGCCGGGAGCTGTCAGTGACTGAAAGGCATTCCTGCCTGATGAAAAGCTATCGGAGGAGGAATGCTGAGAGGATCTGCCAAGTCCTCTTCTTGGAGAGAGAAAACAGGCCATCGCTTTTTCCTTATGTCTTAACACGAGCCAGAGGGAGGGAACGGATGGGGATGGATACGTTTCACCAAAGACGCGTCCCCGATTACTGCATTGTTTGAAGAAGAAGAGCAATGTACAATTTGACTTTGACAAGTGAACCAAATCCTCCTTACAGTATTCAGTTTCATATTCCAAGGACTCGATTCAAGGTTTTCGCAATGAAAACAAGTTACGTAAAACGGCAACAAACACCCGGTTCACGGGGGGAGCTACCCGGCAGACCTTGACAGCACACTGCCTTGGCACACAAACCTCCAAGCACGCAGAGAGGCACAAACAAATGAAGCGGCATGTGTCCGCACATGCACACAGACACAGGGAAACATGCTCCCTCGCATGTCCCAGCCCCCCCGACCCCTCCCTGACCCCTCTATTAGTCGGGGTGTTTCAGGCGCTCTGCAGGGCTCAACAGCAGGAGATGAATGTACCCTTTCAGGTCACAGCCTGTCTGCCATATCCACCATTCCTCTACAAACACAGGTGCTGCTAGCTAGCTACCCCCTGGATGAGTAAATAGGGGGGGGGGGGGTCATCTCTCTGCTACAGCCTATATAAGCACTCAAGAGGACCATATGGTATCACCCGGACCCATGTTCTGCACTGCTGACTGCACATTGTAAACAAAGCATGGGCATGTGCGTGAGAAATTCATTGTACAATATGTATTTTGATGCCTCCCCCCCCCATACTGCCCACACAGTAGCATAATACATATTTTTACATTTATTTCCATTGCCTCTCCCACTCCAAAAGGTATACAAAACATTTAAAAGTGGAGATGAATCTAATACCTTCTCAAGGCTGACCTATTTGTATTGTATCCCCGTTCTGAGCCTTTTCCACAATGGCATGCTTGGAAAGAATTTCAGACACAAAGGCGACCAGAGAAGTCACCAGTCACCTCGCCCCATGTGCTTCAGCCTAAGCCAGCTATACTAAACCACTATGCTAACTAGCAGTACCTCTGATCCACGCCACTGTTGCCATCGTGTCACAAGGCACTTCTCATTCACACTTCAAACAGTCTGCTATCCCCTTCGGTGTGTCAGGATAAAGGCACGGCTTCAATCGGCATCGCTCAAAGCCTTTGTGTTTGGTTCCCCGGGCCCCTAAAAGAGCTATGGCATCCAGGGAGGGGGGGGGGCGTGATGGATAAATTAGCTTCTGGTTCAAAGTTTAATTTAATCCAGATTCTAAGCCTCGGCCAGAGTGTTGAAAAAAGTTGCTGTGTGTGCCTTTGTCCGGCTTCCATCCAGGCTTTTAACCCTTTTCTTAACAGGAAACTCATGAGTATTTCAGAGCCAGCTCATTAACCCCATGCAGCCAGGAAGGGCTGTGACATGAAAGAGCTCCTAGGAGTGGTGGGGGGGGGGGGGGGGGGGTCAAAGGTGACCTGATCACAATGTCATGTTGTCTTTCTCACAACATAAAGCAGAAAAGTGGCTCGTTGGGAGGGTGGCTTTCGGTGTCTCTTCGTAGCCAAGGCGCAATGTGACTTTGGAGGATTTGTTTTATTTATTTACAGGCATGGACAGGCAAGTTGAGTCGGCGTGACAAGATTCTTTTCCAAGTGTGTTAGGTCATAGTATTTAGAGTTTGCTGTCATTTCCAATCTTATTCCTTTCATTTACAGCAAGAAAACTTAAGAACGGACCGGTGGGATGCGAAAAAGTTCATGCTCTTTCACCCACACTCAAGCTCATTTATACATATGGCCTTTTCCCCACCCACTTATCTATTCGTGCAGAAAAAATTATGACCTGCCAAATTCCTCCAAAGCTCAGTCCATCTCTCACTGCCCACTGCTGCAAATGGGCCCTAATCTGGGTAGGTATGGGCCATGTGTATGGGGGGTGATTTCACCGTTTCAGTGGCTGATCTGCTTCAATCTTAACAGTGCAGCAATTGAATTCCCATCCAACCCTCCCCTTAAGAGGATTTGTGTTCACGGGAGTCAGGAGAGCACTACACTCTGGTGGGGGGGGGGGCGACAGTAGGGAGAGAGTGGGCCGTGAGAGTTAAAGATTGGCCAAGATGAAAGAAAGAACGACGAGGGAGAGAGGTAGTGGAGATAGAGTTGCCATAGCGGTGATGACTAGTTCCTCTGAGAGCAGTGTGGACCTGTTTATCTGTTAGTGTACCTGAGGGCATCACTATGATGCTAACTATGAAGAGGAAAATGAATGTTGAGAGGTTGATGAAGAGAGCGACACACAGTCAGTACCGGCAGGGGGAGGAAGAGAGAAGCAGGCGGTGATCCCTGATCCCATTATCCCAAGCTAATCCAGCAGAACACAAAACCAACGCTAGCACAAAATTAAAAATATGACTGGAGCACCAACCCGGGTCTCAGCACAACCTGCAGGGACTGTGATCCAGGACCAGGGGGGTTAGCCATTTTTTTTGGGGGGGGGGGGGGGGGGGGCCATGCCCCATCACTGCGTTCATACACTGATTCAGAGACAGGTCTAAAGTTTCACACTGGGGCACTTAGCCCTCACCGCAAGCTACATACACTGACCGCACTACGCAGGTAAGATGGAAACAATAACAGCCCTAAAGGCATGCTCAAGCCAAGTGGCAACATACGAAGAGTGGGAGGCCAAGAGTCATCTAATAGCCAATTAATGAGACAAGGCCCTGGGAGCTGGGCGAGCTACCTTATAGGTTTGCACAGTCACAGACTATTCAACAGTGCATCACGAAGACATATTGAAACATTGACCGTAACCTCAGATTCTCATAGAACAAAGCGGCTCTGAATGATGCCACAGCTTTAAATATGTAGCCTCTTCCTGTTTTGGTAACGAGAAGGTGCGGGGGGGGACACACCTACAGTACATACTAACCTTTCACACAGTCACACAATTACTGGGTGGATTATCAGTTTAGGAAGTGGCATATGCTGAAGATTAGCTGCTATAGCCGGCGTTCAGGGAGCGATTCAGGCCTCGTACACAGGAAGGGATCAAACACTATTCTACAGAGAGGAAGCCATTTGAGTGTGTGTGTGTAACGCTTGACAGACTACCGCTGCTCCATCCGATTTGGTTTCCATGTTTGTTGAAACAAACCGCTCCACAACAAAAGGAAAATAATTCTCCCCTCCATGTTTTATGTATGCCAGCTGCTGGGATTGCATTCCTAGCTAATCAACAGAAAAACAATGTAGCCACAGTTAGCTCACAAAGCAAGGGTAAACAACTCACGCGGTTCTGGACAATATCATCTCCAGCACATTATGTAGACAACTTTTGTAAAACAGCTGTAACAGACCAGGATTTTCCAGGTCTCTGTTTTTTTGTATTCCGCGCAATAAAGTTATGAAGTCACAAAACCCATAGGCATATAAGCTACCCTCAATATAAATATCAGGGATTTTACAAAAAGCGGGTTTGCTTGGTTTCTATGGAGCTTTTGTCTGACTGTTCAAAGCAGCGCTCTAGCCCTGAGCTCATATTTGAGAAAGAGGAGGCAATTCATATTCCATTCTGTGGATACAGAAATAGGTCCTTTACCAGTACCACGTCTTGGCTGCTTTCTCCATCATTAATGATTGTGTGGCAGAAGGAGCATCTTACCCCCTCTGGACCCTTGGAGAAGCCAACTTTATCAACACAGAAAACACACTTTCGACCGAGAGGCACGCACACATGCACGCGCACACACACGGCCAGAACCTCCTAAATGTACCGTTTTGTCCTCCGTCAGGAACCAGCGATTGTCAACGGTGCAGCTAAAAACAGCTTTAACGTATCTGCCAAATCTTACTCTCGCTACGCAGCCCAATTCTATCCCTCTGCTGTAATTCCTGCAGTTATGAAATCTGCCATCTAGCCTTCCCTGAGTTCCTGAAACGACACAAGGCCACCCTGTGCTCCGCCATCTGTCTTACTGTCTCCATATGGATGGGCAGAAGATGCTTAGGATCAAGTCGAAGAAGCATTCTGATTGGTCCCAGAGACACACCAAGCACCTAGCCAGTGTTTTCATTGGTTACCGGAAACTTCAAGGCACAACTTTTGAGCCTTTGAATAGGTCTCAGTAGCTGGTGCCCGGGAACACTTTGAAGGCCGGACCTCTAAGCAGGAACAGCGCCTTAAAGCGCCTCTCCAGCGCCTTAAAGCTGGAGAGCAGAGATTGTGGTGGTAGACACCTCACTAAAAGGGGAGATGCTACTATACCCCACACAAGTGCAGATGTCTTCAAAGCATTTGTAGCCTAGACCCCAACAAAACCTGTCAAGATGCCTTATGTGGTCGATAAGTCAAACATAGCGATGTGAAGCCACGCAAAAAGGGGAACACAACGCTTCAGAAGATGCCATGAACCCGTGGAACATTTTGAAGAGGTTCTGGAAACTTTGTCCCTAATATCTAAGTCCAGGCACCGGCGGGTATGGTAGGTCAGGTCTGGTATTTTACCAAGCCTTGGCACTGAGGAGGAATTATTGGAGACAGCCATGAGGCTTCACTGTCTCTGCAGGACATCCTGGGTCTGGAGTCAGGGCAGTCGGCCCTCATTCCAGCCAGCCACTGAATCACTTGATTAAACAAATGATCATCATCAAAGTCATCAAGCCTCCCTCCTCCATTACGTCAGGCTAACAAGTTTAGGCATAGCATGAAAATGCCCAGATTCAAATAGCAATGACCTTGTCCCAGTCTCTCCGAAATCAGGGATGGAAAAAAAAAAAACGGGGAGCCGATTATATCAGAGATATGATATACACACTATCAAAAGGTGACAGATTTGGAAATGCCCTTTCACATGACGTCATGGGGGGCCAAAATTCATCCGACTGTGGAACGCCACCCATTCGACTCTTGGTTGTTTGGAGGCTTTCATTGAAAATGTTCCTCCCATTAGTACTGTGCAGTCGCCTCAAAAGGACAGCGAGAAATGAGCGTGTCAGTGGCATTTGCATTTCAAATCAAAATGGATTCCATCTGACACGGTTCCCTAAAGCCTCCTCCCCTGTTGAATAAGAGTGCCCTCGTTCTTTCTCTCTGTAATGGGAGCGCTACGGGACACTGGACATGGCTATCTGGCTGCGCCAGGTTTACAGTTGGTGTTTAGCACATAGATGGGTGTTAACAGAATGCATTAGTAAAGATTAACGGGCTCGCAGGACCCGGTGCATTAATGCGTCTGAGCACGTCAAAGACTTGGTTGAGGTCAATTTTGACCTGCGGTAATTAAAGACCCACCGAATCTCTTTCTGTCTCGTCTAGCCGGGCTTTACATCTGACCTGTACTATGTTGATCCCATGCCATTGATTACTGTTGGTTTGCCTTTTGCTTGGATGCCGCATTGTCTGTCTTTCTTTGATGATGTGGCCAGGGTTTAGGGCTTTGGACAGTGTGGAGAACCAAACTACAGAATATTTTTTGAAAGAGTCTTTCAATCATGACATCATGGTTGTCTTCTGGATACAAATTAGAAGACGCAGGAAGCTCTATTCTAAAAACGCCTATGATTAAGGATAATAATGTAGCTATATTACAAAACACCAAAGGTGAAAATGTCTTTGTACAACTGAACCGAATCTGAATTGGAGGCAATTTTCCTACACGCAAGAAGGAGAGCAAAATAGTAAAAAAAAAAATAGCTGTGCCTTAGAGAGCAATTATTGGTTTGAAAAGCATTTCCCTACGGTGCGGTGTAACTAGACAGAGAACTAAAGTACTTCCTGTTTTTATAAAACTGTTCCTATGACAACCACTACTCTGCTGAATATTCATGAGTGCGCCATCAGGGACTTTAAATGCAGTACCATTGAATAAAAGAGAAAGGTTTGCACATGACCACAGCATTCGAATGAGAGGTGTTATTTTGAAAGACCCTAACAACTTTCTATCCATTTCATTACGGAAGTTCCTCAAACGCCTTTGGAATCTGGGAGATTTCTCATGAAAACATTACGAGGTTATAAGGTATAATTTGTGGTCCCTAACACACCCTGATTAGAGTGCACGATTTACACCCGGCAGCTGATTCAGTGTTGCATAGAATCAAGCCATGGAAAATAATGGAAACACCAGACATTAAAGTACATTCTTCTGCTTGGCGGAGCACAGTACAGGTTTCAATTAGGAGCTTTTTAGAACTGATAAAACGGGCTCGTAAATATGAGTGAGCACAGATGTGTTAAATGCACCGTGTCCTTTTCCAGAGCAATCTTGGGAGTGAGATGGAAAAAGTGAAACCTGACGTCATGCCTTCATATATCCCCCATTCTTTGGATAACACCCCACAGATGGAGCACATTCCCACTCAGATCCTTGTCTATACAGCAGAACAGAGCCAAAAGGGATAAGGAGAGGCCTCCAAGCAACGTTTGATTCAGCAGGCAGCAGATATACAACGGCAGACCAACAAGCTCGACCGCAAACTATGAAACTGGGAGCCAACAAGATTTCTGTCACTTTTGGTGTGGCGTGCGTGTGCCCAAGTCTGAGCAAGGAGTTGGAGAGTGTTGTTCCAACGTTTCAGTTTTGACTGAAGTCACTTGAGAGTAATTCCACGGCACCTAAAATATGATTTGAGTGTGAAAGGAGGCCCAGATTAAAGAATGTGCACCCAGATGTATTCCTCTTGACTGAACCTGAAAAACCAAGGAGATGTCCTTCCTTTAAATGTGGCAACAGTAAAAACACAATTTTAAACAATCACATAGAGTGCATTTGGAAAGTATTCGGACCCCTTGACTTTTCCCATATTTTGTTACTTTATAGCCTTATTCAAAAATGGATGGAAAAAAAAAAAAAAAACTTAATCCCCATAATGACGAAGCAAAAAAATGTTTTAGTAATGTTTGCACATTTATGAAAAATAAACTGAGATATCACATTTCCATAAATATTCAGACCCTTTACTCAGTACATTGTTGAAGCACCTTTGGCAGCGATTAAAGCCTTGAGTCTTCTTGGGTATGACGCTACAAGCTTGGCACATCTGTATTTGGGGAGTTCTTCTCTGCAGATCCTCTCAAGCTCTGCCAGGTTGGATGGGGAGCGTTGCTGCACAGCTTTTTTCATGTCTCTCCAGAGATGTTCGATCGGGTTCAAATCCGGGCTCTGGCCGAGCCACTCAAGGACATTCAGAGACTGGTCCCGAGGCCACTATTGCGTTGTCTTGGCTACGTCCTCAGGGTCGTTACCCCAGTCTGAGGTACTGAGCGCTCTGGAGCAGGTTTTCATCAAGCATCTCTCTGTACTTTGCTCCGTTTATCTTTGCCTCGATCCTGACTAGTCTTCCAGTCCCTGCCACTGAAAAACATTCCCACAGCATGATGCTGCCACCACAAATGCTTCACCATAGGGATGGTGCCAGGTTTCTTCCAGACGTGACGCTTGGCATTCAGCCTAAAGATTTCAATCTTGGTTTCAACAGACCAGAGAATCTTGATTCTCATGGTCTGAGTCCTTTAGGTGCCTTTTGGCAAACTCCAAGTGTGCTGTCATGTGCCTTTTACTGAGGGGTGGCTTCCGTCTGGCCACTACCATAAAGGCCTGATTGGTGGAGTCCTGCAGAGATGGTTGTCTTGGAAGGTTCTCCCATCTCCACAGATGAGCTCTGTCAGAGTGACCATTGGGTTCTTGGTCACCTCCCTGACCAAGGCCCTTCTCCCCCGATTGCTCAGTCTGGCCAGACGGCCAGCTCTAGGAAAAGTCTTGGTGGTTCCAAACTTCTTCCATTCAAGATTGATGGAGGCCACTGTGTTCTTGAGGACCTTCAAGGCTGCAGAAATGCTTAGGTACCCTTCCCCAGATTAGTGCCTTGACACAATCCTGTCTCGGAGCTCTACAGACAATTCCTTCGATCTCATGGCTTGGATTTTGTCTGACATGCACTGTCAACTGTAGGACCTTATATAGACAGGTGTGTGCCTTTTCAAATGTCCAATCAATTGAATTTACCACAGGTGGAATCCAGTTAAGTTGTACAAACATCTCAAGGATGATCAATGGAAACAGGATGCACCTGACCTCAATTTTAATTAATTTCTATCACGCTGCAATGCTGAACATCCGCGATATGGATTGAATAAAGCCCTGAGTCTAAATAGCTTTCAAAACAACATGAGATAATAGTACGCAATCGATTGTTGGATCATACATTTTTCATTTCAATGAGGGAAAGCAACAAATTGCTTTTTGACACAATACAGCCGTTATCACTCTTGGCAACCCAGATTTCTTGGGGATATTATCAGGCAGATCTGTGATGATGTGTTCAAGCCAAACACTTAACTCTCATTACTGTCCTAACTAGCCCAATCCAGTGCCATCCTGCTCGGCACATGGGTCTGCCATCACCCCCCCCCCCCCCCCGCCAAGTCAGATGGACTCACACTTTCCCCCGCGGTAAAGCACCAGACAGAGGGAGATTTGTTCGCCAGAAGGGAAACCAAATTCACACTCTTCACTTCCTTGAAAAAGTGTAACCAGGCTGCATGCAGGGTAGCAAATGAAATAAGCAAAGAAAACACAGGGTTTTCCCCTCTTCTCTTCGTCACAACCACAGAACCTCCACCGCAATCCACTGAAGGAACTTTCCATTTGTTCTGCTAATCAAGAGAGCGCGGAGAGAGACTGCTTTATAGACAAAAGCTGCTATGAGTTACTGTTTTCAACAAAAACTTGACATCCACGTTAAGAAAGATGAGGGGTCACTAGTTTGTCAAATTGCGGCTCCTTGCTGCACCTGCCACATGCATGGTAGAAGGGGCCAAAGTTAAACCACTGCCCATGTGCTGCCTCTCCCCAATGTGTTTTTCCCATTCCTAGAAGGCTGGACTGTCTTTTGGAAACACACACAACCTCAGCCTCATGAAAGAATCCCTTACAACCAGTCGAGAGGCGTGAGGGGGAGAAGCTGTTCCTTTCAAAACAAACACACATACGTCGTGCAGATGTTCGCGACGCCGACACAAACACTCGCTTCTCGGGCGTCCACAAAGCAGAGTGCGTTGCTGCATCGCTCTGTTCTTTATAAAAATACAAATAAACTTTTGCCTTCATTCTTTTCAGCTGTCTTAAAGGGAATAGTCATGCAACTGTTCTCAGGGCAACTCAAGACACAGCGGTAACGACAAGCAGAATCTTAGCTTCGGGGTTGCGTCTACAAATCGGGGCTGCGTGGCTGATGACGAAACATGAGCACAAGGGATGGACGCCTTCCTTCAGAGGCCCAAGGAGCCTCGGCCTGTGGAATCCATTAGAGATTACATCATTTTTGTCAGATAGGGAGCAAATGAATACACCCCCGGAAGGGGCTTGAAGTAGATTCTGCACACAGCAAGACATGACTATTCCCACTGGTCACTTTAATAATGTTGACATACTTTTTTACCCACTTCACATGTATATAGTGTATTCTAGTCATGGCTCATCTCATATAACCACTGCTGTACACACCTTTCCTATTCACATACAGTCCATACACACCATTCACATACATATTTATTTATATTCCAGGCTCTGGTCTGGAAGCTAAATTCCTGCAATTCTATCCATTTTGCCATGGGGTTTTGTAGTGTGTATTTAAATACTGTATTCTCAACATAGTTCATTCTATTATTACTACAGTATATTGCATTTTAGTTACACTGCTTATACACACCACATATTGATTTTTTTCCTGGATTCTTCGAAAATACTGTATCTACTGATGTACATATCATTCGTAGTATATATTGTGTAAATTGATGTGGTGTATATATGTAAAGATTGCATTAGTGTTACTGTTAGTGCTATTTAGGTGAATAACATTAATTCCGACATTTCAAAATTTCTTGTAAAAAAATATATAAATATTATTATTTGTGTACTTGTTGACATTTTACTGCATTGTTAGGAGCTAGTAACATAAGCATTTAGCTGCACCCGCTCTAACATCAGCTAAACTGTGTACGGGACCAATAAATGTTGATTTGATGTGTGGTAGGTTTATAAAAACACAGTCCACAAACTCAGCCTTGGTTTCTATGTGGCTGTATGTACCTAAAATGCTTGCTCCCAGATAAAGACTGGAATGTTCCAGATAGGATGCGATGGGAGGCTAAGGAAAGTGAATATTTTGTCCACTGCAAACACACACTTTATTTATTTATCATGCCTTAAATTAGAGATGATGCTCTTCTTAAATAGCTTACTTTTTTAAAAAGAAGGATGATAAAGCCCTCCTCTACTCACCTTAAAAGAGCCTGGTTCTAAAATTGCACAAAGACAAATTTCAGTGGTTCCCCACTCATTGTCCTTGAGTGTCCCAAGATTCCATGGCAAAGGCCATTTCGGAGTTATTCCTTTGAGGTCCTGCTTCAGACACTGACGTGCATCTAGTGCATTGGATGAGAGTAACGGCTCTACGTAATCTGTATCGCTGAAGCGTTACAGATCGCAAGATAGAAATGTAAAAGGTCATTTCAGATTGAGCCGACACATGCAGCGTTTACCGCTAATGCGGGAACATTGCCATTAAATTTCAATCACGCTGCAATGCTGAACATCCGCGATATGGATTGAATAAAGCCCTGAGTCTAAATAGCTTTCAAAACATCAACATGAGATAATAGCATGCAATCGATTGTTGGATCATACATTTCAGTGTAACTAAAAAGTAGCTGGCTGGCTCGTTAGCTAACGTTATGTGTATAATCTGTGTAGTAATATTATTCGTATATCAGAGCCATTTGCATTGCTAGTTATAGCTTGAACCTAGTTGGTTAGATTTAGCTACCTGCAGATTCATGCATTATGAGTTGGGATTTTGGTTAATTGTTTAGCTAGCTAGCCACTATGCAAGTAACCATTTCACTGTACCTTTTACACCTTCTGTATCCTGTGCATGTGACAAATAAACATAGATTTTATTGGATATAATATGTGTTTACCAAAGACGGTAATGTGAAGAACAACATGAACTGCAGCAAAGTTAAATTAGGTTATAACGTTAAGCCAACGAGACAGTGTCCATGTTCTAAAATTGCTTTAATTTCGTCACACTCATAACGGTCGCCAGTTGGACGGTGTTTCCTCCGACACATTGGTGCGGCTGGCTTCCCGGGTTAAGCGAACAGTGTATCAAGTAGCAGTGCAGCTTGGCAGAGTCGTGCTTTGGTTACAGCGACGGGACAAGACTGTAACTACCAATTGGATATCACGAAATTGGGGCGAAAAAGGGGTAAAAAATAATTTAAAAAAAACAAAATGTAAAAATATTGAATGTTCACACTGACAACTGTCTAGAGACATGTCAATAGACGTACTATAAACGAGCCTTTAGTCTTGAAATCTTTGGTTGTTTAGTACACTACTGTACTCATTATGTGTAGTACATGGCCTCACATGTGAATCCTTAAAGATATGGGTGAGGCAAAGGCTTAAGAGGGTGTGAAGGATGCTGAATGGGTGTAGACAAAGAGCTCTCCAGTAGGTGCACCAAAAACATTCAAGGGCCATTTTCTCAAAAGTGGGGTTACAAGTTAATCAACTTTCAAAGCAAAATTACTTACCTAATGTTCCTCAACTGTAAGGTATGATATACAATTTTCTAGCTCTGAGTCTCTAGTTTTATCTAAAATACCATTTCAAATTTTACTACATAAGACTGTGTAGCAAGCCGGTCGGTCACTTATGGCCAACTTTCCAGATGGCCCATCTAGCGGAAATCGCTCAATTCTACCTCCAGGGCAAGATTCATGACAATAAACGGCAACCTTCAAATTAACACATAGATTTTTCTGGTGGTTATCAGCCAAACCACTTGATTGCCATGCCAACATTGAGAATCAATGCCACGTGACGAGTTTCATTGAGGCGGATATCTACGCCCCCTCACTGCAAGGGAAATACAGATAGAGAGAAGCAATAGATTTATAGGGGAGGGAGAAGGAGGGGGATTATGATAGTCAACCATACATGGTTCTGTAGAAATTAATGTGTGTGTACCGTCTGCTTCCAACTCACACCCTCAAACACCTAGATCCCCTGTACGCAGCTCACTTTCCAGCTCACTCTCAAACACCTAGATCCCCTGAACGCAGCTCACTTTCCAGATCCCAATCACCTGAATTCTAATCACCTGTTCACACACCTGTATGTCATTATCACACACTATTTAGATCAGTTCTTTGCGCCCCATCACTGTGAGTTATTGTTTGTTTTGTGACACACGTCTTTCGGAGCTCTGTTTTTCCCCCGTAATTTACTCCTCCCGTTTATGATAGTGAGGCAGGCAAAAACTAACGACGCCTTTTGCCTATTCCCTGCCTGTTATCTACCTATTGCCTGATCTCCCGGACTACGTTACTTGCCTGTTCCCTGCCTGTACTGTTGCCATTTTGGACCCCTGTGTATGACCTTCAGCCTGCCCCTGGATCCAGCTACATGTCTCCTCCTGTGGTCCTCTGCGACAAACACCTGCTGCGCCTTGCGCTTGAAACCAGCTCTCTGTCTCCATTACAGTGTGAGCAGTTGGGCCTGTAGTTGTCATGCCCACACAACCATGGATCATAACTGGGTAGGCTACATGCAACCCAAAGGGTCAAAGAAAATGACTGTTTGAGAGGCTCTCTTCACAATTGCCTGATCACAACATTCTTTGAAACAACAAAAATGCACAGTAACATAGCCACGTGTGTTTTTTGTCAGCTTTGAGCTTCTCCCCAATCATATCCAATGGAGTGAGACTTCTCCCCGATCATATCCAATAGAGTGAGACTTCTCCCCGATCATATCCAATAGAGCGAGACTTCTCCCCAATCATATCCAATGGAGCGAGACTTCTCCCCAATCATATCCAATGGAGCGAGACTTCTCCCCAATCCTATCCAATGGAGCGAGACTTCTCCCCAATCATATCCAATAGAGCAAGACTTCTCCCCAATCATATCCAGTAGAGTGAGACTTCTCCCCAATCATATCCAATAGAGTGAGACTTCTCCCCAATCATATCCAATGGAGTGAGACTTCTCCCCAATCATATCCAATGGAGTGAGACTTCTCCCCAATCATATCCAATAGAGTGAGACTTCTCCCCAATCATATCCAATGGAGTGAGACTTCTCCCCAATCATATCCAATGGAGCGAGACTTCTCCCCAATCATATCCAATGGAGTGAGACTTCTCCCCAATCATATCCAAGGGAGTGACACCTTGAGTCAAGCAGACATAAGGGCTTCAGGTTAAGGCTCATCTATTAAAAAAACGTGCAGTCTGGGAGTGACCTCACGCAAAACTATGACTCGTTAAAACACTGATGACTGAATCAGCTAATTGGACAACCATTCATAGAGGAGCGGAGTCAAGTGACAAGTCTGTAAGCCACAGAGAAAACAGCGGGCACGGTGAATAAGAGTTCAGTTACAGCACCAACTACTTGAAAGACACAAATGCTCACTGGTATCCATGCCGGCATTTTAGCCAATGTATGGGATAAACAGTGTGCCCCAATTGAATGACTAAACATGATGATATAGAAACAACATAATCACATAATAGTAAGTTTGGACTTTATCATTTAAAGCATACTATACATATTTCTAATAGGTTGGACAATAATGCTGCTTTTCGACTAACACCAGCGTTACACATGTATTTGTAAGTCGCTCTGGATAAGAGCGTCTGCTAAATGACTTAAATGTAAATGTAAATGTATACACCTTTATACTAGGGAAATTCTTTTCATAGCTAATGGTGACAGTGAGGACCTGTGAAAAGCAGAATCAACCTCTGCATAATCAAAACAGTTGCCTTCTGAAGTGTTAAAGTTCACAATTAGCTGAAAAGTACCAGTGGCCTGGCTTTGGCCCCGAGTGAGAGCAGGTCCACCAGAGCCATGGCACAGTGACTCGGGTGAGGCCCGTGTCCATGGAAACAGAAACGTCTGAGCCTTTTAGGGAACACTGGGGGTAAATCCTGTAATGGAAATGTGTCAAAACAACTTATTTAGCCCTCACTGAAGTGAATGTAAACATCACAGTATCTTGTTGGGTCGCCTGGAGTTATGTCTGACTCTGATAACCAAGTAGTAAACTGAGCAGCGCAACATAACGTAGCATAGGGATAGGACTATAGCTAGGTTACTTTCCTGGTTTAGTTTATGAACAGGTCCATAGCCACAGGTCAGTAGTTTTGGGGGTGGGCAGTTCAGCTTAGCCTATTGTATGGCAAAGTGGGGGGTGTCAAAATACACCCACCAGTTGAAGCTCATTTACTGTACTTCTACACAATTTTAAAACACTAAAATCCTATTTGGAGAACAGCAAAAACAAAACAAAATGCCGGTCATTATCACCACAATATTAGGTTTATATTAGGTTTAAAGGTCTGTGGAATGTCGTCTACAATATACGACTCAACCTCATCATACATAGGCTACATTTACTAATTTAGCCTACGTATGGAACAGTGCATACATACCGCGTGCAACATGACATAGATGCATAACACACACTATCAAGGCCCACTTCAAATACCCACATCAATGTGAAGGTAACCAGAGCATAAAACAGCTGACTGGGAATGCATTGAAATCCACATGCGTTGAAATAGAAGGCATACATCGAAAGAATTACTTCGGCGTTCAATTGACAAGGACGCATACAGACAAAGAAAGTCGACCAAGGAATCTACACTTTAAGGAGGCACCCGTGATTCAGCGACGCTGAATCGAAAGCGCCTCGGTACAGGCAGGCGTAGTAAGCTCCGTGGAGTGTTGCTAGTAGGCAGCTAGAATTCGGCTATTCAGTTTGTGGGCAATTAGACATTTTCTGGGCACAGTTGAGTAGCCTACAATGCTTATATGAAAATCATAACTGGCACGTAGATCTTTAGAAATTGTAGGATCAATTGTAACTTGCCACTCCTATGAAAAAGGATGCCGACCCCCTGCTATAGGGTATATGAAGTCACCCTGGTGGTACGGTGTATACAGTGTACTGTGACAGTGTCATTGTTTCGTGCGCTACCCACCAAAATTGTTCCTTATGTGTGCACCCAGCTCATTTTTGTATATGCCCGTCTGCATTATTCACCAGGTAAGGGAAACATTCTGCAAATATTGAAGCGTTGCATCAATGAATGAGGCTGCACTGAGAATATTGAAACATTTTGTAGCAAACCTAGAAGCCAACGTGGAGGCGGCCATTGGAAATGTTTCACCGGGCCAGCTTGTCTCTGTCTGATATTTGTGTTGCCTACACAGCATCTGGGTGCTCATTATATACAAAAAAAACAGCCCCACATCCACACTATATCTAAATAACTTTGTCAGATTTTATGATTTGCCAGCAAGATTGATCTGTTAGAATATCAAATGTTTTAATTCAGGAAGATGGACAAGCAAGACTGATATAGTGAGAGGTAGAAATGCATTATAACAGAAACAGGTAGGCTACAGATAGGGATGCAGGTAGGCTACAGGTAGGGGTGCAGGTAGGGATGCAGGTAGGCTACAGGTAGGGATGCAGGTAGGCTACAGGTAGGGATGCAGGTAGGCTACAGGTAGGGATGCAGGTAGACTACAGGTAGGGATGCAGGTAGTGTACAGGTAGGTAGGCTACAGGTAGGCTACAGGTATGGATGCAGGTAGGCTACAGGTAGGGATGCAGGTAGACTACAGGTAGGGATGCAGGTAGGCTACAGGTAGGGATGCAGGTAGGCTACAGGTAGGGATGCAGGTAGGCTACAGGTAGGGATGCAGGTTGGGATGCAGGCAGAGGATGATGATGTTGGCCTACAGCAAGAAGTTAAAAAGTTAGCCCAACTAGGTAATCATTAAGGTTATCTAAATTATCATTCTGTCAATGTATGACAATGCAAATGTGTTATAGCCTACAATTGTTATTGTCTTTGATGCCAAACACATGACATATATTCTGGGGAAATGCTCTAAAAAGCATATTGTTCAGTTGTTACTTTTCATACCAATAGGCCTACATTAAACCAACATTGCACTAGCCTACTGGGAGAATAAATAAAAAACAATTAGGCCTACAGCTACCACAGCCCGTATTGTAATAGAAATAAAACAGATTTTGGTTTCGAATGGTCACCAAAAAGGAGGGCTCCCCACCTCCCAATTCCCAATTAAATCAACCCCTGGCTATAAGATTACAACAAGGCTTACAAGGCCATGTTCAAATGCCAAAACCAAATTCAAAGCAATCGGTGCAATGCCTAGATAGCTGACAGGCAAAGCAAATGTCACTCTCTCTGCCCTCTGCTTTCTAAAAGTGACAGAAATGGTGCTCTACTTTTCCATTACTTTCATGAAAAAATTACCCCCCCCCCCAAAAAAAAATAAAAAAATATATATATAAAGTACCAGTCAAAAGTTTGGAAACACCTACTCATTCAAAGGTTCTTCTTTACTTTCACTGTTTTCTAAATTGCAGAAAAATAGTGAAGAACTCCAAACTATGAAATAACATGTGGAATCATGTAGTAACCCCAAAAGAGGGGGGGGGGAAAATCTAAACATATTTTAAATTCTTTAAAGTAGCCACCCTTTGCCTTGATGACAGCTTTGCACACTCTTGGCACTCTCAACCAGCTTCACCTGGAATGTTTTTCCAACAGTCTTGAAGGAGTTCCCACATATGCTGAGCACTTGTTGGCTGCTTTTCCTTCACTCTACGGTCCAACTCATCCCAAACCATTTCAATTGGGTTGAGATTGGGTGATTGTGGAGGCCAAGTCATCTGATGCGGCACGCCATCACTCTCCTTATTGGTCAAATAGCCCTTACAAAGCCTGGAGGTGTGTTGGGTCATGGTCCTGTTGAAAAACAAATGATAATCCCACTAAGCCCAATCTAGATGTGATGGTGTATCGCTGCAGAATGCTGTGGTAGCCATGCTTGTGTGCCTTGAATTCTAAATAAATCACTGCCAGTGTCACCAGCAAAGCACCCCCCCCCCCCCTTCACACCTCCTCCTCCATGCTTCACGGTGAGAACCACACATGCGGAGATCATCCATTCACCTATTCTGCGTCTCACAAAGACACGGCGCTTGGAACCAAATATCTCAAATTATATTTGTATTATATTATAATCTCAAAATATCTCCGATTTCCACCAGTCTAATGTCCATTGCTTGTGTTTTTTGGCCCAAGCAAGTCTCTTCTTATTATTGGTATCCTTTAGTAGTGGTTTCTTTGCAGCAATTTGACCATGAAGGCTTTATTCACACAGTCTGCTCTGAACAGTTGATGTTGAAATGTGTCTGTTACTTGAACTCTGTGAAGCATTTATTTGGGCTGCGATTTCTGAGGCTGGTTACTCTAATGAACTTATCCTCTGCAGCAGAGGTAACTCTGGGTCTTCCTTTCCAGTGGCGGTCCTCATGAGAGCCAGTTTCATCATAGTGCTTGATGGTTTTTGCGACTGCAGTTGAAGAAATTTTCTGTGTTGACTGACCATGTCTTAAAGTAATGATGGACTGTTGTTTCTCTTTGCTTATTTGAACTGTTCTTGCCATAATATGGACTTGGTCTTTTACCAAATAGGGCTTCTGCATACCACCCCTACCTTGTCACAACACAACTGATTGGCTCAAACACATTAAGAAGGAAATAAATTCCACAAATTAACTTTTAACACCTATTAATTGACTACCTCATGAAGCTGGTTTAGAGAATGCCAAGAGTGTGCAAAGCTGTTGTCAAGGCAAAGGGTGAATTTGAAGAATCTCAAATATGAAATGTATTTTGATTTGTTTAACACATTTTTGGTTACTACATGATTCCATATGGTTACTACATGATTCCATATGTGTTATTTCATAGTATTGATGTCTTCAATATTATTCTACAATGTAGAAAATAGTAAAATTAAGAAAAACACTGCAATGATTAGGTGTATCCAAACTTTTGACTGGTACTGTATATATATTATTTTCAGGGGGTGCTGCAGAACCATCCGCACCCCTACTTCCCATGGCTATGAATAGGCTAGGCAGTTTAGATCGGCTACATGCAGCAATAGTGTTTATTTGCATTTCACAATACGATTTTATTCATGGCCAATTCATAGGTTAACGACAAAGCCTCATAAATGGAACCAGGCTGGGTTTTATTACCCCCAAAGACCAACTGATAACAGATAGCTTATACGCAGTGATTTGTACAACTATGCTCGTTGACATTTCCATCCAGAAAGGGTTCCTCTATTTTTGACCATCAACCTGCCACGTACATCGAAATTATAGTTTGAGATGTTAAAATACTGACATTAAACTAAAACTCTAAAAAGAATGTGTATCTGTTCAAAGCAAACTCTGAACGTTGAAACATTGTCAACATCGACAAACTTGACGTGCAAGTACTGTTCCCAGACCAAGAAAAACAATTAAAAATAATATTGACTAGAGTTCAAAAAATAACTCTGGCCGAAACTGAATTGACATTGCTCTTAAGTTATAATATGATAGACTACAACGTGTCAAATTCAGGACAAGAATAGGCTACATTTACAATTGCGCCGAGTTCTCTAACCTTACAATGCAACAATCAAGAAAGTGTGGAGTGGTCAAAGACTCGAAGTTGTTCGCTTTCCCAGCTACCCCCTCAAGCAACTCGACATTGTTCGCTTTTAAAACTTACCCTTTCCCCCGAGAGAAAGGCTGTTATGCCGAGGGTCAAAATTATCCAAATGTTCCTCATTATTCCTTCAATAAAATGTGTAGATACGGCAAAACATACAAAATCTTTCTCCTTCTCTCCCTTTCCTCTTCTGTTTGTGACTATCCCCCTCTCCCCTTGCACCCTCGCGTTTCTCTACTCTAGAATGGGAATCCCACCGGATACGTGTTGCGTTTTGTTATTCCTCCACGCACTTTTCCGTACAAAAAAAAATGTAGTTCGAGTCAAATTGCTGCGTAGCACACTTGACTTGGATGTTTCACAGTTGAATCCGGACTTAATAATACCCTGTATTCACTTGAGTACAGTAGAAACGCAAGTTAGATGTTCCGCTATAACGCGCTAGGATTCGGCCATGTCACACGTAACACAAACTCAACCGCATTGCTGTATGCAGAGAGAGTCGGGAAGAAAATACAGGTCATATGAGAGAGAGCTCGTGCAATGATTGACAGTAACTCCGACCATATGGGAGCATTGTTCAAGCCAAGAGCTTTGCCTATCTGCAAATCATACAGTATCAACGGACTGCCATCAAATGAATTGCCATCAAATCAAGTGTCCTGTTGCTTGCATCTACAATTATTTTAAGCAATAAACTTTATTGACATGATATACCTTTTAATAGCCTACATAAATGTTCCAGAAAAGTCCCGTTACCATTAGTCAACGATAACATTTGTCATCTTAATTTGTGGGTTACAAATATCTGCATCTTCTGTCCAATGGAGAGGCATAAATAACCATTAAATCACTGCAGACATATCATCAGATATTATTTCCCTGTAACAAAGTATTACTTTACTGAAATGACTGTGACAGCTTGAAATTGTAATACCAACTGTTTTTCCTGAGGGCCTCTATAGTCCAATAGAGCAGGTCTTCTAAAACTCGGTCCTGGGGCCCCCACCTGGGTGCACACAATTTGTTTTTTTGCCCTAGCACTGCACAGCTGATTCAAATAATCAAAGCTTGATGATGAGTTTGTTATTTGAATCAGCTGTGTAGTGCTAGGGCATGGACCGAGTTTGGGAAACCCTGCAGCAGAGGATCATTTCAAGGAATTTTCCAGTCAGTCCATCTCTATGGTTCATTTCAATGCAAAGTCTCCCCCTACTGGTATAATTCACTCCTAAATGGTAGAGTGATATTATATGGCGTCCAGTGTTAGTAGGCTTACTTTATGAATCATAGAATCATATCACGCATAGAATGTCAGTAAATGACAGTTTGAATCTTGAATGAGCACTATGTTTAAATTGTGTGACATTCTCATACTGTGAATGGCAAACGTTGTCGCGTTGTTGCCAAGTAACCATGCATTCAGTCTTTGTATCAGGTTATATGCTTGTATATTTGCCATCCTCGCTCAAATCGAATGACATTTTATTTCTCACCAGCGCCAAATACAATGGGTGTAGACTACCGTGAAATGGTTGCTTACGATCCCTTCACCACAATGCAGTTTTAAAAAATGTATAAAAACAGCAACACAAAAGGAATAAAATACACAACAATTAAGGTTTATACAGGGAGCACAAGTACCAGATCAATGTCCACGGGTAAGAGGTATTTGAGATAGATACAGTGCCTTCTGGAATAATTCACACCCACTTTTTCCACATTTTGTTGTGTTACAGTCTGAATTTATAATGGACTCACAATGTGTGCAATAGTGTTTAACATCATTTTTGTATGACTTCCTCATCTCTGTTCCCCACACATACAATTATCTGTAAGGTCCCTCAGTCGAGCAGTGAATTTCAAACACAGATTCAACCACAAAGACACAAAGGTTTTCCAATGCCTCGCAAAGTAGGGCACCTATTGGTAGATGGGTACAAATAAAAAAGCAGACATTGAATATCCCTTTGAGCATGGTGAAGTTATTAATTACACTTTGGATGGTGTATCAATACACCCAGTGATTGTCTAGTAATGATCAACAACCAATTTATCAGAGCTTGAGGAATTGTCAAAAGAATAACAGGCAAATATTGTACAATCCAGGTGTGCAAAGCTCTTAGAGACTTACCCAGAAACACTCACAGTCGTACTCGCTGCCAAAGGTGATTCTAACATGTATTCAGTCAACGGGTTGAATACTTATCGAATCAAGATAAGTGTTTTATTTCTCATATTGGTCTTCCACTTTGACATTCAAGTACTTTGTGTAGATCTTTAACAAAAAAATGACATTTAATTCCATTTTAATCCCACTTTGTAACACAACAAAAGGTGGAAGAAGTCAAACGGCGTGAATACTGTCAGAAAGCACTGTACAAAGTCTTGTTAGTGTGCATAGAGTCAGTGCAAGACAGGATCAATGCAGATAGTCTGTGTAACTAATTCATTAATTATTTAGCAGTTTAATGGCTATTTAGCAGTCTTATGGCTTGCGGGTAGACGCTATCTCGGAGTCTGTTGGTCCGAGAGCCGATGCTCCGGTATCGTTTTCTCGAACCGTAGCAGAGTGAACAGTCTATGGCTTGGGTGGCTGAAATCTTTGGCAATTTTTCAGGCCTTCCTCGCCGCCTGATATAGAAGTCCTGGATGGCTGGGAGCTCGGCCTTGGTGATTTACTGGGCTGTCCGAACCACCCTCTGTAGTGCTTTGCGGTCGAGAATGATGCATTTGCCATACCTAGTGGTGAGGCAGCCAGTCAAGATCTCTTTGCAGCCTCCTGAGGTGAAGCGGCACTGTCATGCCCTGTTCACGAATGTGTGTCTGTCTGTGGACCATGTTAAGTCCTTACTGATGTGGACATTTCTGACCTCCTCCCTGTAGGCTGTCTAATCGCCATTGGTGGTCAAGCCTACCACCGTCATGTTCTCAGCAAACTTGATGAAGGTGTTGGAGTCGTGCGTGGCCACACAGTCGTGGGTAAACAGGGAGGTGACTAAGCACACATCCCGAGGGGCCCCCATGTAGAGGGGTCAGTGTGGTGGAGGTGTTGTTGCTTACCCTCACCACCTGGGGCCGGCCCGTCAGGAAGTCCAGGATCCAATTGCAGAGGGAAGTGTTCAGTCCCAGGGTCCCGAGCTTGGTGATGAGCTTGGAGAAAAATAAATATTGTCACATACACCGGAACGCTGAGCTGTAGTCTATGAACAGCCTTCTCACATACAGCTGAAGTCGGAAGTTTACATACACTTAGGTTGGAGTCATTAAAACTAGTTTTTCAACCACTCAACCACAAATTTCTTGTTAACAAACTATAGTTTTGGCAAGTCAGTTAGGACATCTACTTTGTGCATGACACAAGTTATTTTTCCAAAAATTGTTTACAGACAGATTATTTCACTAGGCAAATTGAGAACACGTTCTCATTTACAATTGCGACCTGGCCAAGATAAAGCAAAGCAGTTCGACACATACAACAACACATAGTTACACATGGAGTAAAACAAACATACAGTCAATAATACAGTGAAAAATAAGTCTATATACAATGTGAGCAAGTGAGGTGAGATAAGGGAGGTGAAGGCAAACAAAATATATAAAATATATATATACAAATAAATAAAAATATAAAAAAGGCCATGGTGGCGAAGTAAATACAATATAGCAAGTAAAAAAAACACTGGAATGGTTGGTTTGCAGTGGAAGAAAGTGTAAAGTAGAGATAGAAATAATGGGGTGCAAAGGAGCAAAATAAATAAATAAATACAGTAGGTAAAGAGGTAGTTGTTTGGGCTAAATTATAGATGGGCTATGTACAGATATATTGAAGCAACATCTCAAGACATCAGTCAGGAAGTTAAAGCTTGGTTGCAAATGTGTTTTCCAAATGGACAATGACCCCAAGCAAACTTCCAACATTGTGGCAAAATGGCTTAAGGACAACAAAGTCAAGGTATTGGAGTAGACGTCACAAAGCCCTGACCTCAATCCTATAGAGAATTTGTGGGCAGAACTGAAAAACAAAGCATGTGTGAGCAAGGAGGCCTACAAACCTGATTCCGTTACACCAGCTCTGTCAGGAGGAATTGGCCAAAATTCACCCAACTTATTGTAGGAAGCTTGTGGAAAGTTACTTAAACATTTTAAAGGCAATGCTACCAAATACTAATTGAGTGTATGTAAACTTCTGCCCCACTGGGAATGTGATGAAAGAAATAAAAGCTGAAATAAATCATTCTCTCTACTTTTATTCTGACATTTCACATTCTTAAAATAAAGTGGTAATCCTACCTGACCTTAGAAAGGGAATTTTTACTCTGATTAAATGTCAGGAATTGTGAAAAACTGAGTTTAAATGTATTTGGCTAAGATGTATGTAAACTTCCGACTTCAACTGTACGTAGTTATTTCCCCTCTTGTCCAGGTGGGAGAGGGCAGTGTGAAGATTCATTGAGATTGCGTCATCTGTGAATCTGTTGGGGCGGGATGCAAATTGGAGTGAGTCCAGTGTGTCTGGGATGATGGTGTTGATGTGTGTCATGACCAGCCATTCAAAGCGCTTTAATAAATACAGATGTGAGTGCTACGGGGCGATAGTCATTTAGGAAGGTTACCTTGGAGCTCTTGGGAACAGCGACCATGGTGGTCAGCTTGAAACATGTTGGGATTACCGACTGCGACAACAGATGCCTTGTCACCTTGCTTCCAGAACTTTCTCTCACCTCAGTCTCACTATCAGCTGAGAAAGGACTCTGGCAAACTTCTGGGGAGTTTTACATAACACTCTTTAAATTAGGAGTGCAATAGACCTATACCCTTTAACAGCCAGCACTGTATAACCTTTAACTTTATGAAACACAGTTTGCCTAGCCTCTTTCCTACAATCCCAAGCAGGGTGCTCTGCTATTGGTTGTCTGCCTCAAACAGAAATCCCTTAACATCGCCTGTCATTGTTTAATATGGATTGTAATTACAGGCATGGCTAGTTCTTTACAAGAGGTGACATGCTTCAACTGCAAACTATTTCAGAGGGCATAGACTTTAGGACCGCAATGTTCTAAAGAGCAGGGCAGGGGCCCTAATGTATGGAGAATAGAGGAGAATCGAGGCTTTGTGGGAATTTATTGAACTATGAGTCAGAAACAATGAGTGAAAATAGTTCATAAAACTAAGATGATGTATTGGCTCAGGACAAAGATTTTCTAAGATGAAATGTTAACTATAGCACCAGCAACAACTCTGATTTAGTATATTGAACTCATAATGTTTACCAGAATTTACCAACTTAGGTTTCTCTTTTTTTTGATTGCTTTGCATACAGCCATGCAACTTTTTGGCCTACAAATTGAATCGCTACTCTCTATACTTATTACCTATACCGTGTGTCATTTTTTCTTTACTACTATTTCAATAAAACTTGGAATCTTTGATAACCACTATGTCATTACTTAGCTATACGTGGTACCTGCAGAAAGGCTTGAAACAATGACTGAAATGTAAAAAATAAAGGTCCCCGTTCCCACAGTATCTGTGTAACTTAATATAAAGTGTGACCCTCTGTCACTCTGCCAACTGTGCCAATATCCTTTCCCATGCTTACTTCTTACAAGGGGATCTTCTGACTTCGGAGTCTGGAGCGCGGCGTAATCCTGCCATCTTGCCTTTCTGGTCAGATCCAGCCCTTATAAAGGAGGAGCCATGGAGGAATCACGCTCCAGCCTCTCTCCAGCGTCCCCCTCCATCCCTGTCCTCTGTGCCCCATCCCCCAGTCTCCTGAGCAGGCTTAGCTCTCGCTCTGGCATCCCAGATTACCCAGCCAATTAGGGTGAAGGCAAAGCCCCTTCTGCCACCGCGGCTGGTGCTGCTGCAGCATGCTTAGTAGATATGGCCCTCTGCTATGGGAGGGTAGGATGCAGGCAGCATTGACTGGAAGGCTTGCAAGTCACCCTGGGGGGAAGAGTCATGGAAGCGGTCTTACGTCAAAGAGGATGTACTGTCTATGTCAATGTGACAGATGACGCAGGATTTGCATACTGTAGCATGAGATTTACTTAGTAGTTGCATATGTCGTGAATGTTAGTGATGCATTGAATACATACAATGGTATTTGGTGATCCTTATATATTTTCCCAAGCATTGAGTTTAACCTGAACTGTGTACAATGATGATGGATAGATTGTACCGTCTTGTATGAGGAAGTCCCATTTCATTATATCTCAGACAACAGCTCCACCTGGTGACAAATAATAATAGTTCAGAACATCCAAACACATTTTTAGACAGTCTACTGGGGGAAACTGAAAACACAGGATATCAAAATGATGTTTCAAATGATAGCCCAGAGATGTCAGACAGACAGACACACACACACGGTGTGCGGGTAAAATCACTGGGGAAGCCAATTCAGGAAAAAAACCATATTACAACCTATGTGTTGTGATAATTGCGTTTTTTGCTCTATAAATCATTTTATAGTTCACACCCCACCGTGATATACATTGTGAACAAAACATTAGGAACACCTTCTATTTCCATGACAGACTGACCAGGTGATTCCAGGTGAAAGCTATGATCCCTTGTTGATGTCACCTGTTAAATCCACTTCAATCCGTGTAGATGAAGCGGAGGAGACATGTTAAAGAAAGATTTTTAAGCCTTGAGATCATGGAGACATGGATTGTGTATGTGTGCCATTCAATTGTAATGAACATGGGCCAGCATCCCTGTGGAATCCTTGACAGCTTGTAGAGTCCATGCTTTGATGCTGTGAATTGAGACTGTGAATGAGGGGTGAATGTTATGTACACTAAGTGTATAAGGCCGAGACGACAAGAAGACAATAGTCACACAGTGGGCAGAATCAGTGGTGGAAAAAAGTAACCAATTGTCATACTTGAGTAAAAGCAGATACCTTAATAGAAAACGACTCAAGTAAAAGTGAAAGTCACCCAGTCAAATCTATTTGAGTAAAACTCTAAAAGTATTTGGTTTTAAATATACTTATGTATCTTAGGTAAATGTAATTGCAAAAAAAAAAAAGTATAAATAATGTCTAATTCCTTATATTAGGCAAACCATTCGGTACAACAATTTTATTTTTTGTTTTATCACTAGCCAGGGGCACACTCCAACACTCACATAATGTACAAACTAAGCAAACTAAGTCTGCCAGATCAGAGACAGTAGGAATGAGCAGGGTTGCTCTCTTGATAAGTGTGTGAATTTGACAATTTTTCTGTCCTGCTAAGCATTCAAAATGTAACGAATGCTTTTGGGTATCAGGGAAAATGTATGGAGTAAAAAGTACATCATTTTCTTTAGGAATGTAGTGAAGTAAAAGTTGTCAAACATATAGTATAGTACAGATACACCAATAAACTACTAAATAGTACTTTAAAGTATTTTTACTAAAGTACTTTACACAACTGGGCAGAATAAATTCAACCACACGTTTGTTTCACCACAAAACCAGAGAGCCATATCTGTCCGGTGAAGTCCACAAAGCATATTGCATGTAACAAACAGGTAGATGACCTACAGCAGGGATGGGCAACTGGCCGGCCGTGGATCAATAAAAATAAATAATTAAGAACTCAATTGAGGTCTCAACTTACTGTTGAGAGTTAGAATAGTAGAATATACAGGGTGCCATTTTGAAAATGTAGTGGTTGTCACGCCCTGGCCTAAGTATTCTTTGTTTTCTTAATTATTTTAGTTAGGTCAGGGTGTGACATGGGGAATGTATGTGTTTTTGTAGTGTCTAGGGTGGTTATATGGAAAAGGGGGTGTTGGGTGTAGTGTATGGGTTTGTGTTGAGTGAATGTGTCTAGCTGTGTCTATGGTTGAGTGTAGGTTCTAGGAAAGTCTATGGTTGCCTGAATTGGGTCTCAATTAGAGACAGCTGGTTATTGTTGTCTCTGATTGGGAGCCATATTTAAGGCAACCATAGGCTTTAGCTGTTTGTGGGGAATTGTCTATGTCAGAGTGTTTAGTGGCAGCACTTATGTTTGTATAGCTTCACGGTCGTCTGTTTTGTTGTATAGTGTTCGTGTCTTTCGTCTTCTTTCTTTAATAAAGAAGATGTACTTTCCACGCGCTGCGCCTTGGTCCTTTCTCAGTCCCGTTGACGATCGTGACAGAGGTGCATCAGAAGTTTTTCTCTTGTTATGTCAGTCACTGATAGTCACTCAATTAGCCCATGTCAGCTAACATTTTTTGTTAGTCTAATGTCCAGCTTTCTAAACTTGTAGTAATCATGGTCAAATTACCAACTGGGGGCCCCCCATTGATTTAATTAGTCACTCACAAAAAATATGAAATATTAAAAACTGCAAACATTACTCTCCAACCTATGGCAAAATGTGTAGAATTGCAGAAAATGTGATGTAAAACTGCTACATTTTCTCTACACCCCATGTGAAAATTTGAAGAAATGCATGGAATTTGTTATGAAATTGGTAAATCTTCTGTTTGGCCCATGGCAAAATGTGTATAATTGCAGCAAACTTGCTTTAAAATGCAACATTTTTTTCTACGCCCCATGGTCAAATTTGTACAACTGCAGGAAATGAACTTTAAAACTTGATGTTTTTCTTACAAAATGTCTGACTACTAAACAATTATTGATTTAGAACCACAGAGAGTTATCACAAGTGGCAAAAAAAAACAGGAGAGGCCTCTGCTAACGTAATTCCACCACCATTTCAACTTCAAAATCATCAAATCACCAATCATTTAATAGAGTAGCAACTTAAAGATACCAAAAACAATTTAGTCCAATCAACATAAGCTAAATAACATGTGGCTGTCCATAGTCCTGATTGTGTGTGTGTGGTGTGTGTGTGTGCGCAAGTAGAAAAAACAATGATTTACCTTACTTGTAGAGGAACGCCAATGCAATCCTCCTCTCTGTCATACAGTAGGCTACACACTTTTAGTTTTTGTTGTCCTAGACTAGGCTACATGGCTAAAAGGCTTGCCAGCTAGCCTAACTTAATTTCAAGGGCAATGATGAGCCAGCTATTTAACGTTAGCCTACTACATCTAGCAACATGTTGAACTTCCACCCCCTCAGACCAGGGGCACAATGTATGCATTGATGGTTGGATCAGAATCACAGTTATAATCACTGGCTGGTACACAAAGTCCACAAATACAAATCCTTATCTCCGTCCAATTTTTCCTAATCTCCATCCGAGCTAATTTATAAAAGACAACGACACAACGAGATGCAACAACGCACCTTTCTTTGTCAATGCTTTTGAAGCAATGTGATTGGTGTGAAGTCAAATCCAAACTAGCTTCCATTGACACTTTTTTTGGTGCACCAGGACCATTCACAATTGAGCTCGCTCAGTTTAGCTCAATGCTGATGGGTTATTCTTTTATTTAAACATTATCAAGGGAGGCAAAATGCTTGCTAGCTTCCCTTGCTATTAAACTCAATGCTACGGGCAGCAACAATGGCATACTTTTTTGGACAGATAGCATCAGATAGATGGGCTACATATACTGAGACAGAGGGGCGCCGTTTCGCTCGATCGGATGCTTTCTCTGGTGAGATACATTCAGCCACATGCAAAGAGAGACTAAAGATACATCATTTTATGTTTTTGTTCTTTTTTTATTGGTCAAATTTTGGGGGACGCGCACATACTCTCACTCTGTGTCTGAGGACACTCCCTCTGTGGTGGCCCGTGAGATGACTGTATTGGCGCGGCTGAGGCTGCCGCGTTGGTCCACTGCTGATGCGACAGGTCTCTGAGCCATGAAGGTGTTCTTACTGCTTTGAACATGGACGCCGGAGTCTTCATCATCGTCATCCTCATCATCCTCCTCCTCGTCTTCGTTGTTGGCTCCCTGGGGCATAAGGGTGGTGCAGCTGAACTGGCTCAGAGGCTTCCCCAGAATCCCAAAGCTAGAAAAACAGATTTCAAAGTTCAAACATACACTCTTAGAAAAAAAGGTGCTATCTAGAATCTAAAAGGAGAACCCTTTGAATTTTGAATTGTTCGTTCCAGGTAGAACCCTTTTGGTTCCAGGTAGAACCCTCTTGAGTTCCATGTAGAAGCCTTTACACACAGGGTTCTACATGGAACCCAAAAGAGTTATGGTGATGGAGAGTTATGGTGTCACCTATGGTGACAGCCATTTTTTCTAAGAGTGTAGCAGACATAGTTCAGGGGTGTGGAAATACAGTGCTGTGAACGTTAACTTCATGTACAAGAGATATTCATACATTTTTGACGGACAATTAAAGTTCAATAGAATGTTTGTAGTGTATATTATCAATCTCTTACACATATAGTGTGTTATTTTCATTCAACCTTCTGATATACTTTGTATCACTCAAAATGTCATGCTTCTGCCTCTAACCCTATGAAACTCTTTTCCACCTTCTCCTCCCTCCTTAATCCTCCTCGGTTCTTGGCCCTCTTCTCTTCCCTCTAAACACCAAGTCACTCGGCTCCGTCATATCCTCACATGTTCTCTCCTATCATTGCTATGCAGATGACACAAAACTACTTTTCTTCTTCCCCCCTTCGACACTCAGGTGGCGACACGCATCTCTGCGTGCCTGGCAGATATCTCAGCTTTGATGTCGGCCCACCACCTCAAGCTCACCCTCATCCAGATGGAGCTGCTCTTCCTCCCGGGGAAGGCCTGCCTGCTCAAAGACCTCTTCATCACGGTTGACAACTCCACAGTGTCGCCTTCCCAGAGTGCAAAGAACCTTGGCGGGACCCTGTTGTTCTCTGCAAACATCAAAGCAGTGATGCAGGTTCATGCTCTACAACATCCGTAGAGTACGAGCCTACCTCACACAGGAATCGGTGCAGGTCCTAATCCAGACACTTGTCATCTCCCGTCTGGACTACTGCAACACGCTGTTGGCTGGGCTCCCAGCTTGTGCCATCAAATCACTGCAACTTATCCAGAAAGCTGCAGCCTGCCTGGTTTTCAACCTTCCCAAGTTTGCCCATGTCACCCCGCTCCTCCGCACACTCCACTGGCTTCCAGTCGAAACTCGCATCCACTTCAAGACCATGGTACTTGCCTACGGTGCAGAGAGAGGAACCCCCCCCCCCCCCCCCCCCCCACCTTCAGGCTATGCTCAAACCCTACACCCCAACCTGAGCACTCCGTTCTGCCACCTCTGGTCTCTTGGTTCTCCCACCCCTCCGGGAGGGCAGCTCCCGCTCAGCCCAGTCCAAGTCATTCTCTGTCCTGGCACCTTCCCCCTAAAGCTAGGACAGCAGAGTGTACTTACTATGCCTGTGATATGTGGTTGTCTCACCTCGCTATCTTAAGAATGCACTAACTGTAAGTCACTCTGGAGAAGAGTGTCTGCTAAATGACTAAAATGTAAATGTAAAATGTATATAGCAAACATATTCCTTCCCTAGCCTGGTCCCGGACCTTACTAACAGTTGGTGTGACAATGACCATAGGAGTTGGCAAGACAGCACATACAGATCTGGGACGGAGCTATTCCCTCCCTGTGCTGTGACTGTTAGCTACCTGACAGAGGCCAGCTGCTCTTTGAGCTCCTCCATCAGAGTCTCTGGGTTACACAGCTTGGCCTGGCTCGGCTTCCTGGGTCTGTAGCGACGGAACAGATGAGGAGCCTCCTCCCGCGGATATGGCAGCAGGGACACCATGACCGGGGAGCGCTGGGTCACAATCTTACTCAAGGCCGGACGACGCTGGGACTTCCTGGGGTCAAAGGTTAAAGGTCAAAGGACGAGAAGCAGAAGACTGAGGACCAATTCCAAGCTGGCGCCTATTCCCTAGGGCCTAGGCACTAGATATGCATTGATTTAGATTTGGGCATTAGAGAGAAGAGTCATTAGGTGCAATCCTACAGTGGAAGGACAAAATCTCACAAGTCATACTCTAGAATTTCCTTAAGCCGGGAGAAAATGAATGAAAGTAAAATACCAGAGCATGTCATTCTAATACATAATATTATAAATATATATACAGCTATACTATTAATCATCAAATATGTAGACAACAGCTGTGAAAATATCAACAAAATAAACTCCCCACATATGATTCATTTGGTTCTATTTAGGGAGTGCAGACTTCAAGACCAACTTGGCCTAGACCTGACAGCATAAGAGCAATAGACCTGAAACCGCTTACAGAACTGTCAGTCATCTGTCAGATGTTGGGAGCTGACATAAAACGGCCTGTCACTCTTATCTGACAAGTCATGAATCTGTCTCAGTCAATCCTATGGTCTTGGAGCTAGATAGACAGCATTCAAGCAGAGATGGCTTTGCAGCCTAAACCATGTTGTTCTTTACTGCAACATATCATGTCAGTCAGTCACTTGAGCTAGTAGAAACTATTGTCCGGAAAAACATTTTTAAAAATGACTCAAAATGGGAGCTGATAGATAGCAACACACCACCCCAGCCTTCCCCCACACCTTTGCTCTGGGGCGTTGTGGCTCTGTGTGTGCACTTTGGACTCAGTCTGTCCCTCTTTGGTGGAGGTGTCCTGGGCCAGGGTGTCCTCTGTGGCATCTATCCTGGTCCTGAGGGCGGGGTTGAAGGTGTCAGAACGCAGCAGGCGCCCCACCTCCTCCTGTATGCCCCTCAGGTCCTTCCTACTGAACGTCACCCACGCCACGTAGCAGAAGAAGCTGTACAGACACTGGTGTAGATAGGACAGATCACAGAGATGAGATGCTACAGTTGCATTTGATGTCGGTCATTTGTTAATATCTAATGCTGATGGCTCCATCCTCTGGAGATAATAATAATAATAATAATAATAATAATAATAATAATAATAATAATAATGTTTAGGCCTGTTCATTCATTTAATCATTCATTTATTCATCCAGCCATTCAGGCAGTCAGCCAGCCAGCACGCCAGTAATTAATTCAAGGTGCTAAAGCTGCGTCTGGGTCTGTGACACATCATCATTCTTTTTTCCCAAAATACATTTACAAACGTCAAAAAAGCTATTCTGGTACTAGATGCAGGCACACAGGGTGCTGAGTTACCCTAGAATAACCCTGTTACACTATACCACCACCTCTGGTTAAACAGTACAGTAAACAGTGTCAAAGCAGTAGCCTCTGTTGGGTGAACATCTCCTCTGGAATACACAGTCGCAAAAGTCAAATCACAGTTCTGTGGTGTTCGGTACTAACCTCATACAACCGCCTGTCTTTGTAGGTCAGTGACACACGGCTCCTGTAGAAACAAAGCACTTAAGGTGATAGTTTAACGCAGCAAGTGAAATGTTTTGTGCATGGAGATTAGGCCGCTACTCACAATTTCTGGATGTATTAGATGTTGTGTATAATCTATGTATATTATTCTGAATATAGGCTTAACTGTCAATCGCTTTGGATCTAAGGTATCTGCTTAATAACCAAATTTGTATCTATTCCCTTGACTCTTGTCACTTCCCCTCCTTGCCCCTGCAGAGCCAAAATGGAGGCGAGATGACTGACCTGCCACAGGCCATGTGGTGCTGCTGGGACAGGCCCAGGCCCAGGACCAGGCTGGAGTAGCAGAAGGCCAGCTGCTTCTGGGCCAGCTCCACCTTAGCAAGGGTCTCCGCCATCACCTGCTTCTCTGTGATACTCTGCTCACTGACACAAATCAATACATTATAGAGAGGCAAAGTCATGAGAAACATCAATATATGCAAATTAAGAGTATCAAGTCTATATAAAATGGTAATTATTGTAAACACACACATACATACACACAAACACACACGGCACAATGAGTATGGTACTGACGCCATGAGAGGCTTGGGCTTCTTCTCTAGAGACTTCCTCTCAAAGTAACAGGACAGGTAGAGCAGGAGGGCAGCCAGGAACGCATCCAGCTCTCTGCTCCTAAACACACACAGGGCAATGTCAAAGAGCAATCATAAAGCCTAAGCAATATACACTCCCGTTCAAAAGTTTGGGGTCACTTAGAAATATCCTTGTTTTGGAAAGAAAAGCACATTTTTTTATCCATTAAAATAACATCAAATTGATCAGAAATACAGTGTAGACATTGTTAATTTTGTAAATTACTATTGAAGCTGGAAACGGCTGTTTTTTTATGGAATATCTACATAGGCGTTCAGAGGCCCATTATCAGCAACCATCACTCCTGTGTTCAAATGGCACGTTGTGTTAGCTAATCCAAGTTTATAATTTTAAAAGGCTAATTGATCATTAGAAAACCCTTTTTCAATTATGTTAGCACAGCTGAAAACTGTTGTCCTGATTAAATAAGAAAGAAAACTGGCCTTCTTTAGACTAGTTGAGAATCTGGAACATCAGCATTTGTGGGTTCGATTACAGGTTCAAAATGGCCAGAAACAAATGATTTTCTTCTGAAACTCCTCGTCTATTCTTGTTCTGAGAAATGAAGGCTATTCCATGCGAGAAATTGCCAAGAAACTGAAGATCTCGTACAATGCTGTGTAATACTCCCTTCACAGAACTGTCTGGGAGGCCCCGGTGCACAACTGAGCAAGAGAACAAGTACATTAGTGTCTAGTTTAAGAAACAGATGCCTCACAAGTCCTCAACTGCCAGCTTCATTAAATAGTACCCGCAATACAACAATCTCAAAATGATTTTCTAATGATCAATTAGCCTTTTAAAATTATAAACTTGGATAAGCTAACACAACGTGCCATTGGAACACAGGAATGATGGTTGCTGATAATGGGCCTCTGTACGCCTATGTAGATATTCCATTAAGAAATCAGCCGTTTCCAGCTACAATAGTCAGTTACAACATTAACAATGTCTACACTGTATTTCTGATCAATTTGATGTTATTTTAATGGACAAAAAAAATTGTTTTTCTTTCAAAAACAAGGACATTTCTAAGTGACCCCAAACTTTTGAACGGTAGTGTACATAAATGGATGTAGCATGGATTGAAAACATAGCCGTAAAGAGAGGTTAGTGTGTGTGTGAGAGGGATTGAGAGAAAGAGGCAGACAGACGGACAGACAAGAGAGAGAAGGCAGATATACTGTGCAGTGGGTGCTTCCTTACTTCAACACAGACAGGAAGCAAAGTGGAATGGGGAGTGCATCATTCTCCTGCAGCAAACTGAGTGCCACCTCTGCAACACAGACAGACATACATACAGTGGCTTCAGAAAGTATTCATACCTCTTGACTAATTCCATAATGACAAAGTGAAAACATAATTTTAGAAATGTCTGCAAATTTATTGAAAATGAAATACAGAAATACCTATTTCACAGTATTCACACCCGAGTCAATACTTTTTAGAATCACCTTTGGCCGCGATTACAGCTGTAGATATGGCCTTATGTTTTAGGTTGTTGTCTTGCTGAAAGGTGAATTCATCTCCCAGTGTCTGGTGGAAAGCAAACTGAACCAGGTTTTCGTCTAGGATTTTGCCATTGCTTAGCACCATTCTTATCCTAAAAAACATCCCAGTCCTTATTAACGATTACAAGTATACCCATAACATGATGCAGCCAACACTATGCTAGAAAGTATGGAGAGTAGTAGTCAGTAATGTGTTGTAATGGATTTACCCCAAACATACCACTTTGTATTCAGGACAAAAAGTGAATTGCTTTGTCACATTTTTTGCAGTATTACTTTAGTGCCTTGTTGCAAAAAAGATGCATGTTTTGGAATATTTTTATTCTGTACAGGCTTCCTTCTTTTATTTAAAAAAAACAACAACATATTTCCACTTTGATTCTATTTGTGTAAACCAGTGACAAAAAAATATTCTCAATTCAATCCATTTTAAATTCAGGTTGTAACACAAAACAATGTGGAAAAAGTCAAGAGGTGTGAATACTTTCTGACGGCAAACTCCTAGAGCATAACCTGGTTCAGTCTGCTTTCCAGCAGATACTGGGAGACAAATTCACCTTTCAGCAGGACAATAACCAAAAACACAAGGCCAAATATACACTGGAGTTGCTTACCAAGATGACATTGAATGTTTCTGAGTGGCCTAGTTACAGTTACGACTTAAATCGACTTAAAAAATGGTTGTCTAGCAATGATCAACAACCAACTTAACAGACATTGAAGAATTTAAAAAATAATAATGTGCAAATAGTGTACAATTCAGGTGTGCAAAGCTCTTAGAGACTTACCCAGAAAGACTCACAGATGTAATCACTGCCAAAGGTGATGCTAACATATATTGAATCAGGGGTGTGAATATAAATGAGATATTTCTGTATTTAATTTTCAATAAATGTGCAAACATTTATAAAAACATGTTTTCACCTTGTCATTGTGGAGTATTGTGTGTAAATGGGTGAGAGGGAAAAAAATATTTCATCCATTTTGAATTCAGGCTGTAACACAACAAAATGTGGAGTAAGTCAAGGACTATGAATACTTTCTGAAGGCACTGTACATACTGTACATACAAACAGACAGACAGACAGACAAAGACCATATATTCAACTAATCTATAACATAGATCGGTATTGTGTATGACTGACCAACACCTACGTTTCACATCCTCAATGGTCACATAGTCCCTCTGACCCCGTTTTACTGAGGACTTGTAGGCATTGAGTTGAGCAGGACCCACAGTCTTCCTGCTGCTTTGTCCCCCCCTCTTGGCCGATGACTGTGTTTGCCTACAAATAATAGACAAAAGTATTTGTTGAAAGAGTTCAGAACACAGTAATGCCCTTAATTATGTGTCAATCAAGGATACATATCACTTGTAATATAATACATGCTCTATCTATTAATATCATTGCTAGTTGAACAGCATGGATAGGAAAAGTGCTGTTGGCTTAGGCTAGAAATGAACAGCTAGCTACCTCTCTGGACGCTTGCTGGCAAGATCTTGAAAATTGACAGGTTTAGTCTTTTTTCTCTTTTCTTTTACCTCCACAGATGTATTAAAACTGAAAATAAAAGGACGAGAAAATAGTTAAATACTTATCAACAGGTGCATACTCAATGATAAGTTAATTAGATAATAAAATACATCGATATACACCCGCAAATAATAGTGCGAAAACGTTTGCACAAAAATAGGTTCAGAAAGTATTTAAACATTTGCTACTGCTATAGCTGCCCATTAACGTTACCTGGTGAACTCAAGGGCTTGGGTTTCATCATTCCAGTTCCATCGCCCAGGTGGAGGTATGCTGATCTGTCATATGAAATAGCCATTGTCATTACATTAAAATGAATCACTGACACGTCATTATTGCAGCAGGTGTTCACTTGTTAAAATGTTGCACTCGAGCTCTCTCAGGCAGCTGCTACATCTGTATCTTGTTTGTTGTTCTATTTGTGGCACATCGTACAATTGCTACATTGTGACATTCACTAAAACTCAACGGCAACATTGGGCCACCCTTGTCGCATTTAACAAACGTACCGTTTCCTTTTGTGGTTTCGGCATTTCTCCTTTCTGAAATTGAGCTTATTTTCGTCCCTGATACCCTCGCTATGTTTACTAAAAATGTAGGTCTAGTATCTAGGCAACAGCCAATCGGGTCTATGTGACAGCACGTGAAAAGAGAGAAGCGCATAATCCAATGCAGTACCTTGGTGTGGCTAATCGGATGTTTGCAATGAGGTAGCCTATGCATTTCAAGACCGTTCAGAATCAGTATAACAATTACTATGGAGTATCTAATGTATCTAAAGTTTATAAAAGTTCCTTGCCTTCACTGTAGAGAAATGTTTTCAATAAGACAAAATATCTATGATACAAATATGATACAAACTAACAATAAAAAGCAAAGGCAATATGTCTGCAATTTTATATTAAAATGAAATTCAGTTCATTTTCCATATGAAAGAATTGACTTGGCATATTTCGACATTAGGTAATTTCCAAACTGTCAACAAAGCTAATAACAATACATCAAATACAATAACAGAACACCAAATATCCTGACAATCATTTTCAATGCACTATGTCTCTCAGATATCGCTCCCTGTAGTCTCAGAGAAGCCCATTAAATCAGGTTTGAGGCCTTTGGTGTGAGGAGATGAACTCTCTCTATGAAGACATCCAAGCCCCATTCCTTATCCTTAACCTCTGGGAGAGCATTTGAAGACTGTATAAGCTTAGTACCACAACTCCTCCCTGGAATACATGAAAAGAAAATACCATAAAACTACCTTACCACAATTCTCTCGTACGATATCTTCTTATATTCCATTCAATTGGTTTCTATGTTAAATATCAAATTCAGTTCAATGACAGATATTTAAAAAAGTCAGTAAGCATAATAAAGGTATTATCAATGACAAATGTAATTGTATTAATAAAACTCACTGAGAAGTCTGTTAACTTCCTCATCAGTCACATAAAATGGAGAACCTATAGGGAGGTGTTAAAGAATGATAATGGAATGTTAATGACATACATGCATACTGTACTGTTTGTTTGAATCAATATGTTACACTTGCATGAATCTAGAATGAATGGAAGACAAACAGAATTTCCGCTGTTATTTCAGGAAACATCGTACCTTTGAACAATACAGGATTGTATTAAAAAAAGTGTCCAAGTGGTATCGGCAGTCCTTGTCTATTAACGACATGATCAGTGCCGCATACCTGTAGCATAGAGTGAACAACAGACAGAATTTATAATCTGTCAAAACAATCTGTGCTTTCTTGTTGAATCACAGAGGGAAGTCCAGCTCATGTGGTCATGCTTTTCTCTGTCCCGTGGGTTGATGGCCACCAAGGAGCCTCTGTCCAAAATCCCTCCAAACTCACCCTCAATGGCACTGTTAAAAAGCAAACATTCATAGATTTAGAAAACTTGAAGGTCACTCTTTAACAGGTAGCCTAGTGGTTAGAGCGTTGGACTAGTAACTGAAAGGTTGCAAGATCGAATCCCTGAGCTGACAAGGTAAAAATCTGTCATACTGCCCCTGAACAAGGCAGTTAACCCTCTGTTCCTAGGCTGTCATTGAAAATAAGAATTTGGTCTTAACTGACTTGCCTAGTTAAATAAAGGTAAACATTTTATTTTAGGAAATGGGTTACTGTTCAAATAATCTTTAGCTGGAGAATTTGTATAGGTCACACTGGTACAAGGATATCTTTCCATCTGAGCTCTGAAAGAAAGGCACATTTTTTTTCAGTGAAGGCATAATCAATATGAAGTGATTACGTAGAGGGACAATCAAAATAGATTGGTCCTCAGAATGTCAACTGAAGAGCATCGTTTTCCTCATACCTCGTCTTCCTCATACCTTGCCATAAGTCGGCAAAAAAAACATAATGAAATTATTGCCGGCAGCACAGTGACAGTCATCAATGCTCTAGAAAGCATGAAATCAGCCTAACCAGTTCTGCTATAGCGAGTAAAGTGGTCAGAGTGAGGTGTTCTCTCATTTGTGTCTAGAAGTAGCTAGCAAGCTAGCCAGCTTTACCAGTCAGCTTGGGTGCTTGACTGTCGTTGTGCGCTCTGAACGCTCAGAGAGTGAAACGCTCGGAATTTACAAACAGACAATATGACAATGCTCTTAATTTACATTTACGAACGACTAGAGCGCACTCTGACCGCACCCTGGAATCGCAGTGAATTTACGAACAAACATTAATGTTGTACCACTGAAAAACGAAGTGAACACCATCTCCGTAATTTCACATATTTTAAAATCACAGTCTGTAATCCTTTAAGAACTACTTGAGATTCAGTAGTAGACAATAAGGTATTTACTTGTGCACGGGGTACTGATCTCCCCCTCCTTACTCCCATTCTCCAAGAGTCCTCACTGTCAGCCTGAGCTTCCATTCTGTAATACCTTCCACCCAATCAGACATCAAGAGAATAACAAATGGATGGAATGCCTGACCCAATCACTCTACAGAATTGAACGGAAACTTTACTGCTGATAGGCTACACTACACAAACACATACTACAGGCAGCTACAAACAAAGAATGAGTCATCCAGATTCCATTAAGCCATACAATATTATTTATTCATTCATAGTGTCTCATCAGATAGTGCATGTGTGAAGCTGGATGATAGTACTATTGACATAAGACAGGAGTAGCTGTATACATGATGAATACAAGGGTAGAGAAATATATTTAAATTCAAATGAATGTGCCTCTGCACCTGTATTGAAACATGATTTTGCCAGAAGGAAATCTTCTGAACCAGCAGGCTTAGCAACCCTGTTCATTATTCATGAACTATTGCAATATAAAATGTATACTCAATCTTTATTACAGTATATTCTACTACTGATCCATTCAGGTAAACATATTTAGAAACGGTTTTTACAATTACTTTTTCCCCTAATCAAAAACGAAATCCTGGATCAGTTATATTAATTGAGTCTGGAAATGTGTGACTTTTAAAGTTTACTAATGAGTAAAGGATTTGAGTTTATTAATTTAAAAAATGATTTATCTATTCCAGCATGAGAAAAATGTATCACCCTCGTCGAGGTACAGCGTGACACTAATCCTCCCCACTAACCATCCCAACCAAATGCAAAATGTGAAACCTAAATAAGAGTCATAATTGGTTGATGAAATGTTCCATAATTGGTCCTTGGAGTGATGGAATGCACTTTCCTTGAAGAAGTCCAGGCCCCAGCCATCTCGTCATCTGTCAGGGCCTCCATGGACTGCAGCATCTCTATATCACAGGTCTTTCCTGGAATTAAAAACACATCTAAATGCCCAAACACATACAGGGCCTTCAGAAATTATTCACACCCCTTGACTGTTTCCTCATTTTGTTGTGTTACAGCCTGAAAATAACATTTATTAAATAGATATTATTTTTGTCACTGACCTAAACACAATACCCCATAATGTCAAAGGGATATTAAGTTTTTATACATTTTCACAAATTAATTAAAAATGAAAAGCTGAAATGTCTTGAGTCAATAAGTATTCAACACCTTTGTTATGACAAGCCTAAATAAATTCAGGAGTAAACATTTGCTTAACAAGTCACTTAATGAGTTGCACGGACTCACTCTGAGTGCAATAATAGTGTTTAACATGATTTTTTAATGACTGTCTCATCTCTATACCACACGCATATAATTATCTGTAAGATCTCTCAGTTGAGCAGTGAATTTCAAACACATTCAACCACAAAGATCAGGGAGGTTTTTATGCCTCGCAAAGAAGGGCACCTATAGTATTGGTAGATGGGGGAAAATTATAAAAAAGCAGACATTGAATATCCCTTTGAGCATGGTGAAGTTATTAATTCCACTGAATCAATACACCCAGTCACTACAAAGATACAGGAATCCTTCCTAACTCAGTTGCCGAGGAGGAAGTAAACCGCTCATGGATTTCACCATGAGGCCAATGATGACTTTAAAACAGTTACATAGTTGAATGGCTGTGATAGGAGAAAACTGAGGATGGATCAACAACATTGTAGTTCCTCCACAATACTAACCTAACTGACAGAGTGAAAAGAAGGAACCCTGTACAGAATAAAAAATATTCCAAAACATGCATCCTGTTTGCAACAAGGCACTAATGTAATACTGCAAAAAAAAAATGTGCCAAAGCAATTCACTTTTTGTCATGAATACAAAGTGTTATGTTTGGGACAAATCCAATACAACACATTACTGACTACCCCTCTCCATATTTTCAAACGTAGTGGGGGCTGCGACATGTTTTTCAGGATAAAAAGTAAACGGAATGGAGCTACGAACAGTCAAAATCCTAGAAGAAATCCTGGTTCAATCTGCTTTTCACCTGACACTGGGAGATTAATTCACCTTTCAGCAGGACAAGAACCTTAAACGCAAGGCCAATTCTACACTGGAGTGAGAGAATGCCAGAGTGTGCAAAGCTTTCATCAAGGCCAAGGGTGGCTACTTTGAAGAATCTCAAAAATAAAATATATTTTGATTTGTTGAATACTTTTTTGGTTACATATGCGTTATTTCATAGTTTTGATGTCTTGAATGAGTAGGTGTCCAAACTTTTGACTGGTACTGTATATTGTGATACACATTTTACATGCATGTAAGAACAAAAATATAAACGCAACATGCAACAGCTTCTAAGATATCACTGAGTTATATTTCATATAAGAAAATCAACCAATTGAAATAAATAAATTAGGCCCTAATCTATGGATTTCACATGACTGGGCAGGGGTGCAGCCATGGGCCTGTAATAAAGCGCTTTGTGGGGGGAAATTCATTCTGATTGGCTGGGCCTGGCTCTCCAGTGGGTGGGCCTGGCTCCCTATGCCCTCCCAGGCCCACCCACTGGAGAGCCAGGCCCAGCCAATCAGAATGAATTTCCCCCCACAAAACGCTTTATTACAGACAGAAATACCCCTCAGCACCTACAGTACCAGGTTGGACACACCTACTCATTCCAGGGTTTTTCTATAATTTGACTATTTCTACATTGTAGAAAGTAGTGAAGACATCTAAACTATGAAATAACACATATGGAATCATGTAGTAACCAATAAAGTGTTAAACAATTTAATATATATGTTGTATTTGAGACTCTTCAAAATAGCCACCCTTTGCCTTGATGACAGCTTTGCACACTTTTGGCATTCTCTCAACCAGCTTCATGAGGAAGTCACCTGGAATGCATTTCAATTAACAGGTGTGCCTTGTTAAAAGTTAATTTGTGGACTTTCTCTCATTCTTCATGTGTTTGAGCCAATCAGTTGTGCTGTGACAAGGTAGGGGTGGTGTACAGAAGCTAGCCCTATTTGGTAAAAGACCAAGTCCATATTATGGCAAGAACTACTCAAATAAGCAAAGAGAAATGACAGTCCATCATTACTTAACCTCTCTTGGGTACGTGAGACATTAGCGTCCCACCTCTTCAGCCAGTGAAACTGCTGAGCGCCAAATTCAAATACAGAAATACTCATTATAAAAATTCAGAAAACAAAACATATTTTACATAGGTTTAAAGAATAACTTCTTGTGAATCCAACCACGGTGTCAGATTTAAAAAATGCTTTACGGCGAAAGCATACCTTACGATTATTTGAGAACATAGCCCAGCAGACAAATCATTACAAACAGTAACCAGCCAAGTGGAAGAGTTACACAAGTCAGAAATAGAGATAAAATTAATCCCTTACCTTTGATGATCTTAATATGGTTGCACTCAGACATTCATTTACTCAATAAATGTTCCTTTTGTTCGATGAAGTCTCTTTACATCCAAAAACCTCTGTTTTGTTCGCGCATTTTCTTCAGTAATCCACAGGCTCAAGCGCAGTCAAAACAGGCAGACAAAAAAATCCAAATTGTATCCGTAAAGTTCATAGAAACATGTCAAATGATGTTTATATTCAATACTCAGGTTGTTTGCCAAGACTGTGCAAAGCTGTCATCAAGGCAAAGGGTGGCTACTTTGAAGAATCTAAAATATATTTTGATTTGTTTAACAACTTTTTGGCTACTACATGATTCCATGTGTGTTATTTCATAGTTTTGATGTCTTCACTATTATTCTACAATGTAGAAAATAGTAAAAAATAAAGAAATGTCCTTGAATGAGTAGGTGTCCAAACTTTTGACTGGTACTGTAGTTACACATCTCCATTAATTTAAATGCATATTCTTATCAAATCAATTAAACATTTGAAACATCTCTTCTTTCATCTGTTTTATTAACCTCATTAGTCTGTGACAATTACATTACATTCAGTGTAATTGAGTTCACACAGAAGCAGGATTGTTGCGTCAACAATTTTACAAACATGCTAAGGTCAACAAACAAATTCTGTCATCTATTTACATATCTAATAATCATCTGTTAAAGATGCAGTTCGGGATCGTAAGCACAACATATTGTACGAATTAGATTCGTAACATGTCATACGAATTACAAAAAATATATAGCAAAACATAAAAAACACAACATGCAACAATTTCAATGATTTTACTGAGATACAGATGATATAAGGAAATCAGCCAATTGAAGTAAATTCATAAGCCCTAATCTATGGATTTCACATGACTGGGCAGGGGCACAGCTAACAGTGGTCCTGGAGGGAGGGCATAGGCCCACCCACTGGGGAGCAAGGCCCAGCCAATCAGAATTCGTTTTTTTTTTCTTCACAAAAGGGCTTTATTTATTTTTTAGATTTGAGTGAAGCATAACCCGTTTCAATAGGAGTGTGACTTCAGGAGGCTATCTGACACAGAGAAACTGAGGATTTGGACCAACTGACCCCAAACCCAGGATACAGGGGCTCAGTGAATGTGGTGTGGAATGTGTGCAGGTGGATCAGTGTATCAGAGGAGATACCATACATGTAGAAGGACAGCGTGCCGGCCACCCAGTCCAGATATACTCCTACTCTGTGGGAGCCGGAGGAGGTGAAAGTTCTCTCATTATTGTGCTTGGCAGTGTAACCTTTATCAGAGCAGAACAGACACCAGGACTTGTCATTGGCTCCAAGCGCACAGTCATTATGTTGTCCTCTCCTGCTGATTCCTTTATATGCAACTCCTATTTTAGCCCATTTCCCACTCCACTCTACCTCCCAGTAACAGCGCCCAGACAGACCCTCTCTACACAGCACCTGTGGATGGTCCTGAAATCTCTCTGGGTGATCAGGATACGGCTGACTCCCATTCCCACATGTCAACTTTCTATTCACCTCAGACCAAGAGAGGTTTCTGTGTACTGTGTTTGGGTCCAGTGTGAGCTCAAACGCATCTGAAGGATGGGAACAAGACACAATATTACAAATGATCATCATTCACATTAGAATGTTCACTCAATTTTCACTTATTCATACATTTAAAGTCGATGTTTCTAGGTATTAAAAAGGCACAGTCAAGGTAACTTGAGACGTATTGAATGATCACATGTTATACTGTATGGTAATGTAAAACACACTTATTCCCAGTAATTACACACACTCAAACATGGTTGCACACATGAACACATACATTTCTAATGTTACAAACACATTTCTCACTCTCAATGACTAAACTAGTAACACTTGTAACAAAGCCGGTCTTACATTCAAAACCTTTCAATGTGCAATAATTTTGTTGTAGACATCTTTCACCACACAACAATTGATCCAAAATATAAATGTACTGTGAAATATAATGAGTACATTGGTTTAATCACCAAAACATAACATAATGATATCCTCTCAATTGAGTTATTTTAACAACCAGTTAATCCAATAGAACAAAATGTAAGATACATGTTTAAAAATTGCCCTTTGTATGTAGTATGCTTCAGTAGTGTACATATCATTACATTACACTGTTTTCACATTAGGCAATACACTTGCACTGCCCATGTAAAATCTATAGGTTTACCAAACGTTTAAGTGATCATCAATTAAGAGCAGTCGGGTTAAGTAATAGTAAAATGTATTTTAACAAAAGAGAAGAGAATCATATTAAAAGTAATGTGCACATTTAATTGTGAAAGGCAATTACTTTATATGAACATGTATTGCAATGTGAAACATGTATTTCTCGGTGAAACACGAATTAAGTTTGGTGTAAAAGTGAATATGATTTTGTGTTGTCAATTGAACTGTGCTTGGAGTTTTGAAACACCTTCCTTCTTGATGACCTGTTTTGAGTTTTGTAGAGTTTGAGAGTTGTGAAAAGGTACCACATACTTGTGAAAATTACACCAAAGCGATAAAAAACAAAGAGTCATTTATAGGCATATTCTTCACAACAGTCAACACTCACATTTTCTAAGCCCAGGTTTCATTGTGTGTTCTTCACCATGTTCCACACTGTAGGGGTGAGCAGAAGAACAGACAGTCATTGAGTGATACACGTGCACGCAAACACACACACACACACACACACACACACACACACACACACACACACACACACACACACACACATCATACACACGGTCAACATATAACTGCTTCGAAGAGGTGGTAAGAATCTTTGGCTTACAGTAAAGTATGATAACTAGCCTGATAACTCAAACATATCTGATATGAACATGGATTGACATAAATCCTCTACCTACTTGAGTTTCTCCAGTCTGTTGTGTGGATCCTCCAGTCGAGCAGAGAGCAGTCTGACTCCTGAGTCTCCTGGGTGATTGTAGCTCATGTCCAGCTCTCTCAGGTGTGAGGGGTTTGACCTCAGAGCTGAGACCAGAGAAGCACAGCCTTTCTCCGTGACCAGACAGCCTGACAGCCTGCAAATAGTTTTAAATCGTTTCAAAATCACTTTGGTATTTTTTGGTGGTGAAGTGACATTATATTGTTTTCAACCTTTTCAGATATATCACTGTCCCTAAACCTTCCATATCTATTAATATATGGATGTATCATTATTAAAAATGTACAATTATTGAAGTATTACTTGTAGAGAGAAAAATGTATATTACAAATATTTGAGTAGACTGACCAGACTTGTTTAAAAAGCAGTATCAGTCAAAAGAAAGAAGGTGAGGTATCATATTTAGATTGTATTGAGTAAACCAGGGCTGCCAAACCCTCTTCCTGGAGATCTACTGTCCTGCAGGTTTTCAGTCCAACCCTAATTTAGCATATCTGATTCAGCTAAGGTCTTGTTGCGCAGCTAATACGTAGAATCAGGTGTGTTAAATTAGGGTTGGACTGAAAACCCACAGGACGGTAGATCTCCAGGAAGAGGGTTGGGCAGCCCTGGAGTAAACAGTCCACACCATATGGATTTGGACAGTGAAGCTAACATTTTAAATGTGGCTCTGTACTCCAGTATTTTGAATTTGAGATAAAAAGTTTAATACGAGGCGACAGTACAGAATGTCACCTTTTATTTGACGGTGTTACCATACATATCTGTTTTACCATTTAGCAATGAAAGCACTCTATGTATCTAGTCTGCCCATTTGAATAAGTCATACTGTACAGAGCCTTGCAAAAGTATTCATCCCCCTTGGCGTTTTTCCTATTTTGTGGCATTACAACCTGTAATTTAAATAGATTTTTATTTGGATTTCATGTAATGCAAAAAGCAGCAGCAGCAGCTGCTACTCTTCCTGGGGTTCACACAAAACATGAAACATAATACAGAATGACATAATACAGAACATGATTAGACAAGAACAGAACTACATCCATTTTTTTTAAAGGCACACGTAGCCAACATATCAATGCATACACACAAACTATCTAGGTCAAATAGGGGAGAGGCGTTGTGCCGCGAGGTGTTGCTTTATCTGTTTTTTGAAACCAGGTTTGCTGTTTATTTGAGCAATATGAGATGGAAGGAAGTTCCATGTAATAAGGGCTCTATATAATACTGTACATTTTCTAGAATTTGTTCTGCATTTGGGGACGTGCATATGTATTCACCCCCTTTGCTATGAAGCCCCTAAATAAGATCTGGTGCAACCAATTACCTTGAAGAAGTCACATATTCAGTTGAATTGCACACAGGTGGACTTTATTTAAGTGTCACATGATCTCAGTATATATACACCTGTTCTGAAAGGCCCCAGAGTCTGCAACACCACTAAGCAAGGGGCATCACCAAGCAAGTGGCACCATGAAGACCAAGGAGCTCTCCAAACAAGCTCCACAGCAGAGATTGGAGTATGTGTCCATAGGACCACTTTAAGCCGTACACTCCACAGAGCTGGGCTTTATGGAAGAGTGGCCAGAAAAAAGCCATTGCTTAAAGAAAAAATAAGCAAACATGTTTGGTGTTCGCCAAAAGGCATGTGGGAGACTCCCCAAGCATATGGAAGAAGGTACTCTGGTCAGATGAAACTAAAATTGAGCTTTTTGGCCATCAAGGAAAACAATATGTCTGGCGCAAACCCAACACCTTGCATCACCCCAAGAACACCATCCTCACAGTGAAGCATGGTGGCAGCATCATGCTGTGGGGATATTTTTCATTGGCAGGGACTGGGAAACTAGTCAGAATTGAAGGAATGATGGATGGCGCTAAATATAGGGAAAGTCTTCAGGGAAACCTGTTTCAGTCTTCCAGAGATTTGAAACTGGGACGGAGGTTCACCTTCCAGCATGACAATAACCCTAAGCATACTGCTAAAGCAACACTCAAGCGGTTTAAGGGGAAACATTTAAATGTCTTGGAATGGCCTAGTCAAAGCCCAGACCTCAATCCAATTGAGAATCTGTGGTATGACTTAAAGATTGCTGTTCACCAGCGGAACCCATCCAACTTGAAGGAGCTGGAGCAGTTTTGCCTTGAAGAATGGGCAAAAATCCCAGTGGCTAGATGTGCCAAGCTTATAGAGACATACCCCAAGATGCTTGCAGCAGTAATTGCTGCAAAAGGTGTCTCTACAAAGTATTGACTTTTGGGGGGGGGGGGGGGGGGGGGGGTGAATAGTTATGCACGCTCAAGTTCTGTTTTTTTTGTCTTATTTCTTGTTAGTTTCACAATAAAAAAAATGTGTCATCTTCAAAGTGGTAGGCATGTTGTGTGAATCAAATGATACAAACCCCCCCAAAATCCATTTTAATTCCAGGTTGTAAGGCAACAAAATAGGAAAAATGCCAAGGGGGGTGAATACTTTCACAAGCCACTGTAAGTATTGGACAAATGAACTTGTATGTATTAAAGTAGTCAAAAGTTTAGCTTGTGACTATACAAACTCATTGGATGCATTTGCAGTTTGTTTTGGTTGTGTTATGTTTTACCAAACTGAATGATGAATGGAATAAATTTGTTTCTTAACACTACTAAATTAATTCAAATAATGCCATGATTTCGAAAAAATCATGAATGAATCATGAATAATAATGAGTGAGAAGTTAGAGGCTAAAACAAAACATGCTAACCTCAGACATTTGTGCCTCTGTAACTTTGTCATACATCATTAATCATTATTCATGAATGTTTATCCATAATTATGGTAGCATCCACATGAATGAAAGTGTTCAGAACATCTTACATTCTTAATCACAATAAAAGTGACACAAGACATTATTCACTATTCGGTTTCTATTCGGCATAACATATTCCAAAACACAACCAAAACAAACTGCAAATGCATCCAACAAGTTTGTAGAGTCACAAGCTTGATGTAATCACCGAGTGCAAGGAATATGGGATGAAATACTACACTTTTGACTACTTTAATATACCAAAAGTGAATTTGTCCAAATACTTATGACATCTTCAAATGGGGGGGAGATACAGTACATAAAAAAGTAATTTTATGTCTAAATGGTAAGATAGATATGCCTAAAATTCCCCTAAAATAAAAAGTGTTATTCTGTACTGTTGCCTAATATCTTAAATCCAAAATGCTGGAGCATAGAGACAAATAAAAAAAGGTAAGCCTGGTAAACACATGTGGATCCAGTGAACAGTTATCACATGTTGACTAAAAATAGGAATACTGACCTCAGAGTCTCCAGTTTACATTGTGGATCCTGCAGTCCAGCAGAGAGCATCTTCACTCCTGAATCATTCAGGTCATTGTTACTCAGATCCAGCTCTCTCAGGTGTGAGGGGTTTGACTTCAGAGCTGAGGCCAGAGAAGCACAACCTTCCTCTGTGACTCCGCAGTCTGACAGCCTGACGGAGAGATCAACATGATTTCACATAGACAGTGTTCATTTAACATGAGTAGTGTAGAAGAAGAATGGTATTTGATTTATTCTCTCGACATATAGATTCATCCTCCGTCTCCTAGAATTGTATGGTCTTCTTGTTATACTGATGCGAACATCAATGTATTATTCCATATGATGTTCAATAGTGCATCTTTTTTTTCTAAATGAAATATTTAATGATTAACACTTATATGTCATTCTACAATATGTACTCACAGAGCTACTCTGGAGGCTTTGACAACTGGCAGCAACCTCAGAAGACCTTCCTCTGATTTGGAGTATTTCTTCAGGTCAAACACCTCCAGCTCCTCTTCTGAAGTCATCAACACAAAGGCCAGAGCTGACCACAGTGCAGGTGAGAGTTTTTCACTGGAGACATTTCCTGAGCTCAGGTAACTTTGGATCTCCTTCACTAGAGAATGGTCATTCAGTTCTTTCAGACAGTGGAACAGATTGATGCACCTCTCTGGAGAGGGATTCTCCCTGATCTTCTCCTTGATGTACATGACTGTTTGTTCATGGCTCTGTGGGCTGCTTCGTGTCTTTGTCAGTAGACCTCGTAAATGCTTATGATTTGACTCCAGTGAGAGGCCCAGAAGGAAGCGGAGGAAAAGATCAAGGTGTCCACCCTCACTCTCCAAGGCTTTATCCACAGCACTCTTGTGGAAGTCAATTGCAGGTATGTTTCTGAACAGAAATGTTTTGAAGATGAACTGTGGTTTGGCTATTAGATTCTCATTCTCATTGCTGAATCTGAGAAACACATATACAGCAGCCAGAAACTCCTGAATGCTCAGATGCACAAAGCAGAACAACTTGACCTGGTACAGCCCACACTCCTCTCTGAAGATCTGTGTACACACTCCTGAGTACACTGAGGCTTCCCTGACATCAATGCCACACTCTTTCAGGTCTTCTTCATAGAAAATTAGATTGCCTTTCACAAGCTGTTGAAAAGCCAGTTTTCCCAGTGACAGAATGATTGTTTTATTCCAGTGTGGACATGTCTCTTCTTTCGCAAGATACTTTTCATTCGTCTGTTTGGTCTGAAATACCAGGAAGTGTGTGCACATCTCAGTTAGAGTCTGGGGCAACTCTCTCCCTTCTTCACCCATTTTCTCCAAAACTGTGGCAGAGATCCAACAGAAGACTGGTATGTGGCACATGATGTAGAGGCTCCTTGATGACTTCATGTGTGAGATGATTCTACTGGCCAAGTTCTTATCACTAAATCTCTTTCTAAAGTACTCCTCTTTTTGTGGATCATTAAACCCTCGCACCTCTGTAACCTGGTCAACACATCCTGAAGGGATCCGATTGGCTGCTGCAGGTCGGGTAGTTATCCAGAGGAGAGCAGAGGGCAGCAGATTTCCCTTGATGAGGTTTGTCAGCAGCATATCCACTGAGGTCGACTCTGTGACATCACAACAGCTCTTGTTCCTCTTGAAGTCTAGGGGCAGTCGGCACTCATCTAGACCATCAAAGATGAACAGAACTTTGTACTTGTCGTAGTTGGAGATTCTTGATTCTTTTGTTTCCATTGAGAAGTGATCGAGAAGTTCAAACAAACTGTGTTTTTCCCCTTTCATCAAATTCAGCTCCCGAAAAGGAAGTGAAAATACGAATTGGACATCCTGATTTGCTTTTCCTTCAGCCCAGTCCAGAATGAACTTCTGCACAGAGACCGTTTTTCCAATGCCGGCGACTCCCTTTGTCAGCACAGTTCTGATAGGTGTGTCTTGTCCAGGTAAGGGTTTGAAGATGTCATTACATTTGATTGGAGTCTCTGGTCTTGTTTGTTTCCTGGTTGTTGTCTCTATCTGCCTGACCTCATGTTCATTATTGACCTCTCCATTTCCACCCTTTGTGATGTAGAGCTCTGTGTAGATCTTATTGAGAAGTGTTGGGTTCCCTTGCTTAGCAATACCCTCAAATACACTTTGATATTTTGTCTTTAGATTAGATTTGAGTTCCCGTTGGCAAATCGAAGCAAGCTCACCTGAATAAACAAGAAGCACAGAGGATATTCAAAATTGGAAGAATGGAGTTCAAAATGCATAACTTTGGTCAAAACCAATAAAATCCCAGAGATCCCACTCTGTAACTTTCTGTGTCAGTTAAACACAGTCCATAGAACAACATATTAAAATATGAGAAGAATTGAAGGGGGTATATTTGAATTTTCCCGAAACCATATAATAAATGTACATTTACATTTTGCATAATTAAATGTTTTACTCATTTTAGAGCACACAATGAGGTTTCAAATGACATTTTGTGCCACATATAGATCAACAGTTATGGTGTATTGCAATGCTCCTGGGTAGGGCCAAAATGTCATAAATATGCCAACTTTGATTAATTCTTTCTCAAATATGCTTTTAAATACAAAAAAATGTCAAATATATGTCAACAATCCTTCCTCCAAAGGACCATTCTATGGATTACATTACATGACCAACCAAAAAATTCACAGCCCGTGAGGAATCACCCACATACAGTGTCTTTGCATACATTAAGTAACGTGCTTAATGCTTACACATATCTAACGTTAAAAGGTCTGAAATATACAAGTGTTTTCCATCACTCTGTACTTCAGATCACACAGGACACAGTTCTCAGAGGCCTCATGACAAACTGGCACAAACTCTGTGTCCGGACACCATGGAGATAGAAGTTGCAGAACTCTCAATAAGTCTCACTTTTCTTCTCATTGTTTAATTGAAAGTTGTATCAGCTTCTTATCAGCCAGCATTTGTAATGATGCATATACATAATTTAGAATGTGTATACGAACTTGAATGAAGAAACATCCTTTTCTACTATGCATTTGCTACTACGCCCTTGCATCTAAGATGTAACTTGTTCTTCTATCTTGCATATTGAATGTAAATGCATGCATCCAGAAAAATTCCGGCTGAAATGTGTTACTTTGCCCCAGCATGGCCTTGAGTCTCCTCTTTCAAATGCCAAGTCAACTTATCGAGATGACAGGTCTACATAGGATTGTGTTATAAATAAGTCCAACGTAATCATATCCTCTCTTAACTGCCTGTATAAATGCACAAATGTTTTCTTTATAAGTTAAATTAATGCACACAACACATAATTGAGTTATAATGCTGTGTACAGCTTTTCTACATCACCGTAATGGAGCAATCAACAGTAAAGGCATACAGCTCTTACTTTTCTCCAGTGGGTCGGCAAGCTCCTCCTGGTTCTTGTTCCTCACGATGTGAAGTGTACTCTTCAGAGCCCCCTCTCTGGCACTGCACTCCTGCTTCTCATCTTGAGCATCCACCACTTCCTCATCCTCCCTCTGACTCTGTTAAGATATTTTATCAAGGTTTAAGATAAAGGATTAAATGATTCTACCCAGAAACTTAACCATTAGGATTAGAGGTTATGTAGCATGGACAAGGGGTAATTAAAAATGATAACCATTGCGGAAGAGAGGAATGTATGTATGTGCCGAAAGAAAGCAAAGTAGATCATTAACCTATGTTTGAACCGACCCAGCTATAACTCTGTGGAGATCAAATAAGACAGCGAGAGCCCCTCCAGATTTTCCTTATCTGGGGGGGGACTGGAACTGTCAGCTAAGTGGTAATAAAGTGTGGTGAGACTTCAGGAGATAATCCAGATATAGTGTGTAATGTATGTGCGTTAGTGTGTTGGAATGGACTTTTGAAGCAGCTTTGTTCTTGTCGGAGAGAAGGAGGGACATTTAGGACGCCATGACGCTATGTGTGGTATATAAACTAATGTACATGGTATTTTGAGTAGAGCTCTCGAGAATAAAGCTATTGATTAATTTGGACACTGGTCTTTGTCTATTTTATGCAAATAAGAATCTTACAAATTCTTAGAAATGGACAGAGTGTTTGCTTTGTTATAATTAAATTGGTTAACGAACATACAGGAAACTAATTCCTATAACAGACTCTCAAAGCCTTCAGGGAGATCTGAACTCAGCATTGTCTTGAACCGCTTCTGCTCTTTCTTCACCAATGTCACGACATTCTGTTCAAGCAACTGAAATAGACAAACTGAAGAAGTTCAAATCAGAATCAAATCACACATTTCACATGACAAATTCATGAATGACTGACCAATCAACTTTACAAAATGTATATAATAGGACCACATACACTGAATATGGAGGACAGGTCTGTTTGATGAGTCTGTGTAGACTGACCACTGAGAATCTCTGATTCTGACATCTCCTGTTGGTCTCTGTGGACAAAACATGAGTTTACATTCAGCATGCACACAGAAGCAGTAATACATAAGAGGGTATGCATGAAATAATTGCAACGATGTGATGTGGTCAAGACTCGTACTGTCAGCATATCTTTACATGAATCTGTAAAACAATGATATCTCACATGTGTTCAATGGAAACAACTCCATCTCTGAACCTAATAGGTGGATCCATAGACTGGTCACTCTTCATCGACACACAGCTGGGTGCCGTGATGGCTGGTCTCTCCTGCTGGACCCTGACAAAAATACAAAGAGACCAGAGCAACTGTAATACAGTAAAACTTTGGTAGTAGAAGCTGTAGCAAAATACTCCAATGAGCAACAATAAATCAGTAGTGTTTTTAACACAATGACAAAGTTGACATTTTGACCAAATTAACATCAACCAATTGGTTCTTACCTTTCTACAGTAGAAATGTTTTTCTCTTTAAATGTGAGAGGTGGTTCCATAGACAGGTCACTCTTCATGGACACGCAGCTGGGTACAGGGGAGGCTGGTCTCTGCTGCTTTAACCTGTCAAAAGCACAAAGAAACCAGTCAGTTTGTCGTACTCACAGAGACTCATCTGGTTGGCAGGAAACATCAAGAAAAAGGACAATCAGTATGACATAGAAAATATCATGTTCATTATCTACTCTATGTTCTATTAATAAAACACACCTTTGTTCAATGGAAACTTCTCCTTCTCTGAACATGATAGGTGGATCCATAGATTTATCACTCTTCGTGGACACACAGCTGGGTACGCGGGAGGCTGGTCTCTGATGTTCAATCCTGAAAAAAGCACAAAACTTCTCATTCTTCAGATATAAAAAACCCAGAGGTATTTTGTTGCATTTTCTCTCTCTTCGTTCCAGTTCACTTGTATAGTTCTGTCTGTTCTCTTAACACATATGGACCCCAAACTTAATCCAGCATCTGACCAATTACACAAGACTTGAGTTCTGGGTTAGAGTGTTGTAGACTAATTGACCAAGTTGACATTTCGGCCAAATTGACATGGACCAAGTCCACTGGCTTCTTGCCTTTTTTCATTAGAAAGGTTTTCCTCTTTAAAACGTGAGAGGTAGATCACATGGTCACATTTCATGGACATACAGCTGCATACAGGGGAGTTGGGTCTCTCCTGATGGATTGGGCTTCAACACAACAGAGACATACTTTCAGTCTCTAATATATTTTGCCTTATGAAAATGTGAAACAATTTTGTCACTCTTTAAATTGCACACTTATACACACACACACACACACACACACACACACACACACACACACACACACACACACACACACACACACACACACACACACACACACACACACACACACACACACACACACACGTCCTACCTCGTAGCTTTAGTGTCATGTACCCCAGAGAGACTCATTTTAGAGGCAGTGCCCCACTCCCCTCCTCTCTCATCAGACCTACAGTAGAAAACACACAATGGAGAGTGATACACACTTCCTGGATCAAAACTCATACTGTAAAGACTACAGAGACACAATGTCTGGATCAGAACCAAACAGAAAATAACGACACATACTACCTTGAGCAAACAAATACCCATCAAATAAAAACAAACATGGACAGAAATCCTGTTTTGTTTTCGCACTTCAACTATCAGCCAATTTACTGATAACCAAGAACAACAGATTCACTTCCTTTTTGAAAAAATGTTAGACTGAGTAACTGAACTGAAGTAGCCGCACATACTTCAACATCCATGTATTCACACTCTCCGCTAGTAGATACACAGACTTCCAGTCATTGCGCTAATGCTAGTTAGCATTGGCTTGCAAAACTACCTCCCTTCATTTAACCTTTATTTAGCTAGGCAAGTCAGTTAAGAACAAATACTTATTTACAATGACAGCCTAGGAACAGTGGGTGAACTGCCTTGTTCAGGGGCAGACCAACAGATTTTTACCTTGGCAGTTCAGGGATTTGATCTAGCAACCTTTCAGTTACTGGCCCAACACTCTAACCACTAGGCTACCTGCCGAGAGATATAAATGGTATCCAAGAGTACATCTGACTCTGGGGACGTAGATAAAGGGCCTCAGTGCCAAAATCCCGAAGTATCCCTTACATCTGAAATACTGTACTCTATTTTCTCTGTTCCAATTGCATGAGAATGCACAAATCTATATACTGTACAGTGCATTCGGAAAGTATTTAGACCCCTACACTTTTTCCACATTTTGTTACGTTACAGCCTTATTCTAAAATAAATCAATAAAATAAAATAAAAATCCTCATCACAATACCACATAATGACAAAGCAAAAACATGTTTTTAGGAATTATTGCAAATGTTTTATAAATACAAAACAAAAATACATTATTTGCATTTGTATTCAACCCTTTGCTATGAGACTAGAAATTGAGCTCAGGTACTTCCTGTTTCCACTGATCATCCTTGAGATGTTTCTACAACTTGATTGGAGTCCATCTGTGGTAAGTTTAATTGATTGTACATGATTTGGAAAGGCACACACCTGTCTATATGTGGCTGCTGTCATATCATAAGTGCAGGGCGCCAAATTCAAAAAACAGAAATCTCATAATTAAAATTCCTCAAACATACAGTGGGGCAAAAAAGTATTTAGTCAGCCACCAATTGTGCAAGTTCTCAGGCCTGTAATTTTCATGAGATTCTACAATTTTGTTTCTGGTGTCCTTTGACAGCTCTTTGGTCTTGGCCATAGTGGAGTTTGGAGTGTGACTGTTTGAGGTTGTGGACAGGTGTCTTTTATACTGATAACAAGTTCAAACAGGTGCCATTAATACAGGTAACGAGTGGAGGACAGAGGAGCCTCTTAAAGAAGAAGTTACAGGTATGTGAGAGCCAGAAATCTTGCTTGTTTGTAGGTGACCAAATACTTATTTTCCACCATAATTTGCAAATAAATTCATAAAAAATCCTACAATGTGATTTTCTGGATTTTTTTTCTCATTTTGTCTGTCTTAGTTGAAGTGTACCTATGATGAAAATTACAGGCCTCTCTCATCTTTTTAAGTGGGAGAACTTGCACAATTGGTGGCTGACTACATTTTTTTTTTGCCCCACTGTACATGTGTCTTATATCATTTTAAATGTATTATTGTTGTTAATCCCACCAAAGTGTCCGATTTCAAATATGCTTTTTAGCGAAAGCACTACAAACGATTATGTTAGGTCACCACCAAACCACAATAAGCACAGCCCTTTTTCCAGCGAAAGATAGCAGTCAGAAAAGCAGAAATAGAGATAAAATGAATCACTAACCTTTGATTATCTTCATCAGATGACACTCATAGGACTTAATGTTACACAATACATGCATGTTTTGTTTGATAAAGTTCATATTTATAACAAAAAATCTGAGTTTACATTGGCGCGTTACATTCACTAGTTCCAAAAACATCCAGTGATAGTGCATAGCCACATCGTTTCAACAGAAATACTTATCATAAATGTAGATGATAATACAAGTTATACACATGGAATTATAGATGTACCTCTCCTTAATGCAACCGCTGTGTCAGATTTAAAAAAAACTTTACAGAAAAAGCAAATCATGCAATAATCTGAGACGGAGCTCAGAACAATAGCCAAATTAGCCGCCATGTTGGACTCAACAGAAACCAGAAAATACATGATAAATGTTTCCTTACCTTTGATGAACTTCATCAGAATGCAGTCCTAGGAATCCCAGGTCCACAATAAATGCTTGATTTGTTCGATAAGGTCCATTATTTATGTTCAATTAGCTACTTTAACGTGACGAAATGTCCAAATGTTCCGTAACATTCAGTAGAAACATGTCAAACGATGTACTGAATCAATCTTTAGAATGTTGTTAACATACATCTGAATAACGTTCCAACCGGAGAATTAGATTGACTTCAGAAGAGCGATGGAACGGACGTCCTACTCATGTGAAGGCGCATGGTGAATGCCTGATCAGCTCGTGGAAGTGATTACTCATTCCTGTCTCCTTCGGCCCCCCTTCACATTAGAGTCATCAGACAAAGTTCTGTTGACTGTTGACATCTAGTGGAAGTAGGAAGTGAAAACTCATTTATATCTCTCTGTATTTTCAATTGAGAGCTTGGTTGAAAATCTGACACCTCAGAAACAATTCAAACAGGAAGTGGAACTTCTCAGGTTTTTGCCTGCCATATGAGTTCTGTTATACTCACAGACATAATTCAAACAGTTTTAGAAACTTCAGAGTGGTTTCTATCCAATATGATTAATAATATGCATATATTAGCAACTGGGACTAAGGAGCAGGCCGTTTAATATGGGCACCTCTGTGCACCTTTCATCCAAGCTACTCAATACTGCCCCTGCAGCCATAACAAGTTAAGCATGTCCCAGTTTAGGTCACCTAACAGTACGAACTCTGAAGATAGATGTGGGGGTTATTAATTCACATATGGTGTCCAGGGCACAGCTGGGGGCTGAAGGGGGTCTATAACAAAGGGAAACGGTGAGAGACTTGTTTCTGGAAAGGGTTAACCTCTACATCACCAGAGGAACAGAGTTGGAGTAGGATAAGGGTACAGCTAAAGGCTATAAGAACTGGTCGTCTAGTGCATTCGGAACAGAGAGTAAAAGGAGCAGATTTCTGGGCGCGGAAGAATAGATTCAAGGCATAATGTACAGACAAGGATATGGTAGGATGTGAGTACATCGGAGGAAAACCTAGGCATTGAGTGACGATGAGAGAGGTTTTGTCTCTAGAGGCACCATTTAAGCCAGGTGAGGTCACCTGGCATATTGAGCGTATTAACAACACAGACAAACCTTGTATAAAATATGTTCAATTTTTACCTTTAAAACAACGTTAGATCTTCAATGTTATATCCACATCAGCTAACCTTTGGTCTCCCATCCGGTTTTAACCAAGCCCTGCTTAACTGTGGTTTTTGTCACTGACTGATACCAATGTGCTATCGTGACAATGGTTGTTGAGATTTCCATTTAATAACAAAAAATATTTACTGTAGCTATCAAAGTCATTCCACAAAGAGTAGGTTTAGCAAAGCAAATTAAATGTGACCATTCTTTATCACTCATGCTGTATATCATTAATCATGCTATTTAGGGCTATATAGCATTTGCAGCTATTGACATCAAAAGCTATTGCTTAAATTAAACATAGAATTAATCTAAAATAGACCATACAAATGTAATGATATTTAGTGATGTTAAATTGTGTTTGGTTGTCAACGGAACCAAATATCAACATTTGAAGAAGATAACTTACTTTATTGTTTTCTTCTCTCAAGATTCTGTTTTCTCCATCCTCTCAAAATGGAACCTGAATAAGAACAGATGTACTTTCGGTTTAAGCTCAGCTGTCTTCCCACCCCACCCTGATAAAAGAGTGTTGTGTTAATATCAACCATTAGATGGCAGTAAACACCTGTTCTGACTAGACTTTTTTTTGTAATTTATTGTGGATTTATTGGTGGTGACAGTGTTTCCTAGCCTCAGTGCAGTGGGCAGCTGGGAGGAGGTGCTCTTATTCTCCATGGACTTTACAGTGTCCCAGAACTTTTTTGGAGTTTGTGCTGCAGGATGCAAATTTCTGTTTGAAAATGCTAGCCTTTGCTTTCCTAACTGCCTGTGTATATTGGTTCCTGACTTCCCTGAAAAGATGTATATCGCGGGGGCTATTTGATGTTATTGCATTATTACCCCACAGGATGTTTTTGTGCTGGTCAAGGGCAGTCAGGTCTGGAGTGAACCACGGGCTATATCTGTTCCTGGTTCTACATTTTTTTTAATGGGGCATGCTTATTTAAGATGGTGAGGAAAGCACTTTTAAAGAGTAACCAGGCATCTTCTACTGACGGAATGAGGTCAATATCCTCATCCCAAACCATCTCAACTGGGTTGAGGCTGGGTGATTGTGGAGGCCAGGTCATCTGATACAGCACTCCATTACTCTCCTTCATGGTCAAATAGCCCTACATAGCCTGGTGTGTTGGGTCATTGTCCTATTGAAAAACAAATGATAGCTCCACTAAGCGCAAACCAGATGTGATGGCGTATCGCTGCAGAATGTTGTGGTTGCCATGCAGGTTAAGTGTACCTTGAAATCTAAGTAAATCAATAACAGTGTCAGCAGCAAAACACCCCCCACACCATCACACCTCCTCATCCATGCTTCATGGTGGGAACCACACATGTGGAGATGCTCCATTCACCTTCTCTGTGTCTCACAAACACATGGCAGTTGGATTTCGCAACTGCACTTGTAGAAACTTTAAAAGTTCTTGACATTTTCCGGATGGACTGACCTTCATATCTTAAAGTAACAATGGACTGTTGTTTCTCTTTGCTTATTTGAGCAGTTCTTGCCATAATATGGACTTGGTATTTTACCAAATAAGGCTATCTTCTGTATACCACCCCTGCCTTGTAACAACACAACTGATTGGCTCAAATGCATTAAGAAGGAAAATTCCACAAATTAACTTTTAACCAGGCACCCCTGTTGATTGAAATGCATTCCAGGTGACTATCTCATGAAGCTGGTTGAGAGAATGCCAAGAGTGTGCAAAGCTGTAATCAAGGCAAAGGATGCCTACTTTGAAGAATCTCAAGTATAATATATATTTTGATTTGTTTAACTTTTTTGGTCACTACATGATTCCATATGTGTTATTTCATAGTGTTTATGTCTTCACTATTATTCTACAATGTTGAAAATAGTAAAAATAAAGAAAAACCCTTGAATGAGTAGGTGTGTCCTGAGGCCCATTGTCCTGCCATTCATCTGCTGCCATCACCTCATGTTTCAGCATGATAATGCACAGCCCTATGTTGCAAGGATCTGTACACAATTCCTAGAAGCTGAAAATGTCCTAGTTCTTCCATGGCCTGCATACTCATCAGACATGTCACCCATTGAGCATGTTTGGGATGCTCTGGATCGACTTGTACGACAGAGTGTTCCAGTTCCTGCCAATATTCAGCAACTTCACACAGCCATTGAAGAGTAGTAGATCAACATTCCACAGGCCACAATCAACAACCTGATCAACTGTATACGAAGGAGATGTGTTGCGGTGCATGAGGCAAATGGTGGTCACACCAAATACTGACTGGTTTTCTGATCCAAGCCCCGACCTTTTTTGGGGGGGGTCTCTGTGACCAACAGATGCATATCTGTATTCCCAGTCATGTGAAATCCATAAATTAGAGCCTAATGAATTTATTTAAATTGACTATTTTCCTTAAATGAACAGTAACTCAGTAAAATCATTGAAATTGCTGCATGTTGTGTTTATATTTTTGTTCAGTGTATACATTAATTATTTATTGTCAATTTCGACCAGCCCATCCCAATAGAAGATGGCCGGCCCTTCTGGCATTTTCCAGAATTGCCAGACGGCCAATCCACCCATGGCTAACACTATGGTGTCCAAGGGGCCGGGATTCCGGTCTAGAAGCCCCATTTAGACTGCTCCTACAGTTTTTCTTCGGTACTGCAGTTTAACTGACGCCCGCCCCAGAAAGACAATTTCCGTACACGGCCACATAGAGAAGTCAGATTCAAAAATTCATAATAAGACACTTTAGTCATCACCTTTGTGCACAAAACTTCCATTAAATTTGTTATCAAGTGATAAATTATGCTGGCTCATCTAACCAATAGGTGGCGCTATCACCGGTCCTAGGTTGGTAACCGTTCTGTGAGAAATAGAGATAGTTATTTGAGTATTGGTCTCCATGATAGATAGTGGTGTAAATCAGTTCCTAATAAATGACAAGCAAAGATTACACCCTGTGTCCTCCAATTATATGTTGGTCTATTTAAGATATTACAAAATTATTAAAATAATTAATAATAAAATAATAAAAGCCCACTCACAGCCAAAGATATTAACATTTTCTATTCAATGTCTGCCATTTTTATGGATGATGTGATGATGTTGTCGCTGCTCGCGTCGCTCCCTGTGCGCACTGAGTCCTAGTACACATGTGATATTGGTCCGTTTAAACTGGATGCAACCCGCAACCCGGATATAGACGTCCATAAATTGGCGTATGCGAACGTAAGTAGATTACCTTGAAAATAATGGTCAGACGTCTCCAATTCTTATTATACCTCAGTGATTGTGTCCCGTCTCCTTATTCTTACATGGTGTCAGAAGTAAAAAACTATGACGTTGATTGCCAATCTGTCTCCTGAAACTAGCTAACCTAATGTCATCCTCGGTGAGTGTGGACATTTACAAGCGAAAGGGAACCAGAGATGTTGTGCAAACGCGTGAGGAAGCCCAGCAGCAGCAGCATGTGTCTGTTCACAGGCTGACTGTGTGTGTGGAGTCTTGGTTGCTAGGCAACGCCGGTCCCTAACGGAGCAGCACGGTCTCACTAGCTTCCATAGCCAAAAAGTCATAATTATGGATAAACCTCGCCCAGTTCTACAATTTCTCTTTTAAAAATTGTCTTTGAACCCTAACCCTAAATGTAACCTGAAAGAGATTTTCCTATAACTGTGTATACATTTTAGCCAGTAGCTCTGAAAGTAGCCAAAAGTGGTCCCCGAAAATTGCGTACAATCTCACATATGTGCAGATTTGTGCACCCTTACATTGCTCTCTCTTTGCTCTGCTGTGGGTGCATCATGTGCATCTTGCTAGCTGTCACTCATATGGCAAGGGGCTGAAGCTTATTGGTTGAAGTCATTGCTCATCTCTCTCTCTCTCTCTCTCTCTCTCTCTGCTGTGGGTGAATCATGTGCATCTTGCGAGCTGTCACTCAAATGGGGAGGGGCTGAAGCTGATTGTCTGAAACTAGAAAATGTAGGGAAAAAACTAGGGATTTTGTATCTAATTAAGGTAAAACAGTAATTGTGCATATAGATTATGCTTATGAACTATAAATTGACACATCCAGCCCAAAGCGGGAGGTTTTAAAAATACTTAGTAATCGTCAAAGCTCCAGAGCATGTCTTTAACCTTAACCACACTGATAAACTTATGCCTAACCCTAACCTTAAATTAATTGTTTTCATGAAATGTTATATTTCCAATTTTGACTTTGGGCATTGGAATCTAGTGGAAACCGAGCAGTACAGAGGGACAGGAGAGGAGGAGAAAAACAAACTAAACAAAGATCAAAATGGCAGTGGCAGTTGTACATATAATCAATGAATCAATAAAATGTATTTAGAAAGCCCTTTTTACATCAGCAGATGTCACAAAGTGCTTATACAGAAACCCAGTGTCACGAGTTCTGCCGAAGTCGGTACCTCTCCTTGTTCGGGCGGCGTTCGGAGGTCGACGTCACCGACCTTCTAGCCATCGCTGATCCTCTTTTCATTTTCCATTGGTTTTGTCTTGTCTTCCATCACACCTGGTTTCAATCCCATCAATTACATGTTGTGTATTTAACCCTCTGTTTCCCCTCATGTCTTTGTCGGTGATTGTTTGTTGTATGTTTTGTGCAAGTCATGTTCTGGTGTCATGTTCTGGTGTGCGACGGGTTTTGCACCCTTGTAAATTATTTTTGTATGTATTGGTTTCCGGAGTTCTTTATGCTCCGTTTTTACCAAGTTCACTCTTCTGCGCCTGACTTCCCTGCCACCAGCATGCACCCATTACACCCAGCCTAAAACCCCAAACAGAAAGCAATGCAGATGTAAAAACACGTTAGCTATAATTCATCCAGAGCCCTTTGACTTCTGAAACACGGGAGAATGGCCAAGATGGATGAGGAGATTTGAGAGGTTTCGTATGGCATCAGGACTGAATACAAAACCAGAGGAATATCAGGTGAACTCTCTTAAATATGCTATGGAGGATGCCGCTGATGATATTTTGGGAGTATCAATGGACTGATGCAGATAAAAATACAGTGCTTTCGGAAATTATTCAGACCCCTTGACTTTTTCCACATTTTGTTACGTTACAGCCTTATTCAAAAATGTATTTTTTTTTTTAAATTCCCTCGTCAATCTACACAATTCCCCATAATGACAAATACCTTATTTACATAAGTATTCAGACCCTTTACTCAGTACTTTGTTGAAGCAGCTTTGGCAAATACATTTGCTAAATTTTCTAAAAAACTGTTTTTTCTTTGTCATTATGGGGTATTGTGTGTAGATTGACGGGGGGCAATTTCATCCATTTTAGAATACGACTGTAACTTAACAAAATGTGGAAAGAGTAAAGGGGCCTGAATACTTTCCGAATACACTGTAAGTATGATGCAGAAAAAGCATTTGAGCAGCACAGTGTAGAAATGTATTTTTATTTTTTGTTGAGAGAGCTTCATTCAACATGAGATGTCAAGATGAGGGAGAGAGTGCAGAGGCATTCATCACAGCTGTACACGAGCTGGCTGAGCATGGTAACGGTGGAATGCTCAAAGAAGAACTGATAAGAGACAGAATTGTTGTTGGAATAATAGACTGTCAGAGGCTGTCAGAAAAGCTACAGTTCGACTCAGACGTGACACGGGCAAAAGCTATTCAAAGAGTCAGACAAAAGTGAAACTGTAAAGAAACAGCAAACATTACCGCACAGCAATTCAGTAAGAGGAGTAACCACTACAAAATGTGGATCCCATCAAAGCGAAATGGAATAAAATTCCAACAAAGTGCACGGACCACATACAAAGGGCAAAACAAGACGTGAAAATCTAAGTGAAAAGGAGTGCAAAAGAAGTAGAGGAGGACGAGAACATAGATGGAAGGACTGTCCAGCCAACGAGGCTGACTGTAGAAAGTGTTGCAAGAAGGGACATTATGCAGCTGTGCTGCTCAAGCTGTATACACAGTCACAACAGGCGGAGCCCACCACTGAAGCACAAGCCCATGCTTTCCTAAGTGAAGGGTCCTTGGAAGGTACACAGCAGTGGATGGAGGAAATTCATCTGAATGGGGAAGACATCAGCTTCAAACTTGACACAGGAGTAGCTGTGACGGACATATACTACAAACAACAGAATGATGACAGTCTGGTGAGACCAACCAAGATTCTATATGAGCCGGGGCACAATCTGCTTGCTGTGAATGGATGCTTTAACAGCAAGTTGATAGCAAAATAGCACAACAGAACAAGAGGTGTACATCGTAGCAGGATTGACACAACCACTCCTACGCTTCCCAGCCACAGAGGCCCTACAGTTAGTACACAGAATCAAAGAAGTGACACGACTTCACTGCCGTATATCCGTCGGACTTTCAAGGACTGGGGAAACTCCAAGAGTCATACAAGGTAGAGCTCCACAACGTGTTCCATCCATTTGAGAGACAACGTATATAGAGACCTGGGCAGGATGGAGAACATGGATGTCATATACATGAGCAAAAGCAATTGGTTTTCTACCTGAAGTTGCAACGAAAATGTGATCCATTGAATAAACACAAGAGACTAGCAACATGGATAAAAGGGTGTGGTGACAGTAACAGGAACAGCGGCATCTAGTGGGCAAAACTTTGTACTTTCACACCAATTTATGGTAAAGAACACAAGTGACTTCAGTGGCTAATTTCTCTGAACAGAGGGAAAAAACATCACCAGATTCACAGGGATAAATTCATATAAAGGTTGAAGAAGCAATACTCCAAGCAGCAGCACCATACTAGTTGTCAGACGTAGAGAACTGATACTGTACAGTATACTAGTTGTTGGGGTGGGATTGTTGTGAGGTGTGGGGTTCTGTGGGTGACTTTTGATCATTTTATTGGATTCCTCACGTCTTACTCATTGTAAGGAAGAATTATGGTCCAAATCAGACGTTAGGTACTATATTTATTGAAGACTTGTCACGATCGTCTTTCAGTGAAAGAGAGGACCAAGGCGCAGCGTGATATAGATACATCTTCTTTTATTTGAGAAGATGAAAAACGAACACTATACCAAAAAAACGACCGTGAAGCTACAAACGAAAGTGCAGACACACGCTACTAACGTCAAACATAAACAATTACCCACAACCTACCTAATGCCTATGGCTGCCTAAATATGACTCCCAATCAGAGACAACGATAGACAGCTGTCTCTAATTGAGAACCAATTTAGTCAACCATAGACTTACCTAAACACCTACACTGAACACAACCCCATAAACTCTACCAAAACCCCCTAGACAATACAAACACCCTCGACTAGACAAAAACACACAAACATCCCCCATGTCACACCCTGACCTAACTAAAATAATAAAGAGAACAAAGATAACTAAGGCCAGGGCATGACAAGACTATATGAATCCTATTTATGAAAATGGCCTATTTGGGTGCAATCTATTAGCTTAATTTCTCAGAGATCAAATTATATTTCAACAAAAATACTGCTTCAGGAATGCCAATCTTATCTGTTTTTAACTACAGAAACTATTTCAGAACAATCTGAAATAGTGGGTGACGTGGCTTGCTGAAATGACATGGAATGGCAACTGCTCGGTGTCTGACCGTAAGGCGCTACAGAGGATAGTGCGTACAGCCCAGTACATTACTGGGGCCAAGCTTCCTGCCATCCAGGAACTATATACTAGGCAGTGTCAGAGGAAAGACCCAAAAACTGTCAGAGACTCCAGTCACCCAAGTCATAGACTGTTTTCTATGCTACCGCACGGCAGGGGCGAAAATCTGATATCAACCTTGGAGGGGACAATTACATGAAATTTTCTCAGGAGCAATTCCTGAGGGGGACACCAAAAGTAGTGCTGTAACACATAGCCTACGTTGTAATATGTTAAATGTATATTGAGGGACCATAATCCCTACTACTGGATAATTGTTAGGTACAGTAGTTAACTGAAGGGTTGTCCCAACTTGTTTAAATCATTATAATACTACTACTAATAATAGTTATAGCAGTGTTCCTTATCAGTCCAGTATGTATGCAGGTATTCGTACTTACAACCAGCAATATCAAGAAAGGCCATTAGGCGGCAATGGTACTGTACACTGTATGGGAGTAGTTTTCATAAATACAATGAACATGGTGTGATCTCATCGTAAAGAATCTCCATTGAGAACCATCACAAAGTTGGTCTCCGTATTGAATTGACCTTTTAATTTGACTTTGTGATACATTTATATAGTCATTAAATATGTGCACCTGGCCTGAGTCTACTACAATATCTTTACAAGAACAAAAAGCTTAAAATAAGTACAGTTCTAAAAGCAAAATAACTACTTCAAGGAAAAACCCAAATAAATCAAACAAAATATCCTTCAGTCAGTGTCTCAACTCTTCAAACAGCAGCTATGGACAAGTATGTCACACAAAGTATGCAATTTTAAATAAAATAACATGAAATAATAATAATAATTTGTAAGTGTACTGTCATGTACTAAAAACTGAAAACTACTAAACAAAATAACAAATATCAATTACACCAGGGGTTCTCAAACAGGGGTCCACGGACTAATTGCAAGGTGTCCGTGAAATAAAAAAGTGTAATGAATGTAGTCAGTACAAGGTTTCCAGTAAGTTTACATATAATATAGAGGGGGTGGAGGTCCCTGAGGACCGCTCAAAACCTTGCCTGCCTTGCCTCAAAATATGCAGGGGTTCCAGTACCCAAAAAAGGTTGAGAACCACTGCTATACACACTACTGAACAAAAGAACCGAACATATGTTTGCGGGTTTCAATGGATCCAACAAATTGCTGGCAGATATTTTCCCTCTTGAGACTGTCCAGCCTGTCTTTATGTACATTACAGACAACTACGCCGTTCAGTCTCTCTTGGCCCATGCTGGCCCGTAGCCAAGTCTTTAACCTGCGCAGTGCACTGAAACTCCTCTCAGCCTCACATGAACACACTGGCACCACAAACAAAATTCTGATCAGCACCTCAACTTGGTCAAACAACCCCCGCACCTCCACTGGAAGCCTCCTGAGGACCTCTGCTGCCTCTCAACTGCTGCTACAGGGGTATTTGTTGTGAAAGAGAGGGATCTGCACTGAAAGAGAATCTATGTTCAGCTCAGGGTACTGATCTAGAGACTCATCCAACTCTTTCCAACTTTTGCAGGACGTTTAGACTGTCCTGGTCAAAACGGTCGCCAAACTGAACCTCCACACCATCCAACACTTAAAAAATTCTGCCCTATAGTGATCCACTGCTTTGCCAGCAAATCGTCTTGAGTGCGTCTCAATGGATTCAATGGATTCAATAGAGTCAATCAAAGTTGTTGCTTTCTCATACAGTGCAAGGTAGCTTTCGTCATTTCTCTTGCCCCTAAGAGATGACCGCACACACTCGACTGCAGCCTGCATACCAGAGACAGGGTGTCGGAGACAACAGGCGAGTCCTCGTGAGGGACAAGGTCATGGTCAACATAACGCAGACAGACACTCTCCTGTTCAGCACCAGAGACATCTTGAGTACCATCAACAATTAATGAAAATTGTACAATCGGAAGAGACCTAATCTCAGCTGCAATGCCTCGAATGACTGTATTGGCCATGTTCAGAATTTCATTCTGTGCTTTGGGGCCTGTGTACATTGTGGTACGCTCTGTTAACCACTTCAGTAAAATGGGATCATCCTCTTCTGCCCTGAGTTTCAAAAGCTGGTATAAATTCCCACTGTCATCCATGTGGCCTCTAAAGGCTTGTCCCTGTCTTACTACATGCCGCACCGAACTAACAATTTTCATCAAGCAATGCCTTGCGTCCTCCTGCTGTTTACCCCACGCGCTGGATAACTGGACACTGATTGGATTTAGCTGGTGTGCTGTTACAGTTACAAAGTGGCGGTGGGTTTGGCAGTTTTGATGTGCTGTGAATTTTTCAATGGCTTTTCTCCAGTTCCTAAATCCTGCACTAATGAAGGCAGCATCTGCTCTTTGGCCAAAAGATGGCTGGCTTGAAAACCCTTGGCTACAGTGAAAACACAACACTCCTTTTATTGATGGATTATAATGTAGCCAGGGGAAATCGCGAAACCATCTCTCTTGAAACGTCAACACTCTGTTGGCAAGAGTTTGCGGTTCTATAAATTGTGGGTGTGGCTGATATGGTTTTGTGCCATCACTGAGGTAACTGGACGATGCTGTGCCACTGTCCCCTATACTGGTGCTGCTGGCAACAAGGGTGACACCTGGTCCTGCCGTGGCTGTGACACTGTCCTCTGAAGTCTCTCTCCTTGGCTCTTTCCCTTTCACCACCCTCACTGACTCACAGTCTGACTCCTAGAAAAGAAATAAGGTGTTTGCTGTACTCCTAACTACCGGTACCCAAAACTACACAATTAATCACAACAGCAATACCATTGCCTTTAACAAATCTTAGTTTAGTCACCAGTTTAAGTTGAGAGTGGGGGTATCCATGGCATTTTCCAATTATGTCCCTATTTTACAAATCAAACAAATTTAGAACCTTTCATAATGTTGCCAAACAAACACTCAACAAACTTACCTGAGACTCCCTGTCTCTGTCAGTCTGTCCCTGCATATCTGTCCCCAACTCAGCTGTCTGTGTGCCATCTGTTGCCTGCTCTGCCTAATGACATCATTGTGAAACATTTCCATTAGCATTTCACTTCTTTCTTATGAACATTTTATCAACTCGTCTTTGAGATATTAGGCTACTAGAGTTCTTACTTTGCGTTTTGGTGTACTGAAAAATACTCTGATGTCCGTCTTTCTACTTTTTTCTGACATTTTTCTACCTGGCTGGCCGGTCTAGCTGCACACACACACATTTACACAACACATGCTGCAACCTTCTGTAATTTTAACATAGTTTGTTTCATATTGGCTAGCTTCCAACAATAGCTGAATTTGCAAAGCTAGCGAGCACCAATTCCGTTTCTGTGGTGTTTGCTATAACCTTTGCTACCTGGTTAAATAAAGGTGAAAAAAAAATAAAAATCACTAGCGACAATTTAGCTTTTGCAACGAGACCATTAAATATATTTAAGACAATGGTATAAGAGAGTGTAGTTCTGTTTAGTTTGGACTTCAGTTTATCGCTAACCTTATCACAGGGACTTTGAAGCACTACAGCTGCATACTAATCTTGGAATAAACTGACGATAGCAAATATTCCATCTTTGACGACGCCACATAAATGGAATAGGTACTAGCTAGCTTGATAGTTAATGTTTGCTTTAGTTTGCGCGTTAGCTCTGCAAATTCAGCTAGTGTGTGAACCCTGCAACATTAGAAAAATATATACATTGCTATGGCGCAATTGACTGAATTACCTCACGTCAGTTACGTACATCGAGTGCCTTTCGGACAGTAGATACGAACCCTCTATTACCTTGCAAGCTATAGAACTGGCAGTGGATCAAACCATCGTGAGGCAAAGGGCGGGGGGGTCGCAATCTTGTGAAACTTAAAAACGCGCTATTAAGTGTCTATAATCAGCACAAGTGCTTTCATTGCGTATTAATAATATTATTGAAATTACATAGTTATGTTTACAGTGATATATTGGGGGGGACAAGTCATATTTTTCCCAGGATGGGGGGGTCGTGTCCCCCCCGTCCCCCCTGGGATTTCCGCCTATGCCGCACGGCAAGCGGTACAGGAGCGCCAAGTCTAGGACCAAAGGGCTCTTTAACAGCTTCTACCCCCAGTCCCTCCTCCATTTGTTTTGTACGCTGCTCCTACTCGCTGTTTATTATCTATGCATAGTAACTTCACCCTTACCTAAATGTACAAATTACCTCAACTAACCTGTACCCCCACACATTGACATGGTACCGCCTGTATATAGCCTCGCTATTGTTATTTTATTGTGTTACTTTTTATTATTTTTTACTTTAGTTTATTTTGTAAATATTTTCTTAACTCTTTATTGAACTGCACTGTTGGTTAAGGGCTTGTATAAGTAAGCATTTCACAGCAAGGTCTACACTTGTTGTATTCGGCGCAAGTGACAAATAAAGTTTGATTTGATTTGAATGACCCAGCAGGAATGTCTCACACTCAATGAAAAGTGCGAGTTTGTCAAGGATGAAATCATTCTCTTGGGTCACAGGGGTTCTGCTTTTAGAGCTCCCAAGTGGCGCAGGCACTGCATCTCATAGGCACCGCATCTCATAATAGAGGCATCACTACAGAACCTGGTTCGATTCCGGGCTGTATCACAACCGGCCGTGATTGGGAGTCCCATAGGGCGCACAATTGGCCCAGCGTCGTCCGGGTTAGGGTTTGCCTGGGGTAGTGTCACGTTCCTGACCTTATTTCCTTTGTTCAGTCTTGTTTAGTTGGTCAGGACGTGAGCTGGGTGGGCATTCTATGTTATGTGTTTCTAAGTTGGGTTTATTGTTTGGCCTAATATGGTTCTCAATCAGGGGCAGGTGTTTGTCATTGTCTCTGATTGGGAACCATATTAAGGTTGACTGTTTTCACTGTTTGTTTGTGGGTGATTGTTCCTGTTCGTTGAGTTCGTTGTCGCTATGTTCACATGTTCAGGTCTGTAGCGTCGTTAGTTTCATTTTGTGTTTATTGTTTTGTTCGTGTTAAGTATTCCAATAAATATGGAAACGTACCACGCTGCAATTTGGTCCTCCTCTCTTCCACCTATTGACGAACGTTACAGGTAGGCTGTCATTGTAAATAAGATTTTTTTTCTTAACTGACTTGTCTAGTTAAATAAAAAAAATTGTAATTCAGGACCGGATCCAGATCACAACAGGGTCGAGGCAATCAGGGAGATGCCGGGGCAATCGGTGTAAAAGGAGCCTTTGCTCGCCATGGAGTTGTTGAGACCCTAGTTTCCGACAATGGACCGCAGTTCCCCCGCAGAGATTTTGCAAGCTTGCGCTCAAGAGAACAACTTCATGCCACATCACAAGCAATCTGCGGTACCGCGGAGCATGCTGTACAGAGCATCAAAACTCTCTGGAAAAGAGACCTGGACCAAAGCATAGCGCTGTTGGCACATGGATTCTCTCTAGCACAACTGCTCATGGGGAGACATTTGCGCACAAGCTTACCAAAAACAATTACCAAACTGCTTCCAAGTGGCTGGATGTGCAGGCTATCTGCAAAATGGATGAGGAAGGAAAGAGGAAGCAAGCAAATAATTACAACCAACACCACTGCTCAAGACCACTACACGAGCTCACATCTGGACAGAAAGTGTGGATCACTACAGAACAAACTCTGACAACAGCCACAACACCGAGATCCTACTGGGTAGAGACTGACAGGGGTGTGCTCAGAAGAAAACAGAATTCACCTTCATTCTGCACTTGAAGACCTTCTTGCAAGACTGCCTTCCTACATATCCCTTGGCTACTAAGGTTCTGCTATTTTAGAGACTGCAACTGAGAAAATTAATGTTTTTTCCCATTCTTAAACTGACACTGATGAGGAGTGTGTCTGAATGTTTGCAGATCATCAATTACAGATCAAAGGAATGAAATCCAATCTCATTAATATAAATGAAGCCGTTTGTGCTTTGAAATATAATTTGTGTTGTGCTTTGAAATATGATTCATATCATAACAATTACTGATTAAATAATATTATAATGCTAGGCAATTATTTTGCTAACAGTGCAAATTCATTTCAGGTTCCTTAGATGTTTTTTTTTAAATCCTCTTTTTATTTTGTTCAGCCTACACCTTGAACACATAAAGGTTTATTGTGTGGAGTAAGATGCAGCCAGTGCATTTGGTAATCCTAAATGTACGTTCTTTCCAGTTGGAGTGAAAGAATCCAAGGAATCACATTGAAACTGTGACAGATGCTGTTGCTAATCCGCAGACAGCCTGCACGGTGTTGCACAAGGATCTCAGTCCTGAGAGATGGAAGATAGGAGATAGGCTAGCTATGATGTCATCATAGGAGCAGGCTGTTGACAGAGCAAGCAGGTCACCCGTGAAACAAGTCAGTATTCGATGTCCATCCATGTCTGAGGACATCGGGAGATGACATGGAAACCAGCCACTAGGGGCGACAGTGAGCGCTGTTACCTTCAAGTAGACTTTGGTTTTGCTAGAGTGTTCTGGGCAGATTTGGCGGATAGGCAATAGATAGTTGTTTTTGATGTTTTTCTTTTAAGCCTATCACAAACCTTAATCCTTACCTTAACCATTTGGAGTTAATACCTAACCTTACGAATTCTGAGGTAATGCCTAACTTAATCTTGGAACGACACAGAGGAGTAACCAAGCACTTTGAAATTTTGACATTTGGAACAACTTTGAAATTTGATGTTTGAGAATCATGGATGAACATCTAATTCTGACGTTAGACTGTGAGAGCTTGTTGCAGGACAGAAAACACGGAGCAGCCTCACAAAGGAGAAAGAGACTGTGAGTAGTTAAATCTTTTGAACACAAGGAGGCACTAGGTGCATAGAAAGTTACCAGCGTTTGTTTAGGCTTTGTTCACAAAGAGACCACCTTGATCATACTGACGACTTGATCATACTCACATGAGCATACAACCACTTGCTTTCTCTTCATTTTGATTGGTAGCACTTTGTACCGTAGGCGTACAGAAAATGTTACATTGTAACATGGTAGACCTAATTAGGTAATAGCCTAAATTATGAATTGTGTGTGTTGAAATGAACACCAAGTGTGATAAAATATTGAATTACTGAATTAGTTTTGAGTGTTATTGAAATGGCGTGAGATAGGCTAGTTGTTTTTTCTTAGCTTCCTGCTCAAACTAGATTATTATATCACAGACAAACTCAGCATGAATTTGTCTGTGATATAATGGGTTTAGAGTTTTAAGCAAAGTTAATCTTGAACCCAATCAATTGCCGACTTATCGAGACCTTGGGACCATAAGGTTCTATCTATTTTGACTTATTCACAAAGAGTTGCTCTTTAGGAGGTACTTCACATGTGAGATATGTCAGATATGTGAAAATGTAACCTATCAAAATAAAATAAGGGTGAAGAACCCTGAACCCTGCACCCTGAGGAAGGCACAGTGATGCCGAAACGTTGGTAAATACCCATTAAATTGCTGGGAGATTACACATGGAGTGTGCGACTTTCTTTCTTTTGATAGTGTATAGCTTATTAGCTTCGTTAGTCAGCACCTCCACACAAACTATTATTCTGGGTGTGTGCCAGCTCATGTTTTTTGATCAGATATGTGAAAATGTAAATCATCCCAATGAAAAAAATCTGCGCAAAAACCTTTGGACTTGGTACTATAAGGTTCTATCTACAATCCATTTACACAATGCTGGGTTGTCAATACAAAATTATTGTATAAAAGTTATGTACTTATTGAGTCATGAAAGAGGAACACGTCACAAAATAGATCTGAGATCTGACTTGACTTGAAAAATACTTTATTATCTCAAAACCATATATTTTGCCGATAGAGCCTTATTCCAAGTCTTTGTTTATTTATAGGTTCTGGTTGTCTTTTGCAATTACTTCGATTTTTGTCACCACTTTTTCAGAAGAATGGCCATCACTTAAAGGAAAACTCCACCCCAAAACAATATTTTGGTATTAGTTTCATTAATCCATTGTTGATATAGTCCCAAAATGTTTTGCATGTCAGCAATCAAGTTTTCAAGATATATAACTTTTAAAGAAATAGAAATACAGACAGTATGATGCATGGTACGTGTTTTGCATCATATGATGCAAAGTGCATCATACCGGCTGTATTTCTGTATTTTGAAAGGTATTCTAACTTGATTGCTGACATACAAAATATTTGGGGCCTATATCAACAATGGAGTAATGAAACAAATACCAAAAGAACGTTCTTGGGTGGAATTTTCCTTTAAGCTCTTTATGGTAAAAGTAAATACATAGGCTACATGTGCATTTGAGCATGGTTAAGACCAACTGGAGAGACATTGCTGTGTTTGTCTTTTTCTATATAAATACGAAAACCTACATAGGAGTATTTCACCAAAATTACAAACATACCACATTTGTATTGATAACTAGCAAGTAATTTACTGACTTTGGATGTCAGAGACCAGAAAATGTGCCATTTTACTGATCCAGAGCTAAGTTTTAGCAATGTTGCTAGTTCTCTATAGGATATAGTGTATTTGTCATTTTTATGAACTATCGCTTTAACAAATGTGTGATGAACATTAATTCATATATTTGATGATGGGATTAGAAAGAATGAGGGGTATTCTCTTTATTTAATCATTACATGTATGTAATAAGTTTAACATTCCGTGCCAGGTAGACTTTTATGGCTGAACCCAGGTGCGTTTGCACCCCCTTAAAAAAAAGGATTTACAAACGTCTCAGGAGTTTGATGCTCTGCACTTAAGGTACATTTAATAAGGTGAGGACCGTAATGGGTTATGAAATAAGATTTCACTACAAAATCTGGGATGTGATAACTTTGATGCTCAATATCTCAGAGCTATGCTTTGCACAAATATAACCTTGTAGACCCATGGTCACGATATTTAAGGGTTCACTTCAAAGTCGAAGCCGTTCTGTGTGCGTAATTCAGAGGTTCCAAAGTCCTCCAGTTGCGCGGAACCGCTGGCCAGATGTGTGTATTTTCTTTAAATAGCCTACAGCTTTGCCCGAATGAGGTACCTCGGCGCCGCGAGAACCAATCACAAACGCAGGGGGCGGGTTGTCTTTGGAACGTTGTGTATGTTAAAAAATGGACAATTTATCGCAGATATCCATATTCCGGTATTGCAAGATAACGTATGCGTGCATGCGGAGGTGATTGGCAAATGCTTGGCCGAGGAGTGAAAAGGAAATCGGCTGAGAGGGGAACTGCGAATTGTTTTGCACCCCCCCCCGTGAGGGTGAGTTCTCTGTCGGGAGAAAGCAGGCGGAGCGCACTGGTGATGTAGGCAGCCCATACCCGGAGATAGAGTACTATGTATTTAGTCTGTTCAACAGCCTATATCAATGACTGCATGTTGCACTCCGGAAGTAATGGGATTATTCTCAATCACATAGTACTGTATATGGACAAGTGTTTATAGGAAATGTGGTGATCCTGCATGCGATGTCGTGCTCAGTGTCCAAGGGCATTGTGCCTACTGTTCAATATTAATTTCCTAAGGGTACTAGCATAGCCTACGGAGTCTGCATACTCGGCTCAGTCTCATACTGTCACTGTTGACACATTCTACGAGTAGCCTATGAACCCAACCGATGGCAGCGCATTTGAATGATTGGTCTAGTTGTAGCCACCTCGATTGTTTATTTCCCCTACGCATTGTTTCAATAGCTTCTACCGAAAATGCATCAACGCCCTCGACACACTCACGCTCAGATAAAGGGAGTGCAATACGGGAATGACACTTGTCGTGACCCAGGGATAGGCTGCAGTCTATTTCTCATATAGGCTAAAGTACTGCTGCCACGTTGAATATTCACTGAGAGTGAATCATATGAAATAATGTGCTAATTTCCTCTCTGCGGAGAAAGCGTGCCGTTGAATGTGGCTCCAGGTAGTGCGAACACCCACATGATGCCACTGTGGAGAGTGAGAAAACTGTGATTGTAAATCGCAGACATGGGCGGAGGGAATCGCCTTGGTGATTATTGTTTTTATGGACGCGCCCGGTGTGTATGTTTGCGCGTGTCAGTCGCGTAACACAATCATGTCATAGAGCTCGTAAATCGAGAGGACCGCCAGTGCATCAACTACATCGATGTATTGATCTACCCTCGTGCGGATAGAAAGGACGCTGACATTGTATGCAAACCCAACGTGCCGCTGTAGCTAGAGGAGCGTCAAGAGAACAGAAGCAAGCAAGCAGTGACATGTTTTGTTGACAACTATTGCTGACAACTCACGAAGATTACCGACAAGGACTAAATACTTGCTTTTGAAAGTGGATGAGACTGTCTGCCTGTCATTTCCGTAGGACCACAATAAGTACAGGTAACAACACAATAACCTAGCGGTTAGAGCGTTGGGCCAGAAACCGAGAGGTCGCTGGTTCGAATACCTGAACTGACAAGGTGAAACATCAATCGGTGCCCTTGAGCAAGGCACTTTACCCTAATTTGCTCCAGGGGCGCCGTACTACCATGGCTGTCCCTGTAAAACAACAACTTTCACTGCGTGTATGTGACAATATATATATTTTTGCTTTACTCTTACGCTGTTTACTAGTTTTCTGAGAATATGTAGAACATGATGAAGGTGAAATGCTCTGCTTCAGAAATCATCTAATATGGGTGTAATTTTGCATTTGTTGCAATAGAACGATGGCATTCATAAATGACATGTTAAATCTATTAACATAACATTATGCATGACCGTGTGTGTGTGTGTCAAAGAAATGCCGTTGGCACATTTTGAGTTGTGATGATGGATGACCCTGTTTTTCCAAGGGTGGACCCTCCGAGATGCCTTTCTTGCACACTCAGATTGGATACACTGACAGAGCTATACAGCTCAGTATCCCCAATTGCAAGTGAAGTGTCACAACCAGTTCAGTTGTGAAGCATTTGGTTGGCAAATTTAACTGGTGACATCCCCTGACAATAATTAATTTATGGTATTGACTGATGAAGTGCAGCCAAGGACGGGTACGTGGTCCAAACTGACGTCCCATAAATAACTTTGTGGAATGACTTCACATCCACTGTTACCGAACAGCAATAGCTTTAAAGCTAGCTGAGGGATGGGCAAAGAGAAATGCAACCACACTCAAATTCATAGACTGCAAGGATTGATATCTAAATTAGTTTGAACCATGAGGCTATACAGTGTTCGTTTGCATTTACATTGTTTACAACAAGAAACAATATGCATATGTCATTCATTTGTAAGTCCAAAAACTGATATAGCAGACTCTAGATTCTCTTTCAGAATTCTAGATACTAGTTATTATTTATCCGTATTAGGAGACCGTGGTCTAGTAAAGGCGTTGAAAGAATCGTCATGATGATTTATTCAATCTGGACTAGTCTATACTGTATGACTCAGCTTGAATGTGATACCATGGTATCTAGAGATGTGGATAGGTGATTGAAAGTGACTCGGATCTCTGCTGCTCTGACAAGGATGCCGAACTCATGGCATCATTCACACTTAATATATTACCTTATTTTGTGTAGTGAAGGACGAGGTACATCATGGCTGCAGGCTGGCTGGTTCTTGATAGGTATCATAGTGGATGGATCAATGTTTGAATTATAGAATTGCTGGCCACTGCCATAACAAATCACGGCACCCCCCATAAAACACTGGCATCTCATAGGCATAAAAATATTATCTTTTGTCCAGGCCACTCTTACACATCACTCCTTAAAGTCCAACCACATGGATAAGCATTTTATTTTACCCTGGACTGAAATTACCCTGGACTGAAATTGTCCTTTAGACCTGATCCAACATTACGTTTTGCTTTCATCCCCGTAGTAAAGTTTTTCTCACAATAATCTGATCCCAGATCTGCATATAGGGGGAATCTTTTGCTTGAGCCCCATGCACAGTGCATTTGAAAGTATTCAGACCCCTTGACTTTTCAACATTTTGTTATGTTACAGCCTTATTCTAAAATGGATTAAATAAATTGTGTCGAGGCACAGATCTGGGGAAGGGTACCAAAATATTTCTGCAGCATTGGAGGTCCCCAAGAACACAGTGGCCTCCATCATTCTTAAATGGAAGAAGTTTGGAACCACCAAGACTCTTCCTAGAGCTGGCCGCTCAGCCAAACTGAGCAATCGGAGGAGAAGGGTCTTGGTCAGGGAGGTGACCAAGAACCCAGAGCTCCAGAGTTCCTCTGTGGAGATGGTTGTCCTTCTGGAAGGTTCTCCCATCTCTACAGCACTCCACCAATCATGCCTTTATGGCCAGATGGAAATCCACTCCTCAGTAAAAAGCACATGACAGCTTCTTCGAGTTTGCCAAAAGGCACCTGAAGGTCTCTCATACCACGAGAAACAAGATTCTCTGGTCTGATGAAATCCCTACGGTGAAGCATGGTGGTGGCAGCATCATGCTGTGGGGATATTTTTTCAGCATCAGGGACTAAGAGAGTAGTCAGGATCGAGGGAAAGATGAACGGAGCTAAGTACACACAGATCCTTGATGAAAACCTGCTCCAGAGTGCTCAGGACCTTAGACTGGGGACAAGTTTCAGAATGTCCTTGAGTGGCCCAGCCAGAGCCCGGACTTGAATCCGATTTAACATCTCTGGAGAGACCAGAAAATGGCTGTGCAGCGACGCTCCCTATCCAACCTGAGGTGCTTTAACGAAGTACTGAGTAAAGGGTCGGAACACTTATATTTGCTGAAATTTAAACAAAGAAATATTGCTTTGTCATTATGGGGTATTGTGTGTAGACTGAGAGGGGGAAAAAAAACAATTTAATCAATTTTAGAATAAGGCTGTAATGTAACAAAATGTGGAAAAAGTCAAGGGGTCTGAATCCTTACCATTTGCCCTGTAGATAGCATGATAAGTTGTGTTTCATATCCTACATGCTCTGCTGTGTGAGCAGCACTAGTCGATGCAGAGCTAGCAGCCCTAATTGTTCCAACCCATCTTGTATGTTTGCTTAATCAGCCCTTGTGGCGTCGGAGTGAGAGCAGCATATTATTGAGACACAATTAATCAAGCCAGGTTGTAATTATCATTGAGTTTGGAATTGAAGGCGGTGGGAGGCTAGGCATGGGTCATTCAGGCTAGAGGTAAACATCTTATTAACCATGTCGGAGTCTCTCACAGACTCTCACCACATAGGGCAACAAGGTTGTATTGGGTAGAAACGCACAGCTATCAAAAAAATTTCCTCATAAAAATACCAGAGCTTAATTAGGTTTATGGTCATTACGGTCCTCAGGTAATCTCTCCTAAATGGAACAATTCCACACTGCTAACTCACTGTAGACAGAAAGGAACCCAATTTCGTAACAGCCTTGGTCATGAATAAAACATGTGTATTTGCGGCCTCCATTGTTAAAAAACCCCAGAGCAAATAGAATCACCTAGAAGCCCTTAATGTTTGGGCGTTGGTCGGACTGTTCCTGTCTTCCATTTTTCCCAAAAGCACTATCTGAGATGACCGCAGTCAAACCTCGACCACAACCTCAGTCATTCCTGGTCAGGTCTTCCCCACATACACACACGTCCCCACAAGCACACATTGTATGGCACAATAAGGCTAGGACTAGGAGTTCCCCTTGGAATTGCCGCTACGGTTCTCTGGCCTCTAATGACAGAGTCCAGAGCTCAATTTTAGTCTGGCTTCGCCTCTCACCTCAACGCAAGATTTGTTTTTCTTCTGGAACAAATTCCCTGGACTAATGTGTGCCCAGCTTTAGTCAAGCAAGTTTTGTGTGTGCACAAAAACACACACACACACACACACACACACACACACACACAGAGCCTACTGACTGAACACGTTGGCATTAAACAGCCTAACAAGTAGCAGTTCAGGATTTGAGTCTCTGTGTAACTTTATCACACAGATAGACACTGACTCAGGCATGCCAACTTTGTTCGGAAAGAATTGAGTTACTATTTTAAAGTCAGATGCTGCTGATCGAGTGTCTATTTATAGTCTTTGCAAATCACCTCCGACATAATAGTGCCATTTCCCCATGCACAGAGGAAATGGCTGCTTCCTTCAGAGTCCAACACAAGCTCATTTCAGTTGTATCAGTGCCTTCATACATATTCCCCACCCTGTTACATTTCTATATTATTGCATCTGAGTAGCGGTCGACGGTTGCTGTAAACACAATTCCATCTACTGCTGAGTCAATTGCATTTCCTTCAATAGCTGCAGAGAGACGAGTTTAGTCTCGTGGGAACAGCAGGCAAAGTTGAGGGGAGGCAGTCTTTGAGGTCCTGAGAGAGGCAGAGGAGGGATGGATGGATGAGGTTTGAGCAGGCCGCCGGGTCCAGCTGTCACCCACACTGACTGAAGCTTGTGAACCAACAACAACAAACCCAGAGATGAGGATGCAGTGTAGGCATGGGAGGTCGAGAGGTTAGGGTGAGGAAGGGAACCCGGAGTTTGTTTGTCTTGCTAATAAAGAGATTTCACAAGGCACCTGTAAAGTTTACGCTGGGGCTTGTAATGCTCAATGCAATAAACTGAACATTGATTAGTCCGAGGAAGGAGTCGCTGTATATTTCACTCCCTACTGCTTTGACCCATCGACTTCCTTGTGTGTTAACCTTCCGACAATGCATTGCAGTATCCTCACACATCTCAAAAGTCCTTATTTGAATTCACCACTTACCTGAAAAGGCAAGTCACAGTCATCTCAAGTATCCCCCAGAGATATACCTTACTCTTTCAAGTCTCATGCCTTCTAGTGTGACGAGTTACTGAAGAATTTTCGAGGCTGCTTCGCCTGTATTTGGTTGTTAGACGGCTTCCACGCCTTCTTTCACCCCATATCTCAAGGCTAAGCTGAAATACTTCACAGATACCTTCTTGAGTCTGACATCAACATATTGGTGGTGGAACTAAAAACAAATCCATAACCCTTCTTTACCATATGTGTCAAAGCTTCCTGTCAGACCAGTGATCAACCATACAAAAGATGGAAGGAAGGAAGGAAGGACACAGTCTAAGAGCTTCCAACCAGAACCCTAAAGGTTCCCCTCTGTCTGAATCCTGTACTTTCCCTCAAGCTCCTCAACAGGCCATGTGGCCTTTCTCAGTGCTAGGCCCCACCGTACTGATCCGTTTATCATTGATCTGTGACAGTGGAGCCACAGACTCTCTTAGCAGGCTGCGTGACTCCTTCTCCAAGGTGTGTGTGTGTACACTTGTGTAAAGGCTGTTACTGGCTAACCTAAGCCCAGACATGCCCTGGGTTTGTATTGGCCTACATTGAGCGCTAATGGGTTTTCTGTGTTACTATGGTGAATACCATCTATTGCTACGCTACTGTTTTCGTGTACACAGTACAACAAACAGGATGGCGATTGGGGTTCTGTCGTTGCCTTGCATAATGTTGACAATTGGTAATGGGGGATTACTGATCGATGTGGAGGGAATAGTTGACATTTCCCTGGTTCTTTGGTGGCAGTGTGGGATTAAACTTTTTGGTGTCTTTCGTTTTGTGAAAATATCTCGGTATTAGTTGGAGAAGAAAGTGAGAATCCATCCTTGTCATTTTCCATCACCCTCATTACCATCCCCCTAAACTACAAATCATCAGAGACGTTATAGTGCTCGGGTCAGGGGTGGAACCAAAATGTTTCTCCAATCGTTCTGAGCAAAACCCCGATATCTTGGGAACAAAAAATGGACATTATTAACCGATTCTCAAGATTTCAGAATAACGTTTTTGTTCCGGGACACTCGAGATCACTTTCGTTCCGGGTTCTGTTTCCGTTCTTCAAAATCGCTTTTTGGTTCTGTTCCCTGAACCGGTTCCAACCCGTAGCTCAGGTTGCCTTTTTTTCCTGTCAGACTGGATATATGTCTTAGCCGTGAGAGTATGCTGAGGTAGATTGAGTTTTACTTCAGCAGGAGAGGCAGGGGATATAAAGCAGAAAGGAAAATCAATGTCTTAACTAAAGGAGCTGGTAAATTATTGATGAGGACTATGTAATGGGATCCCTCGTGTCTGTTTCCTTACAACTTTGTCTGCTTGCCACTGTGCTGTGGGAGAGGAGCTTGGCTGAGCCAAAAACCAACACCCAGAATCTCTATGGCTCTCAGTGAGCTCACTATCTGAGACTACCTGATGTGCACATACATACACACGGACACATACACACACAAATAGTCACGAGTTCTGCATACATACACTGCCTGACTCACACATGGTTGCACATAAACACAGACACGAGTTGGACATGTACGTTTCAGTAGTCATTCAAGTTACATTCAAAGGTAATTCTGTAGTGTCACAATCCACTGGTCTACTAAGACAATGCATTTGTCGATCAATATCCCCCGTCTGTATGGAGCATGATAACAGGAGCAAAATGAAGGGGGGCCACCAATTCTACATGGATGGAGAAGAATGAGAGGGAGAGGGAGGGATGTAGAGATGGGGAGGAAAATAGAAAGTGAGGGAGAGCAGGTGAGACCTGAAAGCTGCCTTTGTGTGGCGGCTGGCAGTAGGAACACTGGTCTGCTCTGTGAGGTGTTCCATACACACCACAGACACACACACTGGGGAGTTATGGGGGGGATGCTTTGGCAAACATAGCGGGTTGATGTTTTCAAATGTAACAAAAAGCCACTCTCTCCCCACCCCAAGATGAACAGGATTACACTGCCATTAAGTGGCTCTATTTTCCCTTACTTTACAAATCTCCATTTCAGTTGCTAAACGGCTCCCCGTTTTCCCCTCCACTGCATCTCAACTGTATCTGACGCTGTTCAACCAGAGCTTGAAGTACATGGTAATATCAGAGCTGGCTGCTTGATGTTCGGCATACTGAAACCAAAACGCCACGGTTCCAGGACTGGACGTCAATAGCATAACCATAGCATAACCAGACCAAAGATTCAAACGACTTTGACTATTTTCGAATATAGAGTGGTGGTATGTTTAAACATTGCGAGTCAATGTTTTTTTTATGTCTGTCTCACCAGAACTGTCTGCTATCTGAACTGAGCGAGGTCTGTGTTTGAAGAGACTAGATTTCACCTTCAGCTCAGCTCAGGGGGTTTTATAGTGAATTTTTATGTGATAGAAATGACCACCGCTGTGCTAATTTATTGCTGAGTGTGTACACGCTTCATGCTGATAGTGTATGTTTTGGTTTACACAGTATATTGGCATGTTGGTACAAGCGTTGTGCGTTACATAATGGTGTGAGACAGTGTTCCTTGACTTGTTAATGTGCATAGTGCTGCTGGGCTCTGGTTGTGCTGTTAAGTGCTCCTCGGGTTGTGTACTGAGCTGTGATCTCGTTTATTTGCGTCCTCAGGAGAGACCCGGGAGACAGCGCGCGCCATGAGGCGGCGAGGAGGGCTTGAGAGAGAGGAGACATCGTCCTTCATCATCCTCGGCATCGGGCAGTGCAGGAAGTGCACACACGCACCACAGAGACTGTCTAGCAAGAGACAGGCTAACAGCACCCGAATCTGAGCGAGAGAAACCGGAGAGAGTGGCTTCAACATCCATTTATTTATCCTCAATGGGCTCAACCTGGATGGGACCAGACTTGGAAGTGACGATGTCCAAGTTACCACACCGCTCTATATTGGACCCTCCTTGTTAGACCTTCGAAACAACTCGCCCACCGCTGTGAGGCTTAGAACTGAGGGGCAGAGAGAGAGAAGGAGAGTGATAGAGGAAGAGAACGAGAGACACTCTGGGCCCCATGCAGGCGCGTAAGAAGTATGTCCTGCTGGGGCTGTGTGCTTGCTGCTGGCTGCTGCTCTTCTACTGGGGCGGCGGGGTCCAGGTCCGTCTCTTCAAGCTGCTGGGGCGGCCGAGGGGTGAGGCGGTGCGTCCCTGGCCCAACTGGACCGACCGGGCCTTCCTGCCAGGCTATGCCCAGCTGGAGGAACTCCAGACAGGGCCGGGTTCCGCCGAGTCCCCCCACCAGCGTCACCAAGCCTGGACGGGCATCTATAAAGACAGTCGCTGCCGCATGGAGACCTGCTTTGACTTTACGAGATGTCGACGTAGAGGGCGGGACGGGTTTAGAGTATACGTCTACCCCTCGGAGAAGGGCGAGCGCGTGTCGGAGAGCTATCGTAAGATACTGACGTCTATAGGCGAGTCGCGGTACTACACCACGGACCCTCGCGAGGCGTGTCTCTTCGTTTTGGGGATTGACACTCTGGATCGAGACCAGCTCTCGGGGCAGTTCGTGCCCAACCTGGACGATCGTATCAAAGGTTACCCGCTCTGGAACGAGGGACGGAACCACCTTGTCTTTAATCTGTACTCGGGCACCTGGCCCAACTACAATGAGGACCTGGGCTTCAATATTGGCCAGGCCATCCTGGCTAAAGCCAGCCTCAACACAGAACACTTCAGGCCCGGGTTCGACGTCTCCATCCCCCTCTTCTCCAAGGAGCACCCCCAGAAGGGGGGCGAGAGGGGCTGGTTGGTGCGAAACACGGTGCCCCCACGCAGGAAGTACCTATTGATGTTCAAAGGGAAGCGGTATCTAACGGGCATCGGGTCAGACACCCGTAACGCCCTGCATCACATCCATAACGGGAAAGACATCGTGTCTCTCACCACATGCCGTCACGGGAAGGACTGGGAGAAACACAAAGATGCCCGCTGTGACCATGACAACCTGGAGTATGAGAAGTAAGTCAGGATTCGTCCTTCTGCCCCTTAGGTACATAACTTCCAATTCAGTTAGTCACTCATTGACATCAATGCATGACTAAGTGAAAATTCGACTTAAGTGGAAGTTAGGATTCTCCCCTTAGGGAAGGTTATTATTGAGAGGTGGTTTCATCAGGAATACACTTTGGGCTTGTACTTGTATTGCTTTGTTTTTACTTGTTCTGGGCGTTTATTGCGGCCCTTAGATTTTGGGCTTTTATGAGTTTGATTTTCTCTCTCTCATCTAAACGTCTCCTTCTGGTTGTTTTCTGTGGCTTTTACAGTCACTATTTCAGTGATCATGTTAGGATTATTGAGTGTTGGTTGCGTGTTGTGTTAGATGTAAAGTATAGAGTGTGGTCCTGGCTGTGTTAGGGCTTGGTGAAGAGTTTACACCCCTGAAAGCAAGTCAACATCCGAAGACCAATAGATTGTCCAAAGGCCAATAGAAAAGGTTCTGAAACCTCCTGAGAAGTGTATTTATTCATCCATGTGGAGAGGAGCTGTGTCACGATGCAAAGAGGGGGATTGAGGAGAGGGAAAGTTGACTGGAATATGAATAGCAGTTAATTAGGTAAGAGTAGGGGGAGGCTATCTTTTCATGTAGCTTCCAACAAAGTACACTAGTAATCTGGTCCTGGTCGGTTACCTCGAGAGAGAGAGGAGGGACTTGTTTTACCCAGCAATAGCAGTTGTAATCTGGCCAGGACATAGCTACCTTTCTGGATTGTTGACATTGGGCCAGTGGTGAAGGAAAGGGGACGGAGCTCCCACTCAATACTGTATGAATGAGCTCATTTATTCCACACATAACAAACGGTCTGCTCAGACATCAGGGGGTGTGGGGGCTTATGTTATATGATGGCAGTTTAGATTTGGATGTGGTGAGGGGTTAGATAGGGGTGAGGGGTGAGAGACAGCAGTATGTAAGAAGAAAAACAATGTTTTGGGGGGGGGGGGGGGGGGGGGGTTAGCACTTTTCTTCTCACTCTTTGGAAATGGGTTACCGACGGATGGGACTGGGGGCTCGAGTGTGAGTTGTGAAGGGGTGCAGAAGGATGTTGGAGGCGGGTGATGGTGGGGGCTGGGCATTACGTTGACCTCTCTCTGACTCTCATATCCCGAGGAATGGGCGGGCTTTTCGGGAATAACATGAGAACCATGCATGGAAATGGAGTCAGAATGAATGAAATGAAAGCATGACGATATATATAAACGTCCCATGAAGCTGAAGGATCCTGAGAATAAAGGTAACGACTCCCACCCTCCATGGCCCTCTGTCCCTCTCTCGCTCTCTCGCTCTCTTTCTCCATCTCTCTCTACCTCTTTCTCTCAATGCCACCTCCCCCCAAATGCCTTTCCTCCTCTCTCTGTTTCTCCTGTCCTCCTTGGCTGTGGGCTCAGGCAGGCTGCAGCCTCTTAGTAGGTTGTACCAGGTTAATGAGCCCATGCATCTGGTCCACCAAGAGATTAACCCAGGAGGACCTGGGACTAGATAGGGTAGGGGGGGGGGGGGACCTGAAGGGGAGTACAGGACAGGCAAGACATGGCGGTTAGATAGAGGGAGGGACGAAGAGGGGGAGAGAGGCAGACAGCAGGAAAGAGAAGAAGAAAAGTTAGGAAGGGGTAACAGATGAGGAGAAGAAGAAAGAGGAGAAGGTAGGACTTCAGGCAGGGAAACGACCCAGGAAGAAAGAGAGGCCAGGAGGGAGGGTGACAAAGCGAGAGAAAGAGGGAGGGAGGGAGAGAGGGGGATACTTCAGGCAAGGGAGAGGCTTTACCGCAGCTTAATGGCCTAGTTTCTCTTTTTTCTTACTTTGGAGGATTCCCTGAGAAAGGAAAGAAAAACCTGCACTGTACAGTGAATCTAAATGAGGGAGTGTGTGAAAAGAGAGGAGTGGAAATGAAGCAGGGACTTTCAGGACACACACACACACAAATATATATATATATATAAACACGTACTAGTAGAATACTTTACAGAGTTGCTTTAGTTCTAGTTGAAGCACTGAGGTATACATATCAGGGACGTGGGGGAGGGGGGTGTAATGGCAAAAGGATGTACCTCTCCATTCAGCTTAAATGGATGTTCCCATGACGACGGCCTTGCCATGTGGAAGACGGTGTCAGAGCATAGGCCATTATTCATGACCCAAAAAGTACTCAAGGAGAGGGAGAAGAGAGGAATAAAAATATATTAATAAGAAGACCACTGTTTGCTACTGCAGTGCAGAATATACAGTAACCTTTGTACACTGTAGATACAGTACAGGAATATACAGTAATATATTTACATAAATACACTACATGGCTTAAAGTATGTGTATGCATGCTCGTTGAGCATCTCATTCCAAAATCATGGGCATTAATATGATATGGAGTTGGTCCCCCCTTTGCTGCTATAACAGCCTCCACTCTGGGAAGGCTTTCAACTAGATGTTGAAACATTGCTTGCTTCCATTTAGCCACAAGAGCATTACTGAGGTCGGGCACTGATGTTGGGCGATTAGGCCTGGCTCACAGTCGGCATTCCAATTCATCCCAAAGGTGTTTGATGGGGTTGAGGTCAGGGCTCTGTGCAGGCCAGTCAAGTTCTTCCACACCGATTTCGACAAAACATTTCTGTATGGACCTTGTTTTGTGCACAGGGGCATTGTCATGTTGAAATAGGAAAATACCTTCCCAAAACTGTTGCCACAAAGTTGGAAGAACCGAATCAACTAGAATGTCATTGTATGCTGTAGCGTTAAGATTTCCCTTCACTGGAACTAAGGGGCCAAGCCCGAACCATGAAAAAACAGCCCCAGACCATTATTCCTCCTCCACCAAACTACATTTGTCACTATGCATTGGGGAGGTAGCTTTCTCCTGGCATCCGCCAAAGCCAGATTAGTCTGTCGGACTGCCAGACAGTGAAGTATGATTCTTCACTCCAGAGAAGGTGTTTCCACTGCTCCAGAGTCCAATGGCGTCGAGCTTTACACCACTCCAACCAACGCTTGGCACTGAGCATGGTGATCTTAGGCTTGTTTGCGGCTGCTGTGCAATGGAAACCCATTTTCATGAAGCTCCCGACGAACAGTTCTTGTGCTGACGTTGCTTCCAGAGGCAGTTTGGAACTCGGTAGTGAGTGTTACAACCGAGGACAGACGATTTTTGCATGCTACGCGCTTCAGCACTCGGCGGTCCCGTTCTGTGAGCTTGTGTGGCCTACCTCTTCATTGCTGAGCCGCTGTTGCTCCTAGACGTTTCCACTTCCCAATAACAGCACTTACAATTGACCGGGGCAGCTCTAGCAGGGCAGAAATTTGACGAACTGACTTGTTGGAAAGGTGGCATCCCATGACAGTGCCACGTTGAAAGTCACCGAGCTCTTCAGTAAGGCCATTCTACAGCCAATGTTTGCCTATGGAGATTGCGTGGCGGTGTGCTCGATTTTATACACCTGTCAACAGCAGATGTGGCTGAAATAGCAGAATCCACTCATTTGAAGGGGTGTCCACATACTTTTGTCCCTGTAGTCTATATAGTACAGTAAAGGACAACATCATCATTATTACATGCATATTGCGTTATAGGAATTATGGATCTGAAATAGTTGTGATTTTTCTATAAATGAACTGAAACTAGGCATGGCCCTGACATAATAAGAGGCTTGAATTGTACTGTAGTTATAGTGTAGTTAGTGTTCCTGCAGTTCGACCATGGGTGTGTACTTGAATGCATGCTTGTGTAAGTGTGTTTTGTTTGAATAGGTGTGTTTCTGTGAGTGCGTATGTGTATGCCTTCGTGTGTTTGTGTGCATGTATAATAGTGTGTGTATTGGGATGTTGGCAGGCCCTAATAAGAAATCCTACACCCCACTGTAATTAGGGGCTGTGAAATTGTACCCCTGGAGAGCATGTGGTGTGTGCGGCTCGTGTTCCAATCCAGAACAAACTCCTCTGTGTCTCTGTTTAAAAAAAGGTGAATTGAGACCGAGCCTTCTAGATCATTCTCTCTCTCCTGTTTTCCTTCCATTTTTCCTCTTCCGGTCCTGCTCTCCCTCTCCCACACTCCCATCTCTCTCCCTCTGTCGCTGTCATTTTGTTCTTGACCTCCATCCCTAGCTCTCTCCCTCATTCTTTTCCCCCTCTTCCTGTGTCTCTCCCACACTCCTGCACTCCCTTCTCTCTCCCTTTCTTTATTTAGTCCTCCTGTCTTCCTCTTGAACTCTACTCTTACTGCAAGTACTTCTCCCCATCAGTCTACTCCCACTTTTTGATTTGTTTTTTTTTAATCACCGCCCCTCCCTCTTTTTAACATTCAATCAATCAAATGTATTTATGAAGCCCTTTTTACATCTGCCGATGTCACAAAGTGCTGTACAGAAACCCAGCCAAAAAAACCAAACAGCAAGCAATGCAGATGTAGAAGCACGGTGGCTAGGAAAAACTCCCTAGAAAGGCCAGAACCTAGGAAGAAACCTAGAGAGGAACCAGGCTCTGAGGGGTGCCTAGTCCTCCTCTGGCTGTGCTGGGTGGAGATTATAACAGAACATGGCCAAGATGTTCAAACGTTCATAGATGACCAGCAGGGTCAAATAACAATAATCACAGTGGTTGTAGAGGGTGCAACAGGTCAGCACCTCAGGAGTAAATGTCAGTTGGCTTTTCATAGCCGATCATTCAGAGTCCAAAACAGCAGGTTCGGTACAAGGTAGCACGTCTAGTGAACAGGTCAGGGTTCCATAGCCGCAGGCAGAACAGTTGAAACTAGAGCAGCAGCATGACCAGGTGGACTGGGGACAGCAAGGAGTCATCAGGCCAGGTAGTCCTGAGACATGATCCTAGGGCTCAGGTCCTTCGAGAGAAAGAGAGAGAATTAAATCACACAGGACACCGGATAAGACCTGAGAAATACTCCAGATATAACAGACTGACCCTAGCCCCCCGACACAAACTATTGCAGCATAAATACTGGAGGCTGAGATTGACTTTATTTAACAGCATTGCTGTACTGACAGCAATAAACACACACACACACACATCCTGCCTACACTTCCCACTCTTCCCACACTCATGCGTTTACGCATTGCCCCCCCTGCCTTTTTACAAGATGGCGTAAGACACGCCAACCAAATTTCATGGGAGGGATTGAGAAGGTCTTGCTCTCTCTGAGTCATAGAGGGTCTCATTTAATTCAACTAAAAAGAGAGGTGGACCAGTGATCTCTCTATTGCTCTACTGCCCCCTATCAGTAAGCTGACCTCATAGCACCCAGTGGTGATGCCAGGTGGTTGCGTGTTACTATGTCTGGTTGCTTCTCAGATGGTTGTCTATTTTGTCTGGCTACACTGTAGTGGTAAACACATTCTTTTGAGATGCTAAACAGAATCAGTTATGCTTGGCAACAAAACAAAAAAAGTGACTTGTTTGCAGTCCCACGTTTGTATATTTTGTTACCTTTTTAAATGTTCTGGTAAGAACGACTTACTAGCTCTACTGCCTCACAGTCCTTAGCTAATTGTTTATGCCTTAAGCAGCCCCCCCCCCCCCCCCCCACTCTTTGCATTTAGCTGTCCCTCTCCTTTGGATCTGTGTATATTGAGTGGGAGAGTCCAGCCTGTCAGGTTGTCAGGTGCCTCTCAGGTTCCTGATGTGGAGCCGTTTGGCCCCGGAGGCCCACGCTGTCTTACCACCAGCCCACACGGGGGCCCTGGCTCTACTTGTGTGGATGTCCTTAATGGGTGCCAGTCACCGGCCTAATCGGGCCGTTTATTCTGCCGGGCCAGAGCCACGGCGATCATAGCGGGAAAAGCCCCCGGCATCCTAACTCCCTTTTGTCCGAGCCAACTGGAGCTGAAAGCCTTTGACAATATGGGAGAGACTAGAGGAGATGGAGAGAGGGAGACTCCTGCCTTCTGCTGATAAGACTCTCCTTCCCCTCTCTCTCTCTGTTTTTCGCTTGTTTACCCATTTTTGATAGCCTCCACTTGACTTTGTGAACCCACAACTCTGTATCCAGACATTATGGATGGTAGGGATTAGGGGAAAGGGGACATGTGAAACTAAGTGCTCCTTACACTATATGTTTAATGTTCCATACAATTAGGTGAAGTTGACCTTCAGCAAGTCGTGTCTTTCAGAAATGTCAAGACAAAAATAGAATACATTTATTAAGTAGACACGTATAGGTGTGTTCATTAGTCTTTTTTTCGTCTATGAGGGAAAGGACTGCTTTAAACCATTGGTCTTAATGTCCCATTGGGTGGCTTGAGTCGTTGACAGACGGCTAGGGGCATGGTTCAGAGGTTATTCACTCATATAGTCTGGTGTTAGGGTTCAATTGGGATTTGAAAGGGGTGGATTTAACCTCCCAAACTGGGTTGACTTTATACTGTGATTTTCCACTTTCTGTTTCAGAATACTCCTCCTTACCTGCCTCCTTTTGAGGTTGGTTGAGCCCACTTCAGCTGCGCTCTGACTTCAGTCAACACCTGTTAGTCCACAGACAAGTGGGCAGCTTTTTATAAGGCGACGACTTCATCTTCATCTTCACCTCATACCATACTGATGACTGACAACCACGTTAGCATAATCCTAACTGATTTATGTAGCTAGCGTCTGCTCAACACGACATGAGCTACGGAGGACCCCTAGGATCAACAGTAACCACGTATCCTTACACTCCTTAGCACTTGACAGAATTGCACCCGATAAAAAACCACTCTTATATGAAAGGGTGTGGTGGTGTCTACTACTGTGGGCCAAACCCAGACAATCTACCCTGGCCCAGATACCTTCCAGAGGCAATTTAGGAATATACTGAACACCATGAATAAGTCAAATAAAATCCAAATGTATTTGTCACATGCTTCGTAAACAACAGGTGTAGACTAACAGTGAAATGCTTTCTTACGGGCCCTTTTTCAACAATGCAGAGTTAATAAAATAAAAAAAATAGGTGACAAGGAGAAATAAATTCAGTTAATAACGAATAACAATAACATGTTAAAGTAACATGGGTACATACAGGAAGTGCCGAGTCGATGTGCAGGGGTACGAGGTACTTGAGGTAGCTATGTACGTATAGGTAGAGGTAAAGTGACTAGGCAACAGGATAGATAATAGACGGTAGCAGCAGTGTGTGTGTGTGTGGTGAACGGGGTAGTGGCCTCAGTATGCATGTGTACGTGTGCTATGTGTGTGTTGGGATGTCAGTGTAGGTATGTGGCTAGCCTGAGTTCTACTGTTCATCTCTTATTTAATGATAGCCTGGGAGCTAGCTGAGGCCGGTTTGGTGTTGAGTCCCCTGTCTCTGCTACACCTATGATAAATGAGACCGACTGGATGCTGCTCCCAGCTGCTCGCTCTGAAACTGTCTACGAGGTATATACTGTTTAAATGCTATTCTGACGCTTGGCTATATGGGCTCTTGGGATGTTATTATTAATAATAGTTAGGTGGGTGCTTACATTTGCCCTATTTCATGTAGACGTGTGTATTATATACATGAGTGATTTGGATTTGTTTTTTGTTTTTGCATATCCCACTCCCCCTGAGACACTCTCTGAGAGTGGGGTCACGGCCAGAGGTCAGCCATTATTGACTGTGACCCTGGAGCAATTAGGGTTAAGTGCCTTGCTCAAGGACACATTGACAGATTTTTTTTTCACCTAGTCAACTTTGGGATTTGAACCAGTGACCTTTCGGGTTACTGGCCCAAGCTAGGCTACGCTTCTGTGCTCAAACTAGCACTTGTATGTTTTTCTTCATGTTGTCCTATAGAGGGACCACACATTGCTACGGTATGTATATGAACCCGGAGTTAGACCTATATGCTTTGTTACACTGTGATCCCTGTACCTCAGTTTGCATGTTGTGTTCAGAGAACATTTGAATTGCTTTACTCTCTGCCTCTTGCCTTTTTACATACTACACCCAGCCAACACACTCTGTCCTTCCCACTGCCTCTACACACCACCTAGCCCATTTCAGCCATTTCCTTCACTCTTCACACACTCTTCCCTCTGACCCTACGCCCTACATTACAAGCAGTCTCCACGATCAACTTCCTAGCCAACTCCATTCATAGCTCCATTCCTAGGACTATCCTTAGCTCGGTATCCACTACTATTACTACTGCTGCTCCTTCACCCAATACCCATGTCTCCGGACCCACACCCACCCCTCATATCCCACTCTCACACCCCAGTTCAGGTTACCCACACTCTGGCCAGTTTGCCCATCCTTGTCCCTGTGTTTCCAGCTGTCCCCTGGTTGTCACCCCTGTCCCCGTGGACCCACCAGCCTGTCCGGTGTAGTCAGGCTGGCAGGGCTGCAGTAACCAGAGCCTGCTCCTCTCTCTTTCTGTCGCAATGACTCTCTCTCTCTCTCTCTCTCTCTCTTTCTTTCTTTCTGACACCCTCTTCTATTATTTCGCTGTTCACGCTCTCCCCTGCTATTTCTCTCGGCTTTCAGCTTCTCTGCCCCATCTCCCTCTCTTTCTTGTTCTCTCTTGCACTCTTTGTTCCTCCCTTTCTCTTTATCTACCCCATCTATTCCCCCCTGCTGTCTCTCCCTAGATATATGTCTGCCCTGTCTTCCTTTCTCTTAATTCCTCTCTCTCCCTCTCGTCTTCACACTCTCTCTGTCTCTCTCTCTCTTTCCTCTCTATGGCTGTAATGTGATCAGGTGCAAGGAGTGAGCTGTCTCCACTCCAGTAAATGCATTAGCCCTGTCTCCTCTCCCTGTCCACTAGCTAGACTACTCTACTGGCCCCAGTCAAACCTCAGTGTGGCTGGAGGGCTGGACGGCAGGGTCACAAGGCCAGAGCCATTCCAGGAATGGACTTTATCGCTTCTGCAAACACACACATACACATATGGGTAGATATAAATGTGTGCATACACACACATATGCCCTAAGCAGGAAAATACACATGTAGGTGAACAAACACACACACACAGACAGACAAATATGCATGTGCGTACACATGTTTGTGTTACTGTCCTTTTGAGGTCCAAACAATTGATTCACATTCAAAATACTATTTTCCCTAACTCCTTAACCTAACCCCTAAGCCTAAAATTGCCCTTTTCCTTGTGTGGCCCGACGAAATGTCCCCACTTTTTTTCTTGTTTTCCTAGGAAAACCCAAAACCCCAAAAACACACACTCCATCACTGCTCCTAATAGGGTGTAAGCTGACAGACAGAGCCAGGCTCCCTCCGTCAGCACAGCGAGTCTATATTCATTCAGTAGCTTCACTGTGCGCTAGAGACGAATGAACTAGAGCGAATCACATAGATCCAATAAGCCCACGGATCTATTGAGAAACCCTCTCTGGAATGGAATCTGGGAATCTATATTGCATGGATCCGTTCCCTGCGGAATGGATTAGACAGCCATAGCGTTAGGACAACATGGCAGCAGTTTGCCACTACTGCAGTGGTAAGCATTTAGGTAATGTTGTTAGTGCAGCATAGAGCATAGATTGTTTCCTGGTTCTCTTATCAGCAAATCACCTATTCAAACCTGATGTTTGAGCCAGTAGCATTTAGCGTCACTGGAAGCACCGCAGTTGTATGCGATGAATCAAGAAGATGAAATAAGAATGTCTTTGGGAAATACCAGAGGAGAGAGATACAGTCTTAGTTAGTGACTCATACTTACAGTAGGGTGGGAAGGGAATAGCTGCGCTCGCTGCTGATTGGCTGGTGTCCTGCCTGTTATCTGGAACGTCTATCTGCCTGTACGTCCGTCTGTCAGGAGTGGGGATACCAATCCACCAAAAGGTGGCTACGAGCTCCACTCAGTTGAGCTACGTGTGTTGATGGGCCAGCAGACTCTATCCGTTGGGTTCCACTCAGAGGAAGTCCGCCTTGTATAGTGTATATCCACTAGGGGGCTTGGGAACAAGAGTAGCTTACCAAGCAAGAGGGGCCGAGCCACTCTATTTGACTCTGGCTAGCGCCGACATTTGAACTTCCGTGTTATGTGCCTGTTTACAGATGCTAGCTCCATGTCAGGCTAGTCTGCTGTTCTATGCTTTATGCCACTACTTTTTAGCCACAGAAACAAACATGTCTCTTTTTGATTTGAACTGCAACTACTACTCAGGAGGAGAAGAAGAAAAAAAGGACTGAGAAAATGGCAAGTTCTTCCACTGAATACTACAAGAGAGGACAATGGGGAATACACGTCTCTTGTCCAACCTCTGCGAAGCATTGACGAGGAAAGACATTTTCAATACATCCGGATGTCGGTTTGACGACTTGCTTCAGCGGCTTGCCCCTCGCTTCTCGCATGGGAGAACTCACAGCTCTCCTGTAAATGCTGCAGAAATGCTGTCTGTGACCAATCGGTTTTTGGCGCGTGGCAGCACACAGCAGAGTATCATTACGAGGTATACAGTGGCTTGCGAAAGTATTCACCCCCCCTTGGCATTTTTCCTATTTTGAAATATGTCGACAGACACGGCAACCAGAGTTGCTATAGACCTCAAGGACCTCGAGGACTACTTCCTCACACCAGCAGGCCAGGTGTCTTTCCAGGATGCTCCGATCACACGTTGGCACCCTACTGTAAATGTTGGAGTGTGGTTTAGAAAACAGGTGCACACATACGTTCTCTTCTTCTGGTTGATGACGGTTTGACTCCTGTTGTGAGCCTCACACTTGGTTTTGCTGTTTGGACAAATCACAATAAAGAGTACTATGATGACTTCATCCTTGTAGTTTTTTTATTTACAAAAAATTGTGAGGCTAGACCCTCAAGACATTTACCTAACCTTGTGTTGTGTAGTGGCTTTTCACCTTCCTGCCATAGTAAATGGGTGTGTCCAGCTGTAGACAACAAGGACCCCCCCCCCCCCTCCCCTCAAGACATTAACCTAATCCACATAGCTCATGTACAAAGCAGTACAGCTGTACTGAGTGACTGATTCAAAACAGTAATATTTTCTGCCACAAGTACAAATAAGCAGACATACATTTGCAAGAGGGAAATGTGATGAACCAGGCCGGGGAGATGATGAATCAAGGGGCGATGAACCACCTGTAGATGGGCCCTCAGAGCTCAGCTCCATCTCTGGACTGTCCAAAACTCCACCCTCCTCCAACACCTACAAGCAGATGGCGAATATGTTAGAATACAATTCAACCAATCTAAAAACATGTTTCCCTAAAATAACGGATTTCATAAACATCTCGATCTAATTAACACACACATTAGCCCTGCTAATCTTCGAACGCAGGCACTGAATATTTCCCACACAATTTCTCCCATCCAGAAAAGAGCTGATTTCACATGTTCTAACTAGGTCTGCTAAAGATAAGACCACAAACATACACAGTGACTGTACAAAAGGACTCGGTTACATGACGAGTACATACAGTATCTGGCGTATTGGTGTCTTTCTGACGATGTTTCACGTGAACAAGAAGCCAATCCAATTGTCTGACAATCGGTGGGGGACACACCTGCGGCAGCCCCATTCCTCTCCTTCACCCTTTTCAGATTCCGAATATACCGGTCCCGAATCTTTCTCTATGTTTCTTTGATATCAGTATCTGTGTTCAAAAAGCCCAAAAAAGGAAGCTTGCAAGTAGTAGAGGCTAAGTAGCAGAATGTCCATCGCTTCTGTATTTATACAAGAAGGGATACCGGAAAAGATGTGATGTAGACACCGGGGCGGGACTTCCGTTGCAGAACTCACTCAATACTGCCCCTCAGTCTTCGCAAGGAATGATATGTCGGGTCTCAATTTCCAGGTAGGGAAATAATTGAGTTGAATGCAGAGCGTATTACAAGGAGCCACCCCTTTTATGACGAAAAACGACACTGCAACACTGTGCTACGCTCCGTCGGCCATGTTTGCACATTGTCCGTAGACACCTATAGAGGGAGGGAGAGGGATAAGGAGTGTGTGTGTGTGTGTGTGTGTGTGTGTGTGTGTGTGTGTGTGTGTGTGTGTGTGTGTGTGTGTGTGTGTGTGTGTGTGTGTGTGTGACAGAAAGAATGAGATAAAATAGAGGAATACGATGTGCAAGTGTGTGTATGAAAGAGAAAATGAAAGAGTGTGAGCGAGAGAAGTAGGCGTAGATGAATGTGCCAGAAAGAGAGAAATAAATACTGTCTTCCTCCTCCTCTTCTCCTTACGTTAATGCAGCATTGATCCTTGCTGGGAAAGATGCAGCTACAGTACTTCCCTGCTCTTTAAACCCGGTCTGTGCCTAGCGCTAATTGAAGTTTGTCCTTAATGCTCCTGCTCTGATCTCCCTGTTCTCTTGACTGGAGAGGAGACCCCGGCGAGAGAAATGTTTAACCCAAACCCCACTCCTCTAATGTAGGGTTGGGTGCAAAGGAAACCAGTAAAGCTGACAATCCAGTTTAGGAGTGGTAGAAACAGAGTTTTTTTGGAAATGTTAGTTCTAGCGAAACATTTTGATTTGCTAAGGATCGGCACAAACAAACCTGTTAAAAAAAACTGATCCAGGTGAAACTTCAAGTCTCCATTTCCTTTGATGTCAATTTCACGCGCCGTTTGATGTTATGGGAAGCCATACCTGTCAATAGCAAAAAATGGGTTTGGATGAATTTATCAAGAAAGACACCATGGCCACTTGAATGAAACGGACCGTGGTATAGTGCTTTAGCTTCAGTGAGGCTATGGGTGTTTTGTGGTTGTCGTCGGAGACTTTGTTTATTATGGTCTGGCTCTGACTGAGGCGAGACATTTGAAAAATGCTACATGCAAATCGTCTCTGTGGTAACCTTCTCTTTGCTTAGCAGCAGCAGCAGCAGCTCTCAGACTGTAGCTAAATCAGAGTCGGCTGAAAGAAAATGGCTTTCTTCTTGATGTTCTGTTTTCTCATCTGATAGGGCTAGGTGGGAAATGAATGACGTTTAGAAGTCCTATCTAACTTTCACAGATTTCTGTCGTTGAGGGCGTAGCCTTAGACTGCCAGGTTGTGTCCTACCAAGTCAGATTGTCCCAGTCAAAAATCAACACCTAGCTCCTTTCCCTAGCCCTTGTCCCTTTGCAGATCTGCAAGAATTGAAAGGTATAGGCAACCGTGCTTACATCTATCCAATTCTTTCAGATCTGCCAACATAGAAGGGGCTTGGGGTTGTTTTCCCACCGACCGGGCCATACTTTTTCTATCAGACCTATTCAAATGATGGCAAATGTTATTTGTCATATGCTTTGCACACAACAGATAGACTAACAGGGAAATGCTTACTTATGGGCTGTTTCCAACAATGCAGGGAGAAGGAAAATAGAGAAATAATAGAAAAGTAATAAAACGCAATAATAAATGCACAATGATTAACGATAACTTGGATATATATCCGGGGTATATATAACATCGGAATGGCCGATTTTAATTAGGGCCGATTTTCAAGTTTTCATAACAATCGGTAATCGGCATTTTTGGACACCGATCATGGCCGATTACATTGCACTCCACGAGGAGACTGCGTGGCAGGCTGACTACATGTTATGCGAGTGCAGCAAGGAGCCAAGGTAAGGTGCTAGCTAGCATTAAACGTATCTTATAAAAAAACAATCAATCTTAACATAATCACTAGTTAACTACACATGGTTGATGATATTACTAGTTTATCTAGCTTGTCCTGCGTTGCATATAATCGATGCGGTGCCTGTTAATTTATCATTGAATCACAGCCTACTTCGCTGAACGGGTGATTTAACAATCGCATTTGCGAAAAAAGCACTGTCGTTGCACCAATGTGTACCTAACCATAAACATCAACGCCTTTCTTAAAATCAATACACAAGTATATATTTTTAAACCTGCATATAGTTAATATAGTTAATATTGCCTGCTTGTAATAGCTGTCGCTTTCCTCATCCTCAGATGAGGTGAGGAGAGAAGGATCTTCAGACCAATATGCGGAGTCAGGGAAATATGCCATCTTTATTTATAACGAAAACTGATGACACGAAACAAACACTTTAACAAACTACAAAATAAGAAAACGACGTACACGCAACCTGAACATAAACTTACATGGACAAACGTAAACTCACGAACAGGAACGGACATCGAAACATACGAACAGCCAAACAGCTCCAAAAGTGAATACATCTAACATAACGAAGACATCACAGGAGACAATCACCCACAAACAAACAGTGAGAATGCCCTACCTAAATATGACTCTTGATTAGAGGAAAATGCAAACCACCTGCCTCTAATCAAGAGCCATGCCAGGCAAACCGAAACCAACATAGAAACAGATAACATAGACTGCCCACCCAAAACACATGCCCTGACCATAAACACATAAAAAACTAACATAAATAGGTCAGGACTGTTACAGTACCCCCCCCCCCAAGGTGCGAACGCCGGGCGCACCAGCACAAAGTCCAGGGGAGGGTCCGGGTGGGCAGTTGACCACGGTGGTGGTTCCGGTTCAGGACGCTGTCCCCGCACCACCATAGTCACTCCCCTCTTCTTTCTACCCCTTCTACTGACCACCCTAACACTACCTTCCCCTAAATAAACAGCTAGCACCGGGACAAGGGGCAGCACCGGGACAAGGGGCAGCACCGGGACAAGGGGTAGCACCGGGACAAGGGGCAGCACCAGAACAAGGGGCAGCACCAGGATAAGGACCATCACTGGAATAAGGGGCAGCACCGGGACAAGGGGCAGCACCGGGACAAGGGGCAGCACCGGGACAAGGGGCAGCACCGGGACAAGGGGCAGCACCGGGACAAGGGGCAGCACCGGGACAAGGGGCAACACCGGGACAAGGGGCAACACCGGGACAAGGGGCAGATCCCGGCTGAAGGACTCTGGCAGGTCCTGTTTGGACGGCTCTGGCAGGTCCATGCAGGCTGACGGCTCTCGACGCTCATGGCAGACTGACGGCTCTCTACGCTCATGGCAGGCTGACGGCTCTCGACGCTCATGGCAGGCTGACGGCTCTCGACGCTCATGGCAGGCTGACGGCTCTCGACGCTCATGGCAGGCTGACGGCTCTCGACGCTCATGGCTCTCTGACGGCTCTGGCTGCTCATGGCTCTCTGACGGCTCTGGCTGCTCATGGCTCTCTGACGGCTCTGGCTGCTCATGGCTCTCTGACGGCTCTGGCTGCTCATGGCTCTCTGACGGCTCTGGCTGCTCATGGCTCTCTGACGGCTCTGGCTGCTCATGGCTCTCTGACGGCTCTGGCTGCTCATGGCTCTCTGACGGCTCTGGCAGATCCTGTCTGGTTAGCGGCTCTGGCAGATCCTGTCTGGTTGGCGGCTCTGGCAGATCCTGTCTGGTTGGCGGCTCTGGCAGATCCTGTCTGGTTGGCGGCTCTGGCAGATCCTGTCTGGCGGGCGGCTCTAGCGGCTCCTGTCTGGCTGACGGCTCTAGCGGCTCCTGTCTGGCGGATGGCTCTGTAGGCTCATGGCAGACGGGCGGCTTTGCAGGCTCATGGCAGACGGGCGGCTTTGCAGGCTCCTGGCAGACGGATGGCTCAGATGGCGCTGGGGAGACGGATGGCTCAGATGGCGCTGGGGAGACGAATGGCTCAGATGGCGCTGGGGAGACGGATGGCTCAGATGGCGCTGGGGAGACGGATGGCTCTGGCCGGATACGGCGCACTGTAGACCTGGTGCGTGGTGCCGGAACTGGAGGCACCGGGCTAATGATAAGCACCTTCCTACTAGTGCGTGGAGCAGAGACAGGGCACACTGAACTCTCAAAGCGTACTCTATACCTGGTGCGTGGTACCGGCACTGGTGGCACCTGGCTGAGGGCACGCACCTCAGGACTAGTACGGGGAGAAGTGACAGTGTGTACAGGACTTGGGAGACGCACAGGTGGCTTAGTGCGTGGGGCCGGAACTGGAGGCACCGAACTGGATACACGCACTATAGGGAGAGTGCGTGGAGGAGGAACAGGGCTCTGGAAATGCACTGGTAGCCTAGTGCGTAATATAGGCACTGTAGGTACTAGGCTGGGGCGGGGAGGTGGCGCCGGAAATACCGGACCGTGCAGGCGTACTGGCTCTCTTGAGCATTGAGCCTGCCCAACCTTACCTGGTTGAATGCTCCCGGTCGCCCGCCCAGTACGGGGAGGTGGAATAACCCGCACCGGGCTGTGTAGGCGAACCGGGGAAACCATGCGTAAGGCAGGTGCCATGTATGCCGGCCCGAGGAGACGCACTGGAGACCAGACGCGTTGAGCCGGCCTCATGACACCTGGCTCAATGCCCAATCTAGCCCTACCAGTGCGGGGAGGTGGAATAACCCGCACTGGGCTATGCACACGTACAGGAGACACCGTGCGCTCTACTGCGTAACACGGTGTCTGCCCGTACTCCCGCTCTCCACGGTTAGCCTGGGAAGTGGGCGCAGGTCTCCTACCTGCCCTTGGCCCACTACCCTTTAGCCCACCCCCAAGAAATTTTTGGGAGTTACTCACGGGCTTTTCGGGCTTCCGTGCAAGACGAGTCCCCTCATAATTCCGGTTACGAGCTTGATTCTCCGGCTTCCATCCACGTCTCCTAGCTGCCTCCTCATACCAGCGCTCCTGGGCTGTGGCTGCCTCACTCTTCTCACGAGAGCAGCGATATTCTCCAGTTTGCGCCCAGGGTCCTCTACCAGACAGGATCTCCTCCCAAGTCCAAAAGTCCTTGTTGCTCCGTCGAGCATTCCCATACCGCTTGGTCTCTGTATTTTGGTGGGTGATTCTGTAATAGCTGTCGCTTTCCTCATCCTCAGATGAGGTGAGGAGAGAAGGATCTTCAGACCAATATGCGGAGTCAGGGAAATATGCCATCTTTATTTATAACGAAAACTGATGACACGAAACAAACACTTTAACAAACTACAAAATAAGAAAACGACGTACACGCAACCTGAACATAAACTTACATGGACAAACGTAAACTCACGAACAGGAACGGACATCGAAACATACGAACAGCCAAACAGCTCCAAAAGTGAATACATCTAACATAACGAAGACATCACAGGAGACAATCACCCACAAACAAACAGTGAGAATGCCCTACCTAAATATGACTCTTGATTAGAGGAAAATGCAAACCACCTGCCTCTAATCAAGAGCCATACCAGGCAAACCGAAACAAACATAGAAACAGATAACATAGACTGCCCACCCAAAACACATGCCCTGACCATAAACACATAAAAAACTAACATAAATAGGTCAGGACTGTTACACTGCTAACATGAATTTCTTTTAACTAGGGAAATTGTGTCACTTGTCTTGCGTTCTGTGCAACAGAGTCAGGGTATATGAAGCAGTTTGGGCCGCCTGGCTCGTTGCGAACTGTGAAGACTATTTCTTCCTAACAAAGACAGCCAACTTCGCCAACCTGGAGATGATTTAACAAAAGCGCATTTGCGAAAAAGCATAATCGTTGCACGAATGTACCTAACCATAAACATCAATGCCTTTCTTAAAATCAATACACAGAAGTATATATTTTTAAACCTGCATATTTAGTTAAAATAAATTCATGTTAGCAGGCAATATTAAACTAGGGAAATTGTGTCACTTCTCTTGCGTTCATTGCACGCAGAGTCAGGGTATATGCAACAGTTTGGGCCGCCTGGCTCGTTGCGAACTAATTTGCCAGAATTTTACGTAATTATGACATAACATTGAAGGTTGTGCAATGTAACAGGAATATTTAGACTTATGGATGCCACGATGCTTCGAGGGTGGCTGTTGTCGATGTGTTCCTGGTTCGAGCCCAGGTACGGGCGAGGAGAGGGACGGAAGCTATACTGTTACAATGGCAATACTAAAGTGCCTATAAGAACATCCAATAGTCAAAGGTATATGAAATACAAATGGTATAGAGAGAAATAGTCCTATAATTCCTATAATAACTACAACCTAAAACTTCTTACCTGGGAATATTGAAGACTCATGTTAAAAGGAACCACCAGCTTTCATATGTTCTCATGTTCTGAGCAAGGAACTTAAACGTTAGCTTTTTTACATGGCACATATTGCACTTTTACTTTCTTCTCCAACACTTTGTTTTTGCATTATTTAAACCAAATTGAACATGTTTCATTATTTATTTGAGGCTAAATTGATTTGATTGATGTATTATATTAAGTTAAAATAAAAGTGTTCAGTCAGTATTGTTGTAATTGTCATTATTACAAATAAATAAATACATTTTTTTTTTTTAATCGGCCGATTTAATCGACATCGGCTTTTTTTGGTCCTCCAATAAATCGGTATCGGCGTTGAAAAATCATAATCGGTCAACCTCTAGTACATATAACTAGGAATAAAGTGACTAGGCAACAGGCTAGATAATATAATTGTATTTATATTGGTTCTGGGTGTTCTGCCCCCTGCAAGACTCAACTCTCATTGGCTCAGGGCTGGTTCTGTGCATGCCCGTCAACTTGTCTAACTTAATGAACCACTAATCTCTCATCTGTCAGCTAGAAGGCGGGAGTTGGATGAACTTCAAGCTTCTCTCCTCTTTGTACATGTTCCCAAGAGCTTTAGAGACCCAACCAAATAAAAATTACGCTCTCATTCTCGAGCGCCTTTTGCGAACATCAGCCGAGACAGTAAATTGAGAGTGGGGTCGAGGAGAATGACATGGTGCAGTAATTTTCACAAACATAAGAAAAAAGCTCTGGTGGGAAAGAGTGATGGGCAGCGATGGAGGAATGTAAAGAATTTCCCTCCGTTGTATCCAGAGCGCTGTTGAAGTCCTACATCTCAATAGTAGAAAGTAGCTTCCTCACTTTGTTTTAAAAAAAGCGAAGAATATAAAGACAAACTGCACAAGTGACACACTAGAGTCATCCTAGGTTTCCTTCACATTGCTTTGACCTAGCCTTGCTTCTCAGATGAGTCCAGATCAAGGAGAGGAGACGGGGGGAGGAAGCCACTTTAGACTATTGAGATCCACCCCCTCCTGTATGTATTTGAACTCTGTGTTCTTTATGCAGCAAGGGTTAAGGAGGCTATGCTGGGTCATGTTTGTGTAACCCTCACACACTGGTCTGGGGTCAGTGTTAAAGAGCTACATTTGGACACACGGGTCAGTGAGTAAAAGCTTTGGTCTACTAGTATCCATATAAGTCGTCTTTGTCAGACTATGGCGTCATAATGAATGTGCATATTTGGTGGGTATGAGTTATGTTATTCATTACTTTGACAGTAATACGCTTAGCAAGCAAGGGCACGTACATCGTTAGCTCTTTTGTGTTCATATCATCGGATGTAATATTTAATTGGGAATGTACTCCGTAGCACGTAGTATAAAGACTAGCACATTCTGCAAGACAACAGTTCTTTAATTATCGGATACCATTTCCCCCCAGGGTCTTTCTCTTCTATCCATCCTCCCTTTCATCCACTCCCCTTCCTCCCAACCCATCCTTCATTCTCTCTCCTCCTCAGCCAAACATCTCCCATCCTCCCCCTCCCTCTCTCCACCGTCTCTCTCTCTCTCCTTCCTTGTCCCTCACTCCTTCCTTCATCCCACTATCTCATCATCCCTCCATCTACCTCTTTCTCTCTCTCTTCATCCCTCATCTTCCATCCCTCTCTCTCGCCCTCTCCATCCCTCCTTGCCCGCCTCCCCCCTCCCTCGTTCACCCCATGTGTTATCTGAGATGGCCGTTCGTACGTCTGTGGCCCAATTACTAGTAAACAAACAGTCAAACACCCCCCCCCCCCGAGCCTCCGTCGCGCCTCACCATTTGAGTCTCTCCTATCACCCTGACCCTCTGATTAGAGAATGAGAACGTGTGTGAGAGAGAGAGGGAGAGAGAGATGTATCAGAAAAACAACACTATCTCTGTATCAGCTGGCCAACATGGGTGGTGTTATTCTCACTCTACCTGCAGTTTTAACAAGGCTAGTTTTTTTACTGTGCTAGCTGTCATTACTGCGCTAGCTGCTTTTACTGCGCTAGCTGCTTTTACTGTGCTAGCTGTCTTTACTGCGCTAGCTGCTTTTACTGTGCTAGCTGTCATTACTGCGCTAGCTGTCATTACTGCGCTAGCTGCTTTTACTGCGCTAGCTGCTTTTACTGTGCTAGCTGCTTTTACTGCGCTAGCTGTCATTACTGCGCTAGCTGTCTCTACTGCGCTAGCTGCTTTTACTGCGCTAGCTGGTTTTACTGCTCTAGCTGCTTTTACTGCGCTAGCTGCTTTTACTGCGCTAGCTGTCATTACTGCGCTAGCTGTCATTACTGCGCTAGGTGTTTTTACTGCGCTAGCTGTCATTACTGCGCTAGCTGTCATTACTGCGCTAGGTGTCATTACTGCGCTAGTTGCTTTTACTGCGCTAGCTGTCATTACTGCGCCAGCTGCTTTTACTGCGCTAGCTGTCATTACTGCGCTAGGTGTTTTTACTGCGCTAGCTGTCATTACTGCGCTAGCTGTCATTACTGCGCTAGGTATCATTACTGCGCTAGGTGTCATTACTGCGCTAGGTGTCATTACTGCGCTAGGTGTCATTACTGCGCCAGCTGCTTTTACTGCGCTAGCTGTCATTACTGCGCTAGGTGTTTTTACTGCGCTAGGTGTTTTTACTGCGCTAGGTGTTTTTACTGCGCTAGCTGTCATTACTGCGCTAGCTGTCATTACTGCACTAGGTGTCATTACTGTGCTAGGTGTCATTACTGTGCTAGCTGTCATTACTGCGCTAGGTGTCTTTACTGCGCTAGCTGTCATTACTGCGCTAGGTGTCATTACTGCGCTAGGTGTCATTACTGCGCTAGGTGTCATTACTGCGCTAGGTGTCATTACTGCGCTAGGTGTCATTACTGCGCTAGGTGTCATTACTGCGCTAGCTGTCATTACTGCGCTAGGTGTCATTACTGCGCTAGGTGTCATTACTGCGCTAGCTGTCATTACTGCGCTAGGTGTCATTACTGCGCTAGGTGTCATTACTGCGCTAGGTGTCATTACTGTGCTAGGTGTCATTACTGTGCTAGTTGTTTTTACTGCGCTAGCTGTCATTACTGTGCTAGGTGTCATTACTGTGCTAGGTGTCATTACTGCGCTAGCTGTCATTACTGCGCTAGGTGTTTTTACTGCGCTAGGTGTCATTACTGCGCTAGGTGTCATTACTGTGCTAGGTGTCATTACTGCGCTAGGTGTTTTTACTGCGCTAGCTGTCATTACTGCGCTAGGTGTTTTTACTGCGCTAGCTGTCATTACTGTGCTAGGTGTCTTTACTGCGCTAGCTGCTTTTACTGCGCTAGGTGTTTTTACTGCGCTAGGTGTTTTTACTGCGCTAGCTGTCATTACTGCGCTAGCTGCTTTTACTGCGCTAGCTGCTTTTACTGCGCTAGGTGTTTTTACTGCGCTAGGTGTTTTTACTGCGCTAGCTGTCATTACTGCGCTAGGTGTTTTTACTGCGCTAGGTGTTTTTACTGCGCTAGCTGTCATTACTGCGCTAGGTGTTTTTACTGCGCTAGGTGTTTTTACTGCGCTAGGTGCTTTTACTGCGCTAGCTGTCATTACTGCGCTAGGTGTTTTTACTGCGCTAGCTGTCATTACTGCGCTAGGTGTTTTTACTGCGCTAGCTGTCATTACTGCGCTAGGTGTCATTACTGGGCTAGGTTTCTTTACTGCGCTAGGTGTCATTACTGCGCTAGTTGTTTTTACTGGGCTAGGTGTTTTTACTGCGCTAGGTGTCATTACTGCGCTAGGTGTCATTACTGCGCTAGCTGTCATTACTGCGCTAGCTGTCATTACTGCGCTAGGTGTTTTTACTGCGCTAGGTGTTTTTACTGCGCTAGCTATTAACAGCCATGTGTGTTTGCATGTGCACATGCGTATGTACGTGCATGCATGCGTGTGTGTGTGTGTGTGTGTATTTGTGTCTCTGTGTGTGCGTGTTCGCTAATCTTAACCAGATCTGTTTGGGCACGCTCTCCTGACTCATTGCCCCTTCCTATTTCAACGTCTGTCAGGGGGCTTGTAAAAGTAAAGAGAAAGTAAGAAAGAGGAAAGAACTAATGAGTCACTTCTGACTACCCCCCCCCTCGCCAAGTCCCAAAGCAGCGCTTCTGAATTCTAGGCATGCACCAGACCAGAGCCGGGTTCAGCAAGGTAAACCGGAATCTAGCAAACAAATCTGAAGACCGGTGCCGTATGCTTATGAGGGGTTAGTTTGAAGTAGTTTGAAGAGCCAGTCGTCACGGTTCCGCTCCACCTCGTTTGAAAGAAAGACAGCTGGACGGGTTGAGAAACACTCGAGAGGAGGGAAAAGAGGCAGGGAGGGTGGGGTGTTGTTGGGATATCGTCTCAAGGATGTGTTTGTGTCTGTCTGATTGAAGTGCCACATCTGAAGAGGTGCTATTAGCTAGAGAAGGCCACTGAAAGCTGAACGAGAGATGCTCTCTGCCAGACGTTTTTATGTTATACTGCACACTGGAGTTGACATGCTACTGAGGGCTTTTTATGTGTGTGTGTGTGTGTGTGTGTGTGTGTGTGTGTGTGTGTGTGTGTGTGTGTGTGTGTGTGTGTGTGTGTGTGTGTGTGTGTGTGTCAGAGAGAGAGAAAAAGATGAGTGTGTGGAATAGAGAGAAGGAACACGGGTGCTCTTTAATTCGTGTGCATGTGTGAGCGCTTGTGTGTGTGTGTTTCCATTTGTGCGGATACGAACGGTGTATGCCTTTGTGTGACGTCTGTGCGCACGCGTGCGCTTATGTGCATTTGCGTGAGATCATCCTCCCTGGAGATGTGGTGGAGGAGTGCAGCCCAGCAGGAGCGTTCCTCACTCTGGTTCCTCGGTCTAATTAACTGTGCTACTAATTACAGCACCATGCAACAAGGAGGACTGCGTTCACGTGTGCACCCGTGTTTGTGTTTGGCAGGAAGATCTGTCTGTGTGAAACATCCAGATAATGCGTGTTTGTGTCTCTCTATGTAAAAGTGTAATAAAAAGCATGAGCTGACGCACAGCCCAAACAGCTGGTAGAAGTGCTGACTAACGGCGAGTAAACTATAGTCTATAAAAAATGAGTACGGAGACTCGTACTCTATATACAAGCGGCCAGTCATTTATTGGGAAAACAACAGGCGTTCCGGCATCATGGTGCCTTCTTCAGGGTGTTGTGGAAGTGTGCCCTGAACCGGAACGCCGGTTGTTTACCCAATAAATGACTGTCCGCTTGTATTTACATTTTTAAAAAGCTTGGTAGTTATAGACTGAAGGACGGAGATCCCAGATGCTGTCATATTCCACGCCAGACCATTTTATTTTTCTCCAGACCCCCACACCGGATCATTTTATTTTTCTCCAGGCCCCCACGCCGGACCATTTTATTTTTCTCCAGACCCCCACACCGGACCATTTTATTTTTCTCCAGGCCCCCACGCCGGACCATTTTATTTTTCTCCAGACCCCCACACCGGACCATTTTATTTTTCTCCAGACCCCCACACCGGACCATTTTATTTTTCTCCAGGCCCCCACACCGGACCATTTTATTTTTCTCCAGACCCCCACACCGGACCATTTTATTTTTCTCCAGACCCCCACACCGGACCATTTTATTTTTCTCCAGGCCCCCACACCGGACCATTTTATTTTAAGAATCATAATTTTGTGCAAAAACCCGAAGTTAGACAGGTCCACTAGGTAAAAATGGACCAGCCCATCTGACATTTGTCCCTGTGTGTGTGTGTGTGTGTGTGTGTGTGTGTGTCTCTAGGTGTGAGCTTATTGTCAGAGACAAGCACTTAGCCATCAGACTGGGACAGATGTTCGAGTGGCTGCGGGTTGGCACGGTAGCCATGGTGATAATGAGAGGGGGGCTTGGTTAATTGGCATGTGTGAGCTCTGTCTCTGTCTGCTCTCAATGTCACCTTTTACCCCCTGAAGAGGTGCTCTATTCAATGCAGTGTGTGTGGGTGCGCATGCGTGTGTGTGTGTGCGAGCGTGGCGGAGACAGGATGGGGTTAGCTAAATGAAGATATATCAATCAAACAGAGTTTAGCTGTGCAGGATTATATACCCTCACCTTTTGCACACACACACACATCTGCAAGCAGTCTTGCGCACAAGATTAACACACATACCATCACACGTATCCTATATCACATTCTTAGCATGCTGTCGGATGGAAACCTTTTCATAAAATGTTTGACATGTCTGAAAGCAGTAACTCCCTTCATGTACTGAAAGCAGTAACTCCCTTCATGTACTGAAAGCAGTAACTCCCTTCATGTACTGAAAGCAGTAACTCTCTTCATGTACTGAAAGCAGTAACTCCCTTCATGTACTGAAAGCAGTAACTCCCTTCATGTACTGAAAGCAGTAACTCCCTTCATGTATTGAAAGCAGTAACTCCCTTCATGTACTGAAAGCAGTAACTCCCTTCATGTACTGAAAGCAGTAACTCCCTTCATGTATTGAAAGCAGTAACTCCCTTCATGTACTGAAAGCAGTAACTCCCTTCATGTACTGAAAGCAGTAACTCCCTTCATGTATTGAAAGCAGTAACTCTCTTCATGTACTGAAAGCAGTAACTCCCTTCATGTATTGAAAGCAGTAACTCCCTTCATGTACTGAAAGCAGTAACTCCCTTCATGTACTGAAAGCAGTAACTCTCTTCATGTATTGAAAGCAGTAACTCCCTTCATGTATTGAAAGCAGTAACTCCCTTCATGTATTGAAAGCAGTAACTCCCTTCATGTATTGAAAGCAGTAACTCCCTTCATGTACTGAAAGCAGTAACTCTCTTCATGTACTGAAAGCAGTAACTCTCTTCCTGTTTTGAAAGCAGCAACTCCCTTCCCAAAACAAGATGTTGTTTAGTCATCCTGTGGACGTACTGTGAAGGATCTGATATTTGGCAAGTTATTTTCTTGACTGCTGAAGCCTGATTTTGCAGAGGCAGTTACAGTAGCTGTTGACTTGTTTGTGTTCCATTGTTTCGTAGAAGGAAGTTTGGCGATGCAAATGGCCCTTTGGGGATAATGAAGTCTCTAAGCTATTGGTGTATTGGTGCTGTGTAGGCTGAGTTAGGAGTTGAGGAAATGGGTACAGGCAGGCGGTAGTTGTCTGTATTAGTATTTAAGTCCTATGTTAAGAGAGGGTGAGTTGTCTGTGTGCCATATTACCAGTAGTTCTGTGTTAGGGGTGGGTAAAAGGCAATAGTCTGTGTCAAATGATTGTGTAATAGTGGGTCAGGGGTTGGTATACAGTTGTTGTGTAGTTTGTGTATTGTTGTGTAGTTTGTGTATTGGTGCTATGTAAGGCTAAACGTTATGGGGTGGATAAAGTGAAGTGGGTAAAGACAGTTGTTGTTGTGCTTGGTGTTTACAACCAGTCTCTGGGCTGAATGGATGTTCTAGACAGCCTCTGGACCAGGGCCAGTCTGGCCACACTGGGGCTCTGTGTGTGTTGGAAAGGCCACTCTGTGGAAAAGCCCAAAAACAGGACAGTTCCTCAATAAGGCTGCAGGCTGCATGATGTGGCTCTGACTAGAAGGTGTGTGTGTGTGTGTGTACAGAGACAGCACCTTGTCAACTCACACGACCTTCACAGACCATTCTAACCCCATTCCCACAGTATTTGGCAATGGGACGGTTACCGGCCCTTAAAGGGAATGTACAGTGATAGGAGCAGTAAGTAGCCCTTTAAGGTTCAGTCTGGTTATAGGTCAGTTAATGGTCATAAGTTAGTAGCTGGCAATTAACCTCAAGCAACCAAAATGTGGGCATAATGATATTTTTGTTAAAGGAATGGTCAGTGATACAGGGCAGGTAATGGGGCAGTAGCTGGCCCTTAAAGGGACGGCCCATTAAATAAACAGTACCAGTCTCTCCTCTATAGGGGGCGGTCACAGGGTCAGGTCACACACTATAACACAGGATAGGAATTCCACTGAGCAGCGTGATCCAAGGGAGAGCTACACATTCCACACGTTCCTATGGAGAGGGTGGGATGTGTGATGCATGTTGAAATCACAGCAGTCACGCGGAGTAGGATGCCATATGATGGGTGTCCGATGCCTTGTGAAATTGGTCTATTTTGATCCATGTGTGTGAGTGTGATGTACATCGGCCTACTCTTGTCAGCGAATATAAAGGGTATCATTGTGATTCGGAGGAGGGTGTTCAAGTGTTTGGGCAAGCAGAAAGGGCATTAAACAAAAACATTGAGACACACAGGCTCCGTGATACTGCTTCCCTTGCCGTGACCTCTAGTCTCTGCAACTTATCTGTCCGATCACGCTCAACAGACACACCGATTCCACATGATCCCAACACACACAGACGCAGCAGAAGGCCATTAAAACACATTCAAGAAGGAACACACAAGCCTGGAGGTTCACCTCAGACAGCGTTACCTAAAGCAGAACTCAATGATACCCCAAGTCCCCTACGGCGCAAAGGTAATCACCATCACCTGACCGAGCCAATGATCTGGCAACTCCACGAGCATGTCAACTAGGCTGCATTAACATTCAAAACAGGAAGCTTAGAATACGCCAATAGGGGATCCATGGAAATAGAATTCTAAGTCCACTGGTGTATTTGTGTACTTTTCTTTTTAAAAAACTGTTCATATGTGACACTCAAGTTACAATTAGTTTTTCCATTTCCCATTGCAAATGTAAAATAGCACGTTGGACCCTATAATTCCAAGGTCTCAACTATTTGTCGTTTTTCATCTTAGCCACATACTGTGTACACGGTCCATAATCACAGTGTACTTTATAATGGCAAACGGAGAGATTAGTTACTCCCAAGAGTTTGTAGTGCTGCAGTTGGGGAAATATGAGATCGTAGGGGTTACATGGCAAAGAAAAACACAATCTGTCTGATATAAAAAGACTCCACCTTATTTCTGGAAGTTCTTATGTAGATTACTTGCATATTTTAAGGATTTAATCAAGACCCACAATGCAGCAGTGTCTAGTTTGTCTTCTACGTTGGCGTCTCACCGAATAATCCACGCACGCACACACTGCTCTATCTTCACACAGCAGCTCAGATGATTCCACAATCACAGATCTGTGGAAGCCCACTTACACATATCTGTACTGATCTACACACACACACGCACACTTCCGCAATGAGACACACACACACTCACACATACACTCCCGACCTCCCAGGGGAGTGTGTCAGGGCCCTAACTGATTAAAGCTTGGCAGCGGGGGCTCTGTCAGCATCATAAAATACAGGCAGTCGTGTAGATGATCTGCCACCCATTTCCTAGGTGATATATTCTCTTACGTGTACATCTGCTGAGAACAGAGTATTCTCTCGCTCTCTCTCTCTCGCTCTCAACCCAGAGGAATGACTCATGTTGATGACCCCTAGACGACAACCCATCTGCTTCGTGCCCATCACATACTTTCTTTTTGACCTCCCTCCTTTTTTCCCTCTTCCTCCCCTCTTCCTTTCTCTGCTTCTCCCATGTTTGCATCCATTATCCAATAGGATGTTAATTTGTCCATGCAATAATAGGTGAAATGAGAACAGGAAAACAAGTTAAAGTATATATTGCTCCGGTAATAATAATTATTTTGTCCATTTGATATTTACTACAGATGAAATTGGACAATGGTCCACAATTCAGGACTATTGATTTAGTATGGTTTGTATCTGTTTTGTACTACCGGAAAGATACAGCTGCCTAGCTCTCTAACTTACACCCAGCCACTTTAACGTCTATATTGACTCTGAGTTGTTGTTCATTGAGACAACAACTCAGAGTCAATATAGACGTTAAAGTGGCTGGGTGTAAGTCTCTGTTGAAGAAGCAGCGGGAGATCATGTAATCTTACTCATTATGAGTTTCCTACTCTGAGATGGTTGATGAGCACTGGCCCTGGTTTGTGGGGTAGCTGACTGAGATGTATAAAGAGATCGAGAAACGAGGCTGAACTCTCTCACATTAGGAGCATAGTCCTCTCAGAAAAGCGACAGCTCATCAACGGTGGACAACTGGACACGATTCTGAATCAAACGGCACGCAATTAAATGGGAGGATGGGAGCCCAAGAGAGCGAGATTGGGTGAGGGATAGAGAGAGTCCACTAGGTTCAAACGACCAAATCAAAGCAAAAACCAAATCAAATCAAACTATATTCTTCACACGTGCCGAATACAACAAGTGTAGACCTTACCGTGAAGTGCTGACTTACAAGCCCTTAACCAACAGTGCAGTTCAAGAAGAGTTAAGAAAATATTTACCAAGTAGACTAAAGTAAAAAATGATAATTAAAAGTAACACAATAACAATAACGAGGCTATATACAGGGGGGTACAGGTACTGAGTCAGTGTGCGGGGGTACAGGTTAGTTAAGGTAATTTGTACATGTAGGTAGGGGTGAAGTGACTATGCATAGATAATAAACAGCGAGTAGCAGCAGTGTACAAAAGGGAGAGGGGGGGGGGGGGGTTAATGTAAATAGTCCGATGGCGATTGTATTAATTGTTCAGCAGTCTATGGCTTGCGGGTAGAAGCTGTAGGTCCTAGACTTGGGTCCTAGACTTGGCGCTCTGGTACCGCTTGCCGTGCGGTAGCAGAGAAAACAGTCTATGACTTGGGTGACTGGAGTCTCTGACAATTTTATAGGCTTTCCTCTGACACCGCCTATAGGCTTTCCTCCGTAGCGCCTTATGGTCAGATGCCGAGCAGTTGCCATACCAGGTGGTGATGCAAACGGTCAGGATGCTCTCGATGGTGCAGCTGCAGAACCTTTTGAAGATCTGGGGACCCGTGTCAAATCACAGATGTTACTGATGAAAAAGGAATTGGAATGAATAGTAGCTTTATTTTGTTTCCTTAAAATGCAGCCGTTCTATTTTCTGTGTCATTATCGTTGGGGTCAAGTCGAGTCAGGAAGTGAATTGTGTATTTTTTTGTTTGTTTCAAGAGTTTACAATGCTTGACTTGACCCATTTGACATGAATTGGAGTACAAGTACACAGAATTGATGGGTATTTTCACATTGTAAATAATGTAGAAACATTTACCATGTTATCACTAAGTACCTAACAGGGATGTTGAAATTATAATTTTTTTCGTAATGAATACATGGTCAAAATAGTACTACCTACAGTACCAATCAAAAGTTTAGACACACCAACTCATTAAAGGGTTTTTCTTCATTTTGACTATTTTCTACATTGTAAAATAATAGTGAAGACATGCAAACTATGAAATATAACATATGGAATCATGTAGTATCCCCCAAAAAAGTGTTTCACAAATCCAAATATATTTTATATTTCAGATTCCTCAAAGTAGCCACGTTTTGCCTTGATGACTTTTGACTGGCACTGTGTGCCAAGCGGTCGTGGTTTATTTCCATCGTGTACAACCTCAAAGCGGCAGTCAGTCAACTCTGGTATACCGTACCTGCACCTGTGGATGGGCGTTCCATCTTCCGTCAATGACCATTGGTACAGCTGCTCACATATTGTCCTAAATGTATCTTTATTTGTTTAAGGCCAAAGTAGGTCTAATGAATAGTCTTTAAATCCCCGTGGAGTCATTGACTGATCTATTATTGCCAATGTTTATTTATCTACTATTTTCCTCTGTTGGGTTAGGCCTATAGGTGGCCTGCTAATGACGAGAAGCCTGTTGACGTTTCTATGGTTGCTGCGGTGTGGCTTCAAGGATGAGTGCTTTTGAATGGAGTGTGTAGGGAGGGTGGCAGACAGCAGTTGGTTCCTCTCCAGATGAGGGACTCTGGCTAAAGACTAAAAAGCGTCTGGCTTTACTATTTCGCAAGATGTTGGACACACACACAGGCTAGACAGAAAAATACGCACACACACGCACACGCACAGCCACTCCACGGCGTTTTAACGTGTGAGCACGCGACACCTATTTATTAGCGAGCTGCACCAACTGTCGTTGGTGTGTAAAGTCATTATAAATTATTCAACTCCGTTTCCTTCACGCCAACAGACAGCCTATTTTCTAAATCTCTCAACCTCTCCATCTCTTCCTCCTTTCCCTATAACAGTTTTTTTTTTTAACTACAGATAGTCTGCTTTTTCATTTGTAGTCTCCAAGTCTGTGATGGACATGCGAGGGAGAGTGTTTAAGTCTCACGGAAAATGAAAACAGGAAATGGAGGGAGGCAAACAGGCAGTACAGCCCCCGCGCTACACACACAACTCCAACACCATCATTCATTTTGCTGACGACACGACGGTGGCGGGCCTGATCACCGACGACGATGAGACAGCCTATAGGGAGGAGGGTCAGAGGCCTGTCAGTGTGGTGCCAGGACAACAGCCTCTCCCTCAACAACAGCAAGACAAAGGAGCTGATCGTGGACTACAGGAAACGGAGGGCCGAGCACGCCCCCTTTTCACATCGACGGGTCTGAGGTGGAGCGGGTCGAGAGCTCCTCGTGTCCAAATCACTAAGGATCTATCATGGTCCAAACACACCAACACAGTTGTGAAAAAGGTGTGACAATGCCTCTTCCACCCTCAGGAGGCTGAAAAGATTTGTGGGCCCTCTGATCCGCAAAACATTCTACAGCTGCACCATTGACAGCATCTTGACTGGCTGCATCACCACCTTTTTGGCCAGGGTTCCTATTTCTCTCTCCTCTCTACTTCTCTCTCTCACCCTCTCCCCCCTTCAATTTGATTACATTCCAGCACACTATTGGAATGAGTGGTAAACACTGCCCATTGCCAAAACAGTTGTTAATGAAACAATCTTTCAGTCCCTCTTCCCCTCCTCCCTTATTTTTTCCCTCCAAGCAGACCTCCTAATCTCTACCATAGCTTTCTCTCTCTTCTTCTACTTGTTTTTGCCCTCCCTCCAGCCCTTTCAAATCAAATCAAACTTTATTTGTCACATGCGCCGAATACAACAAGTGTAGACTTTACCGTGAAATGCTTACTTACAAGCCCTGAACCAACAGTACAGTTGAAGAAGAAGAAAATAACTAACCAAGTAAACTAAAATAAAAAGTAACAATAAGACTAACGAGGCTATATACAGGGGGCAACGGTACCGAGTCGGTGTGCGGGGGTACAGGCTAGTTGAGGTAATCTGTACATGTAGGTGGGGGCGAAGTGACTATGCATAGGCAACAAACAAACAGCGAGTAGCAGCAGTGTACAAAAGGGAGGTGATGTACTGGGCTGTACGCACTACCCTCTGTAGCGACTTACGGTCAGATGCCGAGCAGTTGCCATACCAGGTGGGTATGACTAACGATGCTAACGTTCAGGATGCTCTCGATGGTGCAGCTGCAGAACCTTTTGAGGATCTGTGGACCATTGCCAAATCGTTTTTCGTGCCCTTTTCACGACTGTCTTGGTATGTTTGGACCATGATAGTTCGTTGGTGATGAGGACACCAAGGAACTTGAAACTCTCGACCCGCTCCACTACAGCCCCGTCGATGTTAATGGGGGCCTGTTCGGCCCGCATTTTCCTGTAGTCCACGATCAGCTCCTTAGTCTTGCTCACATTGAGGGAGAGGTTGTTGTCCTGGCACCACACTGTCAGTTCTCTGACCTCCTCCCTATTGGCCACCTCATCGTTGTCGGTGATCAGGCCTACAACTGTTGTGTCGTCAGCAAACTTAATGATGGTGTTGGAGACTTAATTGGCCACACAGTCGTGGGTGAACAGGGAATACAGAAGGGGACTAAGTACACACCCCTGAGGGGCCCCGGTGTTAAGAATCAGCGTGGCAGATGTGTTGTTGCCTACTCTTACCACCTGGGGGAGGCCAGTCAGGAAGTCCAGGATCCAGTTGCAGAGGGAGATGTTTAGTCCCAGAGTCTTTAGCTTAGTGATGAGCTTCGTGGGTACTATGGTGTTGAACGCTGAGCTGTAGTCAATGAACAGCATTCTCACATAGGTGTTCCATTTCTCCAGGTGAGAAAGGGCAGTGTTGAGTGTGATTGTGTCATCTGTGGATCTGTTGGGGCGGTAGGCGAATTGGAGTAGGTCTAGGGTGTCCGGGAGGATGCTGTTGATGTGAGCCATGACCAGCCTTTCAAAGCACTTCATGGCTACCGACGTGAGTGCCACGGAGTGGTAATCATTTAGGCAGGTTACCTTCGCTTCCTTGGGCACAGGGACTATGGTGGTCTGCTTGAAACATGTAGGTATTACAGACTCGGTCAGGGAGAGGTTGAAAATGTCAGTGAAGACACTTGCCAGTTGGTCAGCGCATGCTGAGTACACATCCTGGTAATCTGTCTGGCCCAGCGGCTTTGGGAATGTTGACCTGTTTAAAGGTTTTGTTCACATCGGCTACCGAGAGCGTCATCACACAGTGATCCAGAACAGCTGGTCCTCTCGTGCATGCTTCAGTGTTGCTTGCCTCGAAGCGAGCATAAAAAGCATTTAGCTCGTCTGGTAGGCTCGCGTCACTGGGCAGCTCGCGTCTGGGTTTCCCTTTGTAGTCCGTAATAGTTTTCAAGTCCTGCCACATCCGACGAGCATCAGAACCAGTGTAGTAGGATTCAAACTTAATGCTGTATTGACGTTTGGTTGATGGTTCGTCTGAGGGCATAGCGGGATTTCTTATAACCATCTGGATTAGCCTCCCGCTCCTTGAAAGCGGCAGCTCTAGGCTTTAGCTCGATGCGGATGTTGCCTGTAATCCATGGCTTCTGGTTGGGATATGTACGTACAGTCACTGTGGGGACGACGTAATCGATTCACTTATTGATGAAGCCGATGACTGAGGTGGTGTATTCCTCAATGCCATTCGATGAATCCCAGAACATATTCCAGTCTGTGCTAGCAAAACAGTCCTGTAGTGTAGCATCCACGTCATCTGACCACTTCCGTATTGAGCGAGTCACTGGTACTTTCTGCTTTAGTTTTTGCTTATATGCAGGAATCAGGAGGATAGAATTATGGTCAGATTTGCCAAATGGAGGGCGGGGGAGAGCTTTGTATGGTTCTCTGTGTGTGGAGTAAAGGTGGTCTAGGATTTCCCCCCCTGGTTGCACATGTGACATGCTGGTAAAAATTAGGTAAATCTGATTTAAGTTTGCCTGCAATAAAGTCCCCGGACACTAGGAGCGCCGTTTCAGGGTGAGCATTTTCTTCTTTGCTTATTGCCTTATAGAGTTGGTTGAGAGCGGTCTTAGTGCCAGCTTTGCTTTGTGGTGGTAAATAGGCGGCTACGAATAATACAGATGAGAACTCTCTTGGTAGATAGTGTGGTCTATAGCTTATCATAGGGTACTCTACCTCAGGCGAGCAATACCTCAAGACTTATTTAATATTAGACATTGTGCACCAGCTGTTATTGACAAAAAGACACACACCCCCACCCCTCGTCTTACCAGAGGTAGCGTCTCTGTTCTGCCGGTGCATGGAAAATCCTGCTAGCTCTATATTGTCCGTATCTTCGTTCAGCCACGTCTTGGTGAAACATAATATGTTACTGTTTTTAATGTCCTGTTCGTAGGATAATCTTAATCATAGGTCAATTTTATTTCCAACGATTTCACGTTAGCAAGAAGAATGGAAGGCAATGGGAGTTTCCTCGCTCGCCTCCGGATTCTCAGAATCCCAATCTGCTGCCTCTTTTCCGCCGTCTTTTCTTCACGCAAAAGGCGTGGATCTGGGCCTGTTCCAGTGAAAGCAGGATATCCTTCTCGTGGGACTCGTTAAAGGAAAACGTTTCTTCCTGTCCGCGGTGAGTAATCGCTTTTCTGATGTCCAGAAGTTCTTTTCGGTCATAAGAGACGGTAGCAGCAACATTATGTACACAATAAGTTAAAAATAAGTTACACAAAATGCTAAAAAAATTACAAAATAGCACAACCTTTCGCTGGTTGGAATTTATTGGGATGACTCATGTACTGGAGGCAGCTTTGCAGGGTAGTCACAAAATTTGATTTTCAACCTAACCATAACCACACTGCTAACCTTATGCCTAACCCAAATTTTTACAATATACAGTAAAGCCTATTTTGACCGCTGGCCCATGTAGTGGAAATCGGGAGCTCTGCGTCCAGGACAAGATTAATCCCAATAAACGTCAACCTGCTTCCCTTTTCACAATATCTATCTCTCTGTATCTCTCTGCCCCTCTCCACCTGTTACAGACCACAGGAGGCTGGCGAGGGCAGGACGGCTCATAATAATGGCTGGAATGGAGTGAATGTTTGTTATGTGTTTGATGCCATTCCATTTATTCCGTTCCTGCATTACTATGAACCCATCCTCCCCAATTAAGGTGACACCAGCCACCTGTGATACATGCACCCCCCCCCATCTTGCTGTCTTTCTTCCCTTTCTCCCGGTCCCCATGTTCATGCCGGCTCTGTATCTCCCTCTCCTTGCTCCCCACCTTAGTACACACACCCTAATATTTGTGTGTGTGCATTCGTGTGTGTGTGTCCATGTTAGTGCTGGGTTGAGGAGGTGGTAATAGTGCTAAGGGATCAACTGGTGGTCAGGTCATATCAGTCCAGATTATAGAGCTTAGCCCCTTTATCCACACCTCACTGTAATTAACAAAGAGAGACTGAGGGAGGGAGGGAGAGAGAGATGCTCAGCGTGAGTTCCTGATTTGTTTCTCGCTCTTTTTTTTGTTTTTAAAATGAGATAAACACTCACGTCTAAAAAGAGTTCAAGACAATAAATAATGAACTACAACTATTCAATCAGAATAGGGGGGAAAAAGTAACACTGCGCCTCAAATGAAGTTGACTCTGTCGCTTAGCTAACGTTACACAACAAAAACCTTGCCAGCATGGTAACCAGCGAGCCAGAAAAAGCAAGGGGAGTTCATGCAACTACCTCAAACGACCAAACTACACATACACTACATGACCAAAAGTATATGGACACCTGTTCGTCAGAACATCTCATTCCAAAATCACGGGCATTAATATGGAGTTGGCTCCCCCGCTTTGCTGCTATAACAGCCTCCACTCTTCTGGGAAGGCTTTCCACTAGATGTTGGAACATTGCTGCGGGGACTTGCTTCCATTCAGCCACAAGAGCGTTAGTGAGGTCGGGCACTGATGTTGGGCGATTAGGCCTGGCTCGCAGTCGGCGTTCCAATTCATCCTAAAGGTGTTTGATGGGGTTGAGGTCAGGGCTCTGTTCAGGCTAGTTCTTCCACACCGATCTGGACAAACCATTTCTGTACGGACCTTGCTTTGTGCACGGGGGCATTGTCATGCTGAAATAGGAAAAGACCTTCCCCAAACTGTTGCCACAAAGTTGGAAGAACAGAATCAACTAGAATGTCATTGTATGCTGTAGCGTTAAGATTTCCCTTCACTGGAACTTAAGGGCCTAAACCATGAAAAACAGCCCAAGACCATTATTCCTCCTCGGGTAGGTAGCATCCTCCAACCTCAGATTCGTCCTTCGGACTGCCAGATGGTGAAATGTGATTCATCACTCCAGAGAACGCAATTCCACTGCTCCAGAGTCCAGTGGCGGCGAGATTTACACCACTCCAGGCAACGCTTGGCATTGCGCATGGTGATCTTAGGCTTGTGTGCCTGCTGCTCTGCCATGGAAACTCATTTCATGAATCTCCCGACAAGCAGTTATTGTGCTGACGTTGCTTCCAGAGGCAGTTTGGAACTCGGTAGTGAGTGTTGCAACTGAGAACAGATGGTTCGTACGCTATGCGCTTCAGCACTCGACGGTCCCGTTCTGTGAGCTTGTGTGACCTACCACTTTGCGGCTGAGCCGTTGTTGCTCCTAGACATTTCCACTTCACAATGACAGCACTTATAGTTGACCGGGGCAGCTCTAGCAGGGCAGAAATTTGATGAACTGACTTGTTGGAAAGGTGGCATCCTATGACGGTGCCACGTCGAAAGTCACGGAGCTCTTCAGTAAGGTCATTCTACTGCATGGCTGTGTGCTCGATTTTATACACCTGTCAGCAATGGGTGTGGCTGAAATAGCCAATCCCATTAATATGAATGGGTGTCCCCATATTTTGTGTATATAAAGTGTATTTAACCCCTTATTGTTTTTAGCAAAATGATCCTTGGTATGACCTTCTTAAAAGAAATCCATGTAGTTTAGTAGAACCCCACCCCCTTTCCCCCAGCTTAGACAGGGCTTCAACTGTAATGGGTTAAGGAGAGAGCAGAGGGAGAGAAGAACACCCACCAGTGGCACGCCCTCCCACAAGAGAGACTCAACCAGCACCACCCTCACCCCCACTCTCGCCACCCAAAAAGGCACATCTCATCTCTCACTCTCTTCCCACCATAGTGGAGGACACGCTCCAGGAGGAGAGCGACCCCCCCCTCAGTGCAGAACAGGCTCATGCCCTCCTCACCACCATGAGCTGCCATGAGGGATGAGTTCACCAAACTGGAGGGGGAGGTGGTCCTGCTCAGGGTGAGCGTGAGCAAACAGCCACCAGACGTCCACACCTTAGAGGAGCTCCTAACCAAGGTGAGGATAGAGCAGGACAGCAGCCTTGCAGCACAGCTGAAAGAGGTTCGGCAAGAGAGAGACGGACTCAAGAGAGAGCTGGCTGATCGAACAAAGGAGGAGAGAGAGCTCCACGAAGACAGGCAGAGCAGCAATAACGATCTGACAACACTAAGAGAGGAGCTGCTGGAGAGAAAGAGAACAGAGGACAGGCTGCAGGAGCAGCTAGATCACCACTCTGTGACTTGCCCTCACACAGCAGAGGAGCCCACCCCAACCAATCAGGCCTCCCAAGCCCTGCCTGCTGCGCGCCTCACCCCAGCTCACAGAACATCATCTCGCTGACTGCGACACCAGCACAGGCCCGAACACCCACCAGCCCCAACTCTATCCCCTCTAGTCCAGAAGACACACTGGCTGATATCGTCCTGTTGATGAACTCTAATGGGAAGTTTGATCAGGAGAATAAACGTTTCCCTAGACACAAAAGGTGTGGTGCCCAACAACGCAGAGTGTCATGGAGCCGCTTGAAAAGGCCCAGCTCCCAGGGTCGCCAGGCCACATAATCAAACACACCGGAAGCAACGACCTGCGTGCTCAGCAGGAGAGGGTGGCGATTTCACTACAAGGAGTGATTGAGAAGGCCTCCGGAATCTTCCCCAACTCAAGGATTGTGGTTTCCACCCTTCTACAGAGGAAGGACTTCCACCCTGCCACAATCCAAAGAATAAACGCCAGCCTCTCCCGGGACTGTACCCTGCGACCTAATGTACACCTGGCCCGCCATCCCACCCTCCATCTGGACTGACCCCTCCCCAACAGAGGAGCAATCCCCCCCCTCGATATTGCAGAGACATCACCCCGGACCAGCACCCTGGACCCCCCCAGCCACAGCACCACCAACCTTAACGCCCCCCACAGCCAGCGCAGCACAGACCACACCAGCCCAGCTTCAGACCCCCCCAGGCGAGGCCTACCATCCCCCTCTCCCCCACCGCAAATCCACATCTGGAGGAGCCACAGCCCACCAGGCAGAGCTATGCACCGGCTGTGAGAAGAGCAACTGGCCCAGCCCCCACCAATGAAATGAGTGACATTAAAACACATGCTCGCGCGTGATAGGCCAACGTTCATGGTTAGATGAGCACAACTCCACGGTACTCACACTACATCCACCCAGGAGGCATGACACAAATGCTATCTGGGCTAGCAGCATACCAGCCTGCATCCCACTGCTGGCTTGCCACTGAAGCTAAGCAGGGTCGGTCCCTGGATGAGAGACCTGATGCTGCTGGAAGTGGTGTTGGAGGGCCAGTAGGAGGCACTCTTTCCTCTGGTCTAAAAAAAATAATATCCCAATTCCCCAGGGCAGTGATTGGGGACATTGCCCTGTGTAGGGTGTTGTCTTTTGGATGGGATGTTAAACAGGTGTTCTGACTCTCTGTGGTCACTAAAGAGCCCAAGGCACTTATTGTAAGAGTAGGGGTGTTAAACCCGGTGTCTTGACTAAATTCCCAATCTGGTCCTCATGCCATCATGGCCACCTAATCATCCCCAGCTTCCAATTGTCTCATTCATTATTCTCATTAATATTGTTCTTGTAGTTGCTGTTAATGGTAATACCATTTCCACTACTGCTAGTATTATTGATGCCTTATTGCTGTTGTATAACAACAATGGTGGGACCGTGTACTTTGACAATGTAAGTTATTTAACTTACCATGTCAGTAAAGTCTACAGAATCGAATTGAGAGTGAGATGGAGAGAGAGAGAGCGAGTGAGATGGAGGAGAATGAAAAAGAGACAGAAAGAAATGGAGACAGGCATTAAAAGATGCAGGCACTGATGCACACACACACACACACACACACAGAGAGAAGAGAGTGGATTGTGTGTAATGACAGGATGGACTGTGTATTTGTGTATATGTGGATGCAAGTACTATGTCCAGAACAAATAGCAGTGAGGATATGAACTAAGCTCTGTGTGGTTTCTACTAGAGAGCAGCTGTAGTTCAAGACCTCTATAATATCCTAAATTATGGGTATACAGGCTGGGATCCACTGGGCTGGACATAGGTCTGACAAACAGTGGTCAATCGCTCTCTACCATATACAGTATTTAGTTCAGAGGTTGACATAAAACATTTGTGCAATTCATGTTGTCATACATTGCCTGTACAATATAGCTTCTTTTTTTATGCAGGAGTTCCTGCACTTACATTTTGCTAAATGCACTGTATTCAAATGACAAAATGGGTACATTTATGCAGTGCTAAACACAGTCTCAAAAGGCTTCACTTCATGTGTAGGAGTAATGAAGTACATATACATCCAAGGGTCACATTTTACATTCATTTGCACATCCGCCACTAATATAGACAATGTTATATTGTATAATATATGTGTGGATACTATCCAATCCAATATAACTTTATTATCCCTCGTGGAAATTGGCTACGTTTTTATGTTCAAAAAACAACACAGAGAAACAGAGCAATTAGCATAGCTCTTAGATAAACGAATCACGGGGGAATAGCAGGCACTATCAAGAAATACCACAGCTTCAAACGCATCAATAGCAGATATCCTAGAGACTACCCACGGAATTGAGCTAACTTTGACACTATATCTCCATTCCTGCTTACATGTTGATCATTATCCGTGTTCAATTAATACACTGAACAAAAATATAAACGCAACATGTTAAGTGCTGGTCCCATGTTTCATGAGCTGAAATAAAAGATCCCGGACATTTTCCATACGCACAAAAATATTGTTTCTTACAAATGTGTTTACATCCCTGTTAGTGAGCATTTCTCCTTTGCCAAGATAATCTATCCACCTGACAGGTGTGGCATGTCAAGAAGCTGATTAAACACCATTTATCATTACACAGGTGCTCCTTGTGCTGTTGACAATAAAAGGCTACTCTAAAATGTGCCGTTTTGTCACACAACACAATGCTACAGATGTCTCAAGATTTGAGGGAGTGTGCAACTGGCATGCCGATTACAGGAATGTCCACCAGAGCCGTTGCTAAAGAATTGAATGTTCATTTCTCTATCATAAGCCGCCTCCAACGTCGTTTTAGATCATTTGGCAGTACGTCCAAACGGCCTCACAACCGCAGACCACGTGTAACTACGCCAGCCCAGGACCTCCACATGCGGCTTCTTCAACTGCGGGATCGTCTGAGACCCACCACCCGGACAGCTGATGAAACTGTGGGTTTGCACAACCGGCAAATTTCTGAGCAAACTGTCAGAAACCATATCAGGGAAGCTCATCTGCGTGTTCGTTTTCTTCGCTAGGGTCTTCGCCTTACTGCAGCTCGGTATCGTAAGCAACTTCAGTGGGCAAATGCTCACCTTCGATGGCCACTGGCACGCTGGATAAGTGTGCTCTTCACAGATGAATCCCGGTTTCAACTGTACCTGGCAGATGGCAGACCGTGTGTATTGCATCATGTAGGCGAGCGATTTGCTGATATCAACATTGTGAACACACTGCCCAATGGTGGCGGTGTGGTTATGGTTACTTGCAAGCATAAGCTACTTACAACGATTGTATTTATCGATGGCAATTTGAATACAGAGTTACCGTGACGAGATTCTAAAACCCCATTGTCATGCCAATCATCCATCACCTCATGTTTCAGAATGATAATGCACGGCCCCATGTCGCAAGGATCTGTACACAATTCCTGGAAGCTGAAAGTGTCCCAGCTCTTCCATGGCCTGCATACTCAGATATGTCACCCATTGAGCATGTTTGGGATGCTCTGGATCCAAGTCTACGACAGAGTGTTCCAGTTCCCGCCAATATCCAGCAACTTCACACAGTGACGAGATTCTAAAGAGTGGGACAACATTCCAACGACCACAATCAACAGCCTGATCAACTCTAGGTGAAGGAGATGTGTCACGCTGCATGAGGCAAATTATGGTCACACCAGATACTGACTGGTTTTTAAGGTATCTGTGACCCAACAGATGCATATCTGTATTCCCAGTCATGTGAAATCCATATATTAGGGCCTAATGAATTTATTTCAATTGACTGATTTACTTATATGAACTGTAAATCAGTCAAATCTGTGAAATTGTTGCGTTTATATTTTTGTTCAGTGCAAATAAATCATTATGATAATTTCCCTTTTTAGGTAAGGGAATCAAATGAATAAAAATAGATAAAGAAGATACTGTCTAAGCTCTGATATTTTGGCTTGCTGTTGTTGTTAGCCTCGTCTTAGTCTGAAGATGAGTAATATATCAATCACAGCGACAACGTGTGTGTCAAGGGAGGACTTGGACGGAAGCCAGACAGACAGAGAGATAGACGGGAGGGAGGAACAGAGGGAGGGAAAACAGGAGAGACAGGCTTATCTGTCTGGCTGCTGCAACTGCCGTACGGGGGATGGGGATGGGGGGGGGGCATCCATAGAAGATACAGACATACTGTATACAAGATCGGATTCAACATCTGCACACACCGTGACGTGCCCACACACGAAGGCGTACACACAGCAGGAGATGATGCACGGACACATATAAACAAACACACTGAGCCTAAACATGCGTCTGTCACACGTCTGAGTGACAATGCACAGCAACCTATTGGCATTTTCCGTTTGCAGTGGAAGCGGAGATTCTCTCTCTCGCTCATGTAAGAGGATACTTGGAGAGCTTATTTCTCTGCACATTGAAACCTTAACTGCCTATAAAAACCTTCCACTGTCTCCCTCTCGGTCTCTCTCTCTCTGCCTCGGTCTCTCTCTGCCTCTCCATCTCTCTCTCTGCCTCTCCATCTCTCTGCCTCTCCATCTCTCTCTCGGTCTCTCCAACTGTGTTATCTTAGGCATGTTCTGTGTAGGGTGTAACCCTGATCTTGGCCCATAGCCATCAGATATAAATTGCTACAAAATGTCTCCTTCTCACACACATCATATTCCTCTCTCTTTCTCGTTTTCTATTCGTTGCTCTGTCTCTCCCACGAAGTCTGTTTCTGTCTTTCTTACTTTCTGTCCCCTATTTCTCTCCCTCTCTTTATCACTCATTCCCTATTTGTCTCTCTTTCCTCTGTGTGTGGGGCTGTCCAAGAGGCATTAACAGCTGGCCACATCCTGTGCTCTCTCTTTCTGTCTTCCCCCCCCCTCTCTCTTTCTGGGAGCAGAGATGTCCAGTCTACTGCAGTATGGAATATGGATGGAGGCAGCACTGTAGGCTGTAGTGACATATGTAGGCTGAACAGACAGTGCATGGTTGGAGTATGAGTAATACTCGTCAGACTGTATCATCACTAATACATTCTGCCATTATTGCAGTGTGGCAGGGACAGTGTTATGACTGTTATATGAGTTAGGATTAACGTCAAAGTCCATATGAACTGTATAATGGATGTAGAAGTACTGTGTGTGTGTGTGTGTGTGTGTGTCTCTCAGGGTTAGCCCTTCAGTTTGTTTTGTGTTCGCTGAGGTGAACAGAGCACGGACAGTATTGATTATTTAGCTAATCCATACTGCCTGTCAGACACACACGTCACTGACATCTGACCTTTGCACTTTGCTAGTAAGACATGTGGTATTAACTGACCAGCAGCCGCTGTCAATCAACTGGCCGTGCACCCTCCATGTGTGTCCATCTGTATCGGCTCAATACTCCCCCCTTTATTCTGCTTCATTACCGTATCAATGTTTCATATGGGGCCCGTGACCACAGAGAAGGGAAGAGAGGGAGGGAAGATGGGAGAAGACAGAGAGCAGGAAGATACGGCAGAAGAGATGGAGGGAAGATACGGCAGAAGAGATGGAGGGAAGATACGGCAGAAGAGATGGAGGGAAGATACGGCAGAAGAGATGGAGGGAAGATACGGCAGAAGAGATGGAGGGAAGATACGGCAGAAGAGATGGAGGGAAGATACGGCAGAAGAGATGGAGGGAAGATACGGCAGAAGAGATGGAGGGAAGATACGGCAGAAGAGATGGAGGGAAGATACGGCAGAAGAGATGGAGGGAAGATACGGCAGAAGAGATGGAGGGAAGATACGGCAGAAGAGATGGAGGGAAGATACGGCAGAAGAGATGGAGGGAAGATACGGCAGAAGAGATGGAGGGAAGATACGGCAGAAGAGATGGAGGGAAGATACGGCAGAAGAGATGGAGGGAAGATACGGCAGAAGAGATGGAGGGAAGATACGGCAGAAGAGATGGAGGGAAGATACGGCAGAAGAGATGGAGGGAAGATACGGCAGAAGAGATGGAGGGAAGATACGGCAGAAGAGATGGAGGGAAGATACGGCAGAAGAGATGGAGGGAAGATACGGCAGAAGAGATGGAGGGAAGATACGGCAGAAGAGATGGAGGGAAGATACGGCAGAAGAGATGGAGGGAAGATACGGCAGAAGAGATTGAGGGAAGATACGGCAGAAGAGATTGAGGGAAGATACGGCAGAAGAGATTGAGGGAAGATACGGCAGAAGAGATTGAGGGAAGATACGGCAGAAGAGATTGAGGGAAGATACGGCAGAAGAGATTGAGGGAAGATACGGCAGAAGAGAGAGGGAAGATACGGCAGAAGAGAGAGGGAAGATACGGCAGAAGAGAGAGGGAAGATACGGCAGAAGAGAGAGGGAAGATACGGCAGAAGAGAGAGGGAAGATACGGCAGAAGAGAGAGGGAAGATACGGCAGAAGAGAGAGGGAAGATACGGCAGAAGAGAGAGGGAAGATACGGCAGAAGAGAGAGGGAAGATACGGCAGAAGAGAGAGGGAAGATACGGCAGAAGAGAGAGGGAAGATACGGCAGAAGAGAGAGGGAAGATACGGCAGAAGAGAGAGGGAAGATACGGCAGAAGAGAGAGGGAAGATACGGCAGAAGAGAGAGGGAAGATACGGCAGAAGAGAGAGGGAAGATACGGCAGAAGAGAGAGGGAAGATACGGCAGAAGAGAGAGGGAAGATACGGCAGAAGAGAGAGGGAAGATACGGCAGGAGAGAGGGAAGATACGGCAGAAGAGAGAGGGAAGATGAGGGAGATGAGAGAGAGAAGAAAGAGGGAAGATAAGGGAGAAGAGAGGGAAGATAAGAGAGAGGGAAGATAAGGGAGAAGAGAGGGAAGATAAGAGAGATGGAAGTTCAGGGAGAAGATAGAGAGGGAAGATGAAGGAGAAAAGAGAGGAAAGATGAGGGAGAAGTGGGAGAGAAGATGAGGGCGAAGAGAGAGGGAAAATGAGGGAGAAGAGAGGTAAAATGAGGGCGAAGAGAGAGGGAAAATGAGGGCGAAGAGAGAGGGAAAATGAGGGCGGAGAGAGAGGGAAAATGAGGGCGAAGAGAGAGGGAAAATGAGGGCGAAGAGAGAGGGAAAATGAGGGCGAAGAGAGAGGGAAAATGAGGGCGAAGAGAGAGGGAAGATGAGGGCGAAGAGAGAGGGAAGATGAGGGCGAAGAGAGAGGGAAGATGAGGGCGAAGAGAGAGGGAAGATGAGGGCGAAGAGAGAGGGAAGATGAGGGCGAAGAGAGAGGGAAGATGAGGGCGAAGAGAGAGGGAAGATGAGGGCGAAGAGAGAGGGAAGATGAGGGCGAAGAGAGAGGGAAGATGAGGGCGAAGAGAGAGGGAAGATGAGGGCGAAGAGAGAGGGAAGATGAGAGGGAAGATAAGGGAGGAGGGAGAGGGAAGATAAGGGAGGAGGGAGAGGGAAGATAAGGGAGGAGGGAGAGGGAAGATAAGGGAGGAGGGAGAGGGAAGATAAGGGAGGAGGGAGACATGCGCAAGCTCACACTTAACAAACAGACCTTCATTCGTACACGACCCACACATAGTGAGTCACTGCGCTGCAGACTTTTTAAACATCCTTTTGGTGATAGCCGTACAACAGTGAGCCCTGGGCCTCAGCATGCTGACAGAAGCTGCCGTGCTGTGTGCACGGGTACCATCTGTGTACCATGTTTGTTTGTGTGTGCGTTTGTGTGTGTGGTCTGTCTGGTGTGTGGTCTGTCTGTTTAGTAGAGAAAATATATATAGATAGAAACCATTTTTAGATTGTGTGTGGATGTGAGCGCCCGTGTCTTTATGAGAGAGTAAAAGATACCGACAGAGGACAGCGACATGGAAAATGAGATGTGTGTGTTTATGAGAGAGTAAAAGATACCGACAGAGGACAGCGACATGGAAAATGAGATGTGTGTCTTTATGAGAGAGTAAAAGATACCGACAGAGGACAGCGACATGGAAAATGAGATGTGTGTGTGTTTATGAGAGAGTAAAAGATACCGACAGAGGACAGCGACATGGAAAAGGAGATGTGTGTGTGTTTATGAGAGAGTAAAAGATACCGACAGAGGACAGCGACATGGAAAAGGAGATGTGTGTGTGTTTATGAGAGAGTAAAAGATACCGACAGAGGACAGCGACATGGAAAAGGAGATGTGTGTGCGCATGTGTGTGGGAACAGTGTGTCTGTAGACCCTGTTTTTCATGGATTTCCGCCTCATTTTATGTTTAATGTTTAATAACCTCGGCCCCCCGTGGACACAGGGGATCGGAATAGCATCTGTGAGGCTTTTGCAGACCACACGTGCACGCACGCACACACACACACAGAGAGGGCAAGCAGAATACACACCTCACACCAGGACACTTTATTACGGCACAGTGCAGTGCACAATGTCACAGTGTGTGCATAGGCTTACTTTCTGTATTACACACATCATGCACAGGAGGTTGGTGGCGCCTTTATTGGGGTAGAACCGGCTCGTGGTAATGGCTGGAGTGGAACGAATGGAATGGTATCAAATATACCAAACACATGGTTTCCAGGTGTTGATGCCATTCCATTTGCGCTGTTCCAGCCATTATTATGAGCCGTCCTCCCCTCAGCAGCCTCCACTGACATCATGGTTTCCCTGGACTATCTGCACTGACTCCATGCACACTCACGATACTATATTTACATACACTATATACACTCACACACTACGCTGACTCTCTCACACAGAACCCACACACATTCACTACACACGCACACACACACCTAACACACACACGCTAACTGACAGCACAAACACACTATCAGGACAAAGGTAAGACCCAGATGCAGACCGTGTCGAAGTAACAATGTTTATTACAGCAACAGGGGCAAAGGTACAGGACAGCAGGCAGGCTCAGGGTTAGGTCAGAAATCCAGATGTTGGGCAAAGGTACCGGACGGCAAGCAGGGTCAGGGGCAGACAGAGTGGTCAGGCGGGCGGGCTCAGGGTCAGGACAGGCAAGGGTCAAAACCAGGAGGATGAGAAAAGAGAGCGACTGGGGAAAAGCAAGAGCTGAATACAAAAATTGCTGGTTGACTTGACTAACTGGCAACAGACAAACGGAGAACACAGGTATAAATACACAGGGGATAATGGGGAAGATGGGCAACACCTGGAGGGGGGTGGAGTCAATCATAAAGACAGGTGAAACAGATCAGGGCGTGACACACTCATGCTGCTGCTACTCCGTTCTTTATTGTACTCTTATTATGATCTATCCTGATGCCTAGTCACTTTACCCTGCCTTCATGTAGCTACCTACCTAAAATACCTCGTACCCCAGCACATTGATCTGGTACTGGTACTCCTGCTACATGTTGGGAAGGGCTTGTAAGCAAGCGTTTCATGGTAAAGTCTACAACCCGTTGATTTCGGTGCATGTGACAAATAAGATCTGATTTGATCAGCAATCCACATGGACCTGCTTTCCAAGAGTAGTAAAGGTGCCCAACATGTAATAGGGATGGGCAGTTATCCAAATATTCTAATATCCGAACAGCTGTTAGTATTCCATTACTTGGGAGAGTACATTTTTTTTGGTTCTTTTTGTTGTTGTTGCCTATTGTAATAAATAAATCTGACGTTTTTTACGAGCGCACCCCATAAGAAAAGAACCACCAGTAGCCTACACACGTTTCACAAGCTTGTTGTTGCTGTCAATCAGAGCAGCGCTACAGTCCGAGGCTCCATGTGTAGCAATTGTGAGATTTCTAATCAATGCAAAATGGAATTCAAATAACAGAATAACGTTGGCTAAATGAGAAGGATGTAGGCTACAATAATCAACGAACGGGCAGGCTGTTTCATATGGATGGAGATGTTGTAGGCAAGCTTTAAAACACAAGTGCATTATGGGTAACGTCGTGAGTTAACGTTCGTTTTTTGATGCAATTGTTGTGGTGGCGGAGATGTAGCCGAACTGTGAGCCACGCTCGTTTAGCTCCGTCAGACCACGAGTTGATTTTGTCATTCAGACGACCTCCACATGGTGTACAAGTTTAATAAATGTCAACTACGTCAGACTAACTCGTCATTAGCAGCGGATAAGATCCACAAATGGCCCTGGAGCTAGCAAGTGAAGGCTCCCCTAAGCCGTCCCGACTACGGTCTGGAGGCGAGGCAGGAAAGGTAACACTGGGGGCTTGTCCAGGATTTATCCTGCCAGCATCGTTGAGTTATTCACATTATACCGGAATATCAAAGAGAGAGAAAAAATATTGAAAAGATTGAGATTTTCACGAGGTAACGGCTAACGAAGTTAATCATCATTGTTCTAGTAGTGGCTGACGTTCTAACTAAAGTTGTAAAATGGCGGCTACACGCATGAAATCTGTTATTACGAGAACGAATTCGCCTGAGGATTCGACGTGCTACTCAAACCCAATCATATCGCTAACTACAGTGAATGAAGACTTGCATTCACAAATCTCATTTGCCAACTGGATGAACGAATTTGATGTTGCAAATGCTAACATCAACTGCAATCCATTTTTGCCAAGTTCAGGTGTAGCTAATATGCAGCCAGCCGCAATTAATATGGCTGACTCGTGCCTTGAGTCAAAGACGTCTCCTCAACGGCCAAGGAGAGAAGCGAATCCATTCAAGTCGCATTAAAAAACAGAAATGTGGGTGACAGTGGAATCGAATCACAGCAAAGTCACAACCAAAACTATACCAGCTGGCATGCTAGATGCTCACCTGAAAATGCTATCTCTGGAAATGTGTTTCAACCAACTACTGAAATGCTGTATACTAACCCTTTCAACTCTGCCAACCACAGACTCTATGCAGCGAGTACACCTGTAGATGCTGCTTCCTCCCATTACCCATGCGGGATGCCAGCAGCTCTGCCCTCCACTCCAGCCATGCATCCTGTGTAAAACCACCCCACAGTCGCAGGACACCCATCGATGTATCTGGCTTGATGCTCTGCCCACTGAAGGTCATGAAATGTACTGTTATGAAAACGAACAGTCTCACCCCAGGCGAGCAAGATCCAGTTCACATTCAGGCATCCCCGGCGTGTACATTATGATATCTCATCTGACAGTGAGGATGAATACGCTACTCAGAAGGAGAGGATCCCCACACTACGACCAGGTCAGTTTGATGGTTAGGGCTCATGGAAAGAGGTATATATTCTTTTTGACAGCGGGGCATAGAGAAATGTGCTGCCTTGGCGCTGTTACGACACCATTCACCCAGACGTTAAACCTCCAACTCCAGCTATCGACTGCATTCTCAGCAGGGCATTGGTCCTGTGAATGTCAAAGTCTTTGGAGAAGTTCACCTGCCCATTCAGGTCGGTACCCGCACAGTGAGTATTAACTTCATCATTGCAGACGTGGCGTAGAGAACACCGATGCCATCCTCGGTCACCCATTCCTGGAGCAGTCACGGGGAAGCCATGATTTCGGCAGCCTTAGGATTGTGCTAGTTGGTGAACAGGTGCCCTACTTCAGAACGAAGGTGAATGTCGTAAGAATAGCACGCACAGCCGTTTTCGAATCAGGGTGTGAGTACATCGTGCCGAGGAACACACACTTCAGTGAACCTGTCAGAGGTGACGTGGTGCTGAGCCCAACTAAAGGATTCATTGAGAAGCATAGGCCAATAATCAAATCCCCATCAGGCTCTACAACCCAGGAACAGAGTCAGTGAAAGTAAAGAAGGGCGCTATCGCCGGAATCTGTTCGGGGAGCAGCTGTTGTTCAGCCCACTGAACTAGTCTCGTCTCCCCAGCGGTTTCTTCTCACTTACAGTCAGTGTATACGGAGAGCTCTGCCGCAGAGCTCTGCCGCAAGTGCAGACGAACAAGGTAGGCTTGCTCAACTCCTTAGTGCCTATTTGGACGTCTTCTCTACTGGACCCACTGATCTTGGTCGCACTGGTCTTGTACAGCATGACATTCAGACGTTGCCTGGGCCACCTGTGAAGCAGCAACCATGGTGGATGGCATTCGAAAAGTAGCTCAATGCAGACCAGCAGTCCCAGGAAAGTCTTGAAACTGGAGTAGCCTCTCCAAGCTACGGTAGCTGGGCTTCACCAACAGTCATGGTACGCAAAAAGTACCAGACATACCATCAATGTGTGGACTACAGGACTCTAAATGAGTGTACTGTTAAGAATGCATATCCACTTCCCCGTATCCAAGACACTCTAGATACCCCGTCGACAGCCAAATGGTTTAGCGTGGACTTAGCGTCAGGCTACTGGCAGGTAGAGCTTACTCCCAGGGCCCGTAAGGCAGCCGCTTTCTGCAGCAGGAAGGGCCTCAGTGGAATGTGATGCCTTTTGGGCTCTGTAACGCACCAGCGACGTTTCAACTGCTGGTGCAGTATATCTAGATGACATCATCATCCTGGGAAGGGATGTCACATGCTCCAATGCCTGGCAGTGTTCTGTCGGCTACGCCAAGCCAACCTGAAATTTAAACCCTCCAAGTGCTGTCTCTTCCGCCGACAGGTAACCTACCTTGGATACATCGTTTCCGAACACGGCATCGCCACAGAAAATTCTGAAAGTCCAAGAATGGACCCAGCCTACCTGTGTTTCAGACGTCCGTCAGTTCGTCATTCTGGCCTCGGACTAGCAACAATTTGTCGAAGATTTTGCTGATGTAGCCAAGCCCCTTCATGAGCTTACAAAGACGCATGCTCGGTTCCGGTGGACGCCAGAGTGCCAGGTGGCGTTTTAAGGAAGCTACTCACCACCACGCCCGTCTTGGGCTATCCACTCGACAGCGGCGACCTCATCCCTGATACAGATGCCAGCAACTTCAGCCTCGGAGCCGTCTCGTCCCAGATACAGGACGGCCAGGAACGCGTACTAGCGTATGGGAGCCGGCGGCTGTCCTCCACCAAGCAAAACTCTTGTACTACACGGAGGGAACTACTGGCAGTAGTGGAGTTCACTACACACTTCCGTCAATACCTGCTCAGAAGACTATTCATTGTGCACATTTACCACAGCAGCCTTTGGTGGCTCATAAGGAGGAAGGAACCAGAAGGTCAACAAGCAAGGTTCCTCGAGAAGCATAACTTCAAGGTCATACATCGTCCAGGACGCCACCATGAAAATGCTGACGTCCTGTCCAAGAGGCCCTGCCGCCAGACTTGCCCCTGCACTATACAGGACCCTACCCAGAACAATGACTGTTTTAGGCACCAGGAAGTGCAGTATGACCTTGGTCCCAGCATAGCTGATTACGCTCTGGAAGCTACTTTATGGAGCTCAGTGGGGGTAGGAGAAGACCCCATCCTACAGCCTGCGCTCTCTGGAGCTGCCTTCGACGTGGAGTCGGGTCATCGGGACAGTGAAGATGACACGTTGGACGTGGCAAATATTTGCCTCACCGACACAAGTGACACTGTTCTCTTCCATGGATGGACTATTGAGAAATGATGTCAAGCTCAGATAGCTGACTGACATGGGCCCCGTCAAGGGATGGCTCGAGGAAGTACAGGAACGCCCATCATTGGGTGGGGGTGGGGTGGGGGGGGGGGGGGGGGGGGGGGTCGCCTTTCGGGCCAGCGACTAAGGCATATTGGAGCCAGTGGAAGAGACTATGTCAAGGACGGCATTCTCTTACGTCGCTTCTACTGTACCGAAGGCGCAGGGTTTTACCCACAGATACTCCCACCTCGTGTGTTCCGGACGGACATCGTGAAACAGATGCACGACAGCCCTGTAGACCGGGCACTTTGGCGTGGAACGCACGCTTGCCCGGCCGCAGACAAGATACTACTGGTACCGAATGAGAGAGGATGTCACACTATGGTGTCGTACATGTACCAGCTGTGCCGCTAAAGCCAGACCTCCGAGGAAGACCCAAGCACCTATGAGGACTGTCCGCGTGGGAGTACCCATGGGGAAGATCGCCATTGATCTCATAGGCCCCATGAACGAGAGAGAACGCTACAATCGCTACATATGGGTGGTTCAAGGCTATTTCAAAGTGGGTGGAAGCTCATGCATTCAAGTGGACCAATCCCAAGTGCACACACACTGGTAGACAAATGCTATCATGCGTTTCACACACATAAAGAACATTAGATCACGGTAACTTACTGTGTATCCCACACCCATGGATAGGCATTTGAAAAAGGCTCACACACACACTTAACGTACCCCTGCAAGCAAACACGTACGGACGCACAGACGTACACACACCCTCTCAATGGGTCATGACGATGGAGAACAGAAAGGAGACATGCTCCATGTCCCGTTAGCAGACAGAAACAGTCTGTTAATACTGGCCCTGCTCCACACACACACACACACACACACACACGTTTTGTTCTTCAAACCTCGTGGGGACCTAAAATTGATTTCCATTCAAAATCCTATTTTCCCTAACCCCGAAACCTAACCTTAACCCGTAACCAAAACCTAATCACTTACCCTAACCCTAATTGTAACCATAAACCTAACACCTGAGCTTAAAATAGCATTTATCCTCATGGGGATGTGGGAAATGTCCCCACGAGGGAGAATTTCCCTTGTTTTACTATCCTTGTGGGGACTTTGGGGGATTTTAAGGATAGAAGAACCAACACACACATTTACTCACTCATTCAATAGAAAAGGAAAAGAGAGTACGACAGAGAGAAAGAATGACAGAGAAAGAGAATAACAGAGAGCGAGAGAGGGCCTGTTCATTTGTTCTTGGAAACAAACTGCTGTTAAATGATTTATTTGTTCCCTTGCATTAAGTAAATTCCCTCATTAAAAAACATCAGCGAACAAATCAGCATGACCCGGAGTGGGATGAAGTAGGTCGCCAGCGACAGGCTCACTCCACTCCCACCACATGCTGGGGAGAGCTCTCGCTCTCTCTGTCTCTCTCTAATGGGTAAGTGCCTATACAAGTACATCCAAACAGACGTTATACACACTTGCATGAGAAATAACATTAGCTCGTATCCACTAACTATCGGACGCACGTACACACATATGCACGCGCACACACACACACACACACTGCAGTTCTGCAGAACTGGCTAAGCTCCGTCAACAGGTGGAAAACAGCACAACATTGCAGTGGCAAACGGAAAACAATGCACCCTTTCACTACCCTAATTCTCTAGGGTGTTTGTGTACATTATGTGGTTGTGTTTGTGCTTTTTGTGTGTGAGGGTGAAATCTTGTGTGTATGTATGTGCTTCCATACTGTATGTGTGTGTGTGTGTGTGTGCTTGCTGGTGGATGTTTGCATACATTATGTGAATGTGTGTTGGGCTACAAGTGTTAGTTTGTGTGTGCACATTTCCGTGTGTGTGTGTGTGTGATTTGTATGTATGTATACACCACAAACTCGATAGTGACACTCATACAACAGTTCACCGAGAAACTCACACCCAGATCCCAATCAATGCTAACATCAGCGCCTGTGTCTCACCCCTCACAGAGTGGTAAATAAACAATGGTCGGTACAGTCGAGACGGAGACGGGCTAGATTAGCGGCGGCCATATTTTGTGCTGACGCCCCTTGAGCGTGTAAACAAGACTGTTGCCAACAGAGCAGGAGAGGCGAGGATATAGGAACTCTTTCATAAGAAACATGTTTATTTACTTAGAGCAGTGAGCAACGTGGCGGGCCGTTAAAAAGGTTCCACTGGCTTGATAAAGGCTCACATTTCTGAGTTTTTTTTTGGGGGGGGGGGGGGGGGGTTCAACGTATTTTACATTTAGAGGGTTGGGCTTGTGGGGAGGTCACCTGAGCTACCTTGCTCAGACCTGTGAAGGACCCACCTGGGTGATGCACGGTACCCATTTTGTACCAGACTGCACTCCAAACATTGGCAGCTTGCCACAGTTGGTTGGGAACATTGGGTTCTTTTGGTAGCTCCGGGGGCATTTCTAATGCTTATTGTGCACCGATTTCAGATCACTCCGTCAACTCCCATCATAACCTGAACAGTTCATTTCCACCCTTAACTGATTTATGATCAATTCGCCCTACCCACAGCCCTAACCATCTTAATTACGAACATAACAACACAACTGGCCCCATACCAGTTCTTAACACAAAACCACACTCACCAGAACCCGGAGGGGATGCTGGTGCCTGAACAAATCATGACCTTTCACACCCAAAACACTGTAGGAATGATACCCATTCAGATGCCAGAATGACCACAAGTATAAACATACATAGAGATCAAATACACTACAACACTCCCTACCGAGTTTCAAACGGCCTCTGGAAGCAACGTAATGGTCTGGGGCTGTTTTTCATGGTTCGGGCTTGGACCCTCAGTTCCATTGATTCTAGACGATTCTGTGCTTCCAACTTTGTGGCAACAGTTTGTGGAAGGTTCTTTCCTGATCGTGCACAAAGCGAGGTCCATGCAGAAATTGTTTGTCGATCGGTGTGGAAGAACTTGCCTGGCCTGCACAGAGCCCTGACCTCAACCCCATCGAACACATTTGGAATGAATAATAATACTAATGCTCGTAGCTGAATGGAAGCAAATCCCTGTTCCAACATCAAGTGGAAAGCCTTCCCAGAACAGTGGAGGCTGTTATAGCAGCAAAGGGGGAGGGACCAACTCCATATTAATGCCCATGACTTTGGAATGAGATGTTCAACATGTAGTGTACGTTGCTGGAATGGAGCAACTCGTTGTGTCAAATGTTTTGAGATCTGTATAATGCACGTCAAATAAAGTTGGATTGGATCTGATTTAAAGCCACACGTTCCATTCCAAGGCTATCCTCCCCATCTGCCTATACCAGAGAGAACGACGCATTTCACTTTTTGACCACTAACTCAATTATAATCACAAACCATTAACCTTAACGTAAACCATCTACCCTTACTTATGCTTGGAAATGATGAACATAAATAGTTAAATGTACCAGGTCATCTTAGTTGGCAGTATTGCCACTTTATAGCATGGTTTTCTACCAACAGCCTCACGTCAAGTCCTGAGAGGAATGTGTACAGAATATGGGTACTGTTAAGTTGCAGTTACAGTTGGATTTGATAGAATGTCTTTCAGTGTGACCGACTGTCCTTTTTAAAACACAAACCATAGAAGTTTTTTACTTCCCAAAACACAGTTCACGTAGGTCATGCAAACGGTCCGTGGCAATGGAATGGCAAAGCTAAAATGTGGCCATGTCTTCCTGTTGGACTCTCTAACACAAACACAAATACCGAATTATATTATGTAACATGTCCACTTATTCAATCAATCAAATGTATTTAGAAAGCCCTTTTTACATCAGCAGGGCTATACAGAAACCCAGAATAAAACTCCAAACATTTCAGATGTAGAAGCACGGTGGCTAGGAAAAACTACCTAGAAAGGCAGGAACGAACCAGGCTCTGAGGGGTGGCCAGTCCCATTCTGGCTGAGCCTGATGGAGATTAGGGTAAGGAAAGGGGGATACCTAGTCAGTTGCATAGGGAAAGGGGGATACCTAGTCAGTTGTACAACTGAATGCATTCAAATGACATGTGTCTTCTGCGTTTAAACCAACCCCTGAGTCAGAGAGGTGCGGGGGGCTGCCATAATCGGCGCCCAAGGAACAGTGGGTTGGCTGCCTTGTTCAGGGGCAGAACAACTGATTTTTACCTTGTCAGCTCGGGGATTCGAACCAGCAACCTTTCGGTTACTGGCCCAACACTCTAACCACTACGCTACCTGTTGATTTATACGAGTACAGCTTGTTCTTCAAGATGTTCAAATGTTTGTTCGGTAGATGACCAGCAGGGTCAAATAATAATCACAGTGGTTGTAGAGGGTGCAACAGGTCAGTACCTCAGGAGTAAATGTCAGTTGGCTTTTCATAACCGAGGTCAAGAGAGCATATTGAGTGTGGGCGTGTTTGCTTGTGCGTGTCTCATTCCCCAGCCAGAATTGTGCCCAAACACTGTTGAGTAGGTCTTTTAACAGAAGACTAATGTCAACAGGTCTCTCTTGACCCTACCGTAATCGTCTTTTGTCTCTAGAACCTCTCGTCTTCATGGTAGAAATGGAGCCTTTGTAAAAGTGAATGCTGTTCCCGCTGTAAAAGTGCGAGCAGAATTTGTTTGTCCTCCAACACTAACTCTCCATCTCTCTTTCTCGCCTCAGGTTTGATTACCAGGAGCTGCTCCACAATTCCACCTTCTGCCTGGTTCCTCGGGGGCGTCGCCTGGGCTCCTTTCGCTTCCTAGAGTCTCTACAGGTAGGATGCTAAACACGGATCTCAACACCCTAGCAACGTCCTAGAGGAATGCCCAAATACTGCTCAAAATACACCGGCGGGATCGCAGATGTGTGATTTGTTGGTGCTGTCTTGCCAACTCCTATAACTCCTGGGACCAAGCTACGAGTACACCTCTGAACTATCAAGCTTATGCAATGACGTGTATTTGTGTTAGCAGTCACACTATTAGTATCATAGCCACACTGTCGTATGAAGATCCTTAACTGCTCTACTAACGTGTACAATTTAAGGTTTGAAGGCGTTAACCATGATGGTGGTGTTGACTGATTTGCAAAAAGAAAAAGGGGGGGGGGGTGTATTTGGTAAATATAACATTGAAAGGGTTTATCTTTCATCAAACTCAGCTTCAATAAACCATGTAGTTAAGGAAATAATGATCTGGTACAAACTGTGTGGAATTACCACCCATGTAGATGTTTTGGTGATGGAGCTGTGTTCATGGTTTTACCGACCAATGAACCTCCCAGACTCTTGTGTTCCCTGGCCCTCTCTCCCTCTCTTTCCTTCTCTCTCACTGAGTCTCTCAATGGTCCGGAAGCTTTCATAGGGTTGCCAGCCTGCCACACTGCTGATCTAAGCTGAATGGGCAAATCCACTGAACGCAGGGCTTGGCAAGGAAGCTCACTCTCACACAGCTAACTCCATTCCTACCCCGCTCTCTCCCTCCCTCCATCTCTCTTCCCTCTCCTTTGCTTTTCCATTCAGGCCAGTCTGAGATTGGTCACATCTCCTTTTACTTTTCGTGCCAGCCCAAAAAAGAACGTGCAATTACCAGTGTGGTAGGAAACTTATTGTCTGCGTTCCAACTCTTGGTGTGTGCGCGCACACACAAACGCACACTAACCCTGATGCTCCTCTCTTCATCTCCCAATGTAAACAACCAAGAAACAACAACACACATATGCCCACATGCTGAGCTGCACTGGGATCTAGGCAGGGGAATACTTCTTAGTCAGTCCGCTTCACAGCACCATGTCTCTGGGGAAGTGGCTCAGGCGAGCCCCAGGCTTCACGTCAGTTCCGGAGGCCTCAACATCTGGCTTGACCCGGTTACCTGGAGCGTAGCCTAGCGTATCCTAGCGTCGTCTGCATGGCTGCCTTGGTGAGGGCCGGTCTCTGGTGAGGCAACTAGCGGAGCTTCAAACCGCCAGAGGGGGAATCTCAGTCGGAGTCGTCTGATCTTAGTCTGTAGCGGGTTCTGGCTGCTCTCTTGTGATTTAATTAGAAAAGTAAATAAAACCATCAACACCCAGGACCGCAGCTTGGAGAGGGAGGGAGGGAGAAAGATTGAAGGAGGGAGCTGAAAAAAGAAAAGTAGAACATCTTCAAAAATCCGGCTGTCAGTAAACAAGGGGATACGGCAACATCAAACTCAGTTTAAAAAAATATGATGTATTATACCCCTCCTCTCTCTCTCGCCATCCTCTCTGTGTAGTGTAGGTAATTAGCAGACTAGGGGTCTGTTAAATCTGTGTGTGTGAGAGACGTAGCAGAAATGTGATCTCTTTTTCTCTAGGGCCTTAAGGGGCTCCTGGGACTGGCAAGATAGTAGCTGTGACTCATGCAACCTCCCCAAGAGAGTGTCACACACACAAGTCATCGATTTCATTATCTGCTCAGACTGCCTTATTGAAGTACCAGCTGCTACTATGGTGGTATGTGTCAGAGGCGAAGACTGGAAATCTAGACATATTTATATTGAAAAATGGCCCGTCGACCACAAGCAGAGCAGAGGAACAACAGTATCATTACCACTGACCCTGTTCGTTTATGTTCTTGTCACACTGGCCCACCCATTTCCCAGTTGATAGATTCTCTTACGTGTACATCTGCTTAGAACAGAGTATCCCGTCTATTCTCTCTCGCCGTCTCTAGGCGGCGTGCATTCCAGTGTTGCTCAGTAATGGTTGGGAGCTGCCCTTCTCTGATGTCATCCAGTGGAACCAGGCTGTCATAGAAGGAGATGAGCGATTGCTACTGCAGGTAACACACACACGCACGCTCGTCTCGTACGTTCACGACAGGTCTGGAATCAATTCTGTTTGAACCCAGTTGATACAGGAAGTAACCTGACATTCCGCTAACCAATAACCCCCCCCCCCCTCCCATAAAAAAATACATTTTGGAAAGGACATGTTAAAATCATAGAATTGACAGATTAAAAATGGAATTGACCACAACGTTAGGCCCATAAACACGTGCGCTCACATGTACACACACTCCTCACACGCAATCACACACACATGCCCCGGTGGTTAGGGACGTGGAAATTGAGTTTTGAGTGAATAAAGCTGGTGACAGGAGGTTGAATGGGTCCAAGCACATCAGAGAGTCAGGAGACCATCGAGAGGTGAATCTCTCTTTCAGATCTAGAGATGAGAGTTGGAGGAGAGAGAACGAGTGAGAGAGAGGATATAGGAGATAGGAAAGGAGGCGGGAGGGCCTTTGCTTCCTCAGGTCCCTATCATTAGAAGAGCTGTTATATGGTGTTCTAGGTGGAGTCAACAAGCTACCTGACGGGCCTTTTTAACATCACCGTAGAAGATGCAGACTTCCCTGCTAGGATAACTTGATTTAATTCTAATCAAATCACATAGCCATTTAGCAGATTTTTTTATCCGTAGTAATCACCTGGTGTTACAGGTCAGCTGAGTCTACTCGGTATGTTTCCTATTTCCTCAGCTAGCCGACACATTCATAGTGTTTAGTTTAGGAGAATGAACGGGGTGAATTTGGGCTATTTTCATTTGGTGCCAATGGAGCGACCCCTTTCACTTTCCTCTACTAGAGCATCATGGGACATGGAACTTGCCTGAAATGTTGGTTTCAGCTAAACCGTGTGCTATAACACAGATGTAGGTGAGCTAGGATAGCTGCCGTGCACCATTCCTGAACCCAAGCTCTCCCTCTTGCAGAACAATACCATTGACTCTGGATGGGTTGAGATAACAGAGCTAGTTCCTGACCACTTTCCCCGTCTTCCTCCATAGTAAGGGGTTATTGACCGTCGGTGGGTTGAGACGAGTATGAACTGCTAGGGGCTGTTCAAAAGGTTTATGGAATGGAACATTATACTGTAAGAAATGGTATTCTTTTACCAGGCAGTGTAGAGAGCAGTGTCGTTGTATGAAGCACATTTCATTCTGAAGATTCGGATTGTTTTATCGTGTTGAATACGTCGACCTGCTCTGCTCTCTCTTTTTCTATCTCGCTCACCTTTGCTCTCTCAACCCTCCTCTTTCTCAACTTGCACCCTCCCTCCTCTCCTTGCTCAACTTCCACCTTCCCCCTCGTCTTCCTCTCTCTCTCTCCCAGGTCCCGTCTACAGTGCGTGCGGTGGGAAATGAGCGGGTCTTAGCTCTGAGGCAGCGGACCCAGATGCTGTGGGAGGCTTACTTCTCCTCCGTGGACAAGATAGTCCTCACCACACTGGAGGTAGGTGATGAGTCCTGTTAATTAAGCACCAACGGTAGAAAACGGACTGAAACAGTACCTGGCCATTGTCCAACGCTTGTTGTTGTTGTTGCGATGTGCTCTAATGAACGCGACCCAGGAACTAAGGGAGAATGGATTGACCTCAGGTTCATTTGTATGGGATTGTTTTGGATTGGATGTTTTGTTCTTATACTGGCACCGGCTGGTCAAAGTGAGGAAGTGCATGTACTTAAGATTGCTGTGTTTGTATTCTTGAGGTGATTACTTCAGTTTTACACACACAAAGTTGGCCAGCCCATATGGACATAGATAATTCAGGTTTGAACTAATGGGTACATCAGGGCGTTCTCCCGTCAAACGTTCTCACCTTGTCATCGCTCTCTCTCTCTCAGATAATCAAAGACCGGGTGTTCTCCCACATCTCCAGAAATAAGTACATGTGGAACGCCTTACCAGGAGGCCTGCTCGTCCTGCCAGAGTACTCCACTCACTTGGCCCACTTCCCCTTCTACTACCTGAGCTTAGGTAGGGAACCACACCAGACTGGACCGGTTCCGACTAGTTCAGACCTACCTGACTAGACTGGCTCATCCATATAATTATATCTCATCTATAGGGTCTCCTATGGATAAAACAAAAATATACATTTCATAAAGTTTATAATCATAAGTATATAAAGCAAATCTAATATTTGTCTCCTACAGTAAATATGTTACTTTCAAATATGGAACGCTGTACAGGGTAGATAGTAAAAGTAGATACTCCTCCCTCCTCCCTGCAGGGGTCAGTCCAGGTCAAGAGTTCACCGCCATCATCCATGCCATCTCTCCATTGGTCTCCCAGTCTCAGCCAATCATGAAGCTGCTTCAGGTGGTCTCCAAGTCCAAATACTGTTCACAGGTGAGTGTTTTAGCGTCATAGGTAGCAAATAGACCGCTCCATATTGCTTCATTAAGCCTATTAACCCTTATGCTTATTGTGTCACACTCTATTCCCTCCCCCTCTAGATCATCATCCTGTGGAACAGTGAGAAGCCGCCGCCCCACAGGAGTAAATGGCCACCCATGCCTGTCCCCCTCACTGTGACAGACGGTAGGAGGAAGGTGAGTGACAATGACGTCGCCAAACCCCAAGTAGGGCTACAGGAGGGGCAATATGAAAGTCATTCCTGTCTGCCTCTCTCTGTAGGTCTACCCCCCCCCCCCCCCCCCCCCCCCCCCCCAAACACACTGAATCTATGGGAGTAAAATCCTTCCTTTGTCACTGCTTGTCATTCACACATCCGTGACATTGACTCATCCTCTCTCTCCCCGTACCACAGACCTCAATGGAGCGGACAGTGTCCCCGCCATTCCTTCATTTTCCCAAACACAAACCAACCACTGTCAAACTTAACAAGGAACGGAAATGACCATCTCTCTCTCTCAATCCCCCTCTCTCCAGACGAGCAGTCGTTTCCTGCCCAACGTGGCCATAGAGACAGAGGCAGTACTGAGTCTGGATGAAGATACAGTCCTGCTGACCAGTGAGGTATGACCTTCCTATACAACAACACACTGTGGTAGAAAACACACACTTTACATTTACATTTAAGACATTTAGCAGACGCTCTTATCCAGAGCGACTTACAAATTTACCTTTATATTTAACTAGGCAAGTCAGTTAAGAACAAATTCTTATTTTTCAATGACGGCCTAGGAACAGTGGGTTAACTGCCTGTTCAGGGGCAGAACGACAGATTTGTACCTTGTCAGCTCGGGGATTTCAACTTGCAACCTTTCGGTTACTAGTCCAACGCTCTAACCACTAGGCTACCCTGCCGCCCCTTTACCCATGTAACTGTATTCACTCTTCCCCGCAGGTGAACTTTGCCTTCTTGGTGTGGAGGAGTTTTCCTGAGCGCATCGTGGGCTACCCTCCCAGGAGTCACTTCTGGGACCCGGCCAAGCATGCGTGGGGGTACACCTCCAAGTGGACTAACGAGTACTCCATCGTTCTGACGGGAGCAGCCTTCTACCACAGGTACTGTAAGCATAGAATCCATGGAACGGGCCTCCCCCTTCAAGTCAACCAGTCAATTTGCCAGGGTTAGAGGTTCCAAGCCCTTTCTATGGATTCTGTTTCTATGACTACCACCGTGTACAGCTGATCAGTTGATCGACTGACACACAACAGAAAAACATAGTGAACAACGAAGACCGTTAAACAGATGGTCTATGAGCTGTGGCTACTACTTGAAGCCCATCCATTTTGCCCTTAGAAGAATGCATTACCAGGCTTAATGTACAGTTTCAATATCCCAACCAACAACTATTTCCTTGCCATTTTAGTGATCACTTTGTTACCTCTGACCCTTCCATTTCCTCTCCATCAGGTACTATCACTACCTGTTCTCCCACTACCTGCCCCCCTCACTGCGGGCGCTGGTGGACCGCACGTCCAACTGTGAGGACATCCTCATGAACTTCCTGGTTTCCTCCGTCACCCACCTGCCACCAATCAAAGTGGCCCAGAGGAAGCAGTACAAGGAGCTGCCCAGCCCACAGGTGAGGAGACACCCGTCGATGGTGAATTTGACCAATGAGCTGCCCAGCCCACAGGTGAGGCCACTCCCATCAGAGATGTCTGACCAATGAGTTATTTATTGCTGTAGTTGTGACACTGTGTATAAAGCATAACATTTGTCCAAAAAAGTTAGTTACATTACATTTTTCTCAAATTGTAAAATCTGCCAGAATGACTTGATAGACCGCTTATTAACAAGGGTCAGACAGAGTTCAACCTATTATAAGATGGATTTTTACACAACAATAATCATTAAATCCCACGCCACAGATAGCCGGTTATTGCTGCGTAACAATAACTTGCTCCGTTTTATTTTTGTAAAGATGAGATTATCCCAGAGCGTTGGTGTCAGCCTCTATGTCACAGTGGCGGTTATCTCGTCCTACTCTGTCAGACTGGAGATAACAAGCCTATTTGTATCAGACGTGAGATCAACTTGTCATCGTAATTGTAGCAGTTCCATAGTTTGACAGGCAATATACTGTACAACATCATTATCAGCCTATAGATAAGATTGAGAAATTGTGACACCAGTAATTGTCTACGGTATACAGAAACATAATTCCATTTGTACAACCCGTCTGTACATTAATGTTGTGTGTACAACGACCTGGGTTTCAAACTCACCCGCTTCTCTCTCCACGTCTTTCATCCTCCCAGGGTACGAAGATGAGCGCTCCGTGGGCCAACCCAGAGCACTTTACCCAGAGACAGGAGTGTGTGAACAGCTTTGCCAGATGGTTCGGCTACATGCCCCTGGTCCACTCCCAGTTCCGCCTGGACCCCCTGCTCTTCAAGGACCAGGTGTCGGTCCTGCGCAAGAAGTACAAGGATCTGGAACGTGCATGACCGAGACAGAAACACTGTGTGGAGGCCTGGTCTGGTGATACAATGAGGGAGGGGACCTAAAGCAAAGAGACACTCCGCCTCCAGGGGTCTGAGACAACAGGCTATTGGAGGAGTAAACATATGGAGGAAGCCTTATGTCCTCTGATTGGTTCTCCATTGACGGGTGAATGAACACTTGAAGATGTCACTCACTCCCATTGCTGTTTGAATGGAGTGGAAGGGAATTTCATATCAAAGGAAGGCGCCAAGAGGACAGTTAATGGTGCAGTGCACTCCAGCTGGTGTATTTCTACAGTACACCGGTGAGTTGAGAATGTCACACAGCGATTGGTTCATTTCACATCACGTAACTGTCAGACCAATAAAAACGGCAGTATTCAACACACATGTAGACTTCTGACATCACAAAGCATTCATTCAACTGCATTCACCAAACCCTTAAAAGTATCAAAAGGCAAAGCATACATTTCTCACAACAACCAAAAAAAAAAAAAGTGTTTTTACAATGTATTTATTTTATAGAAAAAGACTCCATAACCTATTGCTTGTGCTTTCGCCGAGATCCTGCGCGGTGTACAAAAATAGATTCACACGCTTGACACTTCCTCAGCAGTCAGCATGCAAGGCTCTCAACCCTAGAGGTAAGCAGGTGGGTGTTGCCCAGCACTCAGGAAGCTAACCTCAATAACAATGCTGAGACACACTCAGACCTGAGATAAATAGCTGCCAGTGGCTAAGTTGTGATGAGATCCCATTGTCTTCAACTCAGTTTACAGGTGACAGTCACTAGTTGGGACACAAAGAATAAGGGCAGATTAAGCTGATACTAGATCAGCCTTTTGTGCAGTGAAATTCACAACACTGAATTCAAGTTTATTTAGCTGGTCCCGAGTCAGTGCTTACCACTCAAAAAAAGGCAGGAAATGTACAATATCGGAGTAAAAAAAAAGAAAAATACTGACAGTACAAAACATTTACGTCAACTCAGTTCATTCAATGTCTCTGAAAGCACCATACTGTAAAGGTAGATCACCAAAAGCTTCTAGCAGTCTGTCTCACACAAGTACAACAATGGTTGGAGGTACTAGGGCCTAGTTTTCCGGGTCAGGAAAAACCCACGGCCCCTAGTAGGAGGGGCATCGTGAAGTGCAGTGAGGGAGAGTTCATCTGTGATGTCATTTCCTGAGTGTCAGCATAGCGTTGACGTCCCATAGCAGGTTCCTCATCTGATCCATCAGAATCTTCATCTCCTGGTTTTTCTGCCTCATCTTCTGTGGGAGGGACCATGACACACCGGGCCCAATCAGAATCAAGGAACTGTAACATCTCTGTACTAACTATTGGTTGTCATCCAACAAACGATAGTGAATCAGTGACATACAGACGAAGTGGACACGTCACAAACCTCCAGCACTTCTTGTCTCTCCTGGCTTACAGCCGGACTGCAGGGCTCGACTCTCACAGGGGCCATCTCCTCTCTTACATATGGCACCAGCTGGAAAGACAGACGTGTGACACACTAAGTTCATCACATCATTGGCACACATCAAAACAACTACAGGACAATATACTGGCAAAGGTGGCAAAGTACAGACAGAAAAACAGGTAGAGCTTGTGTAGAGCCAGAAAGACAAACGTGCCTGATTCACACTAGAGGGCCGACCCGAATCGTACGGTGCTGGCTCGGATATTTCATTTGATCCATACCAGCATGGTTCCAGCAACTACAGTGAATGCATAACCAAGCCAGCCCAGTACAGCTTGGATAGGCTTCAGTAGAGGGAAAGGGTAATGGAGGATTTTTTAAACATAGATTTAATTGAGCCCTACCTCTGAGGGTTCTTCCTGCAGGTCAGAGGTCATCTCAACACAGCGCTCGTAGAGAAGGCGGAGCTTGCGAAAAAGCAGGGCCAGCTGACGGAGGTGCTCCTGGAGTTTCCCGAAGCGGTCCTGATACACAGCCTGGCTCTGGGTCACCCCGTTAGGCAACTGATGGGGAAAGGGGGGGGGGGGGGGGGGGGGGGGACACAGAATGACACTAAAAAGTTGTGTATCTTTTTGAACGGCAGTGTGTGTATGTATGTGTGTAATACACACACACACAACCATTCAAGTTTGGGGTCACTTAAATTTCCATGTTTTTGAAAGAAAAGCTAATTTTTTGTCCATTAAAATAACATCATATTGATCAGAAGTAGAGTGTAGACATTGTTAATGTTGTAAATTACTTTTGTTGCTGAAAACGGCAGATTCTTTATGGAATATCTACTTAGGTGTACAGAGGCCCATTATCAGCAACCATCACTCCTGTGTTCCAATGGAACGTTGTGTTAGCTAATCCAAGTTTATCATATTAAAAGTCTAATTGATCATTAGAAAACACTTTTGCAATTAGGTTAGCACAACTGAAAACTGTTGTTCTGATTTAAAGAAGCAATAAAACTGGCCTTCTTTAGACTAGTTGAGTATCTGGAGCATCAGCATTTGTGGGTTCGATTACAGGCTCACAACGGCCAGAAACAAATAACTGTCTTCTGAAACTCGTCAGGCTATTCTTGTTCTGAGAAATGAAGGCTATTCCATGTGAGAAATTGCCAAGAAACTGAAGATCTTGTTCAACGGTGTGTACTACTCCATTCACAGAACAGCGCAAACTGTCTCTAACCAGAATAGAAAGAGGAGTGGGAGGCCCCGGTGCACAACTGAGCAAGAGGGCAAGTATTAGAGTGTCTAGTTTGAGAAACAGAAGCCTCACAAGTCCTCAACTGGCAGCTTCATTAAATAGTACCCGCAAAACACCAGTCTCAATGTCAACAGTAAAGAGTCAACTCCGGGATGCTGGCCTTCTAGGCAGAGTTGCAAAGAAAAATAAATATCTCAGACTGGCCAATAAAAAGAAAAGATTAAGATGGGCAAAAAAACACATACACTGGACAGAGAAAGATTGGGAAAAAGTGTTATGGACAGACGAATCAAAGTTTGAGGTGTTCGGATCACAAAGAACATCATTCGTGAGACGCAGAAAACATTTAAATATGCTGGAGGAGTGCTTGACGCCATCTGTCAAGCATGGTGGAGGCAATGTGATGGTCTGGGGGTGCTTTGGTGGTGGCGAAGTGGGAGATTTGTACAGGGTAAAGGGAATCTTGATGGCTATCACTCCATTTTGCAACGCCATGCCATACCCTGTGGACGGCGCTTAATTGGAGCCAATTTCCTCCTACAACAGAACAATGACCCAAAGCACAGCTCCAAACTATGCAAGAACTATTTAGGGAAGACCGCATGGTACCTAAGAAGTGCCCATCAAGCCAATCCAACTTGTGGGAGGTGCTTCAGGAAGCACTGGGTGAAATCTCTTCAGATTACCTCAACAAATTGACAACTAGAATGCCAAAGGTCTGCAGGGCTGCAATTGCTGCAAATGGAGGATTCTTTGACGAAGGCAAAGTGTGAAGGACACAATTATTATTTCAATTAAAAATCATTATTTATAACCTTGTCAACATCTTGACTATATTTCCTATTCATTTTTCAACTGATTTCATGTATGTTTTCATGGAAAACGAGTGACCCCAAACTTTTGAACAGTTCTGTGTGTATATATCACATACACACACTACCAGTCAAAAGTTTACACACCTACTCATTCAAGGGTTTCTTTATTTTTATTATATTCTACATAGTAGAATAATAGTTAAGACATAAAAACTATGAAATAACACACATGAAATCATGTAGTAACCAAGAAAGTTAAAACAAACATATCTTTTATATTCTTCAAAGTAGCCACCCTTTGCCTTGATGACAGCTTTGCACACTCTTGGCATTCTCTCAACCAGTTTCACCTGGAATGCTTTTCCAACAGTCTTGGAGTTGGCTGCTTTTCCTTCACTCTGCGATCCAACTCATCTCAATTGGTTTGAGGTCGGGTGATTGTGGATTCCAGGTCATCTGATGCAGCACCCCATCACTCTCCTTCTTGGTCAAATAGCCCTTACACAGCCTGGAGGTGTGTTGGGTCATTGTCCTGTTGAAAACAAATGACAGTCCCACTAAGCGCAAACCAGATGGGATGGCGTATCGCTGCAGAATGCTGTGGAAGCCATGCTGGTTAAATGTGCCTTGAATTCAAAATAAATCACAGACAGTGTCAGCAGCAAAGCACCCCCACACGATCACATCTCCTCCTCCATGCTTCACAGTGGGAACACCACATGTGGAGATGATCCATTCACCTTCTCTGCGTCTCACAAAGACATGGCAGTTGGAACAAAAAAATCTAATTTGGACTGAGACCAAAGGACAGATTTCCACCGGTCTATTTTCCATTGCTTGTGTTTCTTGACCCAAGCAAGTCTGTTCTTATTATTGGTGTCCTTTAGTAGTGGTTTCTTTGCAGCAATTCGACCATGAAGGCCTGATTGACGGAGTCTCCTCTGAACAGTTGATGTTAAGATGTGTCTGTTACTTGAACTCTGTGAAGCATTTATTTGCGCTGCAATTTCTGAGGCTAGTAATTCTAATGAACTTATTCTCTGCAGCAGAGGTAACTTGAGGTCTTCCTTTCCTGTGGCGGTCCTCATGAGAGCCAGTTTCATCATAGTGCTTGGTTTTATCGACTGCATTTGAAGAAACTTTCAAAGTTCTTGAAATGTTCAACATTGACTGACCTTCATGTCCTAAAGCAATGATGGACTGTCGTTTTGCATTGTTTTTTGAGCTGTTCTTGCTATAACATGGACTTGGTATTTTACCAAATAGGGCTATCTTCTGTATACCACCCCTACCTTTGTCACAATAACTGATTGGCTCAAACAGATTAAGAAATAAATAAATTACACAAATGTACTTTTAACAAGGCACACCTGTAATTGAAATGCATTCCAGGTGACTACCTCATGAAGCTGGTTGAGAGAATGCCAAGTGTGTGCAAAGCTGTCATCAAGGCAAAGGATGCCTACTTTGAATAATCTCAAATATAAAGTATATTTTTGGGGTTACTACATGATTCCATATGTGTTATTTCCTAGTTTTGATGTCGTCACTATTATTCTACAATGTAGAAAATAGTAAAAATAAAGAAAAACCCTTGAATGAGTAGGGGTGTCCAAACTTTTGACTGGTACTGTATTTATATATACACACACTATAAACAGTATTATTTTGAATCTCTATGGGGGGGGGGGGGGGCACTCGATGAGACTGACAGACCTTCATTTCATCAGCCGAAATATTTCTCCCCAAACCCCCATAACAGCAGACATTTAAATGAGACGCGGATTTGAATACATATGATGTGAAAGCATAACGTATCAAATGAATGTGTCGAACCTTTGGGAAACACTGGCATTACCTGTGTGGCTCGTGTGATCTGGAAGATCTCCATGGTGCGTGTGACGATGTCCTGGACGGTTTCCTGGCCGATACGACAGAGGAACACAGGGGAGATCTCTCTCAGGGCTCCCTGAGGGAGCATGGGAGGCTGGCCGGAGCCTAAGCCTGACGGCAGGTGGGACTGCTGCTGCTGGGAGAGCATACCAGCCAGACCAGGCCCCTTTTGAGGTAAGGGTGTAGCCATATGGGACCTAGGGAGGGGAAGAGGGACTCAAAGGGGAGGAAGGGAATGGGGAGGGGGTGTGGCACAATGGAGTTCACAGGTAAGCAAGCACTCATTTGCACAAAAAGCTTTTATCAAATATAAAAATCAAAAGGATACTGCTTTACTTAAAAGATTTGTTAAACCAAGTGAAAGATATTTGGGGGAGGCATTAACCCGTGTGGCTCAGTTGGTAGAGCATGGCACTTGAAACGCCAAGGTTGTGGGTTTGATTCCCATGGGGGACCAGTACATAAAGTATGAAACTGGGCTCTGGATAAGTGTGGTCTGCTATATGACCACGGGTGTTTTCACACTTGGTCTCTTTCAGACAGTTCGCTTAATTTTTGTGCAGTGTTAGAACTCGGCCCCTCAAAAGAGTCACAAAAGCGAACCGAATTCAGACCGAACCGAACTCAGACCACCTCTCGAGATGGTCTCATTTTGGTTTGCTTTTGCAGCTCTTTTCAGGGATCAGAGTTCCGTACGGTTTTCTTTTTTAGGGCAATTAGAACACAAAGCTCCCCAGGTTCACTTGTCATTATTCCCGCACCACACACTAGACTACTACAACACCGTTTCCCCTGCTATAGCACCACACACTAGACTACTACAACACCGTTTCCCCTGCTATAGCACCACACACTAGACTACTACAACACCGTTTCCCCTGCTATAGCACCACACACTAGACTACTGCAACACCGTTTCCCCTGCTATAGCACCACACACTAGACTACTGCAACACCGTTTCCCCTGCTATAGCACCACACACTAGACTACTGCAACACCGTTTCCCCTGCTATAGCACCACACACTAGACTACTACAACTCCGTTTCCCCTGCTATAGCACCACACACTAGACTACTGCAACACCGTTTCCCCTGCTATAGCACCACACACTAGACTACTGCAACACCGTTTCCCCTGCTATAGCACCACACACTAGACTACTACAACTCCGTTTCCCCTGCTATAGCACCACACACTAGACTACTACAACTCCGTTTCCCCTGCTATAGCACCACACACTAGACTACTACAACACCGTTTCCCCTGCTATAGCACCACACACTAGACTACTACAACTCCGTTTCCCCTGCCATAACCCCTCACACTAGACTACTGCAACTCCGTTTCCCCTGCTATAGCCCCTCACACTAGACTACTACAACACCGTTTCCCCTGCTATAGCACCACACACTAGACTACTGCAACACCGTTTCCCCTGCTATAGCCCCTCACACTAGACTACTACAACACCGTTTCCCCTGCTATAGCACCACACACTAGACTACTACAACTCCGTTTCCCCTGCCATAACCCCTCACACTAGACTACTACAACACCGTTTCCCCTGCTATAGCACCACACACTAGACTACTACAACACCGTTTCCCCTGCTATAGCACCACACACTAGACTACTGCAACACCGTTTCCCCTGCCATAACCCCTCATACTAGACTACTACAACACCGTTTCCCCTGCTATAGCACCACACACTAGACTACTGCAACACCGTTTCCCCTGCCATAACCCCTCATACTAGACTACTACAACACCGTTTCCCCTGCCATAACCCCTCACACTAGACTACTACAACACCGTTTCCCCTGCTATAGCACCACACACTAGACTACTGCAACACCGTTTCCCCTGCCATAACCCCTCATACTAGACTACTACAACACCGTTTCCCCTGCCATAACCCCTCACACTAGACTACTGCAACACCGTTTCCCCTGCTATAGCACCACACACTAGACTACTACAACACCGTTTCCCCTGCCATAACCCCTCACACTAGACTACTACAACACCGTTTCCCCTGCCATAACCCCTCACACTAGACTACTGCAACACCGTTTCCCCTGCCATAACCCCTCATACTAGACTACTACAACTCCGTTTCCCCTGCTATAGCACCACACACTAGACTACTACAACACCGTTTCCCCTGCTATAGCACCACACACTAGACTACTGCAACACCGTTTCCCCTGCCATAACCCCTCATACTAGACTACTACAACACCGTTTCCCCTGCTATAGCACCACACACTAGACTACTACAACACCGTTTCCCCTGCTATAGCACCACACACTAGACTACTACAACACCGTTTCCCCTGCTATAGCACCACACACTAGACTACTACAACACCGTTTCCCCTGCTATAGCACCACACACTAGACTACTACAACACCGTTTCCCCTGCTATAGCACCACACACTAGACTACTGCAACACCGTTTCCCCTGCTATAGCCCCTCACACTAGACTACTACAACTCCGTTTCCCCTGCCATAACCCCTCACACTAGACTACTGCAACACCGTTTCCCCTGCTATAGCACCACACACTAGACTACTACAACTCCGTTTCCCCTGCTATAGCACCACACACTAGACTACTACAACTCCGTTTCCCCTGCTATAGCACCACACACTAGACTACTACAACACCGTTTCCCCTGCTATAGCACCACACACTAGACTACTACAACTCCGTTTCCCCTGCCATAACCCCTCACACTAGACTACTGCAACACCGTTTCCCCTGCCATAACCCCTCATACTAGACTACTACAACTCCGTTTCCCCTGCTATAGCACCACACACTAGACTACTACAACACCGTTTCCCCTGCTATAGCACCACACACTAGACTACTACAACACCGTTTCCCCTGCTATAGCACCACACACTAGACTACTGCAACACCGTTTCCCCTGCTATAGCACCACACACTAGACTACTACAACTCCGTTTCCCCTGCTATAGCACCACACACTAGACTACTGCAACACCGTTTCCCCTGCTATAGCCCCTCACACTAGACTACTGCAACACCGTTTCCCCTGCTATAGCACCACACACTAGACTACTGCAACACCGTTTCCCCTGCTATAGCACCACACACTAGACTACTGCAACACCGTTTCCCCTGCTATAACCCCTCATACTAGACTACTGCAACTCCGTTTCCCCTGCTATAGCACCACACACTAGACTACTGCAACACCGTTTCCCCTGCTATAGCCCCTCACACTAGACTACTGCAACACCGTTTCCCCTGCTATAGCACCACACACTAGACTACTGCAACACCGTTTCCCCTGCTATAGCACCACACACTAGACTACTGCAACACCGTTTCCCCTGCTATAGCACCACACACTAGACTACTACAACTCCGTTTCCCCTGCTATAGCACCACACACTAGACTACTGCAACACCGTTTCCCCTGCTATAGCACCACACACTAGACTACTACAACTCCGTTTCCCCTGCTATAGCACCACACACTAGACTACTGCAACACCGTTTCCCCTGCTATAGCACCACACACTAGACTACTGCAACTCCGTTTCCCCTGCTATAGCACCACACCACCGTTTCCCCTGCCATAACCCCTCACACTAGACTACTGCAACACCGTTTCCCCTGCTATAGCACCACACACTAGACTACTACAACTCCGTTTCCCCTGCTATAGCACCACACACTAGACTACTGCAACTCCGTTTCCCCTGCTATAGCACCACACCACCGTTTCCCCTGCCATAACCCCTCACACTAGACTACTGCAACACCGTTTCCCCTGCCATAACCCCTCATACTAGACTACTACAACACCGTTTCCCCTGCCATAACCCCTCACACTAGACTACTACAACACTGTTTCCCTTGCTATAGCACCACACACTAGACTACTGCAGCACCGTTCCCCTGCCATAGCTCCTCACGTTAGTGCCACAATAAAAGAGAGAAATTTATGATGAGCAGTATTGCAGAAAAAACATGATTAGCAATTGTCAAGGATGCACAGAAATTCTAAAATGCAAGGAGTTTTCAGTTCAGATTATGTTTGCAATATGTGATCTATAGGCTAAGAGAGGTTCATAAGCTGTTTACTCAATTGTGGGGGTTGAATAGTGTGAAAAGACAACATATTTGGTGAGAATCACAAAATAGGGTACAAAATCCATTTCAGCTCTTAAAGGGACGGTAGCCTACATTGGGTGTACAATTTTCTATTACAGCATTATTTAATCTGCAGTTATTCTTCTGCTATTTATTCTGTTACCAATAATATTTACAAGTTAAAAATATCTTCTGATTACAATTACGACTCATCTTTCTACTAAATGCAATCGATTAGCTTTCAAAATGTAAGTAGGTATATGGTATACCTAGCTGTCCAATAACACATTCTGATGGAATAGCTTGCCCTGCACTTTGTAAAAAACCCAGTGTATTGAGTGAATGTTGGAAAAAGATCTGGGTTCCTTTCTAAACAGAGCAATGTGAATGCAAAGATGACTCGGATCACAAAATAGGTGAAGTGAACTGGAAAAAGAGTTGAGTCCTCAATTAAAGGCAAGGCCAGCTTGAATACAAAGAGAATAAGCGTAAGCTTCTATTTTTTTTACCACAGAGTTCCCTTTAAAGAGGACTATGCCAATGTAAATAACAGCACCCTTGTTATGCTAACGTTAGCTACTAATTTGCTAGCCCAATAATGGACTAAATGAGCTTAATGTTACTCATTATGGTCCAAGGACCTTGCATGTTCTGTTTAAAGGAGAATTGGCTCTGGAAACCAAAACAGCCAAATACTCCATCTAAATTACACGTGACTCGATTCCAAATGCGGTACTTTTTCCAGAAACATACATCCCTGTACTTTCATATCACATCAAAATAATCTCACAAATTCATAACACACACCGTTTTAACCTTTTTTTAATGATATACGCGGAGAGGACGGGGGGTCATTATGGAACGTTGGAGGGGGGGGCGTTCCTGCCGATTGGCTGCAATTGCACACTATTGAGTACCGAAGACGACTTAGTTCAACGACTCTTATTTGTAAAGGATTGAGACTCTCAGTCCCACTAAAGGGCTACTAAGCTAACGTTAGCTAGTTATTCACGAAATAGAAACGTGTGTAAATTACTTGCATACTAAAGAAGATCATGAACTGTCTCGACTTGGATAGCGTCGAGTCCCGCCTAGCTAAATTAAACAAGTGGAGTGATTGTTATGTTAGCCATAGCTAGCTAGTTAACGTGTTAGCTTGCTAAAGAATGAATGAAATACTATGAATCATGCAAGTGAAATAAAAATACATCAACTTACGGTGTAAAATGGTGTCCTTACAATTTTCCGCTGTGATTTATCGTAGCTACGTGTCTGGTTTATTTGTAAATGTGTTGTTCAGACGACTCAACAACCTCTTTCAAACAAGACGACCGCGTTAGCTTGTCAAACACGTCACTTCCGGCTTCTATGGTACTGCAGTAGTACATTTATCCACTAGGGGATAGTAAAAGCATAGAGAGCAATGATGGGAGGGGCAGTCCATATTTTGAATTTAACATAATAATTCACAAGCTCAGAATTGTCCTACAAAAATGTGTCATCCCATTCAATAAGACAGTGGAATAAAGACATATACACTTAAATTCAGCAGTACTATCCATAAATAAAATGATTATTCTATTAATGTCACAAGTTATAGCATATATCCCATTACTTTGGCCCTAAACGATCCTACACCAGGCCGGTCTGCCTGGGAGGAAGAAACTTCCTGTAGATCTTCTAGACGAAAATATCTCACATCTAAATATTTCTCTGCAACTACATAATCTATCTTCTGTGATTTTCCACTCCATCAGTGCAGTGCAGTTGATCACCATAGCTATAAACTCAAGAAATGCAACTTTACTAAAACTCATCCTCTCTGGCTCGCTCCCCTCAGGCATACTCACTGGGGGCCTCCCAGTCGACTCACTCACCCATGGGCTATCTCCTACTCTCTTCACTGCCTGAGCATAGGAAACTTTCTGCCCCACTCAAACTCTGGCAATCTCAACCTCTCTCTCTCTCACAGGGCACTTCGGATCCCCAGCTGCATGGGCATCCCCACAGTTGACACACAGTGCTTTCTCTATCCAAACTGTACACTCCCTCTGACTATGCACTCCTGCAACTTTCTCACATCTTGGGATCTCCCTTCTACACACTGCTGCAACAAGTCCGAATCCTTGGCACCTAAAGCACCAAATTAGAGGTCCTAACTGACTTGCCAAAACTATAGTTGTTAACAAGAAATTTGTGGAGTGGTTGAAAAACTAGTTTTAATGGTCTCCAACCTAAGTATGTAAACTTCCGACTTCAAATGTATTTACAGTTGAAGTCGGAAGTTTACATACACACACATCTACTCTGTGTAATTTTTCCAACAATTGTTTACAGACAGATTATTTCACTTATAATTCACTGTATCACAATTCCAGTGGGTCAGAAGTTTACATACACTAAGTTGGCTGTGCCTTTAAAATTATGTCATGGCTTTAGAAGCTTCTGATAGGCTAATTGACATAATTTGAGTCAATTGGAGGTGTACCTGTGGATATATTTCAAGGCCTACTTTCAAACTTAGTGCATCTTTGCTTGACATCATGGGAAAATCTAAAGAAATCAGCCAAGACCTCAGAAAAAATTGTAGACCTCCACAAGTCTGGTTCATCCTTGGGAGCAATTTCCAAACGCCTGAAGGTACCACGTTCATCTGTACAAACAATAGTAAGCAAGTATAAACACCTATGGACAATGCAGCCGTCATACCGCTCAGGAAGGAGACCCATTCTGTCTCCTAGAGATGAACGTACTTTGGTGCGAAAAGTGCAAATCAATCCCAGAACAACAGCAAAGGTCCTTGTGAAGATGCTAGAGGAAACAGGTACAAAGGTATCTATATCCACAGTAAAATAAGTCATATATCGACATAACCTGAAAAGCCGCTCAGCAAGGAAGAAGCCACTGCTCCAAAATTGCCATAAAAAAGCCAGACTACGGTTTGCAACTGCACATGGGGACAAAGATTGTACTTTTTGGAGAAATGTCCTCTGGTCTGAAACAAAAGTAGAACTGTTTGGCCATAATGACCATCGTTATGTTTGGAGGATAAAGGGGGACGCTTGCAAGCCAAAGAACACCATCCCAACCGTGAAGCACGGGGGTGGCAGCATCATGTTGTGAGAGTGCTTTGTTGCACGAGGGACTAGTGCACTTCACAAAATAGATGGCATCATGAGGTAGTAAAATGCGATGTGTCTCTTTAAGACCTTCTCTATAAAAGGCCATTTGACTTGTGACCATAGGGACACGTCAGAGGCGTTCGTCAGACTGTAATGCGGAAGTGAGAATTGAAAGGAGTCGAATATCTCGTCCCTGGACTGAATAACACAACTTCTTGTGAGACCTGCGCAGTTAAAATAAAAATCCGGGCGCGAAGGATAATTTGATCTCGGCTTCTGGAACAAGGTAGATAACGTTGAATATGATGCCTGACTACGATATTATTTGATACATGTCACAAAATCATCCTAAAGTATGTTTTTTCAATATACTTTAATTATATTATTGCAATTTATTCTGGACTTTAGATGTGAAACGACGGAAGAATTTTTTGAAGAAAAGCTTTCTAGCGCAGCAATGCTATCGTGCTAGCTAACCAAAGAGGGAAATAATTCGTTCTGGAACCCAACTAAAGACTCTACTGGACATTGGACCCCGTTACAACATTCTGATGGAGTACCAAGAAAGATAAGACCCAATTTGGGATGCTTTTTCATATATATGTCGAACTGTTGAATGCTAACTCTGCTAACTGTGCTAGGCTAGCGCTTGACTAGAATCAATGCTGCCTTATGCTAGCTTATGATGTTAGCTAATATAACGATATATTGTGTTTTCGCTGTAAAACACTTCAAAAATCGGAAATGTTGTCTGTATTCACAAGATATCTGTCTTTCATTAGTTATCCACCATATGTTTTTCTGAAATGTTTTATGAGGTGTAATTAGTAGCCGACGTTGGTGTATGTATTTTCTCTGGCTACTCCCGGCTGGATTCAGACTGTAGCTATGTATTAGCATTTTTGGGTAGCATCAATGTAAAACTGATTTATAGCTAAAATATGCACTTTTTATGAACAAAACATAGATTTATTGTGTAACATGTTATATGACTGTCATCTGAGGTCGTTTTTTCTGGGCTCTTTAGGTTGGTTTTAGTTTATTTCGGTTGGTTGTGCATGCTACTTCAATCATAATTCATACTTCATAATCATAATTCATACGTGTCTGTCCACTTTTGTATTTGGTGGTGAGCTAACATAAATATATGTGGTGTTTTCTCTGTAAAACATAAAAAAAATCGGACATGTTGGCTGGATTGACAAGATGTTTATCTTTCAAATGCTGTATTGGACTTGTTAATGTGTAAAAGTTAAATATTTTTAAAAAATAGATTTTGAATTTCGCGCCCTGCAGGGGTGTCATTTTCGGTCCGAGGTCGGGCTTGCATCCCAAACAGGTTTTAAGGACAACAAAGTCAAGGTACTGGAGTGGCCATCACAAAGCCCTGACCTCAATCATATAGAACATTTGTGGGCAGAACTGAAAAAGCATGTGCGAGCAAGTAGTCCTGCAAATCTGACTCAGTTACACCAGCTGTCAGGAGGAACAGGCCAAAATTCACACAAATGATTGTGGGAAGCTTGTGGAAGGCTACCCAAAACGTTTGACCCAAGTAAAACAATTTAAAGGATATGCCACCAAATACTAATTGAGTATATGTAAACTTCTTACCCACTGGGAATGTGATGAAAGAAGTAAAAGCTGAAATGAATAATTCTCTCAACTATTATTCTGACATTTCACATTCTTAAAAAAAGGTGGTGATCCTAACTGACATAAGACAGGGAATTTTTTACTAAGATTAAATGTCAGGAATTGTGAAAAACTGAGTTTAAATGGATTTGGCTAAGGTGTATGTATGTAAACTTCCGACTTCAACTGGAAATACATTCTCAAAATAAAATAGAACTTGTTCTACTTTTTACTTCTTTAGATTTAACTAAGTACAATAGAGAAACCATTGCAAGTGCACAGAAAGTGTTCACAGTGACTATAAACAGATTACCATTGGCCATCAGCATTGCAACCAATGCTCCTTATAGGACACATCACTGCACTCCATACTCTGTAAACTGGTCATCTCTGTATACACGTCGCAAGACCCACTGGTTGATGCTTATTTATAAAACCCTCTTAGGCCTCACTCCCCCCTATCTGAGATACCTACTGCAGCCCTCATCCTCCACATACAACACCCGTTCTGCCAGTCACATTCTGTTAAAGGTCCCCAAAGCAAACACATCCCTGGGTTGCTCCTTTTTTCAGTTCGCTGCAGCTAGCGACTGGAACGAGCTGCAAAAAAACACTCAAACTGGACCGTTTTATCTCCATCTCTTAATTTAAAGACTCAATCATGGACACTCTTACTGACAAAAAGGCATCTGCATTGTGTCCAGCCACCCACCACCTGCCAACCCCTCTTTTGCGCTACTGCTACTCTCTGTTCATCATATATGCATAGTCACTTTAACCATATCTACATGTACATACTACCTCAATCAGCCTGACTAACTGGTGCCTGTATATAGCCTCCCTACTGTTATTTTTCACTGTTGTTTTTATTTCTTTACTTACCTATTGCTCACCTAATACCATTTTTGCACTGTTGGTTAGAGCCTGTAAGTAAGCAGTTCACTGTAAGGTCTACACCTGTTGTATTTGGCAACAACAGTAAACTTTGATTTGATTTGACAGTTGTGGCTGCTTCGCGTGATGTATGGTTGTCTCTACCTTCTTGACCTTTGTGCTGTTGTCTGTGCCCAATAATGTTTGTAACATGCCTTGTGCTGCTACCATGTTGTGTTGCTACCATGCTGTGTTTATGTGTTGCTGCCATGCTGTGTTGTTGTCTTAGGTCTCTCTTTATGTAGTGTTGTGGTGTCTCTCTTGTCATGATGTGTGTTTTGTCCTATATTTTTATTTTATTTTTAATCCCAGCCCCTGTCCCCGCAGGAGGCCTTTTGCCTTTTGGTAGGCCTCCATTGTAAATAATAATTTGTTCTTAACTGACTTGCCTAGTTAAATAAAACATTAACCTTGTTAGTAACAATAGTTAGCCATGCAAATCAGCACTTTAAAAAGGCAGAATTTGCATTTGACCTGCCCCACCACTCTCACGGTTTGCAGGAACTTGTGCACACAAATCACATCAAGTGACACACATTTTGAGAATGCTTCAAGTGATATTGTTTGTATTTCACTTGAGTTCATGCAACGTATCTTTGTAAAAGGAGCTCTACCACACCTTTAGGGAAGCTTTAGGGCTTGTTCATGATAAAGCGAAACTTACTCCGAGCAATCTGCCACATCTAAGACAAACAAACCAATATGATCCTATTCAGTTTACAATGTACTTATTGCATTTGGCATTTTTCCATGTTTCCTAGTTTTTTTTTTCTCCACAAGGTGAAGTTGTGTTTATGGAAGAAACTTCTTTCTGCATTTCACTGCGTCAGAGCAAAGAGCAGTACATTGTTTTAATTAGGCTAGATTCTGATAGCTTTATTGACATGATAAACCTACCATTCATACGCTGTAAATAGGAGCGTGTAGGGCAGAGAATCAAAAATATAACATAGATGCAGACAGTAGGCTACTACAATTTTACCCATTTACTCAAAAAGAAGACATTTCAAATTAGCACCATGATCTACACTAACCCATTAGAAATCTACTGTATCAGTAGTAGCACCCGTGGCTATTTCAATTGCTACAATTATTGCTTCTACTATGATAGGAGCCTTGGCTTATCTCTCTCATAGACATAAAAGTGGCCTAGAACAGGAAATGTGTGGGATGATAAGGCAGGTGATAAGGATCTCTTACAAAGCCTTTGCATTGTCCAACAGTGCCTTCACACTTGGTGTAAGTACAGGGTGTTACCGGAAAAAAAGGCATTTCCCTCTTTGACTCTGCTGTGTCCTTGGGGCAGTTGGGTGTTCCACCGCGACAGGTGAGAAATGGAGGGAAATGAGTTGTAATGATTTCTCCATGGACCAAACCAAGTTTAATCTCCCACTCTCTTAATTAATATGCATGATATTTGGGGCATATTAACAGGGGTCTTCAAATCAAATCAAACCAAATAAAATGTTATTTGTCACGTGCGCCTAATACAACAGGTGTAGATCTTACAGTGAAATGCTTACTTACAAGCCCTTAACCAACAAGGCAGTTTTAAGAAAAATAAGCGTTAAGTAAAAAATAGATAAGTAAAAAATAAAAAATAGAAAATAAAAGTAACAAATAATCAAACAGCAGCAGTAAAATAACAATAACAAGGCTATATACAGGGGGTACCGGTACAGAGTCAATGTGCGGGGGCACCGGTTAGTCGAGGTAATTGAGGTAATATGTACATGTATGTAGAGTTAAAGTGACTATGCATAGATAATAAACAGAAAGTGGCAGCAGTGTAAAAGAGGGGTCTGGGTAGCCCTTTGATTAGCTGTTCAGGAGTCTTAAGGCTTGGGGGTAGAAGCTGTTAACCTCTTGTTAATAGGGGGCGCTGTTTTCACTTTGGGAAAAAATCGTGCCCAAATTAAACGTCCTCGTACTCTGTTCTAGATCATACGATATGCATATTATTATTACTATTGGATAGAAAACACTTTGAAGTTTCTAAAACTGTTTGAATTATATCTGTGAGTAAAACAGAACTCATTTGGCAGCAAACTTCCAAACAGGAAGTGAAAATTCTGAAAAATGGGTCTCTGTGTAAGGCCTTGCCTATTCAATTGCCTTATATTTATGGATCTGTATGCACTTCATACGCCTTCCACTAGATGTCAACAGGCAGTAGAATGTTGAATGGGGTGTCTAGCTTGATGTGAGACCAAATGAGAGCTTTTGGAGTGACAGGTCCACCATATTGGCAGTATTTTGCTGCGCACTTGGGAGCACCATATTATTTTCTGCAATGCGTTAGGTAGACACGACGAATTGCTCCGTCTTGGACGTTATTGGATACATATGAGAAAAACATCATAAAGATGGATTTTCAACTGAGTTTGACCAGTTTGTTCGACTTTTATTATGACTTTTGGAATTTTTCGTTCCATGCGCCAAGCGTTCATGGACATGTACGCTCCACCATGCTAGCCAAAGTTGCTAATTCGACAGAAGAAATGGACATTCTAAAACAAACCAACGATTTATTGTGGAACTAGGACTCCTTGCACTGCATTCTGATGGAAGATCATCAAAGTTAAGAGAATATTTATGATGTTATTTCATATTTTTGTGGAATATGTTGGCTCCAACATGGCGGAGAATGGCTGGGCGCTGTCTCAGATTATTGCATGCTGTGGTTTGTACTAAAGTTATTATTTTTAAATCTAACACAGCGGTTGCATTAAAAACAAGTGTATCTTTCATTTGCTGTACAACATGTATTTTTCAGCAAAGTTTATGATGAGTTTTTTGGTTAGATTACGTCGCTGTGTAAAATTTCTCCGGACAATTTGGTGTTATTTGTGACGATGGCTGCGTTGTAAAACCCAGATTTGTAGCTATAAATATGCACATTTTCGAACAAAACATAAATGTATTGTATAACATGATGTTATAAGACTGTCATCTGATGAAGTTGTTCAAAGGTTAGTGATTCATTTTATCTCTATTTGTGGGTTTTGTGAAAGCTATGTATGCGGTGAAAAAATGGTGTTTTGTGTTTGGCTATTGTGGTGAGCTAACATAAATATATATTGTGTTTTCGCTGTAAAACATTTTAAAAATCGGAAATGTTGGCTGGATTCACAAGATGTTTATCTTTCATTTGCTGTATTGGACTTGTGATTTCATGAAATTATATTATATGATATTTAAGAAGCCTTTTGGACATAGACTTGGCGCTCTGGTACCGCTTGCCGTGCAGTAGCAGAGAGAACAGTCTATGACTTTGGTGACTGGAGTCTTTGACACTTTTTAGGGCCTTCCTCTGACATCACCTGGTATAGAGTTCCTGGATGGCAGGAAGCTTGGCCCCAGTGATGTACTGGGCCGTAAGCACTACCCTCTGTAGTGCCTTGCGGTCGGAGGCAGAGCAGTTGCCATACCGGGCAGTGATGCAACCAGTCAGGATGGTTTCGATGGTGCAGCTGTAGAACTTTTTGAGGATCTGGGGACCCATGCCATGTCTTTTCAGTCTCCTGAGGGGGAATAGGCTTTGTCGTTCCCTCTTCACAACTGTCTTAGTGTGTTTGGACCATGATAGTTTGTTGGTGATGTGGACACCAAGGAACTTGAAGCTTTCAACCTGCTCCACTACAGCCCCGTCGATGAGAATGGGGATGTGCTCGGTCCTCCTTTTCCTGTAGTCGACAATCATCTCCTTTCTCTTGATCACATTGAGGGAGAGGCTGTTATCCTGGCACCACACGACCAGGTCTCTGACCTCCTCCCTATAGGCCGTCTCATCGATGATCAGGCCTACCACTGTTGTGTCATCGGCAAACTTGATGATGGTGTTGGAGTCGTGCCTGGCCATGCAGTCATGAGTGAACAGGGAGTACAGGAGGGGACTGAGCACGCACCCCTGACTGCCCCTGTGTTGAGGATCAGCGTGGCGGATGTGTTGTTACCTACCCTTACCACCTGGGGGCAGCCCTTCAGGAAGTCCAGGATCCAGTTGCAGAGTGAGGTGTTTAGTCCCAGGGTCCTTAGCTTAGTGATGAGCTTTGAGGGCACTATGGTGTTGAACGCTGAGCTGTAGTCAATGAATAGCATTCTCACATAGGTCTTCATTTTGTCCAGGTGGGAAAGATCAGTGTTGGGTGTAATAAATCAAAATCACATTTTATTTTACCAACAATGCAGTTTTAAGAAAATACCTAAAAAAGTAAGAGATAAAAATAACAACTAATTAAAAGCAGCAGTATATACAGGGGCTACCGGTACAGAGTCAATGTGTGGGGGCACCGGTGTCAAGGCAATTGAAGAGATTACATCATCTGTGGATCTGTTGGGGCAGTATGCATATTGGAGTGGGTTTAGGGTTTCTGGGATGATGGTGTTGATGTGAGCCATAACCAGCCTATCAAAGCACTTCATGGCTACAGACGTGAGTGCTACGGGTCGGTAGTCATTTAGGCATGTTACCTTGGTGTTCTTGGGCACAGGGACTATGGTGGTCTGCTTGAAACATGTCGATATTACAGACTCAGTCAGGGACAGGTTGAAAATGTCAGTGAAGACACTTCCCAGTTGGTCAGAGCATGCTCGGAGTACAGGTCCTGGTAATCCATCTGGCCCTGCGGTCTGTGAATGTTTTTTTTATTTATTATTATTTTTTTTTATCCCATTTTCTCCCCAATTTTCGTGGTATCCAATCGCTAGTAATTACTACCTTGTCTCATCGCTACAACTCCCGTACGGGCTCGGGAGAGACGAAGGTCGAAAGCCATGCGTCCTCCTAAGCACAACCCAACCAGCCGTACTGCTTCTTTAACACAGCGCGCCTCCAACCCGGAAGCCAGCCGCACCAATGTGTCGGAGGAAACACCGTGTACCTGGCCCCCTTGGTTGGCGCGCACTGCGCCCGGCCCGCCACAGGAGTCGCTGGAGCGCGATGAGACAAGGATATCCCTACCGGCCAAACCCTCCCTACCCCGGACGACGCTATGCCAATTGTGCGTCGCCCCACGGACCTCCCGGTCGCGGCCGGCTGCGACAGAGCCTGGGCGCGAACCCAGAGACTCTGGTGGCGCAGTTAGCACTGCGATGCAGTGCCCTAGACCACTGCGCCACCCGGGAGGCTCGGTCTGTGAATGTTGACCTGTTTAAAGGTCTTACTCACATCGGCTACGGAGAGCATGATCATAGAGTCGTCTGGAACAGCTGGTGTTCTCATGCATGTTTCAGTGTTACTTGCATCGAAGCGAGCGTAGAAGCAATTTGGCTTGTCTGTTAGGCTCGTGTCACTGGGCAGCTCGCGGCTGTGCTTCCCTTTGTAGTCTGTAACAGTTTGCAAGCCCTGCCACATCCAACGAGCAACAGGAGCCGTTGTAGTACGATTCAATCTTAGTCCTGTATTGACGCTTTGCCTGTTTGATTGTTCGTCGGAGGGCATAGCGGGATTTCTTATAGGCTTTCGGGTTAGAGTCCTGCTCCTTGAAAGCAGCAACTCTACCCTTTAGCTCAGTGTGGATGTTGCCTGTAATTCATGGCTTCTGGTTGGGGTATGTACGTACGGTCACTTTGGGCGACATCGTCGACGCACTTATTGATGAAGCCCATGACTGATGTGGTGTACTCCTCAATGCCATCAGAAGAATCCCGGAACATACTCCAGTCTGTGCTAGTAAATCAGTCCTGTAGCTTAGCAGCTGCTTCATCTGACCACTTTTTTATTGACCGAGTCACTTTTGCTTCCTGCTTTAGTTTTTGCATGTAAACAGCAATCAGGAGGAAAGAATTATGGTCGGATTTGCCAAATGGAGGGCGAGGGAGAGCTTTGTATGCGTCTCTGTGTGTGTGGAGTAAAGGAGGTCTAGAGTTTTTTTCCCCCTCTGGTTGCACATTTAACATGCTGGTAGAAATGAGATAAAACTGATTTAAGTTATGGCCGTATACAGCTCATTGAGTGTGATCTTAGTGCAAGCATCGGTTTGTGTTGGTAAATAGACAGCTACAAAAAATATAGATGAAAACTCCCTTGGTAAAGTGTGGTCTACAGCTTATCATGAGGTACTCTATCTCAGGCGAGCAAAACCTTGAGACTTCCTTAGATTTCATGCACCAGCTGTTGTTTACAAGTATACATAGACCGCCAACCCTTGTCTTACCAGAGGCCGCTGTTCTATCCTGCCGAAAAAGTGTAAAACCCGCCAGCTGTATGTTATTCATGTCGTCATTCAGCCACGACTCGGTGAAACATAAGATATTACAGTTTTGAATGTCCTGTTGGATATACGTGATCTTAGTTAGTTTATTTTATTATCCATTGATTGTACATTGGCTAATAGGACCGATGGTAAAGGAAGATTACCCACTCACCGTCGGATCTTTACAAGGCACCCAGACCTTCGTCCCCCGATATCTCTGTCTCGTTTTCCTGCGAATGACGGGGATGAGGGCCTTGTCGGGTGCCTGAAGTAAATCCTTCCCATCCAACTCGTTAAAGAACAAGTATTCCTACAGTACGAGGTGAGTAATCTCTGTCCTGATATCTAGAAGCTCTTTTTGGTCATAAGACACGGTGGCAGAAACTTTATGTACAAACTAAGTTACAAATAACGCGAAAAACATACACACAATAGCACAATTGTTTAGGGGATCGTAAAATGGCAGCCATCTACGCCAGTTCTTACCACTCTCATTGGTTTCCAGCAGTGGTTGGAAAAGTACTCAATTGTCATACTTGAGTAAAAGTGAAGATAACTTAATAGAAAATGACTCAAGTAAAAGTAAAAGTCACCTAGTAAAATATTAGATTAAAAGTCTAAAAGTATCAAAAGTAAAAATCATTTCAACTTCCTTATATTAAGCAAACCAGACAATTTTTTATTTTTTTATTATTATTTATGGATAGCCAGGGGCACACTCCAACACTCAGACATAATTTACAAACGAAGCATTTGTGTTTAGTGAATCGGCCAGATCAGAGGCAGTAGGGGATGACTAGTGATGTTCTCTTGATAAAGTGTGTGAATTGGACCATTTTCCTGTCAAAATGTAACAAGTACTTTGGGTGTCAGGGGAAATTTATGGAGTAAAAAGTAAATATTTGTGTTAGGAATGTAGTGAAATAAGAGTAAAAGTTGCCAGAAATATAAACAGTAAAGTACAGTACATATCCCTAAAAAAACGACTTAAGTAGTACTTTAAACCACTGGTTTCCAGTCAAACAATTCTAATGCTAAACTGTGGCTAAGGACACAAGTCTTGAGTTGTTGACTTTCCAGGTACTTAGACTATACCCTACTGTAGGTGACATGTTTCTTATCAGTGCGAAACATCACAAAAGCAAGGACGTATCCTGAAGAACTTCCTGCTTATCCAAGCCTGAACCTATATTTAATGCAGAGTAATGAGAGTTACTGGTCAGGAGCGACGTTCGGTTTGCCAAGTCACAGTTCATTTCATGTCAACCTCCTCTTTTTACTAAAAGAAAAACACAGATAACATTATGCACATGTCTAATGATGTTTTGGTGAGAATTAAGTTGCTATTTTTGCTATGATTGTGGCTTTTTGTTTCTTCTCGAGGTCAAAATGATCCCAATTGGTAGTCCATGTATGTAAAATATGTTTGTAGTGTTGTTCTAATATTATGCTTTTAAAATAATACATAACGTTCTAATTGTAAGTTGCTCTGGATAAGAGTGTCTGCTAAATGACTTAAAGGTACATGTACATTTTGAAAATGCCTCAAGTGATATTTGTTCGTGTTTCATGTGAGTTACCTGCAGCATGTCCATGTAGAGGGAACTCTAGTGCCACACCTTTAGGGAAGCTTTGGGGATTGTTCTTGATGAAACGAAACTTACTCTAATCTGTCAGATCTAAGACAAACCAACCAGTCTTTATGACTCTATTAAGTTAACAATGTACTTGTTGCATTATCATTTGGCATCTTCTTTCTTATTGCTGGGGGTGTTTTCACATGGTGAAGTTTCATTTATGGAAGAAACAAAAGTTAATGTACCAATCCCTCCCCTCTCTACCAGAGCAAAGAGCAGAAGTTGTTTCAATTACAGTAAATTCTGATTCTGATGCTTATTGACAGGATAAACCCGGTATTCATCTGCCGTCAATAGAGAATCCAATATATGAAATAGCTACAGAGAGTACTAGATACAATGGTCAATTCACACAAACATTTTAACGCTGTATATTTTAAAATAAAACTGTGATTTACACTAACCGATTGACATCTACTGTAGTATAATCAGTGGCATATTACCAGTAGCAATGGCTACCAATAATATGGTACGAGCAGTGGCTTATCCCTCTGATAGACTTAAAAGTGCCCTATAACAGGAAATGTGTGTGGTATGATAAGACAGGTGATAAGGCTCACCTACAAAGGCTTTGCCCACTGTGCACAGAAGTCAATTCAACGTCTATTCCACGTTGGTTCAACGTAATTTCATTGAAATGACATGGAAGAGGGGCCTCCCGGGTGGCGCAGTGGTCTAAGGCACTGCATCGCATTGCTAGCTGTGCCACCAGAGATTCTGGGTTCGTGACCAGGCACACAATTGGCCCAGCGTCGTCCGGTTTAGGGAGGGTTTAGCCGGCAGGGATATTCTTGTCTCATCGCGCACTAGCGACTCCTGTGTCGAGCCGGGCACAGTGCACACTGACCAGGTCACCAGGTGTACGGTGTTTCCTCCGACACATTGGTGCGGCTGGATTCGATGGGCATTGTGTCAAGAAGGAGTGCGGCTTGGTTGGGTTGTGCTGGTTGGGTTGTGTTCTCGACATTCGCCTCTCACGAGTCCGTACGGGAGTTGCAGCGATGAGACAAGACTGTAACTACTACTAATTGGATACCACGAAATTGGGGAGAAAAAAGGGGTAAAAAAATATTTTAAAAAATAGAAAATTAAAAAAAAAGAAATGACACGGAAGAGCTTCAAGTCTGACACCAACAGGGTCTTGATCAGCTTCTATCCCCAAACAATACGACTGATAAATAGATAAAAAAAATAGCTACACAGACTGAGTTAACCATGTATCTTTACTGACCTTTTATTTCAATCTTTGGACTGTCTCTATCCCCACTCACAGGGCCCTACACACTCACACACAATGTCACTCCAACACACACAAAAACACTCATGCCAACATTTGCTCACACACCCATAATATGCACACACATGTATACTGAGTCTACACACCCGTACACCCACTCACATGCAAGCTGCTGCTACTCGGTCAATCTTATATCCTGTTGCCTAGTCCCCTTACCCCTCTACAAACTAACATGGTCCAAGCACACCAAGACAGTCGTGAAGAGGGCACGACGAAACCTATTCCCCCTCAGGAGACTGAAATGATTTGGCATGGGTCCTCAGATCCTCAAAAGGTTCTACAGCTGCACCATTGAGAGCATCCTGACTGGTTACATCACTGCCTGGTATGGTAACTGCTCGCCCTCCGACCGCAAGGCACTACAGAGGGTAGTGCTTACGGCCCAGTACATCACTGGGCCAAAGCTTCCTACCATCCAGGACCTCTATACCAGGCGGTGTCAGAGGAAGGCCCCAAAAATAGTCAAAGACTCCAGCCACCCTAGTCATAGACTGTTCTCTCTGCTACCGCACGGCAAGCGGTACCGGAGCGCCAAGTCTAGGTCAAAGAGACTTCTAAACAGCTTCTACCCCCAAGCCATAAGACTCCTGAACACCTAATCAAATGGCTACCCAGACTATTTGCATTGCCTCCCCCCCCTCTCCCCCTCTTTTACACCGCTGCAACTCTCTGTTGTTATCATAGTCACTTTAATAACTCTATCTACATGTACATATTACCTCAACTAACCAGTACCGTTACCCTCCTGTACATAGTCTCGCTATTGTTATTTTACTGCTGCTCTTTAATTACTTGTTTTTGTGGTCACATTCCAGTTCATGTGGTCTGGCTTATCTGATCTACTCTCTCAAATCCAGGCTCAGTCATTGTTGGTTTTTCATGGAGGTGATTTAAGGTTAAACACTGAATAGAAAGAGAACAGAGGTCGGTCAGTGATGGAGTTTGCCGACTTTTTATTAGAGGTCGAACACATCAGACAGATTGTTGGCCTGCACAGTAGGGGCCCGCTTCCCTGCCTGGCACAACAATAAGTAACACCTGGCGGTGTGCACGAAGAACTGTGGCTTCTCTGGAAACAGGTATTACATACATCCGAGTCTAATTCCCATTTCAGACAGAAGATGTGCTGTATTACCTGTAGAAAAATGTAAGGCGCCAATGTTTATATGACCCGCTTTCAAACAGCCTCTTATTTACCCCTTTCTTGCCGGTATGTATACCCATTTAAAACATATCGGTGGGTAACTGGCAAATTGGGAAGGGTGGGGGGTGTGGTTAAACCACGGGGGCTGTTTGCAGTTAAAATTAGGGCGCTGTTAAACAATATAAGTGTTAATGAATATACCTGCAAAAAAGCTAGGAACCATTCACACAGACCCGATACCTGTTTTTTGGTTACAGGGTCTGTGAAAATGCAGGAATCATGACTAGTTCTTTATGTGGATTTTAATTTGACATGTTTTTTTTATTATCCCCTACCTCTTTCAGATATACCAAAAAGAAGGTAAAAAGAAGCAAGCACGGTACATTTGTGGAAACTTTGTCTGTGTATGAAAGGGGTATAAGTCCAAATCTAACAGTTGTCTCATCCGAACCTCCACTACCACCAAAACAATAACTCCATATATACTGTTATGTCCTCTTCAGTCCACAGAAAGTTTCATGACTGCAAGAGAGAGACCCAGGTCTGACTAAAACTGTGGTACAGATGCTCACCGTGTAGAAGGGGAGATGCTGCTTATCTAGTCAAATCACATTCATCTTCTTTAGTGTCCTCAACCTCAGCTACCCCCCTGGGCTATGCCATGTTATGTTCACGACACATCACTCATTTGCTTACTTTTTTTTACATATCAGGCACATTTCAGTATCTGCTCTCTCTGTATCCAAACCCTAATGGAGCGAACTGGCGTCAGTCCAATTACTACTTGATTATCGTGACGCTAGACGTCCCCAATTGCCTCTCCGTCCGTGACTATGAAACATTATTACTTTTGGGAAACTGGTAGCAGTATAAAAAGCCAGAGAGAAGGTCAGACTCTGCCACATAGCCAGAGAGAAACCACTGAAGACCAACTGGGAGAGAGATGGGGAAGTTTGTACTGTTTGCCTCTCTGGCCTTTCTGCCATTGGTTTTCATTGAGGTAGGTGATGCTGTGTACTGTATCTTTGTTCTCCTTTAAAGGCACTGGTTGGGCACACAGATTCAAGCAAGGGCTATTCTATTACGTAGCAAAATATATGGAATTTGTCTATTTAAATGTATGTTTGCAGTAGCTAACCATAATCCTTTTCAATTCACATTGACTTTGCTTATGTAAAACAAGGCAAACAAAAATGAGCTGTCCACGAGCTGATGTTTCTTTGCTTAGTCAAATGTGTTCTGTTTTAATTTTTAATCACAATGAAGGCTACAGTATTATATTACAAACCCAAATGTAGTATATAATAATAATACTACAGTGGGGAGAACAAGTATTTGATACACTGCCTACTTACAAAGCATGTAGAGGTCTGTAATTTTTTATCATAGGTACATTTCAACTGTGAGAAACGGAATCTAAAACAAAAATCCAGAAAATCACATTGTATGATTTTTAAGTAATTCATTTGCATTTTATTGCATGAAATAAGTATTTGATCACCTACCAACCAGTAAGAATTCCAGCTCTCACAGACCTGTTAGTGTTTCTTTAAGAAGCACTCCTGTTCTCCACTCATTACCTGTATTAACTGCACCTGTTTGAACTCGTTACCTGTATAAAAGACACCTGTCCACACACTCAATCAAACAGACTCCAACCTCTCCACAATGGCCAAGACCAGAGAGCTGTGTAAGGACATCAGGGATAAAATTGTAGACCTGCACAAGGCTGGGATGGGCTACAGGACAATAGGCAAGCAGCTTGGTGAGAAAGCAACAACTGTTGGCGCAATTATTAGAAAATGGAAGAAGTTCAAGATGAAGGTCAATCACCCTCGGTCTGGGGCTCCATGCAAGATCTCACCTCGTGGGGCATCAATGATCATGAGGAAGGTGAGGGATCAGCCCAGAACTACACGGCAGGACCTGGTCAATGACCTGAAGAGAGCTGGGACCACAGTCTCAAAGAAAACCATTTGTAACACACTACGCCGTCATGGATTAAAATCCTGCAGCGCACGCAAGGTCCCCCTGCTCAAGCCAGCGCATGTCCAGGTCCATCTGAAGTTTGCCAATGACCATCTGGATCCAGAGGAGGAATGGGAGAAGGTAATTTGGTCTGATGAGACAAAAATAGAGCTTTTTGGTCTAAACTCCACTCGCCGTGTTTGGAGGAAGAAGAAGGATGAGTACAACCCCAAGAACACCATCCCAACCGTGAAGCATGGAGGTGGAAACATCATTCTTTGGGGATGCTTTTCTGAAAAGGGGACAGGACGACTGCACCGTATTGAGGGGAGGATGGATGGGGCCATATCGCGAGATCTTGGCCAACAACCTCCTTCCCTCAGTAAGAGCATTGAAGATGGGTCGTGGCTGGGTCTTTCAGCATGACAACGACCCAAAACACACAGCCAGGGCAACTAAGGAGTGGCTCCGTAAGAAGCATCTCAAGATCCTGGAGTGGCCTAGCCAGTCTCCAGACCTGAACCCAATAGAAAATCTTTGGAGGGAGCTGAAAGTCCGTATTGCACAGCGACAGCCCCGAAACCTGAAGGATCTGGAGAAGGTCTGTATGGAGGAGTGGGCCAAATCCCTGCTGCAGTGTGTGCAAACCTGGTCAAGAACTACAGGAAACGTATGATCTCTGTAATTTCAAACAAAGGTTTCTGTACCAAATATTAAGTTCTGCTTTTTGATGTATCAAATACTTATGTCATGAAATAAAATGCTAATAAATTACTTAAAAATCATACAATGTGATTTTCTGGATTTTTGTTTTAGATTCCGTCTCTCACAGTTGAAGTGTACCTATGATAAAAATGACAGACCTCTACATGCTTTGTAAGTAGGAAAACCTGCAAAATCGGCAGTGTATCAAATACTTGTTCTCCCCACTGTATATGACAGATGTTTTTATCCAAAGTGACTTACAGTCATGTGAGCACACATTTTACGTAAGGTTTGTCCTGGAAATCATACCCAGAATCCTGTCCAGGCAAGACAGAGATACAGAGGGCCAATGTGTTCAGTAGCCAAAAATGTATTATTATAGATAATGTTGATGAATGACATGACAGCATAAATATATACTAAGTCCTACTGACCCTACTTATTCAATGACACTTTGGGATTCTTGGCAATGAGGCCCCTTTACCTACTTCCCCAGAGTCAGATGAACTCGTGGATACCCTTTTAATGTCGTTGGGCCAGCAACCGAAAGGTTGCTAGATCGAATCCCCGAGCTGACAAGGTAAAAGTCTGTCGTTCTGCCCCTGAACAAGGCAGTTAACCCACTGTTCCTAGGACGTCATTGTAAATAAGAATTGGTTTTTAACTGACTTGCCTAGTTAAATAAAGGACAAATAACATATTTTTTCAAATATGACGTAAGTTAGAGGTAGTTTCTCGAGCCAATGCAATGACTGGCAGTCTACGGGTATGTGCTAGCATGATCATTGCCAAAATCTACACACAATACCCCATAGCAAATTTATTACAAATCAAAAATTGAAATATCACATTTACATACGTATTCAGACCCTTTACTCTGTACTTTGTTGAGCACCTATGGCAGCGATTACAGCCTCGAGTCTTCTTGGACATGACGCTACAAGCTTGGCACACCTGTATTTGGGGAGTTTCTCCCATTCTTCTCTGCAGATCCTCTCAAGATCTGTCAGGTTGGATGGGAAGCGTGGCTGCACAGCTATTTTCAAGTCTCTCCAGAGATGTTTGATCAGGTTCAAGTCCTGCTCTGGCTGGGCCACTCAAGGACATTCAGAGGCTTGTCCCGAAGCCACTCCTGCATTGTATTGGCTGTGTGCTTAGGGTCCTTTGCCCCAGTCTGAGGTCCTGAGCACTCTGGAGCAGGTTTTCATCAAGGATCTCTCTGTACTTTGTTCCGTTCATCTTCCCCCCGATCCTGACTAGTCTCCCAGTCCCTGCCGCTGAAAAACAGCCCCACATCATGATGCTGCCATCGAACATGCTTCACCATAGTGATGGTGCCAGGTTTCCTCCACACGTGACGCTTGGCATTCAGGCCAAAGAGTTCAATCTTGGTTTCCTCAGACTAGAGAATCTTGTTTTTCTTGGTCTGAGAGTCCTTTAGGTGTCTTTTGGAAAACTCAGAGCGGGCTGTCCTGTGCCTTTTACTGTGGAGATGCTTCCGTCTGGCCTCTCTATCATAAAGGCCTGATTGGTGGAGTGCTAAAGAGATAGTTGTCCTTCTGGAAGGTTCTCCCATTTCCACAGAGGAACTCTGTAGCTCTGTCAAAATGTCACCATTGCGTTCTTGGTCACATCCCTGACCAAGGCCCTTCTGCCCAGATTGCTCAGTTTGGTCATGTGTCCAGCTCGAGGAAGAGTCTTGGTGATTCCAAACTTCTTCCATTTAAGAATGAAGGAGGCAACTGTGTTCTTGGGGACCTTCAATGCTGGAGAATTTTTTTTGGTACCCTTCCCCAGATCTTAGCCTCTACAGACAATTCCTTCGTCCTCATGGCTTGGTTTTTGCTCTGACATGGACTGTCAACTGTGGTACCTTATATAGACAGGTGTGTCCCTTTCCAAATCATGTGTAATCATTTGAATTGACCACAGGTGGACACCAATCAAGTTGTAGAAACAGGATGATCAATGGAAACAGGATGTACCTGACCTCAATTTTGAGTCTCATAGCAAAGGGTCTGAATACTTATGTAAATAAGGTTTCTGTTTTTGATTTTTTATAAATTTGCAAACATTTCTAAAAACCTTTTTACGCTTTGTCATCATGGAGTATTGGGTGCCGAATGATGTAGATTTTTTTTTACTATTTAATCAATTTTAGAATAAGGTTTTAATGTAACAAAATGTGGAAAAGGTGAAGGGGTCTTTATATTTTCCGAATGCACTGTAAATAAACATGACAATATTAATATCATGCATATCAGCAATATTTAGGTTACCTAATGATCTGGGTTGCAGTAAACATGTGTTCATCCCATAGAGATATGTGTTCAACCCAGAGCTAGACAGCACATAAAAAGAACTCTGGACACTAGTGCTTGTTCTGTTATTTATACAATTAACAGTATTTGGTAACTATAGCATTTAAGGGATTCTAATCAATCAGAAAGAATGAACAAATCTAGGCCTCTGCATGATCGCTAAATAATTGATAGCTCTGAAGGATTAAACGCTATTAATAACCAATCAAGACAACAATTCCCTGTCAACAATCTATCCTCTCCCTCTGGTGTCTGTTCGTGTATGGGAAAGCTCCGGTGAGGGGAACAAAGAGATAGGACTTATCTGCAAAAACAAAACCGACTACTAGATTAGACCAGATGAAAAGCCGAGGAGACAGGGAACACTTATGTAACACAGAGTACAGACTGCAAATATCAGCCACTAGAACTGAAGCCATATGCAAAGTAAGTGTGGCTGGTGCAGTTAAGTAGAGTCATGGGTGGTTGACCTTTTGTGGCATGGCCATGAGTCATTGTCGAGCTCTCGGAAACAGTGTGGGAGGACTTAATCTCTGCTATCAGACAATTGGAGTCAATCATTGGCTAAAGGCCACTTTACACAAACTACGCAAACACAGCGACGGAGCATCGTTTTCACACAGTGTTTTGCAGGGGAAGACGACGCTCCTTCGCTCTGTTTGCAATTTGGGAACGGACCATATATACGACACTCATTCGCTCTATTTCCACGAAGTGTGTAGTGGTCTTAACACAGTCCAACCCTGTCTCACACATCACCATAGTGGATTTAAAAAAAAAAAATGCTTTATTTAACCTTTATTTAACTAAGCAAGTCAGTTAAGACCAAAATTCTTATTTACAATGACGGCCTACCCCGGCCAAACCCTAACTCGGACGACACTAGTCCAAATGTGCGCCGCCCTATGGGACTCCCAATTACGGCCGGTTATGATACAGTCAGGAATAATGAATGATTCACGTGGGAAATAGTTTAATACACTTTCATCAGTACGTCTTTTCTTGGAATGAATCGCCGTAATAATTAATGACATAGTCAATCAACATTTGTAGATTTCACGTCTATTGGCCATGAGGTATGTTACGCCATATGACGACTGACATTACATTTAGATACATGACTGACATTACATTTAGATACATGGCTGACATTACATTTAGATACATGACTGACATTACATTTAGATACATGGCTGACATTACATTTAGATACATGACTGACATTACATTTAGATACATGACCGTTCATGTATCAGGACATACTGAATATAAGGGTATTATAGCAGAGCATTTCAATTAGCTTTTTGCTCGTTTGTTTCATGAGATAAAATATGTTATCGAATATATCTTTCTCCTATGATCTTTGACAGGCTACCAACATAACTACCAGCACAACTGTTACCCCATCAAACATTATGACAGTACCAGCAACCATCTCATCAAACCCAGTCAGCAACCAACCCTCAGAGAACACCACGTTTCCAATGACAACCTCCAATCACAACATCAGCAGTAACGTCACCATGGGACCTCCTACCAGATCTGTCTCCAACCATACAACAACGACCGCCACAACCCTTGGTACGCAGTCCGCACACTCTACTCCAGTAACCGCCACGACTACCACAACCAATGTGTCCCTGCAGACCACTGATTATACCACAGCAAACCAGAACAATATAACTGCTGCCATCGATATGTCGCCCACACCTCATGGATGCACCGCAGCCCTGTTGGGCTCTTACAGCCTCCTCCTGGGGCCCCTGATCGCCATAATGAACCAAATGGTATAGGAATAAGAACAGAGCCCTGAGGAACACTTTACTAGAAGAGTACACTACTTCACAGTCATTCACTAACAACTGATAAAAAAATGTCTGTGTTCAGTTTCACAGGTGCAGGCTTAGTAATAGTGAGTAATAATAATGAAGGTGCTATATAAAAGGTGGAAATTGTAGTAGGTGAGCTGTGTATACTATTCCTTAGGCATGGACATTGTATGAAGGAGCTATGAAGATGCTTTGGGACTGAGACTCTCAACAGACTGATCAAAATGACAAGCACTGAGCCCTTCCCCTATTTTCACCACTACCAATGATTGGTCCCTTCAACCTTATAAAAAGACCATGAACATGCATATCACCATGTGCAAAATGGCTGAAAACATAATCACTAGCACACGCAAAAAAAAAAATGTTTGATTGTACTGTAGTTGTAAATAAAAAACACACTTGTTAAGTAGTACCATTGTACTGTATTGTAGTACCATTATATTGTAGTACCATTCAGTTTTTTTAAATGTTGAAGTAAATACTAATTCTGGACTATTTTATGTGGTAAAAACGACTGCCATTTAAAGGGGCGGTACATCAACCTTTGAAATATGGCTATTTCTATTAACAAAAAGTGACTCATCCATTGATCTTGAGAGAAAATGACCAACAATATTATTTATTTAATTACCCCACAGTCAGCAATAGCATCTCTGCTAGTGAAACAGTGGAAGGGCCTATGGAAGAATGCTTTAAAAAGCATGACTAAATTCTCAGTCACTTCAAACCAAATGTCATAGCAACCCAAGTGCCATAACAAGTTGCACATTGAAAATAATGGATGATATTAACATTTTCAGTGACGTGTGCCTACCAGACGAGCTTAAATACCTTCTATGCTCGCTTCGAGGCTAGCAACACTGAACCATGCATGAGAGCACCAGCTGTTTCAGACGACTGTGTGATCATGCTCTCCGTAGCCAATGTGAGAAGGACCTTTAAACAGGTTAAATTTCACAAGGCGGCAGGGCCAGGCGGATTACCAGGACGCGTACTCAGAGTATGCGCTGACCAGCTGGCAAGTGTCTTCACTGCCATTTTCAACCTCTCACTGACCCAATCTGTAATACCTACATGTTTCAAGCAGACCACCATAATCCCTGTGCCTAAGAACACCAAGGTAACCTGTCTTAATTACTATCGCTCCATAGCACTCACATCTGTAGCCATGGAACGCTTTGAAAGGCTGGTCATGGCTTACGTCAACACCATCATCCCAGAAAGCCTGGACCAACTCCAATTCGCATACCGCCCCAACAGATCCACAGATGAGCAATCTCTATTGACTACAGCTCAGCGTTCAACACCATAGTTCCCTCCAAGCTCAAAACTATGCTAAGGACCCTGGAATTAAACACCTTCCTCTGCAACTGGATCCTGGACTTCCTGACGGGCCGGCCTAAACATGGAGGCCCCTTAGGGATGCGTACTTAGTCCCTTCCTGTACTCCCTGTTCACCCTCGATTGTATGGCCACGCACTACTCCAACACCATCATTAAGTTTGCCGGTGGTAGGCCTGATCACTGACAACACTTCTCTTCTACAGGGAGAAGGTCAGAGACCTGTCAGTGTGGTGCCAAGACAACAAGCTCTCCCTCAATGTCAGCAAGACAAAGGAGTTGATCGTGCACTACAGGAAACGGAGGACCATGCATGCCACCATCCACATCCACCGGGCTGAAGTGGATCAGGTCGAGAGCTTCAAGCTCCTCGGTGTCCACATCACGAAGGAATTATCATGGTCCACACACACCAACACAGTTGTGAAGAGGGCATGACAACACTTCACCCTCAGGAGGTTGGAAAGATTCGGCATGGGCCCTCAGATACTCAAGAAGTTTACAGCTGCACCATTGAGAGCATCTTGACTGGCTGCATTGCATACACTGCTGTTACTGTTTATTATCTATCCTGTTGCCTAGTCTCTTTAATCCTACCCATATGTACATACAGTGCATTCGGAAAGTATTCAGATCCCTTGACTTTTCCACATTTTGCTACGTTACAGCCTTATTCTAAAATAGATTGAATAGTTTTTTCCCTATTATCAATCTTCGCACAATGTCACATAATGACAAATAAAAAACAAGTTGTCTTCTTGGGTATGAAGCTACAAGCTTGGCAAACCTGTATTTGGGGAGTTTCTCCCATTCTTCTCTGGAGATCCTCTCAAACTCTGTCATGTTGGATGGGGTGCGTTGCTGCACAGCTATTTTCAGGTTTCTCCAGAGAGTTAGATTGGGTTCAAGTCCGGTGTCTGGCTGGGCCACTCAAGGACATTGAGACTTGTCCCAAAGCCACTCCAGCGTTGTCTGGCTGTGTGCTTAGTGTCCTGTTAGAAGGTGAACCTTTGCCCCAGTCTGAGGTTCTGAGCGCTCTGGAGCAGGTTTTCATCTGCACTTTGCTCCGTTCATCTTCACCACGATCCTGACAAGTCCCTGCCACTGAATAACATCATCACAGCATGATGCTGCCACCACCTTGCTTCACCGTAGGTATGGTGCCAGGTTTCCTCCACACGTGACGCTTGGCATTCAGGCCAAAGAGTTCAATCTTGGTTTCATCAAACCAGAGAATCTTTGTTTCTAATGGTCTGAGAGTCCTTTAGGTGCCTTTTGGCAAACTCCAAGCGGGATGTCATGTGCCTTTTACTGAGGATTGGCTTCCGTCTGAAACCCTACCCGTTGTCATTCTGGAGGTTTGCCCATCTCCACAGAGGAACTCTGTAGCTCTGTCAAAGTGACCTTGGGTTCTTGGTCACCTCCCTGACCAAGGTCCAAACTGTATTGTCAGGGGGATCTAAAAAACCACGGTCAACCAGTGGGAAATATCATTTAGGGGAATATCAGTAGAAATGTTACAAATAGGGAGGTTCAGGACCCTCGTAAGACATCATAGTACACTGAACAAAAATATAAAGGCAACATGCAACAATTTCAAAGTCTCTACAGAGTTACAGTTTCTATAAGGAAATCAGTCAATGGAAATATATTAATTTGGCGCTAATCTATGGATTTCACAGGACTGGGAATACAGATATGTATCTGTTGGTTAAACATATTTGAAAGTAGGGGCATGGATCAGAAAACCAGTCAGTATATGGTGTAACCACCATTTTCCTCATGCTGTGCAACACATCTCCTTCACATAGAGGTGATCAGGCTGTTGATTCTGGCCTGTGGAATGTTGTCCCACTTCCCTTCAATGGCTGTGTGAAATTGCTGGATATTGGAGGGACCTGGAACATGCTAGAGGTTGACCGATTATGATTTTTCAACGCTGATGCCTATACCGATTATTGGAGGACCAAAAAAAGACGATACCGATTAATTGCCAGATTTATATATGTCATAATTCTGGCAAATAAAATACGGTCTTTGTTAGGAAGAAATGGTCTTGACACAGTTCACAACGAGCCAGGCAGACCAAACTGCTGCATATACCCTGACTCTGCTTGCACTGAACACAAGAGAAGTGACACAATTTCCCTCGTTAATATTGCCTGCTAACATTAATTTATTTTAAAAACAACCTGAGGATTGATTATAAAAAACATTTGACATGTTTCTACGAACTTTACGGATACTATTTGGAATTTTCGTCTGCCCTTCATGACCGCTCGAGCCTGTGGATTTCTTAACATAACGCGCCAACCAAATGGAGGTTTTTGGTTATAAAAATAATCTTTATCGAACAAAAGGAACATTTATTGTGTAACTGGGAGTCTCGTGAGTGCAAACATCCGAAAATCATCAAAGGTAAGCGATTCATTTTATTGCTTTTCTGACTTTCGTGACCAATCTACATTGCTGCTAGGTGTTTGTAATGTTTTGTCTAGTGATCGATAAACTCACACAAACGCTTGCATTGCTTTCGCTGTAAAGCATATTTTCAAAATCTGACGTGACAGGTGGATTAACAACAAGCTAAGCTGTGTTTTGGTATATTGCACTTGTGATTTCATGAATATAAATATTTTTAGTAATTTTGAAAACATTTGGCGCTCTGCAATTCAGCGGTTGTTGATGAAAATGATCCCGCTAAAGGGATCTATGCGCCAAGAGGTTTTAACTAAATATGTAGGTTAAAAAAAATATGCTTCTGTTTATTGATTTTAAGAAAGGCATTGATGTTTATGGTTAGGTACATTTGTGCAATGATTGTGTTTTTTTCACGAATGCCCTTTTGTTAAATCATCACCCGTTTGGTGAAATTGAAGTAGGCTGTGATTCGATAATAAATTAACACTTTGCTTAGATTATATGCTACGCAGGACAAACTAGTTAACCTAGTAATATCAACCATGTGTAGTTAACTAGTGATTATGTGAAGATTGATTGTTTTTTATAAGATAAGTTTTATGCTAGCTACCAACTTACCTTGGCTCCTTGCAGCCACAAGGTCCTTTTGATGCTGCACTCCTGTAACCGGTAGTCAGCCTGCCCCGCAGTCTCCTCGTGGATTGCAATGGAAGCGGCCATAATCAGCATCCAAAAAGGCAGATTACTGATTGTTATGAAAACTTGAAAAATCGGCCCTAATTAATCGGCCATGCCGATTAATCGGTCGACCTCTAGAACACGCTGTTGTAAACGTCGATCCAGAGCATGCTCAATGGGTGACATGTCTAGTGAGTATGCAGGCCATGGAAGAACTGGGACATTTTCAGCGTGCAGGAATTGTGTACAGATCATTGTGACATGGGGCCATGCATTATCATGCTGAAACATAAGGTGATGGTGGCGGACGAATGGGCCTTAGGATCTCGCCACGGTCTCTGTGCCTTCAAATTGCCATCGATAAAATACAATTGTGTTGTCCGTCATTTACGCCTGTCCAGACCATAACCCCACTGCCACCATGGGGCATTCTGTTCACAATGTTGACATCAGCAAATCGCTAGCCCTCGACGCCATACATGTTGTATGCCAACTGCCCAGAACAGTTGAAATCGGGTTTCATCTGCGAAGAGCACACCTATCCAGTGTGCCAGTGGCCATCGAAGGTTAGCCCAATGAAGTCGGTTATGGCTACGAACTGCAGTCAGGTCAAGACCCTGATAAGGACGATAAGCATACAGATGAGCATAAGAAATTATTCGGTTATGGAAATCCAGTTTCATCAGCTGTACGGGTGGCTTGTCTCAGATCATCCCGCAGGTGAAGAAGCTGGATGTGGCAGTCCTGTGCTGGCGTGGTTACACGTGGTCTGCGGTTGTGAGGCCAGTTGGAAGTACTGCCAAATTCTCTAAAACAACGTTATCTGGCAACAGCTCTGGTGAACATTCCTGCAGTCAGCATGCCAATTAAACGCTCCATTAAAACTTGAGACAACTGTGACATTGTGTTGTGTGACAAAACTGCACATTTTAGAGTGGCCTTTTATTGATCGCAGCACAAGGTGCACCCGTGTAGTGATCATGCTGTTTAATCAGCATCTTGATTTGCCACATCTGTCAGGTGGATGGATTATCTATGTGTAAAATACATAGACTTACATTGCATTAGCATTAAATAAAACAGATAACATTATTCTCTGTAGCATCAGATACAGTTGAAGTCCGAAGTTTACATACACCTTAGCCAAATAGATTTAAACTCAGTTTTTCACAATTCCTGACATTTAATCCTAGTAAAAATTCCCTGTCTTAGGTCAGTTAAGATCAGCACTTTATTTTAAGAATGTGAAATGTCAGAATAGTAGTAGAGAGAATGATTTATTTCAGCTTTTATTTCTTTCATCACATTCCCAGTGGGTCAGAAGTTTACATACACTCAATTCGTATTTGGTAGCATTGCCTTTAAATTGTTTAACTTCGGTCATACGTTTCAGGTAGCCTTCCACAAGCTTCCCACAATAAGTTGGGTGAATTTTGGCCCATTCCTCCTGACAGAGCTGGTGTAACTGAGTCAGGTTTGTAAGCCTCCTTGCTCACACACGCTTTTTCAGTTCTGCCCACAAATTTTCTATAGGATTGAGGTCAGAGCTTTGTGATGGCCACTTCAATACCGTGACTTTGTTGTCCTTAAGCCATTTGCCACAACTTTGGAACTTTGGAAGTATGCTTGGGGTCATTGTCCATTTGGAAGATCCATTCACGACCAAGCTTTAACTTCCTGACTGATGTCTTGAGATGTTGCTTCAATATATCCATATACTTTTCCTCCTCATGACGCCATCTATTTTGTGAAGTGCACCAGTCCCTCCTGCAGCAAAGCACCCCCATAACATGATGCTGCCACCCTGTGCTGCCACCCTGTGCTTCACGGTTGGGATGGTGTTCGGAGGCTTGCAAGCCTCCCCCTTTTTCCTCCTAACATGATGGTCATTATGGCCAAACAGTTCTATTTTTGTTTCATTAGAACAGAGGACATTTCTCCAAAAAAGTACAATCTTTGTCCCTATGTGCAGTTGCAAACCTTAGTCTGGCTTTTTATGGCGGTTTGGAACAGTGGCTTCTTCCTTGCTGAGCGGCCTTTCAGGTTATGTCGATATTAACGTTTTAATGTGGATATAGATACTTTTGTACCTGTTCCTCCAGTATCTTCACAAGGTCCTTTGCTGTTGTTCTGGGATTGATTTGCACTTTTCACACCAAAGTACGTTCATCTCTAGGAGACAGAACGCGTCTCCTTCCTGAGCGGTATGACGGCTGTGTGGTCCCATGGTGTTTTTACTTGCGTACTATTGTTTGTACAGATGTTTGTACAGATGAACGTGGTACCTTCAGGCATTTGGAAATTGCTCCCAAGGATGAACCAGACTTGTGGAGGTCTGCAATTTTTTTTCTCTGAAGTCTTGGCTGATTTCTTTAGATTTTCCCATGATGTCAAGCAAAGAGGCACTGAGTTTGAAGGTAGGCCTTGAAATACATCCACAGGTACACCTGCAATTGACTCAAATGATGTCAATTTGCCTATCAGAAGTTTCTAAAGCCATGACATAATTTTCTGGAATGTTCCAAGCTGTTTAAAGGCACAGTCAACTTAGTGTATGTAAACTTCTGACCCACTGGAATTGTGGTACAGTGAATTATAAGTGAAATAATCTGACTGTAAACAATTGTTGGAAAAATGACTTGTCATGCACAAAGTAATGTCCTAACCGACTTCCCAAACCTATAGTTTGTTAACAAGAAATTTGTGGAGTGGTTGAAAAACAAGTTCTAATGACTCCAACCTAAGTGTATGTAAACTTCACACTTCAACTCTAAATAACCTACACTACATGACTTAAAGAATGTGGACACCTTCTTGTCGAACATCTCATTCCAATATCATAGACATTAATATGGAGCTGGTCCCTCACTTTGCTGCTGTAACAGCCTCCACTCTTCTGGGAAGGCTTTCCACTAGATGTTGGAACCTTGCTGCGGGGACTTGTTTTCATTCAGCCACAAGAGCATTAGTTGGTTGGGCACTGATGTTGTTGATTAGGCCTGGCTTGCAGTCGGTGTTCCAATTAATCACAAAGGTGTTTGATAGGGTTGAGGTCAGGGCTCAGTGCAGGCCAGTCAAGTTCTTCCACACCAATCTCGACAAACAATTTCTGTATGGACCTCGCTTTATGCATGGGGGCATTGCCATGCTGAAACAGAAAAGGGCCTTCCCCAAACTGTTGCCACAAAGTTGGAAGCACAAAATCACCTAGAATGTCATTGTATGCTGTAGCTTTAAGATTTTCCTTCACTGAAACTAAGGTTCCTAGCCCGAACCATGAAAAACAGCTCCAGACCATTATTCCTCCTCCACCAAACTTTACATTTGGCACTATGCAGATGGTTAAGCGTGATTCATCATTCCAGCAGACGCATTTCCAATGCTCCAAAGTCCAATGGCGGCAAGCTTTACACCACTCCAGTCAACGTTTGGCATCGCGCATGGTGATCATAGCCTTGTGTGCGGCTGCTCGGCCATGGAAACCCATTTCATGAAGCTCCCGGCGAACAGTTCTTGTGCTGATGTTGCTTCCAGAGGCAGTTTGGAACTTAGCAGTGAGTGTTGCAATCGAGGACAGGCCATTTATACGCCATTGTTGCAACTAGATGTTTCCACTTCACAGTAACAGCACTCAGGGGCGCAACTTTCCTTGGGGACATGTCCCCCCCCACCCCCCCCCCCCCCCCCCCACATTCTGAAATTGCATTTTTGTCCCTCCCAGTTGTATCAATGGAATGTGATACAAAACGAGGCAACGGTGTGCTTTAGGACCATGCGGACGCCTCCGAGTGGTTGGGTAGGCTGTGTCCCCGCAACTTCTAAAACCAAAATTGCACCACTGACAGCACATACAGTTGACCGGGGCAGCTCTAGCAGGGCAGAAATTTGACTAACTGACTTGTTGAAAAGGTGGCATCCTATGACAGTGCCACGTTGAAAGTCACCGAGCTCTTCAGTGAAGCAATTCTACTGCCAATGTTTGTCTATTGAGATTGCATGGCTGTGTACTTGATTGTATACACCTGTCAGAAATAAGTGTGGCTAAACTAGCCAGCGGGTTAGGCCTATTAGGCTTTCAAATATGTGGGGTTGGCATGAACCACATAATACATGACTTATCTAATCCTAACCACCACCTTCCAAGATACGGTAAGTCATCTTATTGCATCACCACCACTCTGTTTCCTTATGACTGAGCCCCCTACGGCTACCTGTCTCTTTCTGCGGTCAACAACGCTTACATTACATTCCCTCCCAATTTCCAGTCAATGTAATAAAGTTCACAAGTTATAGTGTAACTAGTTTCATATTACCTTGAAATTGGGCCTATCAATTGAAACATTTTATTGGAGTAGGTATTGTGTTTTGATTGCTATTTTATCATCAGTTATGATGACATTCTTTAACCCTCACACTACCAACTGGTGTTGTTTTGACCCCAGAGGCGTATTTTTGATCAAGGTCATTGACAAAGTCATGGAAGAATTTAATAAATCAACTTTTTATTACTAAATCTAAATAATTGTTCAGTGTTTCTGTATCAACGTGAAAACATTTTTTTTCTTCACCGCAGCCATAAACAATTAGTTTCGAAACACCTACTTCCTCCTATAGGAATTTGATAGATATGACCCTTATTTAAATCTAGGTTCCTCTGGAGACATAATAAGAAGTAGATCAGCTTTAATATTGCAGATAGATTGTAGGTTCTATCAATGTTTTTTATGTTTATGTCCGATGGCAGATGAGCACCGATACGTTTTATCTATAATTTCTTAAAATTATTTATCTTCATAAGACAAGGATTGAAAAGGATTTCCCAGTAAATTGTCGACTTCATTCATGATGACTGCTAGCTTGTATGATGGAGGGAACTGGAACACACGTCAATCCAGAGTATCCCAAACATGCTCAATGGGTGACATGGCTGGTGAGTATGCAGGCCATAGAAGAACTGGGACATTTTCAGCGTGCAGGAATTGTGTACAGATCATTGTGACATGCATTATCATGCTGAACCATGAGATGTTGACATGATCAGTCCAATCTAAGCTACTGTAGATAACGTGGTTTGGCGTAATTTTATCTGTGGCCAATGACCTTGAGCCTTCTTGGATAGGCACTTCTAATGTAACTCTATGGCAGCACCCAAGGGGCTTGAATTTGTGTCAGCATGAGTGACAGAACACTGAGCCAATAACGGCGCAACTAGAGAACATTACCAACCCCTATACTCTGTATTTTCCGCTGGATGCCCCACCACAGAAAGCACTGAGCTAGGTCGCCAATGCATATATTCCTAATTTCCTCTTTCTTCAAGTGCTGTATTTTCACCTGAAATACAGAGAAATGTTCTTTGCGAATTAATGGGAAAGGCTTTGGCAACTTTGCATTCATGGGCGGCTCCCGTTCTGTAATGTGGGCTGGTCAAGGTTGTTTCCTGGATGGACGTTATATAAGACCAGGCTCACCCTCAGCTGTAGTCAGACTCTACACAGCCAGATCAGACCAAGGAGAGCGAACCCAGGATTGTAGACCCAGGACTAACCCAGGACAGCAGTTTCCTCTAGTATCTGACCCATAAGACACCTCGCCTCTCTGCAATATGAAGTACCTGGTTCTGGGACTCTGCACACTGGCCCTGCTGGCTTCCACCATGGCACAGGTAATGTACTTAAACCTAACTCAGTAATAATAGCTGAACATGTTTTAAACTCATTAGCAGTTCACTCTCTTAGCAATGCTCTGCAGGGGGAGAAAGAAAGGATGAACAATGGGGAGATGTGACTCTAAGTGGACCTAATGGTGGATAGAGGGCAGGATAGACAGTCAGACTGGTAGACTATATTGACCTGTGGTATAGTAAGCGCTTGGAAAAGCGTAGTGAATAACAGCAGTGATCCACAATACGCTAGATTCACCTCCATGTTGGTGCTAGCTGGCAGGCTTGTAATGCTAGGTATCCACAGACAATCCAGTAGGGTCTGGAAACTATAGCGAGCTTCGATTGATCAATAGCAACGCGATGTCACGGAATACGTGACAAAAGTTCAGCTTTCCCCCAAACCCTGTTCACGCGCCCTCACGCATGCTTGCATCGCCAACTTCTCTTCCCTTCATTGAAAATGAACGGAGCTTCCTTGTTTCATCACCCCCAACATGCTAGATGAATTTCTGCCTTTAGGGAAGTACCAAAACACCTTGATAGGGGAGACGCGTGCAAGCAGAAGGTGAAATGTGGCTAGGATGGAAGTAATTATACCACCCCAGCAAATTTCAAGCTGTCCCTAATTAATTTCAGTTTCAAACATGGGTGAATTAATGCTGAATTAACATGTAGGCTAATGTAAATAATTCCATTTCAACCAACAGAATTCTGCAACAACACCAACAACTGACCAACATAATTCTACAATAGGATCAACAAATGACCAAAATAATTCTACAATACGACCAACAACTGATCAAAACAATTCTACATTACGACCAACAACTGACCAACATAATTCTACAATAGGACAAACAACTGACCTAAAGAATTCTACAATACGACCAACAACTGCCGAAACAAAAGCCACATGGCCAACCACTCTCACCACACCAGCAGGGGGCAGCCATGTCTTCAGTTACTCCCTGACTCTACTGTTTGGATCGACAGCCACCCAGATCCTGCGTTCACTATGGCAATGATCGCCACCTAGACGACAAGAGTCACATTGACCGCACCATCCTGAGAGCGTGTTGGAACCTGAATGAAGAGCACCCGAGAATGATCTGTACAGCTTTCTCTTTTCTCTGACAATGTGTTCTTACAATGACCTTGAGGTTTGTGTGTCCTCTGTGTATTTCAAGATGCATAATTAACATACTCTGATTGACAGGGTATATTGCAATGCCTAAAATATATGAATGTTTTGTAATCACTCAAGCTGTGAGTTCCTTTGAACAAAATAGCTAACTATACAAATTGTGAATGATTTATTTTCTCATAGTACAAATGTTGATCAATACCCAAATAATGTTTTTTTTTCTTTTTTCGTATTGCTATGTGACCCAGTTAAATATTTATATATTAATGTATCATGTATTTTAGTAAAAGTATGATATTTTATCACAGTAAATAGGTTTATCTGATTTGCTGTTGCTATTAATCTTAATATCAGTTCCATTGTTTAGCTTTTTTGGGCACTTTATGGTCAATGTCTAAAAAATGTCCACTCCGAAAGTTCCTTCAAAGGAAAAATAAATATATTCTAATCTAATTTAAGATAAAGTTCTGAATTAACAATGTAAGTGTTATCAAAATCTATCACATACAGTGTGACTACACTTATCAATCCAGGTACAGAAAGAAGCTAACCTAACTATAAAAAGGTGTATAATCTTTAACTATGATAAGGTTTATCATCTTATCAGGCTTATACCCCAGTGTAGAAACATTAGGAACACCTGCTCTTTCCATGATATACACTACCGGTCAAAAGTTTTAGAACACCTACTCATTCAAGGGTTTTTCGTCATTTTTACAATTTTCTACATGGTAGAATAATAGTGAAGACATCAAAATTGTGATTTACACATATGGACTCATGTAGTAACCCAAAAAGTGATCAAAATATATTTTATATTTGAGAATCTTCAATGTAGTCACCCTTTCCTGGATGACATCCATCCAACTTGACACAACTGTGGGCCAGCATTCCTGTGGAAAGCTTAGGGCACCTTGTCTATGCCCCGACGAACTGAGTCTGTCCTGAAGGCAAAAGCGGATGCAACTCAATTTTGTACACTCAGTGTATTTGTTAGTCTATTTCTGCATGGTATAATAAAGAAATAAGGAAATCGGGTGCATTGAGTTTTAAAGAGAGAAACAAAAGAGGGGGTAAGTGGGTGGTACGCTCCATTTCCACAGAAAATATACACTACAACGACGATACTGCATTGTCACAGAGTACACTTTCCAAAAGACAATTAAACTGTATCTACTTCCCCCTTACCGGTAAATGTCTTCTCACTTCAATAAAACACATCAAACAATAGCATACTTCCATGCTGTTATCAGGTTGTTATGGAACTAAATGGGCCAATTTATGTTTTATGAGGCGCAATTACAGTTTGTGGTTTGTGACAGGTGTCACCGTTTTCTGTAATGAGAACTCAAAGAGTTATTCCACGACACAGCCAAACTGAACAATATCTCAGAAGCGCATTGTAGGCATACCTGATCTAAATATACAGTGGATTATGGGCATATATGATCAAAATATAGAATTATGTATTTCATTTTGACCGTGAAATTCAGGATGGAAAGTCATTTGGGAGAAATTCTAGGTCTTCGTTGCTCTTCTGTATAACATGTCTGACCTCAGCTGCTATATCAACTGTCTGGTAAGAGGAAGCACGATATGATAAAAAGTCTTCTTCAGACTTCAACTTTATCCCCATACAATCCAGCAGATGTGACACGGTATTCTTTGCAGTGACGCTGCAACGTCTCTACCGGGAAGTCTATCAGACGAGGATGCAGTTTCAAATACTGACGGGAACTAAAATGTTTCATAAAACAAGCTATAAAATATATACACTGCTCAAAAAAATAAAGGGAACACTTAAACAACACAATGTAACTGCAAGTCAATCACACTTCTGTGAAATCAAACTGTCCACTTAGGAAGCAACACTGATTGACAATAAATTTCACATGCTGTTGTGCAAATGGAATAGACAAAAGGTGGAAATTATAGGCAATTAGCAAGACACCCCCCAAAACAGGAGTGATTCTGCAGGTGGTGACCACAGACCACTTCTCAGTTCCTATGCTTCCTGGCTGATGTTTTGGTCACTTTTGAATGCTGGCGGTGCTTTCACTCTAGTGGTAGCATGAGACGGAGTCTACAACTCACACAAGTGGCTCAGGTAGTGCAGTTCATCCAGGATGGCACATCAATGCGAACTGTGGCAAAAAGGTTTGCTGTGTCTGTCAGCATAGTGTCCAGAGCATGCAGGCGCTACCAGGAGACAGGCCAGTACATCAGGAGACGTGGAGGAGGCCGTAGGAGGGCAACAACCCAGCAGCAGGACCGCTACCTCCGCCTTTGTGCAAGGAGGTGCACTGCCAGAGCCCTGCAAAATGACCTCCAGCAGGCCACAAATGTGCATGTGTCAGCATATGGTCTCACAAGGGGTCTGAGGATCTCATCTCGGTACCTAATGGCAGTCAGGCTACCTCTGTCGAGCACATGGAGGGCTGTGCGGCCCCACAAAGAAATGCCACCCCACACCATGACTGACCCATCGCCAAAACGGTCATGCTGGAGGATGTTGCAGGCAGCAGAACGTTCTCCACGGCGTCTCCAGACTCTGTCACGTCTGTCACATGTGCTCATGTGCTCAGTGTGAACCTGCTTTCATCTGTGAAGAGCACAGGGCGCCAGTGGCGAATTTGCCAATATTGGTGTTCTCTGGCAAATGTCAAACGTCCTGCACGGTGTTGGGCTGTAAGCACAACCCCCACCTGTGGACGTCGGTTCCTCATACCACCCTCATGGAGTCTGTTTCTGACCGTTTGAGCAGACACATGCACATTTGTGGCCTGCTGGAGGTCATTTTGCAGGGCGCTGGCAGTGCACCTCCTTGCACAAAGGCGGAGGTAGCGGTCCTGCTGCTGGGTTGTTGCCCTCCTACGGCCTCCTCCACGTCTCCTGATGTACTGGCCTGTCTCCTGGTAGCGCCTGCATGCTCTGGACACTATGCTGACAGACACAGCAAACCTTTTTGCCACAGTTCGCATTGATGTGCTATCCTGGATGAACTGCACTACCTGAGCCACTTGTGTGGGTTGTAGACTCCGTCTCATGCTACCACTAGAGTGAGAGCACCGCCAGCATTCAAAAGTGACCAAAACATCAGCCAGGAAGCATAGGAACTGAGAAGTGGTCTGTGGTCACCACCTGCAGAATCACTCCTGTTTTGGGGGGTGTCTTGCTAATTGCCTATAATTTCCACCTTTTGTCTATTCCATTTGCACAACAACATGTGAAATTTATTGTCAATCAGTGTCGCTTCCTAAGTGGACAGTTTGATTTCACAGAAGTGTGATTGACTTGGAGTTACATTGTGTTGTTTAAGTGTTCCCTTTATTTTTTTGAGCAGTGTATTTTACGGTCTAGGCAAAACAAAATATCTAAAATCAAAGTTATTTTGTCACGTGCGCCAAATACAACACCTTACAGTGAAATGCTTACTTACAGGCTTTAACCAATAGTGCAAAAAAATGTATGAGGTGAACAATAGGTAAGTAAAGAAATGAAAACAAACGTAAAAAGACAGTGAAAAACAGTAGCGAGGCTATATACAGTAGCGAGTCTATACAAGTAGCGGGGGCTATATACAGACACCGGTTAGTCAGGCTGATTGAGGTAGTGTGTACATGTAGATATGGTTAAAGTGACTATGCATATATGATGAACAGAGAGTAGCAGTAGTGCAAAAGAGGGGTTGGCGGGTGGCGGATCACGGGTATATTGGGGTGAAGGAAGAGTAAGAATAAATGTTGTTGTTTTATGCATGACGTGTGAGAAGATATTGTAGATTGTCCATTCAACAGACGTCATAGAGAAGGTGGCACAAGTTGTTAGTGGGGCTAATGGTCTTTGATAGCCTAGGTCTGGTGTGGTTGTTAATGAATCATACAGTTAAAGTCGGAAGTTTACATACACCTTAGCCAAATACATTTAAACTCAGTTTTTCGCAATTCCTGACATTTAATCCCAGTACACATTTCCTGTCTTAGGTCAGTTATGATCACCACTTTATTTTAAGAATGTGAAATGTCAGAATAATAGTAGAGATAATGATTTATTTCAGCTTTTATTTCTTTTCATCACAATAGTTTACATACACTCAATTAGTATTTGGTAGCATTGCCTTTAAATTGTTTAAAACCTCTTGCAGATCAGTGGGACGGTAGCGTCCCAACTGACCAACATCCGGTGAAATGGCAGAGCGCCAAATTCAAATTAATTTACGATAAATATTAAACTTTTGTCACGATCGTGTGGGGGATTGACGGACCAAAACGCAGCAGTTGGAAAATAAGCCATCTTCTTTTATTTAAGAAGAAGGAGAACGAAACAAAAACACTTAAACACTAAACAAAACAAGAAAACGACCGTGAAGCTACAAACGTTGTGCACATACATACAGGCTACAAACATTCTACATAGACAATTACTCACAACCAATGAGAGCCTATGGCTACCCTAAATAAGGCTCCCAATCAGAGACAACCGAAATCAGCTGTCTCTAATTGGGAACTCATTCAGGTAACCATAGACTCTCCTAGACAACTAAACATACATAAACAACGCTAGACATCTACACTAAACACAAACCCATATACTACACCCCATAACCCCTTTACCATATAAACACCCAAAACTAACAAAACATAAACATTCCCCATGTCACACCCTGACCTAACTAAAATAATAAAGAAAACAAAGAATACTAAGGCCAGGGCGTGACATAACCCCCCCCTTGAGGCGCGAACTCCGGGCGCACCATACACAGTCTAGGGGAGGGTCTGGGTGGGCTTCCCTCCACGGTGGCGGCTCCGGCTCTGGTCGTGGTCCCCACTTCACCACAGTCCCTAACCACCTCCTTAGCTTCCTCAAAATGACCCCTCTCCACATTAATCCCATTGCATTAAGGGACAGCTCCGGACTAAGGGCCAGTACCAGGGTCAGGGGCAGTACCAGGGTCAGGGGCAGTACCAGGGTAAGGGGCAGCACCAGGGTAAGGGGCAGCACCAGGGTAAGGGGCAGCACCAGGGTAAGGGGCAGCTCCGGACTGAGGAATGGCAGCTCCGGACTGAGGAATGGCAGCTCCGGACTGAGGGACTGCAGCTCCGGACTGAGGGACTGCAGCTCCGGACTGAGGGACTGCAGCTCCGGACTGAGGGACGGCCCATGGCTGGCTGACAGATCTGGCTGCTCATGGCTGGCTAACGGATCTGGCTGCTCATGGCTGGCTGACTGATCTGGCTGCTCATGGCTGGCTGACTGATCTGGCTGCTCATGGCTGGCTGACTGATCTGGCTGCTCATGGCTGGCTGACTGATCTGGCTGCTCATGGCTGGCTGACTGATCTGGCTGCTCATGGCTGGCTGACTGATCTGGCTGCTCATGGCTGGCTGACGGATCTGGCTGCTCATGGCTAGCTGACGGATCTGGCTGCTCATGGCTAGCTGACGGATCTGGCTGCTCATGGCTAGCTGACGGATCTGGCTGCTCATGGCTAGCTGACGAATCTGGCTGCTCATGGCTAGCTGACGGATCTGGCTGCTCATGGCTAGCTGACGGATCTGGCTGCTCATGGCTAGCTGACGGATCTGGCTGCTCATGGCTAGCTGACGGATCTGGCTGCTCATGGCTGGCTGACGGATCTGGCTGCTCATGGCTGGCTGACGGATCTGGCTGCTCATGACTGGCTGACTGATCTGGCTGCTCCTGTCTGGTTGGCGGCTCTGGCAGATCCTGTCTGGTTGGCGGCTCTGGCAGATCCTGTCTGGTTGGCGGCTCTGGCAGATCCTGTCTGGTTGGCGGCTCTGGCAGATCCTGTCTGGTTGGCGGCTCTGGCGGATCCTGTCTGACGGACGGCTCTGGCGGCTCCTGTCTGGCTGACGGCTCTGGCGGCTCCTGTCTGGCGGACGGCTCAGTGGGCTCATGGCAGACGGGCGGCTTTGCAGGCTCATGGCAGACGGGCGGCTTTGCAGGCTCATGGCAGACGGATGGCTCAGATGGCGCTGGGGAGACGGATGGCTCAGATGGCGCTTGGCAGACGGGCAGTTCAGTCATCGCTGTGCAGACGGCAGACTCCTGCCGGCTGAGGCGCACTGTAGGCCTGGTGCGTGGTGCCGGGACTGGTGGCACCGGGCTGGGGACACGCATCTCAGGGCTAGTGCGGGGAGCAGCAACAGGACGCACAGGACTCTGGGGACACACAGGAGGCTTGGTGCGTGGTTTAGACACTGGTGGTAAAGGGCTGGAGACACGCACCATATAGCTAGGGCGTGGAGGAGGCACTGGTGGTACTGGGTTGGGGCGGGGAGGTGGCGCCGGAAATACCGGACCGTGCAGGCGTACTGGCTCCCTTGAACGCCGAGCCTGCCCAACCTTACCTGGTTGTATGCTCCCCGTCGCCTGACCAGTGCGGGGAGGTGGAATAACCCGCACCGGCCTATGTAGGCGAACCGGGGACACCATGCGTAAGGCTGGTGCCATGTACGCCGGCCCGAGGAGACGCACTGGTGACCAGATGCGTTGGGCCGGCTTCATGACATACGGCTCAACGCTCAGTCTAGCCCGGCCGATACGTGGAGCTGAAATGTACCGAACCGGGCTATGCACGCGTACAGGAGACACCGTGCGCTCTACTGCGTAACACGGTGTCTGCCCGTACTCTCGCTCTCCACGGTAAGTACAAGGAGTAGGCGCAGGTTTCCTACCTGACTTCGCCACACTCCCTTTAAGGCCCCCCCCAAGAAATTTTTGGGTTGTACTCACGGGTTTCCAGCCTTGTCTCCGTGCTGCCTCCTCATATCGCCTCCTCTCGGCTTTCGCTGCCTCCAGCTCTTCACGAGGGAGGCGATATTCTCCAGGTTGATCCCAAGGTCCATTTCCTTCCAATTCGTCCTCCCAACTCCAGAAATCCTGTGTAGGTAGGTCCTGTTGCCGCCTTCCATGCCGCTTGGTCCTATGGTGAGTAATTCTGTCACGATCGTGTGGGGGATTGACGGACCAAAACGCAGCAGTTGGAAAATAAGCCATCTTCTTTTATTTAAGAAGAAGGAGAACGAAACAAAAACACTTAAACACTAAACAAAACAAGAAAACGACCGTGAAGCTACAAACGTTGTGCACATACATACAGGCTACAAACATTCTACATAGACAATTACTCACAACCAATGAGAGCCTATGGCTACCCTAAATAAGGCTCCCAATCAGAGACAACCGAAATCAGCTGTCTCTAATTGGGAACTCATTCAGGTAACCATAGACTCTCCTAGACAACTAAACATACATAAACAACGCTAGACATCTACACTAAACACAAACCCATATACTACACCCCATAACCCCTTTACCATATAAACACCCAAAACTAACAAAACATAAACATTCCCCATGTCACACCCTGACCTAACTAAAATAATAAAGAAAACAAAGAATACTAAGGCCAGGGCGTGACAACTTTCATGAAATCACAAGTGCAATACATCAAAATGAAGCTTAACTTGTTGTTAATCCAGCCAAGGTGTCCGATTTCAAAAAGGCTTTACGGCGAAAGCAAACCATGCGATTATCTGAGGACAGCATCCAGCACACAAATGCATAACAAATCATTTTCAACCAGGGAGTTGCGACACGAAAGTCAGAAATATGCCTTACCTTTGAAGATCTTCTGTTGGCACTCCAAAATGTTCCAGAAACATCACAAATGGTCCTTTTGTTCGATAATATCATTTTTTATGTCCCAAAAATGTCCATTTATTTGGCGCGTTTGATTCAGAAATACACCGGTTTCAACTCGCCCAACATGCCTACAAAGTATCTAATAAATTACCTGTAAAATTGGTCCAAACATTTCAAACAACGTTCCTAATCCTTCCTCAGGTATCCTAAAACGTAAATAATCGATAAAATTTAAGACGGGTTAATCTGTTTTCAACACCGAAGAAAAATACCACAGAGCGCTCTCCTGTCTACGCGCAATAAAATACTTCAGCCCTTCAGTGACACAAACAATTTACAGCCGTACTTCTTCATTCCTCAAAAGAAAAACATCAACCAATTTCTAAAGACTGTTGACATCTAGTGGAAGCCATAGGAACTACAACCAGGGCCCATATAAATCAGGATTCCCAATGAAATCTAGTAGAAAACACAATGAGCTCAAAAAAACTTTTCCCTGGATGGTTTGTGCTCAGGGTTTCACCTGCCAAATCAGTTCTGTTACACTCACAGACATTATTATAACAGTTTTAGAAACTTCAGAGTGTTTTCTATCCAAATCTACTATTATATGCATTTCCTAGTTTCTGGGCCTGAGAAACAGGCAATTTACTTTGGGCACGCTTTTCATCCAGACGTGAAAATACCGCCCCCTATCCCAAAGAAGTTTTAACCTCTAATTCCTCCCAATCCCGGATCCGGGAGCACCCCCATCAGTAAAAAAGCTGACTAGCATAGCCTAGCATAGCGTCACAAGTAAATGCTAGCATCTAAATATCATTAAATCACAAGTCCAAGACACCGGAAGAAAGATACACATCTTGTGAATCCAGCCATCATTTCTGATTTTTAAAATGTTTTACAGGGAAGACACAATATGTAAATCTATTAGCTAACCACGTTAGCAAAAGACACCACTTTTTTTACTCCACCATTTTTTTACTGCATCAGTAGCTATCACAAAAATCGACCAAATAAAGATATAAATAGCCACTAACCAAGAAACAACTTCATCAGATGACAGTCTGATAACATATTTATTGTATAGCATATGTTTTGTTAGAAAAATGTGCATATTTCAGGTATAAATCATAGTTTACCATTGCAGCCACCATCACAACTCTCACCAAAGCGACTAGAATAACTACAGAGAGCAATGTGAATTACCTAAATACTCATCATAAAACATTTCTGAAAAACACACAGCGTACAGCAAATGAAAGACAAACATCTTGTGAATCCAGACAATATTTCAGATTTTTTAAGTGTTTTACAGCGAATACACAATATAGCATTATAATAGCTTACCACAATAGCCAGAAACACAACACCATTTACCAGCAGCAAAGGTTAGCGATCGTAACAAGCAAGCAAAATATATATAATTTTTGACTAACCTTCATAAACTTCTTCAGATGACAGTCCTGTAACATCATATTACACAATGCATATAGGGTTTGTTCGAAAATGTGCATATCTAGCGGCACAAATCGTGGTTATACAATGTGAGTAGTGGCCAAACTTCAAGCAATCTGTCCGGCGCCATCTTGGAGAGGCACCTAATCTAATCGATAACTAATCATAAACTTGACGAAAAAATACAGGTTGGACAGCAAATGAAAGATACATTAGTTCTTAATGCAACCGCTATGTTAGATTTTTTAAATTAACGTTACTGCGCATACAGCGTGCGCTAAAGCGAGACCGCACCGAAATTCATGGCGGAATTATTGTTTAACATTTGTCAACATAAATACGAATTAACAGCATAAAGACTTCTTACTATTTGACGAGCTTCCATCAGAATCTTGGGCAAGGTGTCCTTTCTCCAGAACAATCGTCTTTTGGTTGAAAGATGTCCTCTTCTCCTGTAGAATTAGCAGCTAAAGCTAGCTATGTGCCGGAGAGGTGTCCAACTCGTGATAGTGCGTCACAAAGAAATTCCAGAAAATTGCAATAAACTGCTATAAGTCGGTTTAAATTAACTACCTTATGAAGTTAAGACAAAAATCTAATTAAATCAGAGCCGGAGATATAGAACTGCTAAAACGAAAGCCGTTTGTGCCACACGGGACTGTGACGGTTAGTTTGTTTGTTATTTTGTATAGTGTCTTGTTTTCGTGTTATTAAATCATGGAAACTTACCACGCTGCACATTGGTCCTCCGATCCTTCTCGCCTCTCCTCGTCCGAGGAGGAGGAAGAGCTAGACTGTCGTTGCAGAACCACCTACCAAACTCGGACCAAGCAGCGTGGCTACGGGCAGCGACAGCAGCGACAGCAGCGGCAGCAGGAGCAGAGAAAGGAGGAATGGACATGGGAAGACGTTTTGGACGGCAAGGGTTGCTACACATGGGAGGAGATCCTGGCTGGAAAGGATTGCCTCCCATGGGAACAGCTGGAGGCAGCTAGGAGAGCAGAGGCAACCGGAGAGAGGAACCGGCGTTATGAAGGTACGCGGCTAGCACGGAAACCCGAGAAGAAATCCCAAAAATTTATTGGGGGGGGGGGTGGTAAAGAGTAGTGTGGCGAAGGCAGGTAGGAAACCTGCGCCCACTTCCCATGCTTACCGTGGAGAGCGGGAGTACGGGCAGACACCGTGTTTTGCGGAAGAGCGCACGGTGTCTCCTGTACGTGTGCATAGCCCGGTGCGGGTTATTCCACCTCCCCGCACTGGCCGGGCTAGATTGAGCATTGAGCCAAGTGCCATGAAGCCGGCTCAACATATCTGGCCTCCAGTACGTCTCCTCAGGGCGGTGTACATGGCACCAGCCTTACGTATGGTGTCCCCTGTTCGCCAACACAGCCCAGTGCGGGTTATTCCACCTCCCCGCACTGCTCGGGCTACGGGGAGCATTCAATCAGGTAAGGTTTGGCAGGCTCGGTGCTAAAGGGAGCCAGTACGCCTGCACGGTCCGGTATATCCGGCGCCACCTTCCCGCCCCAGCCCAGTACCACCAGTGCCTACACCACGCACCAGGCTTCCAGTGCGTCTCCAGAGCCCTGTTCCTCCTCCTTGCACTCTTCCTGTGGTGCGTGTCTCCAGCCCAGTACCTCCAGTTCCGGCACCACGCACCAAGCCTCCTGTGCATCTCCAGAGCCCTGTACGCACTGTTCCTTCTCCCCGCACTTGCCCTGAGGTGCATGCCCTCAGCCCGGTACCACCAGTGCCGGTACCACGCACCAGGCCTATAGTGCGCCTCGAGAGTCCAGTGTGCCCTGTTCCTGCTCCCCGCACTTGCCCTGAGGTGCATGCCCTCAGCCCGGTACCACCAGTGCCGGTACCACGCACCAGGCCTATAGTGCGCCTCGAGAGTCCAGTGTGCCCTGTTCCTGCTCCCCGCACTAGCCTTGAGGTGCGCATCTCCAGTCCGGTACCACCAGTTCCGGCACCACGCACCAGGCCTACTGTGCGCCTCAGCAGGTCAGAGTTGTCCGCCTGCCCAGCGCCGTCTGAGCCATCCGTCCGCCTGCCCAGCGCCGTCTGAGCCATCCGTCCGCCTGCCCAGCGCCGTCTGAGCCATCCGTCCGCCTGCCCAGCGCCGTCTGAGCCATGCGTCCGCCTGCCCAGCGCCGTCTGAGCCATCCGTCCGCCTGCCCAGCGCCGTCTGAACCATCCGCCCGCCTGCCCAGCGCCGTCTGAGCCATCCGCCCGCCTGCCCAGCGCCGTCTGAGCCATCCGCCCGCCTGCCCAGCGCCGTCTGAGCCAACCGCCCGCCTGCCCAGCGCCGTCTGAGCCATCCGCCCGCCTGCCCAGCGCCGTCTGAGCCATCCGCCCGCCTGCCCAGCGCCGTCTGAGCCATCCGCCCGCCTGCCCAGCGCCGTCTGAGGCATCCGCCCGTCTGCCCAGCGCCGTCAGAGCCGCCCGTCTGCCCAGCGCCGTCAGAGCCGCCCGTCTGCCCAGCGCCGTCAGAGCCGCCCGTCTGCCCAGCGCCGTCAGAGCCGCCCGTCTGCCCAGCGCCGTCAGAGGAGTCAGGAGGAGCCGCCAGCCAGTCAGGAGCCGCCAGCCAGTCAGGAGCCGCCAGAGCCGCCAGCCAGTCAGGAGCCGCCAGCCAGTCAGGAGCCGCCAGAGCCGCCAGCCAGTCAGGAGCCGCCAGAGCCGCCAGAGCCGCCTTCCAGTCATGAGCTGCCAGAGCCGCCAGAGCCGCCTTCCAGTCATGAGCTGCCCCTCAGCCCGGAGCTGCCCCTCAGCCCGGAGCTGCCCCTCTGTCCTGAGCTACCTCTCTGTCCTGAGCTACCTCTCTGTCCTGAGCTACCTCTCTGTCCTGAGCTACCTCTCTGTCCTGAGCTATCTCTCTGTCCTGAGCTACCTCTCTGTCCTGAGCTACCTCTCTGTCCTGAGCTACCTCTCTGTCCTGAGATACCTCTCTGTCCTGAGATACCTCTCTGTCCTGACCTGTCTCCTAAATCATGTGGGGGCCTTGGGGAGGATTCCTAGGCCAAGGTGGGGGGCGAGGGTCGCCACTCAAAGGACGCTAAGAAGGGGCACAAAGACAGTGGTGGAGTGGTGTCCTCGTCCTGCGCCGGAGCCGCCACCGTGGACAGATGCCCACCCAGACCCTCCCCTTGAGTTTTAGGGGTGCGTTCGGAGTCCGCAACTCAGGAGGGGGGTACTGTCACATCCTGACCATAGTTCTTATGTGTTTTGCTTGTTTTAGTGTTGGTCAGGACGTGAGCTGGGCATTCTATGTTGTGTGTCTAGCTTGTCTGTTTCTGTGTTCAGCCTAATATGGTTCTCAATCAGAGGCAGCTGTCAATCGTTGTCCCTGATTGAGAATCATATATAGGTGGCTTGTTTTGTGTTGGGGATTTGTGGGTGGATGTTTTCTGTGTCAGTGTTTGTGCCACACGGGACTGTGACGGTTAGTTTGTTTGTTATTTTGTATAGTGTCTTGTTTTCGTGTTATTAAATCATGGAAACTTACCACGCTGCACATTGGTCCTCCGATCCTTCTCGCCTCTCCTCGTCCGAGGAGGAAGAGCTAGACTGCCGTTACACGTTTGACATGTTTATGTGGACATTATGGATATAATTTGGACTTTTTTCCGCCGTTGTCACGAACGCTTTTTCCGGTGGATTCCTGGTCATGACGCATCAAACAAACGGAGGTATTTGGATATAAAACATATCTTTATGGAACAAAAGGAACATTTGCTGTCTAACTGGCAGTCTCGTGAGTGAAACCAACCGAAGATTAACAAAGGTGAAACGATTAATTTGATTGCTTTGCTGGTTTTTGTTACGGAGATACCTGGCGCTAGCTGTTCTTATTGTTTTGTCGAGCGATCGATACATTTACACAAATGCAAGTATTGCTTTCTCTGGAAAACATAATTTCAAAATCTGAGACGACAGATGGATTAACAAAAGGCTAAACTGTGTTTTGCAATATTGCACTTGTGATTTCATAAAATTATATTTTATGATTACCCTCTGGCGCTAGGCTACGCTATGCTGGTCAGGGTTTTTAATGACAGAAATCCCGGATCCGGGATGGGTATGACTGAATTAAGCCATTTTGCCACAACTTTGGAAGTAGGCTTGGGGTAATTTCCATTTGGAAGACACATTTGCGACCAAGCTTTAACTTCCTGACTGATGTCTTGAGATGTTGCTTCAATATATCCACATAATTTTCCTACCTCATGATGCCATCTTTTTTGTGAAGTGCACCAGTCCCTCGTGCAGCAAAGCACCCCCCCCCCCCCCCCCCCCCAACATGATGCTGCCACCCCCGTGCTTCACAGTTGGGGTGGTGTTGTTTGGCTTGCAAGCCTCCCCCTTTTTCCTCCAAATATAACAATGGTCATTATGGCCAAACAGTTCTATTTTTGTTTCATCAGACCAGAGGACATTTCTCCAAAAAGTACAATCTTTGTCCCCATGTGCAGTTGCAAACCGTAGTCTGGCTTTTTTAATGGCGGTTTTGGTGCAGTGGCTTCTTCCTTGCTGAGCGGCATTTCAGGTTATGTCGATATAGGACTCGTTTTACTGTGTATATAGATACTTTTATACTTGTTTCCTCCAGCATCTTCACAAGGTCCTTTGCCGTTGTTCTGGGATTGGTTCGCATTTTTTGCACCAAAGTACATTCATCTCTAGGAGACAGAATGCGTCTCCTTCCTGAGCGGTATGACGGCTGTGTGGTCCCATGGTGTTTATACTTGCATACTATTGTTTGTACAGATGAACGTGGTACCTTCAGGCATTTGGAAATTGCTCCCAGGAATGAACCAGACTTTTGATTTTCCCATGATGTCAAGCAAAGAGGCACTGAGTTTGAAGGTAGGCCTTGAAATACATCCACAGGTACACCTCCATTTGACTCAAATGATGTCAATTAGCCTATCAGAAGCTTCTAAAGCCATGACATAATTTTCTGGAATTTTCCAAGCTGTTTAAAGGCACAGTCAACTTAGTGTATGTAAATTTCTGACCCACTGGAATTGTGATTTAGTGAATTATAAGTGAAATAATCTGTCTGTAAGCAATTGTTGGAAAAATGACTTGTGTCATGCACAAAGTAGATGTCCTAACCGACTTCCCAAACCTATAGTTTGTTAACAAGACATTTGCGGAGTGGTTGAAAAACGAGTTTTAATGACTTCAACCTAAGTGTATGTAAACTTCCGACTTCAACTGGTCTATACTGTGGACTGCAGGTGGGACTGTTTTAAAAAGTGATTTGGTATTTGGCAATTTCTGTAATAAAAATAGACCTTTTAATCAAAGAATGATGTCCCAAATTACAAGTGATTTGAGTGACATGGTGCTCAGGAATTTGCTCAGCAACATCATGGCCTCTGGACCGTGTTTGTTACAGCAACTATCAGTATGATATTTATTTATACATTTTCCCAAATTAAGATTTTCCATCAACAAAAACAGAGTAATGGAGAGGTGGTGTAAAACACTCAAAGTGATAAGCGTTGAACCTTGACGCTTCTGTTTTGTACACTGACATGATGTCGGCCGAAACTGCCAGGAAAAAACCCCAACCACACATACACACAATGTTCCTGGAACCAGAGGAACGTGGTGTGTTCAGGACATAGACTCTACAGCACTCGATACACTGAGGACCATCTCTGGATACATAGACAAATCAAATCAAATGTTATTTGTCACATACACATGGTTAGCAGATGTTAATGCGAGTTTAGCGAAATGCTTGTGCTTCTAGTTCAGACCGTGCAGTAATATCTAACAAGTACTCTATTTCACAACAATTACCTTATACACACAAGTGTAAAGGAATGAATAAGAATATGTACATACAAATATATGGATGAGCGATGGCCGAACGGCATAGGCAAGATGCAGTAGATGCAGTAGATGCAGTAGAGTACAGTATGTAAACATTATATAAAGTACCATTGTTTATAGTGGCTAGTGATACATTTATTACATCCAATTTGTAATTATTAAAGTGGCTAGAGTTGAGTCAGTATGTTGGCAGCAGCCACTCAATGTTAGTGATGGCTGTTTAACAGTCTGATGGCCTTGAGATAGAAGCTGTTTTTCAGTCTCTCAGTCCCAGCTTTGATGCACCTGTACTGACCTCGCCTTCTGGATGATAGCGGGGTGAACAGGCAGTGGCTCAGGTGGTTGTTGTCCTTGATGATCTTTTTGGCATTCCTGTGACATCGGGTGGTGTAGGTGTCCTGGAGGGCAGGTAACTTTCCCCCGGTGATGCGTTCTGCAGACCTCACTACCCTCTGGAGAGCCTTGCGGTTGTGGGTGGAGCAGTTGCCGTATCAGGCGGTGATACAGCCCGACAGGATGCTCTCGATTGTGCATCTGTAAAGGTTTGTGAGTTTTTGGCGCTGCTGCACCTTCTTCACCACACTGTCTGTGTGGGTGGACCATTTCAGTTTGTCCGTGATGTGTACTCCGAGGAACTTAAAACTTTCCACCTTCTCCACTACTGTCCCGTTGTGGATAGGGGGGCTGCTCCCTCTGCTGTTTCCTGAAGTCCACGATCATCTCCTTTGTTTTGTTGACATTGAGTGTGAGGTTATTTTCCTGACACCACACTCCGAGGGCCCTCACCTCCTCCCTGTAGGCCATCTCGTCGTTGTTGGTAATCAAGCCTGCCGTCTACAAACTTGATGATTAGGTTGGCGGCGTGCATGGCCACGCAGTCATGGGTGAACAGGGAGTACAGGAGAGGGCTGAGAACACACCCTTGTGGGGCCCCCGTGTTGAGGATCAGCGAGGTGGAGATGTTGTTTCCTACCCTCACCACCTGGGGGCGGCCCATCAGGAGACCCAGGGTCTCGAGCTAAATGATGAGTTTGGTGGGTACTATGGTGTTAAATGCTGAGCTGTAGTCGATGAACAGCATTCTTACATAGGTATTCCTCTTGTCCAGATGGGTTAGGGCAGTGTGCAGTGTGATTGCGATTGCGTCGTCTGTGGACCTATTGGGGCGGTAAGCAAATTGGAGTGGGTCTAGGGTGTCAGGTAGGGTGGAAGTGATATGATCCTTGACTAGTCTCTCAAAGCTGATGACGGAAGTGAGTGCTACGGGGCGATAGTCATTTAGCTCAGTTACCTTAGCTTTCTTGGGAACAGGAACAATGGTGGCCCTCTTGAAGCATGTGGGAACAGCAGACTGGGATAAGGATAAGACCAGGACAGACCAACAACTCTCCAAGCCTCCTGCAGTATTTTACTCTTAGGACACCTCATCTACTCTCCAATATGAAGTATCTTCTGGGAGTCTGTACACCGGTCCTGCTGGCCTCCACCATCACAATGGTAATGAAATGGACAATACTCAGAGTCGGAGTTAATTCCATTTGAAATCAGTTAGTTCAGGAGATGACTTAAGATTCCAATTCAAGGAATTAGAAGTGGCATAAATTTATTTTAAATCACTTACTGAATGTTTTTTTGAAGTTGAAATGGAATTGACCCCCCAAAATTATCTGAATTACTGTACAGACATGTTGCGTTTGAATTTGATGGGAGTTTTTTTTTTCTTTGGGGAAAAGCAGCAATGTCTAGTATGCTATTAGTCTGCAATTGAGTGCTTTGAAAGTTACACTTTCTGGGGTCAAAACGTAAGGGTAGGCAACCTACTAATCTGGAAAGGCGTCAATTCCATCCAGTAGGTGACATTATTTCCAATAAGGATTGTTCCATTCTGGAATTAGAATTTCAAGTTCACTTCCTGGATTTAAATTGACCCCCAATCTCACTGTTACTACATTCCTTAAAGCTAGAATGCCCACAGAAACAATTGAGTCATCTATCATTCTCTGTATTCAGGATACTAATGCAACCGCTACTCCTGCAACGGCTGCTCGAACAGCTGCTCCCAGCAACGGCTGCTCCCAGCAACGGCTGCTCCCAGCAACGGCTGCTCCCAGCAACGGCTGCTCCCAGCAACGGCTGCTCCCAGCAACGGCTGCTCCCAGCAACGGCTGCTCCCAGCAACGGCTGCTCCCAACAACTATCTATCATTCTCTGTATTCAGGATACTAATGCAACCGCTACTCCTGCAACGGCTGCTCGAACAGCTGCTCCAGCAACGGCTGCTCCCAGCAACGGCTGCTCCCAACAACGGCTGCTCCCAACAACTATCTATCATTCTCTGTATTCAGGATACTAATGCAACCGCTACTCCTGCAACGGCTGCTCGAACAGCTGCTCCCAGCAACGGCTGCTCCCAGCAACGGCTGCTCCCAGCAACGGCTGCTCCCAGCAACGGCTGCTCCCAGCAACGGCTGCTCCCAGCAACGGCTGCTCCCAGCAACGGCTGCTCCCAGCAACGGCTGCTCCCAGCAACGGCTGCTCCCAGCAACGGCTGCTCCCAGCAACGGCTGCTCCCAGCAACCGCTGATCCTGTTCCTCCTACAACTGCAGCTCCTGCTACAACCACTGCTCCTACAACAGCAGCACATGTCCCACCCACCACACCAAGTGGCAGACCAGCAACCAGAGCATCTCTGTTGTGTTCTGTGGTGCCTCCTCTGCTCTACACCTTGTGGTACTAAGCGGTGCACCCCCCCTGGCCTGGATTTTGTATTGCTCAGGCTAAATAGACTGACGGGCTATGAATGAAACCAGAGCTAATGAGCAAAGCAAATATGTATCTGGAAGTATGGATTTCCCTCTACTGGAACACCAGTCATTGACGTTTCATGTTAGAGGTTAAACTTTGCATATGGACATATTAGGAGAGAAGCAAGTTGTTCTTAAACTTGAATTTGTTGTAAACAGTCATCAAAGGGTAAAATTCTTTGGGAAGATATTTGTTGCCGTTTTAGGAACTTGCCTCCGCTACCCTTTTAGATGTATTTTTGTCTGTTTGTTTTTTAAATGCACTGGTTAGAAGGAATGAATGTTGTAGAAAATATACTTGATTGTAATCCAATTTTTATTTTAATAAAAGTATGTATGGAAGTACACTTCAAATAATTATAGAAGAAATGAGTAGAAGGTGTGACTTTACTGTCATATTAGGCATTGTGAGCATTAGCAATAGGACAAAGTTTGATTTTCTTATATTACCGTGTAGGAATGAGACGTAGAGTAATACAGATGTAGGATCTTAATTTGATCACCGTGTTGAAGGAGAACTTTCCTACAATGCAGGGAATGTAAAACTTGTAGTGTATTTGAGGTTTAAACAGGCTTCTGAAGTTTAATTTTCACTTGATTTCAGACTTGATTTTTCCTTATGAAAAATGAATCAACCGGTACAATATTTTGTATTAATTATAGTCTACATAACAATTCACATTTCCAGTTGCTGCAGGATTATTTTCCTGCTGTAGCAAACTGGCTCAAATTAAGACCCTACATCTGTATACTGTAAATACTCAAATGTGAATAGTAATATGTAGGCTGAGCTAATGTGAAATTGTACACAAAACTCATTCCTTTAGTCTTCAGATCGACAGATAGCCAGCAGTGCTTGTAGGTGATCTCCTTTGAATTGTTTCTGTTGAAAAATATTGGAACATAAAAAATAAAAAAAAGTAATTCATTTTTTTGAAAGACTGTTGGCTATACTGCTTGGTTGAGATACTGTAGATAGATACAGTAGAAATGCATGTCAATGAAAGTATTTGTTACAGGAAATAAATACATAGATTTTGTTTTTCATTCATCAAACAGGTGTGCTAATGGCATGCAGATAAGTGTGTGTACATGTGGGAGTCTAAATGTGCATGACATCTGGTGGGTGGGTGCACACAGTGGTGTAGTGGTGCCTGGAGAAGTGGGGATACTCTAATTCTGCCCCAAATTTCCCAAATGGCCAGCCCGGTGAAGGAAAGGAGCCCTGTGTGAGAAAAAATATACTTTGTCCTATATTTATTTCGGGTTTTCACTCTCACAAATTGGATGTTAAGAGACTGGTAGACCATCCTTGTTGCACGGTCATCACTAGTTAACACAGCCACAAAGTTATAACTACTCCATCCTTCTATTTTCAAACTATATATGCCCATATTGGACTTACTTTCTAATTCTAATACTTTTCTTTCAAAAACAAGGACATTTCTAAGTGACCCCAAACTTTTGAACAGTAGTGTATATCAGACATGATTTATGACAACATTTCTCTTTGCCATTCATTTGAACATATTCCAGATGTATCTTACAGAATTAATAAAAATCAGTTCCATATTACTTAACACACTTTCCAGCTAGTTTACTTCAGCAGGAAAATAATCCTGCAGCAACAGGAAATGTGAATTATTATGTGGATTATAATTAATTGATATTTTTGTAGGGGTCTGAATATCTAAAATGCTATTTAAAAACTTTAGAAGCCTTTTTAAAACATCAAACGAGTGATCAAATCAAATCAAAAAGTAATCTGTAGTCAATAGTGGGTGACATCTGTCATCAATAGACATGACGTCAATAGTGGGTGTTGTAAGGGCTGAAAACCCTACGTACGGAGAAGAAGGGTTAGAGAGCTACATTTGTGTAGGCTACTTCATGCATGATTTCTCTATTGTTCTACATAATATATTTTTGGATGTAACCTTTCTTTTATCAGGGAGTCATACCGAGACCAAGGCCTCTTTTACAGATGAGCCCTGAATTACAGAAATGACAGAAAATACACACATCAAAATACAAAATGCTAACAGGAAGAAGAAAAACCATCCATAAAAACACTAACACATTCATCAGTACTTAACATCCTCAATCAGCTTTCTGGATTGCCCTACAGGCACCAGAACCTCTGGTGCAAGAAAACTAAAAGCTTATTTAACTCAGTAGAGACCAAATACATTTCCAGAGTTACCATCCCTGAGACCGGGGGTGGTAACTCCGATGTCTAAAGTTTAGTATTGCTGTTAGGTACAGTGGGAAAACATAGCAATGTATTAACCTACCTGACATCAAAGACGGCCAACCGACGGTTCTGGTAGAGAATGCATTGATGAGCACTAAAATTGTCGCCCGTAATCTAATATATGATACGGCGTATACCTCTACTCTAATTCGCATCAGTGGGGATTAAGACGTGGGTATAGGCAATGCCCAATAAAAAAAGAAAAAGAGGGTATACCTGCCTGTAGACCCCATTACACCGCTGGGTACACATACAGTGTACATATGATTGTATATGTGTGTGTGTATGTGTCCATGCGTGCGTATGTGTGTGTCTGACCTGTAGGGCTGTATAGAGTGAGGTGCCTGTTTGTCTGAGATAAGCCACTCTCACACACAGCAGATCCTCCTCACTGTGGGACACCATCACCCCCTGGACTATGGATGCCTGGAGGGTACAAACAGAGTTTAACCAACCAAACACAATGGAAAACCAAACACCCCCAAAGAAAGACAGACGTACTCATGCGTCCGGAACGTGTTGACGCTTACCTTCATGGTCTCCAGTCTCTGAGCCAGGTAGAGGTTTGGGCTCTGTATGCAACGCACTGTTAGAGAGAAAGGTTAGTGATCCTTTGTGTGCGAGTCCCTGCACATATTCACATCCCTCTACTGTATGTACAGTGCTCTGCTGCTTGTGGGCGCATAACTGTTTCCACCGGACATCCATTTCATTAGTAATGATGTAAGCATATGATGTAAGATAGATGTACACATTTGAATGTACACATGACACACACACAGGGATGCACACCCACACACATTCCAGTGTTTTACCCAATGTTTTCAGCCCAAGTCTCACATCTCCACTGAATGCTTTCTCTATTGCTTCATCCACTGTCTCTCGCTTCTCACGCTCCAAATTGATGAACACTGCACACACAACACAACATTACATAAAGGTCCATCCCCCCCAAAAAGGCCCACACACACACGCATACACAGTAAAACCACACACACACACACACACACACACACACACACCTTTGTTAAGATGTTCAGAGTCTCTGGTAGTCAGAATGGTGATCCATGGTCCAGGATCTGCCTTCGCCTGATTGATAGCTTCAGCGAGAGCCTGCTCAGTCAAGCACATAAGATTAAACAGACATATACACACACACACACAGCTTGATCACACAAAAATACACGGTGCAGTACACTAGTGCTTTATACACTGTACGTACCTCTGTGTCTCTTTGTACCATTCCTACGACCTTTTTCTTCTATTGAGTGTGAAGAAGTAGAGGGAGAGGAAGAGAGTGGGATCAAGAAACATTTCTAATTCTATTGTTTGCCTATTTAACCCTTGTGTTGTCTTAAGGGTCAAAAATGACCCGCCACTATGTTTAACAGCAGAGAAACCCCGCTTAAATTATATTTTTCAACTTGAAATTGGATGACTTTTCCTAGAGTGACCCCAACATTAGAAAATGTGAAACGTCGCCTTTGTTCATATTTCCATGAAAGCTGTACACCACCAGGGTACAAAGATTGTCTTAGAGTCATTTTTTGACCCGGCAGTTATAAAAATCGCGTGCGCGACACACACACATGCACAGAGAGAGAAACTACTGATTGAACTCAGCCAGCAGCTCCTGAAGAGGAAGGTCACCATGGTTGGCACAGTTAGAAAGAACAAGCCTGAGCTCCCCCCTGCACTCCTCGTAACAAGGGGGAGAGAGGCTTTCTCTCTCCCCCTTGTTACGAAAAGTTCAAGACTGTTATTGTTTCCCTTCAATAAAATGAATTCAAAACTATTTTCTGCACATTTCTGCTACTTTCTTAGGCTGTCCAAGTGCTATATCTTGCTAAAAAAAATATGTATGTTTACACCTATGCAGTACCTTTAGCAATAATAATAATAAACCTCTACTTTAGTAAAGAAAACAATTATGACAGGTGTGTTGAAATAAAAACGAGTGGTGTCCACTGATTTAAATGCAGTCTTTCTGCGTTGTGAAGAGGGAAAACCCAGATATCCACAAAGTTTGTGATGAATGACAGGTTGTTTCTTCATGCAAAATAGATTTGGGGTTTGAAATTCAATTAAGCTGCTTTATTTTAGGGGTTTAGTGAAGGCGGGTCATTTTTTTTACCCTTAGGACAAGGGGAGTACACAGAATGTTAACAAGGGTTAAAATGTACATGTCCAATTTAGTCATTTAGCAGACAACCTTACAGAGGATCTTCTAATAAGTGTAACATGTCGGTGTCTTATTGTCACGACTTCCGCCGAAGTCGGTCCCTCTCCTTGTTCGTTCGGCGTTCAGCGGTCGACGTCACCAGCTTTCTCGCCACCGCCGATCCACTTTTCATTTTCCATTTGTTCTGTCTTTGTCTGATCACACCTGGCTTCACTTAATCAATTACTTGTTTATTATTTACCCCCCGTTCTACATGTTGTATTTGTGAGTGATAGTTTGTTGTATTGTGGTCCGTATTGTGTGGCCGTGTATATTACGTGTTATGTTTGAATTTTTGAGTAAAGTATTGTATTACTCATATCTGCTGTCCTGCGCCTGACTCATCTCACCAGCTACACACAGACACCTTTACACTTATAACAAGGCTCCAGTGAAGAGGATTTCTGTCAGGGAGGGGAGAGGGAAAAAGGTTTACCTTGAGTAAGGCCAGAACGAGTTTGGCAAAGTCCCCACTGGTCTCACCCTTCAGGTCCGTCTCTAGATCCTTATTATACTCTAAAAACACACACCACATGAAGTTATGACGACATTATTTGGCCTCTGAATACTTTGGTGATTACTTCATGAGAACATATAATAGAACTGTATTGATGGAAGAGCCATTCTGCCATGCGATGTTATGAAGGGATATAGATAATGATGTCTTTAGAATATCCTTGAACTGTTGTAACTTACGCTCCTTGTAGGTAGAGGTGATGTTGGCGAGCACATTGGGTGACCTGGTGCACAGAATCTCTAGCAAACCCTCCTCATCTGTACCAATGCCCTGTATATAAAAGATACACTCATTTCAATTACTGTATGTTGCTCATCTGTACATGTACTGTATGTCTGACCAATGTTCCATGCACCTGCCCTCCCTCCCTCCCTCCCTCCCTCCCTCCCTGCCTCCCTGCCTCCCTCCCTCCCTGCCTCCCTCCCTCCCTCCCTCCCTGCCCTCCCTCCCTCCCTCCCTCCCTCCCTCCCTCCCTCCCTCCCTGCCTCCCTCCCTCCCTCCCTGCCTCCCTGCCTCCCTGCCTCCCTCCCTGCCTCCCTCCCTCCCTCCCTCCCTCATAGACCTCACTAGGATGTATGATCAGGATCTTGGGCTCATTTCTATTGATGAAGAAAAATCTTTTGAAAGTGTGTCATGCCTATCTGTTTAGGAACATGAAAGTGTTTGGCCGGGGTAGTGGGTTTAGATCATTGTCCTCTGGGGCTTCAGTTATGGTAAATGTGGGGGGGTGGGCTGAGCCGGCCAGTCCCAGTTAGAAGAGAGGGATTAGACAGGTGTGTCCACTCTCGAGTCAGCTCTACTGTCTAGCCATGTAACCACTGCTGTGTAGGCTGAGGGAGCTGCTGCAGGGAGAGGCTGCAGGGGATGTCAGTTCCGGGGACAGTAGGTGGGGTTCAGCTCAGTGTTGGCTTATGCTGATGACGTGACAGTGTTTGTCAAGAGGGAGGGAGATGTGGAGGAGGTTAGCATGGCTCTTCTCTTGTTTGAGGTGAACTGGGAGAAGAGGTTAGGGTTGGTTATGGGGAGATGGGCCAGAGCAGGATGTCCTAGACTTACTGGGGGGATACAGTGGGGCAGAGCAGGATGTCCTAGACTTACTGGAGGGCTACAGTGAGGCAGAGCAGGATGTCCTAGACTTACTGGGGGGGCTACAGTGGGCCAGAGTAGGATGTCCTAGACTTACTGGGGGGATACAGTGGGCCAGAGCAGAATGTCCTAGACTTACTGGGGGGATACAGTGGGCCAGAGCAGGATGTCCTAGACTTACTGGGGGGATACAGTGAGGCAGAGCAGGATGTCCTAGACTTACTGGGGGGATACAGTGGGCCAGAGCAGGATGTCCTAGACTTACTGGGGGGATACAGTGGGCCAGAGCAGGATGTCCTAGACTTACTGGGGGGGATACAGTGGGGCAGAGCAGGATGTCCTAGACTTACTGGGGGGATACAGTGGGCCAGAGCAGGATGTCCTAGACTTACTGGGGGGGATACAGTGGGGCAGAGCAGGATGTCCTAGACTTACTGGGGGGCTACAGTGAGGCAGAGCAGGATGTCCTAGACTTACTGGGGGGGATACAGTGAGGCAGAGCAGGATGTCCTAGACTTACTGGGGGGGATACAGTGAGGCAGAGCAGGATGTCCTAGACTTACTGGGGGGATACAGTGGGGCAGAGCAGGATGTCCTAGACTTACTGGGGGGATACAGTGGGCCAGAGCAGAATGCCCTAGACTTACTGGGGGGATACAGTGGGCCAGAGCAGAATGTCCTAGACTTACTGGGGGGATACAGTGGGGCAGAGCAGGATGTCCTAGACTTACTGGGGGGATACAGTGAGGCAGAGCAGGATGTCCTAGACTTACTGGGGGGATACAGTGGGCCAGAGCAGGATGTCCTAGACTTACTGGGGGGGATACAGTGGGGCAGAGCAGGATGTCCTAGACTTACTGGGGGGATACAGTGGGCCAGAGCAGGATGTCCTAGACTTACTGGGGGGGATACAGTGAGGCAGAGCAGGATGTCCTAGACTTACTGGGGGGATACAGTGGGCCAGAGCAGGATGTCCTAGACTTACTGGGGGGATACAGTGGGCCAGAGCAGGATGTCCTAGACTTACTGGGGGGCTACAGTGAGGCAGAACAGGATGTCCTAGACTTACTGGGGGGATACAGTGGGGCAGAGCAGGATGTCCTAGACTTACTGGGGGGGATACAGTGGGGCAGAGCAGAATGTCCTAGACTTACTGGGGGGATACAGTGGGCCAGAGCAGGATGTCCTAGACTTACTGGGGGGATACAGTGAGGCAGAGCAGGATGTCCTAGACTTACTGGGGGGGATACAGTGGGGCAGAGCAGAATGTCCTAGACTTACTGGGGGGCTACAGTGGGGCAGAGCAGGGATGAAGTTCCTAGGGGTGTTCTTGGGGACCTCAGAATTTCAGGAGAGAATCTTGGAGGGGCTGGTGGACAATGTTACGGCTAAGTTGTCTAAATGTTGGGGGTTGTTGCCACTGATCAAATCAAATCATCAAATCAAATGTTGTCACATGCTTCGTAAACAGCAGGTGTAGACTAACAGTGAAACGCTAACTAACGGGGCAAACAATGCAAAGAGAAAATTGAGAAAATCGAAAAAATAACAAGAAATAAATACACAATGAGTAATGATAACTCGGCTATATATACTGGGGGAGTACTGAGTCGATGTGCAGGGGTACGAGGTCATTGAGGTGTAGGTCGGGATAAACAGTAGCGTATGTGATGAGTTAAAGGAGTTAGTGCAAAAAGGGTCAATGCAGATAGTCCGGGCAGCTATTTGGTTTACTTTTTAACTAACTATTTAGATGTCTTTTAGGGGAACAGTGCTTTCACTGACAACGTGGCCGCTTCAATGCTCTTGCACTGATGTTGTTGGACCCCACAGAGTCTCGTCAAGCAACTGCAAAAGTTACTTGTAGACCTTTTTTTGGTCTGGTCGACACCGGACGTGCATGAGGGGGGCTGGGGTTGGCGGATATTGGGTCCAGAGTCACAGCTTTCCACCTACAAGCTGTGCCAGCAGGGGGTGTGCTGGAGAGACACAGGGCTGTTCTGAGGAAGGCAGGGGCCTTGGATCTGACAGGCACTTGTTCCTTTTGGATCTGGAGCAGGCCGATATGTCAAGCCGTACTCCGTTCTACCGCGCTGTGCTTCGGGCGTGGAAAGAGACTCTTAACTGTTTACAGTGATGTTTCATGGCCAGGAGCATTACTAGTGGAGGAGCCACTCTTCCACAACCCCCTCATCCAGTCCAGAGTGCTGACCTTGAACCAGACTTGTGAGAGGGGGGGGGGGGGGTTCACTAAGTTAGGTGATCTAAGAGAGAAGGATGGGTGTAAATCTGCCAGTGACATGACGGAGGCTTCCTCCATGAAGTCACCCAGGCTGCTGCAGGGAAGCAGGCAGAGACCGGGCTGTTTAACCACGAGTGACATTGATCTCGCTCCTTTTACCATCTACCTCCTTTCCCCCCCAGCTGCTGTTGCAGGGGAACACCAGGAGGGCGAGAAGCTGATTGTATTGTACAACCAACAAAAAGGCTTTGTATGCATGAGGTGGCTGTCAAGGTGGATCAATAAGAATTTGCATGGGCTGAAAGCAACAGGGTGGCCGGGCCCTTCCCTGAGAGGATGTTGGCGGTCCCTGTATAAGACTGCCATAGAGAAGTGTACTGCTGATCTACAGTGGAGGATTATTCACGGGGCTATCGCTACAAACAGGTGTGTGTCGCACCTTGATCCATCAGCGGGGAGGGGGTGTCTGTTCTGTGGGGAGGAGGAAACAGTGCAGCATCTGTTTTTCTTCTGTTCCAGACTGACAGGGCTGTTTTCTGTCCTGGTGGTATACAGGGTTGGGGCTGACTTGGAACCTATATGTTGGAGGGCCTAGGTTTAGCGTGGCTAACAGCCAAATGGACTGCCTAGTAAACTTCCTATTTTTTATTTAACCTTTATTTAACTAGACAAGTCAGTTAAGAACAAATTCTTATTTACAATGATGGCCTACCGGGGAACAGTGGGTTAACTGCCTTGTTCAGGGGCAGAACGACAGATTTTTACCTTGTCAGCTCGGGGATTCGATCCAGCAACCTTTCGGTTACTGGCCAAACCGTCTAACCACTGGGCTACCTGCCACCCCTGCCTGCCCGTGTTGGGGCAGGCAAAAATGGCAGTGTGGAAGAGCAGGAAGCATGAGATGCAGCGGGTGGGATGTAAGGACCACAGAGCTCGGCTGACACTGGATCATGCCTACTGTGGGCTGGTGAACCATCTGGGGGACCTTGTAGAGGTGTGGGGTTCTGTGTACAGTGGGCGACGAGGAGTGGCTTGGTTTGAACTGTTTAGTACAGTTACAATGCAGTAAAGAGAGTACTAAAGTGATGTAAATTATTGGAACAATAAAAGGTATTTGTTTAATTTTTTTAAAGTCTCTCTCTATCCCTCCCTTCCACCCTCTTTCTCCTGTCCCCCTCTGTCCCACCATCCCTCACCTCCATGGATTGTCTCAGACGATAGGCCTCAAACTGCAGTGGGGTCATCAGCAAGGCCAACAGCAAATTCTCCAACTCCCCAGACAGGGCCTTCTTCAGCCCAGAGGACAGCTCCTGGTCCAGGGGGACAACACATAGTCAGTGTGTCTGAACTATGGCCAGTTTGGAATTTTTAACTGTAATGGCTGAGGTTAGGATTTGAAGTGGGTAACCTTGTCCCAGTATTGTAGTTACTAGTTACCTTCTCTGTGATGGTTTTGAAGGTCTGAGCGATGATTTGTCTTTGAGCATTGCTACGGTTGGTCAGGATTTTTATCAGAGTAAGTGCGTCTGTAATCAGACCGGAAAGGAGATCTTGTTAAGATTTTTTTAAATAAAATAATGCAAATCATTTTTAATACCCAAGGGTAGAACAAAACGAGCCTTGAAGCCCATATACTTCAATCATTATGAGTTATGATGACTGAGGCTGTACCTTTCTGTTCCAGGGCAGCCTGAATGTTTAGAGCATCTTTCTTAGCATGGAAGTTAAGGAAGGGCCTTATAGTACCCAAGGTACCCCAGGACATCTCCTAGGAGAGGACCAGCGTAAGAATGAGTGAGAGAGGAAGGGCAAGGCCAATGGAGGAGAGGATAGAGGGTGACGATAGGGGAAATAGACAGATAGAGGGGTAGGGTAAGACAGAGAAAGGGCATTGGAAGGGGAAAAAATGGAAGAGGGTGAAGAAAATAGTTAAGTGGGAGGACAAGGAGACAAATGAGGGGGGGGGGGTGAGAAAGGAGAGTGAAAGAGAGCTCAGCAAAACAGTGACAAGATGAGGACTGTGAGGGAGAGGGAGGGGAGTGAAACCGGCAAATGTGCATTTTGCCTGGGCAGGCATTATCCTAAAGGTTTCACACGCTTCCATTTCACAATGGAGAATTGTAAGAATTCTAAACATGCAATCGTCCATAACCATAGTGCAGGAAAAAGAGGAGATAGGACAGGTAGGGTGAAGAAAAAAAGTGACGAAACTAAGATGCAGAGATGTCGACAGATAAAGAGATGAAAGATTGACAGACAAAGGGGACAGAGATTCCTAACACTCACATATGATGGCAAGTACTCAATGTCCATGTCTGAATTTCACCTGCGAAAGAGGAAACGAGAAAGACTATTTAATACAACCACACCACTGTTTCATGCATGAATGAAGACAGGTGAGGAATGATGGAACGTGTCATTGTTGAAAACTCCAGATTTAATCACAAAAGCAGTCATGAGTTCTCGTAAGTCAAATGAAATGCATTTGTTAAATGTTGTTAAATGCATTGATAGTCTTTATAGAATGGTGTTTTTCACAATCACAACCTGTAATTAAGGTTTATTAAGTCTAAAAATGCTTTATAGTGTAGCAGGCACTATAAATGCATGAACTATGCCTTATATACAGGTGGTTCATAGAAAGTGTAACCAATGTCCTCTTTCTTATTTCTTGGGTTTTCTTTATATAATATTTTTTTATTTGTTATAATATTTTGATATTGACAACTGCACTGTTTGACAGAGCTTGCATTTCACTATACTCGTGTATGTGGCAATAAAACTTTAACTTAGCCCACAACATTAAATTCTGAAATTCATAAAGGATGCCTGCCCAAAAGACAGAAACCACTCTAAAGTCACTCACAATTAGTAATATGGTCACTAATATACGCACTATAAGCTACAATGTTTTCTCAAAAGCGCTGTCGGACAAATAATAATAGTACTAGTTCCTACCTGTGACAAAGAAAACCAGTAGCCAGAACGAAAGGTGAGCAAGTAGCTAAACTGCCCTTACGACAACGAAACTGCCCTTCCTGCACCCGCCTCCTCTTTCCCTCAAATACCTCTTGCAAAAAATCTTATTTTTGAACCAATGAGAGCTCAGGACCCACACGCAGGTTATTGCCATTGGTCCATCAGATATCTATGGCAACTCGCGTAGATAACTAGGAAATGTCTAACATTCTCGAGCTGAGGAGACATCTGGACTATCTGGTTAAGACCAAGCGACCCTTGAACATCTGCTGATGTACAAAGGGCTTTATAAATACATTTGACGTGACATAGTTGACCATAAAAATATAACTAATAAGGGTCCATACTAGTAATAGGAGGGCTGTTTTGTTTTCATACACATATGGTATCTTTAAGCAGGGAATATTTTGATTGGGGTAAAGGAAGATGTCATGAATGGGATTATGAACAGCTGAGTTTCATAGAAGAATCTACAATGAGAGCCAAAGATAACTAACCTCACCATTCAACATACCAAACCAGCTCACAATCTAAGGGTGTATTCCAGAGTTTCCCAAACTCGATCCTCGGGACCCATGCACATATTTTTTTTGTTGGCCTAACACTACACAGCTGATTCAAATGATCAAAGCTTGATGATTAGTTGACTATTTGAATCAGCTGTGTAGCGCTAGAGCTAAATACCAAAACATGCACCAAGTTTGGGAAACCCTGGTCTATTCAATCAAATCTGTTATCCAGGTGTCCGGGGTAAGTTCCTTCTTGCAAAGGTAAAAGCCGTCTTTGAACGCTTATGAGGGTGAGGTTTTGTGCAGGGCAAGGAAGGTTTCCTCAACCTTACCACAGAAACGAAATGTCCGGTTTTGACTGAATAGAATCAAGAGACTTTCCTTTGTGAGAGAATTGTAAGAAGAGGGAACATGTATCAAATTCGGAAGAGAATCCAGGTAAAACAAAGCCCAAATACATTTCAGGTGAATTCAGGACAATACTAAAAACAGAAGAAAACATCTGATTTGACCCTTCTGACCAATATGTTTATAAACTTAACTTGTAGCACCTAAATCTTGGTGTTGCCTCTTAACTTAAACAAGAGGGACTGAAACCTTCATGTTTAGAACGGACAGAGTCCAACAAAGAAGCCATTCAACACCCAGGACACTTGAAAACCCCTAAGATCAGATATCCATTCAACAGCTCTGATCTTGTTCCTCCCGTTTAACATTACAGAGGTCAAAAGAGAAAACATTCTACTTCTCTCTGTATTTCCACGGAACTCAGTCATAAAGATTATTGGACTTAAAATGAGAAAGGGAGACAGAGGGAGAGAGCGACACAGAGGGGATGGTGCGTTGGGGGCGGCTCCAAAGTAAAGGGGGACTGAATATTTACAGCCCCGTGAAACAAGCTGGTGATTTACAATGACATTTACACATTATTACTGATACGTACATTTACACATTATTACTGATACGTACATTTACACATTATTACTGATAAGTACATTTACACATTATTACTGATACGTACATATACACATTATTACTGATACATACATTTACACATTATTACTGATAAGTACAATTACTAGACAAAGAGGCAGCTGGGTTTCCATTACAAATACAATGCTTACCTGGTTTGGTGAGGAACTTGGAAAGTTCCACTCTCTTCCTTACTGTGTCCGCCTAGTGCCTAGGATATTGTCTGTACTGTTCCTGGAGCAGAGTGAAATGAGATATGTGGGTCTACTGTGTGGCCACTGTCAACAATGGGAAGTTTCGGTGTGTATCGGTTGGATGGATATGATGTACGATTGTTCCACTTTAGCGTGTCGGATATAAAAGTCACCATTTAAAATGTATCCAGTATCATTATGTCTTACCTCTATTGCCATTTAGTTCATTGTACTGTATGTATAAATGCAGGCCTGAGATGTGCCTTTTTGTGAAGGATTAGACTACTAATCAAACCTATGCATTTAACCTGGAGCTACAAGTATGTACTTGTACAGAGTAGGGCCACATACTATACTATCAGTTGACTCGCCTCACTCTTAACAGTCCTGTATCTTGTACGCACATCACCATGGTATTCAGGACGGCTTGCTCAGTGTTTCTAGATTACGTCTGTGTGAATCCTGATAGCCAATCTAGATGACGGTCAGACACGGTACCACTGCTCACCCCTGACCGATCTGTATTATAAAAACATGTGAAAGCCCTGGACGACACAGAATACATGACAGTATACTGTAGCTGATCTATAATTGAATATCTATGAAAGGACAAGACACATTTCAGATGAACAACAATTGATATGTTTTATTTAAACTTGATATTTAAAAACCACGTTTATTTCCATTCACATATTTTTGGTATAAAAGAATGCACAGAGAAGCAAGGCATTTGGTGTTATATAACAAATAGAGCAACACGTATGTTGACAGTGAACGGCAACGTATGATTAATATCTATGCAAGTACAGAAGTAATACCATAGTGGAATAGAAACACCAACTTGATGAACATACTTGTAGCATGAGAGAAGAACTGCATAAAAGCCCACAGGGTCATTGCACTGCATCATACATTATTATATGTATTGTGTATGTATTATACTGCATCATACATTATTATATGTATTGTGTATGTATTATACTGCATCATACATTATTATATGTATTGTGTATGTATTATACTACATCATACATTATTATATGTATTGTGTATGTATTATACTGCATCAAGAATACACTTCCCATCCAATGTTTTCCCAAAACGTAGTACATTGTATAGTCAAACAAAATACAACCAAAGTCAATTCAGAAAATAACTTGCATAGACATGGCTTCCTTTATGAATCCATCTTAAATATACTGCATATAGCCACAGATAATGTACCATTTAGTAGATGTAACTTTGACCTTCCCAATAATCATTGGTGAGTTCAAGTGAATGGTTAAGTCCACTACTGTGTGTGTGGGTAAGCCGGGTCATACCATCCAAGTCAAGGAAGAATATGATAGGGTAGAATGTCTGTAAATAGAATAATCCAAATATACATATTTAAGGAGAGTGGGGGGGGGGGGGTGAAGCATTATCCTTCTCATCCTCTCCGGTTGATTCAAAAGGCACTGGTTGTTTATTGTCGAGTCGTTCGTATGCTGCGGTCCTCACGTCGAGCCAAGAAATAATCATCCTCGTAGGGTTTTTTCACGGAATGAAAGGAAAATCCATTTAACTGCAATGAAGACGTCCTCAGAACATCTTGCGGGTGCCTGGTGATGACAAGGCTAAGTCTGTGGTGCTTCCTAATGTCCATCTCCACAGACTGAAAAGCAGGAGTTCTGAGAGGGTTGGTGATATTGCAACGTATTGTATTGGAGGAGCGGGTGAAGGGTGTGGGTTGAGGGAAGGTTCTTGGAAGGTTATAGCAGCTCCAACTCCCACTGTTGGCAAGGCCTCTCCTCGCTCTCTGGTAAAATCACCACATGGTCTCTGTCGTACTGCTTGCCACCTGAGAGATACAATTATATCATTCATTTATAGCATGCTTATCAATAAGTAATGTGATTATTAATTTTGGAATCAAACATGCCTATTTAATACATCTATATCTTATCAGTAGACTTTACTTCCTATATATGTTGTGCACATCACATCCCATAAATACAGGGGGGTAAGCAATGTTCCCTCTAAGCTGCCGTCCACCTCCTCCAGAAGAAAGGCCAGGCCGTGCAGAGATGCAAGACATTTCAACTTCACTGAGTTCACCCCATTAGTTTTTGTGATATAAATCAATGTTTTTTCTGTGATTGAATCAACATTATACAGCCCCTTTTCAATGCAACAAACTGAAATATATGTAACTTTACAAGATTGAGTCTGTGATTGTATTGAAGGCAGAGCCAGAGAGCAACAGAGTAGAATTGTATTGGCGGGGGTAGCCCACGAGCAGTCTTTCAATCACCTGCAAGTGAATGTGCTTTTCAGATCAGTGCGTGTGTACATTTGTTGATATTCTATGCTAGCTATCGAGTTATTAGCCCAGTTATATACACTGAATAAAACAACTTAAAAAAAATATTGTGGACATTCCTGCCAATTGCACGCTCCCTCAAAACTTGACACATCTGTGGCATTGTGTTGTGTGACAAAACTGCATCAGGTGCAGCTGTGTAATGATCATGCTGTTTAATCAGCTTCTTGATATGCCACAACTGTCAGGTGGATGGATTATCTTGGCAAAGGAGACATTTTTTTCATTTTACCGTTATTTTACCAGGTAAGTAGACTGAGAACACGTTCTCATTTGCAGCAACGACCTGGGGAATAGTTACAGGGGAGAGGAGGGGGATGAATGAGCCAATTGTAAACTGTAAAATTGTAAATGCTCACTAACAGGGATGTAAACAAATTTGTGCACAATATTTGAGAGAAATAAGCTTTTGGGCTTATGGAAAAATTCTGGTATCTTTTATTTCAGCTCAGTGCATTCGGGGAAGTATTCAGACCCCTTGACTATTTCCACATTTTGTTATGTTACAGCCTTATTCTAAAATGGATGACATCGTTTTTGTTTCCTCATGGTCTGAGAGGCCTTTAGGTGCCTTTTGGCAAACTCCAAGCAGGCTGTCATGTGCCTTTTACTGTGGACTGGCTTCTGTCTGGCCACTCTACCATTAAAGCCTGATTGGTGGAGTGCTGCAGAGATAGGAGAACCTTCCAGAAGGACAACCATTGTAGGAGTAAGTGACATATGTAGGTAGATATCACACTATTAAACAATAGATAGGTAAATAGTATAAGAAGGCAGATGTGAGTGTGTTTGCCATTCTGGTAAATACAGGAAACCAAAGATTAGCAGATGATGTAGTAGTAACATAAAATACATGGATAACATATAAATATTAAAGATAGCTGAACATTAAAGTAACAAACCACATGGTAACATAGATCATGAGACCGTGGTAATGGAAATCTACTAAGGGACGTTCTGACCCTCTGACCCTTGTAGATTCTCCATTATGCTGTCAGACAGATAGGCGCTTAAAGAAATTGGACACTAGACACACAGTCTGCTGATTCTTTAAAGAGATACACATGTCAGAGAAATATGTGTTTAGGGCACTTAGACCCACTAGAAATATAGTCTACTCATTCCACTAGAAAAGCATACATACCAGAGAAATATGCCTGAGATGGCTGGACACTAATGAACAAGAAACACATAGTCTGCTGATTCCATTTGAGTGAAACTGACCAGACACATAGACGCCTATAAGCAATTGGATGCCCTAGAGAGGGGGGGGGGGCACAAAGAGTGCATTGATTTAGTGGTAAAGGGAGGGTCCGGCCACCATTATAAACTGATTGAAGGCAGATGGTGGGGAATGACGTCATAGGGGACGGACAATACTATGTGGGTATAAATATAAAGGACTGGACTTCTGAGGGGGGGGTTTCGCGGTGGGGGTTCCGCGGACATTCCAGATGGCTGTACAATTGTAATAAAGAGCATGATTGAATTTACAAGTTCTGATAAAGCGTTATATTTCTGAGATGATTTTCCACGACACCATCTCCACACAGGAACTCTGGAGCTCTGACAGAGTGACAAGCCCTCTTCCCGGTAAGGCCCTCCTCCCCGGTTTGCACAATTTGGCCGGGCGGCCAGCCCTAGGAAGAGTTTTGGTGGTTCCAAACCTCTTCCATTTAAGAATGATGGAGGGCACTGTGTTCTTGCAGTCATGTATTTATTTTGGCTACCATGGCTATGCCCCCATAGGATGACAATGCCCCCATCCACAGGGCACAAGTGGTTGAATGGTTTGACGAGCATGAAAACGATGTCAACCATATGACACAGGAGTCGCCTTTGTGTTTTTCACGCAGAAAAGGCAACACAGGTCTAAAATGCTTCTTATTGTAAATTCTGCTCAGCTTCAGTCAGGGTTCGCTCCAAATCATGAACGGAAAAGGTCTCATTTTGTTCAGTATAGATAAGTATAGGTCAGCAATGGGGAGTTACTGCTGCCTACAAGAGCACAAAATGTGTAGGCTACAGTTCAAGCTGTCTTTGAAAAGCTAGTCACGTAAAAAGCTTCATTAAAGGGGCAGTGTTGTATTTTGAGACAGGCTTGAATGTGCAAATAAGCCAATGGGCAGCCTACTCTGTCTGATTCTCTGTATGTTAATAATAATGACTTTTATTTTGTAAAGTGGTTTCTTGCATCATACACAACACAACGCAATTTACAGTCACCTGTTTGGCCCATAATGTTATAGACCAAGTAAAAAATAATGAATTAATGTCAAGCCCTTCATAATGTAAAAACGTTATTAAAAGTCACATGCAAGTAGACATTGGTTTTGTTGGTAGGCCTACATTATGCTCAAATAGCCACAATAGCCTATTGTTATTGCATGAAAGCACAAATCATGTGTGTAGTTCCTATCAATTCCCTCCTAAGATGACAGTAGTGTCTCACCCTTGATGTCCAACACCATACCAGGGAAGGTAAGGCTGGGGATGGTGCCTCTCATCTGGGCTGACCAGTTCTGGACAGGTTGCCGGGCCTCTGACCACAGCACCACTTTCGCCCCCGCCTCCACATTCCCCATCACCTGCAGGCTCATAGTAGGAGCCAACTAGAGAAAGACGGACATAAGAAAATGTAGAACTCTGGTCAACTCTCTTTGTTTTCAGTGGAAAGGCACAATAACCTTCCATAATTATTTTGATTACTATAGGACTAGCAGATTGTTCGACAGTCAATGTATATGTGAATCTAAGACCAGGGGTGTGAAACTCCTCAAGGGCTACAGTGTATGCCAGTGTCCATCTTTGCCTTTTAATCAGAGACTAATGTCTACCTGGACAAACAGGTGTGAGCCCTCTATGGTCAATCAATCAATAATTGTGATTGATATAATTGATAAATGTATCAATCAAGTGCCAGGATGGTATCAAATGATTTTTTATTTATTTTTTTACAGTAAAAATGCAGCTCTTCAGAACTGTAATCCGGGAACCCATGGGGTTGTGCGAGGGAGTCTCAGGGGTTCCTCAGTAAAGGTGAAAGAAAATGATCATAAGAATAAAGAACATTTTGGGGGAAAAAAAGTTCAGGAACTTTATTCCTTGTAAGTAATACCTTGTTCTTGATGAGGCCCTCCTGGTAGAACCAGATGTCGCTCATGCCCTCCACCTGCTCGATCACCACCACGCGTCCTGACTTCATTTCCTCTACGCCGCCCTGGATGGACAGGAAGTGACCTCGCTCCTTGCTCTTGATGCGGAAGAAGCGCCGCTTCTGCAGGGCGTGGAAACAGTCACATGTCAAAGCAAATAGAAGTGGCGTAAAAGGGCTTCATAACTTTGTATAAGCATGGATGAGATTTTATGATGTCTTATTATAAGGCTTATAATAAATGAGGTATCTATGTAGAAAATGTTCAACTGACTCAACGGCAGTGATTTAGTCAGTATCACTATTCTAAGCAAAAAAAATGTTTTATCTTACAGTGTATTATAACTGGAATGAAGTAAAGAAGTAGAGTGGGATACGAACCTGTCGTACTGGGTACATTGAGCCAATGGTGAGAAGCTGACTGAACTTGGGCCAGTTGGTGATTTCAATGGGTTCTAATAGGAACTGGCGCCCCCTGTAGTTACTGTGCTCACACAGCACCCAGCTGTAAAGAGCGCAAGTGAGGTATCGGGTGAGAGAGTTAAACAAGATCACAGAATGTCAACACTCAGAATAACACACGCGCGCACACTCACCAGCCTCGGTTGACTCTGACAGAGAGTAGATGGTTGTTGTAGCCCTCCTCCAGCATATTGACCACCTCGGTGTCCACTGTGATCTCCCTGCCCTCCAAACACTCCAGACCAAACAGAGAGATGGAGGGCACTGAGAATACCTGGGGAAACAAGGGGATTAAGATACACAGTGTTAAGATAGGCTTTATTAGTCCACACGGGATGTCTTCTGCTTTTTCCCCCCCCAACCCCTCCGATATACACAAACATTAGGTTGAATAGGCTGGCGCAGTGTTACAGTGGGTCAGGCTATGGGGAAGAGGAGGGGGAGAGAGAAGGCTGGGAGCATTAAGCCAAACATACCGAAATACTATGATGAACAAATTGATTCCTTAAGTGATTGAAAATAAAATGGTGAGAGACAGACAGACACAGTGAAATGTGATGGTGAGAGGGAGGGGAAAAGGCCAGTCTATATACGAGTGGGACGAGGATACGAGGATTGTTCTTACCAGCGGGACAGTCTTCAGCGAGCGTATGACACAGTTCGGAGGACAGCCCATGCTGGTGAAGTTGGGGTAGTCTCCTTCTGACAGGATGTACAGGTTCCCTGAATACTCACGGCCCTCGTACACCACCCAACTGGAACACAGAGGAGCACACAAAACCCATTTAAAACCCATTTACTAACCCCACATACTCATCAGTACAGTGATAATAATTTGCTGGCTCGTCTATAGGCCCTTCATCACTCCATACCATCCTCTAAATCTCCTCTAAGCCTGTGTATCCTTCCATCGCTCCTAATTCTACATTTTTCCCTCTCAGACCTTTGTCAACTACACTTGGTGTGTGTGTGTGTACGTATATGTGATGGCTCATCTCTTATAAGTCCTCCATCCCACTGTTTCTCAACTCTGGTCTTCGAGGACCCCCAACAGTACACAGTTGTGGCAGCCGACGAAGCACACCGGATTCTACTTGTCAACTAATCATCAAGCCCTTGACAAGATGAATGAGGTATTTTTCCGGGGCAACAACAACAAGATGAATCTCCACACTCTTAGAAAAAAGGGTCACTAAAGGATTCTGCGGCTGTCCCTATTGGAGAACTCTTTGGTTCTAGGTGGAACACTTTTTGGTTCCAGGTAGAACTCTTTTGGGATCCATGTATAACCCTCTGTGGAAAGGGTTCTTTATGGAACCCAAAAGGATTCTACCTGGAACCAAAAGGAGATCCTGAAAGGGTTCTCCTATGGGGACAACCAAATAACAATTTTTTGTTCTAGATAGCACCTTTAATTCAAAGAGTGCACTAAGCCTGTGTAACCTCCTGAATTCTCCTTCATGGTTTCCTCTCTTTGGCTACTGCCAGAATGTTAGCTCTGTGTGTGTTGGTCTCGGCCCACCTTCCTCCCACCACTCTGAAGGACTTGGCGATGAGCTTGTCAGAGAGGGACTCCTGGTTCTTGTCACACAGATGGCATTCACCCTGGAAATCTGGCTCCGTGTACAGCATCACCTGAGAAGGACAGGGACAGCGAAGGAAGAAAGAGTTAAAAATTGGTCACAATTACCGTAGACATAGTTCCAAGTGAAAAGAGATCGCGTGACTGCAGAAGGATATACGATTGCGCAAGGTGTCTCACCTCTCTTCTGACGTTGCCCTGGTTTTCGCTCGGAGCCTGAAACAGACACACAACAACTGAGTGCACGGAGTAAACATCGAAAATGTCAAACATCCTTTTCATATTTCCCTCAGGCTGACAAAGCGATCAAAACATTAGAACATTGAAGGAGCAACGAAACAGCGCGGGTGTTCTCCCAGTTCATTTGCCCCGTCTGTTTGCGTCTCTCCACTGTCAACTCCGGTAGAAAAGAGTCTCCAGGCTCCTACTCACCTGTAGGATGGGCTGGACAGAGCAGATGCGGTTGTCTGTAGAGCCCCAGTCAGCAGAGTTACTGTAGAAACCTTTCTCCAGGATATACTGGTCACCAGAGAAGTCCACGTGAGAGTAGGCGATCCATCTGGAGGAGAGAACAACAGAGTCCAACCTCCACTAATACTCTAACATCCTCCATTCACTGTTGCAGGGACCTTGTGTTCAATTTATTATGCCTACAATGTAATAAAATCCAGCTATTATCAAATATGATCACATTCTTATTAACTTATCAGCCAGGATCAAGTTATTATCAGAGCCATATCTATATTGGCTCTAGTGATGATCATATTCTTATTAACTTATCAGGCCTCACACAAGCATTATATCAGTCATTACTATGCTATTACTATATAAAGCAGGGGTGAAAGTAAGGTGGTACGATCCGGTACAACTTCCCGCCCAAAATACATAGCGGGGGCACGCTGTACCGGTTAATCGTGAGCCTATATCATAATAATGAAAAGAAAACTGTACGATCCAAAATGCGATGTGGTCGACGAGAACGCGGACACTTTGCCACGGCAGAGACGAGTTGCTGACACAGAGTGGACAGCAGTGGACTTATACATCCTGGCCCAATGACAGTCACCAACGTCATTACACTTTGTGCTGTTTTGTGTGACAGGATGGCTCTTTACATTCACCACTGGTTGGAGGCAGGAAATATGTTGCCAGTGGAAGAACGTGCGCGAGTAGCCTCGTAAAGAAGCCCTTTGAAGTGATTGTTTGACAAATCAGATGGAAACATCACGACTGGTTGTGTTTATGCCACAATAAAAAGGTTACACATTCTAAAAGTTAAATGACAAATCTTTAGGACTAGAACCCACAGAGATCCTATTGAATTAATAGGGGTTCAATATAGAACTCTATGATTAGGCCCATAAAAAAATACAGGAGGTCCAATACCGGGAAGAAATGTCTTCTACTTTCACCCTTGCATATAACACTAGACTCTACCCTGTTAGACTATAACGCTGCTCGTCACAAGCACGTGTACTTACGCTCCACTGAGGACCTGGATGGAGCGCGTGGTGGTGTGGAAACCAAACAGCTCCACGTCAGGAATGGCTTTGGTCACCTCAAAGGTGTTCTCCTGCTCCACCATCCCCTCCTCCTCCTCCTCGTCTGGCTGCTCATACATCACCAGCATGGGCTCCGTCAGGTCCTACAGGGGACAGAGGGGTCAGAGGTCACATGCTGTGGCTCCAGGTAGGAGTTGTCTTTAGGCACAGATCTAGGACCAGCTACATCCTAAACTTAACCAGCAGGAAAGGAATAGCTACAGTAAGCACGCTGGCGCCCACAGACACAGTGAGGTCTTGATGTGGTGTGTTCCACTGTCCGTATAGATGCCATCTGTTGTTTCCGTTTCTGGTCAAAAGTATTTCACACTGATTAGTTCAATGGAACTACATTTGTTTTTGAGTGAATGGCCACGCTGCTCTATGGCAACAGGGGACAAGTTAATTCTAGATATGAATCCTAACCCCAATCCAAAAGCCTAACCTGAGTATGTCCCTGTGCCTGGGTCATCTAGATATAACACTGCCAAAATAATGGAAACACTTGAAATTGTTGCGTTTATATTTTCTTTGTATCCCGCATTTACTCAACAATTTGAGTAAATGCTAAACTGAGTTAGCTTTATTACAGACAGAAATACTCCTCAGTTTCATCAGCTGTCCAGGTGGCTGGTCTCAGATGATCCCGCAGGTGAAGAAGCAGGCTTTGGAGGTCCTAGGCTAGTGTGGTTAGATGTGGTCAGCGGTTGTGAGGCCGGTTGGACGTACTGCTAAATTCTCTAGAATGACGTTGGAGGTGGCTTATGGTAGAGAAATGAACATGAAATTCTCTGGCAACAGTTCCGGTGGACATTCCTGCAATCAGCATGCCAATTGCACGCTCCCTCAACTCAAGACATCTGTGGCATTGTGTTGTGACAAAACTGCACATTTTAGAGTTGCCTTTTATTGTCCCCAGCACAAGGTGGTGCTTCTACACAGTTGTGAGTGAGTTAACTAAGAAATTAACATCCCGTCATGCTTAGGGGCATATATAAAAATGCTGGGTAGAGCATTATTTTGGCTACCATGGCTATGCCCCCATAGTATGACAATGCCCCCATCCACAGGGCACAAATGGTCAATGGTTGAATGGTTTGATGAGCATGAAAACGACGTAAACCACATGACACAGGAGTCGCGTTTCCGCTTTTTACGCAGAAAAGAAAAGATAAAACGCAGAAAAAATATCTTGATGCATTTTGTAAACGCAGATCTAAAATGCTTCTTACTGTAAATTCTGCTCAGCTTCAGTCAGGATTCGCTCCAAATCATGAACGGAAAAGGACTAGTTTTGTGCAACAGTTGCACTCGGATGAAATATACTGACCTCCATTATGAAACTCAGATGAAATGATTTCAAAAGGCAGAAAATGCAGATTTATGAAAGTTAATGTGACCCCGGTGCCATGACCTTCTCGCTCACTCACTCCTAATATTGAGGTTTGAGCTGCACCCATTTAGAATAGCCTCAATTCGTCAGGGCATGGAATCTACAAGGTGTCGAAAGCGTTCCACAGGGATGCTGGCCCAATGTTTCCCACAGTTGTGTCAAGTTGGCTGGATGTCCTTTGGGTGGTGGACCATTCTTGATACACACGGGAAACTGATGTGTGAAAGACCCAGCATCATTGCAGTTCTTGACACAAACCACTTAAATTTCCTCTTGCCCATTCACTCTGTGAATGGCACAAATACACAATCCATGTCTCAATTGTCTCAAGGCTTAAAAATCCTTCTTTAACACGAGAACCGCTAAAGTAGTAATTTTGACTGCTCGTGATTTTTTGTGTTTTTTTGGTGTCATGCTCTGTCATTGACTTTTCCTAAATAAGTCTATACAACACACTGCCATTGTTAAAATCTTAATATCACAAACAGAACTGGAGTTCTGTTTTAGGAGGGCATGTCTCCCGACAGTAGGGCCCGCTCCGCTCCTTCTCCCGACAGTAGGGCCCGCTCCGCTCCTTCTCCCGACAGTAGGGCCCGCTCCGCTCCTTCTCCCGACAGTAGGGCCCGCTCCGCTCCCTCTCCCGACAGAAGGGCCCGCTCCGCTCCCTCTCCCGACAGTAGGGCCCGCTCCGCTCCCTCTCCCGACAGTAGGGAACGCTCCGCTCCCTCTCCCGACAGTAGGGCCCGCTCCGCTCCCTCTCCCGACAGTAGGGCCCGCTCCGCTCCCTCTCCCGACAGTAGGGCCCGCTCCGCTCCCTCTCCCGACAGTAGGGCCCGCTCCGCTCCCTCTCCCGACAGTAGGGCCCGCTCCGCTCCCTCTCCCGACAGTAGGGCCCGCTCCGCTCCTTCTCCCGACAGTAGGGCCCGCTCCGCTCCTTCTCCCGACAGTAGGGCCCGCTCCGCTCCTTCTCCCGACAGTAGGGCCCGCTCCGCTCCTTCTCCCGACAGTAGGGCCCGCTCCGCTCCTTCTCCCGACAGTAGGGCCCGCTCCGCTCCTTCTCCCGACAGTAGGGCCCGCTCCGCTCCTTCTCCCGACAGTAGGGCCCGCTCCGCTCCTTCTCCCGACAGTAGGGCCCGCTCCGCTCCTTCTCCCGACAGTAGGGCCCGCTCCGCTCCTTCTCCCGACAGTAGGGCCCGCTCCGCTCCTTCTCCCGACAGTAGGGCCCGCTCCGCTCCTTCTCCCGACAGTAGGGCCCGCTCCGCTCCTTCTCCCGACAGTAGGGCCCGCTCCGCTCCTTCTCCCGACAGTAGGGCCCGCTCCGCTCCTTCTCCCGACAGTAGGGCCCGCTCCGCTCCTTCTCCCGACAGTAGGGCCCGCTCCGCTCCTTCTCCCGACAGTAGGGCCCGCTCCGCTCCTTCTCCCGACAGTAGGGCCCGCTCCGCTCCTTCTCCCGACAGTAGGGCCCGCTCCGCTCCTTCTCCCGACAGTAGGGCCCGCTCCGCTCCTTCTCCCGACAGTAGGGCCCGCTCCGCTCCTTCTCCCGACAGTAGGGCCCGCTCCGCTCCTTCTCCCGACAGTAGGGCCCGCTCCGCTCCTTCTCCCGACAGTAGGGCCCGCTCCGCTCCTTCTCCCGACAGTAGGGCCCGCTCCGCTCCTTCTCCCGACAGTAGGGCCCGCTCCGCTCCTTCTCCCGACAGTAGGGCCCGCTCCGCTCCCTCTCCCGACAGTAGGGCCCGCTCCGCTCCTTCTCCCAACAGTACGGCCCGCTCCGCTCCTTCTCCCGACAGTAGGGCCCGCTCCGCTCCTTCTCCCGACAGTAGGGCCCGCTCCGCTCCTTCTCCCGACAGTAGGGCCCGCTCCGCTCCTTCTCCCGACAGTAGGGCCCGCTCCGCTCCCTCTCCCAACAGTAGGGCCCGCTCCGCTCCTTCTCCCAACAGTAGGGCCTGCTCCGCTCCTCCCAACAGTAGGGCCTGCTCCACTCCTTCTCCCGACAGTAGGGCCTGCTCCACTCCTTCTCCCGACAGTAGGGCCTGCTCCACTCCTTCTCCCAACAGTAGGGCCTGCTCCACTCCTTCTCCCGACAGGAGGGCCTGCTCCACTCCTTCTCCCGACAGGAGGGCCTGCTCCACTCCTTCTCCCGACAGGAGGGCCTACTCCACTCCTTCTTCCAACGGTTGGAAGTGCAGTACCCAGTTGATAATCCCCCGGACAATTGCCTTGAAACTGAACTATACCGAAACTAATTTCACACATATAACAGATTAAATAAATGAAGTAAAGTATGATGGGGAGAAGCATAATAGTGAATGAAGAACAGGACGGGCCATTCTATTGTATTGATCCAGTCTAATTCTAATCTTAAATGGTATCTACCCTATATCAATCCACTGAATCCAAGCGGTTTTATCAGTCTACTCTGGCCTACATTGGAGTTAGCTGCACAGCGACAGCGTGCGTAATTGTACATGCTGAACGGCTTTCAATCTCTGGGAAAATATCCACGTCGGGCAGCAGGCGTGAGTGTCCGAAAATGTGGTTGAGAGGCTTGTGGAACCTTACATTGGTAAGGGGAGAATTTCTTCACTGTCATTGGCAAGCGACTTGCTTGCAAAGAAAACTAGTCTGGCCGGCACCGTGAACAAAGTGAGACGGGAGCTCCCTCCCTCTGCACAAAATAAGGCGCCTGCACAGCTGTTGTACTCCACAACAGGGCTGAAGAATGACAAGACCACGGGACACAAAGAGAAAACAGGCGACTAGTACACACTACAAGCAAACAAAAGTATGTGTCAAGCAAGTGATTGTTATGAAGATTTGTGCCAACTGTTGGGACAAGGAGTAACAGCTAAACGAAATCCAACCGATGCCATTGCGTGAAGACGCACACAACATAAGCACGAGCTGACAATAACGGACTATTTTTGACTGCAGTCATATCGACACTTACATTCATTATAATGCCATTATATATTTTGTGTCGATTTTCCCTATTTATCAAGGCCACTTGGTGCTTATAATGTTTAGGCTACTGATGTTTTCATCATTTGACCACGCTTCTTGGTGGTCGGGGTATTTGACTTGTCGTTATAAAAAGAAGCTGTTACCGTGTTCAAACACATATGCGTTCTGTTGTAACAAACGCACTCCGTGAATAAAATGGATTGAACACGTTTCACTTTTTATTTTATTTAATTTTTTACATATAGCCTACAGTAACAAACTAATGAAAATGCTATTGTGTTATTTGAAATAAAATACAAATTCTAAATGTTAAACTGTTAGAATGTTGTAATCAGAATGACTGCTCATTAGCTTGAAGGGAGGCGTCCATCGACACCCAGCGGTTCCAGTGTTAACTCGTCTCATACCCTTCATCTATACCGATGGAAGTGGTTTTAACAAGTGACATCAATAAGGGAGCACAGCTTTCACCAGTGTATGATAAACATGCCAGTTAGGACATGATCATTCTTGCAGCAGCTGGATACAAGGTCCTGACAGAGATGGGGGTGTTACGTGATGGTATGGCCCACTCACCGCTCGTATGACTCTGACAGAGCGCAGCTCGGCATCGCAGCCCCCCCACACCCTCCAGTCGTGGTACTCTCCCTCCTCCAACAGATACTGATGGCCTCGGAAACCCTCCTTCTCATAGCCCACCCAGCTACAAGTACAGGGAGACAGAGGATGAGATGCAGGAAGTAAGACACTCACACGCACACGCACAGTTTACTCACCAGCCTCCCTGTACTTGGATGGATCCAGGGCTGTACATGAAGGCAGTCTGCTGCCTATCCAGTCTGGTCATGAAGTCTCTCATGTTGGTGTAGATCGTCCTCTTCTTCCCAGTGAAGTAAGGCTTGTCATACAGCACCAGCTGGAAAAACGACAGGGAAAAACACGCATCATTTGCTTTGCGTTTGTGTAATTAAATTGATTTGATTGTTTGATTGGCTTGTACCTTCATTTCCGTATCATGGCCATAGCATTGCCGGATCTCTTACCTTTGGCTCACCGGGTTTCTCCACTCTCGGTTCACCCTGTAAAAAAAATATAAATATTAAATGAAATCTTAACAAATGTAATCTGTAATACATTGTTCCCCTGTAAAATGACGTTGCATGGGAATGTGTAGTCTACTATATCTACTAGTAAATCTAAACCTGTACAATTTTTGAAAGGTGAAAGGTGTTCCGGAGGTGGAGGGGATTCTTACGATTTTGAGAGGGTGCACTGAGCCCACGTAGGGTTGTTCCACGCCCCAGGCTGCAGGGTTGGGGAACCCCCCCACCTCCAGGACACGTGGTACGCCCTGGAAAAAAGGCTGAGGGTACACCAGCCATCTGAAGAGAGAAAATCCAAATCAGAACAGGGATATCATAACAGAAGACAGACCTCACAAAACCATGTCATTATGTCGACAAAATAAACAATATAAAAAAATATAATCATCTACTTTCATAAAAGGTTTATCCTTTTCCTCCTGAAAAGTAGTTGGCAGAGCCGACTCTGTTACTCACAGTCCAGCGTTGATGATGATAGAGTTGGCTTTGATGGGGAAGCCGAATATCCTGGCGTCATCTGACGTGTCTCTGAAGGTCACCTTCTTCCCCTCGGCATTCTCCTCTGGGAACAGACTGATCTCTGGCACACTGTAGTCCTGTGGAGGGCAGAGAGAAATGTCAAGTATAGTACTTTGACACTAGGGGCCGCTAGTTTCACAGAGAGAAGCGCATTTGTGATACAGGCTCTAACAAAGAGGACGGCATTTCGAGGCAGCAATCCGTAAGAGTGCCAGAGTCTGTCAACACATCTACTGAACCACACCTAATCAGAGTGGCATAACTTTTGCCTTGTGGCATCCATCAACCTGACTATTTGTCTTGAGCCCGTTTAAGTTGCATAATGAGTTTGTTTATAATTGCATAATCCGCTTATTAGTAGTAATTGTTATTGGCTATGATGTTGGAGCTGGAAAGTGTTAATGCGGCGACAAGGGGAGTACAGAAAGTGTCTATGTCCAGATGTGTTATTGTTTTATGTTAATATTTCTATGGAGGTAAGTGAAGGGCCACAGTTGAGTCTCAGTTCCTGGTAAGGTCAGGCTAGTTCCTGGTAAGGGCAGGCTAGTTCCTGTGGAACTAGGGCAGGGAGAGTAGAGTGGAGTACAACATTGAGGTGAGGACAACAGTTGTAGAGAGAAGAAACCTCTGGGAGGGCGGGGCTAGAGAGGCCCATCTCAACAATATTCCAACTGTAGACGTATATCTCTCTCACACACACACACACACACACACACACACACACACACACACACACACACACACACACACACACACACACACACACACACACACACACACACACACACACACACACACACACACACACACACACACACACACGTTCTGGACTGGGCCATAATAATACCGATAGGAGGAACCGACTCAGTTCTTACCCAGCAACAAAGAATCCGCCTAATCGGAAGGTATAAATATATGCTTGTGTGAATTGTATGTGTGCTATGCAGCTGCAACATCCAGTTTGGGTGTAAAAAATCTAGCCTGAGCTTCCTGTCTGACTGGATTCGTACAAGAATTTAGAACCCAACATGCCTAAAGCCTTTGGAATTAGCAGCTACTCAAAAAGGCCTGGTTTGAGAAACAATGCGCTATGGCTTATCATAACAGTAATCTGGGACTTCTTCTTCTTACCCTGACTGCTCTTCGTACTGATCCTATGATGAACCTCCTGGCCGACTTGGCCTCCACCACTTCTTCTCCTCCCTCCTTCTGCCCGTCCACTCCATTTTGCTCCCGTTGTTGTTCCTCGTCCTCCTCAGGGGCGTCGAAGGGGTAGGTGAGCTCTATGTCCCCCTCGTCCAGAGCTATCTTCTCCCCTTTGAAGTTGGGCTTCTCATACAAGACCCAGCTGAAGAGAGGAATGGAAAGACAGGAAAATGAGAAGTAAGGGTCCATGGTCTGAACAAGATTCATTTGAACACAATGCATGACCTATTTCAGTAGTGATTTAAACAGGCACGGGTGGGGAATATATTGACCATTGCTCTAACAAACAGACACGAGTAGATCTCTACATTGGCACATGGAGGATGGCACGGGTGTCACTGCCCAAGATATGAAAGGGTAAGTATAAATATCTCTCCAGTTATGCAAGTGTTCACAATATATTGATTAATTCATAATCATGGGTTCTACATGGAAGACATGAGGATAGTTGAATAACCATTTTAGGTTCTGGATAGCACCTTTTTTGGGGGGGGGCCCTTTTTCTCGTGATATCCAATTTCGTGATATCCAATTGCGATCTTGTCTTATCGCTGCAACTCCCCAAAGAGCTCGGGAGAGACGAAGGTCGGGTCATGTGTCATCCGAAACATGACCCGCCACACCATGCTTCTATATTATTTTTTTTTTTAAATACATTTTTTAACTTTTACCCCTTTTTCGTGATATCCAATTTGTAGTTAGAGTCTTGTCCCATCGCTGCAACTCCCATACGGACTCAGAAGAGGCAAAGGTCAAGAGCCATGTATCCTACAAAACACGACCCTGCCAAGCCGCACGGCTTCTTCACACACTGCTCGCTTAACCCAGAAGCCAGCCGCACCAATGTGTTGGAGGAAACACTGTACAACTGGCAACCAAAATCAGCTTGCAGGCCCCCGGCCCGCCACAAGGGGTTGCTAGAGCGCGATGGGACAAGGAAATCCCGGCTGGCCAAACCCTCCCCATAACCCGGATGACCCTGGGCCAATTGTGTGCCGCCTCATGGGTTTCCCAGTCACGGCCGGCTGTGACACAGCCTGGGATCAAACCCGGGGCTGTAGTGACGCCTCAAGCGGGCCGATGCAATGCCTTAAGACCGCTGGAGGTCCCAAACCGCGCTTCTTAACACCAGCCCGCTTAATCCGGAAGCCGGCCACACCAATGTGTCAGAGGAAACACCATTCAACTGACGACCGAAGTCTGGATAGGACCTTTTATTCTAAGAAAGTGCACAGTAATAGGTTGTGAGAGACTATTTATTTATTTTAGAGTAGGCAAATTATAACAAGAGGGAGAGACAGGTAGACAGATATGCAAATATTGCAATAGAACATGCCAATATCTTAGTCCTCTCTCCAAAGATCTCCTCAAAAAGGTCACAGCAGCACAGAGAAAGGGATGGGTGTGAGAGACGTAAAAGATTCCCTCTACAGCGCTCGCACCCAGTGCAGGTGATGGACTGCATGCCTTTGATCCATTTCCTAGAATAAATAATCCATTTCCTCTCTGGATTAATAAAATGATTATAGTGTGTATTACTACTAGGTACTTGTTTGAGATCATACTACAATTATCTTTATCATAATTCTATGGATTAGTGCGTGTGTGTGTGTGTGTGTGTGTGTGTGTGTGTGTGTGTGTTCTGTGTGTGTATTACTGCTTAAAGCGTGTCCAATTTCAGACATTGGTGTTCAGTTCCGTGTATCTCAGCGGGTGATAAGGGGGCATTCAAGATCTACATGATTTGGCAGCGTTGGAGATACTTTAATAATCTTGACAGGATAGTTTAAATATGGTTTCTTGCTTTGAGGTTGGGCCAAATATGTGGAAGTGACATGTGACACGAGGAAAAAGTGTGACCTTTGATTTTGTTTGCTGCTGGGGGCAGTAAAATATAGGCACCAATGACACTCTCTCTCTCCGTGGCTCCGTGTTTTTTCCAGGGCACATAAAGGTGCTTTGGAACAGGTGATTACATCCACTGTCTATCTGTTCACAACTGACTGTGTGTGTGTGTGTCCCTGCATGTCATATACCCATGTGTGTGGGTGTGTGCATCCCCTCAAGTCTAAAGTCCATGAGCAGTTCTAACTACAGTAGCGAGCGAGCGTGCATTTGAATACTCACCCTCCCCTGACAACCCTGATCGAGATGGTCTCCTGTAGTTGCCAGGGTGTGGCATCAATGACATCACTCCGCACCTCAATCCGCTGGCCACACATCCCTGGCTGGTCAAAGATGAACATCTGGAAAAGACAGCACCATTTCATAAGAGATGCTCAACTTAAAAGAGCATACTGTACCACGCTCCATCCTAGCATGGACGCTAGATTTGTTTGTGCTTTAGCCAACATCTCTGACGTACATGAAAACGTTCTGACGAAGGCCATTGTAAAAGGGAATGTCAAGCTTTTTAATAGTCGCTCAAATAAAACAACATGTTTTTAAAACGGTGACCGAGGTTCGCGCCCGTTTCTTTTCAACGATGATGTCCTTTTTTGGTTTGCACAGTTGACTCATGTTTGTTGAGCGCCCGCCACTTCTTACTGTATATTAAAGGAACAAACTAATCTAATGACCAGGCTAACTCTAGCCAGCTCTTTCCTCAATCACTGGAGGCAGCAAACAGCAAAAAGAGTGTGACGCAACTTAACTACGGCGCTGTGTGTCGTTAGCCATGTGAACGTTCAGGTAAGGTATGCTATTGTGTATCACAGCCAGGCTCTTTAAATCAGAACCTGTCAGAGCTAAATGTCAAGCAAGTCTGTAGGTGCCATGACGAATTCCATGTTGACGGAGAAAAGTTAATTGGAGCATGCAGGAGCAAGCTTGACATTTATCTAGTTTCATAATCTTAATGGCAAAAGGCAAATAGGGCAGGTATGTAGCTAGTGTTACTCAGTGTTGAAATACCACAGTCATTTAAATACCACAGAAATTGTTTGAGCACAGGATCGATTGACTGGAGCACAAAAGCATTGGCACGGCACGGTTGTAACTTCTGCCAAGGAGGAAGTAATTGTGAATGGCTAATAACGAGAGACTTGAAACTGTAACCAACAATAAAACTAAAACATGCCGATCAAGTACGCCCAATGTTTGACCTGGATCCTGACGGAAATGTTGAAGAAAAGCGATCAAAGTTCATTCGAGTTGCCTCTTCGTTAAACAAAAAAGAGAGAGGTTTTGGGCCATCACCAGTGAGTGAGCTGCTCATCATCGGGTAAATCAGTGAAACTGGAAAGCAGAAAAAGGGCAAATTTTTTTCCCAGACCCTAGGCTACTAAAATGCCTCGCTTCTACAGCTCTATGCCACTACGCAAATGCGATGATATGCATGCAATGCTTTCTGCTTCCGGTACCTCAGAGCTGCCCAGGTCACCCCCCTCTTTTGTTCACTTTTTGTTCCGGAACCTCCCGATTTACAAATTATGCACTGATTATGATTTGATTTTCTCTCAAATCAAGCACTGCAAGCTTTGGCGACCCTATGCTGGGGTCGCGACCCTTAGGTTGGGAACCCCTACTGTAGTATGTTAGGACTATAGTGAATGAACTGGGCTTTCAGGAATATTGTCCAAACCACTAAGTGTGCATTGGAAAAAAGAGAATGGCTTTGTTTTCACTTCCACACATCTGATTGATTGATCCAAATGTTCAACAGCCTAAATCGAGAAAGATGTTTGGCTGAGTGAATCTGAATGGAATCATACTCATCTCATTTCCTCAGCTTTACCATGCTCTACATGAGATCGCTCTCCTCATCCTTAATTACTTGCCTTCGGCAACTAACCGTCACTTTGGGGAATGGTGAAGTGCGAAGCCATTAATTCACTTTGAATTATCCTCATTAATCCTAACGGCTAACCTGGTGAAAAACAGCTAACATGGTGGCTAACCTGGTGAAAAAAGCTAACATGGTGGCTAACCTGGTGAAAAACAGCTAACATGCTGGCTAACCTGGTGAAAAACAGCTAACATGGTGGCTAACCTGGTGAAAAACAGCTAACATGGTGGCTAACCTGGTGAGCAGTCATCCTTCATTACATCTAAAAAAAAAAAGGTCGCAATGGGACATTGACCTTTACTTCAGGACAAATTGTATACTGTAGGACAAAGACGATGTTGTTTCCCAGTCAGACAGACACTCACCTTTCCTGGCCGAGGGTTAAGCTTTCCATGTTCTTTCTCCTTGGTGAGCTGCAGACACACAGAGAAAACAGCCATCAAGTCATTTCATACTTTATCAAACCAAGATAAAGATGAATGTGGATAAGTTGCTGTGGATAAGAGCGTCTGCTAAATGACTCAAATGTATTTTATTGAAAAAAAATGAACAGTGCATCACTAGACTTTCTACAGTATGTCATGTATGTCACTGGTCTTGGACAACACATTAGGGATTGGAATCTAAATAGTTAAACATGCCAAACCTCAAAATATCTCAACTACTGCAGGAACAGTACCCAAGCAAGTACAGAAATGTTCAATCTAAAAACCCCAGCCACCCTGTCAACCCGTTTTGCAATTACTGATTAACACACACAAGGCCACCCATGTCCCATTACTCCCTGAGAGTATGCAAACATCAACTTCACATCGAGAGGCATGAGACAGACAACAACAAACTACTGTGTGTGTGTGTGTGTGTGTGTGTGTGTGTGTGTGTGTGTGTGTGTGTGTGTGTGTGTGTGTGTGTGTATTTCTGTCAACACAATTAACCATTCAAAAGTGGGAATACTCTCTGCAGTGATTTACTACCGTTGATCTATTTCACGTTATTTCAGCCAGTAGGACACACATGCCTAACAATTTTCAGCATTCCTTCGTCTAGGAGAGCGGGTTCTGAGGAAGACGCGGAGAGGGGAGCGGCCATTTTGAAAGCACAACAACCTCTCCCAGAGGGAAGTGAGAAAGATGCATTCGTGTGTCATTTGTTCTGGTCTCACCAGACCTTGACATTCCTTGGCTACACCTGTTTCTCAATGACATGTACTAGTGGCATGTAGTTGGAATGCGATGTGTCCACACTGTGGTCTGTAGTCCTTCACCTTTCTGGGTGGACAGGTAGAGAGTTTGTGTTTGTTTTGTGTGCGTGTGTGCGTGTGTGTGTGCGTGCGTGTGTGTGTCTCTCTCTCTTTATGTGCAAGTCATTAGGGTATCAAATGTCTGCTTGACTCTTTGCAGTAGGAACTCATAGGAAATATCCTTTACATCTCTTTACACTCTGTAATCAAAGATGGTATGAAAGTCATTCCTACTTCCTGGATCATATCCAGTCCTGTTTTTGAATGGCCTTCATAATAACACCATCGAATTCATAAACTCGGTCAATTAATATAAGTACAATTCGATTCGTATTAGTGGATTCATTTACTTCAACCCAATGCCATCTATGAAGGCTTTTGTTGACAAAAAGAAACCACTTATCGAAAACCTTAATGAAAGCCATCAGGTAGAAGTAAATGAATCCCTGAATACAAAATGGAATTTTACATATATCTTATGTGACCGCATTTTCATAAATTTGAAGACAATCTTGAAGGCCATTCTAAAATAGCATGGGACATGGTCCAGGAAGTAGGAAGGACTTTCATATCACATTCAGGTCATGAACAGAATTTGTTGCTGCTCCAATCTACACATTCCTTATCCTGTCATGACTGTCTAGTAAGACTTGATGCCTTTCCAGTGCACCCTGAAACGTTTGTGGCTAAATGAGTCTTGAACTATAACAAAGTGGCCCTCGACTCCATTCAGCTTGAGCATTCAAAACAGTAACAGGACACCGGTCGACTTCACTTGAAAATGAGCCGAGGGGAGGATTGAGCCACAGCTTAAAAGACCTCCGATACTACCTTGGCTTTGCCATTGCCATTTCATAGGGAAACCCCCCCCCCCCCCATCCCCATTTTTGTCACTGTGCTATGTCACAAGTTACAATGCTTCAGGGCTTCACAAAGACAGGTAGGATCAGAATGACTGTTAGACTGTCCTCTCTAGTCTAAGAACCCCCACCTCCGTCTAAGGCGCATGTTTGAAAAGTAATAGCCTATTTCAAATCCCAACATTGGAACAACAAACTGAAACCGTGTCAAATGTATCAAAGGAGAGACATGCCAACATCAATAAAATAATGTAATTAAGTGCAATTGAAGATTATAAGGAAAGAAAGGTTCACACTCTTTTGTTCTTGCATCTTGGCTTGCGGAGGGAGATGCCTTTCCAGACTCAGTGAGCCATAGTCAAGGGAGTCTTGTACGGAACGTATTCAAAATGCTGCAGGTGCGTTGTGTAAGCCGGAAGTCAACTTGTACAGTCATTAAACACACAACGTGAATCTGTGTTGTCTTTGGGGGTAGGAAAAAAAGTGACTGAAACTGCTGAGAGACGAAGTGAGCAGTCCCACAATAGAGGGATCATCATTTCGTGTCCTCAGCTGTCTGGCTACGACACAGCGCTGCCAAGGTCCTTTTGTCAAAGGTGATTGAGTGTTAGTTACTGTGGTATTTATCCAGATTGTTTATGTGCGGAGCGTGCCTTTTCAGTCTGCGACAGGAAAATAGTTGTGAAGGACACTAGTCCACGCTAAAGACAATTGACCTGCATAATTCATAACACATACTGCTCTTTCCATGACAGACTGCCCCAGGTGAATCCAGGTGAAATCTATAATCCCTTATTGGTGTCACCTCTTAAATCCACTTCAAATCAGTGTAAATGAAGGGGAGGAGACAGGTTAAAGAAGGATTTGTAAGCCTTGAGATATGGCTTGTGTGTGTATGTGTGCCATTCAGAAGGTGAATCGGCAAGACAAAAGATCAGTGCCTTTGAACGGGGTAGGATATATACAGCCAAAAGCAAACAGGAAAATGCTCATCCAGAGGCGGTGCTCCGATGGCTGGTGACTTTCATGCAGGGAAACTTAAATCCGTTTTACCTCATTTCTACCAGCATGTTAAATGTTCAACCAGAGGGGAAAAAAACTCTAGACCTCCTTTACTCCACACATAGTCATACAAAGTTCTCCCTCTCCCTCCATTTGGCAAATCTGACCATAATTCTATCCTCCTAATTCCTGTTTACAAGCAAAAACTAAAGCAGGGAGCACCAGTGACTTGGTCAATAAGAAAGTGGTCAGATGAAGCAGATGCTAAGCTAGATGACAGTTTTGCTAACACAGACTGGAACATGTTGAGGAATTCTTCCGATGGCTTTTAAGAGTACGCCACATCAGTAAGTTCATCGATGACGTCATCCCCACAGTGACTGTACGTACATACCCACACCAGAAGCCATGGATTACAGGCAACATCCGCACTGAGCTAAAGGGAAGAGCTGCCGCTTTAAAGCAGGCAATACAGGACTAAGATTGAATTGTACCACACCGGCTCCGGCGCTCATTAGATGTGGCAGGGCTTGCAAACTATTACAGACTACAAAGGGAAGCACAGCCACAAGCTGTCCAGTGACACAAGCCTACCAGATTAGCTAAATTACTTCTATGCTCGCTTCGAGGCAAGTAACACTGAAACATGCAGGAGAGCACCAGATGTTCTGGACGACTGTGTGAACACGCACTCCGCAGCCGGTGTGAGCAAGACCTTTAAACAGGTCAATATTCACAAGGCCGCAGGGCCAGACGGATTACCAGGACGTGTACTCCGACATGCGCTGACCAACTGGCAAGTGTCTTCACTGACATTTTCATCCTGTCCCTGACTAAGTCTGTAATACCAACATGTTTCATTGTCCCTGCGTCCAAAACCCCCTAAGGTAACCTGCCCAAATGACTACCGACCTATAGCACTCACGTCTGTAGCCATGAAGTGCTTTGATAGCTTGGTCACGGCTCACATCAACACCATTATCCCGGAAACCCTAGACACACTCCAATTTGCATACCGCCCCAACAGATCCACAGATGATGCAATCTCTATTGCACTCCACACTGCTCTTTCCCATCTGGACAAAAGGAACACCTACGTGAGAATGCTAATCATTGACTACAGCTCAGTGTTCAACACCATAGTGCCCTCAAAGCTAATCACTAAGCTAAGGACCCTGGGACCAAACACCTCCCTCTGCAACTAGATCCTGGACTTCCTGAAGGGCTGCCCCCAGGTGGTAAGTTTGCCGATGACAACAGTGGTAGGGCTGATCCCCGACAACGATGATACAGCCTATAGGGAGGAGGTCAGAGACTTGACAGTGTGGTGCCAGGACAACAACCTCTCCCTCAACAAAATCAAGACAAAGAAGATGATTGTGGACTACAGGAAAAGGAGGACTGAGCACGCCCCCATTCTCATCGGGCAGGGCTGTAGTGGAGCAGGTTGAGAGCTTTAAGTTCCTTGGTGTCGACATCACCAACAAACTATTATGGTCCAAACACACCAAGATAGTTGTGAAGAGGGCAAGACAAAGCCTATTCCCCCCAGGAGACTTAAAACATTTGGCATGTATCCTCAGATCCTCAAAAAGTTCTACAGCTGCACCATCGAGAGCATCCTGACTGGTTGCGTCACAGCCTGGTATGGCAACTGCTCGGCCTCCAACCGCAAGGCACTACAGAGGGTAGTGCGTTCGGCCCAGTACATCAGTGGGCCAAGCTTCCTGCCATCCAGGACCTCTATACCAGGCGGTGTCAGAGAAAGACTCCAGCCACCCTAGTCATAGACTGTTTTCTCTGCTACCGCACGGCAAGAGGTACCGGAGCACCATGTCTAGGACCAAAAGGATTCTTAACAGCTTCTACCCCCAAGCCATAAGACTCCTGAACAGCTAATCAAAGACCTACCCAGACCCCTCTTTCACGCTGCTGCTACTCTCTGTTTATTATCTATGCATAGTCACTTTAACTCTACCTACATGTACATATTACCTCAACTCACCGGTGCCCCCGCACATTGACTCTGTACCAGTACCCCCTGAATATAGCCTCACTTTTGTTATTTCACTGCTGCTCTTTAATTACTTGTTACTTTTTTTTTTCTTTTTTCGACTTAACACTTATTTTTCTGCATTGTTGCTTAAGGGCTTGTAAGTAAGCATTTCACTGTAAGGTCTACACCTGTTGTATTCGGCGCATGTGACAAATACAATTTGATTTGATAGTTGTTGCCAGACACATCGGTTTTTCACGCTCAGTTACCCTTGTGTTTCAAGTCCACCACCCAAAGGACATCCAGCCAACTTGACACAATTGTGGGAAGCATTGGAGTCAACATGGGGCAGCATCCCTGTGGAACGCTTTTGACACCTTGTAGAGTCCATGCCCCGACAAATTCATGCTGTCCTCAGGGCAAAGAGGGCAGAGGGGGTGCAACTCAATATTAGGAAAGTGTTCATGTTTTGTAATCTCAGTGCATAAGAGTTATATAATGACTATAACCCACACAATAGTAGTGAGACATCAGTGTGTGATGTTGATTGAAATACCAGGCATAGGTCCACACGGCAAAGTGACATTTTTACCGAAAATTCATACAAGCCGGGACGGGCAGAGTACGGAATCAATCTTTCCCCAATGAAAGCAGTGCAGCCAAGCCTGAATTCAAGCAATAACGACACAAATAGTTAAAAAATATATATGTATATTATAACTGGATTATTTATAGCTTCCATCCAAACATGATGAATGATATATACACTGCTCAAAAAAATAAAGGGAACACTTAAACAACACAATGTAACTCCAAGTCAATCACACTTCTGTGAAATCAAACTGTCCACTTAGGAAGCAACACTGATTGACAATACATTTCACATGCTGTTGTGCAAATGGAATAGACAAAAGGTGGAAATTATAGGCAATTAGCAAGACACCCCCCAAAACAGGAGTGATTCTGCAGGTGGTGACCACAGACCACTTCTCAGTTCCTATGCTTCCTGGCTGATGTTTTGGTCACTTTTGAATGCTGGCGGTGCTCTCACTCTAGTGGTAGCATGAGACGGAGTCTACAACCCACACAAGTGGCTTAGGTAGTGCAGTTCATCCAGGATGGCACATCAATGCGAACTGTGGCAAAAAGGTTTGCTGTGTCTGTCAGCGTAGTGTCCAGAGCATGCAGGCGCTACCAGGAGACAGGCCAGTACATCAGGAGACGTGGAGGAGGCCGTAGGAGGGAAACAACCCAGCAGCAGGACCGCTACCTCCGCCTTAGTGCAAGGAGGTGCACTGTCAGAGCCTTGCAAAATGACCTCCAGCAGGCCACAAATGTGCATGTGTCTGCTCAAACGGTCAGAAACAGACTCCACTTCTTTATGAAAACAGCCCTAATGTCAGAAACAAACATCATTATGTTGTCATCCAAAGTCACATGTATTTATTTCTTTTCCAAGCTATAGCACACAATATTTTACATACAGCAAGTTTTTAAAGGACAAAAGAGTTTGGTCTGCTTGGTGTTGCGATACTGGCACTGTCACAGCCCTAGAACGCTGTCACTTCCATCATGTACCCACGCCTCTCCACCTGCCGAGTGTCAACCTCCAGCCAAGCACTGCAGGCTGGAAATGTGCTTACAGATTACATCGCGCAGGCTCAGCACGATACGTTCAGACTGTGCACAGACTTGTGTAAGAGAGAGATGAACGGAAGAGCGGGGGAAAGACAGAGAAGACTTAATCATTTCCCACCATCCACCACCCTCCCTCCCTCCTCTCCTGGGCCAGGTTGTCGACTCAGCTCTGTCAGATCCACCAGTAAGCAAAGGTCAAAGTTGAGGTAAACGAAAGATGAAAAGACGAGGTGTGTCAGCCCAAGCAAGATTCGATCGCTGGGTGGATAAGTGCTTCCGAGAACAGATAACACTGTGCCAAGATGAATTATGCCCCTAATGCTGTCTGGATGGGTAGCTTTTATTCATGTCATATATGTACAGACTTACATGTACAGTGTGTCCAAGGCCTGTTGCCATAGACACATCTTATTAAGATCGTGTATATTCAAAGTCCCCAGAAACTCAAACCGTTGTGTTTTGATAGGTGTGTCTGTGCGTGTGTTGGACTTTCTCTTTCACGCTCCCTTCTCTATCTCTCCTTCTCTTGATGTCTCACTCTCCCTTTGCTTGTCTCTCTCTCCATCTCACCCTCCCCTTTTCCTCTCTGTTGGCAGAAGGAAAGCAGGATGAGGCTGTAAAAGCCAACAGTGGGCGGGGAAAACAGTGTCCAAACACTTGCCCGGGCAACACCCACATGATAACAGGCCACTCACTGTACCTGTTCTGGTGACTTAGCGTTCATGTAGGTCAGGTAGCCACCAGCATTACAGGTTACTGAACTGCCCTTGTGACTTCTGTCCGAATTCTCAGCTGAGATCTAGGCTCTGCACGCCCAGAAACTCTTGCATAAATCACAGATCAATGTCAACTTGAGTCCCCCCATGTGGATCTCACATGCAGATGTATATAAGGATTCGACCTATATAACTGAGGTCAGTTCCATTGAGGAGCCAAATCACATGGTGAAAGGGTCAATAATAGTCTCAGTGACAGAAACATGAGCTGCTCAGGTCTACCTGTGGCCTGAGGGGAGGCGGGGTTATTAGATATCCCGACCAGCACACAAACAGAACGCGCGTGCACCGTGCCAACTCTGCAAAACACAGTTGGCATAGGATAAGTGTCAACATCTCAGGTCGAATGGTGTAAGGTAAAGCTCCACTGGATGAGTGGTGACTGTGAAAACCGTTAGTTGGTATGTGCCATGTTCTTCTGTGGAAGAACCAAGGAAGTGTTTCGTCGTGAGTTCAGCGTGTTATCCTAGCCTCGAGGCATATTGAGTGGGGTGTGAGGCATGCGTGCCTGGGTGAATGTGTGTGTTGGCATGACCCGTCCTGAATTGTGTTTTGGCTTAACCCGCATGCCCGGTAACCACGGCAACACTAGCCACACAAGCAGCGAAAACGTTTCCCGCTTTTTTTTGCTCACCTGTATTGTTTTCTGTTACTGTGTTTATTAGAGAACTGAACATGTGTATTATGAATGCAGACGGGAAGAGCTAGTAGCTACATGAGAGGGGAGCGCGGATACTGTGGCTGATGTAATGCATCTAGCCATGGCTCTACTGCGTTTCATCAGCCTCCGGTACCATTTCACCGCCCTCACCCTTTCATTCAGAAAGGGCATCGGCATCGCCGTGGTGGAACTCAGTAAGTGAAAGGTAGAAAATCAGGACTACACTGGTCATTTGCACCTTTTCTCAAATCAGATTGTCACGTAATCGCTTCCTAAACTCATCTGTTCTTCAAAGCGTCCATGTAAACGAATGATAAAATGCTCGGTAGGCATGTAAAACATCTACATCCTGAAAACTTAGGCTGAGTTCCATTTCTTCCCATCCCTCCTATATTCTTCTCCTCTCACACTGTGTTCTCACAATCTCTCACTAAACATATAAAAAAAAGTGTCATGAGGCCGATGGTGAAATACGTGTCCAAGACAAATCCAATCCAATTGCAGTCCTGTTAAATGCCCCTATTCCCCCTGTACTAGACCCCTCCCCATAAGACTCTTTGTCATGAATCCTATCACACACTTTTACCATCTCCATGATCCCAGTATTCACACAATCACTTCCTGAAACCTTCTCCAACTAAAACCTTGCATCTAAACCAATGTTAAATTAAACCCCAGGTCAGTACTCACATAGGCATCGGGGAAAGCTCTATACTTGGGCACCAGGTTCTTCTCTGGCTCTGGACTGAAGTGAGATCCTCCATGGACAGACCCTCCATGGACAGATCCTCCATGGACGGACCCCGTGTTGAACAGTGGTGAGTTCAGGCCTTCATTACTGAAGCTCCTCTGCAGACCCAGACCAATAGAGCCCACAGACCCCATACCACCCAGTCCCGGGCTTAGCTTGGACTGGGAGTCGTTAGAATTGGCGAACGACCTGTGGATGTCCAGAGATGAGCTTGTGGGACTGACAAGGCTTCCGAGGGTAGAGGTGAAGCTAGGGAGGGGAGGGGGCCTGCTCATTCGAGTGTTGGTGTCTGTGTTGTGTCCGGTTAAGGAGCCAGACATGAGGGAGGAGAAACGTTCGTAGCGGAAGGGGGTTGAAGGGTCAGTTCCAGTTCCGGCTCCAGATTCAAATCCAAGTCCGCTCCCAGGCCCACCGGCCATGCCCATACCAATCCCTGAGCTCATGCGGTCCTGGTTAGGCCCTATGTCCGGTAGGGAGCCCGTACGGAACAGAGAGGGCCGCTGGCCTGGGCTATGGGCCTTGCCGTTCTCCTGTGGCTGATCAATCGATGCTGAACGATAGCTGGAGAAGAGGAACGAGTTGTCCAGGCGCGAGGGGCTTGGAGACTGGTTGTTGCTCCCTCCGTTTAGTATGGGGGACGGCGAGTGCTCTGAGGATGAGTCACTGCCCAAGGAGCTCTTCCTCACGATGATGCTGTTAAGAGCCGAGGCTCGGAGTGGGAGGTTGAGGCTTCCACGGTCCCAATGGTGGTCCCCAGCCTGCTGCTCCTGCTGCTGTTGGAGCTGCTGGAGCTTCATCATCTCCAGAGGGGAGTGCATCTCTTTGGGGGCACCCCGGTTGAGGCCCAGGTCTGCGGGCAGGATGTAACGGTCGTTAGAGACCTCCAGCGAAGACCCAGTGGGCACCTGGGGAGATTTGGTGTTGGTGGGGGTGGAGCAGGGGGAATCCTCCACGATAGGGGAAAGGGAGGAGAAAATGGAGGGGGCAGTGGACCCACGCAGGCTCCTCTGCCTCTGGACCGGGATAGGGTTCATGCTCTTCAGGGTGTCCACCAGGCATTCCATATCACCGTGATAGGGGGAGCCTGGGTCAGGGGTCACGGGAGAGGAAGAGGGGGAAGGGTCCGAGGAGGGGTCAGGTAGCAGCTCCACGAGTGTGGCCTTGTACACCCCAGAGAAGAAGTCACTGCTGTCTCTGCTGTAGTCCACGTCGTCAATGGACTGACCTGCCGAGGAGAAGTTTGAGACTGGGAGCGACTGTGGATCACAGCCTGATTTTATCTTCTTTGCCACAGACTCTCCCGCCCTACTATTTTGCTCTACGCCTCTCTCCCTCTGTCCTGCAGGTGCAGTGGCTAGCTCCTCCTCCTCTTCCCACTCCCTCCTCCTCCCCCTGCCTGTTTCTGGCTCGCTACTCTCATGGCTCAGCTGAACTTCGCTCCTGTCGCTCAGCCAGTGACCGTTGCCGGGGGAACCGGGCATGTTCGAGGAGTGGGAGGACAGGCCAGGTTCCTGGAATGGCGGCCCGGGGGAGGCGAGGTGTTGTCTGTACACACGGAGGGAGGGGGATAGGGAGGAGTAGAATCCATTGTGCGTTGACACTCTTGACTCATCCAACTGAGAGTCAGGGCGCCAGGACACCCCTGTGGGGTCAAAAGTGGTTTGCACCCCCTCATACCGGTCACTCCATTTGTATTCTGGTACCACTGGATCTAGGTCACTTTCAGTTCTATCGGGGTCAGTGATAGTGCTTTTACTGTAGTCCACACTGTATTCAGTGTGGTCTGTGGTGTCATTGTCGGTGACCTGGGAGACTTTGCGGAAGTCCTGTTTTGATTCATCCATGCTCCCGTGGGTGGGAGAGGGTCGTATAACGAGAGTGGAACGGTATAATTTCATCTCGCTGCCTGACTCCAGATCAGCCACTATCTGCTGAATTTCTGAATCAGAGCCCTCAGAGTGTTTTAAAGGAGTACTGCGAACAGCAGAAGCATCCAGAGACCTAACAGGTAGGAGACAAACAGAATGGCACAAGTTAATGATAGTCATTGACCAATCATGGCAGTGTTTTAAATGAAGGACTGTTTTGTCAAGAGGTGGTGATTATCTAGGCGAGCTATGGAAATCATAGAGGTGAACTTTAGGTATGCAGAATTGGGTGTACTGTAAACAAAAAAGTTAACAGAAGCTAGGCTAAATGCTTCACCAGCAGTGTGTCAGTGGCTGGGTTTTGTGTCATTGATTTGGGAAATGTAACAATGATGGCCCAAAATCTGTATACATCTTCTTGTGTATATTATACATTGTGTGGTGGGCCAATTTTCTTTCAGACCGTCCAACCTAAAATGTATACTGGGACGCAAAAAAGAACTTACACACATTGCAACGATGTTTAACCAGTGATTAGTTTGTGTTTACAATGTGAATGAAGCGTTGCTGATAGCTAAAGGTCACTAAGTCAACAGGTTTCAAATGATGCCAGGCCAAACCTACTGTGATACTGCTGTGGATGTAACTATTTGTTACACTCCCTTTGAGCTTGAATGTCGCAGGTTTACGGGACAAATTAATTTGAAATGAATCACTATTTCGCCATCGCCTTCAGAATGTGCAGAGAACTCCAAACAAAGCAATACAGGTACAGTCACTTTTGAATCACAGTACTATTCCACACATGACTCAAATAACCGTTAACAGCTATAGTGATTACTGTTCTGTTACAGCTCTCCGTGTTGGGAGGTGGCATTAACTAAAGGGCCCTACCTACTCTTCGCGGAAGGAATGGGGGGTTCAAGAAGCACTAGAGATCAAAAGATCAGAACATAGCACTGTGTTGTGATCACCATTCCCCAAACCTGTAGGTGTACAACCTGAGCTCTCTCATACAGTACCAGTCAAAAGTTCGGACATACTTAGTCATTCAAGGGTTTTTCCTTATTTTTCAAAATGTCCTACATTGTAGAATAATACTGAAGACATCAAAACTATGACATAACACATATGGAATCATGTAGTAACCAAAAACAGTGTTAAATCAAAATATATTTTAGATTCTAGCCACCCTTTGACAGCTTTGCACACTCTTGGCATTCTCTCAACCAGCATCACATGGAATGCTTTTCCAACTGTCTTGAAGGAGTTTCCACATATGCTGAGCACTTGTTGGCTGTTTTTCCTTCACTCTGCGGTCTAACTCATCCCAAACCATCTCAATTGGGTTGAGGTCGGGTGATTGTGGAGGCCACGTCATCTGATGCAGCACTCCATCACTCTTCTTCTTGGTCAAATAGCCCTTACACAGCCTGGAGGTGTGTTGGGTCATTGTCCTGTTGAAAAACAAATGATAGTCCCACTAAGCGAAACCCAGATGGGATGGCGTTTTGCTGCAGAATGCTGTGGTAGCCATGCTGGTTAAGTGTGCCTTGAATTCTAAATACATCACTGACAGTGTCACCAGCAAAGCACACTCAAACGATCACACCTCCTCCTCCATGCTTCACGGTGGGAACTGCACATGCAGAGATAATCTGTTCACCTACTCTATGTCTCACAAAGACACAGCGGTTGGAACCAAAAATCAAAATTTGGACTCATCAGACCAAAGGACAGATTTCCACCGGTCTAATGTCCATTGCTCGTGTTTCTTGGCCCGAACAAATATCTTCTTCTTATTGATGTCCTTTAGTTGTGGTTCCTTTGCAGCAATTTGACCATGAAGCCCTGATTCACGCAGTCTCCTCTGAACAGTTAATGTTGAGATGTGTCTGTTACTTGAACTAATTGAAGCATTTATTTGGGCTGCATTTTTTGAGGCGGGTAACTAATGAACGTATCCTCTGCAGCAGAGGTAACTCTGGGTTTTTATTTCCTGTGGCGATGCTCATGAGAGCCAGTTTAATCATAGCGCTTGATGTTTTTTGCGACTGCACTTGAAGAAACGTTAAAATTTCTTGACATTTTCCAGATCGACTGACCTTTATATCTTAAAGTAATGATTGACTGTTGTTTCTCTTGGCTTATTTGAGCTGTTCTTGCCATAATAATTTTTAACAAGACACACCTGTTGTTAATTGAAATGCATTCCAGGTGACTACCTCATGAAGCTGGTTGAGAGAATGCCAAGAGTGTGCAAAGCTGTCATCAAGGCAAAGGATGGCTACTTTGAAGAATCTCAAATATAAAATATATTTTGATTTCGTTACTTCATGATTCCATATATGTTATTTCATAGTTTGAGGTCTTCACTATTATTCCACAATGTAGAAAATAAACCCCTGGAATGACTAGGTGTGTCCGAACTTTTGACTGGTACTGTATGTCAAATCAAAACAGATGCCAGACGTGCATTCCTCATAGGTCACTGTTGCATAATTACTATGTTTTGAAGTATGATTAATGTGCGTTTAACAGACGTGGTAACACTTTAATTGGATAGTCCATCTGTCGATGCTCTACAGACAGACAATCTACAGACTAGTCATGTGGGAATCCAAATCAAACCTGGTCCTGGGGACTCAAAGGGTTGCACCCATTTGGTTCCCGGGACTAGGATTTTGATGCGCTGAACTAGCTCACCTGATTCATGTAGTCAAGGGGCTTGATAATTAGTTGACAAGTTAGCTCTGGTATAGTTAGAAAACCCCCTGCTCTAACCCACTGAACCATTAGAACCACTGACTTATGATCAGACGAAGCAGAAGCATTTGATTTCGTGTCCGTAACAAAAAATGTGTTGGTCTGTTCAAACACGCAGGGTCTCTCTCCAGGGACAGGTACAAATAGACAGATTCAACATAAAGTGTACAATATGCAAACTACTAGAGAGACGAGTGGGGTGTCAAGTCAGACGTAAGCGTCCTATCTATGCGTTCCAGACTAAACAGCAGTCCTTTTATGAGTCAACAACAAAATGTTTACCAACATTAAAATGAGTTCATCTATCCTCACAACGTCTCCCGAATTTCATACAACTATTTCTAGCAGGGCATTTCTTTTTCTAAACTATGTCTTTATCCAACTTCTTTCCAGTGTTTTTCTTGGTAGCGTGCTATGGCACTTCTCCATCCATCCGTTTCAGCAGGTAGATCAACTCATCACAACACCAGCCCCCGGGGAAGACAGAAGGGCTTAGCTACCACATACCACTGCACCTCTGCTGGAACATGCAGCTTTAAAGAGCGACTATCCCTAAAAAGCAACTTCTCGTTTAAAAAAAAATGGCCTACGTGTCATTGGTATGAGCCAAATATTTATTCCAGTGTCAAAGTTTAGTATAATGTGTAAATAGGATCATCTTGGTCATAAAGTCAGTCTCGTCCAAAACTAAGATTTGTGAGATGATAGGAAAAGATTGTATGTCATGGAATGCAGGGTACCAGAAAAGTTTTCTATGGGTTGGGTTTATTTTAATCCTGCCCACATGCCCTCAGCGCCCAAGTAATCATCAATTCGGAGCGCAGCTGCACACAACCTGATCGTATTCCCAATGGTCAATTTGGTTTGACATCCCTATGGGGCTAGTTAGGGACCGTCAGTAAATTACACGATGTACATGGGACTACATTGTAAAAGGTCAATAGGTCAACTTCGCCGCGGTCGCACACCAGCCGGCTGAGGCTAACTGGCTAAATCATTTTGGCTAACTCTTCACACCTTCGAACACAGACAAGAGACACCCGCATCCAAACCACACCCCGGAATCAACTCCCGTTTGAATTCAACCATGGCTGCTAGCATTTCTTAAAGAGCCAAATCTAAAATGAGGCCGAATCAGGAAGTGCAGTTGCCCTTTAAAATATCAAATCAACCTGTCCCTCAACGTCAATAAAAAGGAAGGATCTTATTGTGGACTACAGGAGACAGAAGCGGGAGCATGCCTACATCGTCATCGACGCGGACGCAGTAGATAGGATCAAAAGCTTGAAGTTCCTTGGCGTACACATCACTGATGCACCTGAAAAGTGCAACAGCGCCTCTACAACCTGCTGCGGCTGAAGAAATTTGGCATGGCCCCTAAGACACTCATGAACTTCTACAGATGCACCATTGAGAGCATCCTGTCGGGAATATATCACCGCCTAAGATTTGACTGAGTTACAGTTCATATGAGGAAATCAGTCAATTGAAATAAATTCATTAGGCCCTGATCTCTGGATTTCGTATGACTGGGAACACAGATATGCATCTGTTGGTCACATATATCTTTAAAAAATGTAAAAAGTAGTGACCTGGATGAGAACCAGTCAGTATCTGGGGTGACCATCATTTGCTTCATGCAGTGCGACACATCTCTTTCGCATAGAATTGATCTGGTTGTTGATTGTGGCCAGAGGAACGTTGTCCCACTCCTCTTCCAAGGCTGTGCGAAGTTGCTGAATATTGGCGGGAACTAGAACATGCTGTTATTCACATCCCAAACTCAATGGGTGACATGTCTGGTGAGTATGCAGGCCATGGAAGAACTGGGACATGTTCAGCTTCCATGAATTGTTTACAGATCCTTGCGACATGGGGCCGTGCATTATCACACTGAAACATGAGTTGATGGTGGTGGATGAATGACACGACAATGGGCCTCAGGATATCATCACGGTATCTCTGTGCATTCAAATTGCCATCGACAAAATGTAATTGTGTTCGTTGTCCACAGCTTATGCCTGCCCATACCGTAACCCCACCGCAACCATGGGGCACTCTGTTCACGCCGTTGACAAACCCACACAACGCCATACACGTGGTCTGCGGTTGTAAGGCAGGTTGGATGTACGGCCAAATTCTCTAAAATGATGTTGGAGGCTGCTTATGGTAGAGAAATTAACATTCAATTCTCTGACAACAGCTCTGGTGTATTGTTCCTGCAGTCAGCATACCCATTGCACACACCCTCAAAACCCTCAAAACTAGACATTTGTGGCATTGTGTTGTGTGACAAACTGCACATTTTAGAGTGGCATTTCACTGTCACCAGCACAAGGTGCACCTGTGTAATGATCATGCTGTTTAATCAGCTTTTTGATATGCCAAACCTGTCAGGTGGGTAGATTATCTTGGCAAAGGAAAAATGCTCACTAACGGGGATGTAAACAAATTTGTGCACAAAATGTAAGAGAAATAAGCTTTTTGAGTGGATGGAACATTTCTGTGATCTTTTATTTCAGCTCATGAAATATGGGACCAACACTTAACATGTTGCGTTTATATTTCTGTTCATTGTAGTTTCTCTTGTGTAAATTCCCCCTCGTGTACATATGTATAGATTGCATTTTTGATACTGCTACAGTGCTATTTGGGTTGTTAATTGGATTTGTTCGTCAGTTCTTGATTTCTTACCTTTTTTCTCATTAGAATTGTTTGACATTTGACTGCATTGTTAGGAGCTAGTAGAAGAATTTCATTGCCCTGCTAAAACGCCATCTAAAATGTGTACGACGACAAATAAACTTTGATTTAGAACATGTTCTAACTGAAATGTTGGGACCACTATAACTTTTTAAAACTCTTTCCCCCCCCTCTATGCTGTCTGAAGGGTAAGGGTGGAGGAAGGCTTTGCGGTCTAAGGAAGAACACGAATACCTAAACAAACTTTTTGCTTGTTATTACATTTTAATAGCAATGCATCAATCACTAAGAGATTTTAAAATCAGGCTTAAATTCAGCAGCATTCCAACAGCCGTTGTGCAGGTATTTATTTTCCTACGTAAGTAATTTTACCCTGGCTGCACCTGTGGATGTTTTTGTGTGGATGTACTACAGTACTTTTGAATTGGGGCCCGACTGTCTGCCTCCACATTCCACACAGGTCTCTCCATTCTCACAGAAACCAGCTCTGGTACCCCGTGCACAGCTGCTCCTAGGTGTACGTGCAGAGTTCCAATGCAACTTTAGATTCAGAGTTACAGGGCAACACCATCCATTGGGTTCTGCCATGACGACATTTGAAACCGCCACCACTGTCGCTAAACATACTGGGATGTAATAGTTCCCATAAGATAATACATTTTGCCGGCGTTACTGAAGTACAATCTCCGGTACTTTGGCGACTAAAAAAGTATTTTTTAAACCTCCTGCTTTGGGCTGATGTGTCAATGTGTAGTTTACACATGCATCATCTATGAGCGGAATTACCATTTTACCTCAATTAGCCACGAAATCCTTCATTTGAAAAGAAACTGTTTTCTTGAAGCTGTGCCGTGCAATTTTCCCTACATTTCCCCCCAAGTGGGCCAGCCCCCTAGCAATTCGAGTTCTAGCCAATGAGTTTCCGCCCTGCACATTTGAGTGACAGCTAGCTAGTGGCCTGCCCAGCGTTATCCAATGAGGTTACAGGGCGGGCCCAATGGCTCAGTGGACGCAGCAGAGAGAGAGAGCAATGACATGGGGAACATATCATCTATTTCGGGGACCACTTTTGGCTCGTGATTGCTACATTCAAATCTACTGGCTAATAAGTATATTATAGGGTGTACCTCCTATAATGGAGGTATTCATCACAGGCCAAAATTGTCCATTTTATTTACAGGTAAAGAAATGTTGGTTTGATAGATCTCTTTTGAAAGTGTTGCCCTCATGTGGTGAACACCTATCATTGCCCATTTTATTTTTATTTTTTTTACCTTTATTTAACTAGGCAAGTCAGTTAAGAACAAATTCTTATTTTCAATGACGGCCTAGGAACAGTGGGTTAACTGCCTGTTCAGGGGCAGAACGACAGATTTGTACCTTGTCAGCTTGGGGATTTGAACTTGCAACCTTTCGGTTACTAGTCCAACGCTCTAACCACTAGGCTACCCTAACGCTCTAACCACTAGGCTACCCTGCCGCCCATGGGTAAAACTATAATGTATGGGGCGCAGTATGCTAATCAGGCTATGTCCTTAAATGTGCATTTGTTGTCAATTGTTGACATTCCTTGAAAGTCTACCTTTGGCATGTTTCTGATTATTGCTTCCATCCTGGTATTCATGAAAGAAAATTGAATGTCATCGAAAATCTAAGTGGGTTAGTAGACAAAGAATGGATGGCGCCAATGACAGCACCAGATGACACAGTGTCAGCAGACATTTGGCCCTGTAGCGAGGTGGCCTCTGAGTCCGAAACACTTTATAGGTGATCATTGAGGGTTATTCCCTTTAGTTTAGCTTTCACCTAGTGTTAACATGTCTGGCCATCAGAGCTCCAATCTCATACAAGAGGTGGGGGTTTTGTCTATTGGCAGATGACAGGACTTCCTGGTTCATAAAAGAGATGCTGGACAGAGCACCATACTCGACCATCGAGGACCTATATACCAGGCGGTGTCAGAGGAATGCCCCCAAAAATTGTCAGACTCCAGTCACCAAAGTCATAGACTGTTCTCTCTGCTTCCGCATGGCAAGCGGTACCGGAGCGCCAAGTCTAGGTCCAAAAGGCTCCTTAACAGCTTCTACGCCCCTTTTGTTTTTACACTGCTGCTACTCGCTGTTTATTATCTATGCATAGTCACTTCATCCCTACCTACATGTACAAATTACCTCGAATAATCTGTACCCCTGCACACTGACTCGGTACCGGTACCGCCTGTATTAAGCCTCATTATTGTTATTTTATTGTTACTTTTTTTATTTGTATATTTTCTTAACCAACAATGCAGTTAAGAAAATACAGTTAACGGTTTGTATGTAAGGATTTCACGGTAAGGTTGTATTCGGCGCATTTGACCAAAAAAAATGATTTGATTTGATTAAAGCAGAGGCTAGCAAACCATTTTGTGTCCTGTGTGACTTTCTAGAAACTGCCTACAATCACACAAGCTGATTCTTTCTATTTTTCACCCTTTTATACAGTATAGCGATGTCTCTTAGTGATATTGTTATAAGTAAGTGGACCACTGCATTCTTAACTCAACCATATGTATATGCCACCATCTTGTGGGGGCAGCAGGAAACAACAGCAGATATGTTAATTTTTATTTAACCTTCATTTAACTAGGTAAGTCAGTTAAGAACAAATTCTTATTTTACAATGACGTCCTACCCCGGTCAAACCATCCCCTAACCCGGCCAATTGGCCCTATGGGACTCCCGATCACGGCCGGTTGGGATCAAACCAGGGTCTGTAGTGACACCTCTAGCACTGAGATGCAGTGCCTTAGACCGCTGCACCACTTGGGAGCTGGGAAAGACAATGGGAAAGACAACAACAACCAGACAACACTACTTATAGAAGGGATATTCAACTGGTGGCCCGCGGGCCAGATCCGGCCCGTTTATTAATTTCTACTGGCCCTTTGATAAATTCTGAACATTAATAAAAGATCTGCAAAAAAAACCACTATGGTCCTGATCTACACTGAGTGTACAAAACGTTAGCTCTCTCCATGACATAGACTGACCAGGTGAGTCCAGGTGAAAGCTATGATCCCTTATTGATGTCACCTGTTAAATCCACTTCAATCAGTGTAGATGAAGGGGAGGAGACAGGTTAAAGGATTGTTATACCTACGAGACAATTGAGACATGCATTGTGTATGTATGCCATTCAGAGGGTGAATGGGCAAGAGAAAAGATTTAAGTACCTTTGAATGGGGTATGGTAGTAGGTGCCAGGCGCACTGGTTTGAGTGTCAAGAACTGCAACGCTGATGGGTTTTTCACCCTCAACAGTTTCCCATGTGGTTTTTAGAGGCTTCAAGAGCCTATGTGGCATGTATGACTAACTTTTTTCATTTAGTTTTGACATTTTTTTTTTTCAGAGGGGGGTTAAGGTAAAAACATTTTTTTTAAAGAAATGCATATATACAAAAATAACCCTGACACATTCCCCATCCCTTCCCATCCTGCACAGCAACCAAAGTTGCTTTTCAGTCCCCCTCCCACCCCTCCATCTCCCCTTAAATTTCCCCTCATATCACCCCTCGACCTTGAAAGAAACAAATGTATGACAAATAAAAAACTGAAAGAAAACATTTGACATAATTGTTCAGACCCTTTACTTTGTTGAAGCACCTTTGGATGCGATTGCAGCTTAGTCTTCTTGGGTATGACGCTACAAGCTTGGCACACCTGTATTTGGGGAGTTTCTCCCAGTCTTCTCTGCATATCCTCTCAAGCGCAGTCAGGCATTTTCAGGTCTCTCCAGAGATGTTCTATCAGGTTCAAGTCCGGGCTCTGGCTGAGCCACTCAAGGACATTCAGAGACTTGTCCTGAAGCCATTCATGTGTTGTCTTGGCTGTGTGCTTAGTGTCGTTGTCCTGTTGGAAGGTGAACCTTCACCCCAGTCTGAGGTCCTGAGCGCTCTGGAACAGGTTTTCATCAAGGACCTCTGTACTTTGCTCCGTTCATATTTCCCTCAATCCTGACTAGTCTCCCAGTTCCAGCCGCTGAAAAACATCCCCACAGCATGATGCGGCCACCACCATGCTTCACCATAGGGGTAGTGCCAGATCCCTTCCAGACGTGACGCTTGGCATTCATCAAAGAATCTTGTTTCTCATGGTCTGAGAGTCTTTAGGTGCCTTTTGGCAAACTCCAAGCGGGCTGTCATGTGACTTTTACTGAGCAGTGGTTTCCGTCTGGCCATAAAGGCCTGATTGGTGGAGTGCTGTAGAGATGGGAGAACCTTCCAGAAGGACAACCATCTTCACAGAGGAACTCTGGAGCTCTATTCTTGGTCACCTACCTGACCAAGGCCCATCTCCCCCGATTGCTCAGTTTGGCAGAGTGGCCAGCACTAGGAAGAGTCTTGGTGGTTCCAAACTTCTTCCATTTAAGAATGATGTGTTCTTGGGGACCTTTAACGCTGTAGAAATGTTTTGGTACCTTACCCCACACAATCCTGTCTCGGAGCTCAACGGACAATTCATTCGACCTCATGGCTTGGTTTATGCTCTGACATGCACTGTCATCAGTGGGACCTTATATACAGGTGTGTGCATTTTCAAATCATGTCCAATCAATTGAATTTACCACAGGTGGACTCCAAATTGTAGAAACATCTCAAGGATGATCAATGAAAACAGGATGCACCTGAGCTCAATCTTGAGTCTCATAGCAGAGTCTGAATTCTTATGTAAATAAGTTAATTATTAGCAAACATTTTCCCCAAAAAATTGTTTTCACTTTGTCATTATGGGCTACTGTGTGTAGATTGTTGAGAAAATAAGGCTGTAATGTAACAAAATGTTGAAGTCAAGGGGTGTGAAAACTTTCTGAATGAACTGTGTGTGTGTGTGTGTGTGTGTGTGTGTGTGTGTGTGTGTGTGTGTGTGTGTGTGTGTGTGTGTGTGTGTGTGTGTGTGTGTGTGTGTGTGTGTGTGTGTGTGTGACTTCAACTACACATACATTGTTGAAGTCGGAAGTTTACATACACCTTAGCCAAATACATTTAAACTCAGCTTTTCACAATTCCTGACATTTAATCCTAGTAAAAAATTCCTGTCTTAGGTCAGTTAGGATCACCACTTTATTTTAAGAATGTGAAATGTCAGAATAATAGTACAGAGAATGATTTATTTCATTCATCACATTCCCAGTGGGTCAGAAGTTTACATGCACTCAATTAGTATTTGGTAGCATTGCCTTTAAATTGTTTAACTTGGGTCAAACGTTTCGGTTAGCTATCCACAAGCTTCAAATAATAAGTTGGGTGACTTTTAGCCCATTCCTCCTGACAGAGCTGGTGTATCTGAGTCAGGTTTGTAGGCCTCCTTGCTCGCACACGCTTTTTCAGTTCTGCCCACACATTTCCTATAGGATTGAGGTCAGAGCTTTGTGATGGCCACTCCAATACCTTGACTTTGTTGTCCTTAAGCCATTTGGCCACAACTTTGGAAGTATGCTTGGGGTCATTGTCCATTTGGAAGACCCATTTGCGACCAAGGTTTAACTTCCTGACTGATGTCTTGAGATGTTGCTTCAAATATCTACATGTTTTTTCTTCTCATGATGCCATCTATTTTGTGAAGTGCACCAGTCCCTCCTGCAGCAAAGCACCCCCACAACATGATGCTGCCACCCCCATGCTTCACCGTTGGGATGGTGTTCTTTGGCTTGCAAGCCTCCGCCTTTTTCCTCCAAACATAACGATGGTCTTTATGGCCAAACAGTTCTATTTTTGTTTCATCAGACCAGAGGACATTTCTCCAAAAAGTTTACTTTGTCCCCATGAGCAGTTGCACACCGTAGTCTGGCTATTTTATGGTGGTTTTGGAGCAGTGGCTTCTGCCTTGCTGAGCGGACTTTCAGGTTTTGCTGATATAGGACTCGTTTTCCTGTGGATATAGATACTTTTGTACCCGTTTCCTCCAGCTTCTTCACAAGGTCCTTTGCTGTTGTTCTGGGATTGATTTGCACTTTTTGCACCAAAGTACGTTCATCTCTAGGAGACAGAACGCGTCTCCTTCCTGAGCGGTATGACGGCTGCGTGGTCCCATGGTGTTCATACTTGTGTACTATTGTTTGTACAGATGAACGTGGTACCTTCAGGCGTTTGGAAATCGCTCCCAAGGATGAACCAGACACGTGGCGGTCTAAATTTATTTAGAGGTCTTTGCTGATTTACCCATGATGATTTACCCATGATGTCAAGCAAAGGCACTGAGTTTGAAGTTAGGCCTTGAAATACATTCACAGGTACACCTCCAATTATGTCAATTAGCCTATCAGAAGCTTCTAAAGCATGACATCATTTTCTGAAATTTTCCAAGCTGTTTAAAGGCACAGTCAACTTAGTGTATGTAAACATCTGACCCACTGGAATTGTGATACAGTGGATTATAAGTGAAATAATCTGTCTGTAAACAATTAATTGGAAAAATTACTTATGTCATGCACAAAGTAGATGCCCTAACCGACTTGCCAAAACTATGGTTTGTTAACAAGAAATGTGGGGAGTGGTTGAAAAACTAGTTTTAATGACTCCAACCTAAGTGTAATGTAAACTTCCGACTTCAACTGTATATATAAATAAAACAAACTGGTTTTGTATGTGTGGGGCTTTAGCTGTTCTTTACAGAGTCAAATATATTTATCCAGGCCTCAATTGTTCCTTGACTAACTCAATTAATTCTCGCTGTCGATAATTTGAATGTTATAACTTTTAATAGTAACTGTATTCTCTGGTTAAATAGGAGAGAGTGAGGTGGTTGCCTTCTTAGTCAACATTTTTAGTAATCTTCTCGGATTTTGATTGAGAGATTCAAGGTGCTATCATCGTTAAGTAACATAATAGGTCGAAAGCATTAAATATTTAAATTCATCCACTTCTAGATGAATTGTATAACTTTGACCCAGAAGTATTTAACTGCAGAAGCATTTGACCCAGAAGCATTTGACTACCTAACCTTTTTAACTCCGAGTTACATTGTTATTCAATTATTTTTCAAAGTGTAGTGTACTTTGTTTAAGGGACATATCAGTGAAGACCACCTCTTCCAGGGCATATCTCTCTCTATACTCAGCCAGAAGTGTCATGTCTAAACCAATTTAGAATGGGGCAAAACGCTAGAGCCTGGAAATATGTAGCATTTGATTGTTGTCTTTATATGAATTTGTCTTCAGTGTTTGAACGGTTGAGGCTACAAAATATTATGACCCCATTCCTGCAATGTACGACTATAAGGAACACGTACATGCATTGGTTTCCCTCTCTGATACTAATAAGAAGTTAGTGTGACCAAACACGCACCTAATGACAGAGAAATTCTTTCAAAGCATACTTCCTTCGGACTGGAAATACGCATTGTCGGATTTGACATTCAGTACCAGTCAAAAGTTTGGACACACCTACTCATTCCAGGGTTTTTCTTTATTTGTACTATTTTCATGAGGTAGTCACCTGGAATGCATTTCAATTAAGAGGTGTGCCTTGTTAAAAGGTCATGAGGAATTTCTTTCCTTCTTAATGCGTTTGAGCCACAAGAAAGGAAGACCCAGAGTTTCCTCTGCTGCAGAGGATACGTTCATTAGGAGTTAACTGCACCTCAGATTGAAGCCCAAATAAATCCTTCAGAGTTCAGGTAACATACACACCTCAACATCAACTGTACAGAGGAGACTGAGTGAATCAGGGATTCATGGTCAAATTGCTGCAAAGAACCCACTGCTAAAGGACACCAATAAAAATAAGAGAATTACTTGGGCCAAAAAACAAGAGCAACGGACATTAGACCGGTGGAAATCTGTCCATTGTTCTGATGAGTCCAAATTTGAAATTTGTGTTTTCAACCGCCGTGTCTTTGTGAGACATAGAGTAGGTGAACGGATGATCTCCGCACGCGTGGTTCCCACCGTCAAGCATGGAGGTGGTGGTGTGATGGTGTTTTGCTGGTGACACTGTCAGTGATTTATTTAGAATTCAAGGCACACTTAACCAGCATGGCTACCACAGCATTCTGCAGCGATACGCCGTCCCATCTGGTTTGGACTATAATTTGTTTTTCAACAGGACAATGATCCAACATACCTCCAGGCTGTGTAAGGGCTATTAACCAAGAAGGAGAGTGATGGAGTGCTGCATCAGATGACCTGGCCTCCACAATCACCTGACCTCAACCCAATTGAGATGGTAGGGATGAGTTGGACCGCAGAGTGAAGGAAAAGCAGTCAACAAGTGTTCAGCATACACTACCGTTCAATAGTTTCGGGTCACTTATGTACAGTTTCTTCTTCGCCTCACCTCTCTCTTCATCCTCTTATTTCTCCTCAACCCCCTCTTCCTTCTTTTCCACTTCTTCAAATAAGAAATATCCTTGTATTTGAAAGAAAAGTACGTTTTTGTCCATTAAAATAACATCTAATCGATCCAGTGTCGACATTATTAATGTTGTAAATGGCTAATGTAGCTGGAAACGGCAGATTTTTTTTTATGGAATATCCTACATAGTCGTACAGAGGCCCATTATCAGCAACCATCATTCCTGTGTTACAATGGCACGTTGTGTTAGCTAATCCACGTTTATAATTTAAAAAAATCTAGATTGAGAAATAGATGCCTCACAAATCCTCAACCGGCAGCTTCATTAAATACTGCCCGCAAAACACCAGCCTCAATGTCAACAGTGAAGAGGTGACTCTGGGATGCTGGCCTTCTTGGCAGAGTTCCTCTGTCCAGTCTGTGTTCTTTTGCCCATCTTAATCTTTTATTTTTTATTGGCCAGTCTGAGATATGGATTTTTCTTTGCAACTCTGCCTAGAAGAATCTAAAATGTATTTTGATTTGTTTTAACACTTTTTTGGGGTTACTACATGATTCCCTATGTGTTATTTCATAGTTTTGATGTCTTCACTATTATTCTGCAATGTAGAAAATAGTCAAAATAAAGAAATATCCTTGAATGACTAGGTGTGTTCAAACTTTTGACTGGTACTGTATCTTTGTGTTATTTATTGAGATCCTTAGTCTTCAGATTCTTTTAAAATGACAAAATTAATTTGAGAAGCTTTTAATAGTTAATAATGGTGAGCAAGTGTGGCGCCGTTTACTTTTCAATGATGATAAAAATGTTTTGGTTGCACTTTGACTCACGTGGTTGAGGGCCCTCCACTTATTTCCGAATTACTTTAGCAACATTTCATTTTAAGAAAAGTGCATTATTGACGGTTGTGCGTTGCTTTTTTATACAGTACTTCCGAAGAATAATGCCATGTGGAAAAAGGTCCTGTATGTTTTCAGATGAACTGATAACATTGTGGCTTGGCTATATAAACTTTACTGTGTGGATCTACTAGGTACCTTACGGTGTTCCAAGAAATAGGCATAGGTTCAAGATTCCATGATCGAGCAAAGGCCTGACAATCAGGTAGACCATGTAAGGCTGCGCCTGAATTAGGCGGAAACAATTAACATAGTGTACCCATCTTAAAGAATGAAAACCATAGGCTACATTCTTATCTCTTTCATTCTTGGCTACACAAAGAGTGTCGTGTACACACACACACACACACACGTCAATTATGTTTTTAAGCCACCAGAAGTTATTTTACTATGACTCCTCACAGCCCATCCCACTGAAAGGGTGCAGAGAGCAATCTCCACAAATACGTGGTCGGACGGGTGAGGCTAATCACCACTTCTACAGTCTGGCTTGGAGACTCACATTTTGTGATCCACCAGGAAACTGGCCAATTAAACAACAACAAAAAAGGATGCCATTGTCAATAAAGAAATGTCCACAAATAAGAAATATTCAAAAAGGTGACAGAAAAAAAATGCTTTAAACAGCTTGGAAAATTCCAGAAAATGATGTCATGGCTTTAGAAGCTTCTGATAGGCTAATTGACATCATTTGAGTCAATTGCAGGTGTACCTGTGGATGTATTTCAAGGCCTACCTTCAAACTCAGTGCCTCTTTGCTTGACATCATTGGAAAATTAAAAGAAATCAGCCAAGACCTCCACAAGTCTGGTTCATCCTTGGGAGCAATTTCCAAACACCTGAAGGTACCACATTAATCTGTACAAACAATAGTATGCAAGTATAAACCCCATGGGACCACGCAGCCGTCATACCGCTCAGGAAGGAGACGCGTTCTGTCTTCTAGAGATGAACGTACTCTGGTGCGAAAAGTGCAAATCAATCCCAGAACAACAGCAAAGGACCTTGTGAAGATGCTGGAGGAAACAGGTACAAAAGTATCTATTTCCACAGTAAAAACGAGTTCTATATCAACATAACCTGAAAGGCCGCTCAGCAAGGAAGAAGCCACTACTCCAAACCGCCATAAAAAGCCAGACTACGGTTTGCAACTGCACATGGGGACAAAGATTGTACTTTTTGGAGAAATGGTCTGATGAAACAAAAATGGAACTGTTTGGCCATAATGACCAACGTTATGTTTGGGGGGAAAAATGGGAGGCTTGCAAGCTGAAGAACACCATCCCAACCGTGAAGAACAGGGATAGCAGCATCATGTTGTGGGGGTGCTTTGCTGCAGGAGGGACTGGTGCACTTCACAAAATAGATGGCATCATGAGGTAGGAAAATTATATGGATATATTGAAGCAACATCTCAAGACATCAGTCAGGAAGTTAAAGCTTGGTCGCAAATGTGTCTTCCAAATGGACAATGACCCAAGCATACTTCCAAAGTTGTGGCAAAATGGCCAAAAAGTCAAGATATTGGAGTGGCCATCACAAAGCCCTGACCTCAATCCCATAGAAAATTCGTGGGCAGAACTGAAAAAACGTGTGCGAGCAAGGAGGCCTACAAACCTGACTCAATCACACCCGCTCTGTCAGGAGTAAAGGGACAAAAGTCACCCAACTTATTGTGGGAAGCTTGTGGAATGCTACCCAAAACATTTGACCCAAGTTAAACAATTTAAAGGCAATGCTACCAAATACTAATTGAGTGTATGTAAACTTCTGACCCACTGGGAATGTGATGAAAGAAATAAATCATTCTCTGTACTATTATTCTGACATTTCACATTCTTAAAATAAAAGTGGTGATCCTAACTGACCTAAAACAGGGCATTTTTACTCGGATTAAATGTCAGGAATTGTGAAAAACTGAGTTTAAATGTATTTGGCTAAGGTGTATGTAAACTTACACAACTTCAACTGTAAATCCAATTCGTTATTATAGCTAGTTACCATAAATCACAACAGAATAAAATAATAACAGTCTTTGCATTTCCAATAAAGAACATTCCAGACACATTGCAGAGAAAACGGACATCACCATTTTGTCCTCTATTCCACCTACTACCATACCAGACACATACAATTTACTGCACAGCAGACACGATAGATCAATTAGTCCTATTGTTGTTGAGTCTCCGCGTTCCCTCACACTCAGACACACGTGTTCAATCTGCGCACACACTCATTTAGTATAGAATGATCACATGAAACTTAAATCACTTCCGCCTCCATTTCAAAACACACACATCAAGAAAAGTTGGAAATCAGAGTAAGGATATCAGATGAAATGGAATCACTTACCCTTCTGGCTGGCTCAGGCAGTTGACTCTGTTCTTCTGTGACTCGAGGAATGTGTCTGCAGTGACTGACAGCTTCACTTCCACCTGCTCTGGCTCTGCACCGGGTCTCTCTGTGTCCTCAGTGACAAGAGCGTTAGCTCTCTTCTGAAGTCTCTCGAGGATTGAGTCACCCGTGACTGGAGGATTCACTTCCAACTGCTCTGACACTGGCTCTCCACTGGCTCCGTCTGTGTCCTGAATAAAAATGCTGTCTAGCCACTCAGTACTGAGTGTCCCTTTGTGTTCTCTCTTTACAGTGTATGTGTTGGACTCGGACTCAGCGCTGTGTGCGAATGTGTCTGTCGATGTCTCTTCTCTGTCTGTGTCAAGTGGGAGTCTGTTCTCACCATCTGCACTGTGTGCGACAGAGTCTACGTTTGTTTTCTGGTCAGTGAAAGAGGGTGCGCTCGGTGCACCCGTGTCCTCGACGGTACGAGTGACCAAGTCCACTATCTCTGCTGTATGTGTGTCTAAAATCCTCTCTCCGTCGGCGGTGTGTGTGAGTGTGTTGTGAGTTGTGAGTGTGTCCCCTCGCCCTCTGTTGTTAGAGCGTTTATTCTCAGCGCTGCGGGACTCGTTCACTCCCTCCTGTGGCTCTTCCTGGCATGGGGTCTGTGCATTTGTATAAGTGCAGGCCTCTGTTCCCAGGCAAGCATGCGTAACCACACTCCGGTTACTCCCTGACCCCTCCTCCTCTCCATGCTGCTCTGTGGTGAAAGGTGGGGCTGGCGACTCACATTCCATGAGCGTGTGCATCTGCTGAACAGGTAGGGCTGGTTCCACCCCCTCCTCCCTCTTTTCCTTCACCAGTGGCCAGACTTCTCTCGCTTTTCTCTCCTCCACCTGCACTAGGCTCGCCGCGTCACTCTCTTCTTGGGACTCAATGTTTCTCTTCTTCTTGTGGACTTCATTCTCTTGACCTCTATCCTTCGTTTCGAACATTTCTTCAGTGTCTTTCTGTGACGCCACACTCCATCCCATTTCGGTGGTTTCATTACCATTCCTCCGTTGTCTGCCCGTGCCTTTCTCTTCCTCTGCTTTGACCTTTTCAACTCCACTCTCCTCCATGTAATCGTCCAGGATGCTGTAATGGACCAATGATATAGTGACCTCCATGGCACTGCTGTTCTCTGGTATGGTCACATAATGTGAGCTTGCCCTGACAACTTCTGCATCACAGGGCATATGTTCCTCAACCTGTCTATTAGAATCTATGCTGTTGGCCTCTTCCATCATCTCTGCTTCTTGAGTAGCAATTGTGGACACATATGATTTTTCCCTGACAATGTCTGCATCACAGTTCGGAATATTTTTCGCTTCCATAATCTCTACTTCTGCTTCTTGACCGGTCGCAGTTGCCATTGTTTCAGAGATTGTAGAGGAGCCGGAAGCGTCAATGGTGACTGGTTTTGTGACAAAGGATTCCCCCTGTGTGGACTCAAGAGAACCGGAACTCTCAGGCTCAGTGAGGGAGATATCTGTGTTAGGGTCGGAGGTGTCTGTTTGAGGAACAGCGGGATCCTTTTTTTCAAGAGAAGTGTCCATATTATGAGGCGGATATTCAATCGTAACGTCACAAGTCTCCATGTCTGGGTTAGACGCGTAACTAGTGGCGGCAGATCTGTCAGATATGTGACGCGAGGGAAAACCTTCAGGAAAGAGAGAGTCATAAAGATCTTCAAATACTGGTTTTGAGTCACTAGCAGTGAGGTTAGTTTTAGGGGAAGCAGCGGTGTCTGTGTCAGGATGGCTGGCATCCATTTTGGAGACTACAGTGGCAGGTATGTCCATGTCGGGGACAGGGGCGTCAGTGGCAGATCGTAATGGAGTCGATTGGGTGGTGCCACTGACACTAGCTTCAGTGTGATCAATGGCAGTTTCAGACTCCTGTTTAACTGGTTCAGGTAAAAACAAGTCAAAGGGGTTACCCAAGGACAGGTGTGGGTCAGTGTCATAACTCATGGTTAGGTTGGTGTCAAGACGTCCCTCAGTAGAGTGAGGGTCTGATATGGCAGAGCTTTGTTCCGATGTGAAACTATGAGGAAATAGCGAGTCATACAGAGTTCCATATACCTCTTTGTTGGCGGAGGACGTGTCAGTGTTGGGGACAGCGTTGTCACTGCTGGTAACGGAGTAGACCGCGTTTGCAATGGAGGCTAGCATTTCAGCTGTAGATTTGTCAGTGCTTGGAACGGGGATGACCATTTCAGCGGGAGAGGGGCCAGGATGAGGAATAGCGGTGCTGACCTCTTCAGAGGTGACGGAGGTGACAGTTTCAGGCATAGGCCTAGATGTATCAGTGGTGGAGACAGAGGTGTCATTGATGGAGGTGGTGCCAATGGTAGTAACAGTGTCAGCAAGAGTGTCCACGTCAGTAACAGCGTTGATAGTGAGAAGAGAAGAGCTGACAGTGATGAGAACAGGAGTGTCAGTGTCGTCAGCCAAAGTATCACGGTTGAGCGTAAAGGTCTCGGTATTAACTTCAGGGACAGGTGTGTCTGTTTCAGTCACAGAGGTTTCTCTATTGGGGTCCAAGGCAATGGGAGAGGGATCAGTATTAGGGGTAACAGTGCTGATATTCTCAGCAACAACAGGTTGGCCAATGGAGAAGGTAACACAGGCCTCAGCTTTGGTAAGTGGGAATTCAGTAACAGGAAAGACGGGATCAGAAAGACCACTACTCACAGGGTCAGAGCTGGGTAATGGGGAGTGGGAAATGTCATCTCTCTGGTTTGTGGTGTAAACTGTAATAGGAGGAGGGCAAAAGGGTGTCGGTGGGCTAGATGGATAGCAGGGTGCTGGGATAGATGGGAAAGAGGGAGGAGTTGGATTAAAGCTATCAACATCCATATAAGTTGTGTCAGTATGGTCTGTTGAGGCATAAGCGTTGTCACACTGAACATCCGGGCTCTCCTCTTCCTCTGAGGTCTCGTCCCACATCATCTCAGGCATTGCTAAAGGGGCTTTTCCTGTAGCCCGACCCACTTCAATAGGAATAATCTTATCCATCAGGGATTCCTGGGATTTTGATTGGTTAGTGAGAGTCTTAGGACTGTCCATCAGGGGCTCCTGGGCCTGCGATGCGTTGGGGACAGTGGCAGGAGGATAAGAGGTGACCCGTGTCGTAGTGTTTATGACAGGCTGAGACATAGTGAACCTTACGCTCTTGTTCAGAGTACCGCCCTGGCCGATGTCCCAGAGGCTGAGGTCCAAAGGCTCCTCCTCCTCTTGCCCTTTGACCTCTGGATCGGGGCTGTGGAGGACCACGATGCTGTGGGATAGATCCCTGTCACTCTTCTTCTTACTCCTCTTCAAGCCGAAGGTGAAAGTGCCGAACCTCTTGGGCTTGGCACGGAGGTCCATCTCTGAGTAGCTGAGGTCCTTGGCCTGTTTGCGAGCGATAGACGGAAAGGCAGAGGGAGGGATAGTGAGTGAGAGACGGGGAGGGAGAGGGGGGACAATATGCTAAAAAGAGAAAGACAGAGGCAGAAAAAGATAAAGGGAGAAAGAGATTGGGGAGAGAAAAGAGAGACCGAACATTACGTGGAGTATGAAACGTTCATTTCGAAGCTATCAACTGCTCCGTAGAGAGCCAATAGGCTCACTGTGTAATTTGCATGAGAATAATCTCTCGATTTCATAAGAACCAAACCCCAATTACTCAGAGCTTGCAACGCTCCACTGACAACAAAAAAGCCAAGAATCCCTGGTATGTATTGAACAGAAGTTATAGAATCCTGCCAGTGTTTGTTCATCGGAGTTGATCTGTCTACACCTCCGTGAAAAAGGAGCACGGAGACACCCTTCCAAGACATATTTCAAAGAGGACTCCACCCTTAGTTTGAACAACATCAGTTCCAGAGATGGAGATCTCCAGTGGTGTGTCAGATCGTGGGGATGAGGTGCGAATGATTGGAGGAGAGCCACAAAGTGTTGGTAGCTAATAACACAAACCATATCCTATCTGTCTGGACACCGTTTTCCTATGATTACGTTTGATAAGACATCGTTGCAATGTTATTCTGGTGAGTGTGCCTTTGTTGCACCTGGATGACAATGGAGAATGGAATGCAACGCTTTCCATTAGGCAAGTCTGTCAGATTTGAATCTGGGCAGAGTTGAAAAGAATTCCTCTTTGAGTGAAACGCAGAAGATAACAATAGTAGTGAAACCTGAGTCTATCTACGGTATGTGGATGGGGCAACTATGTGTTTTGACACAAAGACACACACACACACACTAAAATGTGGGGGAAAAAGGTTGTTTATTTTCCTTGCATACAAAATCTTACAACTTTTGATGCTGCTCATTATCTTTCTTGATATGCATTTCACAGATTTGGTTCCCCCCCTTTTTTTGTGGCAGCCCACGGGTATAAGAACATGTGAAATGCAAATATGATAACTGAATATATCTGAATAAATATGATGTTGAATGTTATAGGCTTGGGCGGTATACCGAGGTATTTGAAAATAGCCACTGGATGGAATTTCAATACCATCAATATCGTTGAAACTAGTTCTTTGAAGTTTTTCAATACATTTTAAAATTTGTAGCTCATGTTTATGTAAATACATACAGTCACCTTGTGCAATACGAGATAAAGCAGATCGCGTTCTTCATTTCACCGGTCACATTATTTTACATTATGAAGCTTAACGTAGTTCCCCAGAACAGCTGAGCCAGTCACACAGCCAGCTACATTTCCTAATGTTTTGCTTAAAGTTAATATTGTATTTTACAGAGAAAAGTGGGTTGGCTACACCAAGAAAAGTACCGGAGAAAAGTATCGACGTAGGTAGAGCGCTGTCTGCTGATAGAATGCCGTTTGTGAATTCTCATCTGAGTGGAGAAGCGCAACTGAAGCACGAAATGTGTAATGCCGAGCAGAAATTATAATAAGAAGCATTTTACATCTGCGTTTACAAAACGCAGCAGGATATTAAGCGTTTTATTTATTTTTCTGCGTGAAAAATGCTGAATTTTGCATTAACTAGCAAGTTAAACTTTTGGGTCGCGTTATCGAAGTAAGTGGCTGAATAAATAAGGTGACGGGGCACCATATTGTGTTAGCTTTCTGCCATGTTTGAGAAGTCAAAGGTGGATTGGATTAATTATTTGTAATTAATGCCACTATCTTGATTTCCTTGTGTTTTTCTCCTGTCTGTTCTCGGCCCATCTTCTCCCCCCTTTTCTTCAAGAAGAGCAGGCAGGCTCATTGCCCTAGTGACCCCAGACTCCACACAGGCACAGCGTGTACACATGCTGCTTCAGAGCCAGTACTGTTCTTCCTTCAGACAAGGATGCATCCAAAACTTTGTTAATTTGCACAATGTCTCGTTCACATTCGCTTGTAAATGTCCAAACTCAGCAAAAATGACATTCGGTAGCTCGTCCCTGCATTCGGAAAGTATTCAGACCCTTTAACTTTTTCCCACATTGTTACGTTAAACAGGATTTTAGAATTGTTTTGCAAAAGCATACAATAAAAAAATGAAAATATTTACGTAAGTATTCAGACCCTTTATCCAGTACTTTGTTGAAGCACCTTTGGCAGTGATTACAGCCTCTAGTCTTCTTGGGTATGACGTTACAAGCTTGACACATCTGTATTTGGGGAGTTTCTCCCATTATTCTCTGCAGATCCTCTCAAGCTCTGTCAAGTTGGATGGGTAGCGTCCCTGCACAGCTATTTTCAGGTCTCTCCAGAGATGTTCGATCGGGTTCAAATCTGGGCCACTCAAGGATATTCAGGGACTTGTCCCGAAGGCACTCCTGCATTGTCTTGACTGTGTGTTTAGGTTTGTTTTCCTGTTGGAAGGTGAACCTCTATCCCAGTCTGGAGGTCCTGAGCAGGTTTTCATCATCATCTTTACCTTGATTCTGAATAGTCTCCCAGTCCCTGCTGCTGAAAAACATCCCCACACCATGATTCTGCCACCACAGGTATCGTTCTAGGTTTCCTCCAGATGTGACTCTTGGCATTCAGGCCAAAGAGTTCAATCTTGGATTCATCAGACCAGAGAATCTTGTTTCTCATGGTCTGAGAGTCCTTAAGGTGCTTTTTGGCCAACTCCAAGCGGGCTGTCATGTGATTTTTATTGAGGAGTGGCTTCCGTCATGGCCACTCTACCATGAAGACCTGATTGATGAGTGAGATGGTTCTCCCATCTCCACAGTTGCTTGATTCGTCACAATATTGTCTTGAATGTTCTCGAGGACCGAAATGAACGTTCTACTAGCTACTCAATGACATTCTCTGAGCTGCAATGTTCTGATGAAGATTTAGTCTAAAGTGCATTATAGTTACATGGAACAAACAATAACATTTCTAAAAGGAGGCAAATAATTTTGTCATCACTGTAATAGCGTCAGATTGACTTTAGATGGAGCATAACTTTAGCTAGCTAAGATTGAGGGACAGGACCGGATTTTAACTAGCTAACGTTACCATTTTTTACAAATTTTTCTAGCTATGGCAATTGCCATCTCTAAGTAAATTTGACAACATGATAATGATGGCAAAGTTGTTTTCTACTAATTACTTGCCTACTTTAGCAATGTCATTGTATTTCTAGGCCACTATAGTGTCTCCTCGGATAATGTTAGTTAAATTGCTAGCTACCAAAGCCTGTGAGATAACTAATGGTAGCTAGCCTGTTGACTATTGTTCAAGCTGCAGTCAGTCACCCAAAAAGGACTTGATTTAGATTGTTGTCTTTTTCGTGTTTTCTTTGATGACTGTACAAAATAAAATGCTCTAATTTACAATTTGAAGAGTATTTGTTATTAGAGCTAAAATTATTGGATTTGTAGCTTCTATCCTGACAGCCAGAAGAAAGAGAGGGTAGCTATTACTTTAAGTTAGCTAGATAACTCATTAGATGTATGTTTATCTGTGATATGATTCCTAAAAAAAATGGTGAGCCTTCTGGCTGTTGAATGAACGAATGAATGTATAACTCTTGTGATAAATCATGACTTATGAAGGCTCAGGTTGGAGGTATAACTGGTTCCATTTTGCTACAGGCATACATAATCATATTATTTTAGTTATGTACTATCAGATATTAAATTGTTACGTCTTCTCAAAATATGAGAGTGAAAGGGATTATAAACTATAACTTTGCCACCTTGCCAACAGGTTGATAACAATTCCCTTACATTCATGATCCCCTTTTTTCTGTGTTAAAGGGTCATCACTGAAGAAGGCCTGCAGGATGAGGAGGACCATGAAGTCATGGACTTCTTGGAGGAAGATTCTTTTGATGAGGAGCTACTTGGTGAAGACTATTACAAAGAGTATGACCATATACTATGGTTTAAATGCTGTAGTCCTACTATTTTTTATATACTATTTACTGTAGTCTTTACTGTAGTATTCATTGTAGTATACTGAATATAGAAGTAGAGTCTTTCTCCTTGAGGAAATCTACTGGAGAAATACTAAAAGAGCACATCTTCCATAAGCTTTAGATAGATAGGACTGGGGTATGAACAGAGTTCAGAGCTCTTGTTATAACCTGTATGGAACACAATATGGTCGATACTAGGCATGTAGGTTTCTCACTTATGGGTGGCATAAATTGGGATATGGGGGAGGGGAATGGGCAAGGTATTTGCTAATGAAATACTGTAGTATTTAATACAGTAAAAAAAGTACTGTTTTTGCAGACATACATTACTGTAGTAATTAGTTTTTTTTTGCAGATAATACTGTAGTATTTACTATAGTAGTCTGCCGTATACTGCAACATTCGATAGTGAGTAATACACATGATCGAGGGATACTACAGTGTGTAGTATACTATTCCCAGAATTCTATAGTAAACTGTAGTATTTTTACATGTGGGAAAACAAGTGAACATCGACTGGCAGAGAAGCAGCTTAATTAACTTGTGTGCCCCTCCCCCTCCCCTCCGAGGTTGATGCTGGTGGTGGCACAAATGTTATAGCCTGGTCCCAGATCTGTTCATGCTGTCTTGATAACTACTAATGTATGATAGTTGTTATGCCATGTTACCATAGCAGCTGGCTTGGCTATACATAGGAGATGCCTTCAGAAAGTATTCACATCCGTTGCCTTTTTCCAGATTTTGTTGTATTAAAGTGAAATCAAAGTGCGATTTAATTGTCATTTTTTTGTCAACAATCTACACAAAATACTCTAATGTCAAAGTGGATTTTTTTAATAAACATTTGGTATAAAAAAATGTAAAAAATAAAACACGAAAATATCTTGATTAAATAAGTATTCAACCCCCTGAGTCAATACGTCGCCTTTGGCATTGATTACAGCTGTGAGTCTTTCTGGGTAAGTCTCAGTCTAACTGCCCCTTTATGCAATACACACACACACCCACACGCTTTCAGACATGCACACAAAACACTAGCAGAAAACAGTGTTTACACCAAATATAAAACGTTCCCATGTCTCCAGACTTTCTAGAACACTTTGGAGAAGTGTTCACTAGTGGGCTAGAAATAAAATACGTTTTTCGTTTTCATAATTTAACTGAGGTTTTACCTCTGTTCTGAGGAACAATGAATCACTGATGATGACTGACAACAAAACCGATTGTATGCTTGGTGCCTGCAAACCTCATGCATGGTAACACTGGCTCCCTCTATCGGGCAAGGGAAGGACTAACTAACCTATTATACACCATAAGTATGTGGACACCTGCTCATCGAACATCTCATTCCAAAATCCTGGGCATTAATATGGAGCTGGTCCCCCCTTTGCTGCTATTACAGCCTCCACTCTTCTAGGAAGGCTTTCCACTAGATGTTGGAACATTGCTGTGGGGACTTGCTTCCATTCAGCCACAAGAGCATTAGTGAGGTCGGGCACTGATGTTGGGTGATTAGGCTTGGCTCGCAGTCGGCGTTCCAATTCATCCCAAAGGTATTCGATGGGGTTGAGGTCAGGGCTCTGTGTAGGCCAGTCAAGTTCTTCTACACCGATCAACAAACAATTTCTGTAAGGACCTCGCTTTGTGCACGGGGGCATTGTCATGTGGAAACAGGAAAGGTCCTTACCCAAACTGTTAGAAATACTGTATTTGGAAACAAGTGTGAAAATAGTAGGCTATTTATAGGAAATTATTTGAAAATAACCTCCCTCTAGCGTGGAATAGCAGAACCTGATAACGTCATAGTTTACCCAAATGACTAAAGACTTTTTAAATAAGTGCTACACAGATCACAATGTGAGGAGTCTACTGTATGGCCATGATTTGCACTGAGAACTGCCAGAGGGAGAGGAGGTGGACACCGACTGGCATGCTACTGTTAGAAAAGGGCCGCACACTAAACGTTAAAAAGACAATATGCATTTTCTAACACAAACAAAAATAAGCTCCAGAGTATATTCCTGCTCTGAAAAGCCTTGAGAAAACTAAGAGAAATACCACAACGGTTTCTCAATTAAAATGACAGACACCACATTAACACCAAAAAAAGCAGTAGTTGCCCTTATGAGATTAGGCATTCTCAAACAGACACTGTACAGTCAGGAGTGAGCTATAGTCATACTATAGTAAAGCACATTCAAATGGATACCATACACATGAAAGCTGATAAGGAAAGATATTGCACACAAAAAACACACTTTTTATAGAATTGTAACTCTGTGTGATTCTTTGAGCACTGTGGACAATGACTAGAGACCAAATGTCCACTTTAATAACGGAACACTAGTCACTTTAGTAATGTTTACATACTACTTTACTCATCTCGTATGTATATACACTGTTGTCTATTCTACTGTATTTTAGTCAATGCCACTCCGACATTGCTCATCCTAATATTGATATTTTTCTTAATTCCATTATTTTACTTTTAGATGTGCGTATTGTTGTGAATTGTTAGATACTACTGCACTGTTGGAGCTACGAACACAAGCATAAACTTTGTTTTTATTTTGACTTTATTAGTTAAGTAATCATCTCTGTTCAGGCAGTAGCAGTCAGCCCATCTAACATTTTGTGCTCTCCATACTGTACTGGTTTGAGTCATCCCATTTAGCTAGCCTGCCTAGTATGCTGCAGAGCTGTCTGACGAAATCGTTGAACTAATTCTTCAAAGTAGCTAAGGCATACTTTCACGAACTGTTTGTCCCCCTCATCGTTGTGTACATTCCTCTCTCAAGCGGTCTGTGTGTATACAACCTAATGTAGCAAGGGCAAAAGTGTATCCATCCAGAGATCTGTATATAATGACGAGGTGCTCATGTCTCTGTCCTAACAATGGGAGTCGTTATCCCAAAGGTGGGAAGAAACGTATTGGCGTTGTTTTTGGAATGATCTTTGTGAGAGTGAAACCTCTCGCTTCGCCTTATCCTCTGATTCGTCTCTGTCGGGAAAATCCACAAAGGATTATGGACATTGTAGTTAATTACCAAGTTTCTGCACTGAACTAGGTTGAATATTTGCTTAATGAAAACTACAACTCCCTTCAGCCCAGCATCCCACATAGTTCTTGACTTATCTTGTGAATAATTTGATTTCTCTCTAGATAAAGAGGGCACATTGGCTCACAAACCACCCCCCCGGAATTAAAGCAATTGATCTGACGTCTGTCAATTAGTTGTTTAATAACTGATTTAAAAAAAACGAAATGTCAGTTAATCACTCAGCACCAGAAAGTTATTTTCGTAAAATACTTTACATAGCCTACTATTTGAAACTGTTTTCAAATGCATACCACTAAGACCAAACAGATGTTTTTGTTGTACTGTATGTGTGTTTATAGTTTTGTTTAATGTTGTGTTGTCTGAAACGTTGTTCCCCCTGCAGCTATTGGACCAGGTCTCTCTTGGGAAAAAGAGATGTTATCTCAATGAGAAAAACCTGTATACATAAAAAGGTATAAAAAAAAAGAAAAGAGGAAAAAAAGAAAATTGACCTGGGTTCAAAGGCATTGGTATTTTAAATATTTGTATTTTCAAATGCATCCCAAAACTTTCAAAGTGTATTTCTAAATACAGTATATTCCAATACATCCATTTTCAAATAAAAAATATTAAAAAACACAAAGTGTATTTGAACCCAGGTCTGGAGCTGACGTTCCCAGTTATCTCTAAAAGGACTGACAGGGGGTCAAGGACCCCAACTGACCTTTGACCTGGGAGCAGTCAGAGATCTGGTCTTCTTGGTGTGACTAACATCAGGCCAGTCCTCAGCATCCCTCCCCAGGGCATCGCCACCAGATCCATTGGTCTCAGCAGCACTGGAGAACACACAAATACATCCTGATTTGGTGTGCTTGCTGAAGGCAAAGCACAATTCTACATTTCTTACATACTTCTTATTACAATTATTCCACTCGCTCTAGCACTTAAACCACTTGAGCTATTAACACTAAAACAACTTTAAAATGTGCAGACTGACCGTATTCAGGTTGTTTGAGAAAATGTTTGATAGTATTTATACTTTCCGTACTACAACCATATTTGCATGAAACTAAATGCAAGTCAATAGACTTGAATGGTAAAAAAATGTAAATCAATGGATCCTCTTTCACCATTTAAGGCATGCTATCAACACCATCCAACGTTGGGGTGTTCAGAATGATTGTCAAAGACTGATATTCGAACAAATTAAAATATGCAATATTTACATTAGTCAATGGCGACCATGAGAGGTAGATATTCAGTCTCACTGCTTTCTAACCGTTCCAGCTAGAAACTCTAGTCTAAACCAACTGCAGGATGATGGAAACACTTCATATATTCTTTCATTCATCCATCCTTTAATCAGTTAAAATGGGCATACATTTTCATATTAGAGAAAACGCAACAACACTGTAAGAGTATAAGGTAGAAACACGAAACACACGTTTAAAATGTGCAGATTGTCCCAAAATAACATCTATACTTTTTGTACTACAACCATATTTAAAATGAGCCACCATTGGCCATGCATTTCAATGACAATAAAAGAGCCATAGACTTGCATGGGGATCATTTGGCCTCTTGAAGCGTTTAGGTGATCAACTCTAAACCGACGCCGAAATGTGCACACTGACTCAACATAAATTGTTTGCGTACAGCCTTTTGATACAATTTATAATTTTGGAACTAGAACCATTTTAAATTAGCATAAATCGACATAGGTTTGAATGAGAACCAAAGGAATACAGTGGTAGCAAAGTAAAAAATATATATATATCCGGACTTCAAATTTCAAAAACGTTTAATTTACTTACAACTTCATGGATTCAATGCCAATCATATGAACGAAGTGCAGCCTTTTCAAATGCTAATGCTTTTTAACCATTTCAGCTACACACATTAAAACTAACATTTTCAAAATGTTATTAATTATAACTACTCAAATTTGCATTAAAATGAGCCCACTAACAGTAATATTCAACATTCAAAGCCAACTTTCACATATTCAGGCTATCCTATCAACCAACCAACCCATCCATCTGCCTAATTTTCAAACTATAACCAGTCACTACCACTACTTATTTCAAAACCATACTTTAAATCAAGCTAGCAAGCCCACCACCATTTTTTCAGGAAATGTCATTCTCTACTTATTATTTGTTTTGTATGCATTGCTGAAAGTACCAACAGTAGCATGGTTCTAGGTCTGTTTGTGCTGAATGTAAAGATCACTTTTGACTTTTGCACAGGCCGAGGGCATATGGTCTCATCAACAAGGGTGTCCCTGCAGATCTGCACTGTCTTTGAACCGTGCATGGTGAATGATTGGGTTCATAAGGTTGAAGTGATAACCTATTGTGCGATTATAAGATCCAACCAAAAATCTAACTCCTGACAATCGCTATAAAGTGGAGTTGGAGTTTGTACGAAACGGTTTCAGAAGTTTGAATACACTGATCCAAAATCAAATACACCGAAGTCGGACAAAATGTCCCTTTAGCATGCAAGAAAAATCAACACAATACTGCACAATCTCTCTGAATCGGGTTTCATTTTTTCCCCTACTGACATAATTATTACAGTGAATGACAAATGGCCCCTCCCTCAATAACGCTGCCAGTGGGTCCAGTGTGTGGCTGTAAACAGAGTGGCTTCGTCCATAAGCAGCTGTCATCACAGCAGAGCTCTCCAAAGGAGTGCCACAAACGCCTCTTTCTACACAGGTAGCATTTCTTCACTTTGCTGAATGAAAAAGGGTTGAGGTAAGCGGCAAGCAAATAAAGCTACGGAAAAACGTATCTCTTCGTTACAATAGACGGACATCGACAGTGTCACGACGAAGCATTGCATGTGAGGTTGAATGATCGCGAGCTGGATGATCCAATGGGATGATCGCATTCCATTTTCACACCTCAGGGGAACAACATTCCTCCCTAAAATACAGTCTAAGTTTGCTGTTTAGGAGAGACTGTCAGGCGCTATAAAAAAAAAATCAAACCGGTCCAGTGGCTTCTACACACACAAACAAACCCCAGCAACTCACTTCCAGGTTTCTACTGTGTCATCTAAAGTGCTCGGCCTGTCAATCATTCTGTCCATCCATCATCACACAGAGAAGACAAACAGGTGTCTCTCTAGCCCAGAGGGAGGAGTGCTGATGCATTGTGAACGGGTCACGTCCTCTTCCACGATCCTTCACTAGCGACATGTGTACACCCTGACAGAAGCGCGACGTCCTGCTTGTGTAGGCTTCATAAAGACTTCATATAAAAAAAAAGGCTCATAGACTGACGCTGCTTCTTATCGGAGACATGATTTGGATGCAGTTCAACCGGGCATTCCTAAAGAGCAGGTGACAGGTGCCTCCTTCAGATTCACAAGCAGAAATATAGAGAGAGGGGAGGGAGGGAGAAAGTGAGGAGCGCCTCAGTGCAACTAGACAGGGTGCTTTACCAGAGCAGGATTTGCATAGAGGTGTTGGCTGTCATTCACAGCTAGCCAAGCCACCCGGTTTTTCCTATTCAAATGATTTAGTATACTGTAAGGCTCACCTTAGGGACTCAGACTATTCGTCACGAGTTCAACTTGAGATTGTCAAAGTGCTGCACGAATGATGAGTTATGCCAAGCGGAAATGTTAATACAATCACACGCATACAGTGCATTCGGAAAGTATTCAGACCCCCCCCAAAAGTTTTTTTTTAGATTTATTAAAAATTAAAAACAGAAATACCCGACTTACATATGTATTCAGACCCTTTGCTATGAGACTCAATTGAGCTCAGGTGCATCCTGTTTCCATTGATCATCCTCGAGATGTTTCTACAACTTGATTGGACGTGAATTTATTGGACATGATTTGGAAAGGATCACACCTGTCTATATAAGGTCCCACAGTTGACAGTGCATGTCAGAGAAAAAAACCAAGCCATGAGATCGAAGGAATTGTTCGTAGAGCTCTGAGACAAGATTATCTCGAGGCACAGATCTGGGGAAGGGTACCAAAACATTACTACAGCATTGAAGGTCCCCAAGAACACAGTGGCCTCCATAATTGTTAAAGAAAGCTTGGAACCTCCAAGATACTTCTTTCATAAAAAAAACACTTAATTTCGTCACAATTTAATCCATTTTAGAATAAGGTTGTAATGTAAATTTTTGGGGGGGAAAGTCAAGGGGTCTGAATACTTTCTGAATGCACCGTATATTGCCTAATTAAGGTTGACAACTGAAACTAGTACTCGGGGGAGACTGGTATTGACACACATGTGCAAGCATGCATTTATAGTATGGAGTGCTGTTAACCAGAGCCTGAGGGGTGAAGCATACCTCTGTAGCTCCTAGTTATTGTGTACAGTATGTGAGATACCTGGGCCACACCTTGGTAAAGGTGCCGTGGACCTTATTGCACAACATTTGAGTTGTTTTTCAATCAAATACAGTGTTACAAAACATGCACAATTTTCATAGAGTAAACTACTATTGACAATAGGCTAAACATAAACCATAGAAGGTAACGCAACATGCAGAGATGGGAGAAGGGCAAGATGTTGGTATTGGGTTTTAAAAAATGTCAAGCGTCGTTGTTTTCACTATTGATTTAGCCATGAAGCGAAATCCTAGCTAGATGAAGAGGGGCGCGTAGAGGAAGTTGCACGTGGAGAAAACTGTACGCTGAAGTAGAGAGGACCGTTCTCGTAGAGGGTTTCAGTTGATGCTTTCATGCATCATGAAACCAACAGAGCAAAAAAGTATATACTGTAACACTATGATGTAACTGTATGGAGGGGACACCTGTGCTGAGTAATAACACTCAACATTCCAGGCCCAAACTCACATCTAAGAGAGAGGAATCATATCGTACTGAATTTGTAATCTGGCAGACATTAGAATAATAATTGAAGACAAGATTAAATGGTATTTTTTTTAATGTCTAGATATGACAGCACATCCTTAATATGCAGACAAAAACATTCTAAATGGAATATGTTTCAAATAAACTCCACTGGCTACATATTGTCAGATACATCATTTGCTTCACTTCAATTGAATGCTACTGTAACTTTTACTAAGATGGTGCCAACAGTGACATCAGGCATTGATGCCCCTGGGAACAATAACATGTAGAGGAAACGCAGAGGAAAGACATCAGGAATGACAGGTTCCTCTTCGTGTCCCTTCGCTTAGCTAAGACACAAATACGTCCGTAGACAGTCCTCCTCTGATACAGATACCGTAGCTCAAATTCTGCCTAGAAGGATGGCTGTGAAGAAGCTAAGCTATGCACCGGGACTGAACGGAGTGGGACGCGTCTCAAGTTGTGTCAAAGACCGATATGATCTTTAAAATTGGCAAAAAGGGTTATGCTGGGGCCAGGTTGCCTCGTCGCGATAAGTTCAGTTAACACTCCACACTCCCATGAAGTACTCCATATTTGGAAGTATTTGAACCTGTTTGGTTCTGGCAATGCTGACTGGGTATTGTAAAGGTCTTTCATGTAGTTCTATGAGTCGGATTCTCATGCCAAACCACACTGACATACGGGATTAATGTCCGTTTTATTTATGTTTTTTTTTTTTTATTATTATTTTTTTTACAACGATTATCTACCATTGAAGAGATTCAGACAGTGAGTTTACATTTTCATGGAGACATGTGTACTTAAACCTTTTCCTTCACCACTCCCTATTGAAGAAATAAAGGTGATTTAACTAGAATGCCCTATATAGGGTGTCCAATCAAAAACACATATTTTGACCAATGGGTAAAACTATGTTAATTGTGACGGTAATCCTCTAAGAAAGCCAATTGGCCAGAATTAAGGTGAATAAATCAACAAAGGCCAGAGAAAAGAAATGTGGTCAAAAATCTGTAAAATTGCATCGCGTCAGCAAATAATCCCGTTTCAAATAAAACGCTGGGTCTAAATAAATTGTTTACTAGGTTTAATGCTTGATTTGTTAAGTTAATTTTGTTGTTAAAATGTATTATGGCATACTAAGACAAATAACCGTGACAGTGTGTAAATGATAACACTGCGAAGGAAATTAAGAAATGTATTAAAATGCTGGAATTAAATGACTAACTATGCAAATGAACAAAAGCTGTGTCCATTAAGGAATTAAGACACCTGGCTCAACTAGATGCCTTGGGCAGATAGAACCATGAATAAGTGCATGTTGTGTTCAGTGATTTAAACAAACGGTAATCATATTTGTCTTGGTAAATTGTATTTTATAACGTCAGGAAGTAACATATCATCACCAAAGCACATTTTCACCCACGCTGGGCGGGCACCCGAACCTATACTAAATAGCCACAAACGTGCCAACTACCCTTGATAGCCTGGAATAAGCGAACACCAAAACAAACATTGAATAAACCTCTAACTCGTGATTTACTGGTTTGACCCTCCTGCCTTTGAATTAAATATTCTATGAAAAGGAGACGTTTACTCTTGCTGTTGATCCAGGCATCGAGGTGTATAGTTGGCACGGTTCAATTAAGGCGAACTGGTGTATTGGAGCCTATAAAACCAGATGTCAACAGCTGCTTTCCAAAAGGACTAACCACATGATTGTTGTGTCATGTGCTTCACCGGTTTGTTAATGTTCAACCAGTAAATGAGGATCAAAGTATATGTTGCTCATTCATACGTGCATACTCTAGTATACCGAGGCCAACACTTCAACACGTGATGAAAACCTTTAACGTCAAGGGATTTCATCACCATATTGCATACCTAAATAAAGCCATTGAGAATGTTGTAGGATCGACAGAAACATAGATGTGTGTAAATACTAAATGTTCGGGCTACCCTCAAACGAGCATACAATGTGCATAGTTTGAACCAGTGGCTCCTGCATCCCGTCTAGCGTGTAACACCCTGCAGTATGTGTAAGGTTTCTGTTCCACTGGATGTCATAAGGTGAACGCACCAATTTGTAAGTCGCTCTGGATAAGAGCGTCTGCTAAATGACTTACATGTAATGTAAATGTAAATGTTTCAATCAGATTCTCGATGCATGCTTAATACAGGCTGCTACTTCCATCCAGTGTGGTGTAGATCATCTTGTTGTTTTTGCAACGGTATCTTCTGAATCAGAGAGCCTATTTGTTGCCTATTTGTTAGACTAGCTTAACTGTTCCCACTGTTAAGAGATGCATGTACAAATATAACAAACGTGTGTGAATTCATTTCAAGTCACGCACAACATAAATAAAGTATGCTACTCAAAGTCTGTGGACTACAGTAGAACATTGTAATGGTATCACGACCATCAGTTCAAATAGCAAACTATGACACATTGTTGCAACAAGAAAAGCCTGGAACTATTTCCAGTATTTGGCCTATTTTAGCCTACCTGAAGACCACTTGCTTCTCTTCTTCTTTGCCGTGTTTCGTATTTTTCTTGAATTTGAAGAGTTTGAACTTTTTTCCTCCACGGTCATCTTTCTCCTTCTCCACAGTCAAATTGGCTTCGCTTTTAGAAAACAAGCTTTTGAATGACTTTTTGGAACTACTCTTTCTCGCCATCTTTACGTTTATTCCAGACATAAATGGCAAGTCACCAAATTCAAAGTACCACTTGTCACGAATCTCGACATGAAAAACACTGCAAGGTCCTCAGAACCTGCAGACAACAGGACAGCTGATTCTCGCTCTTCACTCTCTCTACTGCATGCGCAGTCGCACACAGGTGAGTGACACGCCCTAGAGTAGCTTTGGGACACATCATCGGGAGTCTGTGCATCGCTATGGTGGTCACAGAAAATAACCCTACCACAATATAGTCGGCTTCACCAAAAAACAAAACGTTTCCAGTCAACGTAGGTATATGTACTGTAATTGTCAAACAATCATTTCAAAGGGCTCTTTTATTAGGCTACCCGCGCACGTTCTTCCACTGGCAACATATTTCCAGCCTCCAAACAGTGGTGAATGTAAAGAGCCATCTGTTACACAAAACACAAAAAGCCTAATGACATTGGTGATGATTTATTAGGCCAGAATGTAGACCTATACATCCGCGCGCGTCGGCCACCCATCTCTGCCTTGGCAACGTTTCAGTGTTTTTATCGAACCACATCAGATTTTGGAGTTTAGGCTATGCCACCCGTTTTCAAATCCATTCGCTCATTTTCATTACCGCTGTCATACGGTAGGGATAAAGAGTGGTGTAATAGCCTACAGTTTTTACCTTTGTATTTAATTATTGTGAGGTTCATGTTTTACCTGTATGGTTTACCCCCACTATTTATTTTGCTGGGAAGCTGTACCTTACCTCCTTACTTTCAACCCTGCTCACTATGAAATAAACGTCTAACTCAGTAAAATTGTTGCGTTTTAAGTTAATTTACACATTTTTATGACTAGGCCCACATAGTATTGAATTAACAGGGACTCTATGTGTAATTATATGCTTAGGCCCATAAAAAAAATATAGGAAGTCCAATACCGGGAAGAAATTAATTATACTGTAATGACCCTGGGTTTATAAGTGCGGAAATCGACTCTGCCACACCAGCATGCTTTTGCGGTACAGTCGATAGCGCGCCGGACGTCGGGCTAGAAGGTCGAGGGTTCGATACCTTCGAGGGGTCAATACTTTCACCCCTGATAGGGAGGGGCACGTTTAACTTTACGTCTTGTAAGTATACTTCCTAGAGACTATACGTGTTTGTTGATGGGACACGTCTTTTTCTGTGATGCCTGCTATATGGTTGTCGGGTTAGCTATTTTCCGTCGCCACACCAGAACGATGCACAACTCAAACTCAAACCAATACACAGACTCCCGATTTTGTGTCCCAAAGCTCGCACTTAGTGATGAGTTAGCCGAGCATCTTAATTAAGGAAATCCACATGCATGCAGATACACATGTCGCTAAAATAGACACAAGCAAAGCCAAAACGACTGATAGCCAGATTTTTGGACAAATATAACAGCTCATGGATGCTTTTTGGCTAGATAGCCTAACACGGAACCTAAACCGGCTTTGTCCTGGGATATAAACATTGAGTTGTTTTACCTGAAATTCACAAGGTCTCCTACTCCTACAATTAATCCACACATAAAACGGCCAACCGAATCGTTTCTAGTCATCTCTCCTCCTTCCAGGCTTTTTCATCTTTGAACTTATATGGTGATCCATCTAAACGTTCATAGTATTACCACACAACCGGCAACAAAGTTCGTCTTTCAATCACGCACGTGGGTATAACCAATGAGGAGATGGCACGTGGGTACCTGCTTCTACAAACCAATGAGGAGATGGGAGAGGCAGGACTTTCAGCGTGATCTGCGTCAGAAATAGGAATGACTTCTATTTTAGCCCTTTGCGTCGCAGACGCTCGTTGGCGCAATGATTGAATACCATGGATTTCTAAATTTATTTTGCGACGCTCGCGCACGCGACGTGTCCGGTCGGGTCAGCATGTCATCTGATATCCGTGCGTTGGAGACAACTGACAGCAAAATATATATGTTTTAACTCAGACTGGGAAAAATCTGGGGATCCCGCTGCATTCAATACAACTGGGAACTCGGATATCTCCTACCTCTGACTTACACACGCTCAAGAAAACTGGGAACTCGGAAATAATCTAGCTCCGACTCGGTTTGAAAGGTCATCCAACTCGGAATTCCAAGTCGGAAACTCAAGCATCTTTCTAGCTTCCGAGTGGTGCAGCGGTCTCAGGCAATACATCTGTGCTAGAGGAGTGACTACCGACCCAGGTTTGATCCCAGGCTGTGATTGGGAGTCCCATAGGGCGGCGCACAATTGGCCTAGCGTCATCCGGGTTAGGGGAGGGTTTGGCAACTTTCCGACCTGAAGATCACTGACGTCATATTTTGAGGGGATTTCCCAATTGTCTTGAAAGCACCATCACCCTAGAGTCACACCACCCCCCCCCCCCCCCCCCCCAACCTGAAGAGCACTGATGTCATGATTTGAGGACCTTAGAGATGGGGACAGGGCCGATAAAACAGGGGGAAAGTTTGCGGGACTCCACCCGGAGCGGCAGATCCCGAGTGGAAAGCCATACCCTCTGTCCAAGACGGTAGTGGGAAGCAGGGGTCCGTTGGCGGTCCGCCTGTTGTCGATACCTGGAGGTGGTCTTGAGAAGTGGCCCAGGCTCTGGTACTGAAAACATCTGGGAAGATGGTATACTGACCTCTTGCTCTGGGAAGTGCAGGGCTGTACAGATGTGAGAGTGTGTCAGGTTTCACATTCTTGGACCCCGGGCGGTAGGATATAGTGAAATGGAAATGAGTGAATAACAGGGCCCATCTCGCCTGCCTGGAGTTGAGGTGCTTGGTGGTGAGGCGATATGCCAGGTTCTTATGGTCCGCCCACACCAAGAATTGATGTTCTGCCCCTTCTAACCAGTGCCTCCACTCCACCAACGCCATCTTAACTGCGAGTAATTCTCAGTTTCCCACGTCACAGTTCCTCTCAGCGGGGTTAAGACGATGGGAAAGGAAGGTGCAAGGATGCAGCTACCTGTCCGGGGCAGAAAGCTGAAACAGGACAGCCCCCGCTCCGACGTCTGAGGCGTCGACCTCCACCATGAACTGACGGGATGGGTCCGGATAGATTAAGATGCTGCTTGAGGTCTGAGAATGCCGATCAGCTGCTGGAGACCATATGAACGGAACCTTGGGAGAGGTGAGTGCAGAGAGGGGGAAAGCAAGGTTGCTGTAACCCTGGATGAAACAACGGTAGAAATGAGCAAATCCCAGGAAACGTTGCAGCTAAACTCTGGATGTGGATTGAGGCCAATCCACCACTGCTCACACCTTGTCAGGGTCCATCTGAATATTCCCTGCAGCGATGATTTATCCTAGGAAGGAGATGGTGGAGCGATGGAACTCAAATTTCGCCGCTTTCACGAAAAGCTGGTTTTCCAGGAGATGCTGGAGGACCTGTCGGACATGGAGGACGTTCTCTTGAGCTGGCAGGGAATAAATGAGCATGTCGTCGAGGTAGACAAACACAAATTGGTTCAACATGTCACAGAGCACATCATTGACCAGGGCCTGGAACACTGCAGGAGCTTTGGTCAGTCCAAACGGCATCACCAAGTACTCGTAGTACCCGCTAGCCTCCACTCGCCTCCTTCCCATACCTGAACCAGATGGTGTGCATTCCGAAGGTCCAAGAAGATGACGGCCCCCTGGAGAAGCTCGAAAGCCAAGCAGATGAGTGGTAGCGGGGTAACGTTTTTGAACCGTAATGTCGTTAAGGCCCCGGTAGTTGATACAGACGCAGGGTCTTGTCTGTCTTCTCCACCTCCTCCGGCAGGGGAGGCAGTTGGACGTATAATCCTTGCAGCGAGAGAGTCCTCAATGTACCCCTCCATCGCTTTGGTCTCCGGACCCGATATGGAATAAAGTCACCCCCCGAGGCGGTGTGGTGCCAGTGAGAAGGTTGATTGCACAGTCGTAGGGCCAAAGCGGAGGAAGAGATGTGGTGCGGGCAGAGTTGAAAACATCCTGTAAGTCCTAGTACTCCGCGGGAACAGCGGAGAGATCCGAGGCTTTACCCAAGCCCGCCGGGAGACGTCCCAGGACACGTTGCGCCAACTTCAGACTATGTGCATGGCAAAACAGACTCCAACCCATGATGGAACCCGTAACCCAGTTGGTTAGGGGGTTGTGCCTCTAAAGCCATGAAAACCCCCAAAACCATGGGTACGTAGGAGACTCGAGGAGCAGAAACTGCATAGCCTTACTGTGGTTGCCTGACACTCTCAGGTTGATAGGAACCGTATTGTGGGTGACTCTGCCAATAGTTCGCCCATCCAGCGCTCTTACATCCATTGGGATGGAAAGGGGTTGAGTGGAAATACCCAGCTCCGACACCAGGGTAGTGTCCATAAAGCTCTCGTCAGCCCCAGAGTTAATGAGCACCCGGATGGATTTGGACTGGTCTCCCCACAACAGGGTAGCATAGAGGGGGTCACGAGTAGTGAGAGATTGGAAACTTCCCATACAACTCTACAGTGTACTCCTATCTACTGATGAGCTTTGTCTTTTAATGGGCAGGTAGATAAGAAATGTCCTGGAGCTCCACAATACAGACTGCTATTCAGTCTGCGTAAGCGCTCAGCAGGAGACAATATAGCCCTGCAAAGTTGCATGGGCTCCGGAGGAGGCGAGTCGACAGTCCTCAGTGATTTCCAAGGGAACTCGGATGACACCGGATTCTCTCGGAAATGTAGACTTTGGGGATTTCCAGGATTCCTCGGAGGCGAGGTGGAATTCGAGTACGAGCGAGGGTGACGGGGATCAGACCCCCTCTCCTTCCTACGTTCCCGTAGCCACCCATCGATCTGGATGGTGAAGGCTGTGAGTGAGTCCAGATCCATGGACAGCTCCCAGGCTGTGAGCTCCGATAATCTGTGAAGGAACGTGTCAAACAGGGCTTCCGGATTCCAGACACTCTCAGTCGCCAACATGTGAAAATCCACTGGAGTCTTGACGTAGTTGGAGCAGCTTACGAGCAGCCTCTCTCCCGGACAACGGAGAATCTAACACATTTTGTACCTCCGCCACAAACTTCTCCAGACTGAGGCAAACAGTGGACTTTTGCACCCACACCAGCGTCTGGGCCCTCCAGAATATCAGTGTTATCAAGTACGCTATCTTCAAGCAGTCCAAGGGGAACGAAGAAGGCTGCAGCTCGAAGATGAGGGAGCACTGGGAGAGAAACGCCCGGCAGGTTCCAGAATCTCCAGCGTAGCGCTCCAGAGGAGGGAAGCGAGGTTCTGGGTACACCATGGTTGGTGGCGGGTTGCTGAGAGTGGGGGATTACTGTTGTGACTTGCTGCCTAGTTGGGAATCCGCGGAATTGCTCCAGTAATGTAGTGAACACATGGTCATGGCATTCTGCCAGGGTATGGAGTCCATCCATAAGGCTTTGCAGTAACTCCTCATGTCTTCCAAAGGTGGCTCCTTGAAGCTAAGATGGGAGGCTAATATCCAGGTGCAGACACAGGAGGCAGATAAACTCTGAGACTCGTACTATTACAAAACAAGGGGCAGGCAATCTGTAGGTCAAGGCAGGTAAGAGTTGTAAATCCAAATCAGAATCAGGCAGGTACAAGATGGCAGGGAGGATCAGGACAGGCAGAAAGGTCAGAGCTGGGAAGACTAGAAAAAGCAAAACTAGAGCACAGGAAACACGCTGGTAGGACTTGACGGCACAAGACGAACTGGCAACGGACAAACAGAAAACACAGGTATAAATACACATGAGGCAATGGGAGACACCTGGTGGGGGTTGGAGACAATCACAAGACAGAGGAGATGAACATACTTTGGTGCAAAAAGTGCAAATCAATCCCAGAACAACAGCAAAGGACCGATGTTGGGGGAAACGGGTACAAAAGTATCTATATCCACAGTAAACATAACCTGAAAAGCCACTCAGCAAGGAAGAAGCCACTGCTCCAAAACCGCCATAAAAAAGCCAGACTACAGTTTGCAACTGCACATGGGGATAAAGATCGTAACTTTTGGAGAAATGTCCTCTGGTCGGATGAAACAAAAATATAACCGTTTGGCCATAATGACCATTGTTATGTTTGGAGGAAAAGGGGGAGGCTTGCAAGCTGAAGAAAACCATCCCAACCGTGAAGCACGGAAGTGGCCGCATCATGTTGTGGGGGTGCTTTGCTGCAGTAGGGACTGGTGCACTTCACAAAATAGATGGCATCAAATTATGTGGATATATTGAAGCAACATCTCAAGACATCAGTCAGGAAGTTAATTAAAACCTTTCACGAGCCTCAACCCCGGATCCGGGAGCACCCCCCACCCCCCACCCCCCCACACTGATTAGCATCGCTAGCATAGCGTCACAATTAAATAGTAGCATCTAAATATCATTAAATCACAAGTCCAAGACACCTAATGAAAGATACAGATCTTGTGAATAAAGCCACCATTTCAGATTTTTAAAATGTTTTACAGGGAAGACACAATATGTAAATCTATTAGCTAAACACGTTAGCAAAAGACACCATTTTTCTTTGTACACCATTTTTTCTCTCCACCAGTAGCTATCACCAATTCGGCTAAACTAAGATATTGATAGCCACTAACCAAGAAAAAACCTCATCAGATGACAGTCTGATAACATATTTATGGTATAGGATAGGTTTTGTTAGAAAAATGTGCATATTTAAGGTATAAATCATAGTTTGCCATTGCAGCCACCATCACAAATCTCACCAAAGCGACTAGAATTACTACAGAGAGCAACTTGTATTACCAATTTACTCATCATAAAACATTTCTTAAAAATACACAGCACATAGCAATGGAAAGACACAGATCTTGTGAATTCAGACAACATTTCAGATTTTCTAAGTGTTTTACGGCGAAAACACAATAAATCGTTATATTAGCATACCACATATGCAAACGTTACCCGAGCACTGATTCTAGCCAAAGAGAGCGATAACGTAAATATCGCCAAAATATATTAATTTTTTCACTAACCTTCTCAGAATTCTTCCGATGACACTCCTGTAACATCATATTACAACATACATATAGAGTTTGTTCGAAAATGTGCATATTTAGCCACCAAAATCATGGTTAGACAATGACAAAAGTAGCCCAGCTGGTCAGAAAATGTCGTGCACCATATTAGACAGTGATCTAGTCTTATACATACATACTCATAAACTTGACTAAAAAATATAGGGTGGACAGCGATTGATAGACAATTTAATTCTTAATACAATCGCGGAATAACATTTTTTAAATTATCCTTACTTTTTAATACAGGTTGCGCCAAGCAAAGCTACACCTAACAAAATGGCGGAACGTGCGTTTAACATTTTTCTACAGAACAACGATTTATCATCTTAAATATTTCTTACTATGAGGTGATCTTCCATCAGAATCTTGGGCAATGTATCCTTTATTGGGTCTAATCTTCTTTTGGTCGAAAGATGTCCTCTTGTCTGTCGAAATGCCCACTAACGTTCGACCGGGACCCCGAAACGTGCCCGGTGCTTCAAAGTGCACAACAATGTAATGCCTCAAAATCGCACTAAACGGATATAAATTGCTATAAAACGGTTCAAATTAACTACCTTATGATGCTGTTAACACCTAAAACGAGTAAAAATATGACCGGAGAAATATTACTGGCTAAACTAAAGCTTGGAAGGAGGCGAGTCGGATGTCCTTCGCGCGCCACGCGCAGGCAGCCAAAGGAAGTTACTTCTGGTATTTGGTGATTTATAGAGGCACTGATTGCGCAATCGACTCCATTCAAAGCGTCATCACGTACTGACACCCAGGGGAAGACGTGAGCAGTGTCTGTTTCTCCATAGCATTTACAGTGACCTTTAAACTGACTCCAGATCAGTGGCCAAGATGTTTGAAATCTGACTCCCTATCATGAAAAGTGCTGTAGATTGAGTTCTGTTTCACTCAGAGACAAAATTCCAACGGCTATAGAAACTAGAGAGTGTTTTCTATCCAATAATAATAATAATATGCATATTGTACGAGCAAGAATTGAGTACTAGGCAGTTTAATCTGTAGAGCAAATTATGCTAATGCGAAACAGCACCTCCTATAGTTGCAAGAAGTGTTAAAGCTTGGTCGCAAATGAATCATCCAAATGGACAATGACCCCAAGCATACTTCCAAAGTTATGGCAAAATGGCTTAAGGACAACAAAGTCAATGTATTGGAGTGGCCATCACAAAGCCCTGACCTCAATCCTATAGACAATTTGTGGGCAGAACTGAAAAAGCGTGTGTGAGCAAAGAGGCCTACAAACCTGACTCAGATACACCAGCTCTGTCAGGAGGAATGGGCTAAAAGTCACCCAACTTATTATTTGAAGCTTGTGGATAGCTAACCGAAACGTTTGACCCAAGTTAAACAATTTAAAGGCAATGCTACCAAATACTAATTGAGTGTATGTAAACTTCTGACCCACTGGGAATGTGGTGAAAGAAATAAAAGCTGAAATAAATCATTCTCTGTACTATTATTCTGACATTTCACATTCTGAAAATAAATTGGTGATCCTAACTGACCTAACACAGGGAATTTTTACTAGGATTAAATGTCAGGAATTGTGAAAAACTGAGTTGAAATGTATTGGCTAAGGTGTATGTAAACTTCATACTTCAACTGTAGGTCCTGGATGGCAGGAAGCTTGGCCCCAGTGATGTACTGGGCCGTACGCACTACACTTTGTAGAGCCTTACTGTCAGATGCCGAGCAGTTACCATACCAGGCTGTGATGCAACCAGTTAGAATGCTCTCGATGGTGCAACTGTAGAACTTTGAGGATCTGGGGACCCATGCCAAATATTTTCTGTCTCCTGGGGTTGAAAATATGTTGTTGTGCCCTCTTCAAGACTGTCTTGGTGTGTTTGGACCATGATAGTTTGTTGGTGATGTGGAGACCAAGGAACTTGAAACTCTAGACCCGCTTCACTACAGCCCTGTCGATGCTAATGGGGGCCTGTTTGGCCCGCCTTTTCCTGTAGTCCACGATCAGATCCTTTGTCTTGCTTACATTGAGGGAGAGTTTGTTGTCCTGGCACCACACTTGCCAGGTCTCTGACCTCCTCCCTATAGGCTGTCTCATCATTGTCGGTGATCAGGCCTACCACTGTTGTGTCGTCAACAAACTTAATGATGGTGTTGGAGTTGTGTTTGGCCCCGCAGTCGTGGGTGAACAGGGAGTACAGGAGGGGACTAAGCACACACACACACACCTGAGGGGCCCCAGGGTTGAGGATCAGCGTAGCAGACATGTTGTTGCCTACCCTTACCACCTGGGGGCAGCCTGTCAGGAAGTCCAGGTTCCAGTTGCAGAAAGAGGTGTTTAGTCCCAGCGTCCTTAGCTTAGTGATCAGCTTTGTGGGCACTAAAGTGTTGAACGCTGAGCTGTATTCAATGAACAGCATTCTCACATAGGTGTTCCTTTTGTCCAGGTTGGAAAGGGCAGTGTGGAGTGCGATTGAGATTGTGTCATCTGTGGATCTGTTGGGGCGGTATGCGAATTGGAGTAGGTCTCGGGTTTCCAGGAGGATGATGTTAATGTGAGCCATGACCAGCCTTTCAAAGCACTTCATGGCTACCGACGTGAGTGGTATGGGGTTGTAATCATTTAGGCAGGTTACCTTCACTTCCTTGGGCACAGGGACTATGGTGGTCTGCTTGAAGCATGTAGGTGTTACAGACTCGGTCGGGGAGAGTTTGAACATGTCAGTGGAGACACTTGCCAGTGGGTCAGCGCATGCTTTGAGTACACGTCCTGGTAATCCGTCTGGCCCAGCGGCTTTGTGAATGTTGACCTGTTTAAAGGTCTTGCTCACATCGGCTACCAAGAGTGTTATGTCCAGAACAGCTGGTGCTCTCATGCATGCTTCAGTGTTGATTGTCTTGAAGCAAGCATTAAAGGCATTTAGCCCGTCTGGTAGGCTCGCGTCACTGGGCAGCTCGCTGCTGGGATTCCCTTTGTAGTCCATAATAGTTTAATAAGTCCTGCCACATTTGTCGAGGATCAGAGCTGGTGTAATAGGATTCAATCTTAATCCTGTATTGCCGCTTTGCTTGTTTGATGGTTCGTCTGAGGGCATAGCGGGATTTCTTATTAGTGTACGGATTAGTGTTCTGCTCCTTGAAAGCGGCAGCTCTAATCTTTAGCTCAATTAGGATTTTGCCTGTAATCCATGGCTTCTGGTTGGGATATGTACGTACGGTCACTGTGGGGATGACGTCATTGATGCACTTATTGATGAAGCCAATGACTGAGGTGGTATACTCCTCAATGCCATTTGATGAATCCCGGAACATATTCCAGTCTGTGCTAGCAAAACAGTCCTGTAGCGTAGCATCCGCGTCATCTGACCACTTCCATATTGAGCAAGTCACTGGTACTTCCTGCTTTAGTTTTTGCATGTAAACAGGAATCAGGAGGATAGAATTGGTCAGATTTGCCAAATGGAGTGCCGGGGAGAGCTTTGTATGCATCTCTGTGTGTGGATTATAGTTGTTTTTCCTCTAGTTGCACGTGTGACATTTTGGTAGAAATGAGGTAAAACGGATTTAAGTTTACCTTCATTAAAGTCCCCGGCCACTAGGAGCACCGCTTCTGGATGAGCATTTTCTTGTTTGCTTATGACCTTATACAACTGGTTGAGTGCGGTCTTAGTGGCAGCATCGGTTTGTGGTGGTAAATAGACGGGTACGAATAATATAGATGAGAACTCTCTAGGTAAATAGTGTAGTCTACATCTTATCATAAGGTACTGTACCTCAGGCGAGCAATACCTCGAGACTTCTTTAATATTAGACATCGCGCACCAGCTGTTATTGACAAATAGACACCCAACCCCGCCCCTCGTCTTACCAGACGTAGCTTCTCTGTCTTGCCGGTGCATGGAAAATCCTGCCAGCTCTATATATTATCCATGTCGTCGTTCAGCCACAACTCAGTGAAACTAAAAACTGTAATATCTTATGTCCCGTTGGTGGTAGGTCATCCATTTTATTTTCCAATGATTGCATGTTGGCCAATAGAACAGATGGCAATGGGAGTTTACAAACTGTTACACACGCCTCGGTGAAGAGGGAACGCAACACCATGCTACAACTCAACTCCCCGCGAAGTAAAAGAGGTATGGGAATGTAAGTGTGAGAAAGGATGACAAAAGGCAGAATTGACCGTTTACTAGGATTTTATTCCTTTACACGGTAATATGGGGACAAGGGGCTGGATGGAACCAAAGCAAAGAAAGTAAATGTCAAAGGTCCCCCTCTCCTATCTAACCTGCCTACCCACTACTTACCTAACTTAGTACCACCTGGTGCACTAACCAAAATACAGGGGGTGGTCCGCCCAGGTCTTACCTAGTGTGCCTAGACAATGAATATACTACGGGTATATGTATGCCCACGGGCCTCTTGCCTAAGCACTCCCTAGGTGCCTTCCCCTTCCCCCCTGGGAACAAATGAAACAGAATATCAAACAATTACTCAAACAAACTAATAAACAAAGGACATCAAATAAGCTCTATCTGAGCAACAATCTCACACGGAACATACCAACTGCTCCCAGCAACAACTAACACAGTACATACCAACGACCAACATGCTATAACCCTCAGCCATCAACCTCCTCTCTCAGCAATGATCTATATCACATTCAATCTCAGCCAGCAATGATCTCAGCCAGCCTATTATCTCAGCCAGCCTATTATCTCAGCCAGCCTATTATCTCAGCCAGCCTATTATCTCAGCCAGCCTATTATCTCAGCCAGCCTATTATCTCACTCTCCTGAACAACAGAACACTGGCTTTTATATAGGTTCAGACGGAATGGGTAATTAGAAACAGCTGCGTCTTGACGAGGGGGCGGGGTCAGCTCTCCAATCATCAATTGGGGCCGACCAATCAGCTGCCTGGGGAGAATTTCAGGAAGCCATCTCCTGAAACACACACACTCAAATACAAACTACAACACAGAAACTGGGGAACGTAACACTCAGTCACGAATTCTCAGAAGGCAGTCCGACCTCTGCCCCCTTTTTCTCTGTATTTTCTTCATGCAAATGACGAGGATTTTGGCCCATTCCCGAGAAAGCAGTATATCCTTCGCATCGGCCTCGTTAAAGAAAAATGACTCTTCCAGGTCGAGGTGGATTACCACTGTTCAGAAGTTATTTTCGGTCATAAGAGACGGTAGCAGCAACATTATGTACAAAATAAGTTACAAAATAAAGTAACAAACAACGTGAAAAAACGAACAAAATAGGACAGTTGGTTAGGAGCACGTAATTCTACAAAGATGGAATTGTCTTAGTGTGCCATGCTCATAGGCTGAAGTTAATCGGGGAATGACATTCCGCATGTTAGCTAATAGGAAAGAGGAGAGGCGTGACGTTAAACTGATGAGGTACAGTGGGGCAAAAAAGTATTTAGTCAGCCACCAATTGTGCAAGTTCTCCCACTTAAAAAGATAAGAGAGGCCTGTAATTCTCATCATAGGTACACTTCAACTATGACAGACAAAATGAGGGGGAAAAAATCCAGAAAATCACATTGTAGGATTTTTTATGAATTTATTTGCAAATTATGGTGGAAAATAAGTATTAGCAATTATGAAAATCTCCTCAGATCTGCGACCTTTGCATGCTATCTTGAACATGCACACTTTCCATGATTTCATAAGATTTAGGGAGTGAATCTTATTTATATTGAGGGCTACTGGATTTAATTGGATTTATTTTAAATTAAAATGGATGGAAAATGTATTTTTAACTGGCCCTCCCCGTGTGTTTGAAACAAAAACATGTAACCCTCCCCCTCCAACATGATCATTAAAACAAAATAGCAGGAAATATTACATCGCTTTTTATTAGACTATCAATGTTGCAGTCGTGATTTCTATCAAATCAATCCGTGGTGAGAACCCCTGCTGTATTCATACCATATTCATGTTATCCACTAGAGGGAGGCATTTACCAATTTAAGCTTTAAGGGCCGTCCACACCAAGGACGATAACTATAACGATACATTATGCATAGCTATAAAACGTTGGTGAGCATCCACACCAGAGAAACGTTTACCGTTCTACGGTAGTCTACACCTGTCAATCAACTGATCAAAGCATTGTACTGCACGCTGTAGGCCTATTAATAATGTAGTAACACAGACCGTTCAGTGCTCCAGGGTGTGTTCATTGTCATAGTGACAACTGCAAATAACACTTCAATGTAGGCTACATGTAGCCTAATGAAAAATAATATAGACACTCGTAGGCCTATTTCAATTAAATGTAAAAATTCAAAAACAAAAGCTGTTGAGCCTGTGCATCTTTTACATCATGTAATCGCTTGCCTCGTTGCTAGAACAAAAAGGCTTCTCAACAGCTTTTACCCCCAAGCCATAAGACTCCTGAACAGGTAATCAAATGTCTACCCGGACTGTTTGCATTGTGCCCCCACCCCCAAACCCTCTTTTTACGCTGCTGCTACTCTCTGTTTATCATATATGCATAGTCACTTTAACTATACATTCATGAACATACTACCTCAATTGGGCCGACCAACCAGTGCTCCCGCACATTGGCTAACCGGGCTATCTGCACCCACCACCCCCTCTTTTACGCTACTGCTACTCTCTGTTCATCATATATGCATAGTCACTTTAACCATATCTACATGTACATACTACCTCAATCAGCCTGACTAACTGATGTCTCGCTACATTTAAAGCCTCGCGACTGTTTTTCACTGTCTTTTTACTGTTGTTTTTATTTCTTTACTTACCTATTGTTCACCTAACACCTTTTTTTGCACTATTGGTTAGAGCCTGTAAGTAAGCATTTCACTGTAAGGTCTACACCTGTTGTATTCGGCGCACGTGACAAATACACTTTGATTTGAGTTGAAGTGGTTTGCTTTCAATTTCCATTTTTCTAATGGATGTCAATTCGTTTGGATTTTCTTTTTCACTATGCTCATCACTGTCTGTCCTGTGCAACCATGTAACACCTGGTTATCTAGGGCTTAATTGAAAGAAAAAAAACAAAAAGCTGCAGACACTAGGCCCTCCATGGAATGAGTTTGACACCATGCTATAGCATATTGCGCACGGGAATAGCTGAAAAATAGGTTAGAGTTGTGTAGCCAAAGAAGCTAAATATTAGCTCGAAATTAGGCCACTCATTAGCTAAATATTAGGGCTGTAAATATTTGCCTGTCAAAGTGCATTCGGGCACGCAAAGCTCCACTATTGATTCGGTCTACGTTTTTAGAGAATAACATTATTATGCCTAAACTACAACAACACAGTGCAATGAGGAATGTATTATTGATTATTGTTATCAAGTGACGCAATTATTGGGTTTAGGGCTGACACTGCAGTAATGTAGGTTAATTATATATATATATATATATATATTATTTTTTTGGTGTATTTTTTTAGGATTCCCTTTATGGACTGAACACTATTTATAATTATAATGAGGGATACCTGGAGAAAATCGTACCTTTTCTAAGATGAAAATGGATGTCGCTCGCTTTAAAAATAATATGAGAGGATGCAGTAGAACCGATAAGTTTCCATTTCTATACAGGCTATTGTTTAAAAAAGAGGATAGTCTAAGTTTGGAACAGTTCAACTGTGAAAACGGGTTGTTTAACACAGCATCTGCATACCATCAGTACAAGCCTATATGCACTTGTAACTTTTGCCATTTGGCAAACTATTCTTTTCTATTTGATTCTATTTGATTACACGATCTTGTCGTTACAAAATAGATTTGTGTTGGCTGTGATTACGGCATGGGAATATAAGAGCATCTGCTAGGACGAAATTAACCAACTAGGCATGTATAGCTCACGGCATGATCCTCAAACCAAAAACTGGCCAAACTCGTATTTCTAAAAGTGAATTCAAAGGCAATGTAGAATGACTGTGTAGTCTAATATTTATACAGCTTAATTGCTACATTTATAGGCATGCTGTAGAAGTGCTGTTGTTGATGTGCTGGTGAAATGCTGAGCGCTTCTGCCAGTGTCACGTTCGTTCTCCTCGTCTGAGGAGGAGCATGGATCGGACCAAAACGCAGCGTGATATGAATACATCTTCTTTAATTAGAGACGAAGACGAAACAAACACTATACAAACTAATACAAAAACAATAAAACGTGAAGCTATACAAACAATGTGCATACATGCAACATACGTTAGACATAGACAATTACCCACAAATCCCCAACACAAAACAAGCCACCTATATATGATTCTCAATCAGGGACAGATAGACAGCTGCCTCTGAGAACCATATTAGGCTGAACATAGAAACAGACAAACTAGACACACAACATAGAATTCCCACCCAGCTCACGTCCTGACCAACACTAAACAAGCAAAACACACAAGAACTATGGTCAGGACGTGACAGCCAGCCTGTATGTTTCAAAATGTATTTCTTAAATGGCAGACTATAGTCTTGAAATAATAATAGTAAAGCCTAAATCATTCATTTTCATTCATTTTCTACGGGGCTTTTCTATTTATTACAGAAGGGTATCATATCACTTTATCTTGCCTTTGAAAGTCACCAAAAACAATTGTCTAGTTCAGTTGCAGTGAACAGTAATATAATAGTGAACAGAGCATGAGGTAAACACCAGCATACAGTCTGGTATGACTCTCCCAGATCAGTTGAATATATATTCAGCGCTATGACATCTTAAGAATGAGCACTTCACAAGCGCTATATAAATGAATAAGCACACTTTATCTGTACCTTTAGACCCATGTAGGTTACGGTAGCTGAGCGCCTGTATCACTCATTCAGTTTATCACTGTCCGTTTATCACTGTCTGCACTCTGCCCTACCTATGTCGTCAGAGGTGGTGTGTAATGGAAAGGCAAACAGCCAAGGACAGTGACGAATGGACCAGGTTTGGACACCAAGATAAAACTTCTCTGTGTTTCATTTTTGATCAAAGGTCCATAGTCTTTTTTCCCCCTTCTTTTAATTTTTTAAATATTTGTGGTCTTTTTTATGCCTTATTGGCTAGAGAAGAGACAGTGGGAAAGATGGGAACCCATGCTGCAACAATATATGTGATTGAGTTTAGACCGCTACACCATCCTAGGCCATCAATCAACCAATCAATCAAATGTATTTATAAAGCCCTTTTTACATCTGCCGATGTCACAGAGCGCTATACAGAAATTCAGCCTAAAACCCCAAACAGCAAGCAATGCAGGTGTAGAAGCACGGTGGCTAGGAAAAACTCCCTAGAAAGGCAGGAACCTAGGAAGAAACCTAGAGAGGAACCAGGCTCTGAGGGGTGGCCAGTCCTCTTCTGGCTGTCTGGTGGAGATTATAACAGAGCATGGCCAAGATGTTCAAACGTTCATAGATGACCAGCAGGGTCAAATAATAATAATCACAGTGGTAGTAGAGGGTGCAACAAGTCAGCACCTCAGGAGTAAATGTAATTTGGCTTTTCATAGTCTTAATACATATTTTCAATTGAAGCACAGATTGTGAAATAATGTAAGGTTATGTTTCTGTGCAGGTATCCTAATCCATATGTATACGGTACCATCAATTGGTGTTTGTGAAGGTACATTATACCTGTAATAACTCATTTGAATCGGTCCAGGACCTGTTCTGATATTTATTGTCAGTTAGGCTTAGGTAGAAGTAGGGGAAACAGATCTTGAATCATCTGTTACGTAAAAGTAATTCGATCAAAGAGTAATCCCTATTAGACTGAGAGTTAGTGGGGCCAGTCTTGTGACCTTTTGGAACATCCAGGAAATTAAGTTTTAAACGGTCGTCCAACTCGGAATTGTAAGTCGGGAACTCGGGCCTCTATCTAGCGCCACAACCTGAAGATCACTGACGTCATCTTGATTGGACCTTGTTTTTTCCCCAGTTCCCAGTTGTCTTGAAGGCACCATCAATCCAGAGATTGGATGACAAAATTTGCCCGCGAAGGCCCGCCGCGCCACCTTCCTGTTCAAGTGAACACAGCACAACAAGGTGAGTCCAAAAATGTCTTGCATGCTGCTGCATAAATGATGTAACATACCAGGGAGATATGTATACTGTAGCTAAGAAAGTAATACTTAGTGTATGTTTTGAAGTAAGCTGTTAGTAGCCCAAGAAATTACAAACAACCACAAATCAAGACTTCCCAAACATTCAACAAGTAGACAATACAGACAATTAAAATACCTCTTTCTCTTTCTACTTGATGGAATAACATGCATTGCCTCTCCTTCATGATACAACATTTTATAAGGGAATATGACATGGAGGCATCACTTGGAATCATAGCATTCCTCAACTTGTCCACGTTGCCTGTAAAATATTCATTAAAGTAGTTTGCGATGTCATATGGTTTTGTAATAAATAGACCCTCTGATTCAACAAAAGAGGTGGACATGTTCGAATTTCTACCCATAATAATGTTCAACGTTCTCCATAGTTTTTTCCCATCACCCTGTACTTCATCAATTTTGTGCTGATAGAATCCCTTCTTCTGTTCTTTGTTTAGCTTGGTCACAAGATTTCTTCATTTACAATAACTTTGCTTATCAAACAGAGTGCCAGATTTATCTGCTACTTTTTTTGCCACTATAATGTTGAATCATTCCATTTCTCAGCTCATCATCAATCCATGGGGCACCGTTTGACCTCAAATGTGCATTTTCTTAAAGGGGCATGCTTATCAGCTATACTCATAAACAAACTTAGTGACATTTCAGGATCATCCTTACTACACACTTCTAACCATTGCACATTCTTAATCTCATCCACAAATGAGTCCTGATTGAAACCCTCTGTAGGACCTTGGGTAGATTACCTTAAGGCCAGCCTTTGGTAATTTAGTTTTCCTAGTGAGGGCAACCAAGTTATGATCACTGCCACCTAGTGCCACTGATACAGCTTTAGAACAACATTCAGTCATGTTAGTAAAAATTTGATCGATACAAGTCGGTGATGTGATACCGGACCTATTAGTGAACGTTCTGGTTGGTGATGTCATAACTTGGGACAGGTTACATACATTGGCAACAGAAATACGTTTCTTTCTCATTGGACAGTTGGTGTTAAAAAAAATCTCCCCAAAAATAAATGTCCCCTATTTTCAGCAGACACCTTATCCAACATTTTGCAAATTACATCAAGATATTTCACAGCAGCATTAAGTGGCCTATAGCAGCAATCAACTACTATAGGTTTCATATGTGGTCAATGCACCTCTACCCATAGTGCCTCTAATCCATTCAACATTAAGTCCTTACGTTGTTTTGCTGGAATATGACTCTGGATGTAAACTGCAACTCCACCCCCATATCTATTTCTGTCCCTCCTGAACATATTATATCCAGAGACCTCAGCATCCTCAAAAGGAGAGTCCAAGTGAGTCTCTGATATTGCCAATACATGAATATTGTTTGACTGCACTAGACAGCATATCTCATTAATTTTGTTCCTTAAACTGCATACATTCAAGTGAGCAATTAACTGACCTTTCGTTGGTAGATTTACAGTATTTATATGTCCAAACATGAATCAGCAGTTGGATTCTGAGAGACAGATACCCAGTCTGTGTGTGTGTGTGTGTGTGTGGGGGGGGGGGTATGGTATTAGCTGGTATTAGTTCCTTTCTTCTTTGACGGACTGCATCTGAGAAACCCTCATTGATGAAGATGAAGGACCCTTTAAGGCGTTTGGCTTTTCCAAGGACTGCAAGCTTATCCTTGAAACGGAGGAATTTCACTACTATTGGCCTGGTTCTGGTTCCATTGGCACCACTTGTGACCTCTGGTTTCCCAGACCGGTCAACACGTTCCAGCTCAACCTGTTGATCCAATTGTAGCTCCTCAGAAAACAGCTTTCGAACTTTGTCCTCAGATTCTGCCCATGTCTCACTTTGGCTCTCCTGGATACCATCTATTACAAGATGATTTCTCCTGTATTCTCCATCCAGGTAATCAGCCTTCCCAGACATGTTCTGGAGGCCCTCAGTGACTGTGGTGATTTCATTCCGCATAGAGGAACAGTTTCTGGAAAGTGTATCCTGTGTGGTCTTCAATACATCCACATCCTTCTGTGTGAACTGAAGGCTTGTTTTAATGTCTTGTACATCATTAGCGAGGTCACCAGCCGTTTGTTGGTCGACTCCGTGATCATCTATATGAAGCTTTTAAAGTTATTTTCCTGCTGAAGTATCATTTCCTTATAGAAAACGTTCTGCTTCTCCAAGAATTCATGTACCTGCCCAGCAGAGATGTGATCCCTGTCTTTTTTCGGAGGCATGACAGTACTTATAGTAGGATGAGCCTGCTATTCACTCCGTGAAATGAGAAAACTCTGGAAATCGGTAGTCCTAAAACTGAGTCAAATAGAAGTGCTGCCCTAGCTACAAGGGCTAACCGCTTAGCGTGCTTGGTATCTGGCAATAGTAGACCAGGTTGCCTAGCTTGATAGGCTAGCTTCTTCGCCAACGTAGTACCACCTTGTTTGAGCACGGATCCCGGGACATATACCAGCGGTCCCAGCGTTAACGCTAACTGCGTCCCAGGATCCAGATATGTAAATAGTCCCAGGATCCAAACTATTGTACATTTTTATTATCTAACTAAGTTAGATTTTAAACTGTTTTAGAGAAATGTAATCATTGAATATTGTAAAAGCTTTCATTGTCTGCTTAAATGCCCCCTTTATTTATCCTATGGTTCTGATTTGTTGTACAGGGAGAATTCTGTAAGAACGGCCCATGTTCTGAATTCTGTCGCTGTAATTTCTAAAAGTGCTGAACAAATAGTTATATTGACTACGTCCGTCCTAGCTCGCTCATTAATGTCTTAATCTAAATTACGGATTGCCTCTTATCCGCTCGCCGTCCCCGTATGCCATGGTCTGTTCATCTCAATTGTCAGTTGAAACGACAGTTGTTTATGCATTTCAACCATATCAGCTATGTTTTTTAAAGGCAGTAAATGAGGCTGAATTAACTGTTTCTCTGCCAGACAAGGCTCCGCTGATAGCCAGGTGTAGCAGTGGTAAGGTGTTGGGACTGCTGTTGGGACTCTGCTGTTAGGACAGCTTTATGTAGGCCCTAACAGTTTGTGGGCACCGTTTGTCACCGTTATAGTGCAATTCATGTTTTGTTTAGTGGCTTTGCCGGTGTCACGATCGTCTATAGGAGAGAGAGAGGACCAACATGCAGCGCGTGGAAAGTACATCTTCTTTATTAACGAAAGAAGACGAAAACGAAACAAACACTATACAAACTACAAAAACAACAAAACAGACGACCGTGAAGCTATACAAACAGAAGTGCTGACACTAAACACTCTGACCTTAAATATGGCTCCCAATCAGAGACAACAATAACCAGCTGTCTCAATTAGAGACCCAATTCAGGCAACCATAGACTTTCCTAGATACCTACACTCAACCATAGACACAGCTAGACTACTATACTAATCATAAACCCAACTACTCTAATAAACCCCCTAAACCTTACAACCACCCTAGACACTACAAAAACACATACATTCCCCATGTCACACCCTGACCTAACTAAAATAATTAAGAAAACAAAGAATACTAAGGCCAGGGCGTGACATAACCCCCCCCCCCTTAAGGTGCGAACTCCGGGCGCACCAGCACATAGTCTAGGGGAGGGTCTGGGTGGGCGTCCGTCCACGGCGGCGGCTCCGGCACTGGTCGTGGTCCCCACCATAGTCACTACCCGCTTACGTAGCCTCCTCCAAATGGCCACCCTCCACATTAACCCCACTGGACTAAGGGGCAGCACCGGACTAAGGGGCAGCACCGGACTAAGGGGCAGCTCCGGACTGAGGGACGGCAGCTCCGGACTGAGGGACGGCAGCTCCGGACTGACTGACGGATCCTGGCTGGATGACTGCTCTGGCGGATCTTGGCTGGACGGCTGGCTGGCGGCTCTGGCAGAGCCCGGCTGGCTGGCGGCTCTGGCAGAGCCCGGCTGGCTGGCGGCTCTGGCAGAGCCCGGCTGGCTGGCGGCTCTGGCAGAGCCCGGCTGGCTGGCGGCTCTGGCAGAGCCCGGCTGGCTGGCGGAGCCCGGCTGGCTGGCGGCTCTGGCGGAGCCCGGCTGGCTGGCGGCTCTGGCGGAGCCCGGCTGGCTGGCGGCTCTGGCGGAGCCCGGCTGGCTGGCGGCTCTGGCGGAGCCCGGCTGGCTGGCGGCTCTGGCGGAGCCCGGCTGGCTGGCGGCTCTGGCGGATCCCGGCTGGCTGGCGGCTCTGGCGGATCCCGGCTGGCTGGCGGCTCTGGCGGATCCCGGCTGGCTGGCAGATCCCGACTGGCTGGCAGATCCCGACTGGCTGGCAGATCCCGACTGGCTGGCAGATCCCGACTGGCTGGCAGATCCCGACTGGCTGGCAGATCCCGACTGGCTGGCAGATCCCGACTGGCTGGCAGATCCCGACTGGCTGGCAGATCCCGACTGGCTGGCGGCTCTGGCAGATCCCGTCTGGCTGGCGGCTCTGGCAGATCCCGTCTGGCTGGCGGCTCTGGCAGATCCCGTCTGGCTGGCGGCTCTGGCAGATCCCGTCTGGTTGGCGGCTCTGGCAGATCCCGTCTGGTTGGCGGCTCTGGCAGATCCCGTCTGGTTGGCGGCTCTGGCAGATCCCGTCTGGTTGGCGGCTCTGGCAGATCCTGACTGACGAATGGCTCTAGCGGCTCCTGACTGACTAACGGCTCTGACGGCTCAGACGGCACTGGGCAGACGGATGGCTCAGATGGCGCTGGGGAGACGGATGGCTCAGATGGCGCTGGGGAGACGGATGGCTCTGGCCGGAATAGGCACACTGTAGGCCTGGTGCGTGGTGCCGGAACTGGTGGTACCGGGCTGGGGACACGCATCTCAGGGCTAATGCGGGGAGCAGCAACAGGATGCACAGGACTCTGGAGACGCACAGGAGGCTTGGTGCGTAGTTTAGGCACTGGAGTTTAGGCACCATAGGACGAGTGCGTGGAGGAGGAACAGGGCTCTGGAGACACACTGGAAGCCTGGTGCGTGGTGTAGGCACTGGTGGAACTGGACTGGGGCGGGGAGGTGGCGCCGGAAATACCGGACCGTGCAGGCGTATTGGCTCCCTTGAGCATTGAGCCTGCCCAACCTTACCTGGTTAAATGCTCCCCGTCGCCCGACCAGTGCGGGGAGGTGGAATAACCCGCACCTGGCTATGTAGGCGAACCGGGGACACCATGCAAACCGGCCCGAGGAGACGCACTGGTGGCCAGATATGTAGGGCCGGCTTCATGACATCCGGCTCAATACTCAATCTAGCCCTGCCAGTGCGGGGAGGTGGAATAACCCACACCGGGCTATGCACACGTACAGGAGACACCGTGCGCTCTACTGCGTAACACGGTGTCTGCCCGTACTCTCGCTCTCCACGGTAAGTACAGGGAGTAGGCGCAGATTTCCTACCTGACTTCGCCACTCTCCCTTTAAGCCCCCCCCCCCAAGAAATTTTTGGGGTTTTCTCACAGGCTTCCTACCGCTTCTTCGTGCTGCCTCCATACGCCTGTATCCCTCCTCGCACTGCGCCAGAGACTCTCCCTGGGTTGATCGCCCACCTGTCGATCTCGTCCCACGTAGTGTAGCCCAGATCCTTTTCCTGCCTCCGAGCTAGCTCCTCATATCGCCGCCTCTCTGCTTTCGCTGCCTCCAGCTCAGCTTTGGGGCGGTTATATTCTCCTGGTTCTTCGCGGTCCAGAATTTCCTCCCATGTCCATGAATCCTTGATGCCTTGCTCCTGTTGCCGCTTTTCGCGCTGCTTGATCCCGCAATGGTGGGGAATTCTGTCACGATCGTCTATAGGAGAGAGAGAGGACCAACATGCAGCGCGTGGAAAGTACATCTTCTTTATTAACGAAAGAAGACGAAACAAACACTATACAAACTACAAAAACAAACAAAACAGACGACCGTGAAGCTATACAAACAGAAGTGCTGACACTAAACACTCTGACATAGACAATTCCCCACAAACAGCTGAAGCATATGGTTACCTTAAATATGGCTCCCAATCAGAGACAACAATAACCAGCTGTCTCTAATTGAGACCCAATTCAGGCAACCATAGACTTTCCTAGATACCTACACTCAACCATAGACACAGCTAGACTACTATACTAATCATAAACCCAACTACTCTAATAAACCCCCTAAACCTTACAACCACCCTAGACACTACAAAAACACATACATTCCCCATGTCACACCCTGACCTAACTTAAATAATAAAAAACAAAGAATACTAAGGCCAGGGCGTGACAGCCGGCTAAAATCGCCACTGATTACACGTGCTTGCTCTCAAAGGCCAAGGCAAACAGGACAGGCTCATCAGGGAAATTTGATGACATCATATGGCGCCTCAAACTAGAAAATAAAGCCCTCCTGATAAGAAGCCAGTTGTTAACTCAATTACAATATATGGTAGGACTGTGGTGTCAACCTAATGACTATTATTCTATGAATCAATCAAAGTAGGAAATATGTAAGGTGCCATGGATTGCCTTTTATCTAAAAAGGAAATCTGTTGGCATAGGGCACGCACGCACGACCAGGGCTGGGATATAGAGGCCCATGGCTGATTTTATTAGTGTGCCCTTTACTTTTAACATCTAATGAAATGGTGCTGTCTTTTGAGTTGAGGAGTGATGTCGTTGATGCCACACCCTGGCATTTACAGGAGACGGTCTCTAACAGGGTTGTCAGAGAAGGGTAAGTGTTCACACATTTATGAACACACACACAACTTCTACGGAACACATCCAGAACAGTTTCTTCTGAGGAAAAGTACAGAACTAGTTGTACTTTTACCTTGTCAGTTCCATGCAAATAGGCACGCAGAGTAATGAGTGATGGGTTATGGTGCCGGAGTAATGGTGTTGACATTTTCTTTCAACCGCTTTGGTGCTATTTTCACAAGAATGTGGAGAATTTTCAAAACTCTTAGTACACAACTCCAAACTGGTAGCACTTATAACGCAGCAAGTCATCTTCCACCACACATCCATTGATTCAAAATGTACATTTATTGTGAAATAGCTTCAGAACATTGATCTAATCCAATAGCAAAAAATGCTATAAACATGTTTCAAAAATGCCCTTTGAATGTAATATTCTACAGTACATTACACTTGTATCACATAAGGCAATACACTTGCACTAGCAATCAAACTTGACCCATCAAAACTTTCTATCCCATGTGTGATCAATGGTGTGACCATTGAAGACATCTTTCACAATCATTGAGACAGAAATATATTGTTCAGATATAACTACAACATAGGTGTACTGTAATCAAATGAAAGTCGTGTGGGTAACACATCTAACACCCAAAACATCCAACACCCAACACATCCAACACATCTAACATCCAACATCCAACACATCTAACATCCAACACATCTAACATCCAACACATCTAACATCCAACACATCTAACATCCAACACCCAACACATCTAACATCCAACACATCTAACATCCAACACATCTAACATCCAACACATCTAACATCCAACACATCTAACATCCAACACATCTAACATCCAACACATCTAACATCCAACATCCAACACATCTAACATCCAACATCCAACATCCAACACATCTAACATCCAACATCCAACACATCTAACATCCAACATCCAACATCCAACACATCTAACACATCTAACATCCAACACATCTAACATCCAACACATCTAACATCCAACACATCTAACATCCAACACATCTAACATCCAACATCCAACACATCTAACATCCAACATCCAACACATCCAACATCCAACATCCAACACATCCAACATCCAACATCCAACACATCTAACATCCAACATCCAACACATCCAACACATCCAACATCCAACATCCAACACATCCAACATCCAACATCCAACACATCTAACATCCAACACATCTAACATCCAACACATCTAACATCCAACACATCTAACATCCAACACACCCAACATCCAACACACCCAACACATCCAACACATCCAACACATCTAACACATCTAACATCCAACACATCTAACATCCAACACCCAACACATCTAACATCCAACACATCTAACATCCAACACATCTAACATCCAACACATCTAACATCCAACACATCTAACATCCAACACATCTAACATCCAACACATCTAACATCCAACATCCAACACATCTAACATCCAACATCCAACACATCCAACATCCAACACATCCAACATCCAACACATCCAACATCCAACATCCAACATCCAACACATCTAACATCCAACACATCCAACACATCTAACATCCAACACATCCAACACATCTAACATCCAACACATCTAACATCCAACACATCTAACATCCAACACATCTAACATCCAACACATCTAACATCCAACACATCCAACACATCCAACACATCCAACACATCTAACATCCAACATCCAACACATCTAACATCCAACACATCTAACATCCAACACATCCAACACATCTAACATCCAACACATCTAACATCCAACACATCCAACACATCTAACATCCAACACATCCAACATCCAACACATCCAACACATCCAACACATCCAACACATCCAACACATCCAACACATCCAACACATCCAACATCCAACACATCCAACACATCCAACACATCCAACACATCCAACATCCAACACATCCAACATCCAACACATCCAACATCCAACATCCAACACATCCAACATCCAACATCCAACATCCAACATCCAACACATCTAACATCCAACACATCTAACATCCAACACATCTAACATCCAACACATCTAACATCCAACACATCTAACATCCAACACATCTAACATCCAACACATCTAACATCCAACATCCAACATCCAACACATCCAACATCCAACACATCCAACACATCCAACACATCCAACACATCCAACACATCCAACATCCAACACATCCAACATCCAACACATCCAACATCCAACACATCCAACATCCAACATCCAACATCCAACATCCAACATCCAACATCCAACACATCCAACATCCAACACATCCAACACATCCAACATCCAACATCCAACACATCCAACATCCAACACATCCAACATCCAACACATCCAACATCCAACACATCTAACATCCAACACATCTAACATCCAACACATCTAACATCCAACATCCAACACATCTAACATCCAACATCCAACACATCTAACATCCAACATCCAACACATCTAACATCCAACATCCAACACATCTAACATCCAACACCCAACACATCTAACATCCAACATCCAACACATCTAACATCCAACACATCTAACATCCAACACATCTAACATCCAACACATCTAACATCCAACACATCTAACATCCAACACATCTAACATCCAACACATCTAACATCCAACATCCAACACATCTAACATCCAACATCCAACACATCCAACATCCAACATCCAACACATCCAACACATCCAACATCCAACACATCTAACATCCAACACATCTAACATCCAACACATCTAACATCCAACACATCTAACATCCAACACATCCAACACATCCAACACATCTAACATCCAACACATCTAACACATCTAACATCCAACACACCCAACATCCAACACACCCAACACATCCAACACATCCAACACATCTAACATCCAACACATCTAACATCCAACACATCTAACATCCAACACATCCAACACATCTAACATCCAACACATCTAACATCCAACACATCTAACATCCAACACATCTAACATCCAACACATCTAACATCCAACACATCTAACATCCAACACATCTAACATCCAACACATCTAACATCCAACACCCAACACATCTAACATCCAACACATCTAACATCCAACACATCTAACATCCATCTAACATCCAACATCCAACACATCTAACATCCAACATCCAACACATCCAACATCCAACATCCAACACATCTAACATCCAACACATCTAACACATCTAACATCCAACACATCTAACATCCAACACATCCAACACATCCAACACATCCAACACATCTAACATCCAACACATCTAACATCCAACACATCTAACATCCAACACATCTAACATCCAACACATCCAACACATCCAACACATCTAACATCCAACACATCTAACACATCTAACATCCAACACACCCAACATCCAACACATCCAACACATCCAACACATCCAACACATCCAACACATCTAACATCCAACACATCTAACATCCAACACATCTAACATCCAACACATCCAACACATCTAACATCCAACACATCTAACATCCAACACATCTAACATCCAACACATCTAACATCCAACACATCTAACATCCAACACATCTAACATCCAACACATCTAACATCCAACACATCCAACACATCTAACATCCAACACATCTAACATCCAACACATCTAACATCCAACACATCTAACATCCAACACATCTAACATCCAACACATCTAACATCCAACACATCTAACATCCAACACATCTAACATCCAACACATCCAACACATCTAACATCCAACACATCTAACATCCAACACATCTAACATCCAACACATCTAACATCCAACACATCTAACATCCAACACATCTAACATCCAACACATCTAACATCCAACACATCTAACATCCAACACCCAACACATCTAACATCCAACACATCTAACATCCAACACATCTAACATCCATCTAACATCCAACATCCAACACATCTAACATCCAACATCCAACACATCCAACATCCAACATCCAACACATCTAACATCCAACACATCTAACACATCTAACATCCAACACATCTAACATCCAACACATCCAACACATCCAACACATCTAACATCCAACACATCTAACATCCAACACATCTAACATCCAACACATCTAACATCCAACACATCCAACACATCTAACATCCAACACATCTAACATCCAACACATCTAACATCCAACACATCCAACACATCCAACACATCCAACACATCCAACACATCCAACACATCCAACACATCCAACACATCCAACACATCCAACACATCCAACACATCCAACACATCCAACACATCCAACACATCTAACATCCAACACACCCAACACATCCAACACCCAACACATCTAACATCCAACACATCCAACACATCCAACACATCCAACACATAACACATCCAACATCCAACACATCCAACATCCAACACATCCAACACATCCAACACATCCAACATCCAACACATCCAACATCCAACACATCCAACATCCAACACATCCAACATCCAACACATCCAACATCCAACACATCCAACATCCAACACATCCAACATCCAACACATCCAACATCCAACACATCCAACATCCAACATCCAACACATCCAACATCCAACACATCCAACATCCAACACATCCAACATCCAACACATCCAACATCCAACACATCCAACATCCAACATCCAACACATCCAACATCCAACACATCCAACATCCAACACATCTAACATCCAACACATCTAACATCCAACACATCTAACATCCAACACATCTAACATCCAACACATCTAACATCCAACATCCAACACATCTAACATCCAACATCCAACACATCTAACATCCAACATCCAACACATCTAACATCCAACATCCAACACATCCAACATCCAACATCCAACACATCTAACATCCAACATCCAACATCTAACATCCAACACATCTAACATCCAACACATCTAACATCCAACACATCTAACATCCAACACATCTAACATCCAACACATCTAACATCCAACACATCTAACATCCAACACATCTAACATCCAACATCCAACACATCTAACATCCAACATCCAACACATCTAACATCCAACACCCAACACATCTAACATCCAACACCCAACACATCTAACATCCAACACCCAACACATCTAACATCCAACACCCAACACATCTAACATCCAACATCCAACACATCTAACATCCAACACATCTAACATCCAACACATCTAACATCCAACACATCTAACATCCAACACATCTAACATCCAACACATCTAACATCCAACACATCTAACATCCAACACATCTAACATCCAACACATCTAACATCCAACACATCTAACATCCAACATCCAACATATCTAACATCCAACATATCTAACACATCTAACATCCAACATCCAACACATCTAACATCCAACACCCAACACATCTAACATCCAACACATCTAACATTCAACACCCAACACATCTAACATCCAACATCCAACACATCTAACATCCAACATCCAACACATCTAACATCCAACACATCTAACATCCAACACATCTAACATCCAACACATCTAACATCCAACATCCAACACATCTAACATCCAACACCCAACACATCTAACATCCAACACATCTAACATTCAACACCCAACACATCTAACATCCAACATCCAACACATCTAACATCCAACATCCAACACATCTAACATCCAACACATCTAACATCCAACACATCTAACATCCAACACATCTAACATCCAACACATCTAACATCCAACATCCAACACATCTAACATCCAACATCCAACACATCCAACACATCCAACATCCAACACATCCAACATCCAACACATCCAACACATCCAACACATCCAACACATCCAACATCCAACACATCTAACATCCAACACATCTAACATCCAACATCCAACACATCTAACATCCAACATCCAACACATCCAACACATCCAACATCCAACACATCCAACATCCAACACATCCAACACATCCAACACATCCAACACATCCAACATCCAACACATCCAACAAATCTAACACATCTAACATCCAACATCCAACACATCTAACATCCAACATCCAACACATCTAACATCCAACATCCAACACATCTAACATCCAACATCCCAAACATCTAACATCCAACACATCTAACATCTAACATCCAACACATCCAACACATCCAACATCCAACACATCCAACATCCAACACATCCAACATCCAACACATCCAACATCCAACACATCCAACATCCAACACATCCAACATCCAACACATCCAACATCCAACACATCCAACATCCAACACATCCAACATCCAACACATCCAACATCCAACACATCCAACATCCAACACATCCAACACATCCAACACATCCAACACATCCAACACATCCAACACATCCAACACATCCAACACATCCAACACATCCAACATCCAACACATCCAACATCCAACACATCCAACACATCCAACACATCCAACACATCCAACATCCAACACATCCAACACATCCAACATCCAACACATCTAACACATCTAACACATCTAACATCCAACAAATCTAACACATCTAACATCCAACACATCTAACATCCAACATCCAACACATCTAACATCCAACATCCAACACATCCAACACCCAACACATCTAACATCCAACACCCAACACATCTAACATCCAACACCCAACACATCTAACATCCAACATCCAACACATCTAACATCCAACACATCCAACACCCAACACATCTAACATTCAACACCCAACACATCTAACATCCAACACATCTAACATCCAACACATCTAACACCCAACACATCTAACACCCAACACATCTAACACCCAACACATCTAACACCCAACACATCTAACACCCAACACATCTAACACCCAACACATCTAACATCCAACACATCTAACATCCAACACATCTAACATCCAACACATCTAACATCCAACACATCTAACATCCAACACATCTAACATCCAACACATCTAACATCCAACATCCAACACATCTAACATCCAACATATCTAACATCCAACATCCAACACATCTAACATCCAACATCTAACACATCTAACATCCAACACCCAACACATCTAACATCCAACACATCTAACATCCAACACATCTAACATCCAACACATCTAACATCCAACATCCAACACATCTAACATCCAACATCCAACACATCTAACATCCAACATCCAACACATCTAACATCCAACACCCAACACATCTAACATCCAACACCCAACACATCTAACATCCAACACCCAACACATCTAACATCCAACACATCTAACATCCAACATCCAACACATCTAACATCCAACATCCAACACATCTAACATCCAACACATCTAACATCCAACACATCTAACATCCAACACATCTAACATCCAACACATCTAACATCCAACACATCTAACATCCAACACATCTAACATCCAACATCCAACACATCCAACATCCAACATCCAACACATCCAACATCCAACATCCAACACATCTAACATCCAACACATCTAACATCCAACACATCCAACACATCCAACACATCCAACACATCTAACATCCAACACATCTAACATCCAACACATCCAACACATCTAACATCCAACACATCTAACATCCAACACATCTAACATCCAACACATCCAACACATCTAACATCCAACACATCCAACACATCCAACACATCCAACACATCCAACACATCCAACACATCCAACACATCCAACACATCTAACATCCAACACACCCAACACATCTAACATCCAACACATCCAACACATCCAACACCCAACACATCTAACATCCAACACATCCAACACATCCAACACATCCAACACATCCAACACATAACACATCCAACATCCAACACATCCAACATCCAACACATCCAACATCCAACACATCCAACATCCAACACATCCAACATCCAACACATCCAACATCCAACACATCCAACATCCAACACATCCAACATCCAACATCCAACATCCAACATCCAACATCCAACATCCAACATCCAACACATCCAACATCCAACACATCCAACATCCAACACATCCAACATCCAACACATCCAACATCCAACACATCCAACATCCAACACATCCAACATCCAACACATCCAACACATCCAACATCCAACACATCCAACATCCAACATCCAACACATCTAACATCCAACACATCTAACATCCAACACATCTAACATCCAACACATCTAACATCCAACACATCTAACATCCAACATCCAACACATCTAACATCCAACATCCAACACATCTAACATCCAACATCCAACACATCTAACATCCAACATCCAACACATCCAACATCCAACATCCAACACATCTAACATCCAACATCCAACATCTAACATCCAACACATCTAACATCCAACACATCTAACATCCAACACATCTAACATCCAACACATCCAACACATCTAACATCCAACACATCCAACACATCCAACACATCCAACACATCCAACACATCCAACACATCCAACACATCCAACACACCCAACACATCTAACATCCAACACATCCAACACATCCAACACCCAACACATCTAACATCCAACACATCCAACACATCCAACACATCCAACACATCCAACACATAACACATCCAACATCCAACACATCCAACATCCAACACATCCAACATCCAACACATCCAACATCCAACACATCCAACATCCAACACATCCAACATCCAACACATCCAACATCCAACACATCCAACATCCAACACATCCAACATCCAACACATCCAACATCCAACATCCAACATCCAACATCCAACACATCCAACATCCAACACATCCAACATCCAACACATCCAACATCCAACACATCCAACATCCAACACATCCAACATCCAACACATCCAACATCCAACACATCCAACACATCCAACATCCAACACATCCAACATCCAACATCCAACACATCTAACATCCAACACATCTAACATCCAACACATCTAACATCCAACACATCTAACATCCAACACATCTAACATCCAACATCCAACACATCTAACATCCAACATCCAACACATCTAACATCCAACATCCAACACATCTAACATCCAACATCCAACACATCCAACATCCAACATCCAACACATCTAACATCCAACATCCAACATCTAACATCCAACACATCTAACATCCAACACATCTAACATCCAACACATCTAACATCCAACACATCTAACATCCAACACATCTAACATCCAACACATCTAACATCCAACACATCTAACATCCAACACATCTAACATCCAACACATCTAACATCCAACACATCTAACATCCAACATCCAACACATCTAACATCCAACATCCAACACATCTAACATCCAACACCCAACACATCTAACATCCAACACCCAACACATCTAACATCCAACACCCAACACATCTAACATCCAACACCCAACACATCTAACATCCAACACCCAACACATCTAACATCCAACATCCAACACATCTAACATCCAACACATCTAACATCCAACACATCTAACATCCAACACATCTAAAATCCAACACATCTAACATCCAACACATCTAACATCCAACACATCTAACATCCAACACATCTAACATCCAACACATCTAACATCCAACACATCTAACATCCAACACATCTAACATCCAACATCCAACATATCTAACATCCAACATATCTAACACATCTAACATCCAACATCCAACACATCTAACATCCAACACCCAACACATCTAACATCCAACACATCTAACATTCAACACCCAACACATCTAACATCCAACATCCAACACATCTAACATCCAACATCCAACACATCTAACATCCAACACATCTAACATCCAACACATCTAACATCCAACACATCTAACATCCAACATCCAACACATCTAACATCCAACACATCTAACATCCAACACATCTAACATCCAACACATCTAACATCCAACACATCTAACATCCAACACATCTAACATCCAACATCCAACACATCTAACATCCAACATCCAACACATCTAACATCCAACATCCAACACATCCAACACATCCAACATCCAACACATCCAACATCCAACACATCCAACACATCCAACATCCAACACATCCAACATCCAACACATCCAACAAATCTAACACATCTAACATCCAACATCCAACACATCTAACATCCAACATCCAACACATCTAACATCCAACATCCCAAACATCTAACATCCAACACATCTAACATCCAACACATCTAACATCTAACATCCAACACATCCAACACATCCAACATCCAACACATCCAACATCCAACACATCCAACATCCAACACATCCAACATCCAACACATCCAACATCCAACACATCCAACATCCAACACATCCAACATCCAACACATCCAACATCCAACACATCCAACATCCAACACATCCAACATCCAACACATCCAACATCCAACACATCCAACACATCCAACACATCCAACACATCCAACACATCCAACATCCAACACATCCAACATCCAACACATCCAACACATCCAACACATCCAACATCCAACACATCCAACACATCCAACATCCAACACATCTAACACATCTAACATCCAACAAATCTAACACATCTAACATCCAACACATCTAACATCCAACATCCAACACATCTAACATCCAACATCCAACACATCCAACACCCAACACATCTAACATCCAACACCCAACACATCTAACATCCAACACCCAACACATCTAACATCCAACATCCAACACATCTAACATCCAACACATCCAACACCCAACACATCTAACATTCAACACCCAACACATCTAACACCCAACACATCTAACATCCAACACATCTAACACCCAACACATCTAACACCCAACACATCTAACACCCAACACATCTAACACCCAACACATCTAACACCCAACACATCTAACATCCAACACATCTAACATCCAACACATCTAACATCCAACACATCTAACATCCAACACATCTAACATCCAACACATCTAACATCCAACACATCTAACATCCAACATCCAACACATCTAACATCCAACATATCTAACATCCAACATCCAACACATCTAACATCCAACATCCAACACATCTAACATCCAACACCCAACACATCTAACATCCAACACATCTAACATCCAACACATCTAACATCCAACACATCTAACATCCAACATCCAACACATCTAACATCCAACACATCTAACATCCAACATCCAACACATCTAACATCCAACACCCAACACATCTAACATCCAACACCCAACACATCTAACATCCAACACCCAACACATCTAACATCCAACACATCTAACATCCAACACATCTAACATCCAACATCCAACACATCTAACATCCAACACATCTAACATCCAACACATCTAACATCCAACACATCTAACATCCAACACATCTAACATCCAACACATCTAACATCCAACACATCTAACATCCAACACATCTAACATCCAACACATCTAACATCCAACACCCAACACATCTAACATTCAACACCCAACACATCTAACATTCAACACCCAACACATCTAACATTCAACACCCAACACATCTAACATTCAACACCCAACACATCTAACATTCAACACCCAACACATCTAACATCCAACACATCTAACATCCAACACATCTAACATCCAACACATCTAACATCCAACATCCAACACATCTAACATTCAACACCCAACACATCTAACATTCAACACCCAACACATCTAACATCCAACACATCTAACATCCAACACATCTAACATCCAACACATCTAACATCCAACACATCCAACACATCCAACATCCAACACATCTAACATCCAACACATCCAACACATCCAACATCCAACACATCTAACATCCAACACATCTAACATCCAACATCCAACACATCTAACATCCAACATCCAACACATCTAACATCCAACATCCAACATCCAACACCCAACACATCTAACATCCAACACCCAACACATCTAACATCCAACACCCAACACATCCAACACCCAACACATCCAACACCCAACACATCTAACATCCAACACATCTAACATCCAACACATCTAACATCCAACACATCTAACATCCAACACCCAACACATCCAACATCCAACACCCAACACATCCAACATCCAACATCCAACACATCCAACATCCAACACATCCAACATCCAACACATCTAACATTCAACACCCAACACATCTAACATCCAACACATCTAACATCCAACACATCTAACATCCAACACATCTAACATCCAACACATCTAACATCCAACACATCTAACATCCAACACATCTAACATCCAACACATCTAACATCCAACACATCTAACATCCAACACATCTAACATCCAACACATCTAACATCCAACACATCTAACATCCAACACATCTAACATCCAACACATCTAACATCCAACACATCTAACATCCAACACATCTAACATCCAACACATCTAACATCCAACACATCCAACATCCAACACATCCAACATCCAACACATCCAACACCCAACACATCCAACACATCTAACATCCAACACATCTAACATCCAACACATCTAACATCCAACACATCTAACATCTAACATCCAACACCCAACACATCTAACATCCAACACCCAACACATCTAACATTCAACACCCAACACATCTAACATCCAACACCCAACACATCTAACATTCAACACCCAACACATCTAACATTCAACACCCAACACATCTAACATCCAACACATCTAACATCCAACACATCTAACATCCAACACATCCAACACATCCAACACATCCAACACATCCAACACATCCAACACATCCAACACATCCAACACATCCAACACATCTAACATCCAACACATCTAACATCCAACACATCTAACATCCAACACATCTAACATCCAACATCCAACACATCCAACATCCAACACATCCAACATCCAACACATCCAACATCCAACACATCTAACATCCAACACATCCAACACCCAACACATCCAACACCCAACACATCCAACACCCAACACATCCAACACCCAACACATCCAACACCCAACACATCCAACACATCCAACACATCCAACACATCCAACACATCCAACACATCCAACACATCCAACACATCCAACACATCCAACACATCCAACACATCTAACATCCAACATCCAACACATCCAACATCCAACACATCCAACACCCAACACATCCAACACCCAACACATCCAACACATCCAACACATCCAACACATCCAACACATCCAACACATCCAACACATCCAACACATCCAACACATCCAACACATCCAACACATCTAACATCCAACACATCTAACATCCAACACATCTAACATCCAACATCCAACACATCCAACACATCCAACACATCCAACACATCCAACACATCCAACACATCCAACACATCCAACACATCCAACATCCAACACATCCAACATCCAACACATCCAACACATCCAACATCCAACACATCTAACATCCAACACATCTAACATCCAACATCCAACATCCAACACATCTAACATCCAACATCCAACACATCTAACATCCAACATCCAACACATCCAACACATCCAACACATCCAACACATCCAACACATCCAACACATCCAACATCCAACACATCATACATCCAACACATCTAACATCCAACACATCTAACATCCAACATCCAACACATCTAACATCCAACATCCAACACATCTAACATCCAACATCCAACACATCTAACATCCAACATCCAACATCCAACATCCAACACATCTAACATCCAACACATCCAACATCCAACACATCCAACATCCAACATCCAACATCCAACACATCCAACACATCCAACACATCCAACACATCCAACACATCCAACATCCAACACATCCAACACATCCAACATCCAACACATCCAACATCCAACACATCCAACACATCCAACACATCCAACACATCCAACACATCCAACACATCCAACACATCCAACACATCCAACACATCTAACACATCTAACATCCAACACATCCAACACATCCAACACATCCAACACATCCAACACATCCAACATCCAACACATCTAACATCCAACACATCCAACACATCCAACACATCCAACACATCCAACACATCCAACACATCCAACACATCCAACACATCCAACACATCTAACACATCTAACATCCAACACATCTAACATCCAACACATCTAACATCCAACATCCAACACATCCAACACCCAACATCCAACACCCAACATCCAACACCCAATATCCAACACATCTAACATCCAACACATCTAACATCCAACATCCAACACATCTAACATCCAACATCCAACACATCTAACACATCCAACACATCCAACACATCCAACACATCCAACACATCCAACACATCCAACACATCCAACACATCCAACACATCCAACACATCCAACACATCCAACATCCAACACATCCAACATCCAACACATCCAACACATCCAACATCCAACACATCTAACATCCAACACATCTAACATCCAACATCCAACATCCAACACATCTAACATCCAACATCCAACACATCTAACATCCAACATCCAACACATCCAACACATCCAACACATCCAACACATCCAACATCCAACACATCCAACATCCAACACATCTAACATCCAACACATCTAACATCCAACATCCAACACATCTAACATCCAACATCCAACACATCTAACATCCAACATCCAACACATCTAACATCCAACATCCAACATCCAACACATCTAACATCCAACACATCTAACATCCAACACATCTAACATCCAACACATCCAACATCCAACACATCCAACATCCAACACATCCAACACATCCAACACATCTAACACATCTAACACATCCAACATCCAACACATCCAACACATCCAACACATCCAACACATCCAACACATCCAACACATCCAACACATCCAACACATCTAACACATCTAACATCTAACACATCTAACATCTAACACATCCAACACATCCAACACATCCAACACATCCAACACATCCAACACATCCAACACATCCAACACATCCAACACATCCAACATCCAACACATCTAACATCCAACACATCTAACATCCAACACATCCAACATCCAACACATCTAACATCCAACCCATCTAACATCCAACCCATCCAACATCCAACCCATCCAACATCCAACCCATCCAACATCCAACCCATCCAACATCCAACCCATCCAACATCCAACCCATCCAACATCCAACCCATCCAACACATCCAACACATCCAACACATCCAACACATCCAACACATCCAACACATCCAACACATCCAACACATCCAACACATCCAACATCCAACATCCAACACATCTAACATCCAACACATCTAACATCCAACACATCTAACATCCAACACATCTAACATCCAACACATCTAACATCCAACACATCCAACACCCAACACATCCAACACCCAACACATCTTACATTCAACACCCAACACATCTAACATTCAACACCCAACACATCTAACATCCAACACATCTAACATCCAACACATCTAACATCCAACACATCTAACATCCAACATCCAACACATCTAACATCCAACATCCAACACATCTAACATCCAACATCCAACACATCTAACATCCAACACATCTAACATCCAACACATCTAACATCCAACACATCTAACATCCAACACATCTAACATCCAACACCCAACACATCTAACATCCAACACATCTAACATCCAACACATCTAACATCCAACACATCTAACATCCAACACATCTAACATCCAACACATCTAACATCCAACACATCTAACATCCAACACATCTAACATCCAACACATCTAACACATCCAACATATCTAACATCCAACACATCTAACATCCAACACATCTAACATCCAACACATCCAACATCCAACACATCTAACATCCAACACATCTAACATCCAACACATCTAACATCCAACACATCCAACACATCCAACATCCAACACATCCAACACATCCAACATCAAACACATCTAACATCCAACACATCTAACATCCAACACATCTAACATCCAACACATCCAACATCCAACACATCCAACACATCTAACATCCAACATCCAACACATCTAACATCCAACATCCAACACATCTAACATCCAACATCCAACACATCTAACATCCAACATCCAACACATCTAACATCCAACATCCAACACATCTAACATCCAACACATCTAACATCCAACACATCTAACATCCAACACATCTAACATCCAACACATCTAACATCCAACACATCCAACACATCCAACATCCAACACATCTAACATCCAACACATCTAACACATCCAACACATCCAACACATCCAACACATCCAACATCCAACACATCTAACATCCAACACATCTAACATCCAACACATCTAACATCCAACACATCTAACATCCAACACATCTAACATCCAACATCCAACACATCTAACATCCAACACATCCAACACATCCAACATCCAACACATCCAACACATCCAACATCCAACACATCTAACATATCTAACATCCAACACATCTAACATCCAACACATCTAACATCCAACACATCCAACATCCAACACATCCAACATCCAACATCCAACATCCAACATCCAACACATCTAACATCCAACATCCAACACATCTAACATCCAACATCCAACACATCTAACATCCAACATCCAACACATCTAACATCCAACATCCAACACATCTAACATCCAACATCCAACACATCTAACATCCAACACATCTAACATCCAACACATCTAACATCCAACACATCTAACATCCAACACATCCAACATCCAACACATCCAACATCCAACATCCAACACATCTAACATCCAACATCCAACACATCTAACATCCAACATCCAACACATCTAACATCCAACATCCAACACATCTAACATCCAACATCCAACACATCTAACATCCAACATCCAACACATCTAACATCCAACACATCTAACATCCAACACATCTAACATCCAACACATCTAACATCCAACACATCTAACATCCAACACATCCAACACATCCAACACATCCAACACATCCAACATCCAACACATCCAACATCCAACACATCCAACATCCAACACATCCAACACATCCAACACATCCAACATCCAACACATCTAACATCCAACACATCTAACATCCAACATCCAACACATCTAACATCCAACACATCTAACATCCAACATCCAACACATCTAACATCCAACACATCTAACATCCAACACATCTAACATCCAACACATCTAACATCCAACACATCCAACATCCAACACATCTAACATCCAACATCCAACACATCTAACATCCAACATCCAACACATCTAACATCCAACATCCAACACATCTAACATCCAACATCCAACACATCTAACATCCAACATCCAACACATCTAACATCCAACATCCAACATCCAACACATCTAACATCCAACATCCAACACATCTAACATCCAACACATCTAACATCCAACACATCTAACATCCAACATCCAACACATCTAACATCCAACACATCTAACATCCAACACATCCAACACATCCAACATCCAAAATCCAACACATCCAACACATCCAACATCCAACACATCCAACACATCCAACACATCCAACACATCCAACATCCAACACATCCAACATCCAACACATCCAACATCCAACATCCAACACATCCAACATCCAACACATCTAACATCCAACACATCTAACATCCAACACATCCAACATCCAACACATCTAACATCCAACATCCAACACATCTAACATCCAACATCCAACACATCTAACATCCAACATCCAACACATCTAACATCCAACATCCAACACATCTAACATCCAACACATCTAACATCCAACATCCAACACATCCAACATCCAACACATCTAACATCCAACACATCTAACATCCAACACATCCAACATCCAACACATCTAACATCCAACACATCTAACATCCAACATCCAACACATCCAACACATCCAACACATCCAACACATCTAACATCCAACACATCTAACATCCAACATCCAACACATCTAACATCCAACACATCTAACATCCAACACATCTAACATCCAACACATCCAACACATCCAACATCCAACACATCCAACATCCAACATCCAACACATCCAACACATCCAACACATCCAACACATCCAACACATCCAACACATCCAACACATCTAACATCCAACACATCTAACATCCAACACATCTAACATCCAACATATCTAACATCCAACATATCTAACATCCAACATCCAACACATCTAACATCCAACACATCTAACATCCAACACATCTAACATCCAACATCCAACACATCTAACATCCAACACATCTAACATCCAACACATCTAACATCCAACACATCCAACATCCAACACATCCAACATCCAACACATCCAACATCCAACACATCCAACATCCAACACATCCAACATCCAACACATCCAACATCCAACACATCCAACATCCAACACATCCAACATCCAACACATCCAACATCCAACACATCTAACACATCCAACATCCAACACATCCAACATCCAACATCCAACACATCCAACACATCCAATACATCCAATACATCCAACACATCCAATACATCTAACACATCTAACACATCTAACACATCTAACATCCAACACATCTAACATCCAACACATCTAACATCCAACACATCCAACACATCTAACACATCTAACACATCCAACACATCCAACACATCTAACATCCAACACATCTAACATCCAACACATCTAACATCCAACACATCCAACACATCCAACACATCCAACACATCCAACACATCCAACACATCCAACACATCCAACACATCCAACACATCCAACACATCCAACATCCAACACATCCAACACATCCAACACATCCAACACATCCAACACATCCAACATCCAACACATCCAACACATCTAACACATCTAACATCCAACACATCTAACATCCAACACATCTAACATCCAACACATCTAACATCCAACATCCAACATCCAACACATCCAACACATCCAACACATCCAACACATCCAACACATCCAACACATCCAACACATCCAACCCATCCAACCCATCCAACATCCAACCCATCCAACACATCCAACACATCCAACACATCCAACACATCCAACACATCCAACACATCCAACACATCCAACACATCTAACATCCAACCCATCTAACATCCAACACACCCAACACATCTAACACCCAACACATCTAACATCCAACACATCTAACATCCAACACATCTAACATCCAACACATCTAACATCCAACACATCTAACATCCAACACATCTAACATCCAACACATCTAACATCCAACACATCTAACATCCAACACATCTAACATCCAACACATCTAACATCCAACACATCTTACATTCAACACCCAACACATCTAACATCCAACACATCTAACATCCAACACATCTAACATCCAACATCCAACACATCTAACATCCAACATCCAACACATCTAACATCCAACATCCAACACATCTAACATCCAACACATCTAACATCCAACACATCTAACATCCAACACATCTAACATCCAACACATCTAACATCCAACATCCAACACATCTAACATCCAACACCCAACACATCTAACATCCAACACATCTAACATCCAACACATCCAACACCCAACACATCTTACATTCAACACCCAACACATCTAACATCCAACACATCTAACATCCAACATCCAACACATCTAACATCCAACATCCAACACATCTAACATCCAACATCCAACACATCTAACATCCAACATCCAACATCCAACACATCTAACATCCAACACCCAACACATCTAACATCCAACACCCAACACATCTAACATCCAACACCCAACACATCTAACATCCAACACATCTAACATCCAACACATCTAACATCCAACACATCCAACACATCCAACATCCAACACATCTAACATCCAACACATCTAACATCCAACACATCCAACACATCTAACATCCAACACATCTAACATCCAACACATCCAACACATCCAACATCCAACACATCCAACACATCCAACACATCCAACACATCCAACACATCCAACACATCCAACACATCCAACATCCAACACATCTAACATCCAACACATCTAACATCCAACACATCTAACATCCAACATCCAACACATCTAACATCCAACACATCTAACATCCAACACATCCAACACATCCAAAATCCAACACATCCAACATCCAACACATCTAACATCCAACATCCAACACATCTAACATCCAACATCCAACACATCTAACATCCAACATCCAACACATCTAACATCCAACATCCAACACATCTAACATCCAACACATCTAACATCCAACACATCTAACATCCAACACATCTAACATCCAACATCTAACATCCAACATCTAACATCCAACATCCAACACATCTAACATCCAACACATCTAACATCCAACACATCTAACATCCAACACATCCAACACATCCAACACATCCAACATCCAACATCCAACATCCAACACATCCAACATCCAACATCCAATACATCTAACATCCAACATCCAACACATCCAACATCCAACACATCTAACATCCAACACATCTAACATCCAACACATCTAACATCCAACATCCAACACATCTAACATCCAACACATCCAACACATCTAACATCCAACACATCCAACATCCAACACATCCAACACATCTAACATCTAACATCCAACACATCTAACATCCAACATCCAACACATCTAACATCCAACACATCTAACATCCAACACATCTAACATCCAACACATCCAACACATCCAACACATCCAACATCCAACATCCAACATCCAACACATCCAACACATCCAACATCCAACATCCAACACATCCAACACATCCAACATCCAACATCCAACACATCCAACACATCCAACACATCCAACACATCCAACACATCCAACACATCCAACACATCCAACACATCCAACACATCCAACATCCAACATCCAACACATCCAACATCCAACACATCCAACATCCAACACATCTAACATCCAACACATCTAACATCCAACACATCCAACATCCAACACATCTAACATCCAACACATCTAACATCCAACACATCTAACATCCAACACATCTAACATCCAACACATCTAACATCCAACACATCCAACATCCAACACATCTAACATCCAACATCCAACACATCTAACATCCAACATCCAACACATCTAACATCCAACATCCAACACATCTAACATCCAACATCCAACACATCTAACATCCAACACATCTAACATCCAACACATCTAACATCCAACACATCTAACATCCAACATCCAACATCCAACACATCTAACATCCAACACATCTAACATCCAACACATCCAACACATCCAACATCCAAAATCCAACATCCAACACATCCAACACATCCAACATCCAACATCCAACACATCCAACATCCAACATCCAACACATCCAACACATCTAACATCCAACACATCCAACATCCAACACATCCAACACATCTAACATCCAACATCCAACACATCTAACATCCAACATCCAACACATCTAACATCCAACATCCAACACATCTAACATCCAACATCCAACACATCTAACATCCAACACATCTAACATCCAACATCCAACACATCTAACATCCAACATCCAACACATCTAACATCCAACACATCTAACATCCAACATCCAACACATCTAACATCCAACATCCAACACATCTAACATCCAACACATCCAACACATCCAACACATCCAACACATCCAACACATCCAACACATCCAACACATCCAACACATCCAACATCCAACACATCCAACATCCAACACATCCAACACATCCAACACATCCAACATCCAACACATCCAACATCCAACACATCCAACACATCCAACATCCAACACATCCAACACATCCAACACATCCAACACATCCAACATCCAACATCCAACATCCAACACATCCAACACATCCAACATCCAACATCCAACACATCCAACACATCTAACATCCAACACATCCAACACATCCAACATCCAACACATCCAACATCCAACATCCAACACATCCAACACATCCAACATCCAACACATCCAACATCCAACATCCAACACATCCAACACATCCAACACATCCAACATATCTAACATCCAACACATCTAACATCCAACACATCTAACATCCAACATATCTAACATCCAACATCCAACACATCTAACATCCAACACATCTAACATCCAACACATCTAACATCCAACACATCTAACATCCAACACATCTAACATCCAACATCCAACACATCTAACATCCAACACATCTAACATCCAACACATCTAACATCCAACACATCTAACATCCAACACATCCAACATCCAACACATCCAACATCCAACACATCCAACATCCAACACATCCAACATCCAACACATCCAACACATCCAACATCCAACACATCCAACATCCAACACATCCAACATCCAACACATCCAACATCCAACACATCCAACATCCAACACATCCAACATCCAACACATCCAACACATCCAACATCCAACATCCAACACATCCAACATCCAACACATCCAACATCCAACACATCCAACATCCAACACATCCAACATCCAACATCCAACACATCCAACACATCCAACACATCCAACACATCCAACACATCTAACATCCAACACATCTAACATCCAACACATCCAACACATCTAACACATCTAACACATCCAACACATCTAACATCCAACACATCTAACATCCAACATCCAACACATCTAACATCCAACATCCAACACATCCAACACATCCAACACATCCAACACATCCAACACATCCAACACATCTAACATCCAACACATCCAACACATCCAACACATCCAACACATCCAACACATCCAACACATCCAACACATCCAACACATCCAACATCCAACACATCCAACACATCCAACATCCAACACATCCAACATCCAACACATCCAACACATCCAACACATCCAACATCCAACACATCTAACATCCAACACATCTAACATCCAACACATCTAACATCCAACATCCAACACATCCAACACATCCAACACATCCAACACATCCAACACATCCAACACATCCAACACATCCAACACATCCAACACATCTAACATCCAACACATCTAACATCCAACACATCTAACATCCAACACATCTAACATCCAACATCCAACACATCCAACACATCTAACATCCAACATCCAACACATCCAACACATCCAACACCCAACACATCCAACATCCAACACATCCAACACATCCAACACATCCAACATCCAACCCATCCAACATCCAACATCCAACATCCAACACATCCAACACATCCAACACATCCAACCCATCCAACCCATCCAACCCATCCAACCCATCCAACCCATCCAACCCATCCAACATCCAACATCCAACACATCCAACACATCCAACACATCCAACACATCCAACACATCCAACACATCTAACATCCAACCCATCTAACATCCAACACACCCAACACATCTAACACATCTAACATCCAACATCCAACACATCTAACATCCAACACCCAACACATCTAACATCCAACACATCTAACATCCAACACATCCAACACCCAACACATCTTACATTCAACACCCAACACATCTAACATCCAACACATCTAACATCCAACATCCAACACATCTAACATCCAACATCCAACACATCTAACATCCAACACCCAACACATCTAACATCCAACACCCAACACATCTAACATCCAACACCCAACACATCTAACATCCAACACCCAACACATCTAACATCCAACACCCAACACATCTAACATCCAACACATCTAACATCCAACACATCTAACATCCAACACATCCAACACATCCAACATCCAACACATCTAACATCCAACACATCTAACATCCAACACATCCAACACATCTAACATCCAACACATCTAACATCCAACACATCCAACACATCCAACATCCAACACATCCAACACATCCAACACATCCAACACATCCAACATCCAACACATCCAACACATCTAACACATCTAACATCCAACACATCTAACATCCAACACATCTAACATCCAACATCCAACACATCTAACATCCAACACATCTAACATCCAACACATCTAACATCCAACACATCCAACACATCCAACATCCAACACATCCAACATCCAACACATCCAACATCCAACACATCCAACACATCCAACATCCAACACATCCAACATCCAACACATCTAACATCCAACACATCTAACATCCAACATATCTAACATCCAACATCCAACACATCTAACATCCAACATCTAACACATCTAACATCCAACATCCAACACATCTAACATCCAACACATCTAACATCCAACATCCAACACATCTAACATCCAACATCCAACACATCTAACATCCAACACATCTAACATCCAACACATCTAACATCCAACACATCCAACACATCCAACATCCAACACATCCAACATCCAACACATCCAACATCCAACACATCCAACATCCAACACATCCAACATCCAACACATCCAACATCCAACACATCTAACATCCAACACATCTAACATCCAACATCCAACACATCTAACATCCAACACATCTAACATCCAACACATCCAACACATCTAACATCCAACACATCCAACATCCAACACATCCAACATCCAACACATCCAACACATCTAACATCCAACACATCTAACATCCAACACATCTAACATCCAACATCCAACACATCTAACATCCAACACATCTAACATCCAACACATCTAACATCCAACATCCAACACATCTAACATCCAACACATTTAACATCCAACATCCAACACATTTAACATCCAACATCCAACACATTTAACATCCAACATCCAACACATTTAACATCCAACATCCAACACATTTAACATCCAACATCCAACACATTTAACATCCAACATCCAACACATTTAACATCCAACATCCAACACATCTAACATCCAATATCCAACACATCTAACATCCAACACATCTAACATCCAACACATCTAACATCCAACACATCTAACATCCAACATCCAACACATCTAACATCCAACATCCAACACATCTAACATCCAACACATCTAACATCCAACACATCTAACATCCAACACATCTAACATCCAACACATCTAACATCCAACACATCTAACATCCAACACATCTAACACCCAACACATCCAACACATCCAACACATCCAACACATCCAACACATCCAACACATCCAACACATCCAACACATCCAACATCCAACATCCAACATCCAACATCCAACATCACACATCCAACATCCAACACATCCAACACATCCAACACATCCAACACATCCAACACATCCAACACATCCAACACATCCAACATCCAACACATCCAACATCTAACATCCAACACATCCAACATCCAACATCCAACATCCAACATCCAACATCCAACACATCCAACATCCAACACATCTAACATCCAACACATCTAACATCCAACACATCTAACATCCAACACATCTAACATCCAACATCCAACACATCTAACATCCAACATCCAACACATCTAACATCCAACACATCTAACATCCAACACATCTAACATCCAACACATCTAACATCCAACATCCAACACATCCAACACACCCAACACATCCAACACATCCAACACATCCAACACATCCAACACATCCAACACATCCAACATCCAACATCCAACATCCAACATCCAACACATCCAACACATCCAACACATCCAACATCCAACATCCAACACATCCAACACATCCAACATCTAACATCTAACATCCAACACATCCAACACATCCAACATCCAACATCCAACATCCAACACATCCAACATCCAACACATCTAACATCCAACATCCAACACATCACACATCCAACATCCAACACATCCAACACATCCAACACATCCAACACATCCAACACATCCAACATCCAACACATCCAACACATCCAACACATCCAACACATCCAACACATCCAACACATCTAACACATCTAACACATCTAACACATCTAACACATCTAACACATCTAACACATCTAACACATCTAACACATCCAACATCCAACATCCAACATCCAACATCCAACATCCAACATCCAACATCCAACACATCCAACACATCCAACACATCCAACATCCAACACATCCAACATCCAACACATCCAACACATCCAACACATCCAACACATCCAACACATCCAACACATCCAACATCCAACATCCAACACATCCAACATCCAACACATCCAACACATCCAACACATCCAACACATCCAACATCCAACATCCAACATCCAACACATCCAACATCCAACACATCCAACATCCAACACATCCAACATCCAACATCCAACATCCAACATCCAACATCCAACACATCCAACATCCAACATCCAACACATCCAACACATCCAACACATCCAACACATCTAACACATCTAACACATCTAACATCCAACACATCTAACATCCAACACATCTAACATCCAACACATCTAACATCTCACATCCAACACATCCAACACATCCAACACATCCAACACATCCAACACCCAACACATCTAACATCCAACACCCAACACATCTAACATCCAACACATCTCACATCCAACACATCTAACATCTCACATCTCACATCCAACACATACAACACACCCAACATCCAACACATCCAACACATCCAACATCTAACATCCAACACATCCAACATATCTAACATCCAACACATCTAACATCCAACATCTCACATCCAACACATCCAACACATCCAACACATCCAACATCCAACATCCAACATCCAACATCCAACACATCTAACATCCAACACATCTAACATCCAACACATCTAACATCCAACACATCTAACATCCAACACATCTAACATCCAACACATCCAACACATCCAACACATCTAACATCCAACACATCCAACATCCAACACATCCAACATCCAACACATCCAACATCCAACATCCAACACATCCAACACATCCAACACATCCAACACATCCAACACATCCAACACATCTAACACATCTAACACATCTAACACATCCAACATCCAACATCCAACATCCAACATCCAACATCCAACATCCAACATCCAACACATCTAACATCCAACACATCCAACACATCCAACACATCCAACACATCCAACACATCCAACACATCCAACACATCCAACACATCCAACACATCCAACATCCAACATCCAACACATCCAACACATCCAACACATCCAACACATCCAACACATCCAACACATCTAACATCCAACACATCCAACACATCCAACACATCCAACACATCCAACACATCCAACATCCAACACATCCAACACATCCAACACATCCAACATCCAACATCCAACACATCTAACATCCAACACATCTAACATCCAACACATCTAACATCCAACACATCTAACATCCAACACATCTAACATCCAACACATCTAACATCCAACACATCTAACATCCAACACATCTAACATCTCACATCCAACACATCCAACACATCCAACACATCCAACACATCCAACACATCCAACACCCAACACATCTAACATCCAACACATCTCACATCCAACACATCTAACATCTCACATCTCACATCCAACACATCCAACACACCCAACATCCAACACATCCAACACATCCAACATCTAACATCCAACACATCCAACATATCTAACATCCAACACATCTAACATCTCACATCCAACACATCCAACACATCCAACACATCCAACATCCAACATCCAACATCCAACACATCCAACACATCTAACATCCAACACATCTAACATCCAACACATCTAACATCCAACACATCTAACATCCAACACATCCAACACATCCAACACATCCAACACATCCAACACATCTAACATCCAACACATCTAACATCCAACACATCCAACATCTAACACATCCAACACATCCAACACACCAACACATCAACACATCCAACACACCAACACATCAACACACCAACACATCAACACACCAACACATCTCTGATGTCATATCAGATTGTTGTCATAATAGTACATTACAGTATATCATACTTTATATGTTTCTACTTTACAAACATATATTTTCATTCTGTAGTTCTTTGTAACGGCTTTCTTCCAGGGGTGAAGGAGAGGACCAAAGTGCAGCGCGGTTAGTGTTCAACATGTTTAAATTGACGGTAAACAGTGAACACTTACAACAATACAAAACAACAAACCGTGAAAACCAATACAGACCTATCTGGTGCAGAACACAAACACAGAGACAGGTAACAAACACCCACAAAATCCCAACACAAAACAAGCCTCCTATATATGAGTCTCAATCAGAGACAACGACTACCATCTGTCTCTGATTGAGAACCCACACTAGGCTGACATAGAAACAGACAAACTAGACACACAACATAGAATTCCCACCCAGCTCACGTCCTGACCAACTAAACACATACAAAATAACAGAAAACAGGTCAGGAACGTGACATTCTTAAAATCTGTAGTAGACAAACCAGTAGCACATCCTGTCAAATCTATAGGTTTAACTAAGAGCAGTCGGAATAAAAAATTGTAAAATGTCTTTTAACAGATTAGAAGAAGAAGAATTTGAGCATTTATTTGTGAGAGGCAATTACTTTATATGAACATGTATTGCATTGTGAAACATTTCTTTTCTAGATGAAACTGTTTATTTTTGTACTTTGTCAATTGAAAATGTGCTTATAATGTTGAAACAACTGCCTTTTTCATGATCTGTTTTGTACTAAGAGTTGTGAAAATGTACCCACATTCTTGAGAAAAGTGCACCAAAGGGATTGAAAAAAAACCTGTAACTAGCAATTTCCAATTCACCAGTATATACCATCACCAGTAGATACCAACTGGTCATAAAACCAAATTAACTCTTGAATGAATCTGGTTTAATGGCCTGTTAAATCCCACTCCAATACGGAGTCAACAGAAAGACATCCATCAATCAAAAATACTTTTTACCGGTGAATTACTGTAAGAAAACACATGTTGCGTGTTCACTGTCCATGGGGGTGTCTAAGTAACTGTTTGGTTTCTTGCTAGACTAACAATGAATATGATTAACTCAGAATAACAGGTTTCTTGCCTCACACCTAATGCCAGACTTTTCTCTTTCACTCCCTTTACTCTGTCATCGTTGTTCTGTTCAATAAAGAAGGTCCTGATGGTATAGTTCCCAGCTACCGACAGGACCTAGGGTGCAGTGTGTTGAAGAAATTGAAGAGTAAACAGGAAATTGGCCCTGTTTCGATCAGCTAATGAGCTAGTTTTTCACTGGTATTTCACTGGTTTACTGCTGAACTGGAAGGCTAAAAGATTGACGAACTAAAAAAACAAACAGAATAGTGAACAATGCAGAAAAATCCTTTGTGCCCAAAAAAACTTTCAGAAGTAATCGAGGCATTTTTATGTAGTGAGAAAAGCCTTTATTGTCTATGGCTTATGCCTGGCAAGAATACCAAAAATTCTGAAGTTTACTGGCTGGCTAAATATATATATATATATGTGTGTGTGTGTAGAGAGAGAGAGAGAGAGAGAGAGAGAGAGCTCATGCAGACACCCTGAGAGAGGAGACACCACCTGAGAAAGAACGGGAGGGAGGGAAAAAATAAAGAGATTTTACTGTAATAGTAGGGGTTCAGCTTACTGTAACTATGGTGTAGTTTTGTTGACTGAAAGTGTGGTTTAATGTCGGGAGGTTCATCATCACATTGTGTTTCACCTTCATCAGGTGTGCCAGTACTCAGTCAGTCATCAACACATCAGTCATCAACACACGTAAATCTAAAAATGTATTTGCGGAAAACAGCAGCGTGGTATTTGATCAACATTTCAAAGTACGTTCTGGTATGATGCAGTTATAGAAATCCTATTGAATTAAAATATGATTAGAAGTTGTACGGGTATGTTAAAAGGTGATGACAATAGCTTGTCAGATTTTCAAAAGCGCTGAATATCCTAAAAGGGGACATCTTCTCAGAAGAAATAATCCACATTCAATGTTGCAATCGTTATTAGTACATTAGTATCGTCTGATGGTAAGTGATGCGGATTCTAGTTAACATCAGTGCATACTCTCAGTTCCTCTATTGTCGAAGAAAGTGAACTCAAAGAAGAGTATTGAGTGAGCGGTTGTGTGGAACTTTCTGGAGTTAGGTTATGAGTAAGAGAGGGCGAGAGTATGTGGGGGATTTGTGAGGGGGTGTCTGTGTGTGCGTTCATGTAAGTGTGGAGATACAATTATGGAATTTATGAAGAGAGAAAAGACAATTCAAAACACATCCAATTTTGAGAAACAATATGTTTAATGTGAGACATTTACTATAAAAGTATCATCAAAATACTGTACAAAAACTACAAATATGTATATATAAAAAAAATCTATTCACGACTCAGAGTAGTAACAATGTTAGAACTGTTCCACCATTTTTGTTTGAGGTAAAAAAAAACCTAGGTGCACATGGATCTAGTTCCAGGCTTTTTACAGTGCTAGTGGTACTTGTGTCGATAGTTTTGGTAAAATACAAAAGACTAGAGCCATTCACCTGAGCATATACACAGTAATACTTGGAGCAGACTGAGTAAAGGGGTATGTGCAATACAGACTACAGTACATTTGGTTCTGGCTCACATCTACCACCAGTATAGAGGACGAATGAAATAAAGCTTTATCGACAGTCGGTAGATAACAACTGAATCAAAGAGAAATAGCTAGAAACACAATGCTATATCAGTATATATTCAGGAACACAATGGGGGAAAAAAACAGAACAGAACTGTTGAAAATGTCTTACAAATACAAATGCATTGTCTTAACCTGTTTTAACAGACAAAAATACAAAGAAAAAAAATGGATAAAACAAACGTTTTTTTTTTTTTTTTTGCAAGTTTCTGTGCACAAGTATGCACCTCCAATACATCGCTAGATGACTCACAGGAAGTCCTGAGAAGCTATTTGCGTCGAACCGGAACATTATAACAATCTGACTACTTTAAGTTTGCTTTTTTTTCTCCATTTTGCTACATTACATTAGAATACACCATTTAAGTAAAAAAAATAGTTATGCTACATAAGTTAGACCCGTTTATCCTCATATTGTCTTTGATTCTTGTTGTTTTTTGGCAAATACATTCACATAGTTTCAAGATCCCTGGTCCGCCCTTTGAGCAAAAATAAATAAATACACACAAAGACTTGTCCACTAATAAAACATGAAATATCCCATTAGTAGTTCCTGGCAATGGTCCAGTGGTTTTCCAAGGAATAAGCCTCCTTGGAAGTATCAAGACATGTAACATTACGCAAACAATTCAAAGAATCACTCAACTGAACAAATATAGCTGACAAGCACAGGGTACAGCAAACTCTTTCACACATCCCATGTAAACCTGAGTGTAAACCTGAGTGAAAACAGTTGCGAGCACTTCACTGCTAATAAGAAAACACCATGTCTTTGGAATGGTCTTTGTTTTGGTGCGGCTTTCTCATTGGCTTTTAATAGTCTCTCTTCCCCTTGGGGAAATACTTTTTTTTGGCGACAACTTTATCGATTGTTCTCTGGCTTTGCAACAGTAAATGGCCTTCTTTCAGGAGGTAGACGCTAAAAATGTCTCTTATTCCCTCCCCACAAGGGTCCCTCCACTTTGCCCTACTGCCCTTGCATCTTCACCATTGGCCGGTTGTAGAGGCGTACCACGCTAGCCCTCTCCTGATGGGCTGAAGTAGGGCTTTGAGACGAGGTGGTGGGAGGAGCTGGGGTGTTAATGGCCGCCGTGAGGGCCTTGAGCAGCAGGGTGGCTTCACTCTGGTCATCCTTGCCGTCTCGCCCTTCCAAGCTCCGGGCCACCCAGCGCTCCACTGCAGCTTCCACCTGGGCCGGCCCTGCCCCTTCAGGCAGCGTGTCCGCCTCGGGGCTGGTGTCAAAGCGCTCAACCAGATCGCAGATGTGGGCGTGGGCATGGGGGTTAGCGCTGGCCTGGGAAGCGGGGCAGCAGCTGCGCTGGTGGATGCGCAACGAGAAGCGGTGGAGGAAGGCGTGGGCGCAGAGCGGGCAGTGGTAGGGGCGGTCGTAGGCGCTGTGCAGACGTCGGTGCAGCTTGAGGTGAATGTACTGGGTGAACTTGGTGCTACACAGCTTGCACTCGTAGGGCTTCTCACCTGAGTGGAGTCGCAGGTGGGTCTTGAGGTTGCTGGTGCTGCTGAAGCGCTTGTCACACACCTATATGAATAGGAACAGATAGATAGGAGAGTTCAGGATAGGATAATGCTGTGATAGTAATATCATTAGAACAACTGGGTGAGACCAGGCTCCTGTTTTCTATATTATCAGACAGGGCCTTCCCTGGTTGTGTGCCAGCAGGGTATGACCCTAGACGGGTTATTTTCAGTGGGAGAACCCTACCAGGAAAATAAACATAGGACTGACGCCTTGATCACACCCACATAAACTCAGCAAAAAAAGAAACGGACCTTTTTTCATGACTTTGTCTTTCAAAGATTTTTTTGCTGAGTTTAGTTACAATATAGTGTTCAACAAAAGCCCAGGGATTCCTTATATCACAGGGGCAGGGGTTTGTGTGTGTGTGTGTGTGTGTGTGTGTGTGTGTGTGTGTGTGTGTGTGTGTGTGTGTGTGTGTGTGTGTGTGTGTGTGTGTGTGTGTGTGTGTCCCCTAGAGGTCAAGTAGACTGGAGAAAGCGGATCAAAACACAAACATACCGTGCACTCGTGTGGTTTCTCTCCTGTGTGGACCAGGTGGTGCTTCTGCAGGTGGGCTAGCTGGGTGAAGCTCTTCTGACAGAGGTGACACTGGAAGGGCCTCTCTCCACTGTGAACTCTCAGATGCACCTAAAAGAAAAGTGCCTGGATTAGATAGGAACCCACAATGACAGACAATAATAGATTTGGCCACCAAAGAAATCAAAAGGACCACCTATGTCTTCTGAAATCCTCACCTTGAGGTTGGACAGCTGTCCGAAAGTCTTGAGGCAGACGTTGCACTCGTACTTGATCTTGCCGTTCTGTTTCTTCAGGGGGTAGGGTTGGGATTTGTACCGAGGGGCAGCGGGCGGTGAGGGGCTGCTCTTTGGCATGGCCAGGCTGAGGTTCATGGCCTCTTCACAGCCAGAGGGTGAGTGCAGGGGTGTCTGGTGCTCTTGCTTGGGCAGGGGGGAGAGCTCTGGGGTGGCTGGGGCTCCATGAGGAGGTGACATATTTGGGGTCCTCTCCTTCAGCTCTCCCTGAGTAGCTCCGGGGTAGGGTAGAGGCACTGGGAGCAGACCAGGCTGGTAGGTCATGGAGGGGTATGGAAGTCCATCGCTACCCAGGTAGCTACTGTGCTGCAGGGGGCCTCTGGAGGGGAGCATCCCAGGGAATGGTGGGGAGTACTGGGGGAGGAGGTGGGGGTAGTGGGGCCTGCTGTATGTGGGGAGAAGCTGATGGGTGGATTGAAGGGGTCTGGAGGGGTAGTAGAGTGGGTAGGAGGACACTAGGCCCTCTCTGTGGCTGTAGAGCCCGTGGAGGTGGAGGGGGAGGTCACGGTGCAGGGAGGGGGCAGTAGGGTGGTGCTCAGGGAAACCGTAGACGTGAGATGCCAGATTGGGCTCTCTCTGGTTGGGTTGAGGAGAGGGTGTGGCTCCCCGGTGGTCCTGGGTCACCTCCTCCTTCTCCATCTTCTGGCTGAAGTCCATGATTTGGTCGTCTGGCGTATCGGGTGGAGTGTCTCTCTCCAGCACCTCTACGTCGATTCTCTCCTCTCCTTCATCTTCTCTCTCGTCCTTCATTTCGTCCTTCTTTTCCAGGAGCCAGGTCGGCTGAGGTCGGTGTTGTTTGGTGAACTCAGATCCTCTGACATCTCCGCATATGTGTTCTATGGATGAAGATAAGACACAAGGTCAGACGTAGTGTCAATCTATCCAATCCACACAATTATACAACTTCAACACTTCCTTCAATAGGAGAGTACTGATTGACAAATGCAAAAGTTCACAGTCTTAATGAGGCGAGAAGTGACTAATGACACACCACACTCGCACACTCACATCCTCCCTGGCACTCCCTCTTATGGTAAATGAAGACGATGTTTTCAGTTTTTAGATGACACTTCAAAGATAGTAATTGTTTTCATTTTGAGAAACGTGTGTGTGTTTAATGTGTGGGTGTGTGTGGGTATGTGTCATGTAGACTTGATAGTAAAACAAAGAGCTTTCATTTTTGGGACGTTTCTGTCGCAAGGTGTGAATTACCCTACACGCGCATTTTTCTCCAAACCGCAGGAAGAAAGACATTTGGAAATGCGGCTTCAGACTACTGACATTTTAATTGGAAACCTTGTGGTAAAATAACAGGAATTGCCTGTGCGCGTGGAACACGACGTACACACCATAGGCACAGGGCAAAGAAACATTTTTGTTTACTGGCTTGTGGTCATAGAAAAAAAAGGGTTGCTGATTTATGTGAGTAGCTGTGTACCTTCACTGACACATGACTTATTGTTTAACAGGAATTGCCTTCCACCAGGATTACAGGGAAAGTCAAACCACTGTAGGCTACAGTAGTGAATTAAACCATGCATTCGAGTGACAATTCAAAGCTTAGGCATGACGTTTTCATTTTCACCTGTTCAGTGCCAACCTGTTCAGTGAAAAAAATTGTAAGCTATTTATTAGGCATAGAAATTGGTCATTGGATAGACTAATTCAATTGAGGCTACTTTTATCCTATATTTTTATGTTTAATCTTAGAAAGCCTAGCCTATTTGCTATTGTCTTTATCAGGGGTTGCCAAGTGTGTGGAGTACATAGTAAAAAGGCCTGTGTAAATGCTGTTGTCATTGTAGCCTAGTCAACATTAGTCAACAGGTCGAATGACTGTGCAATGTAATTATAGTGTTATAGGGTATGTCTCCTTAGAGTTTCTGGCAACAAAACTATTTGTCATACAATACATGGACACCTTGCCATACCTGAAAATACAGCTGACTATGACTCATGGACTTTACCAGGCATTGTTGAGAAGACTTTCCTACTTCCTTTGAGATTTCCCCTGTGTTGTGTCAAAAAGAGTGAGTGTGTGTGGGTGAGGTGTCTTCTACATTAAGGCAGGTGCAGCCGTCTATTGTGTTTTGACTGTAAATTACCCAACCATGACCATGACCCGCTCCAGAAAGTAAATAAGACAGGAAACAGTTCCCGTCACACTCAGTCCCATTGTCTACCATCTGATAAACTCTTGAGATATTTTCAATATGAGAAAGATACTTCTTGTTTCCTTTGAAGACAACAATCATGAAAGTCTGATCAGACAAAAAAAAATGGCTCACTTTTGTGTCATTTTATCGAGCAGACAGATTTAAATCGCATTTGTATCTGCTCCAGGTACGAAAAGAAAACTGTCTCGGTGTTCGTCACACCTGACTGTCTTTTACTACATTGTCCTCTCACCCACTGACAGATTGTCATTGAGTTCAAATGTCACAACAAAGGAGAGCACTGCATTGTAGTAACAGAAAAAAAAGAGAGAATTAGAGAGTAGACGGAAGGAGCAATTAAATGAGAGCATAGAGAGAAAGATGAGTGGAGAAAAGAGTAGAGGGTGGGGAATAAAGAAGGGGAGGACTCGAGGAGTGTGAACAGGTGAGAGGAGGGCAAAATAATCAAAAGATGGTACTCACTTTGTTTGAGCTCGTCTCCCGGTTGGCTGCACAGTCTCTGGGCGAACTCTTGGCTGTACCACACCAGCAGCTCCTGATTGGCCTCCACAGGCCGGATGGTGTAGAAGTAGACGTCGGGTCCATTCTGACACGCCACCAGGTTCTGTTCGGACAGCGAGCGCGCCGGGTTGACGTAGCGCATCCAGTTGCTGCTCCGCACGTCATAGCCGTCGATGAAGTGGTGTAGCCTCCCCCTGTTATAGATCTGAGAGGGAAAAGAGAGGAGAGGGATTAGAATACCATATCATAACAATAATACAATCAAGTAATAGAATAGAACACACACACACAAGCACATTTGTATTTAAACGCAGCGTAACATCAGACACACCACATTAGTAGATGAGTTAGTACACATTTTGTAACTGACGGATTTCTACTTTGTTGCATTCACTCATGACTGAACTATTCGTTGTAGTTGCGGAGTTGCTAAGCTGACAGCCATTGACACCAGTTATCAAAGTGTATGTATATATATATATATATATATATATATATAGAGAGAGAAATAATAGTTCACCTCTGCCATGGGCAGAATAGTCTCCTATTTCCTCTTCCAATGAGCTGGTTATTGTTCCACTTGGGTTGTGTCCTGAGTGTGTGTTCCTGAGCTACTGTCACTGTCTGGTGTGAAATCAGCGCTGTCACTGCTTTTATCAGCTGCTACATTATACTGACAGAGAGGGGGCGGGGCAAAGAGCTTTTTTCTCTTTTCTCTCTCTCACTCTGGTTGGGGGTTTCTCTCAATATGCTCAGACGTGAATGGCTGCTTCCCACCAGGAGATACAGTACATCACAATACTGTCAACCCTCCACATTTCCATTACATTTCCTCACTTTTCAACTTCTCAATAATGTATTAAATATTGGGAGCACTTGTAATTGTGTTTACTGTTACCTCCTGAGGAAATGTACAGTGGCTGTGTTGGCAGACACTCAAACACACACATACTGTACACGGCACGCTCGTCTACACCTGCCCGGCGAGCGAGCGGCGACATACTCTCAAGGCAAGTCCGACTTTCATTATTGCAGTAGTAGGACGGGAAGGGTCTGGCTTACAGGAGGAAATGCCAGGAGGAAGGTGAAAACGTAGGACAGAAAGCCTTAATGGGGAAACGACTCAGAGAAAACTCCTGAATGACATAAGTCACTGCCGTGAGACAGAGGGGACGAGGGTGTGTGGGAAGGAGAAGAAAGTGTGTATGAGAGAGAGAGAGAGAACGGGACACTAACAATCACTTCCTGTATGTCAAACTTGGTGAAAGGGACTTGAGCTCTGGGAAAGCAGTTAGTGTTATTGTGAAGGACGCTAGAGTTGCGTATGTGTAAAGATCCACAACTTCCTCAAAAATCTGTTCACAAGCCCTGAATACCTCTGGGCTTCTGTGCAATAGATTTTGGTTTCCTTTTAGATGGGAACTGACTGACTTGGTGTGAAACTGTTTAACCACTTTTGTTTCTTCTTCTAAGAATAATTGGAGAAGAAAACTAGGACCAATTTGTAGTCAAATCTCTTTACCCGTCTCTTTCGAGAAACAGTTCCCATAGAGTGTTGCTCGATAAGGCATTGAGATTTCCCCCCCTGGAACCCACAGTATCATTTTATTCACATGGTTTCGTGGCTGTATTTACAGTATGTCTTGATATACAACTCCAGCTGACTGAGAGCAAGTTATAACTACGTTTGTTAATCCTGTTTCCTTTGAGTATGCCAACTCTCATTTGTTGCTGCCAGAATCCTGTTAGGATAAGATCGAACTATGAACTTTAATGAGGAGGACAATTGGACCACGATTAAACAAACCGTGTGTGTGTGTGAACTTGAACGGTTATTCTGCCTGCTCACCCTCCAGAAGTATTTCCTGTTGGCCTGTTTGGGGACGTTGTCTTTGTTGTGGATGTCACCTTGCAGAGGCCCGAAGCGAGTGCCTTGGGGAATGTACTCTTTGCTGAAAACACCTGTCACCTAGAACACAAGACAATACATCATCAATCACTAATCCATGCTACTAATCATGCTGGAGAGGTAGAGTACAACAGTGAGAATGACCTTCACCAGTCTCTCTGTAGTGCCTGGACTTTTTCAGTACATGTTCAATGTCTACACTCTGAGTCAGAGTTTACCAGACGAAAGTTACACCCATGAAGTGAAGAAAAGAAATATGCATCCACAGTTAACTTGAGAGCTGGGACAAGGAAACAGGGAAATAGCTACTGTAGAACTCTCTGCCCTGAGCCCTGACGGCCAGGAATAGCAGCCTGACTCACACTTCAATAGGAATTATTTAGGATGTACTGGAAGTTTGAATGAGGCACAAGTCGTCTCCAAATCAAGTATGAGGACACCCAAGCCTGGCAGGGAGCATCTGTGGGACGCACACATAGCGTGGGGGTCTTACGGGGTTCTGTCTTGAACCCAGCCCTTTTCCAAGAAGGAGATACAGGACAACCCGTCCCTCGAAATTGAATTTAAAATGAGGAAATTGACTTTTTTTGGGGGCCAAAAGTTACTTCCTCGTGCTCCAAAGTCTACCTACTTGGCCCTTACATGTAAACACAACGAGAGAACCAATAAGACGTCTCAGATCATCTTTCAGTTACAAAACTTCCAGTTACTATTAATGGGGAAATGTTCTGTGATAAGTGGGTACAAGAGGGGCAGACAAGGAGAAGAGAGTGACGGAAGGAAGGGGGGGGGTGAAGGGAGAGAGGGAGGGAAGGGGAAGATCTGTTGCGTCCTGGCCAGGGGGTGACGGAGGGTGAGACGAGAGCGGGTGTGACAGGGATGTTGTGCGGCCCCGGTGTAGCGTGACTCATGAATGATTTGCAACAGGGCTGCTGGTTAACGACCGCTCAGCCAGGTTAATAAGAAGACCAGGAAGGGGGGAGGGGGGAAAGGAGGTGAGGAGTGTCGCTCGCTTCTTGACTGGACCACGCCACCACTCTCCCTCCCACTTTCCCCTTAGCTGTCCCTGCTCAGAATAGGTCCTCTCACAGCCAGGAAATGCGGCCCGTGACGATGCCTGCCCTGCACCCCAAACGAAAGTTAATCGTTGGAGCTTAACCTACTTACACCCCCCCCCCCCCCCCCCCCCCCCCACTGCTCAGCCCTTCTCTCTTGGCACACCCCACGCCCCATCTGCCACGTGTACTCTCGCACCCCCGGCACGCTTCAGGGTTACGAAGGAATGGTACAAACAATTCAAATCAGCTTACTTTATATTCTCCTAAAATAGGTACATCATAACTAAAAAAGGACCCCCCCCCCAAAAAAAAACAGTAACATGAAAATTAACTTGAATTTATCTTTCTGTTGCTCAATAATAACTTTGTGAACAACTGAGGGTGTCCCAGTCAATCGCCATGACTAAACAAAAACTAGTAACAAACAATGTCTGGCAAGAACTATTAAGTACATGTCCCTATAGGTAGTGCATAGGTTTTATTTGTATTTCAATTGTTATGTGTCCGTTTCCTGCTGACTCACACAACCTCTGGCATTGTGACATTTGCTGGGAAACACGCACACATACACATACACACACACAACATAAAAACGCCACAGGTCATATGGATTGCCAAAGCAATTTCCAACTAATCAGGGGAGAAATCGCCATGATGCAGTTATAGAAAGGGAAGCTACTCTGAGTAAGAAAGGCAACCTTACCAAAAGACAAGCTGTAACATTGAAATGTTGGACTTTACATGTGCGTGTTTCAGTGAGACACTCATATAAAAAAAAAGTTGTGCCTGGAAGTGCAAGTACTGTATCTGTCTTTCTTGCAAGGACGCAGTAGAGTTGAGGGTCCCTTTGCCTCTGGTGAAACAGGAATAGACTTCTCTCAACCCCTTGGTGTGAAAGGGAAGTCTTGCACTGTGCAACACGCTGCATCTGGTTTGGCTGATGTCTGTGTTTGTGAGGGTGGACGGCGACTAACACAGTCACATAAAGCCTCAACATGAGTTCATAACCACAGTCTTCACACCTCGCAGGCCTAGGCTGCAGCAGAGAGGGTGAAAAGACTGAGACAAAGAGGAACGAAGAGTTTGCTCACTCAACCACAGGAAAAGTGAAGAATGACCAAGTGAGAAGTGTGCTAGAGAAAAACGGTGGCCTTTGTTTTTCAAGAAGAAAGAGGTGGCTTTTCTACCACAATTTCAAGGTCACTTGTCATTACAGCAAATATTGCAGAAAACTTCTCGAATGGTGTCCACTTTAGGATACCCTCAGTCTCAAACGTCATGCTCTGGCGGATACCTTCTCAGGTCAGTCATAGGGTTATAAAGCAAGCCAGTAAGTGGATTTCCTGACACACATAGCCTTGGGATTTTGTGTGTGTGTGTGTGTGTGTGTGTGTGTGTGTGTGTGTGTGTGTGTGTGTGTGTGTGTGTGTGTGTGTGTGTGTGTGTGTGTGTGTGTGTGTGTGTGTGTGTGTGTGTGTGTGTGTGTGTGTGTGTGTGTGTGTGTGTGTTTGCGTGTGTGTGCGTGTCTGTGTGTGTGTACCCAGAGACATGACTGTCACACCGACCTAGAGACATGGTAACAGTAAAGAGGTTTAGGCCTTTTACCCAAGCTCCCACGAGTTGGCCATTGTGACACACTAAACGGACAACTTTTGCTTGCACCTAACACAATCCTTGACTTCTGGCTCTCTCAGATGAATTTAGACTTCATTCATTCATTCAGAGTGATAGAGTATGCAAGACATTCATTATTCTCTACAAACTACACGAGCATATAGACAGAGCAACTCCAAAAAAATGGTGTATCACAGAATATGTCGAGGCACAGACATGTCACTTGTACTGTATTCCCATCGGGCTTTCTAAATCTGCCACGTAGAAATGCTACATCATGTGATTTGTATTATGTCAAGTTCCTACCTCATTCTCTGTGTTGTACTCAAAGGTGAGGTTGCGGGGTATGGACGTCATGGCTTTAGGCACGCCAATGCTGGGGTCTGACACCTGGTCAGGGACAATGTAGGTACAGTTGAGGGCAAAGTCGTCCTCTTGCCACTCACTCATATCTGGGGCTGTCTCCAGCTTCATCTTGATGCTCTCTGTGTTGATTTTCTCTCCCTCGCTGGACTTGGTTTGGTATGGCGTTACTTTGGTGATCATTTGGTTCACTTTAAGGGCTGGACCCTCTTCTTTAGGTATGTTGGTTAAAGCTAGAGCTCTGGAAGAGAGAAGGGAGAGAAGGGATGTTATGCTGCTTTATCCTTGCATGAATTCACTAGTGGCATCCATTTGCCTTGCCTGTTGTTGTCACTAGTAGTTGTCTCTTGATACGCACTGTGTTTGGAATTGACTGAAACTGTCTCAATCCCACTGCACGATGAGGTGTGGACAATGTTTGCAGTTGTCAATATAATCCATGGAGCAGAAATGGATGACAAAATTATAAGCAATAAAATTCATCCAAAACATCCTCAGGTTCTTGTTCAATACCGGAACTGTGAATCAAGTCAATGTGTCATTTCACCAAAAATCGATCCAGATTTCCCATTCAACCCAGGAAGAATATTTAACATATTCCAAGCCCCAATGTTATTCTGAATGTCGCCACGGATCACCAAATCCCAGTCCATCAAGTAAGTGTAAATGAGACATCTCCATTTCTCAACCGCTGTTGTTGACCATGAGCTAGTATCCCAATCCTAACTCTACTAGACCCAAGGGGACAAGTCTATTCGCTGCTGTTCGTTCACTGTCCATTCACTCAGCATTGATTCAAATAGAACATTTCACAATTCCTTTACTTGATATTCTGCATCAACAACTTCCTTCTTAAACAGTGGATGTCAGACCTGTTGAAAATAGGAAGCAGTTGACTTACTGTTAGACATTTAGTTGTGGGATCATCATCTCTTCGCTTAGGTCATCACTTCCTCTCTTTTACTTCTCTTCCACTACTTCCCGTGTCACTCTCTCTTTGTTTTTCCAGGAATTCCTCCCTGTAACAACCTTTGGGTATCCGTGCCGTGCCCACTTTGCCTCTGACACCAAAACTCCCGAGACACCGTTGGGCCAGGCTTTTTACCCCGTCCTCTCATCCAATGAGAAGCTGCCGTTGGCCATGTGACTGAGAAGATTAGTTTGGACGTGCGCCAACTGACACAAAACTGGTGGCTTTGGACAATGGCATGAATGTACACTTTTGACCGCAAGTGACCATGCACACACGCGTACACATGCGCACACCCAAATGAACACCCCACTGCCCATGGAAGACATCTGAATGAATGAATAAAGGAATAGCAGATGGCTGGCTTGTGGCCACTGAAAAACACACGGATAGACTTTTGCTTGGTTTGGCCCTTAACGAGCAATCTGGTCTGGTGGTACAACCTCCTCAGCCCCTCTCCTTGACCTACATCTTGGCCTGCAACATCTTGCTCTCCTTAATCCCCTACATCACACACACGTACCGTTTTTGTTGTATTCATAATTAAACATTTAGGTGCAAAGGTCCCTAAACAGTCATGCAAAGACACATGTACACACAGACACACTTGAGATCTTTTATTTTTGGATTCACAATAAAACACAGAGGTCCAAAGCATCCTCAATAGTCTTATATACTTTCAGAGGGTGAGTGTCAGAAGAACCATCCAAGTTCAGCCAGGCGTGCACATACACAAAACCTGCCCATGGCATGAGAGAGAGAGAGAGAACGACATTATGGAAGAGACAGAAAGAAAGAGACTTGGCCCGTGCCTTAGACACCTGTCGGGTGAGCTTCCCTTTCGTCTCAGTCTACTTTCAACTACTTTGAACACATTTCCCCTGTTTAGAGAGTTAGGTCACTTGAGTTCCACACTAACCAGGACAGGAAAAATAACATAAGAAAGCTGAAAAGAAAGGGGAAGTCTGTCAATTGAATCGACACACGCGGTAACAAAGTTAGTGTGCCTGTGACATCACATTGCTGTTATCAAACATCGATCGCATGGTGAAATGACTGTATATCATTGTACGATATTACTGGATAATTGGAAAAGGGAGTTCATGTCAAATTCAATGCCTCTAGTTTGATTAATCTAGATTTTTACAGGGAAAACCTGGAAATCAAGATCAAATAAGCTACAAAAGTCAACTTTTTTTACACACTTTTTTGGGGGGAGTGGGGAATTAAGTAGTTAGTACATCTTATGCTGAAATATACATATTTAAATATTTATTTATAGTTAATAAATAGTTTATTCATGTTTATTTATATACTTTGGATAATAAGGACATTCCGTATTTTATGAATCTTATGCGTAAATGTGTTGTGTTTGGGTAATGGGCGTGTGTGCATGTATTTCAAAAGCATGTATCTGCTTGCGGGAACATTTAATTGACTTCACTATGAATATATATATTTAGAAACAGATTTGTGTGTCTTTGTCCTGCATGTCACTGTCTGGCTGTCTGTCTAGCACCCACACCCCCCTGTCCTGTCCTTAACTTGCCCAGTGAAACGGTAGCTAAATTGACTGCCATCTGGCACAACTTCTATTCCAGGAGTGCTGGGCGCTTCAATGTCGTGTGTGTGTGTGTGGGGGGGGGGGCTAAAGCTCTCTGTGCTTCTTTCACTCTGCAGCTAATTTCTCTAATAAGCAGAATGTCTGGGATGAGGCTCAGAACTGGGAGGCTCAGCGGGCTGCTTGGCTGATCTCGCTCTCTTTCTCCCTCCCTCTCCTGTCTGGGGTGATGCTCCAGTGTTGCACTTGCTCAAGAGTAGGAGAGTTGCCTACCTCCTAGGGAATTGGGCTGGGGGAGGAAGGGAGGAAGCTGTGGCAGACGACACTAAAAGGATAAGTAGAGAAGATTTGAGGTCGGAAGGACGCTGTCTGAGACATGCTGGGAAGTAAGTTGCGGTAATGTGACCTGAAATGTAGAACGGCCACGGACCACACAACCGTTTGAAACAGGTGAAAGGCAACAGTTTGAGAACCATACGGTACCACTTAAAGCTGGAGGGATGTTTTACTTATTAACAATTAGCACCTGACTAACGATAATAATAAAATTAATAACTAATAATGACTAGCGATAATGAAAATAACATGCTGGACTTACAAGGTTGTTTAATAGAGACGGTTGCACACTGGAGAGTACCCTCTTTATCTGCTTTGGTAAAACATTTAAATGGAATTCATCACGAATGAACTTTTTGTACAGTAAAGTTTAGGAGACTATAGGGTAGGCTTGGGGTGCACCTGCCCCCAGCCCAGACGTTCCAAAAAAAACACTGAAGGCAATTAACGTGTAACTCTGAAATTAATCACATTTTGTTATCCATCTAACCCATAACCCTCTCCAAAATTATCCCCCACCAACCTAACCCATGCCCCCTGTTCACCCCCGTCACCATCCCGACTCTAACCGTATAGGTCATCCAGAAGGTCCACAGCGGGGGGGGGAGTTCAGCCACGGGTCACTAAAGTGCCTCACCCCTACCCCCACTTCCAAAATGACAAGCATGTATACACACTCAATGAGGCACACACTGTTGCGTAAAGCACACAAAGACTCTCACGGATACAGAACAGTGAACAGCGGTTCTTGCCAAAATAAAACCACAAATATTGCTTCAGCTGAACTGGAGGCAACATGTCAGGACAGCGAACATGAATGTAGGATGACTTGGAAAATGTGAAAAATATTCCATTGTCTCCTCTCATCTCTCCCTTTGTGATTATAGGTTGTTCGCTCGTTCTCTCCATCTGTTGGTTTTATCAGAACACTGTATCAGTGTGGTGAACAATGGGATGAATACGCCGCCTGCCAAACCACCAGCATAACAACATAGTCTTAAAATAAATTATAACTTTCCAACATGCTTCATGAGTCAATATTTTATTTAATCCTTATTTTACCAGTTAAGTTGACTGAGAAAAATTTCTCATTTACAGCTACAACCTGGGAAATAGTTACAGGGGAGAGGGGGGGGGGGGATGATTAGGTGACCATAATGGTATGAGGGCCAGATTGTGAATTTAGCCAGGACACCAGGGTTAACACCCCTACTCTTACAATAAGTGCCATGGGATCTTTAGTGACCAAAGAGAGTCAGGGCATCCATTTAACGTCCTACTCAAAAGACAGCACCCTACACGGGGCAATGTCCCCAATCATTGCTCTGGGGCATTGGGATATTTATTTAGACCAGATGAAAGGGTGCCTCCTATTGGCCCTCCAACACCACTTCCAGCAGCATCTCCCATCCAGGGACCGACAAGGACCAACCCTGCTTAACTTCAGAAGCAAGCTAGCAGTGGGATGCAGGGTGGTATGCTACTGGCAATAGTAATGGAATAAAAAACCTACGGGACCTTTACTATGCATGGGGAATTACAGTACCAGTCAAAACACACCTACTCATTCAAGGGTTTTTCTTTATTTTTACCATTTTCTACATTGTAGAATAATAGTGAAAAGTTCAAAACTATGAAAAAGTGTTAAATAAATCTAAATATACTTTATAGTTGAGATTCTTCAAAGTAGCCACCCTTTGCCTTGATGACAGCTTTGCACACTCTTGGCATTCTCTCAACCAGCTTCATGAGGTAGTCACCTGGAATGCATTTCAATTAATAAAAGTTAATTTGTGAAATTTCTTTCCTTCCTAATGCTTTGGAGACAATCAGTTTTGTTTTGACAAGGTAGGGGTGGTATACAGAAGATAGCCCTATTTGGTAAAAGACCAAGCATATTATGGCAAGAACAGCTCAAATAAGCAAAGAGAAATGACAGTCCATCATTGCTTTAAGACATGAAGATCAGTCAATCCGGGAAATGTCAAGTGCAGTCGCAAAAACCATCAAGCGCTAAGATGAAACTGGCTCTCATGAGGACTGCCACAGGAAAGGAAGACCCAGAGTTACCTCTGCTGCAAAGGATAAGTTCATTAGAGTTACCAGCCTCCGAAATTGGTACCCAAATAAATGCATCACAGAGTTCAAATAACAGACACATCTCAACATCAACTGTTCAGAGGAGACTGCGTGAATCAGGCCTTCATGGTCAAATTACTGCAAATAAACCACTACTAAATGACACCATTAAGAAGAAGAGACTTGCTTGGGCCAAGAAACTAGAGCAATGGACATTAGACCGGTGGAAATCTGTCTTTTGGTCTGATGAGGCAAATTGGAGATTTCTGGTTCCAAGCGCTGTGTCTTTGTGACACGCAGAGTAGGTTAACGGATGATCTCCACATGTGTGGTTCCCATCTGGTTTGTGCTTAGTGGGACTATCATTTGTTTTTCAACAGGACAATGACCCAACACACCTCCAGGTTGTGTAAGGGCTATTTGACCGAGAAGGAAAGTGATGGAGTGCTGCATCAGATGACCTGGCCTCCACAATCACCCGACCTCAATCCAATTGAGATGGTTTGGGATGAGTTGGATCGCAGAGTGAAGGAAAAGCAGCCAACAAGTTCTCAGCATATGTGGGAACTCCTTCAAGACTGTTGGAAAATCATCCCAGGTGAAGCTGGTTGAGAGAAAGCCAAGAGTGTGCAAAGTTGTCATCAAGGCAAAGGGTGGCTACTTTGAAGATTCGAAAATATTAAATACATCTTGATTTGTTTAACACTTTTTTGGTTATTACACGATTCCATATGTTTTATTTCATAGTTTTGATGTCTTCACTATTATTCTACAATGTAGAAAATAGTAAAAAATAAAGAAAAACATTTGAATGAGTAGGTGTGTCCAAACGTTTGACTGGTACTCTATGTCATTTTTAAATCAGGTGAACAATCAACAAACACTTTCACAAAAGTTTCAGTTGAATTTGCTTGTTGGTACACTATATATAACACTAGACTTGATTCATCAGATGACATTAGATAGGCAGTACTTGTGATATGGCAAAGACTCGTGGGATTGTAGCGTTGCTAAAACAAACGATTGGGTAGTTCCTACCAATGTGTAGGTGGTGTTCTTTCCTGTAAAAATGAAAGTGAAGTGAACTAGTGATGACATGAGTGGCTGTGACCGTCACCAGCTTTTGGGATGGTCATGGGTGAACAAACCAAACGGGCTATTATCATAAGTCTCTATGCAAGCTTGTTCACTGCACCAACCAGTCATGAGTACATTGGTAAACTGGTAAATGGGCAAATGAGAATTTAGTCTTCCAATCCCCCTACTTCCCTCCCTACATCCCAATTCCTCTATTTATTCATTTTTTCCAGGAAAATTAGCTCCCTGTCATTTTCCATACTGTACACACCTATACCGAGGGAACAAAACATTAAGGAACATCTGATCTTTCCATGACATAGACTGACCAGTTGAATACACGTGAAAGCTATGATCCCTTATTGATGTCACTTGTCAAATCCACTTCAATCAGTGTAGATGAAGGCGAGGAGCCAGGTTAAAGAAGGATTTGTAACAATTTAGACATGGATTGTGTATGTGTGCCATTCAGAGAGTGAATGTGGCAAGACAAAATATTGAATGGGGTACGGTAGTAGGTGCCAAGCGCACCGGTTTGTGTCAAGATCTGCAGCGCTGCTGAGTTTTTCACGCTCAACAGTTTCCCGTGTGTATCAAGAATGGTCCTCCACCCAAAGGACATCCAGCCAACTTGACACAACTGTGGGAAGCATTGGAGTCAACATGAGCCAGCATCCCTGTGGAACGCTTTCGACACCTTGTAGAGTCCATGACCCGGTGAATTGAGGCTCTTCTGAAGGCAAAAGCGGATGGAACTCAATATCAGGAAGGCGTTCCTAATGTTTGGTGTACTCAGTGCATACCTGTGTAGGAAATGATGCATTATCAACACATTCTAATAGCAGGGCATTTAAAGAAAAGGCAGAAAACATGTTTGGATGTTGGACAAAAGGAGAGTACATACTGTATCTTCTTTTGTCTTTCACTTCTGTTAAGAGTGATGGAAAATCAAATGGCAGATTATGGGCATTAACACAACATCAATCCACTATATCCAATGAGGTGTCTAAGGATGTAAAGAGTATATGGAATTGAGGATCAACTCCCCCTCTTAGCCGGTTCTTCCCGCTCCAGATGTTCTTTCAAGCATTGCACCAATCACACGACTCCAATCCTCCAACAACAGAGTCTCCCATTGGCTAAGGCCAATACCACATCCTTCAGAGCGGTTACTGAGACTTAAGAAAATGGGGGGGAAAGACAATAAGAGAATGGAGGGGGATTTGCATAGAAGAAAACAATTCTTAGCACATGGTTCCGATCTTATGCCAGATGGATAATTTATGACTGTTGTTTTGTTTGCTTGCCTCTTACGGAACTGGACAACACGTCTTGTGCTGGTTGTTTGCCTGTTTTTAAGGGTTGACGGGGATTAAACGTAGAGACTAAGATTGTTTTATTTTGCTTCTGAAGTTATATCTAGTATAGATTATGTGTGAGATGACCCAATGACCTTTATGGTTGACATAATAAGAGGTCAACATCAGCGACAGTTCAATTTGCTCAGAGAGGGTGTGTTGTTCACTGCAGTTCCCATTTCAAATGACCATGCCAAGTTGACAAGTTGTGGATAACTAGCATGCTACATCAAAAGGTTTCTTGGACTTTTCTGAGATAAGGTGTGTAATGTTCATCTGGTTGACTATATGAGGAACTGAAGTTGTTGAGAAGCAATAGGTTTGATATAATTCATTAATTGAGAAATCACCCAAAGGAAGAAAAAAAAAGGATAGAGAATAATTGAATTATACTTCAAGCTACAGTGGCCCTCATTTGAGTGATACACCTTAAATAGGCCCCTGCTTAGGCGATGGACCCAAATTGGCCTATTCTGTGTCATCAAGAATGCCAACCTTCTATGGAGGGTGGAAGATGAGAGGGGGGAAACACCATCAACCAGAAAAACAGCAGGCCTCACAAACAAAGAACGTCATCGAAAATATCCCCGGGAAAACAATCCCATTGCACTTTAGTGATGAAAAGGGGAATAATGCAATCATATATATTTAAGGCTAGATGGGGGGATAATCTCCTCGGTAAAAAGGATCTGAGGGCGCACTAAACCGGCCAGAGACGGTAAACAAAGTAGTACCCCCCAAAATGTTGTCACGACAGCAATCTCCATTGTGACCTCCTACAGCTCAACCCCATTCCAATACTCTGACAGGATGGTCTGACGGCCCGTAAACACAGTAGGCGGGGCTGTTGCCGGGTTATCTCCGAGGAACAATGCATAAACAGATAAATTAATCCTCTTTTCCCAGTAAAACCAGTATGTGGAGCCCAGCTTAGCTATTTACTGTGTACTACGGTGAATACGTACAGTAAAAGGGAGAAAACAAGATAAGAGAAAAGAAGGGATGGGAGAGTCAATGAAGGAGATGGGGGAGGAATGAAGAGAAATAGAGTGAACGAAAGTGGTGGAAATACACCTAATATACAAAATATTAAGTACACCTGGTCTTTCCATAATATTGACTGACCAGGTGAATCCAGGTGAAAACTACGATGCATTATTGATGTCACCTGCTAAATCCATGTTAATGCAACTAGTGTAGATGAGGGGGAACCTTAAGACAATTGAGACATGGATTGTGAATGTGTGCCATTCAGAAGGTGAACGGGCAAGACAAATGATTTAAGGTCCTTTGGACAGGGCAAGGTAGTAGATGCCAGACGCACCGGTTTGTTTCAGGTCCACAGACTCCAAAGGTTTAAACGAAGGCTCTGTAAGAGCTGTCGCTTTCCTCATCCTCGGATGAGGTGAGGAGAGAAGGATCTTCGGACCAAAATGCGGAGTCAGGGAAATAAGCCATCTTTATTTTATAAACGACAAAACTGAATAATGATGGCAACACGAAAAAACAAACACTTTCAAAACTTACAAAATAACAAAACGACGTAGAACGAAAACCTGAACATAAACTTACATAACTGACGTAAACTCACGAACAGGAACGTTACATCAAAATACACGAACAGCCAAACAGCTCCGAAAGTGAATAACATCGACGAAGACATCACAGGAGACAATCACCCACAAACAAACAGTGAGAATGCCCTACCTAAATATGACTCTTGATTAGAGGAAAATGCAAACCACCTGCCTCTAATCAAGAGCCATACCAGGCAAACCGAAACCAACATAGAAACAGATAACATAGACTGCCCACCCAAAACACATGCCCTGACCATAAACACATAAAAACTAACATAAATAGGTCAGGACTGTTACAGTACCCCCCCCCCAAGGTGCGAACGCCGGGCGCACCAGCACAAAGTCCAGGGGAGGGTCCGGGTGGGCAGTTGACCACGGTGGTGGTTCCGGTTCAGGACGCTGTCCCCGCACCACCATAGTCACTCCCCTCTTCTTTCTACCCCTTCTAATGCCCACCCTAACACTACCTTCCCCTAAATAAACAGCTAGCACCGGGACAAGGGGCAGCACCGGGACAAGGGGTAGCACCGGGACAAGGGGCAGCACCAGAACAAGGGGCAGCACCAGGATAAGGACCATCACTGGAATAAGGGGCAGCACCGGGACAAGGGGCAGCACCGGGACAAGGGGCAGCACCGGGACAAGGGGCAGCACCGGGACAAGGGGCAACACCGGGACAAGGGGCAGATCCCGGCTGAAGGACTCTGGCAGGTCCTGTTTGGACGGCTCTGGCAGGTCCATGCAGGCTGACGGCTCTCGACGCTCATGGCAGACTGACGGCTCTCTACGCTCATGGCAGGCTGACGGCTCTCGACGCTCATGGCAGACTGACGGCTCTCTACGCTCATGGCAGGCTGACGGCTCTCTACGCTCATGGCAGGCTGACGGCTCACTACGCTCATGGCAGGCTGACGGCTCACTACGCTCATGGCAGGCTGACGGCTCTCTACGCTCATGGCAGGCTGACGGCTCTCGACGCTCATGGCAGGCTGACGGCTCTCGACGCTCATGGCAGGCTGACGGCTCTCGACGCTCATGGCAGGCTGACGGCTCTCGACGCTCATGGCAGGCTGACGGCTCTCGACGCTCATGGCAGGCTGACGGCTCTCGACGCTCATGGCTCTCTGACGGCTCTGGCTGCTCATGGCTCTCTGACGGCTCTGGCTGCTCATGGCTCTCTGACGGCTCTGGCTGCTCATGGCTCTCTGACGGCTCTGGCTGCTCATGGCTCGCTGGCGGCTCTGGCAGATCCTGTCTGGTTGGCGGCTCTGGCAGATCCTGTCTGGTTGGCGGCTCTGGCAGATCCTGTCTGGTTGGCGGCTCTGGCAGATCCTGTCTGGTTGGCGGCTCTGGCAGATCCTGTCTGGCTGACGGCTCTAGCGGCTCCTGTCTGGCTGACGGCTCTAGCGGCTCCTGTCTGGCTGACGGCTCTAGCGGCTCCTGTCTGGCTGACGGCTCTAGCGGCTCCTGTCTGGCGGATGGCTCTGTAGGCTCATGGCAGACGGGCGGCTTTGCAGGCTCATGGCAGACGGGCGTCTTTGCAGGCTCATGGCAGACGGATGGCTCAAACGGCGCTGGGGAGACGGATGGCTCAGACGGCGCTGGGGAGACGGATGGCTCAGATGGCGCTGGGGAGACGGATGGCTCAGATGGCGCTGGGGAGACGGATGGCTCAGATGGCGCTGGGGAGACGGATGGCTCAGATGGCGCTGGGGAGACGGATGGCTCTGTAGGGAGGAGAAGGAGAGACAGCCTGGTGCGTGGTCTAGGCACCGGCTGCGCTGGAGAGGAGGAAACAGCAGGAGAGAGAACCCGGAGAGACAGCCTGGTACGGGGGGCTGCCACCGGAGGACTGGTACATGGAGGTGGCACCGGGTCTACCGGACCGTGAAGGAGGACACGTGCTCTTGAGCACCGAGCCTCCCCAACCCTACCAGGTTGAATGAACCCCGTAGCCCTGCCAGTGCGGCGAGGTGGAATAGCCCGCACTGGGCTATGCAGGCGAACCGGGGACACCACCTGTAAGGCTGGTGCCATGTACACCGGCCCGAGGAGACGTACTGGAGACCAGCTACGTTGGGCCGGCTTCATGGCACCCGGCTCGATGCCCAACCTAGCCCTCCCAGTGCGGCAAGGTGGAATAGCCCGCACTGGGCTAAGCACGCGTACTGGGGACACCGTGCGCTTTACCGCATAACACGGTGTCTTACCAGTACGACGCCTTCTACCTCCACGGTAAGCACGGGGAGTTTGCTCGGGTATCTTACCCGGCTTTGCCACACTCCTCGTGTGCCCCCCCCCAAGAAATTTTTTGGTCTTACTCACGGGCTCCCAACCGCGTCGTCGCGCTGCCTCCTCATACCAGCGCCGCTCAGCCTTCGCTGCTTCCAATTCCTCCTTTGGACGGCGATATTCCCCTGGTTGAGCCCAAGGTCCTCTACCGTCCAAGATCTCCTCCCAAGTCCAGAAGTTCCTGTTGCTCCGTCGAGCATTCCCATACCGCTTGGTCACATTTTGTTGGTGGGTGATTCTGTAAGAGCTGTCGCTTTCCTCATCCTCGGATGAGGTGAGGAGAGAAGGATCTTCGGACCAAAATGCGGAGTCAGGGAAATAAGCCATCTTTATTTTATAAACGACAAAACTGAATAATGATGGCAACACGAAAAAACAAACACTTTCAAAACTTACAAAATAACAAAACGACGTAGAACGAAAACCTGAACATAAACTTACATAACTGACGTAAACTCACGAACAGGAACGTTACATCAAAATACACGAACAGCCAAACAGCTCCGAAAGTGAATAACATCGACGAAGACATCACAGGAGACAATCACCCACAAACAAACAGTGAGAATGCCCTACCTAAATATGACTCTTGATTAGAGGAAAATGCAAACCACCTGCCTCTAATCAAGAGCCATACCAGGCAAACCGAAACCAACATAGAAACAGATAACATAGACTGCCCACCCAAAACACATGCCCTGACCATAAACACATAAAAACTAACATAAATAGGTCAGGACTGTTACAGGCTCTGTCACGCCCTGACCTTAGAGAGCTTTTTATGTCTCTATTTTGGTTTGGTCAGGGTGTGATTTGGGTGGGCATTCTATGTTCATTTTTCTATGTTTTGGTATTTCTTTGTTTTGGCCGGGTGTGGTTCTCAATCAGGGACAGATGTCTATCGTTGTCTCTGATTGGGAACCATACTTAGGTAGCATTTTCCCACCTGTGTTTTGTGGGTAGTTATTTTCTGTTTTGTGTTTCTGCACCTGACAGGACTGTTTCGGTTTCGTTCATTCTCTTTGTAATTTTGTTATAGTGTTCAGTTTAAAATAAAGCATGAACACTTCGCACGCTGCGCTTTGGTCCGATTATTCCTCATCCGACGACGACACCCGTTACAGGCTCACTCAATGTGGAACCGTACCATAAGAGGATGAGACCCCAGGGTATAGCCGTCAATCTCTACATGACACGCAGAGATCCCTACATGACACGCAAGGCCCTGCTCAAAGAACTCTTGCAAAAACATCAACATTTCTCACCAAAGAGCTCTGAAAAGAAGAAACCCCTTAAATAAATCCCTCTAGAGTCTAAGCCCTTTCTAATTTGGGGGGGGGGGGGGGGGTTGTGTTAAGATGGTCATCATTTAGCTATTCGATTTTTTATTTTAAGCCCCCTTAAGGTATCAAATAAATATATATAATTCGATGAAGCGTTGAATTTGGCCTGACTGCTGTTAGCCCATAGAAACGTATTGAATAACAGATTCACTACATGGAACAACAGATATTTTTTTTTACTATCAAAAGGAAGTTTGTTGTGAAGTGTCTGTCCTATATCTGAGAGATATAAGAAATAAATGAAAAATTGGAAAACTATTTAACCCCTTATTTAGCCACTAAACTACTTCCATATTTACTTCCATTATTTTTTTTAAATTGTATCTTCAGATGAGTTTTGTGCGGCTTGTGTTCATCCCAGGAAAACAACCAACATCTAAGTGCTCGTGAGGGCCTCACCTTTCCATAGAGGGGTCATATTAGTGTGTAGCCCAAACTGTTTGGACAATACAGACAGAAATGGACAGATCCGTGGGGGCCATAGAGAAAAATTGAGAACACCATCGTGTTCATGAGAGTCACATCTTTCCATAGAGGTGTTTTGTAGGCCACACAGTTCAGGCACCACAGACTTTTTTTTGTGAGAAGACCGATTTTCGGGATGTCTCATGGTCTTACAAACATTGCTGTAGCTCTGCCACCTTTTACCGAGGTGCGGAAGGGCGACGTCGACGGATGCTGTGGATTGAGACGCATCCACTCGATATCTCGAGCTTAAATAGGCAGATTTTGATGGGGATTTTGTATTATGCTAATTAGAATACAGCTTTATGGGGTGTTAACCTGACACCAAACCTCAAACGCCACTTCTATGTATACACGCGGCAACTGTATAGACGTAATCACGTTTGAGGGTAAACCCCTAGCCATCAAATTCAACCTTTCAGGGGCCAAACCCACAGATCCATGTCGGCGGTCCAACAACAGACCCTCCTGATGGACCCTCTCCTCCACGGTTGCCTGAATCAGGTTCACCAGAGGATGCGCATAGAGCAGGGTTCGAGGCCACTGATATTCCAAAACATTTGTTCCCAACAGAATGCACAGATCCTTGATTGAGAATAACAGACAACAATGCGTGTTATCTCGCAATATGTAAAGATCTACGTAGGCCCTGCCGAAGCAGTCCCATATCTGGGCAACCACAGAGGGGTGCAGTCTCTTCTTTGTAGAGATAGGACCCCCCTGGAAAGTAGATCCACACCCACATTGAGTGATCCACATTGAGTGAAAATACGTCGACCAGAGCGACAGGCAATGCGCACTGCCCTATACGAGCAGATAACCGGCCAGGTTTAGGAGTCACCCCCTGCCTGTTGATGTACGCCACAGCCCTCCTGTTGTCGGACATTACCAACATATGCTGGCCTTCCAACATCAGAAGGAAATGCCTCAACGCTAGCAAAACAGATATTAGCTCTAGGTAATTGATATGCCCTTTCTGCTGTTGACCAAATCACTCTTTCCGAGGAGCCCACACAGAGCACTCCCCATCATAGTAAGGATACATCTGTTGTGATCACCCTGCAGGACACTACCCGTCCTATGAGAACCCCCTGCAACAGCAGTGGCGGGTCCCTCCAAGGAGTCAACGCACTTACGCACGACGGGTATACCTTGAACCACTGATTGCAGTGGCGGGATGCATTCAGACAAGTTGTAATCACCCAGTGCTGAAACAGACGCATCGACCAAAGTCCCAGAGGCACCACAGCTATCAAAGAGCCGAACAGACCCAATAACCGCAACCACAAGTGAAAAGGCACCGAATGCTCCAGCTGAAACCGTGCCAGACAGAGCCAGGTAGGATGCAATCCAGGAGTTTTCAGAGCCTGAGACGCCCAACCCTGAGAGGGCGGAGAGGAGGTTCTGATGGTTCACGGTGTCAGAGGCAGCGGATACATCTAGGAGGATGAAAAGCGAGGAGGATCCTCTGTGACACAAAGGTGGGCAGTCTCAGTTGAATTAACCATCTTGAAGTCTGACTTGTTAGGGTCAAAACGATCGTACTGAGAGAGATAACGAGAAGGTTGGTCTAAGACAGCACGCTCAAGTGTTTTGTAAAGAAATTACAAGTTAAGTTATTTTTTGACGACAGAGGGGTCGAGTGTTGGTTTCTAGAAGAGGGGAGTGACTCTGGCCATCTTGAAGTCAGAGGGGACGTAGCCAGTGGTCAGGGATGAGTTGATGAGGGAAGTGAGGAATGGGAGTTCTCCAGAGATGGTCTGGAGAAGGGAGGAGGGGATGGGGTCAAGTGGGCAGGTTGTCAGGTGATCACTAGTCACAGGATTTCAATGGGAGAGAGGGGAGAAAGAGGTCAAGGCGTAGGGTGGTTCTGTGTGATTTGGAAGGCGTAGGGTGGTTCTGTGTGATTCCTTCAGGTAATGTGAAGAGTGAATAATTGAGAAAATGAATGCGGCGTTCATTGGCCCGCTGGGTGTGATTTCAGGTGAACATGATTGGTCGTTGACTCCCAATAGTATGTTATACCGAGTGACCAACTGAAAGGGAACCACAGTGGATATAGAGGGTGCCGTTCACTACCTCAGGAGTAAATGTCAGTTGGCTATTCATGTACGAGCATTCAAGACATGCAGATTGTACACCAAGTAATTGCCTATTTAAGGAAGACAAAGTGAGAACTCACACTTTCTCAGTAGTGTCTTTACCCACCAAAGTTGGAGATGCCATATGACTAGTGTCAGACAAAAATATCTAACCACAAAATTCACACCCCTGGGTACTGTAGCATGCTAGCAGAGAGGAAAGAGGGAGGTATGTAGCTTCACAAATAACTATACAGCACTCCTTTCTGCAGAATCCTTATCTTGTCTACATTCGTAAGACCGTGCACCTTTGCTAGCATAAACAAATGACATTGTCACTGCAAGCAATACAAGTAATACAACAATGGTCTGCGATAGCAAAGCTGTGATAGTATTGGTCTTGGGATGTAAGTATCATTCATGTTGCCCATCTACAGCTAAATGCTATTCATGTGGTAGCATAGCTAAAATCTCTTTGTCTGAGCTCAGTTACAGTAGTTGGAAACAGCATGGTAGAAGTTCATTCACTTACATTTTTATAGTAGACCTGGGCCCAGATTCATAAAACCTTCTTAATTAAGAAGACATTTATTCTTAACTGCCAGGTCTAGATTTAAGAAGAAAGTTAAGCAAAGTTGCTATTCCTTAAAAAGGTTATTGGAATTTTTCTTGCGCTATTTCTTATGTTTCTCTTTAAGCAAAAAGTGAAGAAGAAATTAGATTCTTGAAAATAAAGTTTTGGGAAATGTGCTTAATTCGAAGATAGCTAAACCCTTGTTTTAAACTCAGGGCCGTGAGAGAAAAAGCTCATGAAAGCAATTGAACATGTTGAATTCACTCACGAATTTAATCTGAAAGTTTCAGTATTAATTATTTTAAACGCAAGAACATGTTTTAGAACAGTAATTTTACTAAGAAATATGCTAACATGATTGGCATTGCTAGCTAGATAACTAGCTAAAACGGCTGCTAAGCAACACATCTTAAGAAGATTTGTAAGAAGATATTTGAGAAGTTCGTAAGAAAATAAGAAAATCTTAAGATATTGTTGAGGAATTGCACTTACGAACTATCTTATGAAGTCCTATTTTTTTTCTTACGTTTTTGTGTAAGAAGTGTTTTGTGAATCTGGGCCCTGTAACTCTAACATTGTGATACTGTGGCTTCCAGGCTTCCAGACTAAAATCACACAGGTAGATAATGAATATCTCCTGTTTTTATTCAGGAACTTCTACCAGCACCTGTATATACAGTGTATCACACTACTCACTGCCTTATGGGATACTTCTGAGAAGAGTGGTGTAAACCAGCTTTTAAAGGGAATATCGTCAAAGAGACTGAGCTAAAGTCTGAACGGTTTGATTTTGAGGCTATGAATCTATCAGAGATGTAAATTCTCTCAACTCTCTAATAATTTTTTAGTACATAGGACGTAGTGGCAGGGGATGTTGCATGGTGTCTGTGCCCTGGACTGTGGCTAGCTCATGCTTGCTACTGTAACTCAGTTTGTTAGCTGGCTAGCACACACCACCGACACTAGTTAGCAAACTTCCAGATTTTAAAACCATTAGGCCTCGATTTTTGGTAGCTTAGGCAAGCACACGGTAACTTGCTATCTAACTTGAATTCTTTATTGATGTGAACCATTACATTTGTGTTTAATGTAACTAGCATGCTCAGTCTAGCTAACTTTCCCTGTTTTTACTATGTTTATTCAGTTTTTGTTAGCTGGAGCATGCACATGCTAATACAAGCTCCTTAACTTCTGTTTTTTTGCTGTGTGACAAAACTATTTGATTTGTGTTAGCTGGGGCCAGCACTTACTAACTCATGAGAGCTGTTTTATTTTTAAGTTGGGACACGCTAGCTTTTTAATTGTACTATAGATCCACATTATTCGATTTTTGGGAAGATTTGTCATCATGACAGTTGTAGCTTATCCCCACACTAATTAGAAAACATGCTCAATTCCACAATCAACAAACACAGGCTTTATCCATATGCCACATACGTACGACCTCCAAAATACCCCCTCAGAAGTGGATGAGGGGTGTTGCACTGTCTGCGTGGGCTAGGGGTTTACAGGTGGGCTCGTCTACAGGGGCGAACCACCAAAAACCCCCAGAGCGACTTTACCACAGATCCGTCTACCAGACATGGAGGATTTGGGCCCAAATCCCACGGATCAATAAAAGTGTCTGCTAATTACGCTGGTAGCGAGAGGGGAAAAAGAATGAGAGGAGGAGGAGGAAGAGTGGAGTATTCTATGCTGATTCAGTGGTGTCTAGACAGTGGAAAAACCCCAGACAGACACGCCCAGGGAGCAAAGCAGGAGAAGTACAGTGGATGAGGTTACCTGACTCACACATCACTAGGCAATAACATATCTCTTAGTCCCATTATAGTCTCTCTCTCTTTCTCTCTCTCTCTTTCTCTCTCTCTCTCTCTCTCTCTCTCTCTCTCTCTCTCTCTCTCTCTCTCTCTCTCTCTCTCTCTCTCTCTCTCTCTCTCTCTCTCTCTCTCTCTCTCTCTCTCTCTCTCTCTCTCTCTCTCTCTCTCTCTCTCTCTCTCTCTCTCGCTCTCTCTCGCTCTCTCTCTCTCTCTCTCCAATTCAATTCAATTCGCTTTATTGGCATGACATAACAATGTACGTATTGCCAAAGCTTACTTTTGATATTTACAATATGAAATAGTAAGAATCAAAATTGTCAACTGGCAACAGTAACAACAATAACCAAGGGTCAAGATAACCATACATTGAACAATAACAATAAGCATACAGAAGAGGACATGTGCAGGTTGATTGGTCTGTCAGACACTGTCCCTCAACTTATGGCAGGCAGCAATGTAGTGCGCTGCCAACCCACAGCTCTCTGCGTCCTCCCCCAACAGGACGGGTAGCCTATCCTCATCAGAGAGGTCTTAGAAAACCTTGAATAAGGGTTTCACATTTTGGGAAATGACACTCTCTAAATGTTTTATATTTTTGACATTTTATCAGGAAATCTCTCTCTCTTTCTCTCTCCACTTATTTCTTGGCACTCTTCAGTTCAGTGTTACCGCAATCGGTTTCTCTGACCTCAATCCCCCCCCCCCACCTCCTTCTACTCCCTCCTTCTTCTATCCATCATCATCACTTTGACCTAATTCTCCATGTTTAATCTGCTTTTTCTCCCCTTTCTGACAACAATCAACCCCCTAATTGTCTTTAATCCTGCTAGTCTTTAACTGTCCCTCTAGGCCCTACGTGTGCTCTGCCATGGGGATGGAAAACAAATATGAAAACACGACTGTATATCTGGTATATTGCCACCACCACCACTCCCTCCTCATCCCATCTATTACAACTGATTCATAATACATGGAAATTGGACCGGCGTATTTCATGTAATGAAAGATAAGGGAGGAGATGGTTAATACTTCCGATCAAATGAGTAGCGTACAATAACATTTTAGTGGTGTTTCGATTGATTTTGTTATTTGAAAGGAATAGAAATGTATGAGAATATGGGAATATTTTTAATATAGTGGTAAAATGTCATGAATTATTTCAGTTGTGTATTCACTGGTAATCATGAGCGAGATGATGTGAAAGGGAGGTGAGACATACCATTCAAATCAAGCTCTTGGTACTAAAAAGCAGACAAAATGTATTGAAGGGAGAAACATAATTATCATAGCAGTAAGGTAAGGAATAATACATGTACCTTCTGTTGTAATAATGGACATCTAATGTATGTCATGTCTGCCAATGTCCATGAAAAGTAACAATAAGCCTAACCAGATGTAAACACATTCATAAATACTCCCAAGCCTGGCTTTATATGATGTCTAAAGACAACACATCTGCACATTGTCCATTTCTATATGAGGAGTTTATAAAGCACCACGCTCAATTGTAATATGGCTTCAAATCTAGCATTTCTGAGCCAAACATATTAGCTTGGACTACTAAGCAGATGACAAATGCATGAATTCATTTTTCTGTCCAAAAATGATGCAGAAAAATTAATTCATGCATTTGTTACTTCTAGGTTAGACTACTGCAATGCTCTACTTTCCGGCTACCCGGATAAAGCACTAAATAAACTTCAGTTAGTGCTAAATACGGCTGCTAGAATCCTGACTAGAACCAAGAAATTTGATCATATTACTCCAGTGCTAGCTTCCCTACACTGGCTTCCTGTTAAGGCAAGGGCTGATTTCAAGGTTTTACTGTTAACCTATAAAGCGTTGCATGGGCTTGCTCCTACCTATCTTTCCGAGTTGGTCCTGCCGTACATACCTACACGTACGCTACGGTCACAAGACGCAGGCCTCCTAATTGTCCCTAGAATTTCTAAGCAAACAGCTGGAGGCAGGGCTTTCTCCTATGGATCTCCATTTTTATGGAATGGTCTGCCTACCCATGTGAGAGACGCAGACTCGGTCTCAACCTTTAAGTCTTTACTGAAGACTTATCTCTTCAGTAGGTCATATGATTGAGTGTAGTCTGGCCCAGGAGTGTGAAGGTGAACGGAAAGGCTCTGGAGCAACGAACCGCCCTTGCTGCCTCTGCCTGGCCGGTTCCCCTCCACTGGGATTCTCTACCTCTAACCCTATTACAGGAGCTGAGTCACTGGCTTACTGGTGCTCTTTCATGCCGTCCCTAGGAGGGGTGCGTCACTTGAGTGGGTTGAGTTACTGACGTGATCTTCCTGTCTGGGTTGGCGCCCCCCTTTGGTTTGTGCTGTGGTGGAGATCTTTGTGGGCTATACTCGGCCTTGTAAAGCCAACTGACATTTATTCCTGATTATTATTTGACCATGCTTGTCATTTATGAACATTTTGAACATCTTGGCTCTCTCTAATTCTCTCCTTCTCTCTTTCTTTCTCTCTCTCGGAGGAACTGAGCCCTAGGACCATACGTCAGGACTACCGGGCATGATGACTTCTTGCTGTTACAGTCCACCTGGCCTTGCTGCTGTCCCAGTTTCAACTGTTCTGCCTGCGGTTATGGAACCCCTACCTGTCCCAGACCTGCTGTTTTCAACTCGTAATTATCGGCTATGAAAAGCCAACTGACATTTATTCCTGGATATTATTTGACCATGCTTGTCATTTATGAACATTTTGAACATCTTGGCCATGTTCTGTTATAATCTCCACCCGGCACAGCCAGAAGAGCACTGGCCACCCCTCATAGCCTAGTTCCTCTCTAGGTTTCTTCCTAGGTTCCTGCCTTTCTAGGGAGTTTTTCCTAGCCACCGTGCTTCTACACCTGCATTGCTTGCTGTTTGGGGTTTTAAGCTGGGTTTCTGTACAGCACTTCGAGATATTAGCTGATGTACGAAGGGCTATATAAAATAAACTTGATTGATTGATTGATGATCACTAATGGAAAGGTTTGTGAGGTACATCCGATATTGAATTTATAACCACAATGATAATCAAAATATTCTATATGATATGTAATCACAGATTATCTCTTGTCAGCCCCTCATCCTCTACACCATCTGTTGAGGAGGGGGCTGATCACAATGCTCCCCTCACTGTGTGTGTGTGTGTGTTTGAGTTCTGCAATTACCTGACAATGTAATGAGTGAACGCATCATATATGCTCTGAGCTTTTTCTTTCCCTCTCTCTTTATCTATGTGTGTCTTTTTCAGTGCCCTAACAAGGTCTCCACATCACCCCTTAATTTGGCAGTGAACAGAGAGCAAGTACAGTTCCAGCCACCACCAAGTCCTCTCCCTCTCAGGCTGTCTGTGCACTGTGCACTGTGCACTGTGGCAGTCTCGTGGCTTCTCTATAATCTGACTGGCTAATCCCAGTGCAAATTGGCAGGCTACCTGACTCTATGTGTTAGTCCATTAGCCCATATGCACGGAGGGAGGGAGGACCACTGTCTCATCGGCCTGTCTGGCTCTGGCTGCTTTCATTACCACCCATCTGTCTGTGGCCTGGTCTGCTTTCCTCCCCAATAAACCCAGCCACACCACACTTTAGTTAGAGCAGGCCAGGTAGGGCTGTATGCGTGCTGACTGATCGATCAATCAGCTCACAGAGTTGCAGTATGGTGGTACGGTAATGGATAGGAGATGCTGCTGTCCTAAGTGCTAAGTCCCAAGTCTTGTTGGCGTTGTCAACATCATCACCAGTCGTCAGATTCATTGCTCTCATATTTATCTCCACTGATGTATCATATCATTGCATTTAACAGTTCATACTTATCATCATCATCATCATGCTCACCGTCCTTTTTTTTGGGGTTCAAACTTTATGTTTGCTTATCTGGCAAAGATAAGTGTACTTTAAATGTTCTGTCTTTTCTGTCAATCCCTGCCTACTACATTTATAAATGGGCATTACTGATGCAAAAAAAGTTAATGTTCCACTATCTCAAGCTTCCTTTGTCTGGGGCTGTGCCCCAAATGCTACCCTCTTCCAAAAAGGTTCTTCGGCTGTCCCCATAGGATAATCCTTTTTTGTTCCAGGTATAACCCTTTTCTTCCCTGTTAGAACCTATTTTGGGTTCCATGTAGAACCCTCTGTGGAAAGGGTTTTACGTGGAACCCAAAAGGGTTCTACCTGGAACCAAAAAGGGTTCTTCAAAGGTTTCTCCTATCGGGATAGTTGAATAACTCTTTAAGGTCCTAGAAAAAAAGGTGCTATCTAAGAGTGTATTCCCTATGGGCCCTGGTCAAAAGTAATACACTAATTAGGAAATAGGATGCCATTTTGGGACAGAGTCTTACTTTTCACTGCAACACTAATTAGACCAAAATTAGCCTTCTGTATGACTCAATGATTATCTTCCCTCACCCCTCCCTCCCTCTCCAAGTCGTTTTCACAGCTTTATGGATTAGACAGATTAAAACGTCTGAAACTCAAAACCTGTTTTTGTTCTCTCCAACTTTAGGGCTAATCCATGATGCGCTACGGCTGCGCCATATCACAACAACTGTCTGTTTAGACAAAACCCTTTTATTCCTCAGTAAATTCATATCTGAAACCGCAATAGAGAAATTACAGTACATTGTGGAGGCTCACAGCCTCACATTCACACTAAGCTGAAAAAGAGTATGTGTAAAATCTGCACTCTTATGACTCAAATAATGTTACTCCAAAAGTTGAACTGTTGTTTTCGACTGTATCTTGTATGTGTAACAGTATAACTTTAGACCGTCCCCTCGCCACGGGCACAAACCAGGGACCCTCTGCACACATCAACAACGGTCGCCCACGAAGCATCGTTACCCATCGCTCCACAAAAGGCCGCGGCCCTTGCAGAGCAAGGGGAACCACTACTTCAAGTCTCAGAGCAAGTGACGTCACCGACTGAAAGGCTGCTAGCGCGCACCGCCGCTACCTAGCTAGCCATTTCACATCGGTTACATTTGCTTTTTTATGCTTCACAAACAATGTTTCTGTTTCACAAAATCATATGGAAGCATGCAACACAGACCTCAAGCCTTAGACACATGAAAAACAAACATATCACTAATAGTCTACTATTGAAAATTAGTAGTAGCAGCAGCTGTTTTTGACAACAAAAACAGTGACGCAATCAGTCTGCTTGACAGGTTAATTTCTCGAAAAGGGTTGAGTGTTGAGAGGACCACCCAGGGTTGGTGTGTGATGTGTTGTGTGTAGTGGTGTTTGGTCAGTGGCTTGCCTCTCTAGTTCCTCCACACACCCTGAGTAGAGACTATCAATCTGTCTGCTAGAGTCAGGGGAGGCCAAAACACCTGCTCCAATGGAGGGGGGGGGGGGGGGGGTTGATGAGGCATTGTCAGAAATCCCTCCAATCTCCTTCAAGTTAAACAACAAGAGTGATTCACTCTCTCTCAAGGCCGTACACAGTGATCATTAACCTCATGAACGGAATTAGGCATCATCCCACTATTTCAATAGAAAGCACAGTAGATATGATATCTACGATAGATAGATATATGTCAAATATGAGTCACCTCAGAAAAGTGATCTGCGCCAGAACCGTAATAATGTAAAGAAATCATGAGCTTATCACCTATGTGTGTGTGATTTGGCAGTGAAACTGTGGAGGTGGATTGTTGACATCAACTTCTTTTTAGAACCAGATTGTGTTCTAAGGAAAAGTGTCTAGCAGAATGGGGAGTTGTGAACCGGGAAAAGGGTTGATTGGCGACATAATTTCCTTTTGGGTGTGACTTGCTGAATGTCTAATAGTCAGGTGACTTCAAAAAAAAATCAGAATCTGTTCTCTTTGATCATGTTAATCATTGACACATACTGCGTCAATAACAACACTATGGTCTATGAAAGGATGTACTACCCTCTCCCATTCTTGTGAATAGTTTGTGCATAGTGGACAGTACGTTTAAACATATACGATTGTGTCGGTGCATTCAAGAGAGTATGTAGGTATTTATTATACGACTGTGTGTCCAGGCATGTATGTACTTCTATACAAATCTATACGTGCATAATCTGTGTGATGCTCCTGTCACGTCTACCATGTTGACGCATGTCTGTCAGCCTGCCCTCTAAGGTATGGCTAATGTGGGGGTGTTTTAGTTCCCGGAATGGAAGAAGACAGACAGGGTGGAGAGACTTCAGAGCAGGATGGGCCAGTGTGTTTGGGCCTGAGGTGAGGACGGATAGCCAACCCCTGAGGACACAGATAGGTGAGTGCTGTCAGGACACAGGATGAAACAACACCACAGGAAAGGTAGTGTTGCTAACGCAGATCTGTCCATACCACCACCACCTCTACTGTGTTGCACAACAGGATCCTGGAACAAAAGCATCATACACAAGTGTAATACTGAAAAATCCTGCTGAGAGAGGGAGGGAGAGAGAGAGAGTATATTGTGTTTGTTCATAAATGCTTGATACCTAGGAATAGGCTTCTTAATTTAATTTTAAAATTTGTTGGGACAGTTTGTCTTATCTTAATGTCTTTGTTGTTTGTTGCCATTTTTGTTTGCCCAATACAATCCTCTGCTGAAATTTGGGAAATTACAAGACAACTCATTGACATCAATGCCAGAAAAATGTCCCCGGATCTCTGCCAACTGGCATTTAATTGAACTGCCTCAATGGTGTGTGTGGGTGTTTTTTGTTGGGTTATGTTTGTTTTAGAGTGCGAGGGTATGCACTTTCCAGGCAGTGGTGTAAAGTACTTCAGTAAAAATACTTTAAAGTACTACTTAAGTATTTTGGGGGGTATCAGTACTTTACTATTTAAATTTTTGACAACTTTTACTTTAAATTCACTACATTCCTAATGAAAATAATGTACTTTTTACTCCATACATTTTCCAAAGTACTCGTTACATATACATTTAGAAGCTTCTGATTGGCTAATTGACATAATTTGAGTCAATTGGAGGTGTACCTGTGAATGTATTTCAAGGCCTACCTTCAAACTGTGCCTCTTTGCTTGACATTATGGGAATATCTAAAGAAATCAGCCAAGACCGCAGAAAAAAAATTGCTGCTCAGCAAGGAAGAAGCCATTGCTCCAAAACCGCCATAAAAAAGCCAGACTACGGTTTGCAACTGCACATGTGGACAAAGATTGTACTTTTTGGAGAAATGTCCTCTGGTCTGATGAAACAAAAATAGAACTGTTTGGCTATAATGACCATCATTATGTTTGGAGGAAAAAGGGGGATGCTTGCAAGCCGAAGAACACCATCCCAACCGTGAAGCACGGGGTGGCAGCATCATGTTGTGGGGGTGCTTTGCTGCAGGAGGGACTGGTGTACTTCACAAAATAGATGGCATCATGAGGAAGTAAAATGATGTGGATATATTGAAGCAACATCTCATGGCATCAGTCAGGAAGTTAAAGCTTGGTCACAAATGAGTCTTCCAAATGGACAATGACCCCAAGCATACTTCCAAAGTTGTGGTTAATTGGCTTAAGGACAACAAAGTCAAGGTATTGGAGTGGCCATCACAAAGCTCTGACCTCAATCCTATAGAAAATGTGTGGGCAGAACTGAAAAAGCGTGTGTGAGCAAGGAGTCCTACAAACCTGACTCAGTTACACCAGCTCTGACACGAGGAGTGGGCCAAAATTCCCCCAACTTATTGTGGGAAGCTTGTGGAAGGCTACCCGAAATGTATAACCCAAGTTAAACAATTTAATGGCAATGCTACCAAATACTTATTGAGTGTATGTAAACTTCTGACGCACTGGGAATGTGATGAAAGAAATTAAAGCTGAAATAAATAATTCTCTCTACTATTATTCTGACATTTCACATTCTTAAAATAAAGTGGTGATCCTAACTGACCTAAGAAAGGGAATTTTTACTTGGAATAAATGTCAGAAAATGATTTTAAATGTATTTGGCTAAGGTGTATGTAAACTTACGACTTCAACTGTATATACACTGCTCAAAAAAATAAAGGGAACACTTAAACAACACAATGTAACTCCAAGTCAATCACACTTCTGTGAAATCAAACTGTCCAATTAGGAAGCAACACTGATTGACAATAAATTTCACTTGCTGTTGTGCAAATGGAATAGACAAAAGGTGGAAATTATAGGCAATTAGCAAGACACCCCCAATAAAGGAGTGATTCTGCAGGTGGTGACCACAGACCACTTCTCAGTTCCTATGCTTTCTGGCTGATGTTTTGGTCACTTTTGAATGCTGGCGGTGCTCTCACTAGTGGTAGCATGAGACGGAGTCTACAACCCAAACAAGTGGCTCAGGTAGTGCAGCTCATCCAGGATGGCACATCAATGCGAGCTGTGGCAAGAAGGTTTGCTGTGTCTGTCAGCGTAGTGTCCAGAGCATGGAGGCGCTACCAGGAGACAGGCCAGTACATCAGGAGACATGGAGGAGGCCGTAGGAGGGCAACAACCCAGCAGCAGGACCGCTACCTCCGCCTTTGTGCAAGGAGGAGCACTGCCAGAGCCCTGCAAATGACCTCCAGCAGGCCACAAATGTGTCTGCTCAAACGGTCAGAAACAGACTCAACTCGGGCAGTTGTTGTTGCCATCCTGTACCTGTCCCGCAGGTGTGATGTTCGGATGTACCGATCCTGTGCAGGTGTTGTTACACGTGGTCTGACACTGCGAGGACAATCAGCTGTCCATCCTGTCTCCCTGTAGCACTGTCTTAGGCGTCTCACAGAACGGACTTTGCAATTTATTGCCCTGGCCACATCTGCAGTCCTCATGCCTCATTGCAGCATGCCTAATGCACGTTCATGAAGATGAGCAGGGACCCTAGGCATTTTCTTTTGGTGTTTTTCAGAGTCAGTAGAAAGGCCTCTTTAGTGTCCTATATTTTCATAACTGTGACCTAATTGCCTACCGTCTGTAAGCTGTTAGTGTCTTAACAACCGTTTCACAGGTGCATGTTCATTAATTGTTTATGGTTCATTGAACAAGCATGGGAAGCAGTGTTTAAACCATTTACAATGAAGATCTGTGAAGTGATTTGGATTTTTTAAAATTGTCTTTGAAAGACAGGGGTCCTGAAAAAGGGATGTTTCATTTTTTGCTGAGTTTATAAATATACATACATATATACAATATGTATGTATCTGTGTGTATACATATAATGGTGTCTAAAGACAGTGTATGAATAGAAAAGGTGTGTGCAGTAGTAGTTATATAGGATGAGCCATGGCTAGAATACACTGTATACATATACAGTGGGTAAAACATTATGTAAACATTATTAAAGTGACCAGTGTACATGGAGGAGTAATACCCATAAGGACTTTGAAACGTGGTCCCTGTCACACTCCTGCAACATGCGTATTTCAACAACCCACACACAAAACTACTCTCTCTCCAAATTGTAGTAAGCAATCCCCAAAAATACACAATCCAACCAATGCACTTCTATTATATTCATACAATTATTAACACCAAGCAAAATCCCTTGTTCGTACACACTCCGATTTCCCCCTGGGTTTAGATGTGCCAGTGCTACTGAAAGGCTTTAAATAGTGTACTGGTGTACTCATCTGGGTAAAGTCATGTCGTCCAAGAAAAGGAAAACACTGCATTAACTTTTTAATAAATAAGACCACTTATGTATTGAAAAAAAGTTTTTGTTGCAAACTTTTTGGGAGATGCCATTCTCTTTTTTTGTTGTTGTTGTTGAACAATGTAGATTTCTACCCCTGTTCTTTGCTCTAGTCATGCCCCCACTGACTGTGCCCTGCACTGACCTACCTGGCTGAATTGGTGATGGCATCATATTATCATTGTGGTGGCAGGTAGCCTAGTGGTTAGAGCATTGGGGCAGTATCTGAAAGGTTGCTGGATCAAATCCCTGAGCTGACAAGGTCAAAATCTGTTGTTCAGCCCCTGAACAAGGCAGTTAACCCACCCCATCCCTGGTAGGCTGTCATTGTAAATAAGAATTTGTTCTTAACTGACTTGCCTAGGTAAATAAAAAAAATGTAAATAACTTGTTGGAAGCTGGGCAGACCCATGTTGTAAGTGTGTCAATCCCATAGAGATATTTATGGTGTCTGTGAGAGCATGGGTGGCGCCATCTCCATTTTCAAGTAGTCCATTTACTTCTATGAGTTGGTAAACAAACTGAAAGGGTGCCACCAAAGGGTGTGTTCTTTGAAAAGGTATAAGGCCAAGGTTGCCGATTTACTGTCACCTGGAGTTATGGAATGTTTGCTCACAAGTAGAATTCATTGGCTGATCCGTCCTGATGACCTGGATGGAATTGTGTGATCCTTCCTTAACCTATAGGAAGTCCCACCCAGTTGACTACTTCAACTACTTCCCCATGCTAAAATGGGCTTTTGGGCACTAGATTCTTCTATCTATATTGTCAAACCCGAGAGAAGTAACATGATTAGTCATTTGAATCCGACTGAAGGAGTACATTTTATTTAAAAAATTACTTTTTGGAATATTAGGAGTATGTTTTTCCCCCTTCCTCCTTTTTTTCTATTATTTGGCAGTTTTCACCCCATCCAGCAGATGGCACAGTTGGTGTACTTCGCCATAAAAAAACCTAGAAGTAAAACATGATTTCACTTTCACTTTGGGCTACCTGTCACTGAGTCTTTCAGGGTGTGGAGTAGTACAGATAGGCAGGCGTGCTAACAGAGAAAGGAAAAGGACTGACGGAAAAACGTCTTGAAGAGACATACGAACACATTTAGACACTACCATGACATTTAAGTACCCGGCAGCTCGGAGAGATGAGAGTAAGCTCTCTCTATCTCGCACTCTCTCTGCTTCCTCTCTCTCTCTCGACCATTCTGTCTTAAAGTGGTAGGCGCACAAGCAGGAAGAGATTGAATCTTATTAAGAGAGCAAAAAATAGTAGGCCTTCACTCTGTGCAAAGTCAGTCTGGCCGAGCCACAGAGAAAGCATCCCTAAATAGGTCCCATTATGGCGTCTGTGAGCAAACAGACAGCAGCATTGGTGCAATCTCAATTTCAAAGTAGTCTTTTTTGGGGGGTGGATCCCTCCTGATGACCCAGTTGGACATGATTTCAACAGAGTCACCAGGAGGGATCAGCCAATGAAGTTGGAAGTCCCACACAGTTGACTACATTAAACTACATTAAAATGGTGGAAGCCCTCAATGGCACTGCCCATCCTTTTGGCAACTAGAGGCCTCTATCATTCTCTATGGGCTAGGCTGAGTAACCCTGAGAAAAAACATGGTTTCTGTTTCCCATTTGGTTTAGCCTCTACAGGTTCCAACAAAGGCCTGTAGTTCTGAGTAAGACTGCTACTTTTATCTTTCATGTCAAAATCAATCAAATCAAATGTTATTTTTTCACATACACATGGTTAGCAGATGTTAATGCGAGTGTAGCGAAATGCTTGTATCATACACTGTTGTAGGCTATAAATCAGTCGGTAAATGTTTCATATTTAATTCATCTGAATTTCATTGGACATTGCCACATCAAACCTCATTCAATCAATGTCATATTTAAATAAGGCAATTTATTGACATTCTGTCAATTTATTGACATTCTGTCAGCTGTCAGCCAACTCTGCTGTGGAGTCATTACGCATCCTTTCCAAACATTGTGTGACATAGCCTCTTTCTTTCTCTTTCCGTACATGCAGTCATACTTACAGTAACTGTTGTATTTCTATCCTGTAGGTGGATGACTACCATGGGGCCAGTTTCCTCTCTTGTAGGGGCAGCTGTATTTTACTCCCTAACCAGTTTCCTCTCTTGTAGGGGCAGCTGTATTTTACTCCCTAACCAGTTTCCTCTCTTGTAGGGTCAGCTGTATTTTAGTTCCTACCCGTTTCCTATCTTGTAGGGGCAACTGTATTTTAGCTCCTACCTGTTACCTCTCTTGTAGGGGTAGCTGTATTTTAGTTAACATGTTTTCTCTCTTGTAGGTGCAGCTGTATTTTAGTTCCTAACCTGTTTCCTCTCTTGTAGGGGCAGCTGTACCGGGGGTAGTCGTAGAGCTCAGTTAGCCGCTGGTGAAACTGAGGCCTGACCCGCACACTGCTCCAGGAATGGCATGGACAGTTCATTCTGTTCCTCCACATAGGCCTGGGCAAAACAAACATACAAACACGTCAGTGTTCAGGAATAGGTAGCTGCAATACTGAAACAAATCTCTTGTCATTATGTGTCTTTCCAGATTCCACCTTAGTTTCTTCACTGTCAGGATCTTCCAACCAGGCATACGGGTCGCATATCTTAAGGAGTAAAATACAGCTGACCCTACAAGAGAGGAAACAGAAAGGAACTAAAATACAGCTGACCCTACAAGAGAGGAAACTGGTTAGGGAGTAAAATACAGCTGCCCCTACAAGAGAGGAAACTGGTTAGGGAGTAAAATACAGCTGCCCCTACAAGAGAGGAAACTGGTTAGGGAGTAAAATACAGCTGCCCCTACAAGAGAGGAAACTGGTTAGGAAGGAAAATACAGCTGCCCCTACAAGAGAGGAAACTGGAGTAAAATACAGCTGCCCCTACAAGAGAGGAAACTGGAGTAAAATACAGCTGCCCCTACAAGAGAGGAAACTGGTTAGGGAGTAAAATAAAGCTGCCCCTACAAGAGAGGAAACTGGTTAGGGAGTAAAATAAAGCTGCCCCTACAAGAGAGGAAACTGGTTAGGGAGTAAAATAAAGCTGCCCCTACAAGAGAGGAAACTGGTTAGGGAGTAAAATAAAGCTGCCCCTACAAGAGAGGAAACTGGTTAGGGTGTAAAATAAAGCTGCCCCTACAAGAGAGGAAACTGGTTAGGGAGTAAAATAAAGCTGCCCCTACAAGAGAGGAAACTGGTTAGGGAGTAAAATAAAGCTGTCCCTACAAGAGAGGAAACTGGTTAGGGAGTAAAATACAGCTGCCCCTACAAGAGAGGAAACTAGTTAGGGAGTAAAATACAGCTGCCCCTACAAGAGAGGAAACTGGTTAGGGAGTAAAATAAAGCTGCCCCTACAAGAGAGGAAACTGGGTAGGGAGTAAAATAAAGCTGCCCCAACAAGAGAGGAAACTGGTTAGGGAGTAAAATACAGCTGCCCCTACAAGAGAGGAAACTGGTTAGGGAGTAAAATAAAGCTGCCCCTACAAGAGAGGAAACTGGTTAGGGAGTAAAATAAAGCTGCCCCTACAAGAGAGGAAACTGGTTAGGGTGTAAAATAAAGCTGCCCCTACAAGAGAGGAAACTGGTTAGGGAGTAAAATAAAGCTGCCCCTACAAGAGAGGAAACTGGTTAGGGAGTAAAATAAAGCTGCCCCTACAAGAGAGGAAACTGGTTAGGGAGTAAAATACAGCTGCCCCTACAAGAGAGGAAACTAGTTAGGGAGTAAAATACAGCTGCCCCTACAAGAGAGGAAACTGGTTAGGGAGTAAAATAAAGCTGCCCCTACAAGAGAGGAAACTGGTTAGGGAGTAAAATAAAGCTGCCCCAACAAGAGAGGAAACTGGTTAGGGAGTAAAATACAGCGGCCCCTACAAGAGAGGAAACAGATAGGAACTAGAATGCAGCTGCCCCTACAAGAGAGGAAACTGGTTAGGGAGTAAAATACAGTTGCTCCTAAAAGAGAGGAAACCAGTAGGAGCTATAATACAGCTGTCTAGTGATGTTACTTTTGATACCGGAGCACCGAGGCATGCGTCGAAATCGCTATTGCAGCTAACTTCGAAGCAGTGTGCCGATGCATGTATCCCTTTATCAAAATGACGTCATCCATGATGTCCGAAGCTTAGTTTGATCACGTGCTTTTTCAAACCGTGTGTTGTAAAATGCGAGATCCCACTGATTTTGCCGTAGTTCCGGTGCTTTCTTCTATTCCAAGCTGCTTTCAAACACCGACCTCTACTGGACAGTTAAAAACAAACTGCAGACATCTCAGAACAAATTAGTCAGGATTATTGTTAAACTTCCAGCACCTACTCATCTTAACCATTCCCACGTTGAAGGACTCAGATGGCTCAACGTGGAGGAGAGAGTCGCTCAGAATAAAGTGTGTCTTGTACATAAGCTTGTCCACGGTATGGTCCCCAGGTACTGACTATATGCAACGACTTTAACTTGGTCCGCGATAACCATAACTCATCTACTAGAGCGAGAACTACTACTCATCTACTGTTCCATCGCACTTCTGAAGACAATAGAATTCTCCGGTTGGAACATTATTGAAGATTAATGTTAAAAACATCCTAAAGAGTGATTCAATACATCGTTTGACATGTTTCTACTGACTGTTACGGAACTTTTTGACATTTCCTCTGCTTTTAGTGAACGCGCTTTGTGACTTGTTTCCCAAACGTGCTAACAAGAGTAGCTATTTGGACATAAATGATGGACATTACCGAACAAAACTTACATTTCTTGTGGAAGTGGGAGTCCTGGGAGTGCATTAGCAAAGGTAAGTGAAGATTTATAATACTATTTATAACTTTTGTTGACTCCACAATTTGACGGGTAACTGTATGGCTTCCTTTTGTGGCTGAACGCTGTTCTCAGATATATTGAATATTGTGCTTTTGCCGTAAAGCTTTTTTGAAATCTGACACAGCGGTTGCATTAAGAACAAGTTTATCTTTAATTCTATGTAAAACATGTATCTTTCATCAAAGTTTATGATGAGTATTTATGTTATTTGATGTGGCTCTCTGCAATTTCTCCGGATATTTTGGAGGCATTTCTGAACATGGCGCCAATGTAAACTGAGGTTTTTGGATATAAATATGAATTTTATCGAACAAAACAAATATGTATTGTGTAACATGAAGTCCTATGAGTGTCATCTGATGAAGATCATCAAAGGTTAGTGATTCATTTTATCTCTTTTTCTGCTTTTTGTGACTCCTGTCTTTGGCTGGGAAAATGGCTGTGTTTTTCTGTGATTTTGCGGCGACCTAACATAATCGTTTGTGGTGCTTTCGCTGTAAAGCCTTTTTGAAATTGGACACTGTGGTGGGATTAACAATTAGTTTTTCTTTAAAATGGTGTGAAATACTTGTATGCTTGAGGAATTTTAATTATGAGATTTCTGTTGTTTGAATTTGGCGCCCTGCACTTTCACTGGCTGTTGTCATATCGATCCCATTAACGGGATTGCAGCCCTAAAACGTTTAAGACAGTACTTGAAGAAAAGTTCAAAGTTCTTGAAATTGTCCAGATTGACTGACCTTCATGTCTTAAAGTAATGATGTACTGTCATTTCTCTTTGCTTATTTGAGCTGTTCTTGCCATAATATGGACTTGGTCTTTTACCAAATAGGGCTATCTTCTGTATACTACCCCTACCTTGTCACAACACAACTGATTGGCTCAAACGCATTAAGAAGGAAAGAATTTCCACAAGTTAACTTTTAACAAGGCACACCTGTTAATTGAAATGAATTCCAGGTGACTACCTCATGAAGCTGGTTGAGAGAAAGGCAAAAGTGTGCAAAGCTGTCATCAAGGCAAAGGGTGGCTACTTTGAAGAATCTAAAATATTTTTTGATTTGTTTCACTTTTTTTTGGTTACTACATGATTCCATATGTGTTATTTCATAGTTTTGATGTCTTCACTATTATTCTACAATGTAGAAAATAGTACAATTAAAGAAAAACCCTTGGATAAGGAGGTGTGTCCAAACCTTCGACTGGTACTGTATAAGACATTGATCGTTGTATACTGTATTTTATGGGAATGTGAGACAAGGGAGATTTACCTGTCCTATTTAGCTCATTTTATGAAGAAAAACAACAATTATGTCTGTCATTGTTTGTTGCTACTACCATTGCTACCTAACCTACCTACTTAGCAGGTAGAGACAGACCTATGGTACTTTCAAGGATGTGAGGGTACGAGGTCAAATCCTATTTAGATTTTTTTTCTTTTCTGCAGTTGTTCAATTTTTTTTTTTAATGTAGTATAACTTCCATCTTCAGCATCTTAAATAATGGCCAACTGTAGATTCAGATTTTGAAAAAAAGTCAACTTGAAGGCAGCATAATGGAAGCATAATGTAAAATGCAAACCTGGTATTCCAATTGATTATAGGCTACCAAAGCCAACGACTTAACGCTGCGGCAAGGCGTTTTGCTAAAAACATGCTGATATTTATTACTGGTCAGAAGATGTCACTAATGTGCATTGTGACCAGATAATGAAGCTCCGAGCAGAGTATGTGAGCTGAGCTGGAGTGGGGCGGAGCGAGATTCCCAAAGGCTGGAGTGTCTGCCTTCTCGCCCACTTCAATTTCGCTCCAGTAGCGCTCACTTCACGAGCACGGGGCATGCCCGCCCCAGCATACATTTGTGGTCTACTTGGGTGCCGCTATAGCCCCTTGTCATGGACTTCGCAAAATATTTTCAAAAAGAAACTAATATAACACACAGGTGCTAAATCAATAAGTCTGGCATATTCTCACATTCAAGGAGCTTTCCGTTTTGATTGGGTTATTTTGCCTAAAAACCTTTAGGCCTACCTATAGAAAAATAAAGAGTGGCAAGAGAGGCCAAAGGGGTGTTTAGCATCCCCAGTGGCTCTGCAGGTGTGGAGAGGATATTCTCCACTGCTGGCCGTCTCTCCAGGCACCATCGCATGAGTCGGAAGACAAAGACTGGCCAAACTCATGTCTCATTTTAAAAATTCAAAAGGCACTAATAAGTAATTTTTCATTTAATTTGTCTTTAATTCTAAGCAAGTCACAGCTCCCAAGTGGCACAGCATCTCAGTGCTAGAGGTGTCACTACAGACCCTGGTTCGATTCCAGGCTGTATCAAAACTGGCCGTATTTCGGCGTTCCAAAGGGCGGCGCACAATTGGCCCAGCGTCGTTAGGGTTTGGCCGTCACTGTAAATAAGAATTTGTTCTTAACTGACTTGCCTAGTTAAATAAATAAAATATTTGCGCATGTTATAGACTATAATGATTTAATATAACGAAATGTTGTTTAAATGCTGAGGGATTTATGTCCCTACCAGCCTATTGTCTCGCACTCGCAAATGCTTCACAATGTATTTCTTTGTAGGCTATAGCCAGTGGTGGATAAAGTACCCTATTCTCATACTTGAGTAAAAGTAAAGAAACCTTAATAGAAAATGACTCAAGTAAAAGTGAAAGTCACCTAGTAAAATACTACTTGAGTAAAAGTCTAAAAGTATTTGGTCTGAAATATACTTAAGTATCAAAAGTAAATGTAATTGCTAAAATATACTTAAGTATCCAAAGAAAAAAAGTGTAAATAATATAAAATTCCTTATATTAAGCAAACCAGAAGGCCTCATTTTCTTATTTTATTTTAATTTACGGACGAAACATGTGTTTAGTGAGTCCGTCAGATCAGAGGCAGTAGGGATGACCAGGGATGTTCTCTTGATAAGTGTGTGAATTTCCTGCAAAGCATTCAAAATGTAACAAGTACTTTTAGGTGTCAAGGAAAATGTATTGAGTAAAAAGTATACACGTTTTCTTTAGGAATTTAGTAAAGTAAAAGACTGTAAAAAACAAATAGTAAAGTACAGATACCCCAAAAAAACTACTCAAGTAGTACTTTCAAGTATTTTTACTTAAGTACTTTACACCACTTGCTATAGCCTTGAAATAATTGCAATAATATAGCCTAAATAATTAATTATCGTTCCTTCTTACGCTCCCTGTCTGGCTCCTGACCTATTTAGATTGTTTATATGCTGTTTAATATGACATGTAGCCTATTTTGAAATTATGTCCGCTTCTTACAGTCACATTTTCATGCTTATTCAAATCATTTTCATTCAAATCCATATGGTTTGGTTTCAATACTTAAAAAGAAATTGGTAGGTCCAGGTAGTCACAAAATAGATGGTTAAATTGTGATTTTAATTAATGGAGCGAATTTGGAGGTGCAGTGTGTTTTCCTGTGAGCGCGGCGTGGTTTTTAGCTGCGTTTTAGGAAAGCACATGGAGCGTGGTGCCATCAGCGAGATTTCCAACTGCTCCAGGTAATCAACCGTTTTTTGGCACAATTTGGTGAAAGCACCAAAGCCTTCAGAAAGCCATCACTACAACTGCTCCTACAAGAGAGGAAACCACATAGAGATAGAGGACTCATCTCTGTCACCAGGAGGGATCAGCCAATGAAGTTGGAAGTCCCACCCAGTTGACTACATTAAAATGGTGGAAGTCCTCCATGGTTCTGTCCATGCTCATATGGCCTTTTGCCCACTAAAGGCCTCTATCGTTCTCTATGTGAAATAAACAGATTAGGAACTAAAATACAGCTGCCCCTACAAGAGAGGAAACCGGTTAGAAAGCAGTTTAAGGACTAATCAAAAGGATTCAGTGCTGAGCTGGAACAAAAGCCTGCACACTTATTTCCAAGAAAATGCACGAAAAGAGATAACTATGCAATACCTGCATGTGTGAAACTTACTCCTCAGCTTTGGCACTACCCAGACTCTCCCTAAAGCTGGCTTTCTGACCAAACTGAGCAACCGGGAAAGAAGGACCATGGTCAGGGAGGAGACCAAGAACCCATTGACCACTGACGGAATGACAGAGTTCTTTGGTTGAGATGGGAGTACCTGCCAGAAGAACAACAGTCTCTACAGCACTTCACCAATCTGGGCTTTATAGGTGAGTGGGCCGACTGAAGCAACTCCTGAGAAAAAGGCACATAACGGCACGCCTGGAGTTTGCAAAAAGGCATGTGAAAGACTGCGAGCATAAGGCAAAAGATTCTGTGGTCTGATGAGACGACAACGCAAACCGCTATGTCCTCTCCCCTGTAACTATTCCCCAGGTCGTTGCTGCAAATGAGAACGTGTTCTCAGTCAACTTACCTGGTAAAATAACGGTAAAATAAAATAAAATAAAAAATGTCTAGAGAAAACCAGGCATCACCTGTCTAACACCAAACCTACCGTGAAGCATGGTGGTGGCAGCATCATGCTATGGGGATGTTTTTCAGTGGCAGGGACTGGAAGACTGGTAGGGCTAGAGGGAACAATGAATGGAGCCAAATGCAGGAAAATCCTTGACGAGAACCTGCTTCAGAGTGCAAGCTACCTTAGACTGGGGCAAAGATTTACATTCCAACAGGACAATGACCCCAAGCATACAGTCAAATAAATGCTGGAATGGCTTCAGAACAAGAATGTGAAAGTCCTTGAGTGGCCCAGCCAAAGCCCAGACTTGAATCCCATTGAAAATCTGTAGAAAGACTTGAAGATTGCTGCTCCCATCTAACGTAAGAGCTTGAGAAAATCTGCAAATCCAGATGTGCAAAGCTGGTACAGACATACACACCCAAGATGACTCAAAGCTGTAATCACCGCCAACGGTGCTTCTACAAAGTATTGACTCGGGTGTGAATACTTACGTAGATGAGTTTTCAGAATTTCATTTTCAATACACCTGCTAACATTTCTAAGATTGTTTTCACTTTGTCATAATGTGTCTATTTCATTTTTTAAATTCAGGCTGTAACATAACAAAATGTGGAATAAATCAAGGGTTATACTTTCTGAAGGCACTGCATGTGTGTCTGATGCTCTCCATGGTAGAACAAATATAACTAGTTTCCTCGGTCCACAGGTATTTCTACTTCCATAACCAGGGCCTGCAGAACCAGAACCATAACCAGGGCCTGCAGAACCAGGATGCTCTCTACGTGCAGGACTCTCTGGACGGACCGGCCACAGTCTTCTTTGACCCAAACACACTGTCTGCGGATGGGACTGTAGCCTTGAAGAGTGAGCTGATTCCTGTAATACAACGTTTTATAGTGTGTTTCTGTGTATGTCTCAACCCTGAGTCCTCACAATTCCTCCTCCTCTCTTGTCAAGCAATTGACATTTCTATTCTGTTATTACATTTTATTGCTGTGACAAAGGTGGAGTATATTGCTAAAAAACACAAATGATAGGCCCACTTTACATGATACATTATTACATTATCACACAATGTAATATCTATTTTTCCTTTTCCTCTCTCCTTGCCTCGCTCTCCTTCTCCTTTCAGTGGGGCGCTTGTCAGAGGAGTGTGAGTACTTTGCTTATGGCCTGAGCTCCAGTGGCTCCGACTGGGTGACGGTGCACTTCCTGAAGGCTGATGACTTCATGACGCTGCCTGATGTCCTGGACAGGGTGAAGTTCAGCTGCCTGGCCTGGACCCACAATGCCCGTGGAGTGTTTTATAATTGTTACCCCTGGCAGGACGGCAAGGCTGATGGTGAGACACACAGACACACACACACATGAAATCTACTGTATACAGTAGAACATAATATACAGTGCATTCAGAAAGTATTCAGACATCTTGACTTTTTGCACTTTGTTACGTTACAGCCTTATTCTAAAATGTATTAAATAGTTTTTCCTGATCACTCCTCTGACAAGCGCCCCACACAATACCCCATAATGACAAAGCAAAAACTGAAATATCACTTTTACATAGGAATTCAGACCCTTTACTCAATACTTTGTTGAAGCACCTTTGGCAGTGATTACAGCCTTGAGTCTTCTTGGGTATGACGCTACAAGCTTGGCACACCTGTATTTGGGGAGTTGCTCCCATTCTTCTCTGCAGATCCTCTCAAGCTCTGTCAAGTTTTTCCAGAGATGTTCAATCGGGTTCAAGTCCGGGCTCTGGCTGGGCCACTCAAGGACATTCAGAGACTTGTCCCGAAGCCACCTCCGGCGTTGTCTTGGCTGTGTGCTTAGGGTCATTGTCCTGTTGGAAGGTGAACCTTCGCCCCAGTCTGAGGTCCTGAGCGCTCTGGAGCAGGTTTTCATCAAGGATCTCTCTGTACTTTGCTCCGTTCATCTTTCCCTCGATCCGGACTAGTCTCCCTGTCCCTAGCTCTGAAAACCATTCCCACAGGATGATGCCGCCACCACCATGCTTCACCCTAGGAATAATGCTAGGTTTCCTCCAGACGTGTCGCTTGGCATTCAGACCAAAGTGTTCAATCTTGGTTTCATCAGACCAGAGAATCTTGTTTCTTTTGGTCTGAGAGTCCTTTAGGTGCCTTTTGGCAAACTCCAAGCAGGCTGTCATGTGCCTTTTACTGAGGAGTGGCTTCCATCTGGCCACTCTACCATAAAGGCCTGATTGGTAGAGTGCTGCAAAGATCATTGTCCTTCTGGAAGGTTCTCCCATCTTCACAGAGGAACTCTAGAGCTCTGTCAGAGAAACCATCGGGTTCTTGTTCACTTCCCTGACCAAGGCCCTTCTCCCCCAACTGCTCAGTTTGGCCGGGCGGCCAGCTCTAGGAAAAGTCTTGGTGGTTCCAAACTTCTTCCATTTAAGAATGATGGAGGCCACTGTCTTATTGGGGACCTTCAATGCTGCAGACATTTTTTGGTACCCTTCCCCAGATCTGTGCCTCTTATACGATCCTGTCTCGGAACTCAATGGACAATTCCTTCGACTTCATGGCTTATCTTTTTCTTTGACATGCATTGTCAACTGTGGGACCTTTTTATATAGACAGGTGTGTGCCCTTCCAAATCATGCCCAATCAATTGAATTTACCATAGGTGGTCTCCAAGTTGTAGAAAGAAACATCGCAAGAATGATCATTCGAAACAGGATGCACCTGAACTCAATTTCGAGTCTGAAAACAAAGGGCCTGAATAGTTATGTCAATAACTAGTTTTTTAATTTTAATACATTTGCAAACATTTCTTAAAACCTGTTTTCACTTTGCCATTATGGGGTATTGTGTGTAGATTGATGAGGATTTTTTATTTTTTTACCCATTTCAGAATAAAGCTGTAACGTAACAAAATGTGGAAAAAGGGAAGGGGTCTGAATACTTTCTGAATGCACTGTACCTACTGTACAAGTGCACAGACACGTTGAAAAACACACATCTTTCTGCATTGCTCCACAGGCACAGAGACCACATCCATCCTCAATCAGAAACTCTACTACCATGTGATCGACACCAACCAATCAGAGGACATCCTGGTGGCTGAGTTTCCTGACCATCCAAAATGGCACAGTGGAGTAACAGTGAGTTTAAGGAGATTGTTTTTTCTTTACATTTCTCACCTGTTGTCCACCACATTCTCCATATGAATCTACTGCTATTACACTGTCACTCTTTCTCTCATCTCCCTCACTTCTCTCCTCCACCTTGTTTGACTCTTTCTCAATCCCGGATCGATCTTTTGATCTCAGTTTAAGTAATGACTTGCATTGTTAATGTAGGGATAGCATCAGCTAGTACTAAAGCGTCAAATCATTTGTATTTCTCACTCACCCTCCTTGTCCCCCTCTCTCACAATCTTACTCTCTCTGTCTCTCCATCTTCCTTCTCTCTCGCTCTCTCCAGGTGTCGGCTGACGGCAGGTATGCAGTGCTCAACATCACAGAGGGCTGTGAGCCAGTCAACCAGCTGTGGTACTGTGACCTGGAGAAGCTACCCATCACAGGTCTGTCCCTACCATTTTAATCAGACCCTGTATGAATACCTGACATCATAGGTGTGTCTCAATACTAGCTCTCATTGTCCTGTACAGATGCAGTCAAATATATTTGCACGATTCACTATTTCTTCCAAAATAAATGTAAAACATTTGGTATTTGATTTCCAACTGCACAGGACCAAGAAAAATAAATCAAAACTGAATGAGATTTTTCACTTCAAAGTAAAAACTGGCCTGTACTAAATTATTCTAAAGTTAATGTGGTTGGAGGAAAGGGATTGTCATTTACTCGTACTTTATCTCACCTGTGGTAAGTTTCCTACAGGGTAAATATAGCCATTCAACTACTTTCTGCTCCATTGCACTCGCTTGTATATTGCATGTGTGCCAATATATTTGACTGCATCTGTACTTATAGGCCTGCTGCCTTGGGTGAAGCTGGTGGACAACTTTGAGGCGCAGTACTCTTACGTCACCAACGAGGGCAGTGTGTTCACCTTCAACATTGACCTGGAGAAACCAGACAAGGAGCACCGGAGGACCCTTGTACCCCAGCACGACAAGGACGTCCTGGGTAAGAGAAACCTGAGCAGTGGTATCCAACCCTGGTTCTGGAGAGCTACAGGGTGTGCAGGATTTTGTTCCAGCCCACCACTAAAACAACTGATATGACCTAATGACCTAATCATGATGATGGTGATAAGCCAAATGTGTTTTTCGTGTTGGGCTGAAACTAAAATGTGAGTTTCTGTGTGAGTATCCAGGAACAGGGTTGGAGACCGCTGGACTAAAGAAGCTAAAATAAGTTTAGTATGGTCAGGCTACTTGCCAAGTTTCACTTTTTAGATTTGAATGTCTATGTGTCAGTCTATCAACCACAGTGAGTGGGAACTTCTTGGTCTTGGTTAACCCACTTTCGTCATAGCATTCAACTTTGCAAGTACGGGAACTTTGTCTCAACGAATCACGTTTTAAAATCTATCACCTGCAAGATGTTTGTGACGTAGCAAGCAATTTTGTCAGCCCTAGTTCATAAGATACTTCCAGGCATTGTAAGATCTAGCACGCGTATTCAATGTCGTCGGGCAGGAACAGGTCATATGTGAGTTACTTCTCATTTAAAGTTTATCTCTTTTACATACCACAAGGATGTTCTTCACCAAACCATATTGGTACCATATTGACTAATATCATTAGAGCAGTGGTATGTCATCTGCCTATCATTCTGTTAACTGAGAGATTTTAATCAGTACTGGAAGTGGGGCCACAGATGTTTGCTGCCGTATCTGTGGTTGAGGGTGTGCTTTGGAGGTTTTAGGAGATTCTACCAGGTGGTTTGCGATGTGTGCTCAGTGTATTAAGGGCCGTGGGTGTGTGGCTCTCTCTCTCTCTCTCCATTCATAGAACAATACACACACATGAGTATAATGTTAACAGCATGTGCTGTACACACACACACACTCTTGGAAATCAGCAAATTCAAGCTACATTATTGAAATTTGTTCTATTTATACTCGACTTGACTTACTAGCATTGCACTTCTTCATTTTGGTTGAACTCCCTATACTAGAATATCCGGTGTAGTTGCTGTATCTTAGACAAAGTCTAAAATAAACAAAACAGAAATTGCATCCCCCTTGCAATAATTTGCCATGAAATTGGATCCTATATATGTCCGGTTATTGGTGTGTTATGCCTTACTTATAATCCAAGGCCAGTTTCATTATTTAGCTGCCAATGGTTTAAGTTTTAAACAGAAATAACTGATTCTAGACGTGTTGATATGCTCAGAAGGAACCCAAGTAGCCTACACGTAAGAAATCCCTGTCTTCCTTATAGGCTCCGTGGCCTGTGTGAACCAGCTCCACCTGCTGGTCAACTATGTCCATGACGTGAAGGACATCTTGCAGTTGTATGAGCTGTCCACTGGTGGTCTGGTCAGAGATCTGCCTCTGGACGTGGGCACTGTGGTGGGCCTCAGCTGTAAGAAGAAACACTCTGACTTCTTCTACAAGTTCACCTTCTTCACCACGCCAGGTACTGGACTGTCTCCTAGGGGATAGTCAACTTATTTTGTGGTGTTAGACATGAAGAGGATGTGGGATTTTCATTGTCATAACCTGATGTGTTTACACCTCCTTGTCTTTTCACTTAATTATGATTCGTTAGGGTTAATATTCGCACTGTTAGTATGGAGTGGCTTACATTCAACACAAAGGAAGACTAGCTTTCAATACTACGGTTTGGGTGCCCTCCCTGCCAACGTCCTTATTATCTATAACCTTTGACCTCTACAGGACCTCTAACCCCTATGTGTCGTGTCTCTCCCAGGTGTGATCTACCACTGGGACCTGAGCCAGGCGTCTCCAGAACCCACAGTGTTCAGACAGGTGGATGTGAAGGGTATCCAACAGGAGGACTATGAAACCAACCCGGAAAGACAACAGCAGATTACAACTACTTACAGTAAAAACAGTATCTTGACACTCAGTATGACAACATTTCTGCGTGTTTCAGGTGTTTTACTCCAGTAAGGATGGAACTAAAATCCCCACGTTCCTGGTGCACGCCCGGGGTCTTAAGAAGGACGGATCACATCCTGTCTTCCTGTACGGATACGGAGGCTTTGAGCACTCTATCCAACCACACTACAAGTTAGTATCCCAACACATGGACCTCCAACAGAACATTATGTATCTTTCCCCTCCAGGAGTTCACAAGTATAGAATTCATCCGAGTGATCTGTATTCTGAGTCGGTGTGATTTGAGTGACACCTGTCCATCATCCCTCCCCTCGCTGTCTCTCTCGCTCTGTCAGGGTTCTGTACCTGCTGTTTGTCAGACACCTGGGGGGAATCCTGGCTGTAGCCAACATCAGAGGAGGAGGGGAGTACAGACAGACCTGGCACAGAGGTACTGTATCTTCCCCACCTAAAGACGCATAGAAATAGGTTAAATAAAGCAACAGTATGTTAAACCTATGGGCTGGTTTTATATTCACTAGCACAGCTTTCCACTGTTTTGCCTTCACCTGTTATGCTTGGGGGGGGGGGGGGGGGGGGGGGGGTACGATGAGCAATGGAAACTATTGTAGCTATGACTATTGATACTCGGACCCAGTCTCTCTGTAGCTCAGTTGTCAGAGCATGGCGCTTGCAAGGCCAGGATAGTGCGCAAAAGTGTCTGCTAAATGGCATGTTATCTATGGACTATGGCAGTATCCCGTCTAGAGTTGAATTCCTTCTTCTGTCTAGGTGGTGCCCTGGGGAACAAGCAGAATTGCTTTGATGACTTCCGGTGTGCAGCAGAGTATCTGATCCAGGAGAACTACACCACAGCCAACCACATAGCCATCAACGGAGCCTCCAACGGGGGACTGCTCGTAGGTATGGAGAGGGGATGGCGTTTAAAAGGCCATCTTTCTAAATTGTCTCCTAGTTCGGTCAATCATAACCGCATTCTCTTTAAATGTTTTATATCTTCAGTATAATTGTTAATGTAAAGTCCATCAAAAAGTGTTATCTACTTAGCTACAATTAATTCAGTGATTACACAGCACATTAAACAGTAGTTAGCTACATCATTTAAAAAGACTGCCAAGCATATTGCATTGTACAAATCCAACTGAAGAGTACTTCCTTATTTTAAGTGGCTATTTAGGAAAGATTGGGTGTTGCTTTAGTGTGTGTGTGTGTGTGTGTGTGTGTGTGTGTGTGTGTGTGTGTGTGTGTGTGCTTGTCAAAGAGTGATGTGTGTGTGTGTGTGTGTGTGTGTGTGTGTGTGTGTGTGTGTGTGTGTGTGTGTGTGTGTGTGTGTGTGTGTGTGTGTGTGTGTGTGTGTGTGTGCTTGTCAAAGAGTGATTCGGGTATGTTTGAGTGTAAGACAGGTCTCTCTCTCTCTCTCATGAAACGCATCGAGAACCTCACAACCGATAGACTGCAGATAGGTATTTAATCACACCTGTTCCTTCTCTTGCAAGAACAAAAGCGGTACCTGTTGCATGCCGACCCGGTGGTGATGAACTTACCGATTGCTTGTCAGTGGCAAACAACTTCACTTTGAGCCAATCAGAGAGCACAAACCCCCACGTGGAGGTTTTTATTTAATTTAAAAAAGAATAATAATAATAGGGATTTTTTTCGTATGTATGAGCCAGTCACACTGTTCAGAGGTGCTAAGTACTGTCGGCAGGCAAACGTCTTACTATCCTACTGGTGTCTATGGCCATTTAGGAAAGATTGGATGTTGGTGTGTGTGTGTGTGTGTGTGTGTGTGTGTGTGTGTGTGTGTGTGTGTGTGTGTGTGTGTGTGTGTGTGTGTGTGTGTGTGTGTGTGTGTGTGTGTGTGTGTGTGTGTGTGTGTGTGTGTGTGTGTGTGTGTACTTGCCAAAGAGTGAGTCGGGTATGTTTTAGAAGTGTCATTAATCATATAGCAAGTGTAAGACATGTCTTTCTATCTCTCTCTCTCACACACACACACACACACACACACACTTTCAAACCCAGCGGCGTGTGTGAATCAGTGTCCAGACCTGTTTCGCTCTGCTGTGGCTAAGGTTGGGGTGATGGACATGCTCAAGTTCCACAAGTTTACCATCGGCCACGCCTGGACCACTGACTACGGCTGTGCAGACCACCCTGAGTAGTTCAAATGGCTCATCAAGTAAGTCTGGCATACTCAAATCACACACACACACACTAAACATACTAGACATACTGAACATAAACACAAATGCATTGGACGCCACATTGTAGCCCTGCATGTAATTTGTACAATAAATATTTGGTAGAACTCAATTCTCTCTCTCTCTCCACTCACCCTCAGGTACTCCCCTCTCCACAACCTCCCCCCTCCACCTCACATTGGCGCTGCCTATCCTGCCATGCTACTACTGAGTGGTGACCATGACGACCGGGTGGTGCCCCTCCACACTCTGAAGTACTGTGCCACACTGCAGCACGGTGTGGGCAACAGCCCCGGGCAGGCCCAGCCTCTTATGGTCCGGGTAGACACCCGCAGTGGGCACGGGGCAGGAAAGCCTACCACTAAGGCAATCCTGGAGGATACGCACATCTTCTCCTTAATCGCTCAGACACTGGGGCTGAGCTGGAGAGAGTGAGGAGGAAGAGAGGGGAGTGAAGAGCTAGAGCAGTGGTCGCCAAACTTTTCTGAGTCAAGATCACTTTCGTAGTCAAAAAGCAAGCCGAGATCTACCGCTCAGATTTATTTTAAAACCTGACTTAAAAAATGTAACATTAACCTAATAAAAACAGTTCTGTAGGAATGAGGTTTGTGCAGTAGGCCTAATACATTATCACTGCATATTGGCTATATGCCTGGCCTGCTAATATTGTTCTTCTCAGACCATATTATATTTAAACAAAACTCAAGCTTTGATAATAGAATAGGTCAGTTGGTGTAGCACTTGCGAGGCAAAGCTTGCAAGTGCGAGCATAAATTGAAATAATTTGCGAATAATTTGCTTTTTCATTTTACTGGATTGATGGGACCTGAATCTCATGGTCATGGTGCTTTCAAGACAACTGGGTTCTCTGAAATAAACGAGGTCAATGAGTGATCTTCAGGTCGGAGTTCTAGAAAGATGTGTGAGTTTCCGACTTGGATGACCACTCCAAACTATTTTTCCCATTCGGATCAATTTTTTCCCCCAAGTTCCCAGTTGTCTTGAACACACGGAAGTCAGAGATTTCCGAGTTGCAAGTTGTTTTGAACGTCATCAGAAGGGAGGGAGAGAGCAGCAGAGGGTCTGCCTCTCACTGTCCCTGCTCTCTCCTTTCTTTCCTCTGGTGAGACTGACCAGAGAGGGGACACAGTCTTCCACCTGATGGCGAAACTCGAGTCGCACAACATCTGCCTCATGCACAAATGTATGTTGTTCCTATGACCAAAGAAAGTGAAATATTCCTCAATATGAATTCAAATAGACGCGACGAGCTGCTAACAGTTAGAAAGACGCAGATATATCAATACACCTGGGTCCTCATTGTAGGGTGATTCTGTAACTACTTGCACTTCTATGTCCTCGGGGTAAATGTTTAGGATTTTATTTCAAAAATAAAATTTAAAGGTCATTTGTTTGTTAAGTTCACACTACAATCACCCCAGAATTTTTTAACACCTCTCTATCAACTTATTTTGCTACTTTTATACCTCGAATATCACTGTTTTGCCCTTGTCCCCAACCCAGGCTTTTGAGGTTCTGCTATGTTTTTCTATGAGAAAGCAGAAATAATTACACATTATGTTATCTTCTATAAAAAAAGAGTAAATTAAATTAAATCTATGTCAATATTTGTGAGTATGTCCTTTATTGTTTTTTTTTTACACCAAATATACCTGTCTTTTGGTAGTGGTGACATTTCCATCAGAGGACAAATTCCTCATGAATAAAGTTTACTCAAGAGAATGTGAATTTAGTTACCATGGAAACGTATTGTGACTCTGAAGCACATGGCTGCAGCGAACAGTTGTTCCAGATGTGATGTCCAGAAGTTGAAGAAAAATATGTCAGTCATTTCCAAACAGGCTACAATTTCTTTAATTTGTGGTAGAATTTTGTAAGAATGTGTATATTTATGTATTTGGTGTAAACTATATGTTAGTTGTAATACTAGCCAAAGCATGCTGAACAGCCTGTAATTTTTCCTCCAAAAACTAGAAGCCTTATTTCCATCAGTAATTTCCATCAAACCTAACTGTGGCGGAAATAAATGACAGAATGTGGTGGCAATGACACATTATTTCTGTTATTAGTTTATACGTTAGGCTTATTTAATCATATTTTAAATTATTTGAATCTAGAAAATGTTCCAAGGTGTGCACAAGTTGAAAACTAAGTAGTATTTCTCTTTGTTTTTAGAAGATGCCACATAAAACAGCACTGAGGTCACAGACATACTGTAGAAACAAAATAAAAAATTATCCTATACGATTCCAGGAACATCTGCAAAAAGGCAGGAAGAGATACTGGAAGAAAAAAGAGAAGGGAGAAGTGAAATCTATCTCTGAGTTACAAAGCGAGAACAAAGAAGCAAGAGAAGGCAATGGAAATGCAACCAATGGAATAGAAGACAGACTTTAAAGAGAACAGTTGCAATGGAGACCGACCTATCAGGAAACACCACCTCAGTTACCAGATAACTTGCAGCCAGAACATGAAGCCAACATACCTGCTCCTAACTTACCTGCCCCTGATACACGCCCTTATACCCCTTCCTCGTTGTCTGCAACAGGACTGAGAAGTTGAATACTTGCTGGAAGGAAAAAGGTTGGAAGAGGTCGCTCAAAAACATACAGAGATCTTTGCATGACAAATGTCCAACTTGATAATGCTTTACGGAAAGCTGAGAAATACAAAAAAGGTATGATTGACTGAAAATGGAGAGAAGATTCCCCAAAGACAAAACAGCAAATGAAGGGAACCCCCCGAAGAACTTGAGGATTTCATTGTTTCAAAATGCCTTCATTGCAGAGTTAAAGCAAAAGTAGCAAAACATGTGCAGTGCCAAGGACAAACAAGTGGCTTCAAAAATGTTCAGAGGCAACATCCTGAGAAAGTATGGCCCGGTCAAATCAAAATCAAAATCAAATGTATTTATATAGCCCTTCTTACATCAGCTGATATATCAAACTGCTGTACAGAAACCCAGCCTAAAACCCCAAAACAGCAAGCAATGCAGGTGTAGAAGCACGGTGGCTAGGAAAAACTCCCTAGAAAGGCCAAAACCTAGGAAGAAACCTAGAGAGAAACCAGGCTATGAGGGGTGGCCAGTCCTCTTCTGGCTGTGCCGGGTGGAGATTATAACAGAGTCCAAAGTCAAAGCCACAAACTGAGAATTTGGATTTTCAGCAAAAGCAATGAGGGCAAATGAAAACAGGCCAACAAGAATTCGATACTACAGGAAAAAGTAGTGTAACAGAATTAGCACAGCCACAGAGGAGAAAATCACTAGATTCTATGAACGTGATTTCAACAGCAGAGCAACAACAGGGGAAAAGGACACACTAACGAGGAACAAGAAGAAAAAGCAGAAGCGCTTCTTGAACGACACAATTCAGAACCTTTATCAGAAGTTTAAGAGGGAATATTCAGAGATCCAAATGTCCCACTATGAATTCTGCAAATACGTCCTGTTTGGGTTGTCAAGACAACAGTCCAGGACAGGGACACACGCCTCTGCAAACCCAGGGGAACCTCCAGTTCATGGCAGAAAACTACAGTATCACAAAGTGATCAGCTGCAGCAACACTGAGAACCTTATTGAGTCGTCGTGCTGTGAGGAACTGAAGAAAGAGGGCATGTACCCAGAGTGCTCCCTTCGCCAAGCAAAAGAGCTTAAACATCTGACTTTGACGCCGGTGAGCAGACATGGTGGTTTGAGTGGAAAAACAAAGCTAAAGAGAGAGAGAGAAGAAAAACAAAGAGGGAAACGTGGAGAAGTTCACTGTACATTTGACGGTAAAAGAAAAGGTGTGTGGCACACTACAGATTCTACTGGAGGACTTCTCCAAGGTATTGAAAGAGAAGTTGGGGAAACACCGATACAACATTTGACACCAATACTCCAAGCTGAGAGAATTAAAAGAGAATCTGCCGAAAAGAGGAGATCATAGTGCATATTGACTTTGCACTGTGTAAATACGCCAGTGAAATACAGGCAGTTCACTTTGATGATTCTCACAAGCAGGTGACCCTCCACACCCGTGTTGGATATACCACAAATGATACAGTTTCAGTTTGCTCACTGAGCTCTTCTATGACCCCTCTGCTATCTGGGCCCATCTCTCAAAAACACAGGCCTACTTCCTTGAGCTCTGCCCATCGGCTACTTTTGGAATCTTACTTTGTCTTATATTAATTAAATGTCTAACAGTGGTTGTTGTTTAAAATGTTTGCAATAAAATATTGTTTTTACTTTTTTTTTTTTTTTTTTACATAGATGTCCTTTCTACCACACCCATATTTGAGGTAAATGAGTACACTATGTATAATTTACATTGAACGATTTCTTTTAGATATCGAAATCATATGGTTGTTATCATAAAAAGGTTGGGTGGAAATATTTTATTTTTCATGATACATAAATGTTTTCAGAAGTCACAAAGGCAAGTTTATAGATTCAGGGGTCGGGTTGAATTATTATTAGGAAAACCTTAAATCACTTAATGTTCAATTAATTAATTAATGTGCACATGTGTTTTAAATAAATTGTATGATTTCATTTTCAACTAAAATGGATGTTTAATGACATGATGGAAATGACATTGTCTACGTGCAGAGCCCAAATGCCCGAAGTTGCAGAATCCCTCTGTAGGGTGACTGGCGTTTTTATGTTTTGTAATAGTGTTCAATAAAAACAGTGCTGAATAAACGTAGACATGAACTCGCTCATAAAAACAGCAGCTCTTTTCTTTATTCTTTGACAGTCTCTCTCGGCATGGTTTTAAATGTTATGAAATATCACGTTCTGTAGTATCAAACTTTGCTGTGGCCGGGGTCGTGGAATCCGTAGTCCCGGTGATTTGATCTATCCGATTGGCCAGCGCAATACGCATACTATTCAGCCACAGATCTCCGGGTCCGCCGGTTTGCGGAGTTCGTCTCTTCAGACATTTTAAATGGCAACCGGTGCGCAGGGCTTCTGAATCATGAGTACCCATTCTCAACATCGCAACACGAATAAACAGTAAAAGAAGCGCAAGACTTTATTTCGATGATCAACCAGGAATGCCTTGAAGATTGACTTAGGAATGCCTCGAAGATCGACCGGTTGGTGACCACTGAGCTAGAGAAAGGTGAGAGAAAAGCGTAGCGGGGAGATTAGCAGAAATTGAGGATGTTCGGCGAAAGGAGTTTAGGAGAATGAATGTGGGAAGGGTGGGACATTTAAAGAGTGGCGTGAGGATGAGGGAAGAGAGTAATTTGCGCTGGGAATACAGGTGGTGTTTGACAAGCTACTGTACTGTGTTGCCGACTCTTTAGAAATATATTCGTACAACAAAACAAATGAAACCTACAAACGAACAAAATTATACTCACTTCAGTCAAAAAAATTTTTTCTCGTAAACACCAACTTTGTAACAAAGCCGAACTTTAGTATCAATATGTTTTAAATCAAATTGTATTTCTTCCATTGTTCTGCCAATTTCGCACTTTTTTAACGCCCACGTTCTTTCCTTTTAATTGAAATTCTTTGGTGGGTAAGGTGGCTTCCGTTATTTTTATAGGATGCACTTGTCCTCTATACCCAGTAGGTGGCAGTATGTTGTAACGAAATAGCTCTGGATCCTCAATTCCTGACTGTGCAACCTTTGCTGTCCAATACAATTATGAACAGTCCTCACCCATGACTGACGAGAGTCTTATCAAAGTACTACCCCCCCCCCCCCCCCCAAAAAAAACACACACAAAATGGATACCTTGCTCTATTGTGCCATCCATCATAGCCTTAAAGCTTTTTGCTTTTGAAATGGACACATTTCAAGGTCTTTCAGCTTATTAGTTTTAAATGTGTTTAACAAGCGCAGGTGGATTTTAAATGTGTTTAACAGCTCCACCTTCAACACCATAGTGTCCTCCAAGCTCATCACTAAGCCCTGGGTCTGAACCTGTCCCTGTGCAACTGGGTCCTGGACTTCCTGATGGGCCGACCCCAAGTGGTGAAGGTAAGCAGCAACACCTCCGCCACGCTGATCCTCAACACTGGGGCCCCACAGGGGTAGGTGCTCAGCCCATCCTGTACTCTCTGTTCACCCATGACTGCGTGGCCACGCACATCACAAACTCAATCATCAAGTTTGTCAACGACAACAGTGGTAGGTCTGATTACAAACAATGATGAGACGGCCTACAGGGAGGAGGTGAGAGCCCTGGTGGAGTGGTGCCTGGAAAATAACCACTCCCCTCAACGTCCACAAAACAAAGGAGCTGATCGTTGACTACAGGACACAGCAGAGAGAGCACTTCCACATCGACAGGGCCGCAGTGGAGAGGGTCAAAAGCTTCAAGTTCCTCGGCATGCACATCCCTGACGACCTGAAATGGTCCCTTCACACAGACAGTGTGGTGAAGGCACAATAGCGTCTCTTCAAACTCAGCAGGCTGAAGAAATTCGGCTTGGCCCCTAAGCCTCTCACAGACTTCTACAGATGCACCATTGAGAGCATCCTGTCAGGCTGTATCATCGCCTGGTACGGCAATTGCGCCGTCCGTAATTGCTGTACCAGGCAATTGCACCTCCAGAGGGTGGTGTCGTCAGACCAACGCATCATCGGGAGCACACTGCCTGCCCTCCAGGACATCTACAGCACTCGGTGTCACAGGAAGGCCAAGAAGATCATCGAGGATCTCAGCCACCCGAGCCACAGTCTGTTCACCCCGCTACCATCTAGAAGGAGGAGACTGCAGGTGCATCAAAGCTGAGACCGAGAGACTGATAAACAGCTTCTATTGCCAGGCCATCAGAGTTAAACAGGCACCACTAGCTGGCCTCTGCCCAGTACCCTGCCCTGAACCTTAGTCACTGTTACTAGCTGGCTACCACCAGGCCTAAATAATTCGTTAGGCCCTAATTTATGGATTTGACATGACTGGGCAGCCGATCAGAATAAGTTCTTCCCCATAAAAAGGGCTTTATTACAGACAGAAATACTCCCCAGCTGTCCGGCTGTCTGGTCTCAGACAATCCCGCATGTGAAGAAGCAGGATTTGAAGGTCCGAGGCTGGCATGGTTACGTGTGGTCTGCGGTTGTGAGGCCGGTTGGACGTACTGCCAAATTCTCTAAAATGACGTTATGGTAGATGAATATTCACGACTCTGGCAACAGCTCTGGGGGACATTCCTGCAATCAGCATGCCAATTCTCCCTCAACTTTAGACATCTGTGGCATTGTGTGGTGTGACAAAACTGCACATTTTAGAGGCCTTTCATTGTCCCCCAGCACAAGGTGCACCTGTGTAATGATCATGCCGTTTAATCAGATTATTGATATGCCACACCTGTCAAGTGGATGGATTATCATGGCAAAGGAGAAATGCTCACTAACAGGGATGCAAACAAATTTGTGCTCACAATTGTAGAGAAATAAGCTTTTTGTGTGTATGGAAAAATTCGGTGATATTTTATTTCAGCTCGTGAAACATGGGACCAACAGTTTTTACATGTTGCGTTTATATTTTTGTTAAGTATAACTCAAAAGGATATTCAATGTCTTCTTTTTTATTTTTACCCATATAGTACCAATAGGTGCCCTTCTTTGCAAGGCATTGGAAAACCTCCTCGGTCTTTATGGTTGAACCTGTGTTTGAAATTCACTGCTCAACTGAGGGACCGTACAGATAATTGTGTGGGGGGGCTACAGAGAAGAGGTAGTCAATAAAAAATCACGTTAAACACTATTTTTGCACACAGTGAGTCCATGCAATTTACATGAAATGTTAAGCACTCCTGAACTATTGTAGGCTTGCCAAAACAAAGACATTTCAGCTTTTCATTTTGAATTAATTAGCAAAAATGTCTAAAATCATGATTCCACTTGGCCAGTGACACAACTAAATGTGGAAAAAGTCAAGGGGTTCGAATAGTTTCCGAAGACACTGTATATTTTAAATTCTGGACTCTGACATTGCTCATTCTGATATTTCTTAATTTCTTTATTTTTACTTTTGAATTATGTGCGTATTGTTTTCTAGGTATTATTACTGCACGGTTGGAGCTAGAAACACAAGCATTTCGCTTCATCTGCGATAACATCTGCAAATATATGTACGCGACCAATAAACTTTGATTTTGACCCTAGCCAACAGGAAGTGGCAAGCTGTCCCAGTGCTGGCTCTGTAACCTGCCCGCCGACCTTCAGGGACATGCAAACACCTCCGATTGGGCCTCGTTAAGGCTGATGAGCTCATTTGCATCTCTTAGGGAAGGGTATAGGGGTCAGAAGGGTTACCACCCTGGTCTCTGACAGGTATATGCCTGCACCCCCCCCCCCCCCCCATGTGCCCCCCTATAATGTCACCAGCCCACTACACCCTGGGTGCCAGAACGGGGACCAGGGATTCTGTGCCCCCCCCCCCATTAAATTTGTATCCAATCTAAGCTTCCCATCATCTCCTCTCACTCTGCAAACTGTGTTCCAGGGGTAGAATCTAATTCAGCAGCGTGACAGATGTTGTGGCCAGTGGTGCGTGCAGTTCAGCTCCCTCGTTAGCAAATTCAGAGCGCACACCTGTTTTACTTATCACATTCCTACTTTCCCACCGAATTGATTTTTTTTAGGAAGGATGAAAAATTGCCATTTTGCACACATGGCTGGATTTGGTGACAGGTGCTGTATGGATGGGGCGGGTTTAGAGGTCATACAGTGACCCTGCCACATAAATCATCTGGAGAGACACGGAATCAGAGGGTTGGGATTACGGCGGGGTGGAACTCATCAGACAGGGGATTCAGAAATGCAGAATGAAATTCATCTATTGGCACTGTTGCAGATGTAGGAGAGCAAGGGATTGACTAGCTAAATTATGTTGTTTCGTTTAACATGAGTGTACTATGTTGAAAATGACTTTACCTCCATGTGGAATCTACCTGGTGTGATCAGAGCTTATACACCTTCAGCTAGTCCTTTATTTACCTCTATCTTTCGCTCATTCCTTAAATCTTTCATCGTTAACGCATACATCTGACACATGAGCGCTGCGTATTCCTCAACATGCCTTATTCCCCCCCAAACTGTTGGGAACACTCATTAATTGAGCCCCTAGACCCGGGAAATTGCCCAAATCTGTGCCGAGACGAATGGTCCTGGCCCGGCTTTTCCGCCTAGCCAAATTAATTATCTGGTGTGTCGCGCGCCCCTACAAACACCATCCGTCAAAGGCTCCCTAATCGATTTATTCACAGACTCCCCGTCTAACACCACTGTGTCTCTCACTCAGTTCACCTGGGGCTAGGGTCACGGCCCAGGTGGTGTTTAATTGTTTGGTCTACCAAGGTGTTTTGTAAGACAAGGAACAAAAACATTTCCTTTTTATGTTGTATAGTTTTGCATCTAACGGTTGAGTTGGGGTGACGAAAAGGGCAAAAGACACATGGCGGTGGTAGAGGGCGGTAGGGTGGCTGTGGCTCGGCCCAAATTTGACAGTCTGGGCACACGCTCGTCTGGCGGGGGCCTAATGGCGTTTGATGTGTGGCCCCTCTGTCCCTAGGGAATCCTGTCGACAGGCTGAAGGGAAGATCTGCTGCCAAAAAGTCATCTGAAATCAGCCCTGCAAATAACCAGCCACTCCACCCAGAGACAGGAGGTTAAGGCTTTGGTGATTTCACAGTGATTTGTGAAGTTATATAGTGCTGAGTGTATATAGCAAGCTCAGGTATCCAAAGGAAAAAGTAGACAACGAAAACGAAAGTTTAACAGACTTTGTTAGCCCAACTGTATTTTACACATTTGCCAACTTTTAAAGCTTTTGAATGTGGCCCCATATGCTTGAATATCAGGGTAGGGTTTTGTCTTTATGCACACAGCAGAATACGTTTATGCCATGCCTGCTGCTGTTTTCAGTCTGTGAACAGTTACGTATCAAGGGAACAAAGTTCCACTTCCCCCAAACAGAAAGAAAAGCCACCTTCCTGCAAGGTGCTCTGATGTTTTAAAAATACGAATACATTTACATTCCTATGCAGGCCCAGGTCTCTGCTTGTGAAAACAAGCTTTTCCTATTTGGTTAAAGAATATGAGTTGCAAACACTAGCAGAGTGGCACAGCACTCTTTTCTTCATTACAACACATTGAAAAAGACTGTCCATATAATATATGTGGAGCAGCAACCAGGATTGCCCTCCAATAAATAATTAGAGACGCTTATACAATACCCCCAATCTACCAGAGAGCCCTAGTCTCCTCCAAGGGCCACAATTGATGTTTGGGTTACGAGGGCCTCTTTATTAAGCTGCACTTCAATAAAGTATATCATCCTATTTGTGGGACTAATATGGCCCAATGCGATCCTCAATTAAATATAAATGACATAGCAAATTGAAAAATTAGGAAGGGAGGGAAGCGTAATTTGCTCCCAAACAGGGTAAAACCAATTCATTAGGAGAGTGGAGACAAGAGACAGGGTTACTGTCGTCCATTGAACAGCAGACTTTGAGCGTGGACCTTCATATACTCTCATTGAAGACAGACTGCTTTCTGTTCACTTGTTATACACGGAGTGTACAAAACATTAGGAACACCTTCCTAATATTGAGTTTCTCCCTCCTTTGCCCGCAAAACAGTCTCAATTTGTCCGGGCATGGAGTCTAAAGGTGTCGAAAGCGTTCCAGAGGGATGCTGACTCCATGTTGACTCCAATGCTTCCCTCAGTTGTGTGAAGTTGGCTGGATGTATTTTGGGAGGAGGACCATTTTTGTTTCACACGGCAAACTGTTGAGCATCAAAAACACAGCAGCGTTGCAGTTCTTGACACACTCAAACCGGTGCGCCTGGCACCTACTACCATACCCCATTCAAGGCCCTTAAATAGTTTGTCTTTTGTCTTAAAAATCCTTCCTGTCTTCTTTAACCTTCATCTACACTGATTTGAAGTGGATTTAACAAGTGACATCAATAAAGGATCATAGCTTTCACCTGGATTCTGTTCAGTCTATGTCATGGAAAGAGCAGGTATTCCTAATGATTTGTCCACTCTGTAGTTTACAATATACTGCCTATTAGATAGTAACTGAGTAAGTATGGTTCTGTAAATGTATGCAATTGAAAAAGGATGAGGAAAGTATATTGGGAGCCTCGAGTCAGTCTGGACAACAGGTCCATAGAACTGACAGTAGACTACACGGACTGGTCTTTGTGTGTAGACTATTCAATAGGACATGATTATAGCCTATGCATAAGTGTGTGTTAATTTTCCTGTACATTCTCTGAATATACTGTATGAACTAAAGAGAGGAGGATGAATGTGGTGATTAAGGGCGCACCTTGGCACCCTTGATCTTTCTACACTTATCTCTGCAGTGTCAAATATGATCATCTTGGCACTGTGACAATATCTTCTTAATGTCCTACAGGGAGGTGATTATAGACCTGCAATGGATGGGTCTCAGTAGACTAATATACTGATATAGGATTTAGAACTACAAAACTGTTGCACTGCTTTCAAAGGCAGCTGCATGTAAATTAAAGTGTCTATTATCCAGAGCAAAGTATTCTCTATTTATATTGTGAAAATACAGTATTTGACAATTGACTGTGCTTAGTCAAGAAACCTTACCCCCTGGACTGAAATAATACATTAGCTAAGGGTTTCAACTGAATATAGTAGTTGATAGAATGTTGCATGGGAGAGAGAGGGTCAGAACAGAATGTGGTAAACAACAGAACTCGACTCCCACTCATCCGCACACAAACACACACACAGGTGGCTGCTGACATGTAAATCAGCGGGGCTGTCTCTAAAAAAAACACCAGAACAGAACTGTGTGTATAGAAGTGTTGTCCTCGCTGTACGGAACGCCAACGGAAGTCCTGTTTCACTGTCATGCATCAGAGAGCTGTCAACCTTGAGACCCCTCTGTCTACTTGGTCAGCCAGAAGGCGTGAAAAGTGTCTTTAAGCGGCTCCGTCTTCACCCCTTTGCTGCCTAACCACTCCCCCAGAAAACAACTATACATCATGTGTTGCATATTTCTTCCACTACAACCACATCCCTTTCACATGACTGATAGCAGTGGTATACTGCCATGGGTGCCGGAGAAGATGGCAGATGTTTTACGTGCCCCCACCCGATTGTGTTTTTTTGTTCGCAACTTATTTTTCAAAATGATTTTGTACATAATGTTGCTGCTACCGTCTCTTATGACCAAAAAATAACTTCTAGACATCGGGACTGAGATTACTCACCAAGGACTAGCAGAATCATCTTTTTCCTTTCACGACTCTGACGAGCACAACGCGAAGGATCTTCGGGAACATACCCCGATCTGCGTGAAGAGGAGGTGGAGAAAGAGGGGCCGAAGGTCCGGCTGCCTTCTGAGAATATGCAGGCGATCGAATAAACCCCCACTTCCCTCCATTCTGCTAGCAATCGTGCAATCTTTGGACAATAAAATCAACGAGTTACGCAGGAGATTAAACTACCAACGCGACATTCAAAACTGCAACATCTTATACTTTATGGAGTCGTGGCTGAACAGCGACAACATCAACATACAGCTGGTTGGTTATACGATGTACCGGCAGGATAGAACAGCGGCGTCTGGTAAGACAAGGGGCGGCAGTCTATGTATTTTTGTAAACAACAGCTGGTGCACGATATCTAAGGAAGTCTCGAGCTATTGCTCGCCTGAAGTAGAGTTTCTCATAATAAACTGTAGACCACACTACTTACCGAGATAGTTTCATCTGTATTCTTTGTAGCTGTTTACATACCACCACAGTCAGAGGCTGGCACGAATACAGCATTGAATGACCTGTATTCCGCCATAAGCAAACAAGAAAACGCTCACCCCGAGGCGGCACTCCTAGTAGCTGGGGACTTTCATGCAGGGAAACTTAAATCCGTTTAGCCAAATTTCTATCAGCATGTTAAATGTGCAAGCAGAGGAAAAATAACTCTGGACCACCTATACTCCATAAACAGAGACACATACAAAGCTCTCTTTCACTCTCCATTTGGCAAATCTGACCACAATTCTATCCTCCTGATTCCTACTTACAAGCAAAAATTAAAGCACCAGTGACTAGATTAATAAAAAAGTGGTCAGATGAAGCAGATGCTAAGATACAGGACTGTTTTGCTAGCACAGACTGGAATATGTTCCGGGATTCCTCCGATGCCATTGAGGAGTACACCACATCAGTCACCACACATGGTTTCCTCAATAAGTGCATCGATGACATCATCCCCACAGTGACCGTACGTACATACCCAAACCAGAAGCCATGGATTACAGGCAGCATCCGCACTGAGCTAAAGGCTAAAGCTGCCGCTTTCAAGGAGCGGGACTCTAACCTGGAAGCTTATAAGAAATCTCGTTATGCCCTCTGACGAACCATCAAACAGGCAAAGTGTCAATACAAGACTAAGATTAAATCGTACTACACCGGCTCTGACGCTCGTCGGATGTGGCAGGGCTTGCAAACCATTACAGACTACAGGGGAAACACAGCCGAGAGCTGCCCAGTGACACGAGCCTACCAGACGAGCTAAACTACTTATATTCTCGCTTCGAGGCAAATAACATTGAAACATGCATGAGAGCACCAGCTGTTACGGAAGACTATGTGATCATGCTCTCCGCAGCCGTTGTGAGTAAGACATTTAAACAGGTGAACATTCACAAGGCCGCAGGGCCAGACGGATTATCAGGACGTGACCTGCGAGAATTCGCTGACCAACTGGCAAGTGTCTTCACTGACATTTTAAACCTCTCCCTGTCCGAGTCTGTAATCCCAACATGTTTTAAGCCGACCACCATAGTCCATGAACACTAAGGTAACCTGCCTAAACGACTACAGACCGTAGAACTCATGTCTCACATCTAACACCATCATCCCAGAAACCCTAGACCCACTCCAATTTGAATACCGCCCCAACAGATCCACAGATGACGCAATCTCCATTGCACTCCACACTGCCCTTTCCCATCTGGACAAAAGGAACACCTATGTGAGAATGCTATTAATTGACTACAGCTCAGCGTTCAACACTATAGTGCCCTCAAAGCTCATCAATAAGCTAAGGACCAGGGGACTAAACACCTCCCTCTGCAACTGGATCCTGGACTTCCTGACGGGCTGCCCCCAGGTGGTAAGGGTAGGTAACATCCCCTCCTGTACTCCCTGTTCACTCATGACTGCACGGGCAGGCACGACTCTAACACCATCATTAAATTTGCCGATGACACAAAAGTGGTAGGCCTGATCACAGACAACGACCAGACAGCCTGGGGAGGAGGTCAGAGACCTGTTCGTGTGGTGCCAGGACAACAACCTCTCCCTCAACGTGATCAAGACAAAGGAGATGATTGTGTACTACAGGAAAAAGAGAAATGAGCACTCCCCCATTCTCATTGACAGGGCTGCAGTGGAGCAGGTTGAGAGCTTCAAGTTCCTTGGTGTCCACATCACCAACAAACTAACATTGTCCAAGCACACCAAGACAGTCGAGAAGAGGGCACAACAAAACCTACCCCCCCCCCCCCCAGGAGACTGAAAATATTTGGCATGCGTCCTCAGATCCTCAAAAGGTTCTACAGCTGCACCATCGAGAGCATCCTGACTGGTTGCATCACTGCCTGGTATGGCAACTGCGAGGCCTCCGACCGTAAGGCGCTACAGAGGATAGTGCGAGCGGCCCAGTACATCACTGGTGCCAAGCTTCCTGCCATCCAGGACCTCTATAACAGGCGGTGTCAGAAGAAGGCCCTAAAAATTGCCAAAGACTCCAGCCACCCTAGTCATAGACTGTTTTCTCTGCTACCGCATGGCAAGCAGTACAGGAGTGCCAAGTCTATGTCCAAGAGACTTCTAAACAGCTATTACCCCCAAACCATAAGACTCCTGAACATCTAGTCAAATGGCTACCCAGACTATTTGCAGTTCCCCCCCCCCTCCCACTCTTTACACCACTGCTACTCTCTGTTGTAATCTATGCATAGTCACTTTAATAACTCAACCTTCAAGTACAGTTGAAGTCGGAAGTTTACATACATTTTAGCCAAATACATTTAAACTCAGTTTTTCACAATTCCTGACATTTAATCCTAGTACAAATTCCCTGTTTTAGGTCAGTTAGGATCACCAGTTAGGATTGCCTTTAAATTGTTTAACTTGGGTCAAACGTTTCTGATAGCCTTCCACAAGCTTCCCACAATAAGTTGGGTGAATTTTGGCCCATTCCTCCTGACAGAGCTGGTGTAACTGAGTCAGGTTTGTAGGCCTCCTTGCTCGCACACGCTTTATCAGTTCTGCCCACACATTTTATATAGGAATGAGGTCTGGGCTTTGTGATGGCCACCCAATACCTTGACTTTGTTGATCTTAATCCATTTTGCCACAACTTTCGAAGTATGCTTGGGGCCATTGTCCATTTGGAAGACACATTTGCGACCAAGCTTTAACTTCCTGACTGATGTCTTGAGGTGTTGTCTTCAATGTATCCACATAATTTTCCTCCCTCATGATGCCATCTATTTTGTGAAGTGCACCAGTCCCTCCTGCAGAAAAGCACCCCAACAACATGATGCCGCGTGCTTCGCGGTTGGGATGGTGTTCATCGGCTTGCAAGCCTCCCCCTTTTTCCTCCAAACATGAGGATGGTCATTATGGCCAAACAGTTCTATTTTTGTTTCATCAGACCAGAGGACATTTCACCAAAAAGTACGATCTTTGTCCCCATGCGCAGTTGCAAACCGTAGTCTGGCTTTTTTTTATGGCGGTTTTGGAGCAGTGGCTTCTTTCTTGCTGAGCGGCCTTTCAGGTTATGTCGATATAGAACTCGTTTTACTGTGGATACTTTTGTACCTGTTTCCTCCAGCATCTTCACAAGGTCCTTTGCTGTTGTTCTGTGATTGATTTGTACTTTTCTCACCAAAGTACGTTCATCTCTAGGAGACCGAGCGCTTCTCCTTCCTGAGCGGTATGACGGCTGCGTGGTCCCATGGTTTTTGTACTTGCGTACTATTGTTTGTATGGATGAATGTGGTACCTTCAGGCATTTGGAAATTGCTCCCAAGGATGAACCAGACTTGTGGAGGTCTTGGTTACCTCCCTGACCAAGGCCCTTTTCAACCGATTGCTCATTTTGGCCAGGCAGCCAGCTCTAGGAAGAGTCTTGGTGGTTCCAAACTTATTCCATTTAAGAATGATGGAGACCACAGTGTTCTTTGGGACCTTCAATGCTGCAGACACTTTTTGGTACCCTTCACCAGATCTGCGCATCGACACATCTATCTCGGTGCTAAACTGACAATTCCTTCGACCTCATGGCTTGATATATGCTCTGACATGCACTGTCAACTGTGGAACCTTATATAGACAGGTGTGTTCCTTTCCAAGTAATGTCCAATCAATTGAATTTACCACAGGTGGACTCCCAAGTTGTAGAAACATCTCAAGAATGATCAATTGAAACAGGATGCACCTGAGCTCAATTTCGAGTCTCATAGCGAAGGGTCTAAATACTTATTTAAATAAGGTAATTCAGGTTTTTTTGTTTTTATAAATTAGCAAAAATGTATTGTGTTAGATTCATGAGGATCTATCCATTTTAGAATAAGGCTATAACGTTAGAACATGTGGAAAAAGTCAAGGGGTCTGAATACTTTCCGAATGCACTGTACATAACAGGCAGTGTTTAAGCTCTCCCCTCACTTTGGTGGCCGATGGGAGCAGAGGAGAAGCAATGTAAGGACCGCAGACGGCTGACCAGCTTGAGTCGGGGGGGGGGGGGTTCTGGACTGAGGCTTATGCCGACCAAACAGCCCTGCTGGCCTCCCAGGAGCACCCCTATCTCTCACACAATCTGCAAGGCTGTTGTTTCTCCTGCACCAGGGAAACTGGAGCAAGGAGTGGTCCAATCGGCAGGTAAAGGGTAGCGATTTAGGCTCTAGGCCAGAACAACTCAACTACTTCTGCTCCTCCATCCTGGTGCTGGGCGACTGTCTCTCAATCACTCAAACAGGGATCATGCATATGACACAGGGCAATGATTTTATGTCTTGTCATGTTTGAGGGCGAGTTTGGTATTGACATTCAAGGATTTGAATGACAGTTTATGGGAAGAGTTGAGGCCCACCCTTCATGAGCGTAGGAATAGAAAAAAGTTAGTCTACTATGAAGCCGATGACATTTTAGTGACCTTGCAAATGACAGTTGGTTACACTTGATGCTCAACATTAGTCAGCTACAAGACGCAATTTAATTCCATGAAATAAATCCCTGCCATCTTGCCAACTTTCATAAGGCACAAGTACAAATAATAGTTTTGAGACGCATTTAACTGTACTACCACACATTACTGACCACATTACTATACAAAGCTTATTTACTCTTTCTTCTGGGTAACTATTTTTTGCATTCAATTGCGTCATACAGTTGTACAGAGTCAATATCATAGCCTATCATATGTCAAACAGTAGCGCAACTCGTGTAATAAGAAACTCCATGTCAGGTGTGTCCCAATACTCCCTATTGGTGTAGATTGTGAAAAAGTCCCTTTGATTTTCCTCACCTTGCTCCCTTCCTCCAGTACGCTCCAGTCCCCTGAGACTCCATATTACGCTATATCACACGGCTTACCCTATCTTCTGAGGAATCAAAGCAATAAAAGCTTTATTTACTCTTACCCGAACCAGACAAAAACTGCTTTATATATAAATGTACCTTCAACAGAAAGACTCCAAAAGTTCCAGTCATTCGCATGGCACTATCTTCCTATATTCTCTTTTTATTAAAAGTCTCTACTCTACAGAGAGAGCTGCAACACTGAATAATCCACTTTGAGATAAAATTGATTAAATAGTCTGACATACTGTAGAAGAAAGAAATATACGCTTCATTGCTTATTTGGGCTGCATGTCTGGAGGAAAAGGACCCACATTTCACCCGTCAGTATAGTCATTGCTCTTGTAGCCTAGTGTAACGGTCCTGACCTGTTTTATGTTGTTTTTGTATGTGTTTGGGTCAGGGCATGTGTTTTGGGTGGGCAGTCTATGTTATCTGTTTCTATGTTGGTTTTGGTTGCCTGGTATGGCTCTTAATTAGAGGCAGGTGTTTTGCGTTCTCCTCTAATTAAGAGTCATATTTAGGTAGGGTGTTCTCACTGTTTGTTTGTGGGTGATTGTCTCCTGTGTCGTCGAATGTATGTACCATACGGGACTGTTTGGCTGTTCGTTTATTTTGATGTCGTCTGTTTCCCTTCCGTGAGTTTACGTTTACTTATGTAAGTTTATGTTCAGGTTTCGTCAACGTCGTTTTCTTGTTTTGTATTTTTGAAAGTGTTTTGTTTTTTCGTGTTGCCATCATAGTTTTTTCAAATAAAGAGATGGCCTATTTCCCTACTGCTGCATTTTGGTCTGATGATCCTTCTCTCCTCTCCTCGTCCGAGGATGAGGAGAGAGACAGCCCTTACACCTAGTCTCAACAGAACACTCATTTTACAGGTTTTGAAACAAGTCTAGTCACAATTTACAGCAGCATTACTTAACAATGTAGCTATAAATGACATGCTGCTTACCAAAAGCAACTTGGTAGCTCCCTTGGTAGCTGTCATTGTATTCAATAAAATAAACATTGCAGTTCATGTTGGTTTCTCATTTTGGACCACCACAGAGTTTTCCTGTTTAAAGGAATACCCAGCAGTTCCTTTCTAAGAAAAGACTGTCACAAATGATTTTAGCGCGCAGGTGTCAGTTTGCGAAGAATAAACATGTTATTCACAAGATTGCAATTGCAATAGATAGCCCTGATCCAACACAATAACACATGATAGGTAAAAAATCATTTCCCCCTGCAAATTTACATTGGGACCAACTAAACCACGAATATCAAATTGGGGTGATGCGAAATGACCTTGTTTGTTTTGGCAGAGATGTCTTTCTTGCGGACAAATAACTAAAAATGAAATGAGCATCAAATCGCAAGACAGCGGCCTACCTCAGTGTGGTCTCAGGGTGTGCTGGATGGAGAGACTCATGCCGTGGATCTTTTTGCATGCTCTCCATGGTGCTGGCGCAGGGAGAAGTGAACATGTCTTGATGAAGGTCGTCTGGAATTGAAGTGTGCAATTCACTTTGTGAACAATAATGAGAAGAAAATACAAATGCCGCTTTACCAAATGTTCTAAAACCTTGATGAATGAAATCTAGGCTTTTTGGGTGTGACTATCAGGTAGGCCTATAGGCACCCTCTGTCGATTGGGGGCAATAAGTAGACCAGAGTGGCCCGCCCCGACAAAATTAGGGAGTCTCTCCATTTTTGATCTTGTCTCTTCACTGTAACTCCCTCACAGGCTCAGGAGAGTCATGCGTCCTTTGAAATATGACCCACCAAACCACACACCTTAACACCAATGTGTCGGAGGAAACACCATTCAACTGATGACAAAGTCACCTGTAGGCGCCCAGCAACTCCATAAGGAGCCAACCCCTCCATTAACCTGGACAATTGTGTGCCGCCCCATGGGACTTCCAGTCACAGTCATTTGTGACACAGCCTGGGATCAAACCTGGTTCTGTAATGACACCTCAAGTACTGCAATGCAGTGCCTTAGACCACTGCACCACTCAGGAGGCACGGTCTCTCTCTTTTTCTGTCATCTCTGGCCTTCCAATTATTATTTCCAACACTGGCAAAACTGAGCATTTCGTTTTGACACAGGTATCCATTAGCCTCATAATTACCAGACTGATATCCAAGCTTACATGAACATTCATGTAAGCTCGTGAGATCAGGCGGCTTGCGCAGCTAGGTATTTTTAGGAGCCTCTCCCGTGGCCACCTTGTAAAATATCATGACCCACTAGGCCTATCTTTGTTCCCTTTCAAAGGCTTTGTCCTTCAACTATTTGGGTGAATATCACTCTGCCCCTCCTCCAGGGCAAAGACTCCTCCAGGCCAATTTACTAGAGTCTTTGCCCTTCATGTAAATAACCTCTGGCGATGTGGTAGAATAGAGAGGTTTTAGCTGGAGCCTTCCTACAAGGGGTGAACGACTCCTGAGGGGTCTAATCTATCAGTGTGTGATTTATAGGGTTTACAGGGTGTTAGTGAGCTTTGGAGTAAAAGATGAGTGGGATCCTTTTCCCATGGCAGACACACTGCAAATGCTCTCATTGTTTTGGCCCTGTTTACAAAGATGATTGTTATAACGGATTAGCAGGTCCTGTGTGGCTCAGTTGGTAGAGCATGGTGCTTGCAATGCCAGGGTTGTGGTTTCGATTCCCACGGGGGACCAGAACAAAAAAATATATCCACCCACTATTGTCAGTCTCTCTGGATAAAAGCATCTAAACTGTAAAGCAGGAGTTTCACATCCTGGGCTAAATTGACATGATCAGTGGATTCAAATTTCTATCAGTACATTTCTTACAAGCTGATCATAGTGAAAAAGAACGTACTTCTTTTGGCATTTCCCACTGTGTAAATGCATTGCACATAGGCTCAGGGTAGATGGCATTCAGAGCTTAAGTAGCCAAGTTGATTAGTCGCAATACCCCGTTCTACAAATAGTGAATGCCCATCCTACCACATGGATGGGCATTCATAAAATGTCATTGTGGGCTGACATGGTAGGTTACAAAGCCAATGTCTTTTGGACAACTTTTCGGGGTCCTGTCCAGACCGGACTTATTTTTTGGTGTTTTACAAATGGTAGGCCGACCACATAGAAGGGCATTCCTAAAATGACATTTCAGGTGAGACTGTAGGCTATACGTCAGTAAGCACGGATAGACGGTGGCGCCTTTTGGGCAGATTTCTTTGTTGCATTCATCTACGTTTAGTTCAGATTTTGTCCGGTCCGGACCAGCCTTGATTTGGTCCAAACATTGATGTCTAAAAATTTACCTGATTTCAACGTTCGAAAAATACGTATTTTCAACGTCCGGAAAATACTTATTTTTACCTTTCATTCAGACCCTAAATTAAACCTAACTTTAAAGTCTGGAAAAATAAGTATTTTCAAAGTATTTTCAAATGTTGCTTAGTGGGACTATTCTAGTGGGGGCAGGAGTATTTCTGTCTTGCCTCGGCAGCAGAATGGCCAGAAGATATTGTATTTAGACAAAGCAAGAGTATTATTTTCCTGGGTTTCCCTCCCCTCTATGTTTTCTGGCTCCAAGTCTTGTATTTCTCTCTTACCTTAGGACCACACTTTATTCCAGGTGAAAAGGAGAGTGAACAACATGGAAGATAGCACTGAGGCTATCAGTCCCTGTCAGGCTACATTAGGTACATTTCCACAAAACACACTCACTGACCCCTGTGTCAGAAACCATTTCACCTGTCTCTGTCCACTAGGTCTATACTGATATAGGAGTCTCTAGAGTCGAACCTGTATGCAAACATAAGCAGTAAACATTGAAAGAATGAGTTAGAGACCTCTCACCTCTATCAGAGCACTTTGGGAGTCCACATGGGAACTCACAGCCCTCAGAGCAAGAAGCACCCATATTATCGTCACAAAATGAAGGGGGTTTAGAAGGATGGAAGTTTTATTATTAATTGACAGAGGAAATTCCATAGGCGTCAAAAAAAGGAATGCGTTCCATCATCTCATTACCATCAGGCTATACAGCCGCTTCCTGCAGCTGTTTCTCTGGCCCCATCCGTTTGTTCTTCCAGCCACAGAACCTCCACTCCCGCCCACCTCAGCCCACCAGCTAGACAAGCAGCGAGCTGTTGATGTTGCGTGCTTCTCTACCTCCTACCTAACTTAGACAGATGTTCAAATCAAATCCAATTTTAGTTTTCACATTCACCGAATACAACATGCGCCGAACACCGTGAAATGCTTACTTGCAAACCATTAGCCAACAATGCAGTTCAAGAAACAGAGTTAATACAATATTCACTAAATAGACTAATGTAAATCAAATCAAATCAGATAGGTAACACAATAAATGTACATAACAATAACAGGGCTATATACAGGGGTTACCTCTACCGAGTCAATGTGTGAGGGTACAGGTTAACGAGGTCATTAGTAAAGTGGCTATGTGTCTTGTTCTGACCTTAGCTCCTTTTTTATGTCTCTATTTTGGTTTGGTCAGGGCGTGAGTTGGGGTGGGCATTCTATGTTTTGTTCTATGTTTTGTATTTCTGTGTTTGGCCTGGTATGGTTCCCAATCAGAGGCAGCTGTCAATCGTTGTCTCTGATTGAGAACCATACTTAGGTAACCTGTTCCCACCTGTGTTTGTGGGTAGTTGTTTCCTGTTTTGTCACCTGAAAGGACTGCTTCGTTTTTTCGTTGTTGTTGTTTCTCCTTTGTTACTTTTTTATTCAGTGTTCAGTTTAATAAATTTAACATGGACACGTACCACGCTGTATTTTGGTCCGATCCTTCATATTCCTCATCAGATGAAGAAGAAAATCGTTACACTATGCATAGATAATTAACACCGAGTAGCTGTGTAAAACAATGTAAATAGTCTGGGTGGCCATTTAATTATTTCAGTTGTTCAGCAGTCTTGTGGCTTGGGGGTAGAAGCTGTTAAGGAGCTTTTTGGTCCTAGGCCTGGCACTCGGGTGCCGCTTGCCGTGCGGTAGCAAAGAGAACAGTCTATGACTTGGGTGACTGGAGTCTTTGACAATTTTTGGGGCCTTCCTCTGACACCGCCTGGTATAGAGGTCCTGGATGTCAGGAAGCTTGGCCCCTAGTGATGTACTGGGCCATACGCACTACCGTCTGTAGCGGCTTCTGGTCAGATGCCGAGCAGTTGCCATACCAGGTGGTAATGCAAACGTTCAGGATGCTCTCGATGGTGCAGCTGTAGAAGTTTTTGAGGATCTGGGGATCCATGCCAAATCTTTTCAGTCTCCTGAGGGAGAAAAACTGTTGTTGTGCTCTCTTCACAACTGTCTAGGTGTGTTTGGACCATGATAGTTTATTGGTGATGTGGACACCAAGGAACTTGAAAATCTCAACCAGCTCCACTTCAGTCCCAGCAATGTTAATGGGGGCCTGTTAGGCCCTCCTTTGCCTATAGTCCACGATCAGCTCCTTTGTCTTGCTCACATTGAGAGAGAGGTTGTTGTCCTGGTACCACACTGCCAGGTCTCTGACCTCCTCTCTATAGGCTGTCTCATCATTGTTGGTGATCAGGCCTACTACTGTTGTGTCGTCAGAAAACTTAATGATGGTGTTGGAATCGTGCTTGGCCACACAGTCGTGGGTGAACAGGGAGTACAGGAGGAGACTAAGCACGCACCCCTGAGGGGACCCAGTGTTGAGGATCAGCGTGGCAGATGTGTTGTTGCCTACCCTTACCACCTGGGGGCAGCCCGTGAGGTAGTCCAGGATCCAGTTGCAGAGGGAGGTGTTTAGTCGCAGGGTCCTTAGCTTAGTGATGAGCTTTGTGGACACTATGGTGTTGAACGCGAAGCTGTAGTCAATTTGAATCTGTTGGGGCGGTATGTGAATTGGAGTGGTTCTAGGGTTTCTGGCATGATGGTGCTGATGTAAGTCATGACCAGCCTTTCAAAACACTTCATGGCTACTGACATGAGTGCTACGGGGTGGTAATTATTAAGGCAGGTTACCTTCGCTATCATGGGACTATGGCGGTCTGTTTGAAACATGTAGGTATTACAGACTCAGCCAGGGACAGGCTGAACATGTCAGTGAAGATAATTGCCAGTTGGTCCACGAATGCTTTCAGTACACGTCTTGGTAATCCATCTGGCCCCGCGTCTTTGTGAATGTTGACGGGTTTAAAGATCTTGCTCACATCAGCTGTGGAGAGCGTGATCACACAGTTGTATGGAACAGCTGGTGCGCGCATGTATGCTTTATTGTTGCTTGCCTCAAAACGAGCATTAAAGGCATTTAGCTCATCTGGTAGGCTCGCGTCACTGGGCAGCTCGCGGCTGGGTTTCCCTTTGTAGTTCGTAATGGTTTTCAAGCACTGCCACATCTGACGAGTGTCAGAGCCGGTGTAGTAGAATTCAATCTTAGTCCTGTATTGACACTTTGTCTGTTTGATGGTTCGTCTGAGGACATAGCGGGATTTCTTATAAGCGTCCGGATTAGTGTCCTGCTCCTTGAAAGTGGATGCTCTAGCCTTTAGCACGGTGCGGATGTTGCCTGTAATCCATGGTTTCTGGTTGGGAAATGTACATCACTGTGGGGGCGGTGTCGTCGGTGCACTTATTGATGAAGCCGGTGACTGAGGTGGTATACTCCTCAATGCCATTGGGTAAATAGCAAACAGTCCTGTAGCGTAGCATCCGCATCATCTGACCACTTCTGTATTGAGCGAGTCACTGGTACTTCCTGCTTTAGTTTTTGCTTTTAAGCAGGAATCAGGAGGATAGAATTATGGTCAGACTTACCAAATGGAGGGCGAGGGAGAGCTTTGTATGCATATCTGTAAATGGAGTAAACGTGGTCTTGAGTTTTTTCCCTCTGGTTACACGTGACATGCTGGTAGAAATTAGGTAAAATCGATTTAAGTTTGCCTGAATTAAAGTCACCGGCCACTAGGAGCGCCGCTTCTGGATGAACATTTTCTTGTTTGCTTATGACCTTATACAGCTCGTTGAGTGCGGTCTTAGTGGCAGCATCGGTTTGTGGTGGTAAATAGATGGCTACGAATAATATAGATGTGAACTCTCTTGGTAGATAGTGTGGTCTGCAGCTTATCATGGGTGTTCTACCTCAGGCGAGCAATACCTGAAGACTTCTTTAATATTAGACATCGCGCACCAGCAGTTATTGACAAATAGACACTGACCCCCGCCCCTCGTCTTACCAGACATAGCTGCTCTGTCCTGCCGAAAAACGGAGAAGCCAGCCATCTCTGTATTATCCGTGTCATCCGTCAGCCAGGTCTCTGTGAAACATAAGTTTTACCGTTTTTAATGTCCTGTTGGTAGAATAGTCTTAATCGTAGATCGTCCAGTTTGATTTCCAAAAATACAGAGGGTAGTGGTGGTTTACTCACTCGCCGACTAATTCTCACAAGGCACCCAGAAGTCCGCCATAGAAAAAATCTTTGTCCAGTTCGGGGTGAGTAATCGCTGTTCTGATGTCCAGAAGCTCTTTTTGGTCATAAGAGACGGTAGCAGCTACAGTAACAGCAGCATTACGTACAAAATGAGTTACAAAAGATTTGAAAAAACAAACAAAATGGCACAGTTGGTTAGGAGCCCGTAAAACGGCAGCTATCCCCTCCCGCGCCAATGCAGTACCGACGCTTAGGCGGGCCTACTCTTCCTCTTCATCCTGGTGCTGAGAAAGCAATCCATCTAGCTCAAAGGGCCTTCTACTATCTGCCTAGACTATATAGGAGAGCCTCTCTCCACTTCAGTAGTGCTGACCCTTCCTCTTTTATGAAGCTGACCCTGTCTTCTCAGAGAGCCGGCTCCATCTCCAGCCTGACACCTGGTTGACGGACATATTGCGCTGATGGTGACACGTATCCCCTTGTTTATCCTTCACCTCTCCACTCGAGTGACGTCCTAGTGTCGGAGAAGGCAGCACGGCTGTGGTGGAATATTCTAATCAAGTGAGGGAGGCTTTGTCATTTCTTCAAACAATCATCTTTATTCAATATCGATTAATTATTGCAATAATTAAGACCAGTCAACCCAACAGTCTTGAATGCCTACCCTTTACAGACCATGCTGTTCCTTATATAGCTGATACCAAGATTTCTCAGTCATAGCTGGTTCAACCCCTCCCATATAGATTGGGGTGGGGGACCATAAACCACTTTGTGTTCATCCTGTGGTCATCTGCCTCTGGTGTTATTTCCCAGATGCAATGAAATGTTTGTTCATTCCTTCAAGCTACAATCTCTGTCTCGAGTCACACACACAATGCCGGCCCAATCAGACTGGAGACATACAGTTGAAGTCGGAAGTTTACATACACCTCAGCTAAATACATTTAAACTCAAACTAACCATGTGTAATGTGACAAATAAAATTTGTTTTGATTTGATTTGAATACATTTAAACTCAGTTTTTCACAATTCCTGACATTTAATGCAAGTAAAAATTCCCTGTCGTAGGTCAGTTAGGATCACCACTTTATTTTAAGAATGTGAAATGTCAGAATAATAGTAGAGAGAATGATTTATTTCAGCTTTTATTTCTTTCAACACATTCCCAGTGCGTCAGAAGTTTACATACACTCAATTAGTATTTGGTAGCATTGCCTTTAAATTGTTTAACTTGGGTGAAATGTTTCGGGTAGCCTTCCACAAGCTTCCCACAATAAGTTGGGTGAATTTTGGCCCATTCCTCCTGACAGAGCTGGTGTAACTGAGTCAGGTTTGTAGGCCTCCTTGCTCGCACATGATTTTTCAGTTCTGCCCACAAATGTTCTATAGGATTGAGGTCAGGGCCACTCCAATACCTTGACTTTGTTGTCCTTAAGCCATTTTGCCACAACTTTGGAAGTTTGCTTGGGGTCATTGTCCATTTGGAAGACCCATTTGCGACCAAGCATTAACTTCCTGACCCCCCCCTTTTTCCTCCAAACATAACGATGGTCATTATGGCCAAACTGTTCTATTTTGTTTCATCAGACCAGAGGACATTTCTCCAAAGAGTACGATCTTTGTCTCCATGTCCAGTTGCAAACCATAGTCTGGCTTTTTATGGCGGTTTTGGAGCAGTGGCTTCTTCCTTGCTGTATGGCCTTTCAGGTTATGTCGATATAGGATTTGTTTAACTGTGGATATAGATACTTTTGTACCTGTTTCCTCCAGCATCTTCACAAGGTCCTTTTGCTGTTGTTCTGGGATTGATTTGCACTTTTCGCGCCAAAGTACGTTCATCTCTAGGAGATAGAACGTGTCTCCTTCCTGAGCGGTATGACGCTGTGTGGTCCCGTGGTGTTTATACTTGCGTACTATTGTTTCTACAGATGAACGTGGTACTTTCAGGCGTTTGGAAATTGCTCCCAAGGATGAACCAGACTTATGGAGATCTACAATTTTTCTTCTGCAGTCTTGGTTGATTTCTTTTGATTTCCCCATGATGTCAAGCAAAGAGGCGCTGAGTTTGAAGGTAGGCCTTGAAATTCATCCACAAGTACACCTCCAATTTACTCAAATGATGCCAATTAGCCTATCAGAAGCTTCTGAAGCCATGACATCATTTTCTGGAATTTTCCAAGCTGTTTAAAGGCACAGTCAACTTAGTGTATGTAAACTTCTGACCCACTGGAATTGTGATACAGTGAATTATAAGTAAAATAATCTGTCTCTAAACAATTGTTGGAAGAATGACTTGTGTCATGCACAAAGTAGATGTCCTAACCGACTTGCCAAAACTATAGTTTGTTAACAAGAAATTAGTGGAGTGGTTGAAAAACAAGTTTTAATGACTCCAACCTAAATGTATGTAAACTTCCGACTTCAACTGTATGTCTCACATGCACCACTAATCATAGAATGGAATGTAGCTGTTTGGTTTTCATTTTGCTTCCATATGGCCACGCCGTACATCTACGTATCTCCCTGTCTGACATTTTGTGGCGCTCTCCTGCCATCTCCATCTCTCTACCCAATTGTTGTATCTATCCTATTGTCATCCAGGCCCCATCTTTTATTATCCCCTTGTCTTACTCTCTCTCTCATTCTCTTGCCATCTCCTCTGTCCTCCTGTCTCCTCTTCAACCCATTTTTCTTTCGCTTTTCTTTCTTTCCCTCTCTCCCTCTCTCCCCCACTCCCCTCATCCATACATCCCTCTCTCTCTTCCTCCCTCCTGGCCTCAAGCTGCAGTGCCTTTATGTGTTGAAGCAGGCCTCCACCCTCCGCTCTCCTTCTTTCCTCCCCCATACACTTATTTACTAATGATCTACAGTAAACGCTTACTCCGGTGTTTTCCCAGTACCAATGCCACCTCCCTCTCATCCCGGCTCACCCTGCCTGACCACCCAAGGTTAGAAGAGCTCCTTTAATTGGCGGTATCAATTAAATGTTCACACCTGGGACTCAGAGGGGACAGGCAGGGCTAGTTTTCTCTGTCTCCAGGACCCCTCTCCTCGGCCAGAAAGCCAGCCGGAATTCTCACTCTCCATTCCTGATGCCACTTTAAATAGGTCCCTGCGGCGGGCAGGCATCCGCGGCTTTGGAGATGGGGAGTTAATGCGTTTTTAATGAGAACGGCCACCAATGTGACAGAGTAAAGTGCTGGATACAGTCACTGCACCAGATCCCTTGGTTCATGGTATTTATCAGCTTACCACCCCTCTCTCCTTGGTGGTGGGAGGGTGACCGCCATCCGACTTTGTTGTTTTTCATGCTAATGTGGCTGGTACCTCTTTAGAATCCCTCCACAGCGCTGCTCAGACACTACATAATGAGAGAGAGTAATAATAATATGGTGACAGAAATTAATATTCTTACATATATCGCCGCATCCATATATTGCGGCAGAGTGAAATCCTGACTTGCCTCCAGTGGGGCATACCATTAGAATATTCCCGCCTCATCCAATATTAATGCCTATTGGTACATATTTTAATATCTGTTAGACCAAAATGGCTTAAGTGGAGAATAGCAAAGAAGACAGATTACTGACAAAGAAAACCGCCAATATCATTATTAAAGCAGTCACTGGATAATAATGGAGAGTATAAAACATGAAAGAGCTTCTGAAATTTGAACTGGAGGGCTTAGTCTGATTTCTGCACCTGCAGTCTGCTCAGTGCAGACGTCGATGGCTGTCTGTTGGCTCTAAAACACTTGCGAAATTGTGTGCGATTCAATGAAATGGTGTCATAAAATCACCTCGTATCTTTACTTATTTAAAACTTTCCACACTGCTGTCCTCAGTCAGAATTGGATCTACTTCCTTTCCCACTCTAATTCATGGGACCCAGTGTGCATCATTTCCACACTCTCTTCAACTGTAATCCTTTATATCTTAACAGCCGTGGCTGCTTTTTCTCTTAAATAATAATATGTCTGCCATGGTTACCAACTGGAACAATTGTTCGACATTTAGCTATCTATATTTAATGTTAAGATAATAACCACAGAACATTATATATAGCTGAGAATCTCCTGATAACACCATAGCTTAGTCTGAACTTCTTATTACCCCCTCTTAATCGTATCGGGTTGTTTTGAGGTCAGTTGGATGTGTAAATATTAGTTCTAATAAAGTTTTCCAGACTGGTATAAATGTTTTATGAGTCTCAGAAGGGCTTATGGAAGAGTAGTGAGTCTTCAAAAAGCAGCACACAGAACTGTGTTGTTTGTCAGTTACAGGGCTGGGAAAGCATGTTCATTACAATTAGTAGTGCACTGCCTTTGATATCCATATTAGTGTGTCTGCAGAGTGTGTGTGCATGCGTGTGTGTCCTTGCGAATCTAACTGTGTGTGTGTGTGCGCGTGTGTGTCCTTCCGAGTCTAGATGTGTGTGAGGTTGGCATTAAAGGAATCCTAACTCTTGTTGAGCCTTGCTGGTGAAGAGGTTCTCACACTCATTATTGATGTGGTTAGAGAGCAGGAGTGAAGAGAACAAACATGGCATTTTACTTCCCTTCATCAAAAGTTAAAAAAAAAAATCTTTATCAGCAGCGTACCCCCATCACCTGAGAGGAGAAGAGTACCGTGCACTCAGTCGGGCATAATAGCTTTTAATGGGGGTGTGTGCGAAGGGGGAAACAGGACACAAAGGGCTGTAAGACATGGTTTTGATTGTAGACACAGGAAAATGCGTAAGTATACGGAGGGTATGGGGCAACAGAGGACGAACCGCAGGGGGGTTAATGATCTTGGAGCGGGGGGGAAAGGTCTCGGCTTCCGGGGGTGTAGCCGTGGGACCTTCTTGGATACCGGTCGGTGTTGCAGAAGCAAAGTGGCCCACGCCTTACTGAACCCCTCCCGGAAGTCCTGGTACTCCGCGGGGCTGGCGGAGAGGTCCAGGGCAATTTCCAAACCCACAGGAAGATGTCCCGGGGCAGGCAGAGCTGTCTTCAGGCAATGAGTGTGACAGGACGGGCTCCAGCCCACAATGGCACCAGTAGACCAGTCAATAGAGGGATTGTGTTGCTGGAGCCAAGAAAAGCCCAATACCACGGAAACCTGCGGAGACACAACTAGCAGGAATTGGATCGTCTCGCTGTGGTTCCCTGACACTCGTAGGTTGTATGGGGATGGTATGGTGGGTGACTCGGCCTACAGAGTGCCCGTCCAGCGCTCTAACATCCATGGGAATGGAGAGGGGTTGAGTGGGGATGCCCAGCTCGTACGCCAGGGTAACGTCCATAAGACACACATCAGCCCCCGAGTCGATGAGTACCTGGAGAGACTTGGACTGGTCGTTCCACAGCAGGATGGCATGGAGATGGGGGCGAGTAAGGGGAGAAGAAAATTATCTATAAGACCCACCAGAGTACTCACTCCAACATAGGTCTCTTGAAGGGACAGGTAGACACATAATGACCTCAATACAGACAATTCTGGGTGTCAAGTCTGCATACGCGTTCGGCTGGAGACAGCCTAGCCCTGCCGAGCTGTATCATCGGAGTTCATCAGATGCAAGGTGGGATCCTTGAGTGAGCGATTGGGACCGCAATCAGACCTCTTCTCCCTCCTACGTTCCCGTAGCCGACCATCTATCCGGATGGTTAAAGCGATGAGTGTGTCCAATGCTTGGTCGTGACGTTTGGCCACGGCTTGGAACCCTTCCATCAGACCATGAAGCAACTCTTCGTGCCTTACAATGATGGCTTCTTGGGAGGCGAGGGCATTGCGGATCTGGTCCGAATCTGCTGGGTCAGGCATGGCCAGTTCGTACTATCACGTTTTAAGGTAAGACGCAGATGCAGACTGTGTCTAAGTAACAGAGTTTATTACAGCAGGGGCAGGCAAACGACAGGTCAAGGCAGGCAGGGGTCAATAATCCAGAGAGGGTGTAAAGGAATAGGACAGCAGGCGGGCTCAAGGTCAGGTCAGGCATAGGTCGGTAATCCAGAGTAGTGGGGCAAAGGTACAGGACGGCAGGCTCAGTGTCAGGGCAGGCAGAACGGTCAGAACTGGAAAACTAGAAAACAGGAGCAAGAAACAGGCGGGAGCAGGGAAACAAAACGCAGGTAGGTTCTACGAACAAAACGAACTGGCAACAGACAAACAGAGAACACAGGTATAAATACACAGGGAATAGTGGGGAAGATGGGCGACACCTGGAGGGAGGTGGAGACAAGCACAAAGACCGTTCAAACAGATCAGGGTGTGACAGTCTCAAGTTTAGAGAGAGCGTGCAATTGGCATACTGACCGCAGGAATGTCCACCAAAGCTGTTGCCAGAAAATGAAATGTTACTTTCTCTACCAAACGCCGCCTCCAACCTCCAGAGTATGGCAGTCTGTCCAACCGGCCTCACAACCGCAAACCACATGTCACCACGCCAGCCCAGGACTTCCACATCCGGCTTCTTCACCTGCGGGATCTTGCGAGACTAGGAACCCGAACAGCTAATGAAACTGTGGGTTTGCACAACCGAAGAATTTCTGCACAAATCGTCAGAAACCGTCTCAGGGAAGCTCATCTGCGTGCTTGTCGTCGTCACCAGGATCAAATCAAATTGTATTTGTCACATGTGCCGAATACAACACTGTGAAATGCTTACCTACAAGCCCATAAAATGATTTACTAAATAAACAAATCAAATTAAATCAAAAAGTAATACAAGAAAATTACATAACAATAACGAGGCTATATACAGGGGCTACCGATACCGGCTCAATGTGCGGGGGTACAGGTTAGTCGAGGTAATTTGTAAAGTGACTATGCATAGATAATAAACAGCGAGTAGCAGAAGTGTAAAAACGGGGGGTGCAGGCGGTATCACTTGCCATGAGGTAGTTGGGAGAACAGTCTATGACTTGTGTGACTGGAGTCTTTGACAATTTTTTGGGCCTTCTTCTGACACTGCCTAGTATGTCAGGATGTCAGGAAGCTTGGCTCCAGTGATGTACTGGGCAGTACAGACTACCCTATGATAGTTTTTTAGTTTTGTGGACACCAAGGAACTAGAAACTCTCGATCCGCTCCACTTCAGCCTCATCAATGTTCATGAGGGCCTGTTAGGCCCTCCTTTTTCTATAGTCCACGATCTGCTCCTTTTCCCCCTCAGGAGACTGAAAAGATTTGGCATGGATCCCCAGATCCTCAAAAAGTTCTACAGCTGCACCATCGAGAGCATCCTGACAAGTTGCATCACCGCCTGGTATGGCAAATGCTCAGCATCTCCTTCCATCCAGTGCCTCTTTTAGTCAGAAAGAAAGGCAATAAGAGCAAAAAAAACACAATCCGGGATGCTGGCCTTCTAGACAGAGTTGCAAAGAAAAAGCCATATCTCAGACTGGACAATAAAAATAAAAGGTTAAGATGGGCAAAAGAACACAGACACTGGACAGAGGAACTCTGGCTAGAAGGCCAGCATCCCAGAGTCGCCTCTTCACTGTTGACATTGAGAATGGTGTTTTGCGGGTAGTATTTAATGAAGCTACCAGTTGAGGACATGTGAGGCATCTGTTTCTCAAACGAGACACTCTAATATACTTGTCCTCATGCTCAATTGTGCACCGGGGCCTCCCACTCCTCTTTCTATTCTGGTTATAGCCAGTTTGAGCTGTTCTGTGAAGGGATTAGTACACAGCGCTGTATGAGATCTTCAGTTTCTTGCATGGAATAGCCTTCATTTCTCAGAACAAGAATAGACTGATGAGTTTCAGAAGAAAGGTCTATGTTTCTGGCCATTTTGAGCCTGTAATCGAACCCACAAATGCTGATGCTCCAGATACTCAGCTAGTCTAAAGGCCAGTTTTATTGCTTCTTTAATCAGAACAACAGTTTTCAGCTGTGCTAACATAATTGCGAAAGGGTTTTCTAATGATCAATGATCCTTTTAAAATGATAAACTTGGATTAGCTAACACAACGTGCCATTGGAACACAGGAGTGATGGTTGCTGATAATGGGCCTCTGTACGCCTATGTAGATATTCCTTTAAAAATCAGCCGTTTCCAGCTACAATAGTCATTTACAACATTAGCAATGTCTACACTGTATTTCTGATCACTTTTATGTTATTTTAATGGACAAAAAATGTGTTTTTCTTTCTAAAACAAGGACATTTCTAAGTGACCCCAAACTTTCGAACGGTAGTGTATGTGATATCAAGAGAGAAGTATATTTTTGGGGGGATTTAAATATTGACTGGCTCTCATCAAGCTGCCCACTCAAGAAAAAACTTCAAACTGTAACCAGTGCCTGCAACCTGGTTCAGGTTGTCAGTAAACTTTCCAGGGTAGTTACAAACAGCACATGAATTAAATCATCAACATGTATTGATCACATCTTTACAAATGCTTCAGAAATTTGCTTTAAAGCAGTATCCAAATCCATAGGATGTAGTGATCACATTGTAATAGCCATATCTAGGAAAACCACATTCCAAATGCTGGCGCTACTATAGTGTATAAGAGGTCATAGTGATTCATATGTTGACTATGTAAAGAATATTTGCTGGTCTGTAGTGTGTAATGAGGAGCAACCAGATGCTGTCACGCCCTGACCTTAGAGAGCTTTTTATGTCTCTATTTGGGTTTGGTCAGGGTGTGATTTGGGTGGGCATTCTATGTTCATTTTTCTATGTTTTGGTATTTCTTTGTTTTGGCGGGGTATGGTTCTCAATCAGGGACAGCTGTCTTTCGTTGTCTCTGATTGGGAACCATACTTAGGTAGCATTTTCCCACCTGTGTTTTGTGGGTAGTTATTTTCTGTTTAGTGTTTTCTGCACCTGACAGAACTGTTTGTTGTCGTTTCTCGTTTTGTTATTTTTGTTCTAGTGTTCAGTGTTAATAAAAATCATGAACACTTACCACGCTGCGCTTTGGTCCGATCCTTCTTCATGCAACGATGACCGTGATAGATGCTGCACTTGACACATTTATGAAATTGCTTATTCCAGTTACTAATAAGTATGCACCCATTAAGAAAATGACTGTAAAAACATAAATCAGCTTGGTTTGATGAGGAATTTAATAATGGTATGGTTGAGAGGGATGAGGCAAAAGGTATGGAAAATAAGTCTGGTAGCCCAACTGATTGGCAAACTACTGCAAATTAAGAAATCATGTGACTAAACTAAATAAAAATAAACTATACTGTGAAACAAAGATGAATGATAGTAAAAATGTTTGGGGAAAAAGCCAACATGACTCTGGGATGACATGCCAGTAACAAACGCTGACACTACACATCCAAGTATATTGGACCAAATTATGAAAGACAAGAATTCCGTAAAGTCAGTGTGAAAGAGGTGAAAAAATTATTGTTGTCAATCAACAATGACAAGCCACCAGGGTCTATAAATCTGGATGGAAAATTACTGAGGATAATAGCAGACGATATTACCACATCTTCAATTTAAGCCTACTAGAAAGTGTGTGCCCTCAGGCCTGGAGGGAAGCTAATGTCATTCCGCTACCCAAGAATAGCAAAGCCCCCTTTACTGGCTCAAATAGCCGACCAATCAGCCTGTTTGTAACGGCAGTCTAGCTCTTCCTCCTCCTCGGACGAGGAGAGGCGAGACGGATCGGAGGACCAATGTGCAGCGTGGTAGGTTTCCATGATTTAATAATACACAAAGAACAAGACACTATACAAAATAACAAATGAACTAACCTTCACAGTCCCGTGTGGTACAAACACTGACACAGGAAACAACCACCCACCAATCCCCAACACAAAACAAGCCACCTATATATGATTCTCAATCAGGGACAACGATTGACAGCTGCCTCTGATTGAGAACCATATTAGGCTGAACACAGAAACAGACAAACTAGACACACACCATAGAATGTCCACCCAGCTCACGTCCTGACCAACACTAAAACAAGCAAAACACATAAGCACTATGGTCAGGACGTGACACTGTTACGAACCCTTAGTAAACTTCTGGAAAAAATTGTGTACGACCAGATACAATGCTATTTCACAGTAAACAAATTGACAACAGACTTTCAGCACGCTTATAGGGAAGGACACTCAACAAGCATAGCATTTACACAAATGACTGATGATTGGCTGAGAGAAATTGATGATAAAATGATTGTGGGGGCTATCTTGTTAGACTGTAGTGCAGCTTTTGACATTATCGATCATAGTCTGCTGCTGGAATAACATATGTGTTATGGGCTCTGCTACAATGGGGATAAAGAGTTACTTGTCTTACAGAACACAAAGTGTTTTCTTTAGTGGAAGCCTCTCAAACATAATCCAGGTAGAATCAGTAATTCTCCAGGGTAGCTGTTTAGGCCCCTTGCTTTTTTCAATCTTTACTAACGACATGCCATTGACTTTGATTAAAGCCAGAGTGTCTATGTATGCGGATGACTCGACACTATACATGTCAGCTACTACTGCGACTGAAATGACTGCAACACTTAAAGGGTTGCAGTTAGTTTCAGCGAGGGTGGCAAGGAATAAGTTAGGCCTAAATGTTTAATTATATGCATGTCAATCTCTCCTGGCTCAAAGTGGAGGAGAGATTGACTTCATGACTGTATATATGAGAGGTATTGACATGTTGAATGCGCGAACTGTCTGTCTGAACTACTGGCACACATCTCGGACACCCATGCATACCCCACAAGACATGCCACAAGAGGTCTCTTCACAGTCCACAAGGCCAGAACAGACTATGGGATGTGCACAGTACTACATATTTTTTTTATTTCACCTTTATTAAACCAGGTAGGCCAGTTGAGAACAAGTTCTCATTTACAATCGCGACATGGCCAAGATAAAACAAAGTAGCGTGAAAAAAAAACAACAACGCAGAGTTACACATGGGTTAGCAAAAGTACAGTCAATAACACAATAGAAAAATCTACATACAGTGTGTGCAAATGGAGTAAGGAGGTAAGGCAATAAATAGGCCAATAGTAGCGAAGTATTTACAATTTAGCAAATTAATACTGGAGTGATAGATGTGCAGATGATGATGTGCAAGTAGAAATACTGGTGTGCAAAAGAGCAAAAAAAGTAAATAAAAACAATTTGGAGAAAAAGTAGGTAGTTGGATGGACAATTTACAGATGGGCTGTGTACAGCTGCAGCGATCGGTAAGCTGCTCAGATAGATGATGCTTAAAGTTAGTGAGGGAGATATGTCTCCAACTTCAGCGATTTTTGCAATTCGTTCCAGTCATTGGCAGAAGAGAACTGGAAGGAAAGGTGGCCAAAGTACGTGTTGGCTTTGGGGATGACCCGTGAGATATACCTGCTTGAGCGCATGCTACGGGTGGGTGTTTTTATGGTGACCAGTGAGCTGAGATTGTAAAGGTTGTCAATGTCGTTCTCCTCCTCAGACGAGGAGGAGCATGGATCGGACCAAGATGCGGAGTAGGAGGTATTCATGATTTTAATGGCAAACCAACAAACACTACAAATTAACAAAACAACAAACGTGACTAACCTGCAACAGTCCTGTGTGGCCCAAACGCTAACACAGGAAACAAACACCCACAAAACACCAGTGAAACCCTGGCTGCCTTAGTATGACTCTCAATCGGAGACAAACGATACACACCTGTCTCTAATTGAGAATCATACCAGGCCGAACACAAAACCCCACATAGAAATAGAAAACATAGACTGCCCACCCAACACTCACGCCCTGACCAATAAAGACATATAAAACAAGAGAAAACAGGTCAGGAACGTGACAGAGATAAGGCGGCGCTTTACCTAGCAAAGACTTATAGATGACCTGGAGCCAGTGGGTCTGGCGATGAATATGTAGTGAGGGCCAGCCAACAAGCGCATACAGGTTGCAGTGGTGGTTGTATATGGGCACTCTGATAGACTGCATCCAGTTTGCTGAGTAGAGTGTTGGAGGCTATTTTGTAAATGACATCGCCCGAAGTCGAGGATCGGTAGGATAGTTTTACAGTATGTTTGGCAGTATGAGTGAAGGAGGCTTTGTTGAGAAAAAGGAAGACGATTCTAGATTTAATTTTGGATTGGAGATGCTTAACATGAGTCTGGAAGGAGAGTTTACAGTCTAGCCAGACACCTAGGTATTTGTAGTTGTCCACATATTCTAAGTCAGAACCGTCCAGAGTAGTGATGCTAGGCAGGCGGGCGGGTGTGGGCAGCGATCAGTTGAAGTGCATGCATTTAATTTTACTAGCGTTTAAGAGCAGTTGTAGGCCACGGAAGGAGTGTTGTATGGCATTGAAGCTCGTTTGGAGGTTTGTTAGAACAGTGTCCAAAGAAGGGCCAGATGTATACAGAATGATGTCATCTGCATAGAGGTGGATCAAGGAATCACCCGCAGCAAGAGCAACATCATTGATATATACAGAGAAAAGAGTCGTCCCGAGAATTGAACCATGTGGTACACCCTTGGAGACTGCCAGAGGTCCGGACAACAGGCCTCCGATTTGAAACCTTGAACTCTTTCTGAGAAGTAGTTGGTGAACCACGCGAGGCAGTCATTTGAGAAACCAAGGCTGTTGAGTCTGCCGATAAGAATATGGGGATTGACAGAGTCGAAAGCCTTGGCCAGGTCGATGAAGACGGCTGCACAGTACTGTCTTTTATCGATGGCGGTTAGGATATCGTTTAGGACCTTGAGCGGGGCTGAGGTGCATCCGTGACCAGCTCGGAAACCGGATTGCACAGCGGAGAAGGTACGGTGGGATTCTAAATGGTCAGTGATCTGTTTGTTATCTTGGCTTTCGAAGACTTTAGAAAGGGAGGGCAGGATGGATTTAGGTCTGTAACAGTTCGGGTCTAGAGTGTCACCCCGTTTGAAGAGGGGGATGATCACGGCAGCCTTCCAATCTTTAGGAATCTCGGACGATACGAAAGAGAGGTTGAACAGACTAGTAATAGGGGTTGCAACAATGGCGGCGGATCATTTTAGAAATAGAGGTTCTAGATTGTCTAGCCCAGCTGATTTGTCCGGGTCCAGGTTTTGCAGCTCTTTCAGAACATCTGCTATCTGGATTTGGGTGAAGGAGAAGCTGGGGAGGCTTAGGCAAGTAGCTGCGGGGGGGGGCAGAGCTGTTGGTCGGTGTTGGGGTAGCCAGGAGGAAAGCTTGGCCAGCCGTAGAGAAATGCTTATTGAAATTCTCGATTATCGTGGATTTATTGGTGGTGACTGTTTCCTAGCCTCAGTGCAGTGGGCAAATGGGAGGAGGTGATCTTATTCTCCATGGACTTTACAGTGTCCCAGAACTTTTTGGAGTTGGAGCTACAGGATGCAAATTTCTGTTTGAAAAAGCTAGCCTTTGCTTTCCTAACTGACTGTGTGTATTGGTTCCTGACTTCCCTGAAAAGTTGTATATTGCGGGGACTATTCGATGCTAGTGCAGTACGCCACAGGATGTTTTTGTGCTGGTTGAGGGCAGTCAGGTCTGGAGTAAACCAACGGCTATATCTGTTCTTAGTTCTACATTTTTTGAATGGGGCATGCTTCTTTAAGATGGTGAGGAAATTACTTTTAAAGAACAACCAGGCATCCTCTACTGATGGGATGAGGTAAATATCCTTCCAGGGTACCCGGGCCAGGTCAATTAGTAAGGCCTGCTCACAGAAGTGTTTTAGGGAGCGTTGGACAGTGATTAGGGGTGGTCGTTTGACTGCAGACCCATAATGGATGCAGGCAATGAGGCAGTGATCGCTGAGATCCTGATTGAAAACAGCAGAGGTGTATTTGGAGGGCAAGTTGGTCAGGTTAATATCTATGAGGGTGCCCATGTTTACGGATTTAGGGTTGTACCTGGTGGGTTCCTTGATAATTTGTGTGAGATTGAGGGCATCTAGCTTAGATTGTAGGACGGCCGGGGTGTTAAGCATTTCCCAGTTTATGTCACCTAACAGAACAAACTCTGAAGATAGATGGTGGATAATCAATTCACATATAGTGTCCAAGGCACAGCTGGAAGCAACAGTGAGAGACTTATTTCTGGAGAGATACATTTTTTTAATTAGAAGCTCGAACTGTTTGGGCATAGACCTGGAGAGTATGACAGAACTTTGGAGGCTATCTTTGCAAAGTTCTGTCAAAAGTTCTGGCTATCTATCATTAGATTGCAACTCCTCCCCCTTTGGCAGTTCTATCTTGACGGAAAATGTTGTAGTTGGGGATGGACACTTCTGAATTTTTGGTGGCCTTCCTAAGCCAGGATTCAGACACGGCAAGGACATCAGGGTTGGCGGAGTGTGCTAAAGCAGTGAGGAAAACAAACTTAGGGAGGAGGCTTCTGATGTTAACATGCATGAAACCAAGGCTTTTACGGTCAACAAATTAGTGGGACAAAAGAGGTATCTGAGGCATGTTGAGAGTAAAATAAAACAATAATAACTACCCTAAACAACAGTATACAAGGCATATTGACATTAGAGAGAGACATAAAGCGAGGCATAAAGTAATCACAGGTTAACTACACACAGGGCCTGAGTTCGAGGCTGGGGCCAACAGATAAACTAAATAAACTATAATGGAGTACCGTGATTAATTAACAGTCCAGCAGGCATCAGCTATGTAGCCAGGTGATCATAGGGTCCAGTGAACAGCAATAGATGAAACAGGGAAGCAGTTAAGTAGTCGTTACTACGCTAGCAAGCGGGAGACACAGCGTTCATAAAGTTAACAGGCCGGGGCTAGCAGAAGCGTCTTCACCGACGTCTGACAAAGGCCGGTAGAGGGCACATCAGACGGAATTACTTTGGCAGACCAGTCATGATGGATCGGCGGGGCTCCGTGTCGACAAAGGGTCCAGGCCAATTGGCAAAAGAGGTGTTGTAGCTGGAGTAATTTAGTTTGCTAGCCGGGAGATGCGCCTGGCTCGAGGCTAACTGGTGATAGCCACTCGGTAGCAGCTAGTTAGCTGCGATGATCCGATGCAATGGTCCAGAGCTTATGGCAGGAATCCGGCGATGTAGTGGCTTATAGTTGTGTTAGTGAAGAGTCCGGGAGGCATCAGTTGTGTAGCTGAATGATCATAGGGTCCACTGAGCAGGCCGGGAGATGGGCCTGGCTCAAGGCTAGCTTCGGGGCTGGACCACTCGGTAGCAACTAGCTAGCTGCGATGATCTGGAGTAATGGTCCAGAGCTTATGGCAGGAATCTGGTGATGTAGTGGAGAAAAGCAGTCCGATATGCTCAGGGTTAATATCGCGCTGTGCAGACTGGCGGGTATTATCCAGGCTAAAAGCAGCTGGTGTCTGAGCTAAAGGTAAAGGCCGCTAGCAGTGGCCAACAATGACTAAATAGCTAGTAGATAATTAGCTGGTTAGCATCTGATGGCTAGCTTCTGATGGATGTTCTAGCTATAAGGTCTAAAAGTAGCAGATCTATATCACATTGGTTGAGGCGGGTTGCCGGAAGGTATATTTAATTATCACAATTTGAAGAGATTGAAATATATTGAAATATATACACTTTTTATTTTTTATTTATTTTTATTTACACGGGACAATGACAGAACATGTCTGCACTGCTATGCCATCTTGGACATGGGCCATGGCTACATGGAACATCAAGTAACAGATAAAAAACACAGCAAGGACTGTGAAGCAACACAAACATAGGCACAGACACATGCACATGCACACGCACACAGACACGATAACATACACACTATACACACACATGCACATGGATTTAGTACTGTAGATATGTGGTAGTGGTGGAGTAGGGGCCTGAGGGCACACAGTGTGTTGTGAAATCTGTGAATGTATTGTAATGTTTTTAAAATTGTATAAATTGCCTTAATTTTGCTGGACCCCAGGAAGAGGCAGCAGCTAATGGGGATCCATAATAAATCCCCAAATATCCTGGGACGGCAGAATTCTCTCTCTGTTCCAGTCATTCTGATATGCAGTCCTATTCTATGATACTGGCAATGATACAATATGGCTGACTTTGTGAGCTATTGAGAATGAGATACTTTATGAGTGGCACCGGATAGGAGCGTCATCTACATTGAAAATGTAGTACAGGTGCTCAGAAGCGACATCTCTTTTCTCCCTGCTGTCAATCTCGCCCTCACCACACGATACACCTCCACTTCCCCCACGCTTTCATCCTCCTGTAACCCGGCTCTCCACCTCTCCTCCAGATGGAATGAGGCGAGACATATGGAGAGGAGTCTTGTTTACATTCTCTCCAGGATGTCTACCTGCTGCTCTGATAGCAGCCCAGTCTGGTCATCTCTTCATGTGTATTACTCCACCTGTCAGTCAATGCCCTCAATGTTCCCTCTTCATTATTCTGAATACCCCGCTGGTCTGACAGGCAGGGGGAAAATTGCCAGTGAAGATAGAAACCAGCCGCAGTGTGTGTGTTTGTGTGTGTGTTTGTGTGTGTCTGTCTGCATTTGTGTGTGTATGCTCATGCCTGCGTTTGTGTATGTGTTTGTGTGTGCGTGTGTGTGTCGGCCAGTGTATGTTAATCAGGAGCAATGTTATGTCCATGGAAATAAATCAGCTCCTCTTTGACATTGTAGCAGACACAGAGTGTTCTGCTACAATGTAACAAGAGGCTGACTGATGGAAAGCCTGGAAGCCATTTGTAGCTCTCTGAGAGAGAGAACATGTGCTTTTCCTATATGCAGTGGTGGAAAAAGTACCCAATTGTCATACTTGAATAAAGGTGAAGAGACAGTCATAGAAAATGACTCAAGTAAATGCGAAAGTCCCCCAGTAAAACACTACTTGAGTACATGTCTTCAAGTATTTGATATATACTTAAGTTCCAAAAGTAAATGTAATTGCTCAAATATACTTAAGTATCAACATAAAAGTGAAAGTATAAATCATTTCAAATTGCTCAGATTGAGCAAACCAGAAGGCACAATTTTCTTGTCTTTTATTTATTTACGGATCGCCAACACATCATTTACAAACGAAGCATTTGTGTTTTGTGAATCCTCCAGATCAGAGGCAGTAGAAATGACCAGGGATGTTCCCTTGATAAGTGTGTGAATTGGACCATTTTCCTGTCCTTCTAAGCATTCAAAATGTAACGAGTACTTTTGGGTGTCAGGGAAAATGTTTGGAGTAAAAAGTACATTATATTCTTGAGGAATGTAGTGAAGTTGTAAAAAATTGAAATAGTCAAGTTACGTACCGATACCCCAAAAAACAACTTAAGTGCATGCGTGTATGCATATGAGCATGTGCCTCAGATGTCTTGTTGAAGGTCTCAAGCAGATTATAATATAATCAGATATATGACATATTATGGTGTATAATTATACATATTAGGTCTTCAGCACTATCTCTGAGACAGTAAATGAATATGAATGCCCATCCTATTAGATGATGTTGGCTTTAGAAGAAGTCTTCCTTGCTGAAGTATCAGATCCTTCTTTGAAAGCCGAGGAAGACTCACAAGTTAAAAAAAATATATATATATATAGTTTCTGCTGCCAAGGCAAATCGTAACGTTCCAGAATCTGCAGCCCTTTTGCGAGTTCAAACTTAAGTCAGGATGATTTAATTAATAGCTGAAGTAATTAAATTATGAAGCTGTTTTAAAAATAAAAGTCCTACACAATCCTCAGGGCTTGGATCTGAGTGTTTGAACACTCAATTCCCCCGCAGACCGAGGCCCAGATAGAGCGGCCGTCTCGCTGGACGGAAAGGCGGCGAGCAATCGTTTCACAAAGTATCCATGTGCTAGTTCAGGATTCTTCTCAGAGTCAGGAGCAAAAGAGACAGTCAAGTTTTTAAGAAGTTTCGCTGTGGAGTTGAACAGTGGGATCAGTTCAACTCCACAGCAGGCGCAGGAATACACAATGCCAATGGCTAATGTGCCTCCGCAGGGAGGAAGTGTTCCTCCTCTTTCCTTTCATATATTATCAAGTTTGTATGATGTAGACCTGGATTCAGATAGTGTTTGCTTCAGTCTAGGAGTTCCAGATGAGCAAGGTTTACACTTGTGGCAGGGTTGGGATCAATTCCAATTGAAGTCAGTCAATTCAGGACATAAGCTGAAATTCCAATGCAAAAAAAAATGTGCATACATTTTCAATGAATTATCAATTAACCGAAAGAAAAAGCCATGTATTTCAAAAGCTTTTCATTTTTCCCCCTCAAAAAATGTATTTTGTGGATTTCTTATGCATTGACCGCAACCCTGACTCGTGGGTGTGACACTGGTGTAAAGGATTTTGGAGGCAGGCGCAGGAATACAAAATAGGGTTTTTTAATACACTCAAAACAAACACGTATACAAAAACACTGGGCTGTACCCAAACAAAAGAGAGAGGGTAAACCTTGTTGAACGACACGGGACGATATCCGTTATACACAATATATAAAGCACGCAGCATAACAGCTGCACCAAAGCATAGGTACTAACACCACCAACGGACATGGAACAATAACCGACAAAGACAGAGGGAACAGAGGGAACAGAGGTGGCAGGTAGCCTAGTGGTTAGAGCGTTGGACTAGTAACCGAAAGGTTGCAAGATCAAATGCCCGAGCGGACAAGGTAAAAATCTGTTGTTCTGCCCCTGAACTAGGAAGTTAACCCACTGTTCATAGGCCATCATTACAAATAAGAATTTGTTCATAACTGACTTGCCTAGTTTAATAAAATAAAAATAAAAAGTACTAATCAAGGGAAATGGGAACCAGGTGTGTGTAATCAGACAAGACAGTCTGGGGTTGATGATAATGAATCCTGCTCACTACGTCACTAGAAAGCAAGTGATGTAGACCTCCGGGACATTATAAGCATCTGTACTGGGGGATCGGTGACAGTACCCCCGATGCGCTGCAGCGGGATGACACCAGCCTTGGGGACGACCACAGGGGTGCGGAGCGGTCTGGGCGCCAAGGGGGAAAATCCCTGGTCAGCGAAGCGTCCAGGATGTCCACCGCAGGAACCCAGCACCAGCGAGGGGACCAGGCACCACTTGCCTGAGAAGAGACACATGAAAGATCGTGTTAATATGGTATATTACCTCATTATCCCTTCTCAGGACTTTAACGTTAGCGTCCCACCTCTTCAACAGCCAGTGAAACTGCTGCCGCCAAATTCAAATACAGAAATATTCATTATAACAATTCAGAAAACAAAACATATTTGACATAGGTTTAAAGATTAACTTCTTGTGAATCCAACCACGGTGTCAGATTTAAAAAAAATCTTTACGGCTAAAGCATACCTTACGATTATTTGAGAACATAGCCCACTAGACAAATCATTACAAACAGTAACCAGCTAAGTAGAACAGTTACACAAGTCAGAAATAGAGATAAAATGAATCCCTTACCTTTGATGATCTTCATATGGCTGCACTCAGCAGACATTCATTTACTCAATAAATGTTCCTTTTGTTCGATAAAGTCTCTTTATATCCAAAAAACTCAGTTTTGTTTGCGCTTTTTCTTCAGTAATCCACAGGCTCAAACGCAGTCAAAACAGGAAGACAAAAAAAATCCAAATTCTATCCGTAAAGTTCATAGAAACATGTCAAACGATATTTATATTCATTCCTCAGTTTGTTTTTAGCCTAAAAAATAAGCTTGAGGAGGCTGGTGACTTAGAGGGGTGGATAAAACTCTGCTGGAGACTCTCCTGTACATAGGTCTCCATGGCCTCTGTCTCGGCATAGGAGAGGGGATAGACATGTCCTCTTGGGAGGGCTGAGTCAGACAACAGGCCAATGGCACAGTCCCAGGGGCAATGGGGAGGCAGGTGTGGGTCTTTGAGAAAACCCGGTGCTCTTTGAGAAAACCTGGTACTCCTCCGCTAAATCCTCCGGTAAATCCACTTGAGGAGCGCAGTCCAGACTTTCCACCGTAGTGGTGTTGACAGACACCGCGAGACACCTCCCCTGACACTTCAACTCAGCAGTCTCCTCTCAGACCAGGAAATAACCGGGTTATGCAAACTCAACCAGGGGAGACCTAAAACAATGGGGTGCGTGGGGGTATCTACAATCAAGAAAGTGATCTGTTCTGAATTAGTGTCATGGGTCAGCAAAGAAACAGTAATGTGATATACGAGCCCTGTCCCTATTGGACGATTATCCAGGGCTCTAACTGGAATGGGTGACTGTAGGGGAACCAAAGGAATGCGTAATGCAGTGGCCAGTGCGCAATTTAAGAGATTCTCAGCAGCTCTGGAATTAATCAGATCTAACGGGAGTGAAGGGCTAGGGTACTCAGGGAATTTAACGGGAAAACACACTGGTTGATTTGACAGACAAGGAGAGGAGACCATGCCTTCTACCTGGGTTGGCGCAGGAGAATTCCCTGGCTTGTCACCTCCTCACCTCCTAGTGGATAGAGAGCAGGTCGGGGAGAAATGACCCCTTTCTCCACAATAGAAGCAGAGGCACAGATTCCTCCTTCTCCTATGCTCTGGGTCGAATGACAGGTTGTCCTCATGGCAGGCTAACTCCAGCTGTACCTCGTCCCGCAGTCTGCTGCAGAAAACAGTGACCATCCGGTGGAGGCCGCAATGGTCTGGAACTTCAGGGCGGACTCCGAGGCGGTCCTAGATCCCTGGCGTAGTCGGAGTAGACGCTCACCCTCCTCTTGGCCCTCCACAGGATGATCAAACACCAAGCGGAAGAGGGTGAAGCGCTCGTAGGACTCGACCTCGGGTCCACACGTCTCCCAGACAGCCCAGGCACCCCAGTCCAGTGCCCGTCCGGTCAGTGCTGAGATGACGGTGGCAACCCTGTCTCTTCCGGAAACAGCCTGGGCGTTGCGAGCAAGTTACAGGTCGAATTGTAGAAGGAACCCCTTGCATTTTGCTGGTGAGCCATCGAAGCGCTCCAGGAGGGAGAGGGGTGTTCCATGGACCGGCTCCGATGGAACGGAGGTAGTTCGTGGTGTGGGAGCTGGTACCGGAATCGGTGCTGGAGACCGGAGGGACTGTGCACTCCCCTCCAAGCGCAGGATGGTTGTCAGCACACTGTCCATGGTGATACGGAGTCTGGAGAGACAGTCCTCGTGGTGCTGTACTGTCCTTACAATGGTCGCCAGCTCGGTCTTTCCTGATGTCTCCATTTTGCGGGTCGGTTATTCTGTCACGCTGGTATAAAAGATTTGGAGACAGGAATATACAATAGAGGTTTTTAACCTCTCTAGTATACGTGAGACGGTAGCATCCCACCTCTTCAACAGCCAGTGAAACTGCAGGGTGCCAAATTCATAACAACAGAAATCCCATAATTAAAATTCCTCAAACATACATGTATTTTACACCATTTTAAAGAGACACTTGTTGTAAATCCAGCCACAGTGTCCGATTTCAAAAAGGCTTTACGACGAAAGCAAACCAAACAATTATGTTAGGTGAGTGCCTATTCACAGAAGTAACACAGCCATTTTTCCAGCCAAAGAGAGGAGTCACAAAAAGCAGAAATGTAGATAAAATTAATCACTAACCTTTGATGATCTTCATCAGATGACACTCATAGGACTTCATGTTACACAATACATGTATGTTTTGTTCGATAAAGTTCATATTTATATTCAAAAATCTGAGTTTACATTGGCGCCTTACGTTCAGAAATTCCAAAACATCCTTTGATTTTGCAGAGAGCCACATCAATTTACAGGAATACTCATAATAAACATTGCTAAAAAATACAACTGTTATGCATGGAAATTTAGATGCACTTCTCCTTAATGCAACCGCTGTGTCAGATTACAAAAAAGCTTTACGGAAAAAGCAAACCATGCAATAATCTGAGTCGGCGCTCAGAGCCCAATCAAGACACAAATATATCCGCCATATTATGCAGTCAACAAAAGTCATAAATAGCATTATAAATCTTCACTTACCTTTGCTGATCTTCATCGGAATGCACTCCCAGGACTCCCACTTCCACAAGAAATGTTTGTTTTGTTCGGTAATGTCCATCATTTATGTCCAAATAGCTACTTTTGTTAGCGCATTTGTTAAACAAATCCAAAGTCACGAAGCGCGTTCACTAAAAGCAGACGAAATGTCAAAAAGTTCCATAACAGTCAGTAGAAACATGTCAAACGATGTATTGAATCAATCTTTAGGATGTTTTTTTACATAAATCTTCAATAATGTTCCAACCGGAGAATTCCATAGTCTTCAGAAGTGCAATGGAACAGAGCTCGCTCTCACGTGAACGCGCATGGTCAGCGCATGTTCAGGTCATGATAGACCTTACTCATTCCCCTCTCCTTCGGCCCCCCTTCACAGTAGAAGCATCAGACAAGGTTCTAAAGACTGTTTACATCTAGTGGAAGCCTTAGGAAGTGCAACATTACCAATATCCCACTGTATCTTCAATAGGAGCTGAGTTGGAAACCTCAGATTTCCCATTTCCTGGTTGGATTTTTTCTCAGGTTTTTGCCTGCCATATGAGTTCTGTTATACTCACAGATATAATTCAAACAGTTTTAGAAACTTCAGAGTGTTTTGTATCCAACTCTACTAATAATATGCATATTCTAGCTTTTATGGCTTTGTAGCAGGCCGTTTACTCTGGGCATGCTTTTCATCCGGATGTGAAAATACTGCCCCCTTCCCCAAAGAAGTTAATACACCCAAAAAAACATGTATACAAAACACTGGGCTGTACCCAAACAAAAGGGGTAAACCTCGTTGAATGGCACAGGACGATACCCGTAATACACAATATATAAAGCACGCAGCATAACAGCTGCACCAACTTATAGGTACTAACACCACCAACAGACATGGGAACAATAACCGACAGAGGGAACAGAGGGCACATATATAACATACTAATCAGGGGAAATGGGAACCAGGTGTGTGTAATCAGACAAGACAGTCCGGGGTTGATGATAATGAATCCTGTTCAGTGAAGCTTAGAAAGCCGGTGACGTAGACCTCCAGTACTGGTGAACAGTATGAGCATCAGTACTAGGGTGATCTGTGACAGTGGGAACATTCATTTAATCTGTTTTTAACCTTAATCTTAGTAGGAATAAGTTGATTGGCTAATATGGCCATAGTTTGGCTAATGTGACTGGGGGAATATGTTATTCTTCTCTTTTACCGTTTCATCCATTGTCAAGGCATGTGTCATTATTAGGGTTGCAAAATTCCGAGAACTTTCCGGGTTGGAGGATTCTGCACAGGTTTCCCCTACGAGGACAAACCGAAGAACCCTATTATGGTTCTACTTACCACCTTGTTCTCTACGAGTGTATACGCATTTATTTGAACCTTCTTCTGACCAGAAATGTCACATTGAGATTTAAATATCTTCTCCGCGAGCCAAGACAAGTGAGGTGTTAGTAAAGGAACAGTCCGTCATATTATTGTGAGTGATTATATACAGTGTTATATATACAGTGAGTGACTGTTTATATGCTAGCGGTTGTGTGTGTGTGTGTGTGTGTGTGCGTGTGCGTGTGCGTGTGCGTGTGTGTTTCATGTTCCTCCAGAGGTAGGGGCATGGTTATCGACCTGACCATTGATGCCTGATGATTGATTGCGTCTCTGTGATTTATTAGCCATGTCATGGAACGGGAGAGGGGGAAAGCTCTTTGTCCGTGTCTTCAGCAGCACTGTTGTTTTTCATTCTGCCTGGTGTTGCCCTCCAGTCTCACTTTAGATCTCGCTGCCTAGATACCAAGTCAACCCTGTAGCAACAGCGAGATGTTAGACAATGTTCACTCACGCTACAGGGATAGTTCAACAGCTCACTAATCTTAGATTTCAATAAGGCACCCTGGAAATGGAAATTTACTGAATTGTGTGGGTGGTAAAAAGGCAAGAGAAAGAGAGAGAGAGAGAGAGAGAGAGACATATAAAGAGAGAGAAAGTGAGAGTAGTGGTTGAGCTAGTGCAAATTAAACAGGGGGACATTTCAGTTCCCACATTATTGCAATTACTGTGTAGGATGGAAGATCAAAACAGATTTGAGTAACTCAGTTAGGTGCGAGAAAGAGCGTTATTGAAGTAATCCCCCTGAACAATATTCTGACTCATAGTCTGAAAGAACTGGTAAGTGTATTAACTGATCTCCCTGTAAAGCTAGTGTGTACATGTGGGCAAGGTGTGGATATAGTGTCTGAAATACATAACACACTCATTTGAATGGTCTAATCAATTTTCGACGTGCTATTCCTGATTTAGTTTTCCAATATTTCCGCCTATTGAAGAGGTGCCATAAATCATATCCCCCTGCTCCCTGAATCATCCATTTTCCAGTCAGACTCAGAAATAATCGCTTTTTTTCCCTCCAAAACTATCATCTTCACTTCACTACCCAATGAGTCATGGCTTTACACTTTGCTGTGTTGAAAATCTGGGGATTAATCTGTCGTTTTTCTCAGGTGCTTCTCAATACAATGTAATATACAGTGGGGCAAAAAAAGTATTTAGTCAGCCACCAATTGTGCAAGTTTTCCCACTTAAAAAAGATGAGAGAGGCCTGTAATTTTCATCATAGGTACACTTCAACTATGACAGACAAAATGAGAAAAGAAAATCCAGAAATTCACATTGTAGGATTTTTTATGAATTTATTTGCAAATTATGGTGGAAAATAAGTATTTGGTCACCTACAAACTAGCAAGATTTCTGGAAAGGTAGAGAGAAAGAAAGGTAGCGAGAGAGAGAGAGAGAGAGAGAGAGAGAGAAGAGAGAAAGAAAGGTAGAGAGAGAGAGAGACAATAGAGAAAGAAAGGTAGATAGAGAGAAAGAAAGGTAGTGAGAGAGAGACAAGAGAGAGACCGGTCGTCACAGACAAACCTGGCTGCCCAGAGAGGACAGGCTGTGCTCACTCTGCTCCAGGGGAGAGGTAGAGACAGAGGTGCATTTCCTACTACACTGTGACAAATACTCAGACCTAAGAGCATATTTCTTTCCCAAAATTATAATTCAATACAAAGAATTTGAAACTATAAAAGATGAAGAAAAAATCAAATATGTATTGGGTGAAAAGCCAAAATGTGCAGTTTTGGCAGCCAAATATGTGTCCTCCTGCCACAACCTGAGGGACAGCCAGTGAAAAATGCAAAGTAATGTTGATAATATTTCCCATTTAGCTTAGTTTTGTTTTGTCTTTCATACCAGGTCATATGTCTTCTCAGTCATGTTGACACTGGTCTACTACCATTGCTTTAATGTATTGTTGTTCTGATTAATATTGTTGTTGTAGCTGTTATTAATGGTAATCCCATGTCCACTACTACTATTATTACTGCTGTTGGTCCCACCATTTATTTATATATAAATGTATATACATATATTTTGTATATATATATACATATATTTCATTTTTATTTTTCGATATGTATACTTTGACAATGTAAGTAATAATGAACTTGCCATGTCAATTAAGTCAATTGAATTGAATTGAATTGAGAAAGAGAGAGAGAGACAAGAGAGAAATAAAGGTAGAGAGAGAGAGAAAGAGAGAGAGGCAGGAAGGAGGAATCTTATCTTCCTCCCCTCGCTCACCTGTCAGCCTGTGTTGACAGAACTATGAGATGGTATTGTGACAAAGCCCAGCTGGGTGGTTTCTTCTGTCTTTCTCTCTCCGTCTCTGCTCTGTCTCAAACCCTCGCAAAAAAATACACCGAAACACATGTGTTTTATTACAAAACAACACAAAATACCAATAGAGGTTACGCCAATGGAGCAGTTTGTAATGCGTCCCAGACTTGGTTTTTGTTGATCTTTTTATTGATTGAAATGGTTGTGAGTAATGCAGAAGTCGCTTTGCCGGCTCACGTACTGTAGCTGTTAATGATGATAATCATTAGTTGCCATTCAGCTCTCTCAGCATCCCAGTGCCACCAGATGTATTTTAGCTGTGTGTTTGAGTGTGTATGTGTGTTAGTGTGTGTCAGTGAGAGGAAGCGAGCGTGTGTGAAATGGAGGGAGTGGAGTGTGTGTTGATGAACAGTATTTGATGTGAAATTGGGCGGCGGGCGAGGCCCAGTGATGTCAGCAGGGGGGCCCAAGGCAGTTTCCATGGGGACTTAGAAGAGCAGCATCCACAAATGACACACACACACACACACACACACACACACACACACACACACACACACACACACACACACACACACACACACACACACACACAGACACAAACATACATGTACCCACAGTGTCATTTCCACGGTTATTGTACGGTAACAGAATTCTGTGCCTGAGAAACAGATACACCAACACCCTCTTATAGAACCTTCAAAATAATAAGTTGAAAGAGAACGATTGAAAGATAAAGAGATACCCATGATCCCAAAAACACCAAACTCCCTTTCTTCTCCTCCGTGATGGAGTGAAACAGTCAGAGAGCCCGAGAGAGACTCCCGCTGTCTGCCTCTCTCCCCTGGTTCTGTTTGTTTGTTTCCTTTGGTAGTTGAGATGCTGTGATTAAACAGACTAGCTAATGCCCTGGTAGACATCACCCCTTTCTCAGGTATGGAGACTAGAGCCCAGACTTCAGGAGGAGAAGGTTCTGTCTCAAGCTCTCTCTCTCTCTCTCTCTCTCTCTCTCTCTCTCTCTCTCTCTCTCTCTCTCTCTCTCTCTCTCTCTCTCTCTCTCTCTCTCTCTCTCTCTCTCTCTCTCTCTCTCTCTCTCTCTCTCTCTCTCTCTCTCTCTCTCTCTCTCTCTCTCTCTCTCTCTCTCTCTCTCTCTCTCTCTCTCTCTCTCTCTCTCTCTCTCTCTCTCTCTCTCTCTCTCTCTCTCTCTCTCTCTCTCTCTCTCTCTCTCTCTCTCTCTCTCTCTCTCTCTCTCTCTCTCTCTCTCTCTCTCTCTCTCTCTCTCTCTCTCTCTCTCTCTCTCCTTCATGCATGCCATCTCACACTCTACCACACCCTCTCCTTGTTCCTAATAAACAAAAACACCCACTCTCTCCAGCTCTCTAACCCTGTTTCTGTCCACACGGAGCATGTTTCATTCTCTCATCTTGCTCAGCCTCCTCCCATTACTTTATCTATATTTCCCTCTATTCCTACATCCAAGGACAGTAGCCTGTTGTGTGTCTATGGACTGTAGTGTAGGTCCCTTTCAGTGTGTGTGTTTAACTATACTTATGGGGACCAGAAGTTCCCATAGTGTTATGGTTAGAATTAGGCTAAGGGTTAGAAGCTAGGGTTAGATTTAGGGTTAAGGTTAGGAACTAGGGTTTAGGGTTAGGGGAATTGTGTGTCCCCACAAGGTTAGTTATACAAGGCTGTGTGTGTGTGTGTGTGTGTGTGTGTGGGTGGAGAGAGAGCTGCAGTTCTGTAACCAACCTATAGAGGTTGCCCTTCTACAGTACATTAGTACAGTGTCAGGTGTCACTGACCACACTCATGATAGCTGACGTTAATGACCTTATACACCTTACACACACACACACACACACACACACACACGCACACGCACACGCACACGCACACGCACACGCACATGCACACAGTACAGTACATGAACAGAGAAACAGTGATTGGCACGGAGAGAGACTAGCAGATCAGTCTGAGAATATTTGGCCCTCAAAATAGCTTTCTAGTTAAAATGTGTGGTCTGAGTTAATGAATGAGTAATGCAGGACCATACGTGCTCGCTGTGTGAGAGATGAGATCACGCCACGTTCATATGCCGGCGGACTCAAATTCACAAACACGCACGTACGCACACACATTGTGTGTGTGTGTGCGTGCGTGTGTATGTGCATGTATGTGTGTGTGCGTGCGTGGGTGGGCGTGATCGTGAATGTGAGTCTGCCAGCGTATGAACGTTGGAGTGAACTCATCTCTCATCTCCTCAGCCATGGTTAACAGTAACAGTATGTGCTCTGCCCAGAGACAAATGTCTCGGAACCACGTAAAAATCTTTAAATATTGCATTTTCTGAATTATTGAGCATTTCTTATGAAACATATTTTAATGTGGTCTAAGGCTCTAATGGTCGTGGTGAAGAGGAAGAGTTAATGTTTAAAGAGGCTTATGGTTTTCTTTGGTCATGTGACAGGACCAAGTAGTAACTTCAAAACACCTGAAGCGTTAATAACCCTATGTAACGTCCTGACCAGAGTTCTTATGTGTTTTGCATGTTTATTGTTGGTCAGGACATGAGCTAGGTGGGAATTCTATGTTGTGTGTCTAGTTCGTCTGTTTCTGTGTTCAGCCTAATACGCTTCTCAATCAGAGACAGCTGTCAATCGTTGTCCCTGATTGAGAATCATATATAGGTGGCTTGTTTTGTGTTGGGGATTGTGGGTGGTTGTTTCCTGTCTTTGTGTTTTGTCTGCACCAGCTAGGACTGTGACGGTTAGTTTGTTTTGTCATTTTGTATAGTGTCTTGTTTTGTGTTAATTAAATCATGGAAAATTACCACGCTGCACATTGGTCCTCAGATCCTTCTCGCCTCTCCTCGTCTGAGGAGGAGGAGGACGACTTAGACTGCCGTTACACCCTACTTGAAGTATAAGTGAGCTTTGTATTATGGAAGAGTGTTGTTTATAGCTACATAGCTACATATTTCAGACATGCCTCAGTGCATGTAACTGGTCATCAAAGAAGAGGTTGCAGTTAAATGCCTAGAATGTTATCCACAAGATACACAGAGAGAGTTTATAAAAGAAGTACTGAACAATGGCAACTACAAAGCCATGTCCGCCTCTTCCTCCTCAGTAAATTTACAGAATCCAAATCTCCCAGGCTAGGTCATGGTGTTTATTGTATTTTATTCCAGATAGCTCAATAGGGCCAAGCACCTTAATGGCACTAATAGATGCCGGCTGTAATTTGTACTGGGAGTAAATCAGTGTGTGCAGGGAAACTCTGCTCATGGGATGAATCACCTAATCATGCAGCTACAGTAATAAGCCATTTTCCCCTTTAACAAATGACCCCCATGCGCTACATAAATATCATCTTACCCACACAGATGACACAGACTCTTTATCTCCTGCTGCCTAGGCTAGGAGAGATGAGGGGAGAGGTAGGTTGCTTAGTTCCTTTTTCTATATAAGTGAATTTCATGAAAATAAAAATAATGAAACATGAAAAAAGTGATCCTGTTTTGATAAAACTATACTAAATACATTCACGTCACCAAATAATTGATTAAAACACACTGTTTTGCAATGAAGGTCTACCGTAACCTCAACGGCGCTCTGTAGGGTAGCACCATGGTGTAGCCGGAGGACAGTTAGCTTCCGTCCTCCTCTGGGTACATTGACTTCAATACAAAACCTAGGAGGCTCTTGGTTCTCACCCCCTTCCATAGACTTGCACAGTAATTATGACAACTTCCGGAGGTTATCCTCGAACCTATCAGAGCTCTTGCAGCATGAACTGACATGTTGTCCACCCAATCAAATGATCAGATAATTAATCTAGCTGTAACCCTCTCACCAGGCTCGAATTTGACTCTCGCGATATTACCTTACATAGAATATCTCAACCGCATGGAATGTTAGGTGAGAAGGACATCTCCAATAAGAATCCCTATTGTAAACTATCTAGGGTGATGACAATTAGGGTATTAACTTCAGATGAAATGATTATAGGTTTCTGTTATTGTATCAGGATAGGCTATCCCATGCATTAAATCAAATTGAAACAGTAAATGACTCCACCAAGGCAACATACATAAGGTTCTATATGTGTATTATTACATTTTCAATGCACCACATCAAAATAAATAAAACTAATAAACCCCAATGAGTCAGGCACAACACATGTCCAAATGATTTCAAGCTTGCTTAATAACCCGTTGGCGCGCGTCGGAGCTAAAAAAAAATATGAAGACGCACATAAAGTCCCGAAGCACCCCACCGTTGTGGTTATTCACTACTTGTAGATATTCCTTCAGCGAAGTATGGCAGTTCCGTGCAGGTTTTCCCCACAAGGTCCACAGCAAGTACAGCTACCAGTGAAGACTGTACTCTTTAGCAGTAACCGATATCCCATGGGAACATGAACTCGTTAATCTTTACCAAGCAGTTCTCTCTCTCGGTGTCACACGATGCTAGGCTAACCTCAAGGCTGTCAAATACCTCCACGACGAGATGGTAGCTTCAGTCTTTACTAAGTCTTTCTTAACAAAATTATAACAACTCTTATAAAATAAAATTGGTATTTCCCTTCATGTCTTAGTAGGTATTTAGTAGGTAGGTAGTTTTGGTCTAGTTTTGTCGTCTTCTTTTATAATTTTTCTTCACAAACGGTCCTATTGTAAATAGTGTCCATCCTTTTCTCAACGTCTCTCCCCCTCTTTTTTCTCCCCAGGACTCCCGTTAACCAGGTCCACTCTCCCATTGGCCACAGATTAACAAGCAACCTTATTGGTCAAAACTTAAACTTAAACCTATTCACTTATACATTAAATAAATATTTATTCAAAATAAATGCATTAACAACATTACAATACGGGAGCAATTCAATCACCTTTTAAATATAATACCAATTAATTATAACAAATAAACTTGGTTCTAACAAGAATAAACTCAATACTTGGTTTTAACAAGGGTATTACATAGCACTGAAAGCATAAGCTACAGCTAGCTAGTATTGTAGTGCATACAATGTGGTGAGTAGTTGACTGAAAGAGAGAGACAAAATGTTTAACAGTTTTCAACAAATTAATTTCTTCAAAAATGAAAGAGAAGCAAGAGAGAGAGAGATTGTTTTTGTTTTGTTGTTTCTTTAACTTTCAGTTTCACTTACTTAGCTAGCAAATGCAGCTGGCTAGTTTAGTTACTCAAACACCTGGCTCAAACAGAGGGATGGTATTTTTTAAAAACCTTTATTTAAAACCTGTTGAGGCTGGGGGCGCTGTTGTCACTATTTATGGTAATCGTGTAATTTTTGAAACGGCTTCCTACAAAATTCTTGATCGTACAATATGCATATTATTATTATTATTGGATAGAAAACAGTCTATAGTTTCTATAGGAGTTGAAATTTTGTCTCTAAGTGGAACAGAACCCATTCTACAGCAATTTCCCTGACATGGAGTCAGATTTCAGAAATTTTGGCCACTGTTCTGGAGTCAGTTTTAAAGCCAATGTTATTCCTATGAGTATACGGACACTGCTTACGTCTTCCCCTGGATGCCTTTACGTGATGACGATTTGAATGGGGTCGATTGCGCGTTCACAGGCACTATAAATTAAAAAACCCTGTAGCTAGTCACTCTTTTGGAGCTGCGTCATGCGCCTGGAGGACACCGACCCGCACCTGTTCCAAGCATTAGTGTTGGGAGTAATCTTTCTCCGGTCATGTTAAGACTCGTTATAGGAGTTAAAAACATCATAAGGTAGTTAATTTAAAGCGTTTTATAGCAATTTATATCCGTTTAGTGCGATTTTGGGACATTTATTTCTGAAACGCTGTGAATCGCTGGGCACGCTTCCAGTTCATGCTGAACGCAGTTGGCATTTCCACATGGCAAGAGGACAGCTTTCCACCAAAAGACGATTAGACCCAAGAAAGGATCTTTTGCCCAAGATACTGATGGAAGAACAGCTCAAAGTAGGAAATTTTTATTATGATAAATCGTGTTTCTGTCGAAAAATGTTAGTGGCTTAGGACGCCATGTTTTTTGACGTAGCTTCGCTTGGCGCAAACTGTATTGAAAAGTAAGGATAATTTAAAAAATGTAAATCCGCGATTGTATTAAGAATTAAATTGTCTATCAATCGCTGTCCACCCTATATTTTTTAGTCACGTTTATGAGTATTTATGTATACGAGTAGATCACTGTCTAATATGGCGCACGGACATTTTCTCACCAGCTGGGCTACTTTCCCCATTGTCTAACCATGATTTTGGTGGCTAAATATGCACATTTTCGAACAAACTGTATATGCATGTTGTAATGTGATGTTACAGGGGTGTCATCTGAAGAATTCTGAGAAGGTTAGTGAAAAAAATAATATATTTTGGCGATGTTTACGTTATCGCTCACTTTGGCTAGAATTAATGCTGGGGTAATGTTTGCACATGTGCTATGCTAATATAACGATTTATTGTGTTTTCGCTGTAAGACACTTAGAAAATCTGAAATATTGTCTGTATTCACAGGATCTGTGTCTTTCGATTAGTGTATGCTGTGTATTTTTACGAAATGTTTGATGATTAGTAAGTAGGTAAACACGTTGCTCTATGTAGTTATTCTAGTCCATTTGTGACGGTGGGTGCAATTGTAACCTATGCCATCTACCTGAAATATGCACATTTTTCTAACAAAACCTATCCCATACCATAAATATGTTATCAGACTGTCATCTGATGAGTTTTTTTCTTGGTTAGGGGCTATAAATATCTTAGTTTAGCCGAATTAGTGATAGCTACTGTTGTTGGTGGACAAAGAAAAATGGTGGATTATGCTAATGTGTTTTTAGCTAATAGATTTACATCTTTACATATTGTGTCTTCCCTGTAAAACATTTTAAAAATCGGGTATGTTGGCTGGATTCACAAGATCTGTGTCTTTCATTAGCTGTATTGGACTTTAATGTGTGAAAGTTAAATATTTTAAAAAAATATTTTTTTAGAATTTCGCGGCTCTGCCTTTTCAGTGGGGGTGGGGGGGGGAGTGCCGCTAGCGGCACCCTCATCCTAGACAGGTTAACTAGGCGAGTCAGTTAATTAGGAATAGGCGTCCCGTCAACGGGACAGTCGTAAATCATGCAGCGCCTTGTGTCACAATCACATATTTTAGAGAAACAACAAATGTCGGGACATATAAGTGTCTTATATCGGCTGAAAGCTTAAACTCTTGTTAATATAACAGTACTGTCTAATTTACAGTAGCTATTACTGCGAAAAAAAATGCCATCCTATTGTTTGAGGAGAGCTCCTAACAACAAAACACTTCTTTCACCCTGATAGTTTTGATAAATTCACCTCTGAAGGTGAAATTATCAAGGCAAAAGGCGAGACCCAAATGCAGACACAGGAGGCGGATGGTTGGTGTCTTACAATGTTTATCAAAGATATACTTCTCCTTAATGCAACCGCTGTGTCAGATTTCAAAAAAGCTTTACAGTAAAAGCACACCATGGAATAATCTGAGTATAGCGCTCAGCCACCAAAACAAGCCGTACAGATACCCGCCATGTTTTGGATTAAACAGAAGTCAGAGATATCGTTATAAATATTCACTTACCTTTGATGATCTTCATCGGCATGCACTCCCAGGAACCCCAGTTCCACAATAAATGTTTGTTTTGTTCGATAAAGTCCATCATTTATGTCCAAATACCTCCTTTTGGTTTGCGCGTTTAGTTCACAAATCCAAATTCACAAGGCACAGGCATTTAGTCCAGACGAAAAGTCAAAACAGTTCCATTACAGTTCGTAGAAACATGTCAAACGATGTATAGAATCAATCTTTAGGATGTTTTTATCATAAATCTTCAATAATATTCCAACCGGACAATTCTTTTGGCTTTAGAAATGAAAGGGAACGCAGCTCGCTCTCACGGCTGTGCGCGTGACTTAGCTCATGGCATTCTGCCAGACCCCTTAGTCAAACAGCTCTTATTCGCCCCCCCTTCACAGTAGAAACCTGAAACAAGGTTCTAAAGACTGTTGACATCTAGTGGAAGCCTTAGGAAGTGCAATCGGACCAAATGTACACTGTATCTTGGATAGGCAATTACTTGAAAATCTACAAACATCAGATTTCCCACTTCCTGGTTGAATTTCTTCTCAGGTTTTTGCCTGTTATACTCACAGATATCATTCAAACAGTTTTAGAAACTTCAGAGTGTTTTCCATCCAAATCTACTAATAATAAGCATATCTTAGCTTCTGGGCCTGAGTAGCAGGCAGTTTACTCTGGGCACGCTTTTCATCCGAACGTGAAAATAGCACCCCCAGCCATAAGAAGTTAATCCAAGGGGGTAGGCAAGAGAATGGTTGTGGACAGGCAAAAAGGTCAAAACCAGATCAGAGTCCAGGAGGTACAGAGTGGCAGACAGGCTCGTGGTCAAGGCAGAACGAATGGTCGGCAGGTGGGTACAAAGACCAGAAACAGGCAAGGGTCAAAACCAGGAGGACTAGAAAAAGGAGAATGCCAAAAGCAGGAGAACGGGAAAAACGCTGTTTGACTTGGAGACATACAAGACGAACTGGCACAGAGAGACAGGAAGCACAGGGACAAATACACTGGTGAAAATAAGCGACGCCTGGAGGGGGTGGAGACAATCACACGGACAGGTGAAACAGATCAGGGCTTGACAGAAATGTGTACTTACATTCTGAAATCTTGCTCTGATTTATCATCCAAAGGGTCCCAGAGATAACATTTAGTGTCGTTTTGTAGGAAATTTTTTTTTTCATATCCTAAAAAGGTCCATGTATCATGCACGATCGAAAGAAAGGAATCTGTGAAAATCTAACCCTAGACGTTGTTTCAACCACTCAAATCACTTTTATGTATTCCTCAGAGAACCTAGAACGTAACCAGACTTCACTATATCATTAGGGGTGTATTATATCCTATGGGACACCCTATTTGGTCAGAGAGCGACGCTTTCATGGCACGCCGATGACGCGGGTGGTCTTCACTTGAACGACTCTAACTTTGTCAAATAAGCCCCAATCGGGGTCAAACAAAGCTAGCTAGATAGCCAATGAGCTGTATATGATGTAAAATGGTGCTACTAACCTTGTACGACAGCATGCCTTTTCCTTTTGGACAAAAATTATTAAAATATTCAGAGTTATAAAGTTATGAAAACTGGTTGTTTTGCAAATGTTGAACTTATAATATGGCTACTAATACTGGAAAAGCTAAATCAAGTCCAAGTATACAGATTTGACGATATTCTTGCAGAAAAATGTAATATGAATGCAAATGTCTCCTTGATGATTTGCCCAAATGTACCTAGGTGACTTCACACTAAATGTCATGTAGTTTGCTCGTACTTCAAGTTATCCATCTGAAACTTTGCACACACACTGCTGCCATCTTGTGGACACCATCAGAATTAAAACCAGAGTGATGGCTGGAATAGGGACCTTTCTGTTGCATTTCAAAGATAGTGGTAGAAATAAACTGGTTGTTTTTTTCTTTGTATTTTGTTCTACCAGCACTATTGTGTTATATTTTTTCTACATTCAATTCACATTTCCACAAACTTCAACGTGTTTTCTTTCAAATGGTACCACGATAATGAATATCCTTGCTTCAGGGCCTGAGCTACAGGCAGTTAGATTTGGGTATGTAATTTAGGCGAAAATTGAAAAAAATGGGGGCTATCCCTAATAAGATTTATTAAGAACAAATTCTTATTTACAATGATGACCTAGGAACAGTGGATTAACTGCCTTGCTCAGGTGCAGAGTGAGAGATTTTTACCTTGTCAGCTCAGGGATTTGATCTAGCAACCTTTTGGTAACTGGCCCAATGCTCTAACCACTAGGCTACCTGCCTCCCAATGTTAGCTAGCTTGCTATGACTATCCAACACAACACTGGAACTCTTCCAACCTAAGGTAAGCTTTTGGTTTTATTAATTTATTGCCACTGGGGACCACCGGTGTAACTGCTTACTGACTATACAATGTAACGCTACTGCATGATTGTAGCGGGTTTACTAACTCAATAGTTATATTAGCTATGTTGACTAGGACGTTACTTTAACTAATATGGGGGACAACAATGTAGGCCGTGTATAGCGGTTATGACATGGTTTGGCTTGGAACATTTTTTTCCGCCTGGTCACGTACAGCTGATGTGTTGTTCATTTTCCAGAAACGAAGGGAAAAGGTGAGAGGGAATACATGAAAGTGAACTGTGTTTATGCGTGATCAGGGGTGTATTCATTCCGGCGATTCTGTTAAAAAAGCTAACGAAACAGGGATAAAAATACCTGAATTTGTCCAATAGAAACTCTCGTTTGCAACTGTTGGACTAATGATTACACCCTAGATCAGCTAGATGCAGGCAAGAGTGTGCAAGGCGGTATTGAATGTGTCACTGTCTGTCATCTCAAATGTTTCTCTCGACCTGTGTGCACCTACAGTACGTTGTAAACTTTCATTCATAGGCTAGCTAGGTTGTAGCAACCTCATGACGGGTAGAGGTAAAATTCGAGTATCATGTAGCAGCCTAAACCTATCGATGTTACTTTGAACTGTGTGAATGGAATATGAATGACAGTCATCCGACATGCTGTAATAGAAATAAGGCCATGCTCATGAAAAGAAAATTGTCCTCCCTCATCTTAAACGGCCCTGACCGCCACTGGTCTGTGTGTGTGTGTGTGTGTGTGTGTGCGTGCGTGCGTGCGTGTGTGTGTGTTGGAGAGAGATGAAGGATCCTGTACTGGATGTTGCACTCTGAGTGTGTTCTCATCCCTGTCCTCAGGAGAGTTCATGCAGACTTGTTGCCTCTTTTTCACCAGGCCCTTAGGATGGGACATGCCTCATTATTCACCATGCTATTATCAAACCACTGCGGCACAAGATGTTGTCGATTGACTCATTCTCTCATTTCCCCGAACGTGCTCTTCACGTTGTGAAGCCGTTGTGGGCATCATCATCCCCAGGCGACGTCGAGGTGGTGATGATCACTCCACGGCGATGATGTCAGCCTTTCATCACGGATCTGATCCGTCATGAAGGTGTCAGCTGACTCAAGGCTGCAGGGCCACTTGAGCGAGAAAGAGGGAGAGATGAAAACCCCTTCGCACTTTTAGGGAAGTTGTAGTGTTTATAGCCCAGGGCTAAAAGATACAGAGCTCCTGAGGCGGTGTGTAAGCAGTGAGAGTGAGATAGGGATGAGTGGAGGGATGGGGGATCCAGGCTGCCACCTTGTTCACTGCTTTGACCCAGTGGAGCAGAAGAGAGATGCTAACACCTAATGTTGCTATTGTAGTGAAACTGCTTTGAGGCCTGGAGAAGCATGTTTGGGATTTAAGGCAACAAGTATGGGTAGCATATTGTTCTCTATTGTGGTAGACTGATAGATTGGGTTAGGGGTGGACTTTGCCCCAGGCAAAGTCTGTACCCCACAGGCCAGTCTGTGGTGCCTCCCGGGTGGCGCAGTGGTCTAGGGTTCACGCCCAGGCTCTGTCGCAGCCGGCCGCAACCGGGAGGTCCGTGGGGCGACGCACAATTGGCATAGCGTCGTCCGGGTTAGGGAGGGTTTGGCCGGTAGGGATATCCTTGTCTCAGTATGTAAATGTAATAAAATGTATGCACTCTACTGTAAGTTGCTCTGGATAAGAGCGTCTGCTAAATGACTCAAATGTACCCCACATACTGTATACAATTAACCATAAGGTCCCTCAGTCGAGCAGTGATTCAACCACAAAGACTAGGGAGGTTTTCCAATGCCTCGTAAAGAAGGCTACCTATTGGTAGATGGGCAAAAATAAAAAAGCAGACATTGATTATCCCTTTGAGCATGGTGAAGTTATTAATTACACACTGGATGGTGTATCAAGATACCCAGTCACTACAAAGATACAGACGTCTTTCCTAACTCATTTGCCATAGAGAAAGGCTGACTTTAAAACAGTTACAGTTTAATGTCTGTGATAGGAGAAAACTGAGGATGGATCTACAACATTGTAGTTACTCCACAATACTAACCTAATTGACAGAGTGAGAAGAAGGAAGCCTGTACAGAATAAAAATATTCCAAAACATGCATCCTGTTTGCAATAAGGCACTAAAGTAAAACTGCTAAAAAATTGGCAAAGAAATTAACTTTATTTCCTGAATACAAACTTTATATTTGGGGCAAATCCAACACATCACTGAGTACCGCTCTTCATAATTTCAAGCATGGTGGTGGCTGCATCATGTTTTGGGTATAGTCATCGGCAAAGACTAGAGAGTTTTTGGGGGATAAAATTAACAGAATAGAGCTAAGCACAGGCAAAATCCTAGAGGAAAACTTGGTTCAGTCTGCTTTTGGAACAGACACTGGGAGACAAATTCACCTTTCAGCAGGAAAATAACCTAAAACACAAGGCCAATATACACAGAAGTTGCTTACCAAGATGACATTGAATGTTCCTGAGTGGCCTAGTTACAGTTTTCACTTAAATCGGCTTGAAAATCTATGGCAAGACTAGAAAATGGCTGTGTATCAACGATAAACAACCAGATAGAAGAATTTTTAAATGTACAAATATTGTACAATCCAGGTGTACAAAGCTCTTAGAAAATTACGCAGAAAGACTCACAGCTGTAATTGCTGCCAAAGAGGATTGTAACATAGACTCAGGCGTGTGAATACTTATGTAAATGAGGTATTTCTGTATTTCATTTTCAATACATTCGCTAACATTTTCACTTTGTCATTATGGGATATTGTGTGTAGATCTATTTCATCCATTTTGAATTAAGGCTGTAATACAACAAAATGTGTAATAAGTCAATGGGTATGCATACTTTCTGAACATACATGTCCTCTGCCTCGACGACGATGGCAGTACTACCTGTCTTTTTACCCCCAAAAATACCTTAACTTATGTCATTTTTCTGTTCAAATTAAATATTTTTCATTTTTATTTTCTCTGCCCCGCTCTGAAAACGCCTCATTGCTGCAGCTTAATTTTAACGGTAGTCGCTTTCGCAATCATATCGTGTGAAACAATGCACAGGAACTCATTGGGGGGCCTCAAGCGGAGAAATTCTAAAAAGTATTAAAATCAAGTAGTATCATGTTTTTACATTATGCCCAGCTCACGAGGCCCGTTAATGATGTGAGGCCTGAGGCAATTCATGGTAAATCTGCCACTGGCTCTTTAGCTAATACACTCCCGGTACTCCATGTCATGTGCCTTGCCTTGGCAATGACTAGGAGTGGCAAGAAGTGGAGCGTTAGCTAAAGACTGGTACTCAGTCTCTTCAGCTAGTAGACTGAGTCTCAGACTGAACTTTATGCGACTCCTCATTTTCTCTGTCACTTCTCGCTCAGAACGATACCTTCATGAGCATGAACAGAGTGACAAAGCACTTTGTCAGTCAACCGCTCTCTCTCTTGGTCCTCTTTATTTCAGCCTCACTCTACATCTTTCCCTCCCTCCCTCTCTTCTGTCTCTCCCCCTCTCTTTACCCCTCCTCTCCCCCTCCTATAGTCTCACTTTCTCTCTCTCTCTCTCCACCACTACCTATCTCTCTCTCCATGTGAGATTGGGTATTTTCCTCCCTGAGTGCTTTCAATAACTGGAGTGATTGTAGAGTGTATGACTGTCCACCCATGTGTGTCCTCTAGTAGCAGCCATCTCGCAGCCTGCCTATTCAAAACAATATTCAACAACAGGGTCATTTCATCAGCCTCTCTCTGGTCCAGGGGGTCACTCGTGATTTTCTACTTCTCTCACTTTCTCTCTTCTCTCTCTTTTGAAACAGTGTTTAAACCCTTTACAATGAAGATCTGCGAAGGTATTTCGATTTTTACGAATTATCTTTGAAAGACAGGGTCCTGAAAAAGGGACGTTTCTTTTTTTTGCTGAGTTTATCTATTTGATATATAATGTAGATGTATAGAGGTATGCCCCAGGGAGACCTCTTTCGTCTGCACTCATGACTACTGGTTTCAATTACATTTTCAGCCAATTTACAAGCAAATAATTTATGAATGTGTTACAAATCAGCTTGCAAGGTTGCTAGCCAACTAGCCTGCTAACGTTAGCCCTACCAGCTTGCTAATGTTACTTTAGCACTGCTTGAGTCAGACAGTTGCTATCAATACCTAGCTTGCAGTTACAATAAAGTAAACCACAGTTTTGGAAATACATAATGCCATATAACCAGTTATCAAATAATGTTACCGATTAATGCGGTTATCTTAGCCAGCAAGCCAGCCAGCTAAAGTAAGTTATTTTAGCCTGCTAGCTAGCCTAGCCAGCTAACTAGCCTAGCTAGCCAACCACCATGTCGACACAGCTAAGTAGTAAGCCAGAGAACAGTCTAGTCTAGCACAGCCAGGAACACACAGAACACAACAAAAAAGCCAGCAAATATAAAGTAGAGAGATTGACAGGTTGACAGTTGAGTTAGCTAACAAAGAGTCAAGGAGAGGCCTTCAGAGGGAGAGTCAGCTAATCCAATAGCGATGCCTTGAAAAAAGTATTTGCCCCCTTTCTAATTTTCATATTTTTGATACTGAGCAGAATTAATGGATCCTTCTATTAAGGTAAGTCGTCCAGGACCAGAAAGCAGCAAAGCATCCCCAAACCATTGTCGTGACATGACTTTCATTAACGTGATGATTGTTATTTATTGAATCAACTATGTTTGTCACCCGATTAAATTAATCATGTAACAATTAACTCATTAGGAATTTGAGGCACCACGGGAAAAGTTATTTAATGAGGTACCATCTTCCAAATGAACTCTAGAAGATATATAGATCTCTTATATCAATAACAGTCACTTATTAATCATTAACTCATGTGACTGACCAGCTCAAATCATTAATATGTAGCAAAATGTGAAACTGTTTTTTTTTTTTTTTTTTTTTACATTGGATAAAAGTAGACTCAGAGCTACAAAATGGTATATCCTACACTGCATTTGAGGAACAATGGGAAAGTAATTCTGCTGTGAAAGTGGATCAACTTGTAAAGTTTTGGTACCTACTGGAGAGCTCTCCTTTGTCTACACCCTTTCAGCATTGTTCACGCCCTCTTAAACCAGCCCCACTCGTCTCTTTAAGGATTCACATGTGAGGTCATGTGCTAAACAGTGAGTAGTGTAGTAAAGATTAAGACTAAAAGTGGTAAAAGTAGTAGGCTATAATAAGGAACAACTCCAATTAAACATAGTGTCCAGATAAACATGTTATGTTAGACACTTAGACACACTTTTCTAAATTGATGGGTCATGTGAAATAAATTCTACAATCCCCAGCCACTGGAAAAAGTACCAAATTGTCATAGAGTAAAATTGTAAATCATTTGAAATTCCTTATATTAAACCAGATGGCACAATTCTATTTATTTTTATTTTTTATTGACTATAGCCAGGGGCACACTCCAACACTCAGACATAATTTACAAAAGAAGCATTTGTGTTTAGTGAGTCGGCCAGATCAGAGGCAGTAGGGGATGACCAGGGATGTTCTCTGGATAAGTGTGTGAATTGGACAATTTCTGTCAAGTACTTTTGGGTGTCAGGGAAAATGTATTAAAGTAAAAAGTACATTTTCTTTCCGAATGTAGTGAAGTAAAAGTAGCAAAAAATATAAAATAGTAAAGTAATGTACAGATACCACAAACTACTGTAGTACTTTCAAGTATTTTTACAGCACTGCCCAAATGCCTTCACACCAGTACATTAGCATACTTTATATATTGTTATACATGCACTTAACACATAGTAATCATACATAAATTAAGGCCATGCAAGCTGAGTTGAAACCTGAGTGATGTGCACATGTACAGTACATAAACAGATGCATGCATACTCAATATATTTATAAAGGTGGACACTTGATACGGTCACAATATATTGTTGTGGTATGTCACAATATCCTGTTACGACCACACATCAATATTAATTATATATCAATATGTTGCTAAGTGGATGGTCTCTACAGAAGGTGTAAACGTTACAACCAAATGGTTACTTGCATAGTAGCAATATCAGACATGGATAGTGTCAATATAAATAACATATACAGTATGTACAATAACAATATCAATAATGATATCAGTGATAGACGAGGTAGTTATATGCATACAATCAGGGGTAAAGTGGCTGAGCAGCAGGATAAATAAACTTTTACTCTCCAACGTAATGCGTATGTGTTAGGAGAGAGTCATGTGAATAGTGGCACTACAGATAGTGCTGATGACTGGTCCATCCAAACCACGCATGAACAAGGGAATCTATATTCAGAGAGCCTGTTTCTGTCCTGCCCTTGACTTTGGTCCAGGGCATGTGATGTCCATAGCCTCTTTGCAAAACGCCCTGATCTTGTCAAAAATATAGTTTGTCTAGCTATGGCCAGTCCAGGTGGTGCTTTTACAGGCAGACCATCTATGGGAGGAAAGATGCGCAGCAGCTGAAACCTGGTCCCGACAGTCCGAACGCTCCTTGGCGACAACACCAGGCTCCAGAGCATTGAAGCTGTAAAATAGGGAATAACAAAAAATCTGAAGACATTACAACTCAGCACAACATCAATTCACCTCCAAAGTTTAGATAAGAATAACCTCATACAATGGAAATTATTTTTTACCTGAAGTGCCGGTACTGCTTGATCTGTGGCAGCGGCCTGAAGTACAGAGTCAGGTGTTGTTGCCAGCCATAGCTTTCCACCAGCACCGTACCATCCTCCAGTCCAACCCCCCCCCCCCCCCCATCACAGTGCTGTCCCTCACAACACCAGCAATCTCAGACAAAGTGTTCACTCTGGTCTTTCTGAAGCGCTGCTCGATGAGGCCGAAGCACCAGTCAGGGGCAAACTTTGTGGCCTGTGATCAGTCAGTGAAGGTCCATATTGTGGTGGAGCTTGTGCATGGTCCACCAGACACAATACCAGAGCACAAACTTGTTCTTGTTGGGCCACTGCAGTTATCACAAGTCAGGTGTTTTCCAGACTCCATAGTTGGTCAAGAAATGGTGCATGTAGTTGATGACTGCGCTGCTGCCTTTGCTTGCTTGGGCCAGCTCTCTTTTTGATGACTGTATGACTGATGGATTAGAGTCAGGCGTGTTCTACTGATTGATGCTGGAAGACAAATTCCAGATAAAAGTATTTTAGCATTATTATACAATAGATGCGAAATGGCATTCTGAAATATCACTGCACACAGTTCATCAGGGAATGTTAGCTACTGTAGCTAGCCAGCCGGCTACCTAACAGCAAGCTTTAACTAGTAATACAAACCAATTGTCATAGCTAGCTAAAGTTAACCAATAGGTTCAATGTTAGCTAGCTAACATTAGGCAATAACTAGCAATGCGAAATGACATTCTGAGAACTACACTAACGTTACACACACAAGTTAATGTTAGCTAGCAAGCCGGCCACCTAACAGCAAGCTTTAATTTGGGGTCTTTCGTTTAGACATGTCACATTAAAGTTAGCTAGCTAAAATATGAACTATATTCCCAATCCATAGAGTAACGTTCCTTGCAATACAAAACTGATTGTCATAGCAAGCTAAAGTTAACCAAATAACGTTAGGTTCATTGTTAGTTAGCAAGCCAGTTATCGAACTCCAGTTGGCTAGCTAACTGCAATGAAGACAACTTTCTGACAAAATTAGAAACATAATACCTCAATCTGTTGCTAGATTCTTACCTGTATACATGGATGAAAGCGTCACCCCTTTTATAAAAAGACATCGTGTGTTGTTTCCGTTTAGTTTGCACAACCTGTTTGGCCGGTTGTGTTCCACTGATTTCAAAATGTAACGGCAGTCTAGCTCTTCCTCCTCCGACGAGGAGAGGAGAGAAGGATCGGAGGACCAATGTGCAGCGTGGTAATTTTCCCGTGAATTTAATTAACACAAAGACAAGATACTGACAAAATAATACAAAACAACAAACGACCGTGAAGCTACAAACAAAAGTGCAATACACAAGCTACTAACGTTAGACAATATACAAAATAACCAACCAACCAACCAACCAACCAACCAACCAACCAACCAACCAACCAACCAACCAACCAACCAACCAACCAACCAACCAACCAACCGTCACAGTCCTGTGTGGCACAAACACTGACACAGGAAACAACCACCCACAATCCCCAACACAAAACAAGCCACCTATATATGATTCTCAATCAGGTACAACGATTGACAGCTGTCTCTGATGGAGAACCATATTAGGCTGAACACAGAAATAGACTAACTAGACACACAACATAGAATTCCCACCCAGCTCACGTCCTGACCAACACTAAACATGCAAAACACATAAGAACTCTGGTCAGGACGTTACAAATGTGTTCTTTTCAGAGTGAGAGAGAGTCAGCATGGCACAATCGTCATCCAGAAAGTAGTCCATCACAACTTTTTCCCACTGACCTTTGTCGATAGCGCCTGATAAACTCATGGAAGCATTGTTATTGAGAGCAGTAACAACATATTTGCAGTTCTCCATGGCTAAAGTTACAGCTTTAGAAAAAACTGCATTAGGAGCAGGTAATTTTATGTCCACAAGATGCAACACCGCAGACCAATCCAAACTCATCTCTCGGCATGTCCAGCCCACTCATTATCTCAGGCAATCATGGCTAGCGGAAACGGCTGTAATACCTACATAGGCGTAGAGGCCCATTTACAGCAACCATCACTCCTGTGTTCCAATGGCACGTTGTGTTAGCTAATCCAAGTTGATAATTTTAAAAGGCAAATTGCTCATTAGAAAACCCTTTTGCAATTATGAAAACTGTTGTTCTGATTAAAGAATCAATAAAAAGGGCCTTCTTTAGACTAGGTGAGTATCTGGAGCATTAGCATTTGTGGGTTCGATTACAGGCTCAAAATGGCCAGAAACAAAGACCTTTCTTCTGAAACTCATCAGTCTATTCTTGTTCTGAGAAATTAAGTCTATTCCATGTGAGAAATTGCCAAGAAATTGAATATCTCGTACAACGCTGTGTACTACTCCCTTCACAGAACAGCGCAAACTGGTTCTAACCAGAATAGAAAGATGAGTGGGAGGCCCTGGTGCACAACTGAACAAGAGGACAAGTACGTTAGAGTGTCTAGTTTGAGAAACAGACGCCTCACAAGTCCTCAACTGGCAGCTTCATTAAATAGTATCCACAAAACGTCAACAGTGAAGAGGCGACTCCGGGATGCTGGCCTTCTAGGCAAAGTTGCAAAGAAAAAGCCATATCCTAGACTGGCCAATAAAAATAAAAGATTAAGATGGCAAAATAACACAGACACTAGACAGAGAAAGATTATAAAAAAAGTGTTATGACAGACAAATCTAAGTTTGAGGTGTTCGGATCACAAAGAAGAAGATTCGTAAGAAGCAGAATGAATTAAAAGATGCTGGAGGAGTGCTTGACGCCATCTGTCAAGCATGGTGGATGTAATGTGATGGTCTGGGGATGTTTTGGTGGTGGTAAAGTGGGAGATTTGTAAAGGGTAAAAAGGATCTTGATTCTAGCTGTTTGGGGTTTTAGGCTGGGTCTCTACAGCACTTCGAGATATTAGCTGATGTACGAAGGACTATATAAAATAAACTTGATTGATTGATTGAAGAAGGAAGGCTATCATTCCATTTTTCAACGCCATGCCATACCCTGTGGACAGCGCTTAATTGGAGCCACTTTCCTCCTACAACACGACAATGACCCAAAGCACAGCTCCAAACTATGCAAGAACTATTTAGGGAAGAAGCTGTCAGCTGGTTTTCTGTCTATAATGGAGTGGCCAGCACAGTCACCGGATCTCAACCCTATTGAGCTGTTGTGGGAGCAGCTTGAACGTATGGTACATAAGAAGTGCCCATCAAGCCAATGCAACTTGTGGGAGGTGCTTCAGGAAGCATGGGGTGAAATCTCTTCAGATTACCTCAACAAATTGACAACTAGAATGCCAAAGGTCTGCAAGGCCGTAATTGCTGCAAATGGAAGATTCTTTGATGAAAGCAAAGTTTGAAAGACACAATTATTATTTCAATTAAAAATCAGTATTTATAACCTTGTCAACGTCTTGACTATATTTCCCATTAATTTTTAACTAATTTCATGTATGTTTTCATGGAGAACAAGTACATTTCTGAGTGATCCCAAAATGTTGACCGGTAGTGTACATTTGGAAACTACGCTCACAGTAATCAGAATACTTAGCACCCTAACCACTGTCCATTCAGATAAAAAATGCAATGTATATATTGACGAGTAGATGTTTTTGTCTGTCGTCTCTCTGTTGAACCAATCAACCCTTCTATGGGGACGGTGTAGTTGTAGTTCACGCTTCTGTGTAAGGCTCGGCTTCAGTGAAAGGCTCGGCTTGTCTACCAGAAGTGACAAAGTCCTTCTTTGTTGTAAAGCTTCTCAGGGAGTGTAGTGTTCAAATAGAACAGCTACCCAGATGCACCAGTGATTGTCTGAGATGGGATTTATTCCTTCCTTTCTCGAGTAGATAACAAAGTTCTAGATCCCTTTACATGCACAGCTGCAGACTGTCAAATATTCTGGTCTTTATCTTCTTCACCTCGTATTGAGAGTTTCAGAGTTTCTAACAATTTCAACATGTGGCTAACGCTCCACGCTTTTCTGGTCTGGTAGGTGAGGTTATCTTCTAACCTTGTGTTGAGTTTCAGTGTTTCCAACCATTTCAACGTGTAGCCACAGCTTCACGTCTGCTGGTCTGAGATTCTTAACCATTCATAACGTTCAGCTCACACTGTCTGTCTACTGGTCTGATATGTTAATTCTTAGCGAGTCCTTTAACTGTCTTGCCTAGTTAAATAAAGGGGGGAAAATGCTTAACTGTTGGTATGAGGTTCTTACTATGAAATGCAGTGTTTTGCCAGGCATGATCCATGTCGTCCAAAAAGTTATACATTTGAATCATCTGTCAATAGGACATTCTTCCAGGTGCTTTTCGGCAAACTTGAGTCAAATGCTGAGACTCGCGATGTACCAGTAGGTTGGTAGGAAATAGAGGTTGCAGGCTTCACATTCACGCTCAGCACAGCACCTAGTGTCAGCCAGAGTCTCATTCCGAATCTTGCCATCCACTAAGTCGTGACGTCCCCCG